>NC_089692.1:19028003-20228003 GCF_031753505.1 Anomalospiza imberbis | reverse complement strand
TGCTGGTTTTATTCCAGCTGCAGCACTTTGTGCAGCGTGTGCTGGTTTTATTCCAGCTGCAGCACTTTGTGCAGGGTGTGCTGGTTTTATTCCAGCTGCAGCACTTTGTGCAAGATGTGCTGGTTTTATTCCAGCTGCAGCACTTTGTGCAGGGTGTGCTGGTTTTATTCCAGCTGCAGCACTTTGTACAGGATGTGCTGGTTTTATTCCAGCTGCAGCACTTTGTGCAGCGTGTGCTGGTTTTATTCCAGCTGCAGCACTTTGTGCAGGATGTGCTGGTTTTATTCCAGCTGCAGCACTTTGTGCAGGGTGTGCTGGTTTTATTCCAGCTGCAGCACTTTGTGCAGGGTGTGCTGGTTTTATTCCAGCTGCAGCACTTTGTGCAGCGTGTGCTGGTTTTATTCCAGCTGCAGCACTTTGTGCAGGGTGTGCTGGTTTTATTCCAGCTGCAGCACTTTGTACAGGATGTGCTGGTTTTATTCCAGCTGCAGCACTTTGTGCAGGATGTGCTGGTTTTATTCCAGCTGCAGCACTTTGTGCAGGGTGTGCTGGTTTTATTCCAGCTGCAGCACTTTGTGCAGGGTGTGCTGGTTTTATTCCAGCTGCAGCACTTTGTGCAGGGTGTGCTGGTTTTATTCCAGCTGCAGCACTTTGTGCAGCGTGTGCTGGTTTTATTCCAGCTGCAGCACTTTGTGCAGGATGTGCTGGTTTTATTCCAGCTGCAGCACTTTGTGCAGGGTGTGCTGGTTTTATTCCAGCTGCAGCACTTTGTGCAAGATGTGCTGGTTTTATTCCAGCTGCAGCACTTTGTGCAGGATGTGCTGGTTTTATTCCAGCTGCAGCACTTTGTGCAGGGTGTGCTGGTTTTATTCCAGCTGCAGCACTTTGTGCAGGGTGTGCTGGTTTTATTCCAGCTGCAGCACTTTGTGCAGGGTGTGCTGGTTTTATTCCAGCTGCAGCACTTTGTGCAGGGTGTGCTGGTTTTATTCCAGCTGCAGCACTTTGTGCAGGGTGTGCTGGTTTTATTCCAGCTGCAGCACTTTGTGCAGCGTGTGCTGGTTTTATTCCAGCTGCAGCACTTTGTACAGGATGTGCTGGTTTTATTCCAGCTGCAGCACTTTGTGCAGCGTGTGCTGGTTTTATTCCAGCTGCAGCACTTTGTGCAAGATGTGCTGGTTTTATTCCAGCTGCAGCACTTTGTGCAGGATGTGCTGGTTTTATTCCAGCTGCAGCACTTTGTGCAGGGTGTGCTGGTTTTATTCCAGCTGCAGCACTTTGTGCAGGGTGTGCTGGTTTTATTCCAGCTGCAGCACTTTGTGCAGGGTGTGCTGGTTTTATTCCAGCTGCAGCACTTTGTGCAGGGTGTGCTGGTTTTATTCCAGCTGCAGCACTTTGTGCAGCGTGTGCTGGTTTTATTCCAGTTGCAGCACTTTGTGCAGCGTGTGCTGGTTTTATTCCAGCTGCAGTCCCTCCTGCAGAATGTGCTGGTTTTATTCCAGTTGCAGCACTTTGTGCAGCGTGTGCTGGTTTTATTCCAGCTGCAGCACCTCGTGCCACGGCTGAGCTTGGAGGCTCGGGGAGTCCTGTGTGAGGAGGCCAAAAGTGGCCTGAGCTGGAGTTCCCTGTCCTGCCCCTCTCTGAACTACAGGAGAGCCAGCCTGTGCTTATGGAGGCAAGCAGGCTTCCAGGAGCTCTTGAAGGAAAAGGCATTCCAGGTATAAATCTTTTCCATCACCCAAATTCACCCTCTAATTCTCACTTTTTTAGATCTGCCCTTTGCAGTTTCCTTAAGCTTCTTGTAAGAACTTAGTGCCTGAAAGTGAGAACGAAACACCTGAAAAGTTGTCTGACAGCTGAGTCATGTGGGCTGGGATGGGTGCTGGGTGTTGTTTGATGGGGATGATAAGGTAGAAAGACAAAACCAGAGGTAAAACTTTTGTGTCGTACTTCTTGGAAAAGCAGGGAGCTTGGCAAGCTGTAGGAGCTCAGAAACTGCAGAGCAAAGGCCTGTCTATCACCCTGGCTCCCTGCTGTGCTCTTTGGGAAGTGGTGGAGAGGCAAATAACTGGAAATCCTTGCTTTTCAGGTGCTTTGTGTGCATGCCAATGTTCCCCTGAGCCACCTTGGGTTGCCTGGCTCAGCCTGGCTCAAACCATCTCAGCTATTCCCTTTGTACCACCCTTGCAGAGTCTGTGATTTGACAGACTCTCTTTTTCTAACCTACTTCCTCTAAAACCAGTTTGTCTTTGTGCAGAGGGGTTTGTGGTGTTCCTAGAGTGACTCCTTGTGCTTGGCTCAGTGTCCAGGGCTGGAACACCCTGTGTTATAAACTCTCTTTGATGCTCACACAGCCTGCCTGACTGAGGTGCTTGGCTCATTTTGCCTTTATTTCTAATAACACACATTCATCCTGGTTCCTGGGCTTGGTGTGTTTGGAAATGTCAAAGGGGTGGGGGTGTGTGAGACAGGCTTTAGGGGATTTCCATGAGTTTTTGAAGGCTAGCAGGGTTTTAGCTTGAATTTTTTTATAAGAGAAACAGCACAGAACTTCCTTGGGTTGATATCTCTTTTTTCATGTCTCTTAATCCACATGGGATTGTTTCTGGAGATGAAGGGAAGTGGGTTTTATGCTGGGCAGCAGGTGGCTGTTCTGCACAAGTTATTTCCCTTGCTGTTCTTCCCTGCTCCTAAATCCTGGCTTTTCCCAGCTATCTTTCAGAGAGTGGCTGCTGATGGAGCTGGAGGTGTGCCCTGAAAAGGACATTCTCTCTGCTTCAGAGAGGTAAGGGCCAAGGGGCTCTGTTGGAAAGGGAATAGCCCAAGAGTGTCCCATCAAAATTAGGGAAAAGCACTGAAGATCAGGAAGTAAATCAACAGTTGCTGCAGGATACAAGTGCCTGTTGCCTGCTGTGGTTTGTCCTGAGTTCAAGCACTGCTGGAATGAGGTGTGTGTGTGTTTTCACTTGAGCAAGGCCAGGCTGGACAGGGCTTGGAGCAGCCTGGTCTGGCGGAAGGGGGTGGGACTGGGTAGGCTTGAAGGTCATTTCCACCCCAAACCATCCCATGGCTCTGTGAGGCTCACCCTGCATGTGCAGCCCTTCCAAACCACTTGTCAGAAACCCTCCCTGATTCTGGAAGGCAGAGCTGGGTGGGGTCTGCTGGAGGACTCCTTATGTCTGAACTTACCTGGAGCTTTTATCTGAGCTCACATCACTCATCACTCTTGATGTGTGGGCTGCCCTTTACATCAAGGGAAGGGCACCATTCCAACAGATTTCCCATCTCCTCCTTTTCCACACTGCAGACAGGATTTCCATTACTGGGCCATCTATCAGAGGTACCTTCCTGCACCTTCTGCTGCTGGTGGCTGTGATGGAGACCTGGAGAAGGCGTGTGGAGTCATCATCAATGCCATCCTGGATTCCTCACAGAGGTATTCGGGGCCGTGGCTTCCCTTTCTGGTGGTGGCCCTGAGGCTGTGCACTGGGAGCTTGTCCCTTCCGTGGGGCTGGGGAAGCCGTTCCCTGCTGGTCTGGCTGGAAGGGGCAGCTGGGAGGTGGCCCTGTGTGACTCACCAGTCTGTGCAGAAGCATCCTGCTGTGGGTGGCAGAGGTCTGGGGCTGCAGCCCCTCGGCTGGCTGGCTGTTTAAAGCTGACTGTGTACTCAGCTTTGTGTGGCCAGACAAGCACCAATGCCCGGGGGGAGTGGCTGGAGCTGGAAAATGAGGAGGGAGCTTAGAGGAGAGCCACTGTCTCAGCTACAGCTTATTTAAGGGACAAAGTTTGAGCTCTGTGTTCATCTGAGCACCTGACTGTGTTTGAACTGTGCTTTCCCCTGGGCTAGCAGGGGGAGTTACCTCGTGTGTCCCCTCATTTCAGGCTGGACCTGGGTGGCTGCGGCCAGTTGAAGACATCGGTCAGCCCCGAGATTCTCTGCAGGCTGCAGGTGATTTCAGACTCTGAGGTGGATGTTTAGTCCTTGAACTTGACCAAACTATTCCCTCATTCCTGGCTGTTGGCGAGGCTGCATTGGGCTCTGACCTGTGAGCTGAGGTGTGGGGATTGAGAGAGGTTTTTCTTGTTGATCTCTGGTTGCTTCGGAGGAACAAAGAGGGTTTGGGAGCAGGCTGGTGCGTGGCCCTCACTGCTTTCCCCACCACCCTGTTCAGGAGCTGGTGCTGGAGCTGAGGTGCAGGCCAAAGCTGCTTCCTGGCTGCTCAGCTGCCCAGAGACACTTCCTGTTTGAGACCCTCCAGGGAAGACTGACGGGCAGCCAGCACGGGTCTGCTCTGGGAGAGCAGCTCTGGAGGCAGCAGGAGCTGCTGCTGCACAGGAGGTAAGAGCAGGCCTGAGCAGCTGGGAATGCCTCCAGCAGCACGGCTGCTCAGGGCAGGCTGGTGTGTGCAGCGTCCTGCCCTCTGATTCCACAGCAGGTGGCAGTTGTCACGGGGACAGCTGTGCAAGGGAGACTTATTCCCTGGCACCCACTGGAATTAGCTGTGTTTCCATGTGCCATCTTGGGCTGCCAGTTGCCCCTGCCAGGCTGGATGTCACACATCTTCCTGGGGAGGCTGATTCTCTCCCTGGCAGTAACCTCAGTTTTCATTCTTCCCTGCCCAAGGATTCTGGTGGGGCTGCCAGCATCCACGCTGATCACCACGTGTTGGAAAGGCAACAAAACAGTGTTGGACTGTGACAACTTCTTTTGTTTTGTGAACTCTGAGCTGGTAGGTGTCGTGAGCCAAATGGTGGTTGCTCATTGGTGAATGCTCTAGATAAAGACCTTAAATTTGAATTTAGGGAAGGAGGTCACGTCCAAACTACCCAGAGAAGGTGTGGCTGGCCCATCCCTGGAAGTGTTCAAGACCAGGTTGGAGCAACCTGGTCTATGGAAGGTGTTCCTGCCCTTGGTCCCTTCCAACCCAAATCATTCCATGGTTCTGTGACTTTTGTGTTCTTTCATTCGGAGCTGCGGTGGCATTTGACACTATTAAGAGCAAATCCTTGGGTGTCACTTTGTTTGGTGAAGTGGGTCACAGACAAACTTACAGTGCTCCTGTGGAGGCCTGGGAGGGGCTGAGCATGAGCCCTTCTCCAATCCCTCTCTCATGCCAGGGCCTTGAACTGTTTTGCTGTGGAGTGAGATCCTCCTCATCCTCCTGAGAAACATCCAGGGACATCCCTGCAGCTTTCTGGGAGAAGGTCATTTGACTTGCAGCTCCCTCAGGACCCTGCTTTGTGCTCCATGGAGAGCTGATTTCTATGCATTCATCCTGACCGGGCTTTCCAGGCCCTCCTGTGCTGTCATATTAGGCACAGCCAGAAACCTCTGATCCCCCCAGGACTGTTAATCCATCTGCTGTGCCATCCTGGGTGCAGGGGCTGTGCCTCGCACAGAAACCACGCTCCACCAGCTGAGCTGATGTTCAGCATTCACAGGGTGGCTCTGTGCTGGCTGAGCCCTGAAATGCTCTTAGGAAATCCTATTCCAAAGGGAAGGAATGATGATTTTGTTGATTTTGTTTCCCTGTCCATGTGTTCCTGCAGAAGAACGTCAGTTCCAGGGGGTATGCGCTCTCCTACGACATCACAGCTCACTTCTTCAGGGTAATGCTGCTTTTGTCCCTCTGCCTCACTGTCCCTGCTCAGAGCTTTCCTGCTGACACACGAGGTGCAGGAGGAGCTTTCCTCCTTTGCACCCTCCTTTTGAGAAGTCTTGGTGTAATTCTGAGAAGAGCAGTAACCAGAAAAATGAGGGGGAGCAGCAGGAGGAGCTAGTGGTGGAGGTGAATTTTAATACAATGCAGCAGAGCTGGTGGGAGGAGGAGCTGTTGGTCGATGTTTCTTTTGCTGAGCCGTGCTGACCCCTACAGTTGTCTCTGATCAGTTTACACACGCTCAGCCAGGGATTGGAGCAGCAGAGAGGGACGTGTGGAGCCATCCTGTCATTTGTCCTCTTCCAGGGCCTGCTGAGTGCCAGCCTGGACTGCGAGGATGCAGCAGAAGGGGTCAACGAGGCTCTGGCCAGGTGTCAAACCAAGTGTCCCGTGGTGCTCCTCTCTGCAGCGGTGACTGATCTCATTTTGGTGCTCTGATTTTGGGGGAAATCCAGCACCAGCTCAGAGAGCTTGTGTTAAACACTATCCCAAGTGGGTAACTTTCAACAGAAACCCTTAAAGCCTTTGGAAATTGGCAGGGTGTTTTAGAGCCCTGGGTATCACTGATCCCAGCTCTGGGCTCCTCGGGGTGTTGCCACAGGGTTTTGTCAGAGTGGGAGCTGGGAGGCTTGTCCTGGTCCCTGATGCACTGTGTGGGCTGGTTGTCACATCCAAGCAACCAAAATGCCCCCAAATCCCAGGTTTTATTCTCTCTCCTGTGTGTAACTCCTTGTGTGCAGTTCTACACAGGAGTACACGTTTTGGTGCATGTGTTGAGCGTGGCCATCACCTTTGTGGAGCAGTTCTTTCATTCTGGCTGCTCCTGCCAGAGGAGTCCCAGGGCCCTTGGTGTGAGCACGGTCACAAGTGACCCTCTGCATTTCCAGGACGTGAAATTTCTCCCATTTCTGACGTGTGCACCTACAACTTAGGCTTTTTCTCTAAGGAGAGGGGAAGAAGCCCTTTCTCTGAGTCCCCGGCTGAACCTGACTGCAACCACTGAGCACCCCACTACTGATGCTGCTGGTTTCCATCTTTGTCCCCAGCTTTGGTGGCCGAGGCTGGAGCCAGTGCTTTGCTCTCAGTGGAAGAGACTCTATGGGGCTCCACTTGCAGAAGAACTGGACAGGCTGAGGGGCTGGCATGGCTCAGGTACCAGGTGTGTGTGAGGGATGGGGCAGGGAGCTGCTGTCCTGGAGGATGGGATGCTCACGTGGGCTGAGGCTTGCAGGACAGCTCTAGACAGACTCCTCTGGAGGGCTTAAACTCCAAATGGGTCGTGATAATGATTTAGTCTGGCCCTGTGTGTGATGTGGGCCCGAGTGCTTCCCCATAAGGACAAGGGAATCTCTGCAGAGGAGGCTGGAATGCAGAGCCCTGGTTAGGCAAAGCCTCAGCATGGTCTTGAGTCATTCCAGGAGCTGCCACACCCTTTGCTCCCTGCATTTGGGGAATCTGGGCTCCTGAAGCGCTCACTGGCTGCTTGCTTCCTTCTTTACCTCTGCTCACACTGTCTGTCAGTGCCCTGCAGCTTTTCTCCAGAAGCTGGGAATTTATGCAGGAATCTCCTTGCAGGTCATGGCAGGTGATAATCACATGCTTCTGTAGTATAGAGTTACTGCCTGTCCAACTGCTGATAAAAGATTTGAGAATGCTTCTGTCTGCTTCTAGACTTTGGCTTTTTTACAACTGTCTCCATGTAGCACCCAACTACAGGGAGAACAGAATGAAGAGAATGATTTCTTTTCTTGTCCCAGTCACAAACTTGCACCTTTGCCCAAGTCCCTAGGTTCCTCCTCATTCACAGCAGAAGTTTCCCCCTTTTTAACCTGCAGACCCATGACAGGTTTGTTCTGTTTCCCAGGTTCCTCTGTTCAGGAGCAGCTTTCCCTGTGTCTGACCCCCCTTGGCTCTCAGCTGCCTTCCTGCATGGTGCCATCCTGCAGCAGTTGCCACGAGGACGAGGGACAGAGGCACTGGAGAGGCTGGGCACTGACGCAGAGCAGGCAAGGCTGGGTGCATTTCATGTCTCTGCTCTTCCCTACGCCTGAAAAGCAGAAATAGGAGGTCTCTAACTGAGAGGAGTTGTCCTGAGACAGTGCTGCATCCCTGGTAATCCCTGTTGGGAAGTCTTGCTGGTGGATAGTTGATAAAAGTGGCTGTAAATTGCCAGTTGCTAAATTCTTAACCTGAAGGCAAAGTTGTTCCAAGCTTAAACTTTTACCTCGGACTCTGGCTCCTGAGAAGTCTGGGAGGGCTGTTCAACAGTTGCTTTAAAAACTGAGGCTGGAGAGAGCCCTGCAGAGAGGGAGAGCTTGATCTGTGTGAACTCTCCCTCCAACAGCAGTCCTTGTGGATTTTAGCTTGGCAACTTGGCTGGAAAGTTAAGGAGATGCAGGACGTTTGTGAGACAGCAGTGCAGGCATTTTAAGGGCTCTGGGAAGTTGTGCTGGGATTCCCAGAGACAGGTTTCCTGAGGGTTTTCCCAAGTCTGGTGCAGGAAATGGCTCAGCCTGTCACCTCAGTGCAAGGGGAATTCTCCGGAGGGCTCTGCTGAGGAGGAAGCCGGGCTGCTGCCCTGCACTTCTGGCTGTTGATTTTCCAGGGAAGAGCCAGGGTCAGAGCTCAGCATGGGGAGTGTCCCTGTGCCAGAGGGACACAGGTGACAGTGCTGAAGCAGAACCTGGGCCTCGAGTTGACTCTGGGGGTTTTATTGCTGCAGGCAGCAGCTCCTCTTCCTGTGGGATTGACTCCTGCACTGTCTGTACTGCTCTGGAGCCAGAAACTGGTGTCACTGAGTACACTTGGCACACAGGGAGTAACTGCAGCTTTCCCCTCTGAATTCCTGGAGGGTGCCAGGGGCAGTGAGAACTGTGGGAGGGCTGGGGTGACTGGGGTCCCAGAGGTGAAACACTCTGTGGTTCATCCAGGTCCAGGCTGGGAATGCACCTGGTGGTGAGATGTTTATATTCCCTGACTGGGCAGGCCACGTTCCAAGTCACCACTACAGGCACAACTGACAGGCAGCCTCTCTTCCTTGCAGCTCCTCGTTGCTCTGCTGTTCTTCTCACTCCTGGATCTCATCTCAGCCAGAATAGCACCAAAGGTGAGTTCAGCCCCAAGGGAATTCTCAGACACTGGATGCATCTGATCAGCTTGGTTTGCTGCCCAAAAAAATGCTTTGTAGCAGCACTGGGAAGGCTGGGAGCTTGTTCTGCCAGGAGGAAGGGATCAGCAACACCCCAGACAAGCCTGCTGAAAGCCCTTCTGTTCCCATCAGATTAAACCTGAGTTTTCCTCTCACTGACATTATCTCCCCTTTCACTACTTTTATTTCTCCTCCTGGATGATTTATTATTTCCAGTTTCCTGTTCAGACTTTACACCTCCCAGGTAGTGCAGGAACCTCATGTCTCACTCAGCTTTTGTGTAGCATCTCACATCTGTCAGATTGATGTTATTCCTTCAGGCTGAATGTGGTACCTCATGGGAGAAGGGCTGCCCAGGAAGGAGGAACATTCGTTTCCAAATGGTTTAATGCTATTTAGTGAAGGAGCAAAGATGACAGGCTGCTTCCAGCAGCTGCCTGCCCTGAGCATCCTGCTGCCTGTGAAGGCTTGTTTCTGTCCCTTTGCTGTCACCTCAGCTTTGAAGTGCAGCCATTTGGGGAGTCACCTCACAGATGGGATCAGGGAGCAGATTCAAGGCAAGAATAACCATTTGGTCTCAGTGTGCCCGTGGGAGAGTCTGGGGGAAGAGCCAGGGAGGAGAAACATCTTGAGCAGACAGAGCTGGGAGGTTAATCCGTGTGAAATTAGCAATGAAAAAAGAAACCCCACAATAATCCCAAGACATGTTGTCACTAGAAAGGTCAGAGGGGATGGAAGCTGCTCCAGTGGGGTGGGTGCAGGATGTGCAGTGGTCTCTTGGTTTATCCAGGCTGGATGGGGCTTGGAGCAACCTGGTCTAGTGGAAGGTGTCCCTGCCCATGATGGAGGGGTGGAACTGGATGATCTTTAAGGTCCCTTCCAACCCAAACCATTCCACGGTGCAGCTTTCCCCTCTCTCAGTGGAGCCCTGGGGTGGCCTGGTTCAGTGAGGAAGACACTGCCTTGCTCTGGTGCCCAATTCCCCTGGGGGAATCCAGGCTGCCAGGTGAGGGGAAAGACTTGGGGTGATTTCCTCAGGTCCTTTAGCAGAGCACTTCATGTGCAGTCTCTTGTGGGGGTTCCTTCCTGCTTTGATGTAACCACAGCCCAAGAGAAAAAAGACCTCTCCTTTCTGACACCCAGGAAGGAGTGGATTTCCAGACGTCTCTGGAATGGTCCCTGCAGATCCTGCAGTGCCTGGAAAGGAGGGGCACATCCTGGCCACTTCTCTTCCATTCAGCAGAGGGAGGTGAGTCCTGTCCCCAAGGGCTGGAAGGACGGGTGACCCATCCCTTGGGTTGGAGTGTCCCTGTGAGAAGGGGCTGCTGGGCCTTTGGAAGCAGCACAAAAACCACTTGTGTGAAAGCTGGGAACATCCTGCTCCCATCCCAGAGTATGGCAGACCCAGCTGATGATCAGGAATGACTGAATTCAGTCTTGTCCCTGCTGGTAGAGAAAGCCTGAGGGGACAACTTCCTTCTCTTGCTGGTCACCACCCCCAAGCATCCTTATTTATTGTGGCCTGGAAGGAAAGTGTGCAGCCCCTGAGCTGCTCCAGAAGTAAGAACGGTGAGGTGAGGCCCTCTGAAGGGGCTCAGTGCTTCTCCCTGTCCTTGCAGACCCTGGGAAGGGCCGTGTCCTGCGCAGCGCGGCCTCGCACCGGCACACCCGGCTCCTGCCCCTGGCGTTCTACAGGTACCGACCTGCCGGGCTGGGAGGGAGCACTGGAGGGTGTGAGGGATGGCTGGCACCCACAGCAGCTGGCATGGAGGTAACAGCACTGCTGGCCTGTAGGTGAGCACAGTTACCGCTTCCCTGAGCCGTGCAGGACAGAACACCTCATCAGGCACGGCGCTGTCTGAGGAGCCCTGCACCTTTTGCTAAAGAGCTTTGCCAGAAGCGTCCCTTCAGCCCTGTGCTCCAAACACAAGCTTTTGGAGCCAGCTCTGCTTCCTGGGGTGGCCCTGCTCGCCACGGGACTCAAATCAGACAGGGCAGAGCAGCAGCTGTGTTTGCCTCGTGCCTGTGTGTGTCCCATGGACCCAGAGCTAACAGAGCCCGTGTGTGACCCCCTCCAGCCTCACCCCCAGCTTCCAGCAGGAGCTGCTCCGGCGGGAGCCGACCTTCCTCAGCGTGGCACTCCAGATGTACATCCAGCTGCTCCAGCTCTTTGTGGAAGGGGAAGTCCTGCCACAGTCTGATCAAGACCTCACAGAGCACGTAAGCAAAGCCTGGACTCCTTTTTTCTCCTGTCATAGACTCCCAGAATGGTTTGGGTTGGAAATGACATTAAACCTCATCCTGTTCCACCCCCTGCCCTGGGCAGGGACACCTTCCACTGTCCCAGGGTGCTCCAAGTCCCAGCCACCCTGGCCTTGGACACTTCCAGGGATAGGGCAACCACAACTTCTCTGGGCAACCTGTGCCAGGGCCTCCTCACCCTCAAAGAGAAAAATTTCTTCCTAATATCCAGTCTAAATCTACCTCCCTCCAGCTTAAAACCTCTTGTAACCAATCCTATTCTTTAGCTCTTCCCCTGCAGCAGCACTTGCAGCATCTCTCTTGTTCCCACCTTCCGTGCAGAGCAGAGGGAGCTCGTGCAGGTTCCTCATCCCCTGGGGCAGAGAGGAACTGCCAGGGCTGCTCCCAAACCCCCAACACCCCCTGCCCTCTGGGCTGTGACAGCCTCGGGTGTGGGGTTGTGGCTTCTGCTTCTCTTCTGGAGCAGGGACCGGGCTGAGGGTGGCGTTTTGCCTCCATGGCCGTGCCTCTCCCGTGTCGTGCAGGATCCCTTGGAGCTGATCTCCGCAGCCCGGCAGTTCCTGCTGGGAGCCATCCCACACTGCCCTGCCCAGAGCCTTGGGAACACACAGCCGGTAGGTGCAGTGCTCTCCCTTCTCTCCCGGTGCGTGAGCTGCGAGCGCCGCTGTGCCTCCCTCGGGCACTGATCCCTACCTGTGCCAAGCTCCGTGCTTCCCTGACCCCCCTGGGGATGCCCCGTGCTGCTCTAACTCACCTGGGAGCAGGGGACACCTGCTGCTCAGCCGTGCCATGGCCACGTCCGCCACCGTTCCCATCCGCCACCGTTCCCAGCACATCCGACCCTGCCCTCGTGTGGCCATTCCCGCTCGCTCCGAGGGAATTGTCACACACGGCCACGGGCACGAGCGGAAGGTTCCCCCTCCTCTGCCTGTGCTTGGCTGAGAAGGCAGCAAGATGCGCCGGTGTTGCTGGAACTGGCTTTGGGGAAGCACGAGCAGATCGAACCTGGCTCCCTGCCCTCTCCCCAGCTCCTCAGCACCTGCGAAGAACTTGACCCAGAGCTGGGAGCCACCCTTCTGCACTTCTCACGGCCTGCTGCAGACGTGGAGCTGGAGGAGGAGCTGGAACTGTTCTGAGGAATGGACTCAGCCCACCACCTCACTTACACCTAACACAAAGAGCCACCTTTCTCACCTGGGCCATTTCTTTCAAATTACTTTGTAAATAATTTATTACAAGCATAACCATGAAGCTCTTGTTACAATAAAAAGTAGGTTACAAATTTTCCGTTTAGACTTGCTTTGGGACTCATAATTAAGTTGTTGGGTTTTTTTTTTTCCTTCTTTTCCAAAACAAAATGTCCCTTAAAGTTGTCCCACTGTCCTCTGTCCCCTTTGAGCCCCTGGGGGCACCTCTGTGCAGGCAGGGAACAGTTGTGGCCAGCTTGGTTTCTACGACGTGTGCGTGGAGCTGGGGACGTGGAGGGGTGCTGCCAACGTCCCTTCCCCCGGGATTAGACACTCTTAGTACAACACTGCTGAATCAGACATGAGCATGGAAATCACTGCATGAGAACAAGCCTTTTCTGAGCAAGCTGAAGGTAATTCCACGGAGTTCTTTGGGAGACTAAAACGTAGATTAAAAATCTCCGGTGCCGTAACGACTTCTACGGGGCTGGGCTGGGAACGCGTCCCCGTCCCCTCAGGTGGGCTCGGGCTCCGCAGTCACTTCTGGCTTCACCGCCTGGCCTCCCGCAGTCCCTGAAGGAGGGAGGAGCAGGATGGGCTCTGGCTCCAGCGGCTTGCCTTTGTCCTGAGTCTGGGTCAGGGGGTGCACCATGGACATGTGGACGTTGAGGTTATGGGCCTTCTCGAAGCGCTTCCCGCACTGGTCGCAGGCGAACTCCAGCTCGGCCTCGGCTTTGTGTTTGGTCATGTGGTACTTGAGGGAGGCGCGCTGGCGGCACTGGAACCCACAGATCTCACACCTGCCGGGGCAAAGGGGGCTCAGCACCAGCCAGGAGGAGCGCTGGGGCCGGAGCAGGTGTTGGGAACGGACATTTCATTAAATCACAGAATCCGGGGGGGGTTTGGGTTGGAAGGGACCTTAAAGCACATCCCATCCCGCCCTCTGCCGTGGGCAGGGACACCTTCCGCTGCCCCAGGCTGCTCCAAGCCTCATCCAACCTGGCCTTGAACACTTCCAGGGATGGGGACTCCACACCTTGTGCCGGGGCCTCACCATCCTCACAGGAAAGAGTGACTTTCCAGTATCCCATTTAACCCTGCCCTTTGGCAGTGGGAAGCCATTCTCCCTTGTCCTGTTACTCCAAGACCTTGTCTCATATCCCTCTCCAGCTCTCCTGGAGCCCCTTTAGGCCCTGCAAGGGGCTTTAAGCTGTCCCTGGAATCTTCTCCAGCCTGAACACACCCAGCACTCTGAGCCTTTCCTCAGAGCAGAGGTGCTCCATGACCCTGTCCTCATTCATTCCATTTCAAGTGATCCAGCCAGGATGCTGCCAGCTCCAGGCAGGGTTTGCACCCCAGAATTACTGTGCCAGGGTCAGTGACTGACCCCTCTGGTCCCCGCTGGAATCACTTACTGCAGGGGCTTCGCTCCCGAGTGCCGCATCTGATGGACCGAGAGGTGTTTGCGTTGCTTGAAGGTCTGCCCGCACTCGTCACAGATATAGTTCCGTACCTCTGCCACGGAAACGGGAGAGTCACGGCTTCTGCCGCGCTCCTGGGGTGTGCCCCGCACACGCAGCTGCCCGCGCTCCCTGTGGGAGCCTGAGCCCCTCCCCTGCCTCGTGCCCCCTGCACAACAGCTTGTTCCACGCTCACAGGCACACAGGGAGCCCCGTCCCCCCTTCCCCCAGAGCCTCAGCACCTCCAGACAGGGAGCCACGAGGCACTGGGCGTCTGTGGGACAGACTCACCCGTGTGGATGAGCTTGACGTGCCGCTGCAGGTACCGGTCAATCATGAACACCTTGTTGCAGCCAGGGTGAGGGCAGGGCCTCTCCCGCACCTCCTCGTGGTGCTCTTTGATGTGTTTCTGCAAAGCAAGCACAGAGCTTCTGACAGGGGACAACTTGGATCCCCAGACACTGAGACCACCGTCTGCAAAACCAGGATTTGCATCCCAATCCACCCCTGGCAGCAGGGGCTTCAGCTGGACACACTGGAGCCTGTTCCAAGGGCTGCTGAGAGCCAGTGGCAGGCTTCCAGGACAGGAGAAACAGGGAGAGCCGGAGCAGACTGGAAAAGGCCAGGACTCCCAGCAGGCTGCTTTTAGTGGCTCACTGCCTCCTGCAGAGCAGGGTGGGGAATTAAACCCATCAGGGATCCTCTGCTCACATGGAAGTGGCTCCAGGGTACTGGGAGCCACCAGCATGGGACAGGAGCAGAGCCTGAGCTCACCTTCATGCCATCAGCCCCTCTGTAGACAGCGGTGCAGCCCTGGTAAGGACACTTGTAGATGGTGGGCAGCTCCTCCCTGCAAGCAGAGGTGTGTGAGGTGCTGCGGACGTGGGGCTGCAGCCCAGCCCAGCCCTGACGGACCCTCCTTACCGTTCACATTTGATTTTTTTTTTCCAGCCTGGCTTAGGACCAGGCTTCTTCCTTATTTTGGGCTCTTCTGCCTTCTTTGCTTCTTTACTGTCGCTTTTCTTGCCAGAAACCCTCCAAGAAAGAACCAGGACAGTGGTTTAAGACTTGATCTTGGTTTTAGACCCACCAAAGTGTCCCCAGCTGTTACACCTGCCTGTGTGAGGAAGAGGAGCACACACAGCCCCGGGTACATGAGCCAGGCTGTGGCTGTGCCAGGCTGGGGATGAGGGCCCAGCCAGTTTAACCCAGCGGGGAGCTTGGGGGCATCTCTGTGACCCCCAGGCAGGAATGTGTAGGGAACAGAGCCATAAGGAAAGACATGTGGGCCCCACAGGGGTGGGCACCAGCCCCCCACCCCGCCCGAGAGCCCCTTACTTCTTCTCGGGGTAAGGCTCGAAGGAGTCGTCTGAAGATTGCACGTTTCTCTTCTCGCTTTCATCGTCGCTCAAGAAGTCCCTGAGAGAGGGAAGCTGCCCTTTACCAACGTGACCTCGGGCTGACCCTCGGCACCAGCACTTCCCCATTCCCAGCACACCCATCTCCCCCACGGCACGTGTCCTCCTCCCCGTCCTCTCCCCAGGCAAACACCGCGCCGGTGAACGCAGCAGAGACCCAAACCAGGTCCTTTCAGGGCTAAATCTCTGCAAGAATAATCAAACCACTGTCAGGAGAACAAAAAAGGGGCTGTTACTGAAAGGATCTATTCATGGGTGAGGGATGTGGCTGCTGCTTCCTCTACTGGGAAAAGGAATTTTGTGGAGCAAGAATGTCACACGATTGTCTGGCGCAGGTTAACGAAGCTGCGGGTCGGTCTGTTTTCCCACAAATGTAACAGCCACATTTGGATTTTTCTTTTTCCTCCTTTTAGGCCTTAAGCCATACAAGAAGCAATTAATTCCTGAAGACAGGAAATAGGCAATAAATCGTTGCGGCCCATTTAATGTGACAGCTGACAGGCTCAGCTGACGCTGGGGTCACTCTGCACTTGGCCCTTTAGACTCGCAGCGCCTGGATTCGTGTATTTACAGCCCCATTCCAAACACCTGTGTTGGACTGAGCCAAATCCTTGCTCACAAAAGACTGCAGAGCTGCCAGGTCCCTCCTTCTCCCGTTTCCCAGTTAAAGGCTCTCCCCAGGAGCGAACGGGAGCCACCCCGTGCCTGCATTCCCGCTCCCACTGCTTTCCCGCAGCCCCAGCCGTGGAGGGAACTGCCCGGAGCTTGAGGGGCTGCAGCAGCAGCTCCTGGCACGGCTCCTTCCCCAGCAAACAAGGGACAAAACAGGGCCAGGATGGCTGGGAGCAGCCCACAGACACGGAGCACACGTGTGTGCAAACCCCCCAGAGCAGAGGAGGGAGCTCAGAGCCTCAGTGCCATGAGCTCCGTGACGGCTGCAGCAGAGCCACCGCTCTGAGCCCCCGGCGCTGGTGGAGAAAGAGCTCTCCGGGCTGGGGAGTTCCCACTGGCAAAGAAGACATTTAGGCTAGTTTAAACCCACTCTTCTCTCACCCCTCAGAAAGGTCACTGAACTCGTCTTTTACCCGCTCATCCGACGTTGCAGACAGAACCTGCTTCCCACTCAAGTGTCCTAGGGAATGAAGGAGAACACGGTGCGTTACAAGGAAAAGCAGCAGACCCACGGCGGCCGAGGAGGAGCCGACTGCTCCGGCTGCACTCGCGTGGTCACACCGTGGGGAACACGTGCTCCGTGGCAATCAGTGATTGTTTGAACCAAACTGTCCCCTCTGCCCAGAAACGGCTCTCCCTGTGCTCCACCCTGACCCTGCAGCTCCCAGGAGCAGCTTTTGGATCCTCCTGTGACACCTGTAACTGAAAGAATTGTCCCCAGGCACGTCCCAGCCGCCATTCTTGTGTCCAGCAACAGACATCTCCTGTGGGTGCTGGAGCTAAACACAGCCCCACTTCTGGAACTCAGAATGGGTGTTAATTCCTCGCTTCTGGAAGTGGTGTTTGGGGCAGTGCACCCAGCCCAAACCCACTCAGCAGTTTTCCTTTAGGGGCAGAAGGGCCCCCTGGGATTCAGCATCAGCTGCTGCGCAGCAGGGAAACCCAGCTTCAGGGTCGAGCCAAAAGAAACATCTGGCAAACATGGTGCTGAGGAACCAGTGACCATTCCACATGCCCAGGAAGAGCCTGGCAGCAGGGTCTCCCCTCTGTCAGAAGGGGAACAGCACTCAGGGCCAGGAGTACGACCCCGTTTTCCCCTGTCCCTTCTGCATGGCTCAGCGTCCTCCTCCTCAATCAATCAGAGGCCAATCTCTGAGCACTTCCCAGAAGGATCTGCGCCCTCCTTGAGGAACAGCAGTCTCCAAGGGGAGGAGCCAGCCCCTTGTCGCTCCCTGGGCCACCTCTCCAGCTCCCTGTCCTTCCCCTGAGGCCGGGACAGAGATCAGGAAGCAAATCCCTTACCCGTGGCAGTGCTCAGAGGCAAGACAGGCCGCGGCAGGGCCTGCTCCCGGACGGAGGCTGCGCTGTCCAGCTGCGAGGGAGACGGATCCCTGTCCTGCGGCGGCTCGTTCTCCGCACTCGGTGGCACCGCCGTGGTCCCTCTGTTGGCGGGCTGCTGGCAAGGAGCTGTCCTTACTGGAGCATGCTGGGCTTTGGGAGCAGGAACAGCCTCGGCATTGTCCGCCCCGGCCCCGTTGTCAGTCAAGCGCTGCTGCGCCGAGCCCTTGCTCCACTCCCGTTTGACGGACAAGGCGTTGTCGAGCAGCACGGAGCTGCAGTCCGAGTCCGTGTCCATGACGTAGTCGTGGCCGTCCCCGCAGCCCCAGACGGCGCGGATGATGCCGCAGTACTCGGAGGAGAGCACGCTGCGCAGCCCGGGCACCGAGGCGCAGCTCCCGGCGTGCGCGTGCGTCCACGTCACCAGGCTGTGCAGGCACTGCGGGCTGGACGTGATCAGGTCAACTGGCCAGGGGAGAGGCAGCACAGTCAGGCCTGGGCACGGGGGGGACGCGGAGGGGACAGGGATGTGGATCTGCTCCCCCCAGGGCTGCCCCACGAGGCAGGTAGGAGCCACCCCAAAGGGCTGCACCGGGGCAGTGCCAGCGCCTGCCAGGATCACAGAACCATTGAGGCTGGAAACGACCTCTGAGATCACCGAGTGCAACCCATGACCAAACACCACCCTGTCAGCCAGGCCAGACCAGAGCACCAAGTGTCACATCCAGTCTTTCCCTAAACACCTCCAGGGACAGTGGCTGCACCACCTCCCTCCATCATTCCCAGCTGAAAGGGTATTTCCAGTTGTCCCCAGTGTCCAACATCAGCTGGGACAGGCCTGGCACTGCCACACAAATCTGCTCTGCCTGCTCTCCTACCCCCAGGTGAGCCTCTGCCTGCTTGGCCCAGCTCAGGAAGGAGAAGATACTCTTGGGAGGAAGGAGAACCTTAACCAGCTGTGTCAAAGGACACCCGAACCCCCCCGGACGTGGTCATTTCTCACCACCCATCAACCCCAGCCCTCTGCTGGCGGCGTGGCAGAAGGAGAAGGGGAGTGGGCACTCACCCAGGCAGGAGGCACCTCCTTCCATACCCGGCTGCGCCTGGACTCCGCTGCTCCTGCAAAAACCAGAGCGGCACAGTGGGATTTGGGGGTCGCGGAGGGACCACGCGGCAACACGCGGCAGCACGGCACGGCGCCGCTCCCGGGAGGCGAGGAAGGCCACGTACTTTCCTTTGGACTTGGCGTGACCCGTGGGCGAGGCGTTCACCCTCTGGATGAAGGTGCGGAGCACGCTGCGGCACTTGTAGAACTGGGCATGGCATTTCTTGCAGACGAACTGAGGCAGCGCGGGGTCCTGCCGCACCGCCACGCCCACCAGCCGCTGGAAGTCGGCGAAGAACACCTGGTCCACGCGGCGCTGCTTCTCCGAGTTCTCCCCCAGCACGGGCACCTTCCCGAAGGCATTGCGCAGGCTCCGCGAGGAGAACTTGCCGTGGCACAGGCGGCAGTAGCCGCTGCTCAGGGTTCTGCCGATTCCTGCGCAGGAGGAGCAAACGCGGCTGCTGAGGGACGGCTCCGAGGCACCCAGGGGTGCTCCCCTCCCCTTCATCCCAGCTGCCTGCTTAGCCCTGCCTCCAGCAAAGCACGGAACATCCAGGCAGGAGAAGAGCCTTCTGACAGCGGCTGGCCCAAAGCCAGCCCTTCTGGCCCCACTGCGCCAGTGGCAGAGCCTCCTCTGGCCTGTGGGGCTCCCGGGACTCTGCCAATGCAGCAGTGTCTCTAGGTTTCAGCAGCTCTTCCCCCGCTGTTTACCTCCCAACAATTTCCAGCTGGCGTTGTGTCCCTTGGCTGCCCCAGTGCTGGCCGTGCCATTCCTCAGCTCCCCAGCAGTGCCCTGGAGTGGGGCGGTGTCACCCCCCACCCGAGGCATCCCCACCCTGTGGGATAATCTCCATCCCTCCGCTGCACCCCGAGCGTGACGGGAACCCGAGCACAGCCTCCTCCCGGCGCTGATCCCAGCCGTGCCCCCAGCCCCGGCGTGGGAGCGGGCTCCCCTGCCGGGGCCAGCCTTGGGAGCGGTGGGGGTCTCACCACACCCCGCGGGGGTGGTGACAGAGGTGCGACAGGGCAGCACCTCCCGCCGGAGCGTCTTGGGGGGCTGAACCCCCCGCTTGTGCCACCCGCTGCCCCGGGGCAGCGCCGGTGTCCCAGCGCCCACCGGAGCCGTTGGAGATGCCGCTTATCTCCTGCCCCAGCTGCAACACTCCCGGGTATCAGCCACCCCGAACCCCAAACCGGGATGGGCCCAGGCCCCCCCTCACCCCAAACAGCATGGCGGGAGGGTCCTGACCACGCTCAAACCGTGATGCACAGGGGGTCCCGGTCACCGCCAAACCGGAGCAGGCAGCGGCCGAGCACCCCGAGATAGCGGGAGGCTCCCCCGCTCTCCCTCCCCGTGTGCCCAATTCCTCCTTACCTTGCCGTTACCGGCACCGGCGTTTCATGGGGGGAAGAAACTCCACACAAACGGGCAAATTCTGACCTGCCGCCCGCTCGGCACCGAGCCCCGGGACGGGGGCTCTGACCCCGGCAGCGCGGAGGGAGCCCCGCCGTACCGAGGGCTCGCCCGTACCCGGTCCTCGCAGCCCGTCCCGGCGGCGGCCGGTCCCGCCGGTGCCCCCGCAGCGGCTCCGGCCCCGGGGAAGCGACTCCGGCCGTGCCCCCGCTCCCCCCGCCCCGCTCCCCGCGCTCGGGCCTCACCTGCCTCCGGTGCGCAGGCGGTGGCCGCGGGGGGCTCGGCGGGCTCGGAGCCGCGGGCGGCCGTGCCGGGGGTCCGGCGGGGCGCGGGGGGGGCCCGGGGGCCGCCCGGGGCCGCCAGGAACCGCCCGCGCCGATCGCGCTTCATCGTCCCCGCCGGGCCCGGCGGCTCCGCCCGCCCGCAGCGCCCCCGCCGGCCGGGGGGACCCGCCGCGCCCGGTCCGTCCCGCCGCGCTCCGGGCGGGCCCGCGGCCCCAGCGCGCCGTTCCGGGCGGCCCCGCGGCCATGGCCGCGCCGGGGGGCGGCGAGGGCCCCGCGCCGGGCCGGGGCGGCCGCGGCCTGCAGGGAGCCATGAGGGCGGCGAGCGGCGCCCTGGGCATGGACAGCGCCGGGCGGACCAGGGTGAGCGCGGGGACGGCCGGGGAGGGACGCCCGGGTTCGGCCGCATCCCCGCGACTGCAGCCCCGGGGCTCCCCGCGCATCCCCGCGCTCGACCCCCATCCCCGGGGCTGCATCCCCGCGCTCGACCCCCATCCCCGGGGCTGCATCCCCGCGCTCGACCCCCATCCCCGGGGCTGCATCCCCGAGCTCGACCCCCATCCCCGGGGCTGCATCCCCGGGCTCGACCCCCATCCCCGGGGCTGGATCCCCGCGCTCGACCCCCATCCCCGGGGCTGCATCCCCGGGCTCGACCCCCATCCCCGGGGCTGCATCCCCGGGCTCGACCCCCATCCCCGGGGCTGCATCCCCGCGCTCGACCCCCATCCCCGGGGCTGCAACCCCGGGCTCGACCCCCATCCCCGGGGCTGCATCCCCGGGCTCGACCCCCATCCCCGGGGCTGCAACCCCGGGCTCGACCCCCATGCCCGGGGCTGCATCCCCGCGCTCGACCCCCATCCCCGGGGCTGCATCCCCGGGCTCGACCCCCATCCCCGGGGCTGCATCCCCGCGCTCGACCCCCATCCCCGGGGCTGCATCCCCGGGCTCCTCCTGCATCGCTGAGCTCCCTTCGCATCCCCGGCTACTCCGGCATCCCTGGGCTTCCGCCGCATCCCTCGGCTTCGTCCCCCGGCCTCACCCCCAGCCGCGGGGCAGCACCTCCGGGCTCATCCTGCATCCCGGGGCTCGCTCGCATCCCGGGGCTCCCCTCGCGTCCCCGGACTCACGCCCCACTCCCGGGGCGGCTTCCCCGGTCTGACCCCGCATCCCCCGAGCTCCCCCCGTGTCCCGTTCGGACCCGGAGCTGGATCCCCCGCGGCCGGGGGGGGTCCCGGGCTCCCCCCCGCGTGGTCCCCGCTCAGCCCCCACCTTGGCAGGAGGCCTACGTGGAGTACCTGAAGAGCATCACCCTCATCGCCCAGGCCCTGCAGGAGGAGGCGGCAGGGACAGGTAAGGCAGGAGCCCGTGTCCCCCCCGCGGGAGCAAGGCGGGCGGTGGAAGCCCTGCAGTGCCCCCAGCACGCCCTCCCCGCAGAGAACAGCGAGGGGGTCACCCCTGACACCCCAAAACTGCTGAAGCTGGCGGAGCAGTGCCTGGAGAGGGTCAAATCCATCGCAGCGGCGCTGGGTGAGTGAGGGGTGTTTTGGGGAGCTGGGTGCCCCCGCAGGGCCAGGCTGGTGGTGAGGCACAGCCGGCCTGTCCTGCCCCCTCCCCAGGCAAAGCCCAGGTGAAAGCGGCTGCACAGGAGCGGGGCGGGGGTCCCGCGTCCCTGCCCCGGCACCGCCGCGTCTGCTCGGACGAGGGGGGGAAGCTCTCGCCATTCCTGCCCCCGGAGATCTTCCAGAAGCTGCAGATCGCTGAGACACAGAGCGCGCGGAAGTACGGGGGGCTTGGAGCTGGGAGCTGGGACACGGGGCTGGGACAGAGAGTGGTGGAGCGTGGGGGGCTGATGTGCACTGGGATGCAGGGGCTGGGACGTGAGAGGCCCAGACACAGCGAGCAGGACGTGGGGGGTCAAACACGAGGGGTTTGGGACACGGGGTCTGGCAAGAACTGTGACACGAGGGCTGGCGGTGGCCCCGTGCCCGCCTGGGGAGTCACGGAGCAGGATGTGGTCCTGGCACGTGTCCTGTGCCCTGTGGCGAGTGCTGAGGCCGTTCCTATAGGGAGCTGACCCCGCTGGAGGAGGCCTCCCTGCAGAACCAGAAGCTGAAGGCGGCCTACGAGGCGCGGGTGGCGCGGCTGAACCCAAGCCAGGCCGTGCAGAAAACATCCCTGGCAAGTGGGGGCTGGGGAGGAGCTGGGAGCTGCACAGAGCCGGCAGCCAGGCAGGGAGAGGGTTCCTGGGGGACCCCCGCTCCCCACTGGTGGCCATGGGGTGTGTGTGGATGTTCCCAACTCCCCTGCTGCTCCGCAGACGCTGTCCCTGCAGCGGCAGATGATGGAGAACCTGGTGATCGCCAAGGCCCGAGAGGAGACTGTATCCTTCCCAGTGGGATTGCTCCAAGAGCCTCTGCCCTGGCCTGGGTGCCACCGATCCCACGAGGCCTTTGGGGTCCCAGCTGGGGGCTGGAGGAGGGCAAAGGGCAGTGGGTGAGCACGGTGGTGGCTCTGGACCCTTAACTGTGCCTGGCCCAGCTGCAGCGCAAGATGGAAGAGCGGCGGCTGCGGCTGCAGGAGGCGGCCAACCGGTGAGTGGGGATGTCACGGCAGGGACCCTCAGCTGTGGGGACACCCGGCAGTGCCCTCACTGGCCCGGGGTGTCCCCAGGAGGTTCTCCAGCAGCGTGGCCCTCACCCCCGAGGAGCAGGAGCAGCGAGCACTCTACGCTGCCATCCTTGAGTATGAGCAGGACCATGTGAGTGAGTGTGTGCCAGGGGCTGCTGGCAGGGCTGGAGGCTGTGCCACGGGGCAGGAGGCTGTGCCACGGGGCAGGGTGCTGCACCATCCCCACGACCAGCCCTGGACACTCCCCAGGACTGGCCAAAGCAGTGGAAGGCGCAGCTGAAGCGGAGCCCGGCGGATCTCTCAGTGGTGTCGGGGCTCTTCTCCTGCCTCCTGAGGTACTGCTGGGCTGGGCACGGCCCTGCCAGAGCGAGGGGGCTGCAGCTGCTGCCCGTGCCCCCCGCCCACCCCATCCCTCTGCCCACAGCTGCCCCGAGCACCCCATCACACAGCTGCTGCGGCGGCTGCAGTGTGCGGTGTACGCCCGGCTCTACCCCGCCGTCAGCCGCGGCCCCGCCGACGCCTCTCCCGCCTCCCCCTCGGGTCTGTCTTTCCTGTCGCTGGACGCGGGGGGCTCCTCGCTGCCCGCCGAGCCGGGGGGCCGCCGGCTCCGGGCGTCCCGCAGCCTGCACTGCATGTTCTCGGTGCCCGAGCACGGCCCGGCCGCGCTGCGGCACAGCCAGTCCAGCACCCCCCTCGCCGACGGCGGCGCCCCGGGGCCCGCCGAGCCCCCCGAGCCCCCCCGGGAAAGCTCCTTCGAGGACCTGGAGCGGTTCCTGGCGTCCCCCGAGGGCTGGGCCCCCGCAGAGCCCCCGGCCAGCTCCGGACAGGACACGGCGCTGCCGGAGCTGCTGAAGGGCGTCGTGAGGGACATCCACAACGCCATCGGTGAGGGACAGCCGAGGGACTGGGGGGCGGACGGGGGGCTCTCCTGCACCCCGTTTTGACCCGGGGCACAGGGTGGGCAGGATGGGGGATCCCGGTGTGGGCAGGACAGGGGGTCCCAGCGTGCTGCGTGCCTCGCCCTTCCCAGACAGGCTGCTGGCTCTGACTCTGCTGGCCTTCGAGGGGCTCGGCACCGCCGCCGGCAAGGACCAGTGCCTGGCCTGCCTGGAGGAGGCTTTCTTCCCCCCACTGTGGGCCCCGCTCCTGGCCCTCTACAGGTACCATGACCCGCCTTGGAGGGTACCACTGACCCCTTCCTGGCACCCGCCGTCACCTCGGTGCCCGCAGGACCGTGCAGCAGCCCCGCGAGGCGACCCTGGCGCGCAGCATGGAGCGGCACCGGCACGCCGGCCCCGCCGACATGGGGCTGGCCTCGCGCCTCTTCCCACCCGGCCCCGGCCGGCCCGCGTACGCCTCGGCCGTGCAGGACCTGCGCCTCATCCCGCTGGAGACCTGTCCCCGCAGGAAGCTGGAGTGCATCGGTGAGCGGCGCTGGGGACGCGGGGCGGGGGCCCAGGGTGGCGGTGACCCTGACGCCCGCCCTGTGCCGCAGTGCGGGCCCTGCGCGGCATCTGCGAGTGTGCCGAGGAGTACTGCGGCACCCGGGACGCCCGGAGCCTCGCCGCGGCCGCCATGTGAGTGCAGGAACGACGGAGCACGATGGGCAACGTGGGGCAGCTGCGGGGCCGGCGGCTCCTGTGGCCGGTGCGGCGTTGGGGTGCCAGGCCCTGTGGCCACCGTGGCTGATCTGATGGCCCCTGTTGTCACAGCGGGGCAGACGACCTGCTGCCCATCCTGTCCTACGTGGTGCTGCAGACGGGGCTGCCCCAGCTGCTCTCCGAGTGTGCCGCCCTGGAGGAGTTCATCCATGAGGGGTACGTGCCAGGGTGCTGGGCCATGCAGGCGGCCCGGGGCTCGGGACACCGGCACCCTCCCGGGACAGGGCTGAGGGGCGGCGGATGTGACGGTGTCCCGGTCGTGCCGGCCGTGATGGTGCGGTGTCCCGGTGGTGACGGTGCGATGGGTGTGGGCACAGGTACCTGATCGGGGAGGAGGGGTACTGCCTGACGTCCCTGCAGAGCGCCCTGTCCTACGTGGAGTCCCTGCAGTGAGGAGGGGGCGGCGCGGGGCCCCCCGCCCCGGGCAGGTGCTGCCGCGGGTCCTCCCGCCCGGCGGGGGGCGCTGTGGCGCGGGGGCTCGGTCCCGCCCCGGGGGCGGGGCTGCGGGCGGCACGTGCGTTCCGGCCCGGTGCGCGCGGAAGGGGAGCGGGAAGGGAGCGCGAGCGGCCGGGACCGGCAGGTGCTGGGGGGGGGAAGGGAACCGGGACCGGGGCGGAACCGGGGCCGGGTGGGAACACCGGGAGGCCTCGGCGGGGGGAAACGGGGGGAACCAGGGCCGGGGAGTGACACCGGGAGGACTGGTACCAGGGAGGTGCCGGGGAGGCCGCGGGGGAGCGGAGTTCCGGAGCTGAGGCTTTGGCGGGGGATCCTCGCAGGTTCGGGAGGGCGGTGCCGGGGCTGCGGCTCCGGCGGGTCCCGGGGTGGGCTCTCATGCTGCTGTACCCGCAGGATGTGTGCGGGCTCGGCGCTGCGGCAGGAGCACCGGCAGGACTTCGGGCAGGAATTCCGGCAGGAATTCCACCGGGAGTACCGCCGCTCACTGGAGCGGGAGGTCGGCCCCGCCGGGACCCGCCCCGGCCCCGGCGTGGCGGAGCGGCTGCGGCAGCGGCTGCAGCAGGAGCCGGCGCTGCTGGAGGCCCTGCAGGAGGACGCCCTGGCACTGCTGGCCCGGGGGCTGCGCGACCACCCCGACCCCGGGCTGGCGCTGCGGGGCCTGGCCAGCGCCTTCCGCCTGCTGGAGCTGGCTGCCGTCAACCTCTACCTCTTCCCGTGGCGCCGGGAGTTCGGCACCATCCCGGTGAGGCCCTGTGAGGTGGTGAGGGGTGTTGTGGGGGTACCCAGACACCTCCAGCCACGCTCCCCGCTCTCCTTGCAGACCTTCTCCGGCGCCTACGTGCACCTGCTGCGCCCAGCGCTCCCCGAAGCCGACCTGGTGCGGAGTTTGGGCCGACTGGGCTACGAGCGGCGGGACCGGCACCGCCTGGCCGTGGGCCGGCTGCCCCCGGGGCCCGCACTGATCGCCGCCGCTGTCGGCTTCCTGGCCTGCCGCCTGGAGTGCGAGATCCTGGCAGAGCTGGCGCCGCGGCTGCGGCGGCCCCGCGCCGACGAGCTGCTGGAGGCGCGGCGTCGGGCCGGGGGTGCCAAGGGGTGCCAGGAGATGCTGCAGGACCTGGGGACGCAGCGCGGGGCGGCTGCTGACTGCGGTGACGACGTGGATCTCTACTGGGAGAGGCCAGACAGCCCTGAGGACACGGGGAGCAAGGACACAGCCCCCCCGGCGCTGTGGAGGGACCCTCAGGATGTGCCCACGAGGGGCTGGGGACGCTGCGACAGCACGCTCGGGCCAGAGCCTGCGGGCAGCGCTGATCCGGACACCTCCTCTCACCCCTTCCAGGAGCGGGAGCTGGTGGGGACCGGCAGCAGTCTCCAGGTGCTGGGGGAGCCCCGGCTTTCTCCCCAGGCCACGCCAGAGCTGCCCTGCTACCAGCTGCACTCGTGCCTGCACCGGGGCATGCTGCCTTCGTACTGCTGCAGCACCTGCCGGCAGCTGCACGGCGGCGGCTGCGCCGTGGGGCTCGCCTGCCGCAGCCGGCACCGCGGCCAGGAGCTGCGCGGGGAGCGGCAGCAGCGCCTCTGGCTGCAGCGCACGGAGCTGGACATGCTGCTGGCCAAGGGCTCTGCACCCCGCTCCTGACACGGCTGCTGCTGCCGGCCCTGGGGAAGGGTGGGCACGGCCGCCGCTCGGCACAAGGACCCGGACTCGGCAGCCCCCGAGACGGCGGTGCCCAGGCCCTGCTCCAGCGCGGGCACTGCTGCTGTAAATTATTCAGTGCATCAGTAAAGTGGCTGCCTCAGCAGCGGCTGTTCTGTCGTGGGGAGGGGGACCAAGATGCCGTGATACCGACAGCACAGCACCCTGCAGGAGCAGCTCCCGTCTCCCTGAGGGTGAGGACCAGGATCCACCTAAAGCGGGGCAGAACCTGGGGTGGCATGGCGGTATCCTTGTCCCCAGGGTGACACAGAGGAAGGAGAGCAGAGCCATAGCTTCTGCCGCTGCTGCTGGCACCAAAGAATGAAGTCACTCCACACCATGTTGCCACTGCCAGATGCTTTTATTGATGGCAGAGTTGGGGTTCCTCCCCACAGACAGCACAAACCTGGACCCGCCTGGGACAGGATGGACCCTGCCAAGCCTGGGCGTCCCTGGGCCCCATCTCTCCTCTCTCCTGGCTCTGGGGCCACGCTCGCCCAGCTGCAGGCTGGAGCCGTCCCCGTGGCGCTGGGACTGTTGGGCTGAGGGAATCCACCTCAGCCAGGACGCATCACGCCTGTGCCCAGGGGCCAGCTCAGGGCTTGCTGCGCTTGGCCTGGCTCTCCATCGCCGTGCTGGCCGCCCGCTTGTTCCGGTGATGTGGGAAGGTGGGCATCAGCTCCGGCTCACAGGCTGTGGGGCACAGAGAGGGGTGAGCAGGCTCTAAAGCCTCCCAGTCCTGCCCTGCCCCAGGACGGGCCGTACTTACGCAAGGGCTTCTCCTTGAAGTAGGAACTCTCCAGGCAGTCCTTGGCCGTGGCCCTGCGGGGACAAGGGCAAGTGGCAGGGACCACCCCAGCCTGGGGGACAGCATTGGGCAGGTTCTCTGCCCTACCCACCCCACATCCTGCCTGGCTCTTACCTTTTCTTGGGGTCATACATGAAGAGGAAGTTGAGCAGTCGCAGCCCGGCCTCCGAGAGCCAGGGAAACCTGTGCTTCAGGTTGTTGTAGGGCTGTTTGCGCAGGGTGTACTGGGTGGCCAGCGGCAGCTTGGAGAACCCCTGGGGGAAAGCGAGTGTGAGGAGGAGGCAGGGGAGCAGCCAGGGAGAAAGGACAGTGGGAAAATGGGCAGGGAGCTCTCACCGGCCAGATGTTCTCGTTGGGTGTCCCCAGGAGCTGCACGATGAGGTCGACCTGGTGGATCTCCGAGGTGCCTGGCAGCAGCGGTTTGTGTGCCAGCAGCTCGGCCAGGATGCAGCCGGCAGCCCTGCGGAGCACAGAGCCTCTCCAGTGATCCCCCTGCAGTTTGCAGCCCCCCGGCCCCCTCCAGGCAGCCTCAGCCCCCCCCCATTACCACATGTCAATGCTGGTGGTCTGGGTTGTCATCCCCAGCAGCAGCTCCGGCGCGCGGTACCTGCGCGGGGGACACGCGGTGTCAGAGCTGGCACGAGCCCGTCCCGCGGGGGGGACGCGCCCTGGCTCCGGCCACTCACCACAGAGTCACCACTTTGGGGGTCATGGGCTTAGGGGGCATCCCGTAGGTGCGTGCCAGGCCAAAATCAGCTGCAACAGAGAGTGACAGGCAGGAGGGAGCCTGGCTGAGCTGCGGCCACGGGCCAGAGCAGCCACAGCCAGGTGCGGGTGCTGGGACTCACCTATCTTCACACAGCCCTTGTCGGTCATCAGCAGGTTGGAGACCTTCAGGTCCCTGTGGGGAACAGAGCAGCTGGAGCTCAGACACCACACGGGAAATCCAATCCCATCATTCCACGGCCTCCCTGCCCTCACCGTGCTCCCACACTGATGGGCCCCACCCAGAGCTGCTCCTGATGGTGCCACTTGCTCCCAAGACATGGGAGGTGTCCCCAGACACCCCTTTGTCCCCCCAGCACCATCCTGCCACTCCCACCTGTGGATGATGTAGTTCTCATGGAGGTACTGCAGGCCCTTGAGCACCTGCAGGATGATGCACTTCACCTGGGGACAGAGGACAGGAGCTGTCACCTCTGTGGGAGCAGCACCGACTGGACAAACCCACGCAGCCCAAACCCGCTGGCGTGTTCTGCAGTGCCTCCATCCCTATGTTCTCCCAGGGGGTTCTGGGTGGGCCTTTTCTCCCAGCTCTGTTTCCCCGACAGTTTGTTCCAGCCCCAAACCGAGCCTAGAAAGTCCCTGAAGGCTTCACTGAGAGTAAGCAAAGCACAGCTCTATCAGGAATTCCTGGAATCCCCAGCTCAAGGTCTAGGGAGCCCTTCACAGTGCCCACATGTTTTGGCAGGAATGGCAGCACCCTCTACGAAGTGCTGGACCCAAATCCTGCCCCACCCTGTACCTGAGCCTCCGAGAAGGGCGTTTGCATGTTCTCCAGGAGACTGGCCAGGTCCTGCTCGCAGTATCCCATCACCAGGAAAATGCTGTTGGAAACAAGGTAAGGTCAGAGCCTCCCCCAGGACAGCCTTGTCTGCTGAGGCGGCTCAGGCCTGCAAGGAAGGTTTGGAAGGCAGAGGGAGGACAGACGGGGGACTCTCACCTCTCCAGGTGGTTTCCCACAACCACGTCCTTCAGCTCCACAATGTTGGGGTGCTGGAGCTGCAGGAGCAGGGTGATCTCCCGCAGGCTGCTGATGGGCATTCCTGGGGGAGAGAGGAACGGCCGTGCTGCAGGAACGGCCTGGACAGGACAGAGCAGGACAGAGCAGCCCCTGTTCCCCCCGCTCCTCCATTACCATCTTTCTCATTGTCCATCCGCACCTTCTTCAGCGCCACAGTCTCGTTGGTCAGCGTGTCCCGGGCACGGTCTGGGGACAGCACAGGTCACGTTAGCCCCAGGACACACACCTGGCTTTGTCCCCACCTCACCTCAGCCCCCCGGCTCAGCCGCAGCGGGGAACTGGGTGAGCTTCAGGCACCTCCCGACCCAAACCGTGCTGGGATTCTGCACGGGGCAATGGCTTCCCACTGCCAGCGGGCAGGGATGGATGGGCTATCCCTAAGGAATGCCTCCCTGGGAGGGTGGGCAGGCCCTGGCACAGGGTACCCAGAGAAGCTGGGCTGCCCCTGGAGCCCTGGAAGGGCCCAAGGCGAGGCTGGACGGAGCAGCGTGATCTAGTGGAAGTGCCATCCCTACCCATGGCAGGGAGGACAGCGGAATTAACTCAGGTCCCTTCCCGGTCCCGCGGGGCCGCAGCGCCCCGGGAGCCGCCCCCGCCCGGGAGGCGCTGCCCGCACTCACACACGATGCCGTACGTGCCCTCTCCGATCCGATTCAGCTTCTCAAACTCCTTCACGCTGCGGCACCGCCCCAGCTGAAAGCAAAGAGCCTCGCTGAGGCGGAGCCGCCTCGAGGGCTCCTCACCGGGGACCCCCCGCCGGCCCCGAGCCCTCTCACACCCCGGGCACCGCTGCACTCACCCGATCGGCTGCCGGAACCTCGAAGAAGCCGTCGCCCCGCAGTCGCCGCAGCCGCAGGGGCTCCAGCTCTGGCTCGGCCGGTGCCGGTCCCGGTGCCGGTGCCGCTGGGGTCGCTCCCGCCTCGGCCGCTGCCATGGCCGCGATGGCGGGTTCCCCCTGCGCACGCGCGGTATTGCCCTGTCTCCGGCTCCGCCCACCCGCAGGCCCCGCCCACATGCATTAAGCCGCTGGAAACCGTTGCTAGAGAGCGACCAATAGCGACCCTGGACCGGGATGGCCCCGCCCCCATTTGGCCCCGCCCCCCTGCGGCCCCGCCCTCAGCCCCGCCCCGTCTCGGATTTCTGGCCCCGCCCCTTCGCGTCCGACTCCCCAGGCTTTCCCGCTGCCCACGTGACCTCCCCCCCCCCCCCCCCCGCACCGGCCGCGCCGTCGTTCTCGCGAGACTCAGCGCGCGCACCCGGAAGCGGCGGCGGCGGGACCCGGAAGCGGCGGCGGAACCCGGAAGCGGCGGCGGGCAGGATGGACGGTACCGAGGGGTTGGGCGGTACCGGCGCTTCCCGGTGGGGCTGGAGCGGGACGGGAGGGATGAGGCTGGGGGTGAGGGTCGGAGCCAGGACTGGTGGCCGAGACGTGTGGGCGGGGTCCTCGGTCACCCGAACCCGGTACCGGTCCCGAGGCTGAGACTGTGCTCTCCTTCCTTTCCAGACACGCTCTTCCAGCTGAAGGTGAGAGCAGCGGAAGCCCTTCCGCCTCCTTTCCGTCCCGTATCGCCGGTCCCGGGAGAGTCGCGGTCCCGGTTCCGCCCGCTGGCTCGGCCTCATCGGGGCCGCTCCTGCGGCGGGACCGTGACAGGAGGAGGCCCCGGCCTGAGCGGTGACCGGCGGTGCCGCGGGCAGAGGGTCGGGCAGCCGTGGCCGCGCTGGGAGGTGGCGGGGCTGGGACAGGCGGGCCCTGGCACGGTGGCACCGCGGGGAACGGCTCCGCGGTGCCGGGGCTGAGGTGGGACGAGGGGCAGTTCCCGGCCGGGAGGGCGGGCAGCCCCGGCACAGGTGCCCGAGCAGCCGGGGCTGCCCCTGCATGCCTGGCGGTGCCCAGGGCCGGGCTGGACCGGGCTCGGCGCGCCTGGGACGGTGGAAGGGGTCCCTGCCTCGGCAGGGGTGGGGCTGGGTGGGCTCGGGGGTCCCTCCCAGCCCAGAGCAGAGCGGGCCCGTCGCTGCTGCTGCCCCTGCGCATCCGCTCTGTCCCGCAGTTCACAGCCAAGCAGCTGGAGAAGCTCTCCAAGAAAGCCGAGAAGGACTCCAAGGCCGAGCAGGCCAAAGTCAAAAAGGTGCGTGGGGCTCGGCACCGGGGGCGGCACCGGGGGCGGCTGGGGTTCCCTCCTGCCGCCGAGGGGCAGCAGGGCAGGGCCGGGCCCCGCTCGCCCAGCCCCACCGGGGCTTGACTGTGCTCTGGGGCACTTCCCAGCTGTGTCCCCATCCCGCCGGGAGCCCGGGGGCTCCGTGAGCGCGGCTCTCGCCGTGCCAGGCTGTGGGGAGCGCCGGTGTCATGGACAGATGGACGGATGGATGATGGATGGATGGAGGGATGGATGATGGATGGATGATGGATGGATGGATGATGGATGGATGATGGATGGATGATGGATGGATGATGCATGGATGGACGGATGGATGGATGATGGATGGATGGACAGATGGACGGATGGATGGATGGATGATGGATGGACGGATGGATGATGGATGGATGGATGGACAGATGGACGGATGGATGGATGGACGGATGGACGGATGGATGGATGAATGGACGGATAGACGGATGGATGGATGATGGATGGATGAATGGACGGATAGACGGATGGATGGATGATGGATGGATGAATGGACGGATAGACGGATGGATGGATGGATGATGGATGGATGGACGGATGGATGATGGATGATGGACGGATGGACGGACAGATGGATGGATGGATGGACGGATGCATGATGGATGGACGGATGAATGGATGATGGATGAATGGACGGATGGATGGATGGATGGATGGACGGATGGATGATGGATGGATGGATGATGGATGGATGGATGATGGATGGACGGATGGATGATGGATGGACGGATGGATGGATGGATGGACGGATGGATGGATGGATGATGGATGGATGGATGGATGATGGATGGATGAATGGACGGATAGATGGATGGATGGATGGATGATGGATGGACGGATGGATGGATGATGGACAGATGGATGGATGGACAGATGGATGATGGATGGACGGATGGATGATGGACGGATGGATGGACAGATGGACGGATGGATGGATGATGGATGGATGGACGGATGGATGATGGACGGATGGATGGATGGATGATGGACGGATGGATGATGGATGGATGGATGATGGATGGACGGATGGATGATGGACGGATGGATGGATGGATGATGGACGGATGGATGATGGATGGATGGATGATGGATGGACGGATGGATGATGGACGGATGGATGGACAGATGGACGGATGGATGGATGGACGGATGGATGATGGATGGACGGTTGGAGACCAGAGAGCTCTGCAGTCAGCTCTTAGGAGATCCACTTTATTGCAGAGGGCGTGGGTGTGGGGCCCAGCTTGGAGCTGCCAGCCACAGCTCGGGGCAGGCCCCAAGGAGAGGGGACAGGGAGAGATGGGGGAGAGAGAGACAGACCGTGGGGCTGCCAAGAGGGCTTCCAGTCCCCCGGGCACACCTTATCAAGGGGGCTTCAGAGTGGGCACAGAACAAGACTTGGGCCAGTGGGATTACAGGTACCAGGTGCTTCAGGGAAGGGTTACAGGTATGGGATAAGCTATACATTTTTGAGGGATGAGACAGAACATTCCATTTGACCCCTGGATCTGTCTGTAGGTCAAAAGGGGGGATGCCTTCCACTGTCTACTCCGCTGTTTTCTAGCTGTTCAGCAGCTAGGGTTTGGTATCGCAGAGCTTGTTCTCACTGCAATCTCCCCTGTGGTTTCTGCGTTTTCCAAACCTTTTGCCGGGCAGTCATGGTCATAAGGCTTCCCAACCTCATCTTCCCCAACGCCAGGCGCTGCAGCAGAAGAACGTGGAGTGTGCCCGGGTCTATGCCGAGAACGCCATCCGCAAGAAGAACGAGGGCCTCAACTGGCTGCGCATGGCCTCGCGCGTGGACGCCGTGGCCTCCAAGGTGCAGACAGCCGTCACCATGAAGGGGGTAAGCGCCTCCAGCAGGGCTTTGGGAGCTCCGTCCCCACGTGGAGCTTCTCCTCTCGCTGCCTCCAGCCGCCCCCAGCTCCCCGTAATGACCCCACCAGGGGTGGTCTCAGACCCCCCCAGACAGGTTCATCCCACCTGGGATGGCGCCAGGACACTGCTTGGATTTCTCCGCAACCCTCGGAGCATTCCTGAAGGAATCTCCTCTTGCAGGTGACGAAAAACATGGCTCAGGTGACCAAGGCTCTGGACAAGGCCCTGAGCTCCATGGACCTGCAGAAGGTGTCGGCAGTGATGGATAAATTCGAGCAGCAAGTGCAGAATTTGGATGTTCACACGTCGGTGAGTGCTGGGCAGCCAGGAGAGGGTGGGTGGGTGGGATGGCAGGGGATCCCTGCCGGCTCTCCAGGCCGGCCAGGGGGACAGGGCTGTGTCTGTCCCAGGTCATGGAGGACTCCATGAGCTCGGCCACCACGCTGAGCACGCCGCAGGAGCAGGTGGACAGCCTGATCGTCCAGATCGCCGAGGAGAACGGGCTGGAGATCATGGACCAGCTGAGCCAGCTGCCCGAGGGGGCCTCAGCCGTGGGGGAGAGCTCCGTGCGCTCCCAGGAGGACCAGCTGTCCCGGAGGTTGGTTCTCTCCCAGTTCCTGGGCACTCCCAGTGCTTCCCAGGATCCCTCACTGGCCTGAAGGGGAAGAGTTGGCCCTGCCTGGGGGGCCCAGAGGGGTTCCCTGGACAGGCTGGCTGCAGCTGCTCCCGAGCCGGGGCTGTTCTGCTGCCCTGACCTGGCTCCCCTCTGCTGCTCTCCCTCCAGGCTGGCTGCCCTGCGGAACTGAGCTCTCCCTGGGCCTGTGGATGGCGCTGCTGGAGCGGGACCCCCTCCTGCAGCCCCCCCGCCTCGGGACTCTTCTCGGGGGGTGACAGGCCTTCCCTGAGCGGGCGGCGATCCCGGTGGGAATGTGGGAATGCTGTGCTGGACCGTGGGGGGGCTTCGTCTGGGGGTGCTGCCGGTGGCGCCTGGCAGAGCCCCACATCCCGCTGCTGACGGAACACTGAGGGGATTTCCCTGGTCTCGGGGTGCTGCTCCCCAGCTCCTCTGTTGTTCCCTGTCCCTGCCCAGAGCTGAGCTGTGGGCTGAGTTCCTCAGGAGCTGGTTGGGAGGAGCGGGAGAACCCGCAGGGGTCCCCATCTCCGGGACGGGCCCGGTGCCCGGCTGTGGAGCTGGGGAGGTCGGTGCCTTGCAGGAAGGGGCGGTGACAGCGGGGTGTCCCCTCCCTCACTGTCACTGTCCCTGTGCCCTTTGCTGCTCCGTGTCCCGCCGGGCCGACACCCCCAGCCCCGTACCACGAAGTGCCCTTTGGAACACCCTCCCCTGCCCAGCCCTGTGCGTGTCAATCCACAGATTCCCCAGGCACTGCCAGCTGGAAATGGTTATCCCGGCCCTGACTGCCAGTTTGGACCAGTGAGGACCCATGTCCAGCACCGGGAGCGGATTGCAGCAGCTGTGGTGGCTGCAGACACGTCCCCAAATGTCCCCCTGCTGGGTGGGTGTGACAGGGAATGCAGAACCATCCCGGGAGCAGCTCTGCCTCGATCCCTGTGCCTCGTCCCTGGATATCCTCTGTCCCCTCGCTGCTGGCACCGGGCCGGGGGCAGGAGCTGCTCTCCGTGTCCCCTCCCCCTGTCCCTTGTCACCTTCCCCTGGGGCTGGAGCTGTTTGTGCCCCTCCCGCGGCACCGCGGAGCTGCTGGATTGCTGGAAGCTCTCCAGGAAGGAAGCGCTGTTTCCTTCGGGTCTCCCAGGAGGAACTGTCACCTCTGGGGGATGTCATGGGGGCCACGTCCCGGCACGAACACTTCCCGCTGTGTTGATTGTTTTTCCTGAGTTCAGTGGCCTTGGAGCGTGTGGCTGGTGACACAGAGCCTTCCTCGCCACCGAGGAGGAGGAGGAGGCGGCTTTGGGCTACAGCAGAGCATTGGATCTTGTCCCACCTCCTGATGGGCCGGGCGGGAAGCTGGGGGAGCCTGGAGATTTGAGCCTGGCTCCTGGCTCCCTGCAGGGTGTCCCCGCAGCACTGGGGGCTCCAGACCTGCCCCCGTCCCTCTCCCCGGGCTGTCTCTCTCTGTGGTTTCTTTGGTGGTTTTTTTTTTTTAAGCGTGTCTTATTTGCCTTCTTTTTGCCCAAACCGTGTCCATGCCCTTCTGTGGGTTTAAATAAACAATCTCTGAACACCCCAGTGTGGGTTGGGGGTGTGGATGCAGACGGGGTCTGTGGTCCCCCTCGTCTCATCCTGTCCCTTGCCCTGCAACAGGACCAGGTGCCAGGGGCTGCCCTGGAGCTGAGGAGAAGGAAGGGACTGCTCTTGTTCCCAGAGCCTCTGCCCATCCAGGAGCTGGGAAGTGGCTCGGGGTACCCACTCTGGGGATTCTGGAGGGTGAGGACAACCCCTTTCCCCCACTGCAGGGACCTGTCCCTTTCACGTGGCCGAACGTGGGGGCCAGAGTGAGCAGGAGCTCGGAGCAGCTGGAGCCCAGCTCCCTTCCCCACTAGGGTTGGGCCAGCCCAGCTCCCTGCCCCGTTCCCCAGCCCTCGTGGGGACACGCTGAGCCCCCCGAGGGGAGACCCCGGGCTTGTCACCGCGCCGAGGTGGCACCGCGCCTCGCTGCCAGGGACGGGGTGAGGGTGCAGCCTTCCCTTCCCTGCTCCCATCCCTTCCCTGCTCCCATCCCTTCCCTGGCCCTGCTCCCTGCCCTGTGCCCGGCTGGCAGACGGGTGCTGTGCCTCAGCCAAATCCCGAATGCCACAGGAAGATGGCTCTCCTTCTCCTGCCTGTTCTCCCGCCTCCGCTCCGACGACAGGCTGTTCCTGAATGCGAGAGGAAATTGCTAAGGAGATAATTAAGTAGCCAATTAATTAGCTAATGATTAGTGGAAGCATCCTGCGGAGGCAGCTCCGCAGCCGCCCTGGCCAGCTGTTGCCAGGATGTGTCACTCCCGGTGCGGTTACAGCTTCCCGGTGTGCCGGGGCGGGCGCCGGGACCCCACTGCTCTGCCCCGCCGGTGACAGGCCGGGGTGGCCGGTGACAGGCCGGGGTGGCCCAGCATCTCCAGCCAGGAGCCGGGTCCCGCAGAGCCCCACACGGACACTCGCTGCCGGCACTGCTCGAGCCACGGTTTTATTTTGCCAGCAGGTCCGGCAGAAAGGAGCGCTGGATCGTGCCCTGCCCGGCGGCCCCGGGCACGGTGCCAAGGCCGCGGTGGCAGCCAGGTGCTAGGCGAGCACGGAGAGCAGCAGTGCCAGCGCCAGTGCCAGGGCTGCCGGCGGGTGCCAGGCAGTGCCGGCGCCGTTGGGGTACCCGTAGCTGGTTCTGCACGGCCCCTCCAGCTCCTCGAAGGCGATGGGGGTCTCGTGGGCAGCCGTGCCCTGCAGGCTCCTCTTCACCTGCGTGGGGACAGGGTGGGCTCCCGCTGTGAGGGGCAGTGCCCGTCTGCACAGAGCCCCTGCCACCCCAAACCATCCCGCGCACGTCCCAGTGCCCCATGTGTCCCCCTGCCTCCCTGTGTCCCCATAAATTCCTGAGTGCCACGTGCCCTGATGTTCCACCTGTGTCTGCTGCCCCAAGTGTCCCTGTGCCACGTGTCCCCATGTCCCTCACGTCTCCATTCCCGATGCTCCCCGTGCCACTTGTGTCCCCTTGCCCTGTACATCCCTGTGCCCCGTGCTTCCCATGCCCCACTCACCTCCTCCACTCTGCTGAAGACGCGGAGCAGGTTCTCAGCCAGGGCTCCCTTCACCTCCTCCTCCGTCCAGTCCCTCGCCAGCAGCTCGGCCACCAGCGCGGGATACTTGGAGACGTCCTCCAGGCCAGTGGGGACCCTGTGCCACCCCACAGCTCACAGCTGGGCCACCCCCAGCACCCCCGGCTGCCCACGCAGGTGCAGGTGGGGACGCCCTCACCCCTCAGGAAGTTCCCATGGTGGGGACACGCTGCGCCATCCCATCCTGCACCATCACCCCCCTTACCCTGTGACCCCGTCGTAGTCCCCCCCGAAGCCGACAGCCTGGGCACCGGCCACCTTCTTCACATGGTCCATGTGGTCTGTGGGGGTGACACCGGGGTGAGCAGGACGGGCGGGGTCACTGCCACCCCCACCCACCTGGGCACCCCCTCACCTGCGACATCGGACAGCTTGGCCTTGTCACTGCAGGTCACGTAGGCATTGTAGAAGTTGACCATCACCAAGCTGCCCGTGGAGGCCTGGGGGGAACAGCCCTGAGCCCCCAGCCCCTCAGAACGCCCCGCTGCCCCTGCCCTGCCCCGTGCCCACACTCACCACCAGGTGCAGCACGTCGTCGGGCACGTTGCGGCGGTGCTGGCAGATGCTGTAGGCAGAGGAGTGGCTGAAGATGACGGGGGCTTTGGAGATGTTCAGCACGACCTTCATCGTGTCCACTGAGACGTGGGCCAGGTCCACGATCATGCCCAGGCGGTTCATCTCCTCCACCACCATCTACAGGGACAGGGGACAGGGGTGGGGCTGGGGGGCTGACGGGTGCATGGGAGGGGTCCCCTATGGGGATGTCTGGAGCTGCTTGGGTGGCTTTTGGCTGGTGGGACAGAGGGATGGATGGATGGATGGATGGATGGATGGATGGATGGATGGATGGATGGATGGAAGGAACAGGACTGCACTCAGCATGGGGCCAGCGGGTGCCAGTACCACATTCCTCCAATGCCACTGCTCCTGGACACCACTGCTGGTGCTATTCCTCACCTTCCCAAAGGGTGAGAGGCCGTGGTGCACAGGTTTTTCATCCTTGGTGTCCACCAGCCAGTTGTCAGCCCTGCAGAACAGGGAGAGCATCAGAGCGGCCACACCTCTGACCACATCCCCCCGTGCCAGCGCTGCCACCCTCTGTGCCCCCCGAGGGTCCTACCAGGGGGTGTTGCAGCTGTGGGTGAGGGTCATGTAGCGGGCACCCAGGCGGTAGAGGGTGCGCAGGACGCCCAGGCTGCTGTCGATGGAGTGGCCACCCTCCACCCCGATGAGGCTGGCCACCTTCCCTCTCTGGAATGCCTCCCGGATGCCTGCGGGAGGGCGGGGGCATCAGCCGGGGTGGGCAGGCCCCTCAGCACCCCCGCGGCGCCTCGTCCCCGCGCCCGCTCACCGCTGGTGTCGGTGACGCAGGCGAAGGTCTCGGGGTACATGTCGCACATGCGCTGCACCACGTCCATCTGCTCCAGCGTGCGCCTCACCGCGTCCTTGTTCTGCGTCTCGCAGGGCACGTACACCGACCAGAACTGCCGCGGGCACCCCGTCAGCAGGGGCACTGCCCGCCCCGCTGCCCGCCCCAGTGTCTCTGCCCGTCCTGGTGCTGTCCCAAGAGCCCCAGTGCTCACCCCGCTGTCCTCCCTGCCCACCCCAGTGCCCCCCACCCTCCCTGGTATCCTCACTGGTGCCCCTGCCCTCCCCAGAGCCCACCCCAATGCCCACCCCGGTGCTCCCACCTGCCCGCCCACGTGTCCCTGGCGCAGTTTGGGGATGTTGGTGTGGGTGTCGTTCAGCAGTGTCAGGTTGGCTGCTGGCAGCCTCAGCTGGTTGTTGAACTTCCAGAGGAGCTGCCAGGGCAGGTCGTTGTGCCTGGGCAGGGACAGGGTGGGCACTGAGGAGTGGCCTGACCATCTGCCCACTCGCCCTCAGGCCGACCACCCCCCTGGCTTGCCACACACAGTGTGCCCTCATCTGGCTGTCATTCCATCCATCCATCCATCCATCCATCCTCCACCCCACCTCGGTCCATCTGTCCACCCACCTGTCCCCTCAGCCAAAAGCCACCCAAGCAGTTCCAGACAGGAACTGGAGACAGGCCACTCCCAGGGGACAGTGCCGTGTGGGACCCTCCGGAGGACCCTCCCCTGTGTCCCTTTCCAACCCATCATCAGCCCTCACACCCAGGGGAGCCAGCCCAACATCCCTTGGACAGGGATGTCACCGCAGGGACATCCCACACCCAGCAGTGCCACTGGGGAAGTGGCAGGCTCTGGGCTGGGTGCCGCTTCCTGCTCCGGTCACAGTCCCACATCCCCCTGCTCCCCCTGCCCTGCTCCCTGTTCCCACAAGGGAATGCTGCAGGGAACCGGAGCCTCCTGAGGGTCCCGAGAAAGGACCAGGGACATCACTCAGGACGGAGCAGGAACTTCCCCCAGGGCAGCCTAACCCCGGCTTCCTGGTACCCTGCCCACTCCTGCTGCGCTGCGGCGCCGGGGATCCCCTTGGCTGCACAGAGGGTCCCACGGGATCCCCAGGAAAGCTGTCCCCCGTCCCCACACAGCCCTGGGGTGCATGGCACGGGGATCCCCCGGGAAAGTTGCTCCCTGTTCCTGCACAGCCCTGGGGTGCCCGGCCCCGGAATCCCCCACCGGGCTGTCCCGCAGGGTTTCCCAGCTGGGGTTTTCCCACAGAGAGGAGCAGCTGGGCAGGCTGCGGGCCCAGGTGACCTTTGCTCACCCGTCGATGACCGGCGTGGTGGTCATGATGCGCTCGGCCTCCTCCAGGTGCTGCTGTCCAATGCTGGGCAGTGCCAGCGCCAGCGCCAGCACCAGCACCCACACGCTCCTGCCTGGCATCTTCTGCTGGGTGCTGCTGGGGACAAGGGGGGACCTGCCACCACCGTGAGAGCACATGCACTGGGATGGCTGCCCTGCACTCCTCCGTCCCCTCCCGCCGTCAATGAATAACCAGGAGCGCAGCGTTACCCCTCCCTGGGTGCCCTGTGCCCGCCTGGCAGTGCCAGGGCTCCGCGGCCTCCCCCAGCCCAGCGCCGGTGGCTGTGCCGTGCCACGGCCTCTCCTCCGAGCCGTGGTGACGCTCCCAATCCTCTAATGAAGCCCAGATTCTTTTCGGTTGGGAAAGTGCCAGTCCCATCCGCGCCTCAGCCTCCCCGGCACGGGCATCCACCGGCACCCCCAGTCCAGCACTGGCACCCCCAGCATCCCCGGCAGCCCCAGCACCCCTGGCCCCGCTCACCCCGGCCCCGGGACACTGGGGCAGTCCCTGCCTCCGACTGCTGTGAATTAACTTTTCCGGCTTGCGTGCGGTGACGGGGCTGGGATGGGCTCCAGCCACCCCAGAGCCGCCCCCCGCCATGGCGCCGGAGCAGCCACATGCCCGGGGGCAAGCAGCCGGGGTGGCACGGCCGTGGTGTGGGGCTGCTGCTGGTCCTCCATGTGTGCTTGGATCCCCCACACTCCGGTCCCGCTGCAGCGTCCCGAGGGGAAACTGAGGCACCGCTATCCTGCGGATGCTGCGCATCCCTGCTGGCTCCAGCTGTGGCGTCCTTCCCAGCAAGGGCCTTGGTGGGGCTTCTGGGAATGGCATGGAGCCACGTGGAGATGGCCGGTGCAACTGGACGCCTCATCCTGCGGTGTGCTAGGATGGGAACCCCCTCCTCCGGTGCCAGTCGTGGGGAGCTCGGGGTGGGGACGGTGTGGGGCTGCCATCCCTCGGGTTTCCTGGCCCCCTTCCCGAGGTGAAGCGGCCCCCACGTTTCACCCGGCGGCGGCGGGGGGTGTGGGAAGGGGGGACTCCCATCCCACCCATGGCCTCCCATCCCATCCCGGGTGTCTGCAGCCCCTGCCAGCAGCGCTCTCCCGGCGATGGCCCCAGCGCGGATTCCCGGCTCCCCGGCAGGAATGTGCCGGGGGGTTCCGGCCCCCCGCCCGCCGGGGCCGTTTCCTCTTTCGGCGCTATTTAAGCGGCTCCCGGCGCGTCCCGCCCGGCCGGGCCATGGAGCGCATGGAGGTGACCGAGACCTTTGCGGGCATCGCCCTGCCCGGCCACCTCCACACCCAGGAGTCCCTCGGCTTCGCCGCCGCCTTCACCTTCCGCCCCACCGATGTGCTCATCGCCACCTACCCCAAATCGGGTGAGGGGATGGGGGGACACGGGGACAACGAGGGGATGCGGCGGGACGGGGCTGGGACACCGGGCTGGAGCGGGGAGCTCTTCCAGGGCTGCCGGGGGCTGGGAGATGGCCGGGCTTGGGGACACCCGGACCTGGTCCCCGCGGCCACTCTTTGGCACAGCACGGGCACCCCTGGCCAGGAGGTCCTGCCCCGAGCCCCTGTCCTGCTGCCGTACTGTCCCCAGCCCTAGACTGGTGTCCCTGGGGGCTCAGGGAGGGGCACACGGCACTGCCACCCCAAGCTGCTGGTACAGGAGGGGTTGGGACGGGAGGGGACAGGACACATGAGCCGTGCCAATCTGTGCTACCCGCACCAGTGCAGTGCCATTCCGTGCTGTGCCGTACAGCGCCAGAATGTGCCACGCCACGGTGCCTGGCCCGTGGCCCTGCCCTGACACCCACCTCTGCAGGCACCACCTGGATGCAGGAGATCCTGACACTGCTCTTCAGCCTTGGCGATGCCCGCCCAGCCAAGACCATTCCCAACTGGGAGCGGGCGCCCTGGCTGGAGCAGATCTACTGCCGGGAGGCTCTGCGGGACACCGAGACCCCGCGGCTCCTCACCACCCACCTGCCCGCCCACGTCCTGGCCCCCGCCCTGCAGCGCAGCAAGGCCAAGGTGAGAGGGGTCCCCAGTGGTCTGGGGGTCCCTGCAGGGACATCCCACACCCATGGGGCTTCCCACAGCTAGGGAAATGCTGGGGGCTTTCTGAGTGGGATGGAGGGGAATCCCCCCGCTGTGGGGGTGACACTGTGTCCCTCCAGGTGATCTACGTGGCCAGGAACCCCAAAGACGTCGCTGTCTCCTTCTACCACTTCCACCACCTGGCCAAGTTCCTGCCCGACCCCAGCTCCTTCGATGCCTTCCTGACGCAGTTCCTCGAGGGCACAGGTAGGGACTGGGGGAGTCTGTGGGGGGACACAGCCTCAGGGCCCCCCATCACCCCCCGCCTCCCCCCAGTGCACTACGGCTCCTGGTTTGACCACGTCAAGGGCTGGCTGGGCCAGCGGCACCTCCTGGACATCCTCTACGTCACCTACGAGGAGCTGCACCAGGTGAGCCCCGCTGTGTCCCTGTCCCCGTCCCCGCCGGTGCCCAGTGCTGACCGTGCTCCTGCCCCAGGACCTGCGTGGCACGGCGCAGCGCCTCAGCAACTTCCTGGGGTGCCCGCTGGCACCGGGCACGCTGGCAGCCCTGGAGCAGCACTGCACCTTCTCCGCCATGCGGGACAACGCCATGGCCAACTACTCCCTGATCCCCGCCGAGATCATGGACCACAGCCAGGGCCGCTTCATGCGCAAAGGTGAGGGGAGCGGGGCTGGGGGCGCTGGGGCACGGCGGGTGCAGCATCCCTGACTCCCCGTCCCCTCTGTCCCGCAGGGGTGGTGGGGGACTGGCGCAGCCACTTCTCCCCCGAGCAAAATGCCCTCTTCAACCGGCGCTACCAGGAGGAGATGGGGGACACGGAGCTGCCCTCGCAATGGCCCATGGCCTGAAGGAGCCAGGCTTTGGGGGGACGCTGAGCCCTCACCTGCTGAGAGCCACCACATGGAGACCCTGCAGGGACCCCCTCAGGCACCCCATAAAACGGCCCCTGTGTCACCCCGGCACCAGGGGTTCCCACGGGGCTGGGGGTTCTGGTGAGGGGCCATGGCACTGTCCCACCTCCCCGGGGGCGGGGAACTTTTCCGGCCAGGCACTGTGGCCATCCCAGTGGCCTTGCTCCCCCCGGCCAGGGACGTGTGGCCGTGACCCCCCTTTCCGCCCATCCCGCCCTGCGGAAATAAATATTTATTGCTGTTCCCAGGCAGGCAGCTATTCCCACGGGTGTGAGGCGGGAAGCAGCGCCGGCAGCGGGAAGAGCTGCTGTTATCAGCAACTCATCGGGGCGGGGACGCATCCCCGGGAACCTTACTGACTGCCGGGGGCAATGACCGGGTGGGCAGCACGGCCCGGGGCGGGGCCACAGCGTGGCGACAGTGGCACCAGTGTCCTGCCACTCCTGCCCCCTCTGCTAGCCTTGTCAACCCTGCCACCTCTGGCAGCCCCTCCTGCCGGCGGGGACAACCCGGCGCGGTGTCTCTGGACATTGCCAGCCCCGCGGGGTCCCTCTGCACCCACCCTGGGGTACCCAGCTGTCCCCATGGGTTGGGGTGCCAGGGCAGCTCCTGCCCGCACCAGGACCGGGCGGTGCTGCAGCCTCCCAGGCGGCAGGTTTGGGTTTCCACGGCAACACCCAGGATCCCGCCTTAAAGGAGATGAATCAGGAGCTAAAAATAGGGGCTGAATGGGGGTGCAGGTACTGCGCCCCTGCCCGTGCCTTGTGCTGCCAGCAGTGCCCAAGGGCCAGCAGAGCTATCCTGGAGAGTGACACCCACATGGGGCCAGCCTGGCACCTGTACCTGCACCCGGGGAAATGGCAGCATCCTGGAGCCCAGCTCACTGGCACCTGCACGGCGGCTCTCAGGTGGCCCCTACGCCATGAGGCTGTGCCAGGCTCCAGTTTCAGTCCCTGTGGTGGCCTTGGGCACACCCTGCCCCTGGGCATGTCACCTTGCCAGGAGCATCTGCTGGCACCATGCTGGCAGCATCAGCACACAGCATGTGGCAGCAGCGTGGCACAGTGCCCGGCACACGGCACGTGGCACAGCATGATCCATGGCACATGGAACATGGAATATGGCACAAGGAACATGGCACCCGGAACACGTCACATGACAAATGGCACAGAGCGCATGACAAATAGCACGTGGCACAGGGAACATGACAAGGCACACGACAATGCACGGCACGTGGAACAGGTGCACCGAGCATGCCACACTGCATGCCACATGGTAGAGCATGTAGCACACAGCATGTGGCACATGGAACAGACACGTGGCACATGGCCCACAGTGTGGCACGGGATGCATGGCACATGGGACATGACACAGTTCATGTCACAGGTGACCGTGGTGCATGGCCCATGGCACAGGATACACACACGCACAGCACATACACGGCACACGGAACACAGCTGGGGACACATGGTGCGTGGGGTGTGGCACGGGGCACACGGCACAGGGCATGTGGCACACGGCACAGGGCACACAGCACAGGGCATGTGGCACACGGCACAGGGCACACGGCACGGGGCACACGGCACAGGGCATGTGGCACACGGCATAGGGCACACAGCACAGGGCATGTGGCACACGGCACAGGGCACACGGCACGGGGCACACGGCACAGGGCATGTGGCACACGGCATAGGGCACACAGCACAGGGCATGTGGCACACGGCACAGGGCACACAGCACAGGGCATGTGGCACACGGCACAGGGCACACGGCACAGGGCACACGGCACAGGGCATGTGGCACACGGCATAGGGCACACAGCACAGGGCATGTGGCACACACTACAGGGCACACAGCACAGGGCACATGGCATGTGGCACACGGCACAGGGCACATAGCACACGGCATGTGGCACACGGCACAGGGCACATGGCACAGGGCACACAGCACAGGGCATGTGGCACACGGCACAGGGCACACAGCACATGGCATGTGGCACACGGCACAGGGCACACGGCACAGGGCACACAGCACAGGGCATGTGGCACACGGCACAGGGCACATGGCACAGGGCACACAGCACACGGCATGTGGCACACAGTACATGGCACACAGCACAGGGCACACGGCACAGGGCACACAGCACAGGGCATGTGGCACATGGTACATGGCACACAGCACAGGGCATGTGGCATACAGCACACGGCATGTGGCACACAGTACATGGCACACAGCACAGGGCACATGGCACAGGGCACACAGCACAGGGCATGTGGCACACACTACATGGCACACAGCACAGGGCACACAGCACACGGCATGTGGCACACGGCACAGGGCACACAGCACACGGCATGTGGCACACACTACATGGCACACAGCACAGGGCACACGGCACAGGACACACGGCACGTGGCAGTGGCCGTGTGCCGGGCAGCTGGGCTCGCTCCGTTGCCGCCTCTCCCCGCTCCGTGGCCTGGATTCGGGGCCGCGGCACAGCGGGGCGAGCGCCCGCTCGGGCACATCAAAGCCGCGGCCGCTCCGGCGCTCCCGGCGCGCTGCCGGCCACGGACACCCGAAATGTGGGGGCTGGGACCGTCCTCGGCTTTGTCACCAGGTGGGGCAGCATGGTGTCACCGTGAGGGGACACGGCGGCATCCAGGAGCTGCCAGCCCCTCTACCCACCCCTAGTGACCCCCCGATGGTGGGGTGAGCACGCAGAGAGCAGGAGGATGGGCACAGGGGTGGTGCTTTATTGGGGGGATCATGCAGCCTCCAAATGTCACAGTGACAGAGAAGCGGGGACCGAGGGGACAGCAGGGTGGGTCCGGGCCACAGGGCTCAGACCACCGGGAGCGAGCAGTGCTGCGGGTGTCCCGCGCTGGGGGGCCGGGACTTTCCCCGTGCCCCAGCCGGGGGGGCTGTGGCAGGGCAGGGCCTGGCGGGGACCCCGTGTGTCCCCAAGCCACACCGGGAGAGTGGGGAGGGTCTCACTGGGGCAACCCAAAGCTGGGGGGCACTGGGGGTGTCTCACAGGGGGAACTGAGGCTGGAGTCGGGGGTCGGGGGTGCCTCACTGCGGGGAGCCGAGGCTGGGGTCGGGGGTGGGGGGCCGGGGGCAGCGCGGGGGGAAGGCCTTGTAGCTGTAGTACTCCACCACCTGCTTGGGCACCTCCGCCAGCACGCACTTGGCCAGGGCCGTGGGTGACGCCTGCGGGACACCGGGCGGGCTGAGCCGCGGGCAGCGGCTCCCAGCGCCGCCACGAGCGGAGGGGACGGCAGAGGCCAGGAGGGACAGGACGGGACGAGAACGGGGGAGATGGAGGGGACAGGGAAAGAGGGGACGGGAGGGGAGGGGATGGAAAGGGGCGGGAGGGAACGGGAGGGGACAGGAGAGGATGGGAGGGGAGGGGAGGGCCGGGAAGGGCGGGCAGGACCTGGTCGCTGCCCCACTCACGTTCTTGAACTCGCGGAAGGGGACGAACTGGACGATGTCGCGCAGGACGGGCTCGCCCTTGGGGGAGCGCAGGACGCCGTCGTCCCCGTCCAGGATCTGCATGTCCGTGAAGTCGGCGTTGCCCACGCCGACGATGATGATGGACATGGGCAGGTAGGAGGCGCGGACGATGGCCTCCCGCGTGTCCGCCATGTCCGTCACCACGCCGTCCGTCAGGATCAGCAGGATGAAGTATTGCTGGGGGGACAGGGATGCTCGGGGGCTGCCCGGCCCCTGCCGGCCCCGCGCCGGAGCAGCCACAAGTGTCACGAGTGTGCAGGGCCTCAGCCCAGCCCCGGCGGGGGCGGAGGGACCCACCGACGCCTCCTTGGTCCGCTCCTCGTCGGCCGCCACACGAGCCACCTTGGAGATGATGGGAGCCACGTTGGTGGGGCCGTAGAGCTGGATTTTGGGCAGGCAGCTCTGGTAGGACTCCACGACGCCCTGGATGCCTGTGGGGTGTGCGAGGGGTGAGGGGCATCCCAGCCATGGATCCGGCCCCTCTGGAGCTGGACTCACCCTCACACTCATCATTGTCGGGGTTGAAGTTGATGGCGAAGTCGTGGGAGACCTGGAGGGAGAGAGGAAGGGGAGGGGGCAGCTACTACAGCCCCTGGCATCTGCCAAGCCCCACCAGTGCCACAGCCGAGGGTACCCAGAGGGACGAGCACACCCCTGGGGTCCCACAGGGCCCTGAGACCCCCTCACCTCGTACTTGGGGGGGATCCTGGCACCAAAGCCCAGGGCCGAGAATTTCTTATCACTGCAAGGGAAGGGGTGTGAGGAGCTCTGGTGCCATCACCGAGTGCCTGTCACCAGCAGATCTCAACCCAGAGTGGACGTCACCAGCGCGTGTGGCCCCGGGGGACCCGCCAGAGCCACCAACCTGTCGTAGTCCTGGCAGATCTCACCCACAGCCACCAGCGCCTTGAGGTACTCGTTGGGCTGGTAGGGGTTGATGTAGTGCAGGGAGCAGCTGTTTCGGGGGTCCCCGTTGGAGGCCGTGAAGTCGATGGCCACCTGGTGGGGGGCAGTGAGGGTCACCCAGGGTGAGCAGGGCCACTGGTGTGTCCCTGCTGGGTCGTGGGGATGCTGCTCACCGTGAAGTGGATCTGGCAGCCGCCCATGATGTAATCCAGGAAGGAGTAAACCCTGTGGATCTTCCAGAGGGATCTGCGTCAGACGGCTGTGCCCCACGCCGGCCACGGAGCCGGGCTGGCTCGGCACGGCCTGGCACGGCTCGGCACGGCCTGGCACGGCTCGGCACAGCTCCCAGGCGCTCACCTTCAGGTCCAGCAGCACCACAACCCCCGAATTCTTGTAGTTGCGCTTCTTGATCTTGTACTTGGGGTTCATGCAGTCCCACTGCACCTGTGGCACCGGCACCCGCGCTGCCTGCAGCCCCCGCTGGGGCATGGCCCAGCCCGGGCACCCTCGGCCCCGGTGCCACTCATGGGAACCCCACGGCCCCGGAACACTGCGGCCCAATAACCCTGCAGCCCCGCAGCCCCAGGGTGCAGCTGCCTTCCCCCACTCCCAGCCACCCCATCCATGACTGATCCCCCAGAAGACCCCAAACCCACCATCCCTTCCCCAAACAGGAGGGCAACGAGAAGAAAATGATGCCAAACCCAGAGGAGGAGCTGGAAGGTGGCTGCTAGGAGAGGCTCTGCTGGCAGCACACAGGGTGACCCCCAGGCCATCCCCGTGTTCCCATGTCCCACCTTGTTCTCCCCCATCGCCTTCTGCATCTCCTCGAAGGTGGTGAAGAACTCCCCGATGAAGTCGTGCTTGCCCCGCGAGTCGTAGTCCCACACCACGCACTGTGATGGGCACGGCTCAGCCCTGGCACCGGGGGGGCTCAGCCCTGTCCCCTGCACTGTGGGGTCCCCAGCACACCCCCAGGGAAGCTGGGGTACAGATGCCCCCAGGGCAGGAATAGAGGTCCCCATCATTCCTCCTCACCCTCAGCTTCCTCTTCTCCTCACAGCTGCAGAGCGAGTTGAGGGAGACTTTGAAGGGCTCCCAGATGGGGCTGAGGTTGTTCTTCACCACCTGCAGGACGGGGGGGCTCAGCGGGGCCGGGGAGCGCCCGGGATGGCCGTGGGGTGGCCGGGGGCCCGGTGCCGCCGTGGCCCCACCTCGGTGCGGTACACCAGCTGCTCGCTGCGGTCGTCGTCGATGCGGTAGATCTCCAGGAAGGGATCTGACTTGCTGAAGAGGTCCTGGGGGAAGAGGATGAGAGAGAGCAGTGCCCACCCTGCCCTGCTTCCCCCCTGGCTCCTGGCTCACCTTGTCGTCCAGTTTCTTGGCACGGAAGGCAAGTTCCACGTAGCCGTTGTTCCCCGAGATCTCCTCCGAGATGATCTGAGAGGCGGCCGTGGATGCTCAGAGCTTGGCACAGCTTTGCCCCCCTGCCCACCACCTCCCTGTGGTGCCCTGGGAGGGGACAGGGTCCCACGTGCCTTCCTGGCACAGGAGGGGCCTTCAGGATGTCCAGCAGATGCCATCGGGGACCCTGAGCCCTCCCCAACTCCAAGAGTCTGTGCCAACCTACTGATCCAGTCCAGTGCCACCCAGGTGTCCCAGTTTGATGCTGTCCCAGTGCCCCAGTCCAGTGCCACCCATGTGTCCGGTCTGGTGTCATCCCAGGACTCCAGCCCCATGTCACCCATCCCGGTGCCACCCATGCGCCTGGGTTTGCTGCCACCCCAACGCCCCTGCTCAGTGTCACCCACCCCACTGTCACCCCCAGCACAGGCTCGGTGCTCACCGTGATCGTGGACTTGCCCGCAAACTTCCCGTACTTGAGGGACAGCGGCTTCGTCACCCGTTTCTGCGCCACGATCTGCGAGAGCCCAGCGTTGGGGAGGGGACAGCACCGCGGGGTTCCCGGGGGGGGGTGCCCAGGCTCACCTGCCCCACGGTGCACTCCATGCCCCCCAGGAAGTCGTCATCGTGCGTGCCCACGCCGGCCTGGCCGTGGCTGTCGTACACCTCGAAGCGCAGCTTCTGCACCTCCTCGAAGTAGTAATCGACCGTGAAGATCTTGGCGAACACGGGGTTCAGGTTGCTCTTGATCACCTCGCTGCGATCCACCTGCGTGGCATGGGCACAGGGCCTTGGGCTGCCAGAGCTCACACAGGGATGTGGGAGCCCAGCGGCGTGGGGAGGCAGGGATGCAGGATGTGCAATGGGGCTGTTGTGAGGGGAGACGAAGGGATGGGACATGCCAGGCTGAGGGGTACAGGGATGAGGGACGGGGGAGTGAAGGATGAAGGGATAGGGGTGCAGGAACAGGGAATGCAGGGAAGGACCAGCTGTGCCCCAGTGAATGGCGTTTGGAGGAGCCCCTTGTGCCTCCCACAGCCTCCAGCCCTGCCAGCCCTGGGTCTGGGACGCTGCTCCCACTGGGCTCCCTGTGGTCATCCACGGGGATTCTCTGCCCCTGGCTATGCTTTGCCACAGCTCGGCTGGAGCAGGAGCAATGGATTGGTGCCAGGACAAGGTGCTGTGCCCATCCTGGGGTGGCCATGCCTGGGGGTCACCAGCCCCCAGCCCTGGTGGCCCCAGTGGGCAGCGGGTGCTCAGTGTCTCCTGGCCACGCTGGCAGTGGGTGCTGAGCAGTTCCGGAGCCTCCCCCGCACCCGTCCCTGCCAGGGTTGACTCAAGGGGACACATCCTGGCCAGGGCACCCTGCCAGCCCCTGGCCCCTGCCCACTGCCTGCTTAGTCCAGCATCATCTGTCAAGCCCACACTGCTGCCACCCTGCCGTGGCCACCCGTGTCTGTCCTGAATGAGGGGCAGCCCCTCATTCTGGGGATGTGGGTGTTGGGTCCTTGGACCCTCTGGACCAGGGCAGAGCCAGATTCAGGCACCCCCTCGTCTGGGGCACACAGGCTGGCTGGGACAGGAGTCACTCCAAAAGGTGGCTCAGGAGGGACCCTCTTGCCTCCCGGAGCTGGCTGGTGTCTGGCACAGCACAGCCCGGAGCGCGGCACAGAGTGTGGCACAGAGCACTGTGGCACAGCCGGGTACAAGTGTCTGCCATGGCACAGCACACCGCAGCTGGCACGGGGCCCTTGTCCCCCCCTCCCCGGCTCCGCGCTGGCTCGAGCAGAGTCGATGACATGCCGAGGGATTTAGCGCTAAATCCGCCGGCTGAGCGGCCGCGATTAGAGCCGAGCCGCCGGTGCCAGCCCAGAGCTCAGCGTGGGGAGGGATGGATGGAAGGAGCCGAGCCAGCCCCTGTGCCATCCCGGTGTCTGCCAGCCCTACTGCCAGCCCCACTGCTGGCATCAGCCCCAGTGCCAGTGTCAGCACCAGCCCTCCAGCCCTGAGCCACCCCAGGGGGACCTGAGATGGCCCTTGTCCCTGTCCCGGGGCAGTGGAGCCACTCGGGAGCCGCATGCGGTGGGCACCACGCCCGCCTCGCTCCCCGGCCCCACTGCAGCCCCAGTGAGCTGGATGTGACCCAGTGTTAGCACCATCCCCACTGGCTGCCGGGTGCTCCACAGTGCCCTGCCCACCCTGCCTCACCCCCGGGACCCCGTTCTGCACCCTGCAACCTGTTCTGCACTGTGCACCCTACTCTGTGTCATCTCCCGTACCCCATCCTGCACCCCTGCTTTGCACCCTGTACCCTGTTCTGCACCTTGCACCCCATTCTGAACCCTGTACCCCGTTCTGAACCCTGACCGTCCTTTGTCTCCTGCACCTGGTCTGAACCCTGCACCTCGTTCTGACCCCTGCAATCTGTCTTGCACCATGCACCCCTGCTCTGCACCCTGTACCCTGGTCTGAACCCTGCACCCTGTTCTGCACCTAGCACCCCTTTCTGCACCCTGTGCCCCATTCTCCCTTATCTCCTGTACCCTCCTCTGTACCCTGTACTCTGCTCTGAACCCTGCACCCCTTTCTGCACCCTGTGCCCCATTCTGCACTGTCTCCTGTACCCTGCTCTGAACCCTGTACCCTGCTCTGAACCCCGCACTCTGACCCACATTCTGCACCCGGCACCTCGCCCCCCACCATCTCCTGCACCCCACCCTGCAGCCCCCTACACCCACCGCCCTGTGCCCAGCCCCGCCACGTCCCCGGCTCCCGCCCTGCCCGGCTCGGTGGGTGCCAGCAGTGCCCCCCACTCTCCTACCTCCATCCACTGGCCCTGGGACTGCATCAGCAGCAGGACACAGGGGTCCGACTTGTTGAGGGTGTCGCGGTCCAGGAGGTGTTTACAGCTGACCCGCAGCTCCACCTTGGAGAGCACGGCCAGCGGGGCCTGCGGGCACGGCTCGGGCACGTCGCCCATGCCGGCCGGGCGCGGCGGGGCACAGGCGGCCCCGTGGGCGAAGGGCATGGGGGGCGAGCGGGGCGGCCGCTGCCTCGGGCGCCGTCAGGGAGCCGGGCAGGTGCCCGTCATGCCCGGGGCACGGCGCCCCGCGGTGCCAGGCACGGGCCCGGTGGCAGGACAGGCGTGGGGCAGAGGGGCCCCAGGCCACGCTCCGCGGCGGGGTGGCCGGTTCCAGTCCCGATGGCTCCGCGGGGCCCTGCAAGGCATCAAAGCACAGTGGGGTGAGCGGGAGCTGGGGCACTCTCGTGGCACTGCCCGGGTACCCCCAAGTCCCAGCCAACACCATGGGCACGGCTGTGGGGGCTTCACACGGTCCTGCAGGGCCGTGCCCAGCTGTGTCCCAGCCCCACCCCAGGGGCAGGATGTGTCCCGAGGGGAGGGGGGACCCTGGTGGGGTGGGGTACCCACCCTGGAGTGCCCCGTGTGGGGCTGTGGAGTAGAAATCCCCTCCAGTCCCTGCGGGCAGCACCCCCCAGCCCGGGCAGGGCTCTCCGGAGGGGAGCGGGGACACCAACTCCGTGTCTGTGGCACCAGGTGACGGATTGCCCCCGCGCTGGGGACGGCGTCCATCGTGCCCCCGGAGGCTGGGAGCACTCAGCCAGGCGATGCTGCCTGACGGGGCGGCCAGGGGCTCTGCCGGTCCCGGGGCTTGTCCCCCTCCCTGCGTGTCCTGAGGGCTCCTGGCTGGGGCAGGGGCAGGGGCAGGGACGGAGCAGCCCCTGCCCACCCGTGCCCTCGCGTGCCCAGCCCGGCCGAAGTTTCCTGGGGAAGTCATGCAGTGCCCAGGCCCTCCCCGGCACACGGCTCCGGTGCCCCAGCTCCGGTGGGCACCGTCCCCATCCCCGGGATCGCGGGCACCCCTTGGCATCATCCATCGCTCAGTGGAGGGCACAGCGGGTCCCACCCTGCCCGTCGTCCCCTCACCTGGGTGCTGGTGGCCTGGGCTGGGACACGGCAGGGCAGGGGCTGGCTCGGGGCGTGCCCGCCGTGCCGGTGTGCCCGCCGTGCCGGTGTGCCTGCCGGAGCTGCTGCCGCTGCCACCTCCACACAACTGACTCAAGCTGCAGCTCGGGAGCGGAGCCCTAAGAGGGAGATGGATGACAAGCTCCGTTAACTGCCTCGCTGCCGGCTCCGGAGCGGAGCCCACCCCGCACCGGCGCTGAGCGGGGTCCGCAGGGTCCCCAGCACCGCTGGCTGTGCCAGGGCAGGAGCTCCTGCTCCAAGTGAGACCCTCATGGCACAGCCACCGCCCCTCACCCTCCCCAGCTGCTCCCCATGGGGTACCCAAGGCCACCTTGGTCCTGGCCCCCCACACTCTGAGCCAACAGCCCAAGCACAAGGGTGGGGTCCCCCCAAACCCACCGGGATCCCTCCCCACGTGCTGGAGCATCCAGACTCACATTCCATGCACATGGAGCCCAACATGCTGAGTCCCCAGCCCGGGACCCCCCACCCACCCCTGTCCCCCCAGCACTGCGGTGCTGTCAACCCAGCTTTATGGATGATGTAATTAGCTCAAATTTGGAGGGATTAAAATGCAGATAGGGCTAACAAGCACGAGGGCAACGCAGGGCCCGGGCTTCGGGAGCTAATCCCCAGCCTGCCTGGCAGAAATAGGCCACTCTCCTTCCCACTCCCCCCACAGCCCCAGCACGGCTCGCTAGGGCAGGAGGTACCAACCCACAGCAGGACATGGGCTGGGCACAGCGGCTGGAGGGACACCGTGGTGACTAGACACAGGCAACACCTCACCGGGCACACCTTGCCTCTTTGAAGTGCCCAGGAAGCATGCAGCTGTGCCAGGACTCCAGCACTGAGTGCCCCATCCCATCCCATCCCATCCCATCCCATCCCATCCCATCCCATCCCTCCTGAACTGATGTAACAATGGGCTGGGTGAGTGCTCCTGGAGCAGCTCTGGTCCCCCCAACACATCCCAGTGACCCATCAGCCCTGCCCAGGGACAGGCAGAGCCTGGGATCCCCCCAGCAGCCACGAGGATTGGCCAGAACCCCCCAGTTTCTACTGAGCTCCTGTGGTGCCACTTGAAGTATCACAGAATCATTTGGGATGGCAAAAGACTCCAAGATCAGTTCACCCTCTCCCCAGTACTGCTGAGGCCACCACCATGTCCCCGAGTGCCACATCCACCACGGGATGGCCTTTAATCCATGAAGAAATGGCTAAAAGTGCCCTAGAACTGGAGCAGGGGCTGAGCCAAGGGCCAGGAAGTGAAGGATGGCAGAGCAGCACAGTCCAGCCCTGGACTTGGCTCCATCCAAGCCCAGCTGAGGGGCTGGGCCACACCTTGCTCCTCCTGTACCCCCCCACCAAAAGTGGGGAAAGCCCCCATGTGGGCAGCACCTGAGTGACCCCCACCATGACACCCAACTTGTACAGCTTTGCCTCACACAGAGGTGTGGAAATCATCAAACCAGGAATACTGGCATGGAAGGCAGGGAAGGGGCAGCAGACAAAGCCTGGCATGGAGGGGGAACTCCCAAAGCCCCTCAGAATCAGAGCAGAAGGCAGCCCAGGCTGCAGCCCTGACAAGGCAGAGGAGTGGGCACAAGGCAGGTGTTTAACTCGCTGTCAGGGAAATGAGGAGCCTCCAACCACAGCAAACGAGGCTTCCCACGCTGGAACACAGCCCTGCACCGCCACAGGCACACGGGGCGGCTCCGCTCGGTACATGTGCCCCAAAACCACAGCACACTGGGCTCTCTACGGCTTTTTATTGACAGTTCTGGGGAGAACAGTTCATTTCTTCTTCTCCACATCCTGCTCCGCCGCTTCCTTGGCGCGCTTGGCGCGGATGCCGAAGAGGCGGGCGTTGGCCCGGGCCATGCGAAGGCTGGCAAAGGCCTTGAAGTTCTTCTCATCTTCCGAGATGACACGCGCCTTCTCCCGCTTGAAAACCTGCGGAGAGAGCGCCAGACAGTCAGGCTGCCCCTCGGAGCCGAGGCTTCCCACCATGATCTCTGCGAGGAACGGCGGGGACGGAGCGCTCGTGCCATCTACAGGCCCTGCCCTCAGCCTGCTCTGCCGGGATCGGCCTTCCCGCTGGCTCCTCAGTGGAGCAGGAATGAAAACAAGCACCACGGGAAACCTGAGTCAGGTTTCACAGAAATTTCACAGAATCGCAGCATTGTTAAGCTTGGTAAAGACCTTTAATAGCAAGCCCAACCATCAGCCCAGCACCACCACCACGGTTACCACCAACCATGTCCTCAAGTGCCACATCCACGTGTTTTTTGAACACTTCCAAGGATGGGGACTCTACCAACTGCCCTGGGTAGCTGTGCCAGGGATGGACAGCCTGGTCAGTGAAGCAGTTTTCCTAAAATCCAACCTAAACCTCCGCTGGCACAGCTTGAGGCTGTTTCCTCTAGTCCTGTCACTTGTCACCTGGGAGGAGAGCTTGACCCCCCCCTCCCTGCTCCACCCTCCTGTCAGGGAGTTGTAGGGAATCACTAGAGGTTTGTGACACTACTGACAGCAGCTCTGGGAAGCAGAAGAGATTTAGGGACAAATGGTGACCACAGAACCTGCCTGAGCACTCCCACCCCAGCTGAACCCAAAGCGCCCCCAGTTTCACAGTTCTCTCAAAGACTTACTCCTGTATTCTTCTGATCCAGGATGGGCAGTGTCTGGAGACAGCCACCCTCAGCTGTGAGGCAGGAAGGAGAGAACCCTCTCTGCAAGTCCAACCTCAATCACGTCACACACAGAACATGATTAAATGACACTTACGTTCTTGATGGGCATGACAGGTCCTGTGAGCTGAGTGGCCATCTTGAGTTCCTCTGGCTGCACAACAGAAGATGGGAATGTTAGAAGAACGGGATTTAAACTTCTCTGGCTGAAACCTCAGCTAAAGCACAGCCTGTACACAGGTACCCAGCTTAAACATGGTGCTAATGATCCTGCCAGGAGCTGTAACACAGAATGGGTACGAAGCCAGCACGTCAGAGCGTTTGGCACCGATGAGCCGCACCAGCGACCCACGCTGTGCCCGGATCCAGCCAGAGCAGCAGCGGCCACAGCTCTGCCAGCTGGGACAGCTTTGACACCAACTGTGCTGCTCTCAATTTACACAGGATCACAGGATCATCTAGGTTGGAAAAGGCCTCAGTGATCATCCAGTCCAACCTGTGCCCGATCCTCACCTTGTCACCGGCCCAGAGCACTGAAGTGCCACATCCGTTCCTTCCTTGGACACCTCCAGGGATGGGGACTCCAAACCTCCCTGGGCAGCCCCTGCCAGTGCCTGACCACCCTTACCAGGATGAAATTCCTGATGTCCAACCTGAACCACCTTCCCTGGCACAAACTGAGGCCGTTCCCTGAGCCTCCTTTTCTCCAGGCTGAGCCCCCACAGCTCATATACACTCAACACGTTCCTCAGCAACTCCTTTTCAGGTGGATTCCAGCTTTTTGTAAGAGCATGTCATCAGACAAAAATGACTGAATGTTTACTGAATACAGCTGACTTCCAGCAAACACATCTGAATCAGTGTTTCAGCTCCAGGCTCTTCCTCCTGCTCTGAAGATGGAGTTAAGCAGCTTGGAGCTGCCAGATTCCCCACAAGATGGGAGGACAGCCTGAACTTACCCTTGTGTTCCCTGGATCTACTGGCAGCAGAGCCAGGGAACACAGCTCTGCTCTGATCCTGGAGGGGTTTTAATGAAAACCATTTTTGAATGTCAATAACAACCACCTTCTGGAGCCAGGCTGGCACACAGCTCTGGAGCCACTCACAGCCTGTCCCTCAGCCTTCCACCAGCAGGACTGACTCCAAGGGGAATTTCCAGCCATTGTGATAATTTAGCTCTCTAAACTAAAACTCAACTGGCTGAGCAAGGAGCAAAGCTCCAGGAATCAGCACCAAAACAAGCCAGCAGCTGCTCAGCCAAATGCCTGGCTGAAGTGCCACTGCAACCCAGAGTGCCCTGTCAGACTCAACCCTGCCAGGCCTGGCCTTGTGCTGGGCTCGGAACCATGGGGTTCACACAAGGGAGCAGGCTCAGGAGCTCTGTCTGACACACCTCCCAGGACAGGACACATTTCCAGCAGTCAGCTACTCACAGAGCTGTCTCCCTTCTTGGGCATGGCTGGCTTCCTTGGGAAGAGGATGAGCTTGGAGTGGTACTCCTTCAGCCTCTGCACGTTGGCCTGCAGAGACTCGGTGGACTTGTTCCGCCTCCGGGGATCCACGGAGATCCCGATAGTCCGGGCAAACTTCTTGTTGATGCCAGCGAGCTGAGGAGAGAGGAGAGAGCAGTGTCAGTATCCCACAACTCCCAACAGCCAGGCAGGGATCCCAGCACAGCCAGCACGGGATGCAGGCTCTGGAGGAAGGCTGGGCATCAGTGAGGGACCAACTACGCCACCCACAAAGGGTGTCCTGGTGTATCTTTGTGCTTAAAACGTTGCTGGGGCTGAGTTTTGCAGGTGGATTTTCCCAGAGGAGCAAAGTGCAACCCCTGCAGGACACATTAAAACTTGGATTCAGACAGATGTTTATGAGTCAGCTCATGGACAACTCTGATTCACTGAATACTGGGAGCTGCATTAAATCAGGATTTTTTTCTAACCATCTGAAACAACCCTCAAATAACTAATTTTTTAGACTACCTTAAACAAAAAACTAATTTTCTGTTTGAAGACAAACAGCTGCATCCTGTTTTGTGTTCCACCATTATCCAAAAATTAAAGAAAAATAAGCAATTAAGTATTTGGCACCCAGAACAATCCCCCTGCCTCAGTGCACCAATTTCAGTTATAAATGCTTTAATTAAGACACTGAAGCAGGCGCAGGGGCAGCTGGTGCTGCCAGCGAGCCCTGATGTGGAATCTGATCACAGATTCACAGTGGGGGCCCTGCAGACCACCTTTAGCAGCTCAGCACACCTGGGCAGGTCACAGGGACAAGGAACTGAGGACAGGAAACATTTCCCACTTTAATCCAACTATTATTACTCCAGCTACTCTAAGAGGCTGTGCTGAATGGTTCTTCCTCCTGGTACAACATCCTCTGCTAATCTAAGAACTAAATTGAGCTGAGTTTACTTGGTCCTTTAACTGGAAACATCGGCTAAAATATTTAGAATTAGCAGAAAAATGTTTCACAAAGAAACAATTTAATGAAGACGATCTTAGTCTTCTGCCTCTATAAAAAAAAGTTTAGGAGACTCAAGGCTCTTTCAGAATTCAAATTTCATAGAATCTCTGAATAGTAGGGGTTGGAAAGGACTTTAAAGAGCTTTAAGTTCCATCCCTTGCCATGAGCAGGGACATCTTCCTTTATCCCAGGTTGCTCCAAGCCCCATCCAGCCTGGTCTCGGACACTTCCAGGGATGAGGCCATCACAGCTTCTCTGGGCACCTTGTGCCAGGGCCCCGCCACCCTCACAGGGAACAATTTCTTTCATCTATCCAACCTAAACTTTCCCTGTTTCAGCTTTATTTTAACAGAATTTTAAATGACAGTCTGACCAGATAAACAGACATTTACCTTTCAAAGCACTCTTCACACACCCACTCCACCACCACAGGTAAGACCAGTCCTTCCTTGCTCCCAGAGCCAGGAAATCCACAGCCTTCCCTAGCAGGTACCAACACCTGAGGAAGTCACCTCGGGCAGGACAGGAGAATCAGCTGAGCTCAAACTTTATTTGGCTTTTTGAATCGATGCTCTGTACTTACTTTAAGCTCCTCCAGGCTGAAGCCCCTGCCAGCACGGACTTTTTTGTGGTATCTGATCGTAGGGCACCTCACGATGGGCCGGATGGGCCCAGCCACGGGGCGGGGGGCGATGCGGCGAGCCTTGGCCTGGCGAGCTTTCCTCCTGGAACGGCAGCGTCACAGGATCCTTCAGCTTGGGAAAGACCTCTGAGGTGATCGAGTCCAACCTGTGCCCGGCGCCCAGCTTCCCTTATCAACCCAGCCCAGAGCACCGAGCAGGGATGGGGACCTCACCACCTCCCTGGGCAGTCCCTTACCAGGCCTGCCCACCCTTTCAGTGAAGAAATTCCTCGTGATGCCCAACCTGAGCCTCCCCTGCACAAACCGAGGCCGTTCCCTCTCCTCTGGTCCCTGTTCCCTAGGACCAGAGCCTGACCCCCTCCTGTCAGGCAGTTGTGGAGACCCAGAATGTTCCTCCCGAGTCTCCTTTTCTCCAGGCTGAGAACCCCCCAGCTGCTCCAGCCCCTTCCCAGGTCCATTCCCTTCTCTGGACATGTTCCTCGATGTCTGTCGTGCAGCGAGGGGCCAAACACAACACCGGAGCTCCAGGTGTGACAACACCACCCGTACAGGGGACAGGCACTGCCCTGCTCCTGCTGGTCACACTATGGCTAGTCTAAACAAAGTGTCGCTAGCCTCCTGCCCACCTGTGACAGCCACGGGGTACACGGCACCTCTACATGTGCCACTCCCGGCCGCGCAGGGAGGCATCTCCTGCCCTGCGATGGCTCCGGAACGAAGAGCCGGGCCGGGCCGGCTGTGCTGCCATCAGAGACCCAGGGAAGAGCGTTCATCACTGTAGATGCAGCGATTCCGGAGATGTCTCATCACCTGGCAGCGGCTCGCCCCGAGCACGAGCGGGGGATGGCTGAAGGAATCCGCGGCGTCCCGGCCCCTCCCGCGGCCCCCGGAGCTCCGGGACTCACCTGCGGAGCTTGCGGGCGGGCTGGTTGAACCAAGTGGCGACTCGGCGCTGCCAGTCCTTGTGGAAGTGGGGCTTCAGGATCATCCCATTGCGGCTGGGCGCCATGGCTGCGGCCTGCGGACACCGGCACGGTTAACGCGGGGACACCCGAGACGCCCCCAAGCCCGCGGGCCCCGGCCCGGCGCGGCCCCATCGGCGCGCCCGGGGCCTTCCCCACGGCCCCGCGCGGGGCTGTGGCGGCGGCGGGCGCGGCCCCGGCGGGCGGATGGCGGCGGATGGAGCCCCCGGCCCTCACTCACCTCCCGCCACGACAATGGCGACCGGAAAGGAGGCGGCGGCGCGGCGGCGCCGGAAGTGCCGCGGCGGCGCCCAATGGGCAGCGCGGGAGCCGCCCAGAGAGGGGCGGGGCCAGCGAGGGGCGGCGGCCGCTGCTCCGTGCCCGCAGCAAAGATGGCGGCGGCTTAAAGGGCCCGCGCACGGCGGGGGGAACGGGGCCGCGGGAAACGGGGCCGCAGCCAGGCTCGACTGGCAGCAGCGGCTCGATGCCCTCTCCCGTGCCCAGCACCTCCTGGCCAGGGCGATGGGACGGACACCGGGCAGGGGTTCCGCTGGTCCCAAATCCTGAGGGATCCCCATCCAACCCCAGAGCAGGAGCCCCTGCTCCCTGCCCTTTTGGGGTTATCTTGCGTGAGGCAGGAAAGGATCGGGGACTTCCATGCCCCTGGGCAGATGCCAGGTCCCACAGCAGCGGGATCCGCAGCCCTTGCCCGGGAGCAGTGGCACAGCAGGAGCCACCAAGGACCTGCGCTGTCCCCCCAGTGCACGGCTCCCACCGTCACCCTCAGCTCCACAGAGCTGAACCCCCTCCCCACAAAGGTTCTGCCAGTTAAAAACAGAAAATCAAAGGAAACTTGAAATTTCATGTGCTGCTGGAAAAGGAAATTCAAAGAGCGAGACTGGGAAGAAACAAACAAGTTTGGAATTAAAACATCCAGGCAACGGCGTCCAAAATGTAGAAAACTGCTTGTGTCCCTGAACTCAAGGGAAATCACTCCCTAGGCACTGAGAGACCCCAGAGAATGAGCTGGGATAGGGGAGAAGACAGTGCAGAACATGTTCACATTCTCAGGGAAGCAGCAGCTCCCACCTCCAGCCTGACCTGGGACAGGAGCCTGGGACTGCGACCAAGGCCCGAGGGCTGGGAGCTCTCAGAATGCAGGCTTGGCCTGGGGTCTTTCAGGTCACAGACAGTCCTGATGGAGTAACTCCAGACAATGATCCTTCCTCAAAGACGCAGCCAGCCAAGGGCACTGCAGGCAGCAACAACCACTTTAAATGCTTTCCCTGATGAACACCAGACAACCCTGTCAGCAGGGCCTGTTTTGCAACAGCCATGAGGATGAAGGAGCTTTTCCTGAGGATTCCCAACAAACACATCTGCTTTTGCTGGATTTCCAAGAGCACCTCTCCAGCTCAGAACCAGCAGTTCAGAACAGTCTTCCCATGTGTGCTCAGAGTCACCCTCTGCACAGTTGGTTTCTGTGTCCCACTGCTCAGCTCTGCACAGTTTTGCCTCAACCTCAGCTTGGGAAAAAACTTGCTGTAAAAACTGGACATAAATTATTGACCAGGGAGAAGGAGGCCCCTGTCCTGTACCACTCCACAGCTCTAATGAGCTTCGTGTGTGCCAAAACACCCCCGGAGCCTGACACATTGTACACACACAGCAGCACGTTGTGGGCAGTTTATTCCAGCCAGGGCTCTTTGTGTGTTGTGTTCAAAGGTTACACAAGAGCTGCAGCAGCCCAGCTCAGCCCCACAGGGCTGTCCCCATGCTGAGGGCACAGCCCTGCCCTCCTGCCATGGTACAGAGCACAGCCAGAAGTGGCTTTCGTGGGATCTTCCACTCACTGGGATACGTTCCCTGCTCCTGTGTACAAGAAACTTCCACAGCAGATCAGACTTACCCAACTCCTAATCACCACCACCCTGCTAGGAATCAATTCTGAAATCCTGAGGAGTTCTCCTTCCTGCAGGATAAAGCTCAAAGAGCCAACGCAGCCATCCCTTAATTTTGGGGTAGCAGCAGCAGCACAGCAATTCCCTGCTCAGCACCTTTGACTCAGGAGCTGACAAGGCAGAGGGTCTGTGTCCAAAAGAAGCCTCCGAAGCCCTCCCATTCCACACGGGAGTGGTTTCACACTGGTCTCAGGCGTGGTTCCTCCTCCTCCTCGTGGTTTGGTGGCTGGGGAGGTGTTTCCTCCTCCCTGGTGTCCTGCTTGTCCCTCTCTGCCTCCAGCCAGCTCTGAGGAGCAATCATCTTCTTGGGCCCGTGGGGCGGGGGCCCGATCAGCGCTTCAATGTCATCGTAATTGATCACTTCTTTCTCCAGGAGGGCACTGGACAGCTGCAAAAGGGGAAGGAGGCAAAGTGAGGGATGGAGCCCCGGAGAGAGCGGAGGACTGCTTCTCTGAGCTGGTCTGAACTGTCAGCTCAACTCAGGCCTCAGCACCTGCAGCCCCCCAGGAGCAGAGCCTGGCTGTGCCACCACAGATGGGTGACCCTGAAGCTACTGGAGCCAGGACCAAATTCTCCAGGCTCCAGCACCGTTCCCAAGAGCATGTTTGGCCAGGAATACACAATGTGACTGCAGGCAACAAAGCAAGCTCTTGGGAATGATTTGGAATGAGAGCTCCAGGAACAATGAGAGAAGTGTCCTTCCTGCCACTGTCACTGCACCTGCGGCCCTGCCCAAGAGCCAGAGCAGCAGCATGGAGACCTCTGGCAGACCCAGAGCCTTCCCTGCACACACGGTGCTAACAAAGAGCTGCCTGTTCCTGCAGGCAGGGGCTGGAGGTCAGCACAAGTTCCTCTCCAGAAGAGTGGAATTCTCTGGCCCCTCTGGCAGCAGCACCACCCCTCTGGAGCAGCAGGTGGCTGTCCAGAGTGGAACTGCTCGATCCTGCTGAGGAGACGTGACACGCTGGCCTGGCAACCGAAACACGGACTCTGGAGATACTTTGGCTGCACTTTAAAGTTTTTCTGTGCTGAGCCTCTAGCAAACATCTGGCTGCTGTTACATGGCAGCAGCAGGACAGAGGAGCCTGCAGAGACACCCCTGAGGATCCCTGCTCCAGAGCTGCCAGGGCACTGTCCCGGGGACAGCAGCGTGTCCCAGCTCTCTCCTTACCACACACTGGAGGCCTGACATTGCTGAAGGGGTTGTTGTTGTTGTTGTTGTTGTTCTTGTTTGTTTAAAAACAGAATTTAAAGAAAAGAATTGCTTGATTTGCAAAATAGGCAGCATTCAGTTGACCCCTGGTCATTTTGGAAGTCACGGGCCGGAATTCTGAAGGGAAGTCAAGGAGATGCAGAGGGTGCTGTGACCCAAGCTTGGCTCAGCACTGGGCACAGAGCTCCTGGCACAGGTGGGGACGTGCCAGGGTGTTCGGCTGGATCGGGACTATCAGGACACAAAGGGGAGGAGGCAAAGCTCTGTCTCTGCAACAAGGATTCTTTGGTGTATCAGTCATTAAGGAGGTGAAAACTGCCTGGAGTCACCAGAAAGCAGGAACCAGCCCCCACCAGCCAAGGTGACAGGCACCATACTCCTGCACCAAAGCCAGACACTGTCCACCTGATTACTGGCTTGGCTTCCCAAAAACAGTCACTGTCAGCTCTCCAGAAAATTGCACTGCCAAGAGGCAAGCAGAGAAGTGCAGGTGAAGGACACAATTTCCAGCTTTGATCATTTCCACAGAGTACTCCTCCTCCTCTATCTACCCTGCAAACACCAGCTGGTGTGAGGAGGCAGACTACTCACTGCTGGGAAAGGCACACACATTCCTCCCGTGCCTGCTCTGAATCTGGGGGATACACAGTAAACAGTCGCTCGTTCCCAACACTCCCACTACAAGACTTTCTAGGAGAGAGACAACACTGGAACAGCTGAGCTACAGAGCACAGAAAGCAGCAAAACCACCAGTTAAAAACACCCAAACCAACCAACAAACCCCCACACAATTCAACTCACTGTTTGCAGCTTGTCCCGGTTCTCCAGCAAGAGCTTTTCTGTGCGCCTGTAAGCCTGAGCCACCAGGATTTTGGCTTCCTTGAAGAAACAAGAAGAGGGAGTTGGGACGTAGGTGGCAACAAACACTATGTGTGGCTAAACAAGGAGAGCACTGAGGGATGGAATCTGCAAACTGAGCCAGGCAGAATGTGATTCCCATCAACAGAAACTATGGATAAACTCGTTGGAAAAAGGCCCAAGGAGTGCTGGTGATAAGGGGCAGTGAAGTCTTGCCCTAGCACAGCTCGATGGGAAATGCAGATTAAGGCTGGCCAGGAGCTAAAGGTGCAGCTCAGCACAAATCCCAAGGAAGCGCAGCCATGGTGCTTCTGAAATAGAGCTTTTTTTGTTTCCAGCTTTTTGGCTTTTGAACTAAAGCAATGTGTTTTTTCAGCAATGAAGCCAAACTTCCTGTTAAAACAGGTTAATCTGAAGTCAGTCTGACCATCAGTCTGGTTAGATCTGATCTAGGCAGTGCATACATCTACACTGTGCAGCTGTGAGCTTAAGACACAGATTTCTTGCCATCTCAGCCCTGCACAGCACAGGTTACTGGGCTGAACTCACAGCCAGGTGGGATTCTGCCTGTTCCTGCTGCCTCACTGCACGGCGCTGACACAGTCATGGAACAGGTAAGTGCTCACTCACTGGCCAACAGCAAAATGCAAATTGTTTGGGTGCAAACCACTTGCCATTTTTCAGTGAACTGCAGAAAACAAAGAACAGGAAGAAACCCTTAGCCCAGGGTGGCCTTACGTGGTCCATCATTTGCAGCAGGCCCTGGCTGAAGGGGCGCCGGCCGATGCCAGGGGCACTCTCCGGGTCTGGGAAGGAGATCTGCCCGATGCTGGGCACCATCCCGTACTGCTTCACCATGGAGTAGGCAATCTTGGTCACCTTCTTCAGGTCATCCTGTGCTCCTGGGCAGGAAAGACACATACACTGCTGGCCAGCTCTCAGCTCAGTGCAGGAAGAGCACATCCTGCACAAACACATGTCCTACCAGTGGAGAGAGCAGAGGACCCACTGCAGCCCATGGGGGTGAACACTCAACCCACTGAGGGACGTTCCTGCAGGTCCCAAGAGTGACAGAGTGACCCTTCTGTGGCCAGCTCACCTGAGTCCAGACCTGCCACTGCCCACAGAACGACCTGGACTAATGAAGGTGTCTCTACCCATGGCAAGGGGTGAAACGAGATGGGCTCTAAGGTCCCTTCCAACCCAAACTATTCTGTGATCCTATTTGGATTTAACTAGTTTGAAACAGCAAAGAAAGTTCTAGGTCTTCTCAAGAGCCTCACCACCAGCTGCAACTGTGGCCTTAGGCTTTGGGACAAATCTGAGACAAGACAGTGACAACCAGCCCTGAGACCTCCATGCTTGCAAGTGTCAAAACACACCATGTGACATTTCTTCTTGCCAGCACAGGAAACCTCCGTCCCTTGCTCAGATCCCCTTGGACCTCCACCTACTCATGCCAGGCTCTGGCTCCTCACCTGTGGTGACCTTGTTAAAGGTGATGGCCTCGGCCACTCTCCCCCCCAGGGCCATGCACATCCTCTCCAGCAGCTGCTCCTTGGTGAACAGGTACTGCTCCCGGGGCAGGATCTGTGCGAATCCCAGTGCCGCGTTCGTCCGAGGGGCTATGGACACCTGCAACACAGAGCAGCTCCCTCAGCTCACAGAACTGCAGAGCTCTCCCTACAGCACCACAGGGAGGGCAGGAAGAGGCCTCTGCATTCCCAGTGAAGTTTGTCCATAGCCACGGACAGGATGGCCTACAGAGACATGGCCAAGGACAGCAGCGTGTCCTCATTCCTGCACCGAGGGCTCTGCCTTCACACACAAACACACTTCCTGATCGGGAAATTATCCTTAACAGCAAGTCACAGAAATCCTGAAATTTAGGAGTTGCTTTGGAGTGTATAGGCCACACGGAGTTCACTGATTCTGCTCCAGAATCCCTGAGACTACCTGCAGAAAGACAGGAGCCTTCAGAAAAATAACAGCCATTTTCCCCACCCACAAAATGAGAGTAATTAACACCAGTTCTGCTTACACAATGGGTCATTCAGAGTGAATGTGCTACTGGTAACTGGCCAAGGAGCTGTCACCCTCCTCATTTCACTCCCCCACCTCCCCCCAGTGTCCCTGCTTTTGGAGGAGATGTGCACAGATCACATCCCAGGGTGCCAGAGAGGCCTTTCCCTGCAGAGAAGGGCTTCGGGCACACAACCTCCCAGTCTGGAAAACACATCTCTCCATCAGTATCAGAGCAACTCCTGCAGTGGCTTCACTGGCTGCAACGTGCTGGGAAAGGGATCACATTTGGATGTGTGTACACACGGAGCAGCCTGGAAGTGCATGACTGAGCAGCAGCACCAGGAGACTCAGTTCCTTGTAATTTTTAATTGCAAGGCTTCTCCTATAGCTGTTAATCGGCTTTGCACCAGCACTATCATCAATGGAGCATTATAATGGATTTCTCTACAGCATAAATTAAGGACATGGTTTATATAATCACAGAATCATTAAGGCTGGAAATGTCCTCCACAACCATCAAGTCCAACCTTCGACCCAATCCCACCAGCCCACTGAACCATACTGTGAAGTGCCACGTCCGCTTGTTTCTGGACATTTCCAGGGATGGCGACTCCTCCGCCTCCCTGGAGAACCTGCTCCAATGCTTAACCAGCCTTTCAGTGAAGAATTTATTCCTAATATCCAGCCTGAACCCCTCCTAGTTTAGTGGTGGGCTGGGCAGTGCTGAGCAGTGGGACTCGATGACCTCAAAGGTCCTTTCCAAGGAACATGATTCCATGATTCTGTATTTGCCATTCACTTTTCTGCAGCAGCACAGCCCCAGGCTCAGAGAGCGGAGCAGAGCTGCACACACTGTACCACAAAGCAATCTTGGACAGGGAAGCCCCTGGGACTCCCCTCCCTGGCAGTGGAGGTACCTTCATGACTGCCTCGGTGTGCTCCAGCAGCCACCCAACCAGCGCGTGCCCGGATTCGTGGAACGCCACCACCTTCCTCTCTTCTGGTGACAAGATCTTACTTCTTTTGGCAGTGCCTGTGGGAACACACACCAGGGTTTGGTAAGTTATCAACAGGTGCAATCAGTGGGGCACAGCCTGGTCCAGCCCAGGGCACAGCCCTGTTTGTGCTGACTCTGGAGAGGGGGAAGCAGCAAAACCCCTTTAACTAAAATGTTTGGAAAAGGTGCTCCCTGGCCCTGAGGTGGAAAGCAATCCATGCCTGGCATTGCTTGAAAACCCCGGCAGAAACTTTTCCCACTTCTCCTTACAACAGACTTAATCATTAGACAAATAATTTGACATTTGTTTTGATCACAGCTCAAGAATCTTGTTCCCAGGGCTGGATGTGTAAAACAACAGCTTTTTTTTTTTTTTTTTTTTTGGTGGAAAAAATATGAAAACAGTACAAAAAAAATCCCAAACAACAAAACCCAAAATGAGACTAGCTAGAGTCTCACACTCATTTTGCTGTTTTCAGTCCCTTAGGCAGTACAAGAGAGAAGAGAGATGTTGAATCATATACACAAGGCCCCAGTTGAGAAGACTGTGCATTAAGAGTGTTCAAATCAGCTGAAGTCCAGGAGCAGATACAGAAATCCTTCTCTGGAGCCCAGAAATGTCTCTGATTACACACGGCATGCTCCGTATGAGCTTATTTCCCAGGCTCCTGAGAACCAGCAAATGAAGCCATAACTCACACTTAACCCTTCCTCCAGGAAGGCGATTTTCACAAATATCTATTTTCCAACTCGGCAGAGCAAGTCCAAAAAGGGTTTAAAAAAAAAAAAAAAAAAAAAGAGATAAATGGAAGTAAAACTTCTAGCACATAGAAAAAATAAGTACAGAACACACAGTGTGTCAGGCACTCGTTAGAGCTCAGAATGTTGGATGCAAAAAGGTCCCAGGATGTGCAGGCCAGAGTCTCCACACAGAGCCCAGGGCAGCAGAGGGGAGAGCAGCCAGTCAGAATCAATACTGCACCAAGCTTGCTTCATGTCTTGGAAAACAACATTCTATTGACATGAACTTTTAAACGAAGTCAAGGGTTTTATTAAACAAGGAAACAACAAAATTAGCGTGGCAGATCTTGTAAAATTACTTCTTGGGACCCTGGAAACTGCTGTGCCCCGCCAGGCACGATGCAACAGCAGATTAATTGCAACTGCCTTGATTTCCATCAGTCAGTCCCTTACCCTGCCCTCAGCAGTGCGTGAGCATGGCCCTGTATGGCTCTTTCCACAGAAAGATGTATCTATTCTCTATAAATATATGTGTGTATATATATACACACACACTTACACTTAAAAAATCCCTGCCAGCCCACTGAGGGAGGGACTGTGCTCTTCACAATAGCACACAGTGTGCCTACCAAGATTATTTTTTTTCCTACATAATCTGCAGGCATGGAAGTCCCCTGAAAGCCTGTAGTTATCACATTTATGACACAAGCCACCCAGGAAACAACTCTGGTGCATCTCTGCTGGCCTTACACAAACGCCACCAAGAAAATAGGCTCCATCTTCTAAAGACAAGCCCTAAAAGCCTCTGTGTGCTCAGCAGGTTTCTACCCTCACTCCCAAGAGATCTGACTGACTGCTTTCTGTTCCCAAACTAAAAACACAATGGGAACTACCACAGAGAGAAGTTCTTGCTCCTCCCTTACAGCAACACAAAGCTTTAAGGCTGACAGGGCCTCTGGACTTGCAGAGCTCCCTTTTGATTCCACCCCACTCTTATTAAAACCAGAAGCTCCTAATGGAAAGCACAGTAATATCTTCTTTCTTTCAAGAAAAGCTTTTATAGGAACTGAAATGCCCTCTGGATTGTGAAACCCAGAAGCATTCCTATGACATGGAAAGGGTACATTTAACAGAGGGGCCTGGGGGGTTGTTTGGGGTCTTTTAGAATCTGTCTACAAAAAATAGCCAGTCTTGCTAATATGAGAGAATCTGATTAAGCAACAAAAAGACTCCATGGCTTCCTACACACACCAGAGCCTGAGTGAGGCCAGGCAGCTTTAACTGCCAAAGCTCATGTCCTGCAATGCCCCACCACATGGATCCCAGAGATTCCTTCTGCTGCCAGCCCCCCCCAGCCTTCCTTGCTTTTTGCTTTATTCTCCCAGTCTGGGGAACTAAGGCAAGGCTCAGAAAGAAAAGGCAAGTGAGTCTCTCTCCACAAGTCTGGTGCTTGTGCTCCTGCAGATGGGAAAGTAGAACACATCTTTACAAGAGCATGTGGTGCCAGGACAAGGGGGAATGGCTTCAAACTGAAAAAGAGGAGGTTTAGTTGGAATATCAGGGGAAAAAAAAATCTTCCCTTTGAGTGTGGCCAGGCCCTGGCAGGGGCTGCCCTGATCAGCTGTGGCTGCCCCATCCCTGGAAGTGTCCAAGGCCAGGTTGGATGGGGCTTGGGGCAGCCTGGGACAGTGGAAGGTGTCCCTGCCCATGGCAGGGGTTGGAATACAGACTTTAAAGTCCCTTCCCACCCAAACGAGTCCAGGATTCTGTGATCTTTGCTGCAGCTGATGAAAATTTTTGTGTTACAATTACAGCTGTCTCCCTGACCACTCTTGGGAGCTCCTGAGTACAGTTTGGGATTTGTGTTTTTAACCAAAGCACTGCAAAGGTTTTGTTTTGCTGCAACAGGTGAAGCTGTGAGGAATTTTCTCAAACATCTTATTTTAAATGAGGAATTCTCTGAGCATTTTCTGATAAAGCAAACACTCAGGACTTAATTCCAGGATCAGGAAGTAACTGACCCAGTACAAACATCCTGTTCCACACGTTCCACTAACAAGGCAGAATGCCAGTCTGTGTGCCCAGGCTCCTGCTGGGAATGGAGCCTGGAAGCAGTTCAGTGTCAGATTATGAGATCCACAGCTTGGCTCCAGGGCAGTTCAGTCCGAAACCCACCAGATTCAAATCCCTCAGGTGAAGTCTAGAGTTCTGGGAACTCTTTTCCCCTCCCTACAATACACAGCTAGGGGAAATCTCCAGAGGTTCCTCTCCTGGCAAGGGCACAAGCAGCAGGGAAAGGCCACAGGACGTTCTCAGAGGGAGAACAGTGCTCTACTGTCTTGCAGTTTATTCTGCCAATTCATCAAAGCCTGGGCTTGGAGGGAAGAAAGAAAAATCTCTAATTTCTTGCTGGTGAGGATGCAGAGACTATTTGTTATTGATATTTATGTAGCAGGTGTCCAGAGCAGCAAGAAAAATTCAGAGATATCGTCACTCTTCTTGTTAAAAAAAAAAACCCCAAACAACAACCCACAACACCCCAACCTTCTAAACTGAAAAAGCAACATGGATTTGAATTTTCCTCTTTATTATTTTGCCAGTGGCCATTTTCCCTGAGCTATGGGTTCAGACTCCTTCACATTCAGGAAGATAGAGCCATTTGGGGTCTTCCTTCAGAGAACTTTCTGTGACTGTCACTGAAGACCTTCAGGCCAGAGCACACTTTGGACCCATCTGTCTTTCTGGGATGTAACCCCCTCAGCTGAGCAGAACAAACCCTGAGGGAACATCAAGAAATGCTGCTGCACTGGCACAGGTGCTGGCACTGGCACAGGTACCCAGAGCAGCTGGGGCTGCCCCTGGATCCCCTGGGACCGAGGAAGGTGTCCCTGCCATGGCAGGGGTGGGACTGGATGGGCTTTAAGGTTCCTCCCAACCCAAACCAGTCCATAATTCCATGGAATGGCTGCATCTCTCACCTGCAATGACTCTCTCCACGGCATACTCGAAGTTGGAGGTATCGATGGATTTGTGCCCTTCCCTGGCAGCGTGAAGAGCAGCTTCATTGCAGATGTTTGCTATGTCAGCTCCTGCAGACATGAGTTCACAAGAGTTACACTGGGTCTGAATGGGACAGAGAACTCAGGGGAGGAATGGGCACAAACAAATCTGGAGAAGGACCTAAGGAAGTCTAACAGCCTGTGCTCTTTGTTCCTTGGGAACAGAGCCGTGGTGTTGATGTTGGATTTGAATAATACAACCGCTTTGGCAGGGAATGCTGATACCACACAGAGCTCAGCAATCCAGGAGCAGGCTGAGGCCAAGGCTGGCTCCCAGGGACAGGGATGGTGTGGGCAGCGGGCTGGCACAGGCTGCTGCTCTGCTCGACCTCGGAGAGCAGAGAAGGAACATCTGTTCCCAGTTTGTGTGGGTGGGTGATGGTGGCGGGGGGCTGCTGAGAGCAGTCACGGAGAGGCAGCGTGCTGGGGCCTGGGAGAGGGGAAACCCAGAAAGAATATTCCAGGAACTCCACATAAACAGGAACTCTGGAGCCCCTTGCTCAGCACTGTTTCAAGCTCCCAGGGACCCACCCTGGAAGCAGGCTCGATGCAGGAGCCAGGCAGAGCTGTCCAATTTCTACTCTGAACAGCAAAATAATTCCTACTTGTTCCTTCCACGGCTTTCCTGGTAACATAAATCAATTTAACAATCTCTCCTCTGAAGTGCAGCACCTCATCCTAAACAGCTTTGAGAGGAGCACAACTGGTTCCTTCCCTTAGGAGTTAGGCACCTAGGCATTTTATAGAGTGGTTCCCCTACCCCACCCTGCTAGTCCAACATATTTCAGAAGATTCAAAATAGTCATGAATAACTGCTCATCAGAGCTCACCAGGGAGCTGGTCAGGTTCCCAGTATTTTTTTCTGTTTTCCACAGAAATGGAGAAAAAAGCCCTTTTTGACCAAAACTCCCCATCAGACCCCCAGCACCCAGGAGCTCCAGCCTGAGTGGAGCAGGAGCAGCCCAAGCCCATCATACCACTGAATCCTGGGGTCAGCTCTGCCAGGTGCTGCGAGTAGAAACTGCCGTCCTGGATCAGCTTGAGCCCCTTCAGGTGCTGCTCAAAGATCTCCTTTCTCTCCTGTAAAGAACACGCAGCACCTCAGCCCAGCCAGGGGGCACAATGGGGCCCTGCTGTGGTGGCAGGGAGCAGGGTGGTGGCACTGCCGGCAGAGGGGACACTGACAATGCCAGCAGAGGGGACAGCGACAGTGCCAGCAGAGGGCAGGGCTCTCCTTGCAGAGCTCCAGCAGCCTTGATAAACACCCAGCTCTCAAATTCCCAGCAGATGCACGAGGCTCTCCCTGAGTCACGGCTTTCTCTCTCAGGGCCACTCTCCCCTCCCCACTCTCAATCTAATCTGTCTTAACTTCTCCCTCACCATCTAAGCCCTCGCAGGAAGGCGCTCTGACTGCCTCGACCTGCTCCTGCACAAACCACAAAGTGCAAAGCCCATCCAGCAGCTCCTCAGCCTGCACCCATTTCCCAGATGGAGGTGGGGGTGAGATGCCGCTGGCGAGCAGCCACCAGTGACTCATTCAGCTGGTCCAGGAGATCCTGACTCAAACAATGGGCTCAGTTGCCAGGGTTTTTCCCCTTCCTCCTTCAGGGCAGCTGCACAGTTCATGCTTCCGGGGCCAGATTCTATCAGGCATTTAAGGTATTTTCACTGAAAACTCTGAGGAGGACAGTGAAGCACAGATGGGAGAGGAAGAGCCTGTGCTGGCACAGCACACAGATCCTCACTGCAGCTGAGCCTATTCCCAGAACTCTGCTACAAATGTCAACACAGCAGACATGGAAGACTCTTGTAAATGGATTTTAAAAGCATTCAGAAGGAGAAAGTCACTTAACAGGCTGCCTAAAGGAAAATGAGGAGCCTTACAAGGATAGGGAGGGCAATAAACCTACAGAACAAATAGTGCTCAAGGCACATGACAATTTAAGCTCTCACACCAGCCAATTGCCAATTAGGTGCTTCCCAATTTCCTGAAGAGAAGACACAAACATAGCTCTGCATCTGCATGGCAAAGGGAACCTCACAAAAGATTTCACTGCCAAGGCTCTACCAGAGCAGAGACCTCCAGACCAGTGAGCTGTCACTTCAGAGGAGCAAGCCACTGCATTAGCACCACAAATCCTCGAGCCAGAGCACAGAAACAAGAACAAAGGCAAACAGAGACTCAACATATCCATCTCCTCCAAGCTCAGCCTTGCCAGGCCAGTGAGACCAGCAGGGGCTGGGACACCTCAGTCACAGGAAGGACAAGGCAGCTGGTCAAACACACCTGGAGTGTTGGGAGATCAATAAAGATGTGCCTGTCCAGCCTCCCAGGTCTCATCAGGGCGTTGTCCAGGACATCGGCGCGGTTGGTGGAAGCCAGCACTATGACGTGATCCGTGGTCCCCATTCCTGCCAAAAACAAGACCAGAGGAGGAGGCTTTCCCCACCTCAGACTGCACTGCAGGCACACAGTGGGCTGGAGGCAGGGGATGGAGTACACAGCTTTACACAAAGCCAGAGGGTGTGCACAGCACCCTTTGGGGCTGCTGAGTTTGAATATCCCCTGCAGCTTGGAGCAAAGTCAGGAAGGAACCTCCCAGGTGACCCAGGCCAGTCCCTGGTTATCATGGATACTCTGAAATCCCCTTTTCATTTGCTTAGTATGTCTTGGCTTAAGACTTCTTTTTCTCCTTCCTATTGCCACACTTGGAAATTGCTCCAACTAGAATCCAGAACGGAATCTCTATTTTTGATGAGTTCACAGATGCCTTCTCACCCCCAGGATAAGTCAATTCCTGAGCCTTTAGCTCCAGATTGTACAAGCAGCATTTCCCAGCTGAAACAGCCTTTTCCACAAATTTCCACGGAAAGCCCTTTCAGTTTTTATTTACTTTCAGCCTTCAGTCACAGACAGGCCACCAGGGGAGGGACAGGCTTTCCTCTGCGCTGCTCAGGTTAGTGCAGAGAGAGGACAGTTTTGCCACCCAAAAAGGGCCATGTTTCACCATGAGTTGCTCTTTGCCTCCTCACCTCTTACAGGCACCGTGCAGGGCCCTGCAGAGACCAGCCCTGCAGAACCCACACCAGACACAAAACACACCCCAAGAGCTTTGCACTGATTATCAGCACAGAATTTGGCCAAGCCAGTCAGAGCAGGTTCTCTCCCCAGGTCTTTAAGGTGAAGGGAGCACTGGGATTTACAGGCTGCCTGAGAGCAGCCTCGATGGAGGCATCAAAGGCAGACAGGATTTCCTGGGGAAGGGAAGGCAGGGCACTGGCAGCTGCAGGAGGGAAAAGAGGGGCAGACTTTGTGCTGCCTGGGTGGGGAGCCAGAGCTCCCATTGAATCACTGCCCCACACGGTTATTTATTGCATTCCCCCAGGTGCCTGCAGACCCCTGGGCGTGAGTCACCCGCTTCCAGCACATTCCCCAGCCCTGGCACACAGCAGCCTTCCCAAGGAAAGGACACCACAGTCCCATGTGCTTCCCTCTGCCAAGTCCCACGCTGTGGAGAGGCGGCTCCGTGCACGTAAGCTGGGCCAGTTTCAGCTCTCAGCTCCAGCAGAAGGGCTGCCAAATGTGTCAGCGTGCGAGAGCTCAGCACAGATCAAAGTTCCAGGTGAGGCAGGGGACTGGCTGTGCCAGCCTCTGCTGCAAAAGACCTGGTGCTCCCTCTCTGCAGGCTCCTGCCTGAATAAGCTGCCGGAGAGGATGAAGCCGAGCATCCTTCAGGCGTGTATCACACTGCACTCTGGAGTGGGATAAACAAGCAGAGACTGGCAGGCACTCCAGGAATGGCAGGATTAGATGGCACAGTGCATTATCTGCCTTGCAGCTGGGAAGACTCTCTTAAAATAGGTCTGACTATTAGAACAAATAAAAAACCAGAAGCACTGAGAGCATCCTCCTCACATCAGCTTCTGCCCTACTTGCTTAATGCAACACCACCTGGCATGTCACAGGCAAAGATCAGCCAAAGGAACAGGCTATAAAAACAACACCTCATTGCATCAACAAACGAGAGACAGCTCTGGAAATGCAGCCTGAAAAAAAGAGTTCCTGCAAGGGTCACAAATGAACCACTCTAGAAAGGAAAGGAAAAAAGAGTCTACTCAAGCTGCAAGTGCCCTGCTCCCCCACTGAGCAACACCCTGCTTGGTGGGCTTTCACCTGCAGGGTTACACTGTGTCACCCTCCAGCCACCTGTCCAAAAGCCTCTGCACATCTCCTGGGAGCAGCGGCACTGAAATGGGGCCCCTTCCTGAAGGAAGCCTCAGGGCTGCACATGGCACAGCTCAGGACTTGTCTGAGGGCTCCAGGTGAAGAGCTGCTACCAAAAGCCATGCTGCATTTCCATTCACAAACCCCCAGCTCAGCCCAGGACTGCCAGAGCTCCTCTCAAAGCATCCAGAACAGAGGAGAGATTTGGGTCACATTCCTCTTCTGCTTGTCTGCGGTTTGAGAGGGAAGATTCACTATTCAAAGCAGGCACCTGCTCCGGCAGAGCCGGGGTTTGTGCGTCACTCACTGCACTCTCACAAACAGCTTTTGTGGAGAGGCTCCCTCCGGCACCTCCCCTTCTCCCACCATGTCCTGGTGCTTCCCGAACGCACAGCAAATTGTCAGAGGGAAGGAACCCGAGGCTGCTCAGGGAAGAGCCCCCTGATTTCTCCAAAATGTTCACACCAATGTGACGGAGCCCCAGCCTGCACTCACCCCGTGCAGCTCATGGTGCACTCAGCCCCCTGCAGAGCACTGATCCTCCTTTCCTCCCTCTCCCTTCCCTCCAAGAAATCTCATTCAATCACAGAAACCCAACGATCAGTGATGACTCACTGATCTGCTTTTGTGCATTTTTTTCCTCCAATTAATACCCGTCTCGGGTCTATGGTATTGTCTTGCCTTCAGCCTTCAACTGAAGCTCAACCAGAGCTCTCAACCTTCCATCTCAAGGCTTCCTTACAAACACTCACCACTCCTGGGGCAGAACTGTTCCCCTCCTAAACAGGTCATTCTCCATCAACCTGGGCAGTGTTTTGCTGTGCTGCACGTGGCCCATCAGTGTTGTTTTAGGTGACACACTCCGTTAGGTAACACTCCAGTGACACGTGCCAGGATCCCTGCTGATCCCATGTTCCCAGCACCAGCCTGACATCCTTGCCAGCTGTCTCCTGTTTGACACTGTCAATTCCTTGGACTGTTTTTTTTAGTGTGCGTTTGATAAAGCACTGAGCAAAATGAAGGACTCTGTACATAATCTGTGCGAGACACGAATAAAGAATGAGATAATACAGATTTAAAAATAAACCAGGCAGCACACTGCAAACAGGGGACTATAAAGTACACACTGAGGATAATATTTACCTTCTAAACTCACTTTCCAGTTGAGCTGAACCCTTATTTCTGCATTGAGACTCACCAGGAAAACACTCTGGAAACCACACCCAATTTTTACACACTGATGGAAATCAGACACTTTCATTTTTAGGATAGAGATGTGGAATGTACTGACTACATACTCCTGAACAGACATGCAGGCTTCCATTTAATTCAGAGGCCAGCTCACCCTACAACTGTTAGGGGAGAAAAGGACCCAGCCAAGCCAGGACTGCCAGGCTCTGTTAGCACTGGCCTTTCCTGTCAGGATCATCTACTTCACTGGAAACACTCAGTAATGAGCCAGCAGTTGGAACCCACATCTGGGGATGTTTTTGGTGCATGATGGCTTCTAATTTTTCATATGAAGAGTGTGATGAGACAACATGACAGTCAAACTATGAGTCACAGTTACAGTGAAGGGAAAAGTGAAACAAACTCTCCCTGATGGGCAGGTAGTTGGTTATTCCCGACCCTGCAATAGTAAGATTTAGCAACAGAAATATTGCAAGTTGGGTCAGCGCTGCAGGCTTGGACGGAGACGGGACTAAGGACTGCCAAAGGATCGTTCTTTGTGTGAAGGTGTCTGAGCAAAGGGCCAATTCCAGGTGCACAAGAGCCAGAAACCAAACACAAGTGTGGCCTCAAACCAGGACTTGTTTGCAAAGCTTATCTCCCTCATCTCAGAGATCCTGTGGTCAAGGCAGACAACACAAACATAACGCAGTGGATAGGAGAATTGATATAATACATCACTTCTGTCCCTTTAGGACAGCTGAACTCCCAGCTGTCTCAGGCTGGGTACAGCAAGTATCCAACAACGTGCAATGACCAGCTGGACCGAAACTCCAGGGGGTTGAAGTTTACTCGATTTAGGGACTAGTGAAGGGGTACATGGGCTCACACTGGTTCAGACTTCAGCAAGAGAACGATGCAGAGGCCAGGCAAGCTCAAGCAGGACAAAGATGAACAAGCCAACAGCTGGACCTCTGAGGAGATAAGGGCAGGGAGAAACACTGACCATCCATTTCCACCAGCAGCTGGTTTAAGGTCTGCTCCTCCTCAGCGTTGGCAAAGCCAGACACGTTGGTGGAGCGCTTCTTGCCCACGGCATCGATCTCATCGATGTAGACGATGCAGGGAGCGCGAGCCTGCGCTTCCCGGAACAGGCTCCGGACACGAGCGGCTCCCAGGCCTGCAGGGAAAGGGAAAAACTGCTAGCTAAAGCTGTTAGCAAAGCTGAAGAGCAGCTTTACCTGCCCTCAACGAGACACCTGACACCAGGCAAACCCTCTGACTATGACAGTCCCTCTCTCAACACTCCGGGCACAAAGAAACCGCCTCAGAACTTGCGTTTAGTCCTTAGGCTCAGTGCGTCCTGGGGCTGCGTTTAACTGGGCTCCTAAACCTGCAGGGACTCCTACAGCTGCTGCAAGAGGAGCTTTGCTCCCAGCTCCCAACATGGCCTCCTGTTCCTCCCACAGCTCAGAGCAGAAATAGTCCACATTTTCCTGCATACTGACCCTTGTCGGGTCTCAAGAGATCTGTGAGGAAGGAAGAAAAGGAGAAGGATGGAAATCCCAAGGCACAGAGAGGCCCTACTTTCCCCATCTGCATTTCCATACAAGGAAGGAAGCCTCAGTCAAGGGCTTTAATAATAGGTACAGGGAAGCCAGAGAGGATGCTTGCAGGTGAAGGACCACAGCTGCACTCTGTCAGAAAGCAACCACCAGAAATGCACTTCAGATACTACATAATTAAGGAACTGCATCACTGAAAACCTTTTATCTCTTCAGTCTATGTATCCAACTCATCCTCTCCATGCCAAGCCCTGCCCTTTGCAGGAAGCCCAGGCAAGCTCCCTCCAGCTCCACAACACACAGAGAGAGCTCCCCCCCGTTCCTCAGAGCACCTCACCTCCAATCACCTCCACGAACTCGGAGCCTGCCATGGCCAAAAATGGCACCTGGGCCTCTGTAGCCACAGCCTTGGCCAGCAAAGTCTTCCCACAGCCCGGTGGGCCCAGCAACAAGGCACCCTTGGGCACTTTGGCCCCGAGCTGGAGGTAGCGATCGGGATTCTGCAAGGACAACACAGCTCAGTCAGAGCCACAGCTCACACCAAGCACCTGCACCACAGTGGGGCTTCCCAGAGCTTCCCCAGAATGTTTTCAGCCTGGGCAACTTTGAGCTGCCAACGGGAGCAGCTCCATCTGCATTCCCACTGTGGAACTGGACATACAGAGCTCGTTTCAACAGAGGCTGGCCAGAGCCATGAAGGATGAAGAGCAGAGCACACCCTCCTGGCCCAGGTCACCCCTCCAACCCAGAAGGGGGGCAGCAAACATTCGTTTTGTTCTACTTTTACATACCTTTAAATAGTCCACAAATTCCTTGACTTCCATTTTTGCTTCATGCATTCCTGCTACATCCTTGAAGCCAATCCCTTTTCCAGATTTCCCATCCACAATGGTGAAACGAGCCATCTTCAGCTGGTTCTGGGGAAGGCAGCACAAGGACCAAACAACGTAGAATAAGGCAACAGTCTGGAAAGGCTGTTTGCTACATTTTGGGAGCCAGCCCAGCCCAGGGAGACAGCCCAGATGTCCCTACCAAACACCACTGAAGTCCCCACCAAAGCACTGGTGTTTCACAGATTTTTGTCCTGGAGAAAGTTCCCAGATGGATGGTTGACTCAAACTTTATTTATCCACATGTTGGGAAGAGACAGAATAAACTTGCAGTAATAGTCCCAACACAATCCAGTTCAAACACCATGCAGACCAGGCAGGGATGATTATTAAAAACATGCGGATGTCCAAAACCTGATTTGGGATCTCCTCCCTGATTTCTAAATGCTCTGATCCTCAATACACATGGGACAGTCACAGTTCCAAGGAATATGTGTTGATAAATAAATTGGCAAATAACTGTCAGTGGTAAATAATTGCCAGTATTTGTGAAAGCACAGGCACTTTACACAGTCTTTGATGCCGCTGCTGGTTTCTGCTGGAAACACCCCAGGTCAAAACTACAGGTTCTTAAACTGAACAGCCACCACATTTCCATCTCCTGATGCATGCAAAGCCACGAGAAGAGTCAAAACAAGAATTCAGTTAAACATCCCACTCATAACTGCTCAGTATGTTCTACTCAAAGCAGCTACTCAGGAGGTTTTTCTTTCAAAAGAAAGTTTATGGCTTCTGAAGCCTCAGAAACATCCAAAGGAAGAGTTAAACTCAGGGCCTGGCTGTCCCCACTTAAGCAAGGACACAATCTAGTCCTCAAGGCCTCATTACTCAACACTTCTTTAAAATATTCCTTTTCTCTGAGCAGCTGCATCCTTTTGTTCAAAGAGAATCTCAAAGCCAAAAGAGAACTGCGGAGGAGACTGAGTGGGAAATCCAACAAGGGACTGAATTCACTGTGTTTTCATCCCCAATCCCTGCGGTCAGGGACAGAGCACTCCGGGCTGATTCCTACAGCTTCATCAGCTGATCCAGGCCAGGGTGGGAGAGGGGAGGAGGAGGAGGAGGTTTGCCTGGTGTTGCAAACGAGGCATGCGGCAGGAGCAGAACAGGCCAACACATAATGAACTCCAGAATCTGAACATATTTTATAAATTGAGAACTCATTTTGCAGAAAGCAGCAATTCCTACTTCTGGCTGTATGGGAGGCATGTTGGCAGGGCCCAGTGAAAAACACCATCTGCAGCTGCAGCTCATTAGCAAGCTTTGAAAACAGCAAACTGGACTGAAATTCCCTGAGCTCAGCCCTTCCTGCCATTGGGAAGGGAAGGGACCTCGGCTAAGGCCAGTTAAGGTACCAGCCAGGGAGATGATCAGCACAGGATGCAAGGTGTGGTAAGACTGGAGAGTCCTTGGCACCAGTTCATCCTCATCCTGCACCGACTTTGCTGGGAAAAGGGGAGGATATAACCCAGCAGAAGCCAAGACTCCCCACAGGCTGCAAACCATGCTCAAAACCCAGGCTACTCACAAAGGCGTTGAAGCCTCCAGCCCTGCTCGCCACCCTGAAGAGGCGGAAGATGCTCCACAGCATGGACACGGCCACCAGTGTCACTATCAGGGACAGGACATCACTGAAAGGACAAAGACAAGAACAAACTGAAGCATTCAGCTGCTCAGTATTACCTGACATGACTACTTTTAAAGGACATTTAGGCTACGGTGCAAACGAGCAGACGTGATTAAGAACATGGAACTTTTGCAGGTTTTTATATAGATATATAAAACCCCAAACCCCGACCATTACATAACCTAAGAAGTTAAGCAGAGGACACTGGCAAACATTGCCTACAGCTGTGGAAGAAATTCGACCTCACCATCCACTTCAGAGGCATTTCTGCTTCTAAAACAAGCAGGACTTCCAGGCACTCAGATCACACCCGGAGCAGAATCCACGGGGGCTGGCAGTGCATCCAAAGGAGTGCACTGCAGAGGAGAGTGTCTGGTAACAATAGGGATTCCAACTCTCCTAATCCTGGCAGAAATCTCAGTGTGGGTCTCCCATTAAGAGACTGCTTGATCCTACTTAGTCAAATTTCTCAGGAGTCCTTTATGCCAGAAAAAAAGTGCTCCAGCACCAACACTGTCATTTTTCTGAATCCTTTGGAACACCCATTGCATTAGAAGGGAGATGGGGAGCTGACGTGACACTCCAGGGCTAACAGAGTTACAGGACAAACACGCTGAGGACAAATATCCTGTGAGCTCTTGTGTCCCCAAGAGCAGGAAAAATGATCCTATGTCAGATGACAGGCTGAGATTGGTGGGGCCCTGTTCTGCTCCACATGCCTGAGGAACCATCCGGCCTCGCCACACTTTTGTGCTTATCTTTACACCAGGAATGTGTGTTCCACCTCTCACAGAGGGATGATTTACTGAAGCAAGGGACCAGCAGGAGCTCTATACCCAGCTGCATTTGTTTCTGCTCAGTGAGAGATGCAATGGCAACAATGAAACCTGAAAGTCACCTTCAGTTTGTCTGCTCTGCAAACAGGATTAATTCTGAAACACCCCGAGCGCCCACAGCGAGCTGAGCCCTGCAAAGGCTCTGCACCTCGCAGGCTCCAACTCCAGACCGAGACCAAATCCTCCAGACATTCATCAGGTCTTCTGAGAGACTTAACAGCCCATCACAGCTCTTAAAAATTTGTATAAAATCTCTTTTGAGGAGCAGGGGAAACAGCTTGCATTGGGGGCTGATTGTCTGTTCAGTCCTCTCTTCCTGTTACATGTAAGTCTGAAAAAATTGGCAAGTTCTGAATTTGAACCGAAGGTCTCATACTGCATGATTAGTTAAAAAAGCTTATCTTCATCTATTCAACTACATATTAAAAATATCCAAATGTTGATGAGAGGGTGAAATCCAGCCCAGGTATCCATTCAGACACAAACTTCACGTTTTTGCAAGGTGCCTGGGAGGAGGAATTACACACACTGGCCATCTCCAATGGGAAAATCAAAGCATTGTTAGCGAGGAAGGAAGGCTTAGTGCATCCCCAGCCTTCTCCACAGCCCAGGCTGTAACATCGCTTGTTGCCAAGATTTCTATCACGCTCTGCACTTGCACAGTTGATTATGAGGATAAAAAGCGCTCGGCTGAGCAAGAACTCAGCGACCCTGACCTGAAACATTTTGGCCTGTTTCATGTTGCAGTTACAGAATTCTTAGGACCCTCACTTTTCAAACATTAATGTACATCTAAAGCACCTTATCTTTCAGAAACACTCATTCAATGCTCCAAATCCTAGCTCACTTTTCTGCTCTCTATTTAGATAACATTTAGCCAAAAGTCTCTTTTTTCCAAGCAAAGGATGCTGTCACCAATACAAGAGCAACAGTAAGGACAAATTTATATCATACTTTCCATAAAAGCCAGGGTGTTTGTAGGAAATGGGGATTCTCTCTTTCTCATCAATATTCAGTTCATCCTCCACAGCTCTGAGCTTCTCTTCGAATTTGTCGATGTTTGCCACGCGCATGGTGTACAGCAGGGTCACGTTCTGGGGACAGGCAAGCCACAGCAGCATGGAAATGTTATTTACTACATATCAAAATCTGCAAGGAGCAGAGGGGCATAGCATGGACAGGTCAGGGAAAAATTAGCCTCATGCTACACCCTTTGATCCTGCATCAATGAACTTGGGGGCAGATGACTGACACCAGGGCTTCGAGTGAATTTAGGAACCCACTGGTCTTAGGAAAAAAGGCTGATGGAGTTTGACAGAACACTCATAACTGAAATCCAAACAGCAGAAAACTTTTGAAACAAAAGAAGTCAGAAGAATTTACAATCTCCTGGTCAGCTTCTCCCGTATCAGACTGAGCTGGTAGAAGAAAACTGAGTTTCTCCAGCTTTTTAGACATACACAAGATTTTTTTTCCCCAGGACATTATTAATTATTTTTACAATTCAAACTAGAGGTCTTAGTTTCCAGTTGCTTGAAGACCCCTGAACTTCGAATACAAGAAAGAAAAGAACTACAGCCAGTTTACCAGCTGGAGTTTCACTGACCATTAATTCAGTCACCTTCAGCAGTATTCTCTAAGCTCATTCACAGCTGTAGGGAGTCACTCACAACTTGTCCATGTGGAGTTCCACCCGGGTGCAGATAAATCTCCACGATGTCACTCTCAGGCACCACCTCGATCCTCTGCACCTCGCCCTTGGCCAGCATCTCGTTCACAAAGTAGTTCCAGGAGATGTTGGTCCCTTCCCTGTTCTCGCCGATCATGAAGCGAAGCATCAGCACGACGAAGGTGAGGACCAGCAGCGCCCGCAAACGTTCCAGGTGCATCTGATTTTCCCTTCTCCTGCGTTTCTCCTCCTCTTTACAAAAAAAGGTATCAGAGGAAAAAGGATTAGTGTGTAATTGTGAAGTTTTCTGACCCAAATAAGGGATAACTAAATGACAAAGATTAACACAATGGCACTTTTGAGGGGGGTTTTCTGCTGCATGTTTGGTTTCCCCTGAAGGACTGGACTTCCCATGGTCCTAGTGCACCAAACCCACTAAAATCCCACCAAATATCACTCTAGGCTAAAATGAGACACTCTCTTGCCTGGCCCCATAGGGACAGAGGTCAAATAGAGCCACAGGACTCTTGTTGCTAAAAATCAAACTGCAGAATGACTACAACCCACTTTATACAACATGGTTCCACAGCAGAAAATATTAGGAGTAATCCCAGTGTCCCTGGTAAATCCCACAGCACATTATTGTTTCCAGGTGAGCTCTGATCTCCTGGCACCTGCACCACAACTCCAGCAATGCTTCCACTACCTCAGTAAATACCTGCATTTGCAGAGAATGGGAGCTAGCACAGAAACAAATACACTGCAAATCCATCTGCCTTAACCAAATTCCCTGGATTTTCTCCCATACAACTCACCTCATGTTTCAGAGGGTTTGAAAACTTGCCTACATTAAGGATTTGTATCCAAGAGGGATTCCTATGCTGGATGTGCTTTCCCACAATTTTATTGTACTACGGCCACACTGAAGCAATGACACATGGAAAAGAGATGTTTTACTTCAACTATTTGCCATCAAATATTTTTCCAGTCTCACAACACTTATTTTTTTGCACTGCACAGGCAAATTTACAATTCTGTGGGCTGTAAAGGGCTGTCACAGCACAGTTCAATGTCAGCTGCTGGCCAGTGTTTGAGTTGTTCAAATGACAACAAATATCTCCTCCTCTTTCCAGTCACATGTGAGTGTTCCCAATACATAATTTAGCACTTGCTCTTGATATACAATTTAACAGCAACAGCACCATGACACACATAAATACCCTTCCACACCCAGAAATAAATTCATTCTGTGCCACTGGGCTCTAATGCACCAGTGCTGCAGCCCAGATTTGATTTATTTGCAAATTCATAACAAATGTCCTGACACCAGCATTTATCACAGGTCACCAATTAGGCCCTACGCACGCTGCAACAAAACCCAGGGACAAACATATGACCCAGGCAGCTGCTAAAAAAAGTCCTCTGTCCTTCAGAGGCACAGCCTCATTTTTCACTGCTTCCCTGCCCTGCTCCACGCTGAACAGGAAAGGCTTGTTCCTAAATAGAAACAATGCAGCTTGGCAGAGAAGTCATCATTTCAAAGGGCTGTGACAAGCTCGGGCTCCGCGTCCAGCCCATCCGCTTTGTTCTCTCCTGCCATCCCCTCACCAAGTGTTATCTGCTGCATCCAGCTTTGTTAGGACTCAGGAATTCATCCTAAGGCTGCAGGATGACATCCACTAGAGTCTTTTTAGGGAAAATTAAAATACATTATAGAAGACTTAAGTCTGCACAGCATCCTGGAAAGCTGAGCAGGTTCTAAATAAAAATATTTTACAGAGAAAGAAACTACTTAAGGAAAGTGAATCTTGATAGGAGAAGTCCATCTATGGTTGTGCAAGCTCCTTGGAGGTGTCAGAGTCAACTCCTGCTAGAGCACTTTCCTCTATTTCATTTCAGACCAAGTGGAGGCCCATAACCTGCTCTAAAGGGGCAGGGTCACACAGGGGTGTGATCACAAAAACATCACCCAGGGGAAAGCTGCCCATGAGACATCCTGACACAACTTCTCCCATCTCCAGGAATTAGATCTTTCTAGGACCTTTAACCTGCAGCTGAATAATTTCAGGAGAGAACCCCATTTCTAGAAAGTTGCAAGGCAACACCAAGCTTTCCTCTAGTCTGCATTTAATCAAGTACAAAACGGATCTATTTCCCAGCTGCGGTGAAGATTGACTGTCTGTACAGCACAACATCCACCCTGCACCACAAGCCACCCCACAGCACTCAGGAAACGAGTCCCAGGGACTGGATGTGACACTTGCAAGCAGCAGCTGTGGGAATTCTTCCAGCTCCTGAGTCTCCACCAAGCAATGATTTGCCATTAACCCCAAATGTGAACTCTCTGATTAAAATCTTTGCAAGGGCTGCGGTGACAGTTTGAAGAGTTCTCTGTAATAATTACAGCAGAGACAAGTGTTCCCCTGGAGACACGGGGCAGCATTCCCCTCCCAAAGCCAGGCTGTCCATTAATCACAGGAGGAGAGGCCACGGAGCACGGCGTGCTGCTGGTTACTGATTTGAACAGCTACAGCACTTCCAGGTGCCGTGCTCAGTCATCCCCTGGCCTCGCACGGCACGCGCCCCAGTTCCACACTCCGGCTTCCCTCCCAAGGACTCTGATACCTGCACTCACCCTCCACTGAACACTTCATCCCAGTCAGATCATCAAGGAAAAGGCACTGCTCTGGCCCTGAGGACACTGCAGTGACACCAGCCAGGCCGTCAGCAGCAGATGACCTCTGACTTCAAAAGCACAGGATCCAATTATTAAGCACAACAAAGCAAAAGCCAAGTGCTCACACCATTTGATGACACCCAGGTAAAGGTTTAGAAAATAAATTATAAAATTATATTACAGTCTGTAATGACATTAAGTGCCTCCCAACTTGCAGTACAAAGTTCTGGAGGCATGGCAGGGGGCTGGATGATTTTATGGGCCCTTCCAACCCAAGCCACCCAGGTTTATAGGGAGATAAAACTCATTTTCAAAAGTATTTTTACATTCTTGGGGCTTAGGAGAATAAGACATGGAAAACAGTATCTAGAAAAACTGATTTTAAAAAGAAAACCAAGAAAAATTAGGAACACAGCTGAGAGCTCTTTAAAGAATTTATATCTAAGTTGTGTGATTCAGCAGAAGTAGGGACACATCCACACTGAAGGTAAATGAAATATAAGCAAATAAAACTAAATCCAGCTTCAATGACTGGGTTTAGTTAATACAAATTTATTAAGTCAAAATACAACAAAAAAAAAGCCCCAGGTAATATTACTGTTCCCCTTCATAAAGGGGCAATGCCAAGGCAAACAGCAATGGGGAGATCTGCACAGGAAGCAAAGTGGCCCATGGAGAGTCACTTTCATGATCTCTCATCCCCTGATTAGATATTAGGGGAAAATCCGTCCCTGTGAGGGTGCTGAGGCCCTGGCACAGGTGCCCAGAGCAGCTGGGGCTGCCCCTGGATCCCTGGCAGTGCCCAAGGCCAGGCTGGACAGGGCTTGGAGCAGCCTGGGATGGTGGAAGGTGTCCCTGCCATGGCAGGGGTGGCACTGGATGGGTGTAAGGTCCTTCCAACCCAAACCACTCCAGGATTTCAACGTTCTGTCCTGTACCTTCCAGTCCATCATCTAAAGCAAACTTACTCCTTCCAACTTGCTCTTAGCCCCAGGCTTGTACAGGGGGAAGTTACAGGCACAGGGAAGCGCAAAGGTGGGTCTTCCTCCCTGCGTGCCCTTCCCTGTGTTTCAGTAAATCCCGGAATTTTTGGCACACACGTACCATCCTCCTCCTGTGGAGATTTCTTCTTGAATCCTCCATTCTTCTGGCTACTCCCCTGAGAGCTGGATGTAGCAAACCAGGAGGTGCTACCTGCAGGCAAGTAGAGGTCAGAGAGTGTTTTGATGGCACAAGGGAAATAATTTGGAGAAATTCCTTTAGTACTGAACCATGGACACAATTTCCAAGGCACAGCCACCACTAACACTGGTGTGGGCAGTTAGGAACAGCCTCATACTTGGGATTGCTCATTAAAGGAAATATAGGTAATGGAATTAAATCAGGTTGCTCAGGAATGCTGGGGGATAGTCCAATAAAAGCCAAAAAAGGCTACAAACACAAAGTCTAACGACTCCAGTACTTCTTTAATCCCCTGAGCTCCTCATGGGAAGGTGGCACTGTTCATTCCTGTCACCAACACAACCCTGGATCCCTGCAAACACCCCCAGCTCCCACATCCAGGAACAGAACATCTTTGCTGCACCTTCAGGAATGCAGAGGGAAGGTCAATTCTCTTATGAAATCAGACCTTTTCCCTTCCTGCTCCTTGGGACTCACCCAGAAGATTCCAAAGTCTGACTGGATCTCGGATCAGGTGCTGTTTTGTCAGGACTCTGCCGAGACCTTGACGTGGTAGGGAAAGTGTTGGTGCCAGGAAGCTCTGAGGAAGGAGAGAAAGAGAAACAAGACAACAATTGGAAAAGTAATGTGGCTGCTGGAGCTTTGTGAGCCTCCCTGAGACTCGGATTCCTGAGCAGGGAAAGGCTGTGGGTGAGTGTCGGGACAGCAGCTGGGAGCCCTGGTTGGGCACTTCCCACGCGACTTGGGAAATGTTTATAACCCAGAGCAAAGAAATCACAAGTAGAAATAGACAACCCATGCTCAAAACACTTAACAGTTAATCTTTTCTCCTCTCTATGTCTGTTTTTTTTTTTTTTTTTGTTCTAAAGGCATGTTGGAAATAAATTCTTAGAATGTAAAGATTTCCTACGGTAGGAAGTTTTTCAACAAAAAAAGGAATTTTTAAAGGAAATTTTAAGGACTTTTAACCCTCCTGCACAGGAGCAAGGCCAATGCAGCTCTGTCCCTGAGGTAAGTCAGCAAGAATCCTGCAATGGATATTCACACTTAAGTGCAATTTCACAACATCTAAACTAACACTTATTAATTGTCTCATGCAACACAAGTCTGGCCCCTTCTCCAGTGCGATTCCCTGTCTGCCCTCCACTGCACAGGCTCCAATTTCTAAACCAGCCAGGGACACTGACCAGGCTGAAACCCCTCACTCATTTTTCCTGGTTCTCCTCTTTTTTCCAGCTTGTGATGGCCTAAGATGGCAACCTCAGGATTGATGGTCTCTAGAACAGAGCAGCTTAAATTTAAACTGATCCCAGAAAAACCTGGCGTGAAACAATGTCCCACATTGTTCTCCTTCCACCTCCTACTTACACCACAGAAAAAGCCCTAAATCCAGAGAAGGCAAAAAGCTGATGAGAGGAAACAGAGCACCTTTTGTACAAGGAAAGGCTTGGAGAATTGGGATTGTTCAGCGTGGAGAAGAGAAGCTTCGGGGTGACCTGTGACCTTTCCAGTGCCTAAAGGGGCTCCAGGAGAGCTGGAGATGGACTGGGGACAAGGGGTGGAGGGACAGGACACAGGTCAGTGGCTTCTCACTGCCACAGGGCAGAGCTGGATGGGATTTTGGGAAGGAATTCCTGGCTGTGAGGGTGGGCAGGCCCTGGCACAGGTGCCCAGAGCAGCTGTGGCTGCCCCTGGATCCCCGGGAGTGTCCAAGGCCAGGCTGGACGGGGTTTGGAGCAATCTGGGATAGAGAAAGGTGTCCCTGCCCATGGCAGGGGATAAGAATAAAACCCCTTCCCACACAAATAATATCAATATTTCCACGGTGTTTCTCAAGTCAGTGCCCAACAGCGCTGTCACGACGGACCGTCGGGACGGGACAACGACAGGTCCCCAACGCCCCTCTCCCCCGTTCTTCTCCTCCCCCGGCGCCCCCAGTGCTCGGTGAGGCCCCGCCGCCGCCCCGTTACCTGCAGGCCGCGAACCCCGCCGAGGGCAGAGCCGCGGGGCCGGGCCCAGGCGGCGGCGGGCGGCCGCCAGAAGGCGCAGCGGCCGCGGAGAAGCCCCATCCGCAGCAGCAGCGCCATATCCGCCGGTCCCGCTGCCCGGAGGCCTCAGAGGCCGCGGCGGCGGGACGAGCCCGGGCCGGGCCGCGGCGGCTCCGCCGTTACCAGAACCGCGGCCTCAGCACGGCCGGAAGCGCCCGCTGAGGGCCGGGCGGCCATCTTGGAAGCGGGGCCGCGCCCCGCGCTGCCAGGCCTCAAGATGGCGGCGGCGGCGCGCGGGGGCTGCCGGGAAGGGTCGCGCCGTTCCCGCGGTAACGGGGGCGGGGGGCCCGGCGGCGGCCCGGGGGCCCGGCGGCGGCCCGGGGGCCCGGCGGCGGCCCGGGGGCCCGCGCCGCTCCTCGGGCGGGCTCTGCGCTGCAGGCGAGCCCCAGGGTAGGCCCGGCCCGGTCACGTCTCATAGAACAGGCCGTTCCTCACCAGCCCCGGCCTTCTCCGGGCTCTCCAGCGTGGCCAGGGCCCGGCCCGGCCTTGGCCTGGACCCAAATTATTTAGGCAGGAGAACAAACGGCTGGGAGGGGCGACAGGGTCCTTGCAAGGATAGCAGAGAGGCTGCGGCCACCTCTGGGAGGGCCTGATACTGGAGTCCGGTGGTGTGAGCACACAACCAGCCCGGCTCTGGGATTTTATCCCTCCTAATCCCATGTAATGGTAATGCCTGGGAAAAGAAGGAGCAACCTCTGCACTCTTAGCTTCAGCAGAGCGGAAAGAGAGCAGCTCCCTCCCTGTGCAGCCGTTGTTGAGGTAGGTTCCCTTTCTGACAGCCCGAGGTAGGAGTGAGCTCTGGTAGGAAACAGCCTTTGTGTCTGCGATGGGAGTGAGGGACTGAACTGTGTTCTGAGGGAAAGGGAGTGAACAAATCCATAGACATTTGTATTTACTGTGAGGGTGGTGAGGCCCTGGCACAGGCTGCCCAGGAAAGCCGTGGCTGCCCCATCCCTGGCATGGTAATGTCCCCTCATGCCTGGAAATCTCTTTCCAGGCTGATTGGATCAGACAGTTCAATTTACAGACACACAGATCGGTGCCAATTAATACATAAGGGCTGTTCGGAGGAGATGTGGCAGCTGGGGGCACCTCCACCCACAGATCCCACGTGGAACACCCAGGGAGGCTGCACTGACTCCCAGGCCTGGATGTGACCAAGCTGTGCTGGACTGGGAGTACTGGTAATTTGCAGACACATCACAGAGCCGGCGTTGACACAGTTTCTATCCCTTTTCCCACACTGTGCTTCAAAGGCAACCAGATGACAGAGCACCAGGAAGGCTGGACAGAGCAGCTGTGGCTGCCCCTGGATCCCTGGCAGTGTCCCAGGCCAGGCTGGACAGGGCTTGGAGCAGCCTGGGACGGTGGAAGGTGTCCCTGCCATGGCAGGGGTGGCACTGGATGAGCTTAAAGGGCGGTCCTTTTCCACTCAAACCATTCCATGATGCCATGAAGGAGGGCTGGGGGTCTTTGCCTCGCTGGTGCCAAAACAAAGTGGTGCCAGGAGGGAGAGTGAGGAGGTTCTGCCCTGCATGGGCAGCTCCCCTCCATGCCTGCAAGAGGTGACCTTGGGAAAGGTGGCTTCAGTCACTGCCCTTGGACTGGCAATATGCTCCTTTGGGAGCAAGCCAATATTCTGAGAGGACAGATATAACCTGATCCAGGCTTGGCCTTGCTGGGATGTGCTCCAGCCATGACATCACCCAGTAATGCCACGTCTATTTACTACTGGGGAAAGGTGCTGGATTGGAGGCTGAAATCCCTGGTTTATCTCCTGAGCAGGTTAGGAGCAGGAAGCAGCATTAACAGCCACATCTTTTCAGGCCAAGAGAAGTCGATTTCCATGGGAAACACAGCGCTGCTCTGTCTGAGAACTCACCTCTCCTGTTTCCATGCTCCCTGTAAGACACTCCTGCCCTCTGAGGCTCGGGAAGTTCCTCAGTCCCCCCGGCTCATCCCTGACTCATTTCCACACAGCACCTTGCCAGTGGGGTAAATGAATACCTGGAATCAAGTGGCCACTGCGCCATCCACAGACTTCTCATCAATGAATCAAAGGATTACATGCAGAGCTGAAGCTGCTGGGAGGTAAATTCAGACCTTTTACAGGATGAAACTTCCCTCCAGCAGCTAAGCCAGGACTTTGCTCTGGCAGGACAAACCACCCAGCTCCGAGGGCCCCGAGTTTCTCGGCATCCCGCAGCACTGTGCATCTCTGTCATGCACCAGATGGGATTTTTTCGATTACTTCTTGGCAGATGACAAATCAAGGCCAAGGGATAGATGCTCCCCTTCAGCACAGCAAGGCCAAGAACTCAGGAAAACCTTAGGGTTTTCAGCAACAAAGAATGTGTTTGAAAGACCACATGGTTTTCCCTAGAGCACAGTAAAACTCACCAGGAAAGAGCTGCTCAGCCTTTTTCCATGAGCCAGTCCAAACCCATCACACCTATTCACTCCTCCAGGAACAGATTGGGATCGCAGTGAGTTCCATGGGATCACAGTGAGTTCCTGTGGGATCACAGTGAGTTCCTGTGTCCTCTGTCCTGTGGCAGAGGACAGCATGGCACTGACACTGCTCCTCCCTGGGGCACTGAGCCTCCCCAGCCCCAGGGCAAGCCTGGGGCACAGCACTGGGGTACGAATCTATCTTCGGGTCACCTCTAAAGCCCTGGGAGCGTAAGACAGGCAGGTGACAGATGGCTGGAGGCAGGGGATCATGGGGACTCGGCCACCCCACAGCAGCCACCACTCCGTCTGCCAGCCGGGGCTTAGAGACCGCCGGAAAAGCTAACACGGGGAAGAGGGAGCAGCACTCAGTGGCAGGGGTAAGGGGCAGAGCAGGGGGAGGGAAATGGCTGTTTGTGACTCAGAGCAGATGACTCTGTGGGTGTGCACTCCCCGGAGAGCTGCTGGAGTGAGCGGGGCTCGGAGAGGCCCTGGAATCCATCTGTGTGCGGGAGGTGGCCAGAGCCATCTCCAAAGCCCGCAGACCAGAGGAGGTCACTAAGCTCCGAGGGAGCAACTGTCACTCCACACCCCTGAAATCCATAAGCAGCCTGGAAACCTAAAGCCTGTCATTAGGAATGATAAAAACAGTAATTAGAACAGGGCTGTCATGAGTTCACACCTGGAACATCAATCCAAGGCGTTTACCCGGCAGCAGGAGAGCACTTCCCCCCAAATCCATCCTCTGCGGATGCACCAGGAACAAAGCTCCACGGACCACTCTTCACACAGGCGTAAGTAAATCCTGCAGGGAGCCTTGCAATCAGACTTTATCCACCACAACAGCAGCTCCCGGCTTTGAGGGATCCAAAAATGCTGCTGCTGTGGAGGCACAGGAGCTACATCAGCTCCTGGGCTGTGGGCTCTGCCTCTCCTGATCCCAGTCCTGGTGCTTCACTGGGACTCAACTGGGTGCACAGTGGGCTGCACCAAGGAGTTAAACCTTCAAAACACACAGATTTCAGGGCAAACAAGCTGTGCCAAGGAGTTAGACCTTCAAAACAATGCAGATTTGAATATGAGAGAGCTGTTCCATGAACTTAACCTTAATTACATCTCGTAGCGCTCTGAGCAGCCACCACACTATGAAGCAGGTGAAAACCCACACTTTTATTTCTTTATGGTATCAAGGTGGAACAGCTTAGGTTGGAGCGTCCTTAACAACAACAACAACAGCAGAGACATACAAGGATGGTTGAAAGTAGCTTTATTTAGTAAGACTGAGTGTGTACAGAGCCAGGGAGGTTCCTGCTGCAGTACAGCAGCTGTACTCCTCACTGCCTTCCCAAATGGCTGCTTGGTTTGCCAAACCCATTTCTCTTCAAAATGTTAATAGATGACATTAATTAAAACATGAGCCAAGGAAAGGTTTTCCTCATCAAAGCTCTTTTAAAGTTTTATTCTCTTGGCCTCTGTGATGTTGGCACCTGACCGGTCACTCAGGGTTTACCAGCCATAAATCACCTCGTTTCATCTACTAAAGACAGATTCCCATCCCTCCATCCTGTGAGGGGCTGAATCAGCAGGGAACTGCACCCACAGTAGCACAGCCCAGGAATTTTTGACTTCAGGATTGTCGTGATGGTTCCTTCCCTCACAACACAGGCTGTTGAAGGATTGAGGTGAGTTTGGTCACCCACGGGCTGCTGGAGCAGGTGAGGGGCTGACACAGGTGCCATCTCCAGAGTGAGCCAGGGAGCAGTGCCAGAGCAAGGAGTGGAGGGTCAGGAGCTCTGTCCCCAAAGTCAGTGTCCTTTTAGCTCGCTGGGACAGACAGAAATAGGCCTGAAAGCACATTCCCCAAGTGGCCTAATTTCCCTGCCCTCACACAATGTTCTCTTTCCTCCTCAGCACCAGGGTATTTGTTTTATTTTAGGATTTAAGAGCTTACAACCTTTATCAAAGGACAAAGGTGCTCAACAATTGACTGTAATTTTTTTTTTTTTTTTTTGTCTTAAGTATTGCAATTAAGGAGCAAAAGCCAGCCCAGGGTAACAAAGCCAGGCAGGTTAAACATCCCCATCACACAAGTCTCACCCAGAAAACCAGCAGAACAGCCCCCAAGGAAATAATCCTCCCATTCCTGCTGTCAGCTTTCCTTCTCTAAGTACTTGAAAGTTCCTCCCTGAACCGGGCTGTTGTGTTCAAATAGAAAAAGGTCAGGGTGACACAGAAAGGGTTTAACTTCCTCCCCAGCACTGGATCTCTGACCTGGATGACATTCAAGGTTGTCAAGGAAGCAGATACAGACAACTATATTTAGGAAATGAAAACATGTATTTCCCCTCTCCTCTGCTCAGAGGCCAACACTCACCTGCAGCGTTTGCAGGGAGCTGTGACAAGAAGCTTAATGGAAAGGAAGCCAAAAAAACCCCAACCCCTTTCTTTTCACTGGTTTAGCAGGTCTTACAGAGGAAGAAGATGGGTAGAGATAAAAAGACTAAGCCTAAGTGGAACACAGGACCAGCTTAACAGGCTCAGAATAAACCTCTCTCCTGCTGTTATTTAACAGCAGAGCTGGACACGTGCCCCTGAGCCACTCCTTCTTGCTGAGCCCAGCATGGGGATTTCTCTTCCTGGGGGCCTGGGGCACCCCCAGCACATGAGAAGCTCCCTCAGGCTGCCAAGTGTGTGACCCCGAGTGGCCCTGCACATGCCAAAAGAGAGATCCCGGTTACAGCCCTGCTCCTGGCAGAGGGGAGTTAAAAACCAGGAGTATTCCAGATGAGGTCATGGGCAGAGCTGCTGCCTCCAGGCTTCCCCATCCTGGCAACCAAAACAACACGTGGTGACACAGCTCTGCCACCCACACCAGGGCTGGGACCTGCTCCATGGACGGGATTCCTCCCTGCAATTCGGCTGCCTTGGTGACACAGAGGGGCTGGGGCAGGAGGTGTGGTACAAAGTACAGACACTCAGCAGAACAGGGGAATGGTTTGGGCTGGATGAACCTCAAAGTTCATCCCTTCTCACGCCTGCCATGGGCAGAGACACCTTCCCCTGTCCCAGGTGCTCCAAGCCCTGTCCAGCCTGGCCTTGGGCACTGCCAGGGATCCAGGGGCAGCCGCAGCTGTGCCAGGGCCTGCCCGCCCTGCCAGGGAACAATTCCTGCCCAGTCTCCCCTGTGACCAATGGATCCCAGCCTGCCATCAATCACCGCCTTGTCAGCCAGAGCAGAGCCGTGCCACGTCCAGTCCAGTCACTGAACGTTCCAGGAGGATGAAGGAATGACCGACATTATCCAGCAGGAACGACCTGTTTAGGAGATGCTTAGAACGTTTTTTTTTTAGGAGGCACCACCCTGCACATCAAAACTGCACAAAAGCATTTTGGTGTTGTGTGATGGGCACTTGCAGGGATCAGAGAAAAGAGGCCCAAAACCCAGCCTGGTCAGGAGCGAGCAGCTGTCCCAGCCCGTGCCCGTGCCCGTGCCCGTGCCCGTGCCCGTGCCCGTGCCCGTGCCCGTGCCCTCCAGGGGGATGCCCCGCGCTGGCGGAGCAGCCGTGCAGCACTGCCGCCGTCCCCCGCAGGGCGGCCGTGCCACCCCTCGCTGTCCTGCACACACGGCACCGGGGGCGCTCGTGGCGATGGGGCGGGGGAACGGGACCGCAGCGCTGTGTCCCTGTGCCGCAGGGACAGCGGCGGAACCCCCAGGAGCAGGGGTGCCCCGGCAGCCCCCGACGCGTCTCCCAAACCGGCGCCTTGTCCCAACACCGACTTTCGGGTACGCCGGTGCCCCAAGTGCCAACACCGGCAGCACCGACCACCGCCCGGTGCCACTGCCAACCGGGGAGTGCCCGTTGCGGTGATCCGGCAGTGCCGGGGCAGCGCGGCGGGCCCGGTGCAGGGGCTTAGCTCAGCCCGCAGGTCCCTGGGGGGGGCCTATCCCGGTCCCGATCCGGTCCCGATCCCGGAGCTCGGCACGTCCCTGCGGGCCGGTTCCGGTCCCGCTCGCGGGGGGTCGCGGGCCCCTCCCGGGCCCTGCAGGCCCCGCCCCGGAAGCGGCGCCGCCGGGACACGTCGCGCGCCGCCGCGCTCCCGCCAGCCCCCGCGCGCCGCCGGGGAACGGGGAGGGGGGTGCGGTGGCTCCGCCCCCCACCCCGGGGCCGCCCGCGCCCGCCAATCAGCGGCGCCGTCTCATCGGGCCAATGAGCGGCGCCGTCTCAGCGGCGCGCGGGGGATGGAGCGCGCGGCCCGGAGCCGCCACGGCGCGCGCCCCCCGCGCTAGGGCCGGAGCCCGGGACCCCCGCACCCCCAAAACCGCCCCGCAGCCCCCCCCCGCAGCCCCCGCTCTATGCGGCGGGGCCGGCCGAGCCGCAGGCCTCGCTCCGCCGCGGGGCTGCCCTTGGCCCGCTGAGCGCCGAGCACCGGTAAGCGCCGGGGGGGGGGCACCGGGGCGCTGGAGACAAGGGGCGGGGGACGGCGTGGACCGAGGGGGTCCCGGAGAGAGGGGCTGCGCGGCCTGGGGGGGGGGGGGGGCACCGGGAGAGGCACCTGGAGCGGGGGGGGGGCCCGAGGTCGAAGGCGGGGCACCGGGACGGGGTGGGGGTCGGACGGGGGGCACCGGTAGCGGCCGGAGGTGGGACCCGGTGCGGGGTGGGGGCGGCGCGGGGTCGGCTCGAGGCGAGAAAGCGCCGCAGCGCGGGTGGGAAGAGGACGTTGGGGTTTTGGGGGGGCGGCGAAGGAGGTGAGGGGCTGTTTGGGGGCACCCGGGGGTCACAGCGGGTGGGGAGGGGCTGCCGAGAGAGGGAGGACGGCGTGGGGGCGGCGGTTCGGAGGGGCCGCAGAGCGAGCCCGGGGGCTGCTCGGTGTTTTGGGGTGCGCAGGCTCGTGGGGAGCCGTGGGAGGAACTCGGAGCTCCGTGTCGAGCCCGCAGCCGGGGCCCCCCCCCTCCACGGCCTCCGGACCCCGTTTTTTTTGGGGTGGGGATATATTTTTTTCGCTGGGGTGCGGGGAGGGGGGGGAGATGCGTTTTGGGGTGAGCGCTGCGCTGGGAGGAACAATACCAAAAGTTGTCTGAAATGGTAATTTCCGTTTCCCATTTCATCATCCCCGGGTAGGCGTTAGCCCTGCCTGTGTGTGCGCAGGGCCGGGGCCGCACCGAGCCCAGCCGGCCCCAGCCCCGCGGCTTTCATTTATTTCCCAGTTTAATCTTTAAATCGCTCCGTGTTTCTGTCCTCCGAGGAGCCTTTGTGTGCCGGGGAGGGGCTGCTCGACACCTTTGCCCCTTAGCAGAAAGGAAGAGAGGGGGGGGGAAAGAAAAAAATAAAAAAGCCCAAACAGCTGCAGCCCAGGACGAGCCTCCCCCAGGCCGGGGATGGATTCGTGTTTAGAAAGGCAAATGACCTCGGAGGGAGCTGGGATGAGCCGAGCCCTCGGTGCCCTCTGCCCTTTCCCAGAGGGAGCAGCTGTCCGGGGTGTGCGGCTCAGAACGGGCCCTTCATTGAGGCACAGGGGCCGTGTGTTTACGGCTTGGCTTCTCCTCCGGGCTTGGGGATCTGTTTTGATATCCAGTTGCAGGAAAGGGTTCCTCCCCCCTCCTGGTTTTGTACACAAAGTGCTCTCTCACCGCTGGGGACACGGCTCTATAGGCAGAGAGCGCATTCCAGGCAGCCCTTGAAGCAAAATTCCCTCTCGAGATGGCCTCTGAAATGGGGTGCACACATCCTTTTCGCCCTCTCTCTAGGCAAAGATTTTTAGGTGAAAACATCTGTGCTGCCTTGTAGTGGCTGTGTGCCTTCCTGAAATTTATATAAATGTGAGGAACTTGGAGTTCAGCGTATTTCTCCTTTCTTTGTTTTGTTCATAAAATGGAACATTTTTATATAATGACTCCAATTATTTCCTTTTTCTGTGGGGGAAAACCACTCCATGGAGTCATGGAGAGGGAAAAGGAGATTAACTCTCACATGTTTCCCAACAGCATCGACACATTCTTTGTGTGTGCCCTACCGAGAGCTCAATATTTAACTCGATTAGCTTAAAAACGGGAAAAGTTGGCGTTTTCACAGGCTGGGTTCTCTGGCAGATTCCAGGTTGGAGTAGTCTGAGATGGCTGTGGAGGGGTTTGGAGCGTGCTGTGGCGGGGAAACTCTGGCGTTCGGTTCCAGAGCTCCGTGACCCGTTTTCTCTCCGTGGGAAGCGCTCGGCAGGGCAGGGTCTGCCTCGGAGGGGTGGTCCGTGCCTGCGTGGGCGAGCTCGGAGGCTCCGTGCGAGCCCGTCCGGGGCTCCGCGTCTGCGCTGCCTCGGGGTGCCGGCGCTGGCGGAGCTCAGCGCTTTGCACGCAGCAGCGCTCCGGGTCTCGCTGGCTCCGGGAGGGCTCGCCGGTGCTGCGGGAGCCACCGGACCTGCCGGGGCACATCCTGCCTGGAGAAGGGCTTTGCTGTGAACCCGTGCGGCGAGCCGGGGCTTGTGTCACCCCGGGCTGTCTGAGTCAGTGCGAGGGCTCGGCTCGCCAGACTCGCAGCAAACCGAGGTGCCCGAGCAGCGCGCTGGGCTTGGAAAGCACGGCGAGCCCTCAGTTCCCAGGGCTTTCTTGCCTCATTCCTGGTGTAAATAGTGACCGAGGAGCCCCGGCCATGTCGGCGCTGGCTGCTGAGGCTGGCTGGAAACTGGAGGTGTTGTTTCGTGTTCCACACTTGGTTCTGCTATTCGGTTCTGCTTCTGCTTTTAGAAATGAACTCGTGTCTGTTTCTCCATTACATAAAAAAGCATGGTTCAGAGTGAGCTGATTTTTTTTTTTTTCTTCTCCATGGGCAGCTTTTTGTTTTTATGATGTTGCAACAGCGTTTTCTCAGACTTAAACCTGCAGATTGTCCAGTTTGAGGGCCGGGTTTGGATGGGGGAGGAAATGTTAAAAAAAAGCCCCAGAGCAAAAACCCTTTGGCTTAATTTCTTCCTTCGTGTGTGGTAGGCAACCTGATAAGATTATTTTATTTTCCACTCGTGTTTTAATGGACTAAGTCCCCCGAAATGCTTGTGAACAAAGCCAAGCGTAGCGCGGCGTCGTGCCGCGTTCTTCCGCTGCTCAGCAGAGCAGACAAATGCATTTCTCTGGGGTCAGTGAGACTCGTCGTGTTAATCAATACTGTACCAGCAGTGTTCCCTTTCCAGGGAACCAGATGGGCTACTTACAACTGGTGCTGATTATTTTAACTGTGTAATTGTAACATGGCTGCGTGATGACAGTGTTTCCTGCAGGCACTTCAAAGGAAGGTTCCCGACGAGTGTGTCTTTACAGCGTTTAATCTGTCCTCTTTGTCTTTATGTTGTGGCTTTTGGACATGTGTTTGAAGTACTAAGAGGTTTTTTTCCTCTTACCTCCAGCTTTTCTATACATTAAAAGGAGGCAGTGCTCTGGAATGATGAAGTGTCTCCAGTGTGGGAATAAACCCAGGGTTTTAGCAGCTCCCACAGTGGTGGGTTGGTTTCAGTGAGTTTTAGATCCAGGCAGTGACTAAGCCAAAAGCTGGGAAGAGATTTAAGTGGCTGTGAGGAAATGGCAATATTTTTTAAAAATAGCGCATGTGGCTTTGTTTTGGGGAAAATATGTTGTATGGTGACTTGAGTCTTAACTGGGACAGGCTAATTGCTCGGTGAAGAAATCCTTCTCCTAGGGAAGGAAAGGCACAGGGCCGGAGCTGGTTAATTACATTTTGTAAAATTATGGAGTGACGGCTTTCTGAGGAGGTCTGCCCCTCTTCCTGCCCTGTACCTGAATTTCAGGCTCAGCAGTTGCCTTACGGATTGAAATTCCTCCTGGGTATTAAGATTTAATGGTGGTAGACCCAGAGCAAGTAGTGGCAGGTACTGCTGCTTTTCAGTACAGCAAAGCAAATAATACTGGAAAATATTTACATGGGGGTTGTTATTCTCCTCGTATTTCCTTGATGAGCTCTAGTAAAGGTGCTTGTGTGCTCAATCCATTGCCGGAGAGAATTCCCTGTATTTCAGTTGTAAAAGGCTGTGGAGAGGAACCGGTGTCTCCATAGCAAAGATTCCAGTGTTTCGTGATCAGCTCGCGTGTATTTTTACCCCATCTAATTTAAACCAGTCTGCACGACACTCACAGGAATGATTTGTATGCAGCTTTTAAATATTTTCCTCCTTCCTGCGTGAGGGATTAGCGGCACAGAGCTGCTTTTTCGGAGGGTTCTCAGCCAAGTGTTACGTAATTTGTGTGCCACCGATGCACGGCCATAAAAAATACTCCCATCGATGTTAAGGGAAAGCTTGTGTAGGCAATTATTTCAAATCACAAGCGTCCTAAGCAGGTTTGTGCAGCCTTGAAATCTGGGCAAAACGCTGCCTTTGGAATCCTGCTGGGAAGGGGGGTGGGAAGCTGTCAGCGCCCGTGGTCTGGAGGCTGGTTTTGAGCACATTCTACTCCACTTTTTAAGCTTTCCTGAGTGAGAGCTGGTGTTTTCTGGTGTATTTTCTCAGGCAACTGTTGGGTATTTAAAAATCTTAATTTCTCTGAGTCTGGGTGGTGGTTCTTCAGCTGAGGCTGCTTGTGGGTGGTGCCAATTTGTAATCTTTTACAAGAGTAAGGGGGGAAAAAGGTAAAAAGAAGCTTAAATGCTAATAACAGCGAAAAATCTGCTCGGCGTGGAGCGCATGTGAAGAAAGCGGGTGCACATTGGGCTGTGGAGTCTCTGTCAGCTGAGCTGGGGGCTTTTAAAAATCTGCTCTAATTTTTATGCTGCATGTGGAATGGCTAATCCCATAAAAGCCTCGCACCTTTTGACAGATGAAACGCTGCTGTTCTTCACTTATTTGAGCAAAATATTTTTATAGATGGTATTAGCTCTGTGGCTCTGAGGGTAATGCAGTCCTTACACGAGAAAGATCTTGCTTTGATCTGACAGCTTTCAAGATCCATTTCCAATCTTGGAGTTCCATTAAGTCTGTTTGTAATGGTGCCCTCAGACTTTTTTTCTGTTTATGTGACTCTTTGGGTGTTAACGTTGCTCTGTATTTGAGTTTTCTCTAATAAACTGAAGGAATAATTGGGGTCAGGAAAGGAAATAATCATGATAGAAGGTGCAGTTAATTATATCAGGTATTTTGGGCTCCAGAATTCTTTGTCTTGATTCTAATGTTTTCTTCAAGCTGTAGGATGTAGTGAAATGATCAGATCATCAAACTAGGACAGTGAGGCAGGGTGATGTGGGATGGTTAATTTTGGGAGTGTGAAATGAGTGTGGCTGCAGGCTTGATGTCCATGGGGGTTATGGAGGGTAGGAGGGATGGTTTCTCTGGTGAGCAGCTCTTTCCCTCTTCTGTGGGGGAAGAGGTGGTCCTCTGTGTGGTCCAGTGTTCATCCAATGGGATCTACATGGTCCTGTGTCCATCCAACATAATTTAAATGATCTTATGTCCATCCTACATCACCTACATGATCTTGTGTCCATCCAACGCGATTGGTTTGGTTCTGTGTCTGTCCAGCGGGGTCTTTGTGGTCCATGATCTTGTGTCCATCCAATGCGATTGGTTTGGTTCTGTGTCTGTCCAGCGGGGTCTTTGTGGTCCATGATCTTGTGTCCATCCAACGCGATTGGTTTGGTTCTGTGTCTGTCCAGCGGGGTCTTTGTGGTCCATGATCTTGTGTCCATCCAATGCGATTGGTTTGGTTCTGTGTCTGTCCAGCGGGGTCTTTGTGGTCCATGATCTTGTGTCCATCCAATGCGATTGGTTTGGTTCTGTGTCTGTCCAGCGGGGTCTTTGTGGTCCTCTGTCCATCCAACATGGTCTGTTTGGTCCTGTGTCCATCCAACACGCTCCTGCTGGTTGTGTGTACGTCCAGTGGGATCTCCGTGGTCATGTGCCTTTCCAACGTGGCCCGCGTGGTGCCCTGTCCCTCGAGGGTGGCACGGGAGCCCCATGGCTCCGCAGCCCCGTGCAGGGCTCGGGTGGGTGCCGGCTCTCGGCGGGAGCAGCCTCCCCACTCCCTCTGCTTCTCCTCCCTTGGGGCCCCGCCGGTCGAGAAACCATCCTGGCTTTTCCTGCCCCTCTCAGCGTTGGCTGGGAAAGCGTGAGCTCCCGAAGAGGACGTCTGGAACCTCTGTCTCCAGGTTTGTTCCTGTTTTCTGGAGCTCACCGCGTGGGTAAGGCGTGCAGCTCGTGTCCGTGTAGCTGTAGTGAGCAGAGGCTGGAATTGCAGCCTGGGAAGGCCGAGGGATTGGGAGGCACTTCCTCACGGAACCCCGCAGCGAGCGGGTGGCAGCGCCGGGGAGGGAGCTGGAGTCAGAAGAAAGTGATGTTTTTTTCTGGGTCAGGGTTGAAGGCACTGTCAGGGTGGTGATGTGCAGCATATCTTACTGTCTGCATTGTCCCTGCCATATGGATGTGTGCACACTGCCCTTGGCATTCAGGCGCTGAATTATTTATCCTCTCCAAATCTGGAGGCAGCCTTTCTTCCCCTGTCTCGAAGAAAACCAAACTTACCCGATGAGTGTTTTTAAAATAAACCTTCCGCTGTGAATTACTGCAGTGGCAGGAGCAGGGTATTGATTGTATGTTGCGTTTGGATTCGGAAACCAAAGGTTACAACACTGGATATCTTGTGGAAACACTGAAATATTTATTTTGCTGTTTGGTGCAAGTGTGTCTGTGCTGGTGCTGGGTTTGTATGTGGCTGAAATGCCATGTAATGAAATTTCCGGACTTGGAGAATGGAAAGGCTAGAAAACTTTGTAGTATGTGTAAAAGCAGCTTTGCCTCAGCTCTGTGTGAGGGGATGGGTGTTTTTCCAGGGAGAAGGCATCTCCTTTCCTCTTGTGCTGAGTTGGATTTGCTGTGAGAGGAATGTTTAGGTGGTCCTGGTTTGGGTGATGGGTTTTGGGTCCTCACTGAGGGTGTGGGTGTTCGCAGGGTGTCACGGAAGGGTGGTTGCAGGCTGGAGGGAGCTGGCTCTGTAATTATTTTTGAGAGACTGAAAGCTTTGCAGGATAGAAACAGTCTCGAATAATTTACCTTTAGAGCAGCATAAAGCTGCTAAAACTGTGTCACGGGCATGGAGAAGAATCAGAGAGTCAAGAAGGGAAATGTTACCCTCTAAAAAATTCACCATGATCCGCAGGCAGCGTGTCCCTGAAGGCTCGGCAGCCAGAGGCTTGGAAATACGGCGCTGCCCTCAATATCGGGATGTGAAATGAAAGGATGTGTAATTAGGAACTCCAAAAAAAAAAAAAAAAGCATTAAATAGCTTTAGAGGTGAATGGAAGCTTCATTATTAAGCACCAACTGCTCAGCTACAGTTCGTGGTGCCTCTTCCTTTCAAATCATGCACACATGAAAGTGCTCCCCGCCCCCAGCCGGGGCCTTATCGGCTTATCTGGGCAGGAGTTCAGAGCCATAAAAACTATATCCTGCTTACACCTTCCAGCCGATCCTGTGACCTGTGCTGTGTAAACAAGTTGTACCAGGAGCTCCAAATGACTGGTAAGTGGCTGGGTTTCTGCAGGCTGGTTAGGTCCAGGAGGAGCCAAGATAAAGTTCCAAGAAGTTCCCCTTTGGGAATGGTCTCCTGATAGCTGCTACAGGGAGGAGGTGGAAGGGCCGAGATCCTGCTGACTGTGGCAGTGACTGTATCCCATGGAAAGCACTTTGGGATAGACTTTACACTCCGGGGCTGGTGTTTTCCACCTTCTGCGGGAGGATGGCTGTGGCAGATTGCGAAATGTCAGCGTTGTGGTAACAACACCGACCGGCGCTCCGCGGTTGCGTCAGGCCTTGGATGTGCTGGAGATGTAAGCCTGTCTATAAATACATCCATATATCTTTGGATGCATGAGATTAGCCGTGGCCATGCTGGGAAGAGATGTAGGTAGTGCAGGGAAGGGCTGTGTGTGGGGGGACACAAGCATCCTGCTCCTGGCTGTGCTCTGGGGGTTGAAATACCACCGGGCGCTCTGGTTATGGCGCTTGGCTGCTGCCCACCCCGAGCTGTCTCCGTGGGTTCGTCTTGCAGCTCGGCACAGGCAGATCCATTTAGCCAAGCCGGACTGTAACGAGCAAGTTTGGGGATTTAGTGTGTGAAACTTCACCTTTCTCACCAGCCCAAGGGTCAAGTGCATGGGTTTGAAGATGAAAACCTGTTCTCCTTGAATGTTGACCTTTTTTGTTCGCGTGGTTTCTTGTCCCCACGTATGGGGGAGTGTGCTGGGTTTGGGAACTAGGCTGGCTGGTGGCTGCTCTGGTTTCCCTCCTCGCCGTGGCCTGTCCTGGCACGCGCCGGGGTCCTGCGTGCTGGCTCTCCTGGCTCTGGGCTCTCTGTTCCTCATTTTCCTTGCAGCCTGGAAGGTTTCTGGCTCTCCCAGGAGATCAGAGGTGCCCTGTGTTACTCAGCTGCTCTGCAGTGAATTCAGTTCCCTTCCCCTGTGATCAGCACTGGCACTGGGGTGTTAAACTGGTTCTGTGGTGAGAGACTAATTCCTCTGAGTTAGTCCAGGGGGGAAGGGATCAGACAAGAAGTCAACTTCGTGGCTCTTTCCTGGAGTGCTGAGTAGAGCTCCTTGGTTAGGGAGCTGGAGGCTGTAGTCTTAAAATACTGAATTTAATTTCCTCCTGCAGTGTGTTCTGTTTGTGAGTTTCCCCTGCTTCACCCACCAGAATATTTCTTCTCCCTCCTGTCCGTCCCTCCCCTTTCCCAGGAGCCTCATCTGATGGAGGTTCTGCTCTTGCCTTGGTCCTCCTCATCCAAGATTCTTGTCTCTAATTTTAGCCCGTCTGCCTTTCGAGGTCCCCTCCCGTCTGTTCCTGCCTTTCTCCTCTCTGAGTTGTTCCTGTATCTTCCTCTCTCTTTGGAGAGCTGGACCTTGTTTTTGCATGGTGGGAGGGGAGCCAAGCTGTGGGTGTGTTGAGGTAAAGGCTTCTGGGGTGTGGGGAATGCTGGCAGGGATGTTTGGGGTGCTGTGTGCTCACAGGGAGCAGCTCCTTCCCTCTCCTGCCTCTTCCTTACTGTCCTTGCTTGGATCTGCTCTTGGAATCTCTCTTTGGTGGATTTCTTCTGTATTTGTACGATGGGGCTCTCTGCCATGAGGTTACCCATAGTGGTAGTGCTGCCCAGCAGCCTGGTGTCCCTGAGTCTCCTGCCCTTTTCCCTGCAGGAAAGCTGCAGGCTGCCTGGTTTTCCCTGGAATCTCACTCCACGTTAGCATCAATTTGCTTACGGTTACAGAGAAAATGACTTTTCTAACAGGGAGGCAACTGACACAGTCAGGTCTCCTCCAAGGGAGGTGGAGCCCATCAGGGGGAGCAGGGAACTCGGCCCTGGAGCCTGGGCATCCAGGAATGTTGCTCATCCTGGTGGGATCCACCTGCTTGGTGCCCTGGGAGCACGATGTGTGCAGCATAATCTGATTTGTGCCTGGAATATAAATCCTGGCTGTTGCAGGCATGCAGCCTGGGGTTTTACAAGTTCTTTTGTGAAAACAGCATTCAGCCCCTCCACTGCTGCAGCTCGGAGCTTCCCTGGAAACCCAATCCCAGCAATTAGTGAGGTTTGCAGAGGATCCTAGCAACTGCTGCTGGGGTTCCATTGGCAGGGGTTAGGTTTTGTTTTCTAGACTGTTTACGGCTGCATTCTGTGCATTGTATGGAGATACATAAACTAAAGCACAAGGAGTTCCACTTCAGCATGAGGGGGAACTTTCCTTGGAGGGTGGCAGAGCCCTGGCACAGCTGCCCAGGGAGGGCATGGGGTCTCCCCCTCTGGAGACACTCCAAACCCACCTGGACGTGTTCCTGTGCCACCTGCTCCAGGTGCCTGTGCCTTGGCAGGGGGTGGGACTGGATGATCTCCAGAGCTCCCTTCCAACCTTCCTCTGCCTGCATATCCTATGGAGGAGGGGGCCGTGGGGCAGTACTGAGCTGAAGCGATGATGGGAACGCTGCTGTGGGCTCTGCGGGAAGCTGATCCTCGGGGAAAGTGGAGCATGGCTGGAATATATTGGGTGGTGTGTGACTTTGGTGTTTGTGGGTAACCTGAGCTCACCTGTGAGGAGTTTTGTTACCCAGATACTCTCTGACCTGGCTTGCTTTTGTCAACAGCGGCTCTGGCTGCTTGGGCAGCGATGCTTTCCACGAGGGCGGTTATGTAAAACCTTAACGCGCTGCGCTCTTCCAGCTCGGCTTTACAACGAGCGCGGGGCTCCGGGTGCGACTTCAAAGGAGGGAGTTTGCTTTATGGTTGAACCTATGAGCAGTTTTATGTGCAGGGTGGAGTGAACTTGTGGAGAAGATTGCAGTTTTCCCACTGTCATAAAAAGTTACGATCCTCATGATGCGAGCATTGTTCCGTAGGCGGAGGCAGATGCGGAGGTCAGCGGGAGCGTGCACGGAGCGAGCTCGGATGTGCCAGCGCGCTGAATGCCCTGCTCTGTGCTCCCAGCTCTCCCAAACGCCTTCAAAAAGTGCCTTGTGCTCTTTCTGGGGCTTCCTGAGAAACCTGCACCTGTGTTACTCGCGGAACAGGCAGAGCATTTCCATGGGAAAGGAACTTGGCAGGGCGGCTGAGGGGGGGCTGTTTTCCAGGGCAGTATTTCAGAGCCTTCTGAAAACGTGGCGTTTCAGTGGCACAGACTGTGAGTCAGTTATTACCTCCTTCCTTTCTCTGGGCTTTTCTTTGGGGTACGAGCCAAGGGAGTTAAAAAAAAAATAACGAAGTGGCTGCATCTTGACGAGCCTCATTCCAATTAACTTCCCTCATGCTCCAGAAGATATATTCCCTAAACTGAGATACATTCCCAAAAAAAGGACTATTCAGGCTAAGTGGTGATGGTGGGAGAGTATGATCAGCTTTTACAGCCTTAACTGTGGGCTTTTCTAGAAGTATTTCAGTGGCCTGTGCTATCTTTACACCCTGGTGGGGTATAAGATTCTCCCAGCTGTGGAGTCAGCACCCCAAATTCTGAGGTATAAAACACCTTCCAGTTCTCAGTAAGTTACAGCTGATTAAAATAAGTCACTATTCCAGTTCCAGTCAGATCTCTCTAAATATAAACTTAACCTCTCGTTTAAACCATTTTCTGCTGGGATGGGGAGGCATAAATGTGGTCTTTGTTTGCAGCCAGGAAAATTAAAGGTTCACAACATTCATAAATGTGTGTTTCAGATCTTCTGGAAACCTGTTCCTTGAAGAGTGTTTCTGTTTGGAAATGGGCAAATACTTCGGGTATTCTTCAGCTTGAAGAATTTTATTCTTATGAATAGACAAAAACTTGGGGGGGCAAAAGAAAGACTTTGATCCTTCTCTTTGGGTGATCCATTAGCTGCTCCAGCTGCCTTTTATTTATTTTTGTAGACACATGTGTGAATGTAAACATTTTATCTGGAATGGCCTTGCAAATGTTCCCGCATTAACATATATTGTCATGGAGAATAATTTTCATTTAACTGTAATTTGCTTTATATTTTCCTGCCTGGTTGCCATGGAAATGCAGACGGATGTGGCAGGGACTCCTCGCAGGAGCCAGGTTATGGATTGCCTCTCTAATGGACCTCTGTTAATCACACTGCAGCCTGCACTGGAGGAACCAGGGCTCTTTGCAGGAGACACTTTATTTAGATAAACTGTGAGATGCCTGTGGTACCGGAGCTTAATATTCAGAGTTACCAAGAGTGTTTTTCCCTTCTCCAGAAGTTTTTTATCATAAGAGCAATGTATTATGATCCTGGAATTGAGATATATTTATTTAGATTTAATGTCGGTTAGACTTGATTTTCAATTTTCATTTCATTTGCTGTAATAGCTTAACTGGTAATGTTCTTTTCTGGGTTCAGTTTAAGATCTGAAACGCTTGAAACAGAGCAGTGAAACATTTGTTATCCTTAATCCCTGCGCAAGAAGCTGACTTGCTTTTCATAATAATGTGTTTGTGCTTTTGCGTTTCCTCTTGGCTGCCAGCAGGTAGAAAGGGGACAAAGACGGATTTTATTAAACTTATTACCTGTGGATTTTGGGTCTGTTTTGCACCTCTTGTTTTTGGCTGCCGTGTCCACACCACGGCTGCTGTTCTGAGCCGAGCCCACACAGCGTGTCCAGGGAAGGGAAGGGATGTGGGGCAGGGTCTGGAGCACCAGGAGGGGCTGAGGGAGCTCAGGGGGCTCAGCGTGGAGAAGAAGAGGCTGGGGGGACCCTTCGCTCAGGAGGTGTTAAAAACCACCTAGATGTGACTCGCGGTTTGGTGGTGGTGCTGGCAGTGCTGGGCTTGATGATCTCAGAGGCTTTTCCAAACTAAACTGCTCTGTGATCTCCAGGATTATCAGTGCTCAGATTCCTGACGTTCTAGGATGCTGATCTCTGCCTTTGTTGGATCCTTGGAAGGAGCTGCCTTCTAACTACTGAGATAAGAATCGATGTGGCATGGGTTCAAACTGACCTCACCAATTAACAAATGATTCATTTTTGGTTAATGGGGATGAGCTCAAGGAGAGAAAATCAACCACCCAGGATTCTTTGCTCTGGGTACTTTGATGGCAGAAACCTCAAATTGTAACTTAGAGACACGAATTTCATTTGTCTCCTGAATCAGACCCCTCCAGATGAATTTTTGGGTGGGTTTTGAAGGGAAGCTGGTTTGGCCCTTCCTTTGCTGCTGGTTGTGGTCAGACGCCCGTGGCCGGTTACGTAAGGCCGGATTACTCCAGCACGTGGATGCTTCCCCATGCATATGGTCTCACAGTTATTTCTTGGTACTCTACAGGAGGAATTGGGTAACATTTTGTTCTGTAATGCAGGATGAAGAAACCCAGCATGTTTTTCTGTAATGGCGTATAAACAAGTAGTGTAACATCCTATTTCAGGCGTTTGGAGGAGGAAGGGCTCGGGAGGGGAGGCAGGGCTGAAGCAAAGCTTTATTTTCCTAGACCTACACACCAGATTTTAGTAGCTTTGCCTTTGGTGGATGCTGGTAGTGTTACAAATGAGCTGGTTTTTGAGTGTGTAAGCTCAGTTCAGTGGGTGCTGGGGGTGGAGGAGCCTTGGTTGCAGAGGTTACCTCTGGTCCCCTCTGCATTTCTGTGTCTTTCACCAGCTGATGTTGCTGCTCTTTTGCTGCTCAGGAGGGGTGAATGTGATTCACAGTCTAAGGCCAGTCTAATTTTAATAAAAGTCTGAAAAATAGCTTGGCTTTACTCAGGACTTTTGGGTCTTGTGTGTAGACTTTTTGCATTTTTCGTATACTTTTATTTTTCCTCTCTTTTTCTGCCTGTTGTCCCATGAATACTCAGAAGTGAGCAATTGTGTTCCCCAGTGGCACATGTGGGATTCCCAAATGGACCTCTGCAGGTGGGTAGGTGAGGCAGTCTGCATCCAGGCAGTGCCATCTCTGAGCTCGTGGATGGGACAGCCAGAATACCTGGCAATTTATGAAATAATAAACTCTGTAATTATTGATTACGCTCTAATTCATAGTTTTGCTGGTGTTTTATTCAATTTTTTGGCCTCCTGGATCTGAGGCGGTGATCCCTGCACACCTGCCAGGTGTTTTTCCCAAAGGTGTGTCCCTGAAGGGTTGGTGATGAATGGCACTGTTGTAGGTAGAAGCTGATGTGACTAAGTCACCTTTTGTGGCCTGGGAATGGACTCCTGCACCTGATAATTGGGTTAAACATTGGCTCATGGTAGCCAGGAGAGCAGAGAGGCTTTGGTAGCCATTGAAGTGTTTGGCTGCCTTGGAAGCTTCACTTTGAGGATATTCTTCACCGGGATTTGGAGTGCCAGGACCAGGGGAATGGCTTCACACCGCCAGAGGAAAGGGTTAGCTGGGATATTGGGAAGGAATCCTTCCCTGTGAGGGTGCTGAGGCCCTGGCACAGGTGCCCAGAGCAGCTGTGGCTGCCCCTGGATCCCTGGCAGTGCCCCAGGCCAGGCTTGGAGCCACCTGGGCTAGTCAAAGGTGTCCCTGCCATGGCAGGGGTGGAACTGGATAAGCTCTAAGATCCCTTCCAACCTGAACCATTCCGTGATATTTTTCAGGTTCGCTCACTTGGGTTTGGACAGCAGCTAGTGCTGCTTTACCAGTACTCACAGAAAAGGGTTAGTTACAGGTAAAACATAAGGCCAAACTGTTGTTCTGCTCCTTTCAGTCTCCTGGACACTCGGGTTGACTTTGAGCCCCTCATCCCATGTTGTGATGAGCTGTAGGGGGTGGGGAGGTTAGAGGAGCTGCCTTGTGTGCAGTCGTGGGAAGAGGGATTTCTTCAGGGAATGGGTGAATTGTTTCCTTCTGCTCTGAGCAGCCTTTTAATGAGCTGCCCTCTCCAGGGTGCGGAGAGATGAACCTCCCATGGCTATCTCCAGCCTGGGAGGCTTCCACCACATCGCTGCCTTCGGATCCTTGGAGCTAAAAATACATCCATGCTGCACAGCAGACTCCAGGCACGTTAATCTGTTCCCTTTAGGAAGCAGGCTTGTGGTACTGGATGAACTGCTGTGGAAATTTTATTTTTGCTGTGCAGCGTTACCAGTTTTCTTCTTCCAACGGAAAAATGTCGTGGAAATCGTTCTGGTTGGAATTCCCTCTCTGACAACAATAGCAGCAATGGGGTGGGGTGCTTTGGAATTGTTTAGCGAGGAAAAGTTTTGGAGGAGCAAGCTCTCCGGGCTGCTCTGGCTCCACCGCGTGATTCCTCTGCGCCCTTCGGGCTCCTGCAGGAGCGTTCCCACCACTGGCTTTCGGGATACTTCTGACCGCTGCTGGCTCTTCCAGCACAGCTCTGTAGGAATGCTTTGTCTCTATGGGAGCTGGGTTGCTCTCTGCCACCTTCCCCCCTTCAGCTGGGCTCATTTGGCTGTAATTTAGCGTGCTTTCCTGGGATGGGGAGGAATGGGAGCCTGCCAGGCTAACACTCAGAGCTCTCCCGGAGTTACTGCTACCTCTGAGCACAGTGATTCATCCCCAAGGCAGGCACAGCTCCCTGCAGCTCCAGCCATGCTCACACCGTGTGCTCCAGGCTCCCTGGCCGCAGGCTCAGCTGGGATGCTGCTCTTTGCTGCCAGCCTTTGTTCCCAGGTAACTTCGGGAACATTTTAGGGCAGCAGCAGCGCGAGGGCTGCTTTACGCACAGCACTGAGGGGCTGGAGCTGCGCTTTCTGCCTGGTGTTGAACAGCTCAGTGCTGATTCTCTGCACGAGTTCCAACTTGAGCTGCTGCTGTTGGTGCCAGCAGTTTGAGGTCTGGGATCCGGGGTGACTCGCAGCGAGGGTTGCGCAAGCGCGCGTAGCTCCGGCCTCAGCGCTTGGTTTTCTGCCTGCTCCAGCAGACATGGCTTTTGGCTCTCCAGCTGCTTAAGATTCAGAGTGTATTTTCTTCCTTTGATGTTTGGCTTACCTTGACAGGCTGAGAGAGCTGGGCTTGTTCAGCCTGGAGAAGAGAAGGTTCTGGGCAGACCTTAGAACCCCTTCTGGTCATAAAGGGGCTCCAGGAGAGCTGGAGCAGGAGTCTGCACAAGGGCCTGGAGTGGCAGAACAAGCAGGACTGGCTTCTAACTGAAAGAAGGAAAGATTTAGCTTGGATATTAGGAGTAAGTTTTTGCTTAGAGGGTGGTGAGGCCCTGGCACAGGGTGCCCAGAGAAGCTGTGGCTGCCCCTGGAAGTGTCCAAGGCCAGACTGCTCAGGGCTTGGAGCAACCTGGGACAGTGGAAGGTGTCTCTGCCCATGGCAGGGGTGGCACTGAATGGGTCTCTTCCAACCTAACCCATCCCGTGATGTTGACACAGGAGCTCACCTGCTCCACCAGCCTCTGTTTTCCCTGGATGTGCTGCCTTGCTGCTGCTCATTAGCACGGGCTCAGTCACAAGCTGCTCAGACAGCCTAAACCATTTGTAAGGAAACTGTCTTTAAAGTATGGATGGCATTAGAGGGATTCAGGCTTAAAATTAGAAACTGTTTATGATGCACAGTTGTAGTTGTTTACCTTGAACCATAATTATCTTATTTCCTGAGTTAAAAACGTCACGTCAGCTTGCTGAAGCAAGATTTGATGACAAAGGAATTGTTTTTAGCCACCAGCAGAGCAAAGAACACTTCAAAATGTGTGTCTAAATATGATTTTATAACCTAAAGTGTACCACAGTCAGGATTCTAAATTGGCTCTGGAAGTTGCGTGGGCTTATGGGCCGGCCATTTGGCCGGGGATCAAGGGACGGGGTTTAATCCTGACTCCGTCCTTTTGTCCTCTGAGCGTTTTCCTTGCCACCCTCTGTGCTGTGTGTTTGGATGGCCTGTGTTGGAGGGGAGGGCTGTGCCCTTCCTGGGGAGCAGGGCTGTGGTGCTGCAGGGCTGAGGCTCCCCCACCCTCCGGCCAGGGCCAGGAGCCCGGCCAGCCTCTCCGAGCAGGGAGCGGTGGCCAGAGCAGCATCGGGAGATTCCTGCTGGACTGGCAGCTTCAGCTGCTTCATGGACAAGCTCTGGAGTGCCCGAGAGGGCAGCTGGGCACCAGCAGCTGAGCAGGGGCAAAACCTGCATCCCTCAAGCCTCTCTGAGCAGCCGGGGCTCCTCAGAGGGCACAGACAGATATTTGACTTCCTTGTTTCAGCATTATTACTTATTATTGTATTTCCTTATTTCAGTATTCAGCAGCGCTCTCCGATCCCCTGTGGCTGAGGCAGCCTGTGCCCTCCTCACACCCCTTTCCAGCCTGGATTTCTGTACCCTGAGTGAGACAGCAGCTGCTCCTTCTTACCTGTGCCTGGTGCTGCCAGGATGCTCCTTTCTCGGGAGAACGGAAAGTGGGAGGGGAGCAGCTTCTTTAATGATGACAACTGCTACTTAAACCTGTTCAGGGCTTAGAATAGAAAGGAAGAGAGATCAGTGGAAGCTGTAGGTGCTTTCAATGTATGTGGGATTTTTAAGGAATCTTTTTATTCTGACCTTAACTTGCCAGGCCCCAGACAATAGGGGAGGGATGCTGTGTGGAAATCAAGGAGGTGCTTCCTTTCAGCTCTTCCTTTGCTGTGTAATTTGAGGTGGTTGTGAGGCACTTGTAACTCAGGAATTGTAGACTTGGGCACGTTCTACAATTACATTTTTCACGTTGCTTTCTGGGGACCTCCTGGATTGTCCAGCCAGGTAATGGTGTCTGAGCCTACATACCTGGGTGTGGGGCTGCCACCTGCATATTCCTAAAAAACCTGTATTTGAGTTGTTGAAGTCTGGTTGTAACATTCCTGTCACCACAGAGAGTTTTCTTGGCTCGGGAGGTGATATTCAGCCAGCTCAGAATCCAGCCAGAAGCCACTCCATGGATGTTTGCTGTGTTTTTCCCTCTGTGAGGGAGCCTGTCTGTTCTTGAAGGCTGAACTTGACTTCCTTGACTCCTCCTTGGCTAATTAGTGTTTTAAAATGGGATGCTTGCATCTTTTTCACCAATCAGCATTCAGAAGGGAAAGGAAATAGTTCAGATATTAATAGTAACCTGTATCCAATTTGCCACGGAATTACACGGATGCAAATGTCTGGGACTGCAGAGGTGACAAATGTGTCTGTCACTCTTTTCTCTTGAAAAATGGTATTTTCTCGATGTGTTAAAACCGAGCACAGAATAGGAAACGCAGATTTCATTTTTAATAAGTAGAGCTCGTTGTGGCCTAGTGGCATTATTCACCCTCCTGCTTCCCTTAGGAGGAGGTTCTGAGGGAACTGAGTGGGACTTGGTGGCACGAAGGCACAGGGAGGGATTCGGTCTGGGGTGGGCAGGGACGTGTTTGTCCCACCTCACTCGTATTTAGGAGCGATGGAAAGGAGGAGGAGCCTGAGCTATGACAGCAGCTGTGAGCTCACCTTAAATTATGGCTTTAATTCCAGAAAACCTCCACCCTTCTTGCCTTCACTGGGTCAGTGAAGTTCAACATCTTGGACCTTAATCCCCATTCCTGCAAGTCTCCAAGGCCAGGTTGGAAGGGGCTTGGAGCAAGCTGAGATAGTGGAAGGTGACCCTGCCCAAGGTGGGGCAGGAACAAGATGAAATTTGAGGTTCCTTCCAACCCAGACCATTCTGTGATGTCATCACAGATTCTGACCTCCCCTAATTCACTGTGGATCTCCAAACAGCTTGGTCATCCCTGAATTTAGACTTCTGTCAACCCCCAGTTCCTAGGGGCTGCATTGTCCATGCAATTCTTTCAGTTAAAACTCTTAAAGGACAATTTGTTTTCCCAGGAACCACATCTTTCCTGCCCTTTGTGCTTATTGCAGTGGGACACATTAAACCTTGGGCTCTTCAGCCCACACAAGTGTCTGTGTTTTTGAGAACAGTATCAGCTTATTTTGTATTTTTTACTGAGTAGCACACACAACACAAGCTTTAAAAGCTGTAGATCTCAGCATACATTTTATCTGCAGGGCAAAAATAAAGAAACTTCAAGAATATATCACCTGCTTTCGTTCCGAAAGCCATCTAATTAAATTTTACTTGATGCTACAATTTTGTCACAACCAAACACGCTGAAAGGTGGTTTTTTTTTTTTTTTTTCCAGGACTAGTGGAATTCTCTGCGTGCTTTGGCTTTTCACTTGGGTAGCTGCTGCTGTTTGAGCATAGTTGGGTTGTGATTGCTGCGGGAATATTCATAAATTGTAGTGAAAGGCAAGTCCTGGAGCTCACCCCAGTGCTGGAATCTCTCTGAAAAGGGTGGGAACGTGAGGGTTTGCTCTGTGTGTGCGCCTGGAGGTGGCTGTGCTGGGAGCCCCTGATAGGCTGCAGGGGGTATTTATCTCAAATTTATGTGGATTTCTTGGAAGCAGCTCTTTATCCCCCTTCAGATCCACAGAGCAGCACCTCTTCTTTTCCTCCTCTTTCTAGAGAGTCCTGAGCTGCATGGAGTGGTCTGAGGGTGCTTTTCCAGGCTCCTGAGGGAAATTGCCACAGATCTGATGAGCTGCATTCACTGTCCATCCCTTGAGGGGCCAGGAAAGCTTTCCTGCTGTGCTGGGCATGGCTGTTCTGGCTCTCAGTGGGACGGGACAGGCAGAGCTCCAGAGACAGGGATTTCTGCACTGTTTCTGTATGGATGGCATGTTTTCTTCCCCCAGCTCCAGCAGAAGGAACCCATGGATATTTATGGAAGATACATGGGCTTTGTAATGCTGCTTATGCTTCTTCCCCCATTCCCCAGTCTCCATTTTCTCAGGTTCTGGGATTACAGTGGAATTTTAAGCATTTTTCCCCATTTCAGCAGGTGAAAGCTCTGGCTGTGCTCTGTCAGGCTGTGCAGGCAGGCACTGAGCTGTGCCTATGGAGTGCATTGGAAAACACTTCCAAATTTCCCCTCCCTCCAAATTTGCTGTACTTGTTCCTCCTTGATTCTGTACGGGAGGTAATGGAGCTTGTCGGAGAGCCGGAGCTCCGTGGGTCTCGGGTGCTCCCCTGGGCATCTTTTCACTGGAGCCCTCAGAGAGATGCCTTATTGAAATTCTGTCTCTTCCTGGAATTATTTTGAGGGAAGCAGATGAGTGCTGTGCAAAAAGGTTCTCTTATTCCCCAGTGATTTTTTTTTCCATTCAAAAGTTGGTCTAAACCAGAATCTAAATCTCTGATATCCTCTTATGCTGCTTAGTTCTGGATCACTATAAAATCTGAATTGATGCAAGTCTGACTTAGGGTCCAAATACAACTCCTTCCCTCAAAGAAACACCAATGGTGAGGCACACATTTCTGGGGACATTGGCCTCTGGATTTCCTGGGATGAGACAGCAGCAGTGGCTTCTTTCCTGCTCCCTGTAAAATGGAGATTTAAGCAGAACCTTTCTGCATTATTGATCAAATTTAGAAACATTGAGGTGTATGAAGCCATTGAATCTCAAACACATTTTTCATGGGGACCCTTGCAGGGGACTCTGCATCTGCACAGAACTGGTTTATTCCTTCAAGGAAGCCAATTCCCACCTCGCTGCTGGGACCAGTTGCTGTTGCTGCCACATCCCAGCTGCTCTGGTGTGAAGAGTCTATAGCTCATGTCAGTATTTTTCAGGTCACAGCTTGGGATTGTAAAGCATTTTCCATCTTCAGATACTAATTTCTGTGAAGTTACAAGATACCCTTTTATTAAGGAGGTTTGAATTATATAAATTCCCAATTTTTTTCGATGGAATGCTGGCAGAAGTTTCATGCTGTGCTCTGAATGTGAAGTCCTGATCTGTGTGTGGGTGCAGCAAGAATCACTGATGCAGGGAGGTGCTGAGGGACCCCGTGGTCAGCGTTAAGACCATGAGTTGGTAGGAAAATGTAGAAGTTTACACATTTATATATTTATTTTGGTGGAATCCTCTGCTTGCCCAGAGTTCCCAAGTTGCTTCGCGTTAACAGAAAATAAAATATCCCAAGTCCTGCAAGACTGAACCTGTTCTAAACCAGAATCTGGCCACCTTGAGCCCTTGGTTATTTGGTGTTTTTGTGGCCATTTGAAGGCACAGGCAGACCAGTGTGTGCCGTGGTTCTCTGCTGGTGGCTCCTGTGCCCTGACCACGAGCTCAGCAGGGTTGGAGCATTGTCCGTGGTCAGCCCTGCAGGTTCCCAGGAGGGACAAGGGCAGTGATGATACTTTGTGAAGTGATGCATTTTCATCAGCTAAAGCTAAGAAAATGGGATGGCTAGACGTGTTTATTAATTATAATGTGGCTTTTGGAAGTGGAGCTGGGTTTAAATTGAAACGTTGGATTCCGCGCAACAGGAACGTTGTGTGAGTGACCCGACCACGTAGAGCCAGTGAGGCTGTGCTGGGCATCTCCCACTGGAGGATTTGCTGCATTCCTAAGTGATTTGATAACAATTTCATTTAAAAATGGTGCCATGTTCGTTGTGAAAATTACTTGGCTCACGTGTGGTCGCTGTTTCAGCGTTACGATGCTTTACGTATGTTTATGTGTGAGCCAAGGAATGAATAAATCTGCTGTACGTGGGCCAGCAAGCAGCTGTAAATAGACCTTGAAAATGGTGTATCAGTGTCCAGGGACTGATTTCTGTAGACCTTTTGGTAATTTTGTTCACAGCTGATCACAATTGTTGCCCAGAGAAGCTGTCCAAGGCCAGGTTGGAGCAGCCTGGGCTAGTGGAAGGTGTCCCTGCCCATGAGAGGGGATGGAATGGGATGAACTTTGGGCTCCTTCCAACCCAAGCCATTCCATCGTTTCCTGACAGTCACTACTGTCAGCAAGCAGCACTGCTGCATTTCCAGACAACGTAGTTGGAAGTTCAGCTGTTTTCCCCCCAGTTTCTCTCTTATTGCTGTTGAAATGCTAATTAGTGATATGACTGTTACTATGGAGAAGAGGATAAAAGGAGTAGGGGAATCCTGCTGGAAAAGGTGCTGTGCAAGCACTGCCATCGTGCTCCATAGGGCTGCAGTTCCCATCAGGGGATCCCTCAGTGCCCCAGGGCTCCTTGGCCTTGGAAAAATCCACGAGGTAGCCGTGTGTCTGTATGTCCTTTGCTCTTCTCAAAGGAAAATGCCAGAAAACTTCCATTCTGCTCATCTGGAGAAGTTTACCTGCTGTAGGATTCCTTTCTTTGAGTCAGGACCTTGGGCTTTCACATCTTCCTCTGGGTTTTGGGGTTTATTTTGGCCTGTTCCTTTCCACTGAGGTTCCCAAGACTTCCCTCAGCACAGCTGGAAGCAGCTCTACCCTGGATGCAGCTGCATTGCTCATCTGGACATCTTCCCTTTGGCTTTTCACTGGGGAGTGAAAGTTTCCCAAAACAAACAGGGCTCTCCCAGGGTTCCCGATCTCCTGCACTGTGTATCAGCCCCAGCTGGCCTCAGAGTCTCTCCTGGATGGTTCTTGGGAGGAACCATCCCATTGGGAAGCAGCTGTCCAAGTCCAGCTACATCAGAGAAGTCGTTTGTAAGGTGACGAGCGGCGGTAAAGCATAAAATCGTCACGAGCTCTGCAAGGCAAGAAATTCAGATTTTTTCACTGTAACTGGAGCAGGGGTTGGTCACTGTGTCCCTTGGTGTGGTCTGCAGTGCTCAGAGATTGGACGGAACATGGGGTTTTGGGGAGCTTGGCATGAGCAGGGCGTGGAGCTGGCCGTTCACCCTTTCACCTGTTTAAGCAGACCAGAATAACATCACTGGGACTGGGGAGGGCCCAGTGCTCCCAGCGCCTCGGGGTGCTCATTTCCATACCTGTGGGTCCCTCACCATCCCACTGAGCTCCTCCAGCTTGGGAACGCTGAGGAGGGCAGGTTTTGGGCTTGGGATCTGCCAGGCCTTTCATGTGTGCCAGTTAATGAATGTAATTCCCCTTGGCCTTGGGTGCTGAGAGCTCCTGCTGGTTCCTGCCCTGCATCAGAAATTTCACTTTGGGAATTTGTAGCTGGAAAAACATCCTTGAAAGTACAGCAAGAGGTGGTCAAAAAAAAAAAAAAAAAATCAAGTTAGAGCTTTGCAATAGATCCACTGCTATTCAGAACAAAGGTGTGCTTGAAAAGAGAGCGCTTGTGCCATGGATAATTCCATGGGGGTTGTTTGGGAAGGTGAATTCCTGGCACAGGAGCTCCTTCTGGCCCTGCCTGTCTTTGGGTTCATGAGCTGCTCAGGGTTTGGGGGAGTGACATGCCCTCACTTGTAAAAAAAATGCCTCTAAGCCCACCCAGATGGTTCCAGGAACCTTGAAGCAGGTGATTTTAAAAAACAGCTATTATCAGAAAGTTATGGAAGAAGGTGGATGCTTGGCCGAGCTCCCACTCTTTCCTTTATTCCTCTGTTTGTGCAGAGTCGCTATCAGGAAGTTTATTTGTGGATTAGGCAAGGGTTTGTACTTGGTAACCTTCATGTACTCAAATCCCGTGTGCGTGTTGTGAATAAAATTCACTTGTTTTAATTTTATAATGAACAAATTCCTGTGTTTTTCAGATTACACAGCGTTTTTGGGACACGCCTCTGTTGGATTTTAATATATGTCCTGTGAAGAACAGCTTTCAGCTATGGAATCGGTAAATATTGACTTTGCTTCTGTCCAAAATTTCTGGTTTATTCCCTCACAAGTGCTTGTCTCTCTGTTGGACTGTTTGGTTTTGCCTTTTTAAAATGTTTTTCTTTATTTTCTGAAATTTGAAAGCAAAAAAATTGCAAGTTCTATGGAATATATAAAAGGTACTAACCAAGAATATTTTGGGAGTTGTCTGTAGTCCTGAGATGTCTTTTTAATTTCAGATAATTTTGGATATAGCAAGTTTTTCTCTGACCTCAGTGAAATAAAAGTGAACTTTCCTGCGTGGGCAGTTCCAGCAGAGGTTTGCCCAGCAGACTGTGCAGCTTGGTGCTGCTGACTGCTGAGTATTAAATAATGCCTCTTTCTTTCTCTCTCTTTGCTTTCAAAATGTCTTGAAAAAAACCCAAAGTCTCTAAGTTTCCCAGTGTTATGTCTCCTTGTGATTAGCCTAATTGAAACAGATGGCACCTACGTTTCGTTTTGGGCAGAGAAACCTCCCAATCTGCTGGGACTACAGTTGGATGCAATGTTAGGATTCAACTTTTTGGGAGCATTAACAGATGCAGAAAGAACAGGCTGTGGTAGAGTGGAGTTTGGGGGGAAAAAATGGGATTTTTGCCTCTGTTTTGTGCGAGCGGGTGGGAGAGGCTGGTGCTGTGCTGGAAATCCCGGTGGTGTGGCTGGAGCTGGAGGCAGGGGTTGTTCTGGATGGGTTTTTTTTTGCTGTGCTGGTGGTTTGGTGTGGTGGGAGCTGAGCAGAAGCTGGGTGGGCTCAGCCGGGCAGTGCCTGTCAAGGGGAGCTGTGTGAGGCTCGGGTCACCCCCTGCCTGGCCAGGAATCCTGTGGAGAAGGCTCCCAGTGGATAATACAGAGTGTGGCTCCTGCCTTGGGGCCCTGGGTCCTTGGCTGACCTCTGGGTTCTGTGGGATTATTTGTGATGAGGTTGTCAGCACGAGAGAGGCTGCTGCTGGAGAGCTGCTCCGTGTAGCGCAGCCCTGCCTTTGCAGGCTGATAGGTGTCCTTTCTCCTGGATTTTGAGGAAAAAGATACTTAAAATCGTTGTGTTTCGTGTGGCCGTGATAATTTTGAAGTTTTCAGATGCAGACAAGATGTTATTTCAGCTTCCCCTGGTGAATATTAATAGCAGGAGAAGCCTTTCACAGTAAGACAAAGCAGAGCAGGCATCGGTGACTCGTGGTGTCGTTAGGTAATTAAAGTGTATCAGGTGTGAGCCTTTTTCCTGGTGTGTGCAGGAGCTCTGTCCTCCTTCCTGGGAGCTCTGCGGGGCCCTGAAAAACCCAGCTCAGCCCTGACATCAATTATAAATCAGGCTGGTTGCTGTTTGCTGCCTGTTTTATTTCGTAGCTGGGCACAAAGCTTTTCCTTCTGAGTTTTGGAGTAAGTGACGTTTGGCTTTCTGAATGCAAACTGCCCTTTTCAAGCCAGGATAACAAAAACTTACCCAAAATCCAGGTGTGTTTGCACAGCCCTGTTTGGAAGGGTTTGCTTGAAGCAAGCCAGGTCATCTCAGAGTCGTGGAGTGGTTTGGGTTGGGAAGGACCTTAAAGCTGGTCTTGTTCCAGCCCTCACCGTGGGCAGGGACACCTTCCACTGTCCCAGGTCGCTCCAAGCCCCGGACTTGCAGGGATGGGGCAGCCACAGCTTCTCTGGGCAGTGGTGTTTGCTGCTGGTTTTGCTGTTGGCAGCAGGAGTGGCTGCACCACTCTGGGCTTCTCCTGGCCTTTGGTGACCCCGCTGCACCCCAGCACCGTCACGGCCGGCTGGTGCCACCGTGTTCCCGACACCTTCCCGGGGAAGCAGAGGGGTCAAGGCTTTCTCCAAGCAGCAGCTTTGGTGGAGGCTTTGGCGGTGGTGTTTCAGGGAGTTCCTGATGAATATGCAGGTGTGGGATTAAAGGGATGAATGAGGAGCAGAATTGCTTTCCGAGCTGCAGCCGCGCGTTCTGACCTCCCGAGAAGGGCACGATTGTAAAGCCGAGGCCTGGAGTGGAAAAGCAATTACAATACATGCTGCCAGGATTGAATTGTCCTCGGAAAGTCAGATGCTGCAATAATGGGAGCGTTGTTTAGGTGGAACGTGACTTCACTTAACTGTTTTTCTGTTAATGCTCTGAAACGTGTTCACGTGCGGCTCTCAGGTCTTGCTGCTCTGGGGGGAATCGAGCTCACTATTCCACCAGGAAGATATTTCTCTGCAGGAGGTGTTCTTCTGAGCTTGCTGCCTTTTTTCCCCCCTGGGTTTCAATTCTTACCCCTTCCAGGTTAGAGGGGCTGGAAGAAAACCCTATGGCAGTGCAGTGTACATTGAGTCTTTAGGGTGTTGGTCATTGTGGAGCCAGGGAGAGCTTTCCATGGGGTCCTGGGGTATGGAAATGTTGGCTGTTGGGTTGAGAAGTTGGTGTGTTATGAAACAGGGCCTGGGGAGGGGAAGCCATGCACAAGGGGGATTAATAGTCTGAGAAAGCTGGGATTGTTCAGCCTGTGGGAGAGGAGACGCTGGAGAGACCTTCAGACGTTCTTCCACTGCCTCAAGGAGCTCCAGGAGAGCTGGAGAGGGACTTTGGGCAAGGGATGGAGGGACAGGACAAGGGGCAGTGGCTTCCCACTGCCAGAGGACAGGGTTAGTGGGATATTGGGAAGGAATCCTTCTCTGTGAGGGTGCTGAGGCCCTGGCACAGGTTCCCAGAGAAGCTGTGGCTGCCCCTGGATCCCTGGCAGTGCCCAAGGCCAGGCTGGACAGGGCTTGGAGCACCCTGGGCTGGTGGAAGGTGTCCCTGCCATGGCAGGGGTGTGAATGGGATGAGCTTTGAGGTCCCTCCCAACCCAAACAATTCCATGGTCCAATGCAGCATTAAAGCAGGGCTGTGTGGCTTGTGGGTTTGCTGACTTCTGCTGGAGCCCTTTCTCTTGGAAAAACAGAGATTTTGGAGGCTCCACGAAGCAGCTGGGTGGCTCTCCAGGTGCGGGTTTGCCCGGAGCGTTTCAGCAGAACCAGTTTGGGTTTGTTCTGCTGTGTGGCCCAGCCTGGGAAGGGGAGGTGGGGCTGGTGGGGAACACCCCAGCTCCTGCTCTGTCCTCCCTGGCAGTGAGGCGGGTCTGCACGGCCCCTAGGAGCAGTAAATGTTTGTGTGGCCATGTGCTGAAGGGACACAGTCTAAATTTAACTTTTAAACCCATATCTTCACTGCCAGCAGAGGTTAAGCAGAGGTGGCTTAACTGTGAGCCTGGAGTTCTTTGTGGGTCAAACAAGCCTTGAATTTTTGGACACAAAACCCTGCTGAGACCTACAGGAAAGAGCTTTAAATCCTTTCCCCTGTCCCCGTGAAAAAGCTGCTTTTTCAACTGTAATCTCAGCACAAGCATTTGCTTTGAGTGGTTGAATTGCTGCTTTTACAGTTCTCTGTATTTTCCTAGAATTTGTTAAATTGCCAACATTATTCACATGGCACTTTTGGCAGGTGCCACCTACATGCCCTCAATTTGAAGGTACCTTTCAGGAGCAGTGTAGGTAGGGAGGCTCCTCTGGTGCATGTCAGATGTTGGAGAGCGCAGCACTTCCATTAATTCACTTTCCCTGACCTTTCCACTGCTAATAAGCCAAGCTGGAGCACAATGCAGCACCTTAATGAACAGACCTGAGCTGAGCAGGGGCTGCTTTGAAAAATGTCTTGCTTGCCTTGTTCGTTGGGTGTAATTTTGGTCCATTTATTCACCATGGCACAGATGAGAGTTCTTGGTGAGAGCAACCCACAACCAAATACGACCCTTTTTCTCCTTCCTGTAGTGTGTAGAACTAGAGAAAACCTGTCAATAACTGCTTGAAAAGAAGCAAAATGGTTGGTTGGGCTTTTTCTCTGAATCTACTTGGTTTTGAATAATTTTATTCTCTGGGGGGCTATATTGTGATCAGAAAAATCTCATTTTTAGAAGAAACATACTTTTGAGTTAGGATTTTGTAGATTTATGTCAGCTCATGCAATGTACACTGGAAAATGCATACTTCTGGGTTATGAATTTGTAGATTAGGATCAAGTAACATGTAATGTACAGTTAAAAATCACGTTTGCATTTGGGAACAAGTTAATTAAAACAAGCAGACAGTACACGGGGTCATCATTTCCAGAAACTGCCAGCCTGTTATTTCACAGAGAAGTCTCCTGAGCCACCCAGCCCGGGTGACACAGGGAGGCTGGGTTTTTGGGGAAGGGATCTGGAGCTTTCTGGACCAGTTCCTGCTTCCATTGTTGTGCAACGGTGTTCCTGGGTGTGACCTCTTGGGAAAGTAAAAGTGCTGGGGGGCAGGCTGTGGGCTGGTGAGGAGGGTTTTATTTATTTATGGGTGTTCCACAGAGCACCCAAGCGTGCTCTTGAAAGTTGTGGCCTCCGCCCTGAGGAAGTGACACTGGCTGGGGAATGAAGTGGCAGTGTGACACATGGCTGTGGCTGCAATGCCTTGTTTTCCAGAGGTGTCCATCGTGGTGTGATTAAGTGCAGATGATGCTCTTGGCAGCAGGAGCTGTGCAAGATGTTCCCACCTCCGGAGCTCGCGGGCCAAAGGCCCACAGGGAGGACCAGGCTCTCCTGCTGCACTTCTGGGATGAAGCTTGGGACGTTCTTGTCCCCTTTTGTCTAGGTAGTGGTGATCCTGATGTTTTGACGTTCAGATCTTGAATTCTTTAGGATTTAGTTATTTTGGTTCTTCTTAAAGGAGGGGAGTGGTTTTGTGTTTAGGGAATTCATGTCTGCCGCGGGGATGGCTGATGGAGATGCATCAGTGGCTTTAGTGGGGCTGCAGGTGGGACAGTCATTGTCCAAGGAGCAGTCAGCTCCTGGGCACCCTGGGAGGTGGGAATGAGGTGGGAATTGTGGCTCAGAGGTGTTCTGTAGCAGGAGACCCGGAGTGTGAATTTATGGAAACCTTGTATGGAAGGCGATTTAGCTGAGCCACCCAAGAGTCTGACACAAACAGGCAGGTGGAGCCTGGATCTGGAACAGGACATGGAAAAGTGGGAAATGGTTATTGCAAGCAGAGGCAAAAGTGATGGATCTGCCTCACTGATAGCCCTCGGAAGGGGACTTCTGACAAAACCAGGAAGCAATTCTGAAAAATAAGTCTAAGATGTTGGCTTGCCTCGTCCCTGGGAGTGTTCACAGTGAGACTGGATGGAGCCTGCAGCAACCTGGTCTTGTGGAAGGTGTCCCTGCCCATGGCAGGGGTGGGATGGGATGAGCTTTAAGGTCCCTTCCAACCCAAACCATTCTGTAGCTCCGTGCTGAGTGTGGAGATGGGCAGCAGGCCTTAGCAATGTTTGTTTCCTTGGCTCAGTTCTTGGCAGAGCTTTGATTTTGGAACAACGGGAAAACAAGGGCTGAGCTTTGCTGGCTCAGCCTGATTCCTTCCTGGCTTAACGAGATGCTTGAGGACTCGCTCAGGTGTTCCAGCAGGTTTTTTTTTGCTGCTGGGTGATATCCCTGTTTTATGGTGGCGTGCTGGACTTCTCCAGAAATCCAGAGCTGAATTGTGTTTAGCAAGTTCCTGCCTTAAGGAGTGTTTTGATCTTGGGTTGTGACTGGACAGGCTGATTGTTTCCAGTTGCTGGAGACATGCAGGAACTGGGAGAGGGGAGGTTTTGGTTTTTGCAGGAACTTGAGAACATGAAGGGAGTGAGGGGCCGTGGGCTGTGCCCACCATGGCAGAGGCTGCCGGGGGCTGGAATTCCCAGAACTGCTCCCTGTGCCTGGGTGTTTTGGGAAGCTGACACGCCTGGCTTTGGCCTCAGAAGTGGCTTTGGGTTGGTGGACAAACACTGAGAGCTCTGCTTTCCCTCAGAGCTGTTTCATCCCTGGCCTGCCTTCCCCTTCCCACAGCCCTGGCTCGTTGCGGAGCGGGCAGATGGCTGCAGGAGCTGCCTCGGGTGTTTTGGGAAGGCACAGCCCTTGGTGAGGGCCGAGGCAGAGCAGCAGTGAGGAAAGTGCAGTTCTGGAGCTGTGGGACTGGCTGAGCTTCCCCCAGAGCAGCGTCTCAGCTGCGACGTTTTTAACTCTTGAATTTGGAACAGACTTAGCAGCTCACCTTTGGGGGTGGGAGCTTGGGAGGCTGTCAATACTATTGCCTGGAACCATCTGTTCCTACCACTAAGTAGCTGCAAAAATCAGTAATTCATTCTTTTTTTTTTTTTTTTTTTTGGTGGAGCTTGGGTGTAAATCTTCTCCCTTGTTATTTTTATGGGCTCCTTCATTATGGAAGACAGGCATCTCCACGGCGCTGACTTTAATCTTTCATCTAAATTTATTTGGAATTTAAATCCCTGTTGTTATCGATATTAGAGGTTACTTTGGAGCACAACAGCTATTTCTGGGGAGCTGGGGTGCATGGGGCTCCCTTATCAGCAAGGAATGTGCTTGTCACCTTTCTGGATGAACCTGGCAGCCATGTGTACGGGTTATTTTGGGAAATCGCCACTGTAAATGGATGCCGTGTTTGCTTTTGCAAGTAAAATTGGCCATGGAGTCCTATTTTTCATTTCTTTTTGCCCCAGTGAGTTTACAGTCCCAGTGGGCTGGCCCTGGTGATGGCTGTGGCTCTCATGGGGCACCAAAACCAGCGCAGACTGTAGGACGGGCACAGAGCACTGCAGATTCCCTGTGTTATCCCAGGCTCAGACTGCACTCCTAGGCTAGGCTTAAAGTGCAAAGTGAAGATGAACTGGTATCACGTAACCGCCTCAGTGTTTGGCACAGGAGGTCCCAGGGACTGGTGTTGTTTTCATTGCAGGTGGGACACCAGAGGAACCTGGTCTTGGTGTCTCTGCCCGTGGCATGGGGTGGAGATGAGCTTTAAGGTCCCTCCCAATCCAAAGCACTCCAGAATTCCATGGCTTTCCTGCCTGAGGCCTGGCGTTTGTTGGAGATTTTACACTCTTCCTTTCTGTGTCACTGGAGCTGAGTTTTCCAGGTGTTTGTTTTGGTGGTTATCTAAACTCCAGAGCAAATGCTGAGGGTTCTGTCGAGCTGATGTCCGGTTCTCCCAGCATTCCACCAGTGGCAGAAGCTGGTTTTTGTCTGATCTGAAAGGTTGGATTTTGATGCACTTTGTGTGTCTGGACTCATCCTAGCATGCAGTAATGTGAAAATACAGCCATCAGTTCCTTGTGTACCCTTAGAAAATGTTAATGCCTTCAGGCTTTGAGGATTTGAGGAAATGTTGTAGTTCAGAAATTTCGTGTGCCTTGCAGGGAGGCCCAGACTCCATGGGGCACAGCCAGGTGGTTTTCAGAGCACATTCCCTGTGAGTGTCCTTGGTTTCCTTGCTGAACATTTAACCTTAATTCTGAATTTCCTGGAGGTCTTGACACCCAGTTTGTTTCCCAGTTTGGTGAAAGGTGGGAGGGCAGCTGGAGAACTGGATGTGTTCACGTGCACGTGGCACCTCCAGCTTGGAGGTGACAAATACTTGAAGGAATTGGAAAAATGAGAGGAGCTGGTCTACTTGATGGATGTGAGTGAGTATGATGAGAGCAGTTCTCTGATTTTGATAATTTTGATCCTTTTTTATAATTTTTCAGCTGTTGAACAGTACAAAGATTCAGAGGTCAGCGCTGAATAGCTCTGGTTATTCTCTGCTGGTCCTAAACTTATTGCTGGTGTCATATGAGAAATACACTTTCTTTTTATGTTGCACAGTCAGAAGAAAATTATTTTGTTGTCTTCAGTAGTTTTTACCTCATTCTTGTAGTCTTGCCAATATCCTGTAGTTGTTTTTTGCAGGAAGCCTTTCAGTGTTCTCTTAATTGGAATTAACTTTTGTAAGAGAAATGCACGTTTGGGTTGAAGATAATGTAGGAAATAAACATTCAGGGAAATTTATTTTAAGTTAGTGGAAATACATTCATTGGAGAGCTTTGCTTTGGAACTGTGACTTTGGAGAGGTTTAGGGTAATAACAGAGGAATAAACCAACCCTGCTCCTGAGTCCTGTCTGCGAGTTCCTGTGGAAGGGCGGCTCTGATCTCTGCTCTGGTGACCAGGGGTGCCCTGGGCAGGCCCAGGAGCTGGACTGGATGATCCTTGTGGGTCCCTTCCCTCTCAGGATATTCCATGGTTTGGTTCTCTGATTATTTTGAGTTACCTTAGAGACTGGTAGAGAATCTACTTGTTATTGTCTGGTAAATTATGTTCATTAACATAATTACGGAGTTTTAATGCTACATGGAAGTTATATGGAATCAAAATCCAATAGCAACAGGTAGTAAATAATTGGACAAAATAAAAACATGGAAACAAATAATGAAGAAAAATAATCATGTATTCTTTTCCTATCACCAGTCAGGGCTGCAGCTGGATGTAGCAGCTGCCCAGTCCTGAATCCTTTCTTCCTCTCATTTTTAATGCTGCTTTTACAAGAGTCTGAAGGAAATCTCTGTCTAAACCAACTGGTAGCTGCTCCTCTGGGCTTTGCCTTTGGCAAGGTGTCACACAGCTGAATTCTCCTTCCTTTGCTAAATTCTCCTCTCTTTCTCCTTGCAGTGTTTGGTTATTTAGTGCTATAAGGGGAACTTGAATATATGAATTTAGCCAAACCCTCGAGTATATAAAGTAGAGAAACTTCCCTCATTCCCTTGACCTCAAGCTTGCTGAGGTAGGAAAGCATTTAAAACACCCACAGCTCTATGTGCACATGCAGATGTATTTTTAAGTGTCCCCTACTTGAAGGTCATCCACAATTCCAGTTGAAGTGCAGTTTGGATTTCCTGTAGCTGGAGAGTGTCCTTGGGGCTGATTCCTGGTCTGCAGGGAGTGTGGGACCCCAGGGGAGGTTTTCATCCCAGTGGTGCTCTGGATCTGCCTGAGTGGAGCAGGTCCAGAGGGGAGCACGGAGCTGCTCCAGGGCTGGAGCCAGGCTGGGAGAGCTGGGGGTGCTCCCCTGGAGAGGAGAAGGCTCCAGGGAGAGCTCAGAGCCCCTTGCAGGGCCTGAAGGGGCTCCAGGAGAGCTGGAGAGGGACTGGGGACAAGGGATGGAGGGACAGGACACAGGGAATGGCTCCCACTGCCAGAGGGCAGGGATGGATGGGAGACTGGGAAGGAATTCCTCCCTGTGAGGGTGGTGAGGCCCTGGCAGAGGTGCCCAGAGAAGCTGTGGCTGCCCCTGGATCCCTGGAAGTGTCCAAGGCCAGCTTGGACAGGGCTTGGAGCAGCCTGGGCTGGTGGAAGGTGTCCCTGCCCTGCCTGGCAGGGGTGGGATGGGATGAGCTTTGAGGTTCTCCCAGCCCAAACCATTCCATGGCTCCATGAGAGGAATGTGGATGAACATCCCTCTGCCTGCAGGAGCCTTCAGAGCTGCTTCATCTCTTTTTTCCGTCCTTGTGAAATGGCTCTGGGCTCGGAGCTGGGTCTGTGTGAGCCCAGGCCACGATGAGACAGGGATTAATTAGACCTTCGGAAGGGATGACTGCAGCAGAGAGCTGGGCATAACAACAGCACGGAATTCCAGGGATGTGCTCTTGGCCCAACCAGAGCTGTTCCTCAGTGTCTCATTCCCAAGGCCCCTGGGCTCTGGAGCCAAAAGATGTGCACAAAGAAGCTCAGCTCTGATGGTTTGCACACTAAAAGCTGCCAGAGAAATGATGATCTGTGGGTTTGATCACCTCTTGGTGGTGTCTTCTGGTGCTTCTGTCTGTAATTTGGATACCTCCAGGACACTGCCCCAGGCTGAGACTGACCCCTTTGTAATGCTGAATTAAATAATTATTTTAAAGTATTAAAATTACCCTCTAATATAGTCATCTTCTGTGCTGTTACCATACAAATTGTATGGTTTTGAGCAGGGACAGCTTACTTAGGAATCCTGTGCTGCCACTGATGCTTCTGCCCTGGAGGATGTGGTGGCTTTAGGGTCAGGTGTCACTTTAAAGGGAATATTTTCATGAGGTAAAAAAAAAAAAAAAAATCTCCCTGTGCTGAGCTTCCTTTGCTCACAGAAATAGTTTCTGTATTAATATTTAATTTACAGTAGCTCTGAGGAATGAAGAAAGTCCTGGACTTAATTTTTTTTTTTCTAGTTCTTAATGCATTTCTTTGGAACAGCTCTTGGGACATAAACAAGGAGGACAGAGTGTCCTGGGCAGAGGAGTGAGACAGTTTGTGTTAAAACCATAAGTGTTCATGGCTTTAACACTGGAATGTTCAGCATTGAGGATCCATCAGGTACCTTGGACTAGCCCTAGTTCCCAGTTGCTCTTTTTCAGTCTTTTTTTCTCCTGGGATTCTTCATGGCTTTACCCCTTGATGCAGATTTAGATGTTTTTGTTCTGAAAACCTCCCGTTCCTGATGCTGCCAGCTCAGAGCTGTGCTCCAGCTCAGGAGAAAGTGGGTTCAGAATTCCAGACACGCTCCTGGCACGGCTTCAATTAAAAGGTGTTGAAAGAGGCTGGATTTTGCAGTTTTGCAAAGTTGGAATTTTTGTCCCCGTTAAAACCTTGGGGATCCCTGGGAAAGGAGCTTGATCCTGGCTTTTTTTTTTCTGCTGGGTGAGGAAGAATTTATACCGTCATCACCCTGCTTTGACCCAGTTATGAAACCCTTGCCTGTAAAATTATTAATTTGGGGACTCCCAGCCAGTCCAGTGTGAGAATTCAAGCAGTGGGAGTTTTCCTGGAGAGCCACCTCCAGTTTAGCCATTAAAAGCTGGTGATAAATCCGATGAACTTAGTAAAATATATATTGCAGCGTGCCATGAACTTTCTTCATTACTCTGGAATTAATCAATGACTTGGACTACGTTTTCCCCCTGCTCAGCCATACTTTCACAAGGTATAATTAAAATAAAAAAAGCTCCAGTTTTCCTTTTTGTTCAACTCTGCTGTTGTTGAACTATGTGTGGTTTGGACTTCAGCCCTCCAGAATGTTGGCAGAAGTTCTTGTCTGGAAAGAAATGGTAATCCTTTAGGGGTTGAAAAACGGGGAAGGAAAGATCACTGTAGCAGGGATGATTGCAGGCAGAATTAGTAATTTTGCACATATATATATATATATAACATGCACTAACATTTGTGTGATTTTATATTCATAATTTTGGTGGTTTTATGTCAGATTTGCTGATTTTTAGTTTATTGTAGCCATTCCTATTTTTAAACTTTCTATATGAAGCTTAATGGAGTAGCTAAAGTTGCAGATGGAAATTACTGCAATTTCAATATTCCATTTTAATTCAGCTGAGGTGATAAAATAGTGACCTAAGCCCCTTACTTTATTTGAATTGCTTCTCTTTTACCTTGTAAGCAGCCAGCAGAAGGCTATACCTATCCCTGTGGTGCTGCCTGTGTCCTATGGAATTATCTGTGTAGCGGGGAAAGGGAAATGTCCACTTCTTTCAGGTGGACAGTGATAGCTTGTCTTTTTCTGGGTCATGTCAGGAGCACTCCTCCGAGAGCAGTGCTCATGGTTTTGTACCTGCAAGGGGTGATTCTGGAGGTCAGGATAACTTCATAGACAACTTGACAAACCTCCCAGGATGGGCTTCCCCTCGTTCCCCAGCAGAAACCCTGGCAGCAGCTCTCCCAGCTCCTCCTCTCGGAAGAATGCAGTTCTTGTGGAAAGCTCTGCTCCAGCGCAGGCTGGAGCTGGAGTTCTCTCAGTCTAACAGCCTTAACTCCCGTGCTGTTTGTTTTTCTGCCGTGTTCCAGCTCCGTGTGCTGTCACTGCCCTGGCTGGAGGGACGCCTGTGTACGCGTGGTGTTGGTGGCCAAGCCAGAGATTCCGGTTGCCCCTGGAGCTCAGCCCCTCTGGGGGGACGCAGCACCCGAGCCCGGGGGCTGTCCCGGGGCTGTGGGTGAAGTTCAGCTCGGGTTTGCAGGAGGGGTCGTAGCTGGGGTTGTTTGTCCTGGTGCAGGGTGAGCATTTGCAGCCTAAGAGGGAACTGAGGGGTTTGTGACGCGTGGCCACTGTGTCACACTGCTGCTTCCCAAGGGCAGGCTCTGGACTTGGTTCAGTGTGGACATAATGCCCAGAACTGCACTTTGGAGCTGCTTGAACGGTTTATGTGAGGAGCAGGAGGTGCAGATGTCGCCGGGGCTTTGGGTTTTGCAGCCTCTTCGCGATTTTGGGTGCTGATGAACGAGGGAGTGTGGAAGCACTTGAACAAAGAATGTCTCTGGAAGTGGCCACTGGTCATTCTGGCACACACTTCCACCAAAGCTGCTATTGTTTTTCTCTTGGTTAAACAACAGTCAAGCTCACTCTGGGGCTTTTTTCTTTTCCCTTGCAGTATAATGTTGGCTTTTATGTGTCCCCTGGGCCCACACCCGGCCGTGTGGTGGGCCAGCACACAGATGCATTGTTCAGGGTCCCACATTCCAGGGAGATCAAATGCTCCTGCACCACATCAGCTGCACATCTGCAACTGCTAAAACCTCCGCAGCCCTGCCGGATCCAGGTGCCATTCAATTACAGGTTAAAGGCATAGAGAGCTGCTGCTTCTCGGGCCTTTCTGTTGAATTCTGCCGGCTTTGATTCCCTACAGCTGGTGAAACAGTCAGGCTTGGTTCAGGCATGTGTGGAAGAGAGCTCATTTCATGCTTGGAATTGTAATTATGTTCTTTTCTTTCAAGCTGCCAGCGGTAAAAGATGTCTTCCAGTGTGTATTATCTAAATAAGCTGTAGTGTTTAAATGTTTTCTTATTTCATTTTAAGAATGTGGCAAAATAAATTGTGCTTACTCTTCTAGTTTTCGTTCTGGAGCAATTAATTCCCCGTAGCTGCGCCGTGATGGCCCTCGCGGGCTCTGGGAAGCTGCTGTGTTACACTGCAGTCAAACAGCCCTGGGCAGCAGAGCTGTGTGTGTGGCCACCGTCCTGGCTCGCCCAGTTGGCACTGGTGTCACCTGCTGTGTCACCTCCCTGCTCCGATGGCAGGTGGTGTTTGCTGTTCCATCCCAGTCATCTCTTGGAGTGCTGGCTGCTGAGTTTTAGGGAATTCTAAGCTGGGTGATACATCTGAGCAAGGGACAGAGAGTGCAGACACTGACAGGAGAAGGGGGAATGGTTTCATGCTGAAGGAGGATTGATTTAGGTGGGATATTGGGAAGGAATCCTTCCCTGTGAGGGTGGTGGGGCCCTGGCACAGGGTGCCCAGAGAAGCTGTGGCTGCCCCTGGATCCCTGGAAGTGTCCAAGGAGTGTCACTGGATGTGACACTCAGTGCTCTGGGCTGGTGTCAGGGTGGGGATCAAGTCACAGACTGGACTCGATGGGCTTGGAGGTCTTTTCCAGCCTCAGTGATCTGTGAATTCTGTATCCTCCCGGGAAAGAGCTCTTCCCTGAATGTTGCTGGGTGTTTAGGAGGGCTCCCTGCACATGCTGTGACCCAGGGCTCTTCAGAGCCAGGACGTCTGCCTTCCTCGCAGAGATGTTTTTCATACGCAGCTGTTGGAGCTTCTCTGTGAATTTTGGGTGTCTGGAGTCAGCACTTTGATCCGCCTCCCCTCCTCTCTGGAGTCTGTCTGCTCGGCTGTGGTCTCGAGGAGAGAGCCTGATGGCCATTTCGGTGTCTGTGTGATTGACTGGAAGTCACACTGGATAAATCTTTCATGATTGGAAGCCACTTAAGCCACGAGGTAGCTGGTGATCACTGGGTATTAGTGGAGAGGTTCTACCAAACAATCAGGGAAAATTGAGTGGCAGAACATATAATTTATGACTTCATCTGAGCTCTGTGGGGGCAAGGCAGTGAGAATCGAAACACTGAAAGAATTATATTTGACAGATATTTTAAAGAATGACTCCAGTTAGTGTCATTTATTGCTGGAATGTGTGGACAGATCCACAGTCAAAGCCCTTGTAGGGGCAGTGCCAAAACCAGCTATGAAAGAGTGTGCAAGAAAATGAGAACACGGGATGTGGCCAAGGGCTTGAATTTTCTGACAATGGGCAGAAAATGTTCTGAGGGCTTTTTTTTCCAGACATTTTCCTTAGATAATAAAGTTTACAGATCCTACTTGGTGTTTGCTGAAACTCCTGCCTGAAGGGGATTTGTTGGAGTTTGGAAGTTGAGCAATGAAGGTGTCATCAGTGTGCAGAGACCAGTTGGAGAAACTTCTGGAACATTCTGGACTTTATCTCTGGAATATTTTAATTTTTGCCTAGCAGTGATATATGGAATAGGAGAAATCCATTGCCCTGTGCTGGAATGTGCATTAAAAGTACCTGGGCAGGAGTTTTTCCAGGCAGTGGCAGGTAACAACCCTTGCTCTGAAGGAGGAAACATTCTAGAAAACATTCTTCCCTCAGATGTTTTGTAGTGGTAATGCCTCTGGAAGTATTAATCTTTCCTGTCACAATTTGGCACTCACTCCAGTTCCCAGCAGGGGTTTCTCAGCTAATCCCTGTCTGGAAGATTTTCCCTTACCTTACATTAATTTCTGATCCCAGCATCGTTTGAGGGTTTGTGTTCAGCTTAAATAAATACACTCCAGGCTGTCCTGTCAACTCAGGGTTGAACATCAGGGCAGTGGAAGTACCTGTGTTGCCGGAGCCCTCACGGGTGCCACTCACACCTCTCCAACCATCCCCAAAACCTCCATGCCCTGGACTGTGTCGGTGTTATTCCCCCATGGCCCTGGAGAGATTATTTGAGACTTGTGGTTTCTGTGCAGAATTTTCTTGCCGTGAGTAGCTCGCTTGGAGAGGAGAGTGGCAGATGTTCTCACTTTAGCCCATGAGTGACAGCTCCTGAGCCAACATCTGCCATGCTGCTGGAATCGTCCCCGAACGCTGCCGTGCTCGAGAGGCTGCCTGAAGCTCGCTGGAGCCGGCCATGCCCGAGTTCTCTCTTGTGTTCCGTGCTCTTGGAGGCAGAGGCAGCTGTGGCTCCGGCTCCACCCTGGAGCGCAGGAATGGCATCGGGAAGGGCCAGCCCTGCTCCCCGTGCAGGCTCATCCCCGGCGCCGCAGCCGGCCCGTGTGGACACCTCGGTGTCAGACCCCGTCCATCAGTGCCAGGAACGTTTGGGAAATCTGCCCCCATGGCACAAAGAATTGCTGTCAGTGAGTGCTGCAGAGGATTGTCCAAAGCAGTGTCCCACTCCATGAAAATATTTGGGTTCTTCTTCATCCTCAGACTTCGTCTTTTTAAATGGTTGTGTTTCCACTGTTGCTTTCCTTTTTGACCAGCATCCTGCTCTGTTCTGTGACTGAGGGTGTGAAGCTGCAGGCCTGGATTAGGGCTCTGTGTTCCACAAACATCCCCGTGTGAATATGGTCATTCCAGGGAAATGGGTCTGCTGGTTTTCTTCCCAAGTTTTGTATCTAAAATTCTTGGGAACTGAAGTTTCTGCCAAGTCTCTGTGATAGACCTGAGGAGAGGGAAGAAACCCCTTAGCTAATAAAACACTTTTGATTACCTTTTTTTGGCTTCAGGTTTGTTCAAAAACAGTTCAAAACAAAGTTTTTTGAAGAAGTCATCTTAATTCTAACTTTTAAGGCTTAGCCCACAAGTAGCCAGCTTTGCTTGATTTATGCTTGATTTTTTTCCTCATCCCAATGAAAGTGAATCTCCTGATGATGCAGCTCAAGGTGTTTGTGCTCCCTTCCAGGTTTTGTAGCTTTGGCCCTGCCTGGGGTTGAAAGTGCTAAAGCTTAGTCTTGAATTCAGCCTTAGTCTGGTGCTTGTCTTAGCAAGGGTGATTTTGGATTATCTCTCAACCCTTCCATGCCTGGGTGAAGGTTGTGCTGGTCTTTGGAGAGTTTTTGTGGTGTCTAAAGAAGAGCCTTGAGAACTGGAGCTGGCAGTCACACTGTGGGGGGAGCGTGTAAAATTAGTCTAAAGATAATTTATGGTTTCTAAAGCTGCTGCTGAGTAAAACTTTCCAAGGCTGGCTCTGACCTGGCTCTCATCAGTGTAAAACCCAGAACAGTCATCTCAAAGTAGCATTTTGAGTTGTGTGGAGGGGAAAGAGGAAAACTTTGCTTTCTCAAAGGCTTCATTGGCTGTAGCTCTGCAGCACATGAGCAGCTCTCCTCTTCCGAGCGTGAACCACGGGGTCACTGTTCCGTTACCTGAGCCCTGACTGGTTTAGACTTGGCTTATTGGCTTAAACTTGGCTCAGAGCGTGGTGTTTTTTTACTGGGTTCGTTTTGCAGCAGCTGTGATGTCAGGGTTCTGATAACCCCCCTGGGCTGTCTCTGCAGCCCTGCTCCCTCCCTGCATTCCCGCAGCCGCGCGCCGGCACCGCCGGGAGAACTTTGGGTCACGCCGGGTTGAGCTGTTGGCAGCGACGCTCGCGTGTTGGCAGGAGCTTCCCCAACAAGATGCTGGAGAGCAGGGGAAGATTTCTCCTTGTTTTTGCAAATTAGCAAATGAAACCCTAAATAAGTTGCTAAACTCAGTTTCCTTCTGTTGGGTTAAGAGGAGGGGAGTGCTTGGAAACCTTCGAGATCTTAATTGGCCCGAGCGTGCTAAAAACACCTTCTTTCCAGCCCAGGCGCTGCTTCTATCTTTCCAATGCATTTGGCTCGTTCAGTGGCAAATCATTTTTATAACACTCGAGAAACTGTATAGCTCCAGAAAAACAGGATGTGTGCCCTGCCTTATATTTTGGATTCGCTTTCCAAGTATTTTTGGGGGCTGCTGAGAGCCCAGCCCTGTTTTGGGGCGTTGGGGCTGTGCCCGTCGGTTTGGCGCTGGTGTGGCGATAGTGACAGTGGTGTCCCTTCACTGAGTGATTTTATGTTGGGGTAACGACTGGTTGTATTCGAGCACAGATACCCAGCTGGGCTCCCTGGCCCTTCCCTTGTGCTGGGTAACGGAATTTCCCTTTGCCAAGGACAGTTCTCTATCAGCTCCCAACCAGGAGCACGCTGAGGTCACATCCAGATACTGTCCCCCTTCCCCTCCCAAGCTGGGGACAACGAGTTTCTCATTTCTTCCTTGGGCTGATAATGGTGATTCGTCCTTTCCACAGAAAGCTCTGGAAGTTTTTTTTAAGTAGCACAGTATTGTTCCAAACTGTTTTCCAGGGTTTTCTATGTTAGGTGGTTGGTTTGTTCTTCATGGCTCTGTCCACTTAATTTTACATTTGATTTGGTATTTAAAAATTTACTGTTTTAATTCAAGTTCTCTGTGAGCTGCAGAACTGCAGCGTGTAATGGAAGTCCTGTTTGTATCTCAGTTTGGGCAAACAAGCCCTGGTAGGGCTTGGAAACCTGGGAAAGGGTTGGATGGGCATTCAGGGGGATGCTGGGGAGAGGGAGGCCAAGGGGGGAGATGGAAAATGTCACTGACAGTTTGAGATGGAGTTTATCTGACAGGACCAACCAGCCAGCGCTGGGAATGCGAGACCATTTCCCTAATAATTAAATACCTGTTTGTAACCAGTTTTCAGGGTGAAGAACCAAAGTTTGGGCATCTTCTAAGACTGTGAGGGTTTTCCTCTGAGCCAGTAGATGAGGTTACCCCAAAAGGGGCTGATGTGCACCTGGAGTGTCCCAGTTCCTTCCTGGCAGGAGCTGAGTGCACATCTGTATATTTAATTCATGCAGATACTGCAGGGTGGATCTAGAGGTAGGAGCACCTTCTCAGTAGGACTTAGATTTTCAGTCAAGGCAAGAGGATTTTTGCTGCTGTTCTCTTCAGCTGATTATAGCTGAGCAGTGGTTGGAGAGGAGCTGGCTGGGCTGTGGGTGTTCTGTCCCTCCCTGCCTGCTCACCCGCCAGGGACTGCAGAGAATGCTCTCCATTTCCAAAACCTTCAGTCTCACCTTACATTTTCTTCCTAGTCAGTGTTTTATTGTTTTTAAATAGCATTTCAATGCTTCGGAGCATAACCACATTACAGAATGTTTTGTCTCAAATACCACATCTGAGCTCTGGCAAAGGTGACCCTTTGGGTCTCTGGCTCAGAGAGACTCTCCTGATCCATTTCTTGGTCTGTTTTTTCCCTTGAATTTTTCTGACTTTCTCCCATTTACTCTTCCGTAGTGACAAGTTACCCGAGATCTTGCTGTGTGTGGTGATTTCTTGCTTTTAGGGTTCCGTGTAGAGAGCGAGTCAGTTTTTACAGTTCCCCAAGGAAGTGATGTGCTGTTATTCTACAGAAACCACTGACATAGCACATTTTAGGCCTGGCCTGCTGACTTGGGATTGCAGTGAGCTTTAAAGTGACAGTAAATCACTTGTGACCATCTGCAGCTGCGGTGGCCCCGGGGATGATGGTGGTGGTGGGGCAGAAGAGGCCACGGCCACCCACTGCTGCAGGTCTGGTGACACCACACCTGAGCAAACGTGGCCTCAGGGCAGGTGTCTTCTCACCCAGAGCCTGTCCTGGTGTCCCCAGGGTGTGGGGGCACAGAAGCTTCTGAATGGGGGAGAGGGAGAAGCTGGAGAAATGGTCTCAGCATAGGGAATGTTGAGCCTTTTTAGAATCATGAAACGGTTTTGGTGGGAAGAGACTTTAAAGATACTCCAGTTCCACCCCCTGCTGTGGGCAGGAGCCCTTCCACTAGACCATGTTACTCCAAGCCCTGTCCAGCCTTCTGTCACTTCATCCCACAGGAATTTGGGTGCCTTGGTTCCAGCACAGGCGCAGAGCTTGTGGTGTAAAATGGAGTCCCCCTTGCAGGGCTTCTCCTTCCCTGTTCCCAAACCCCTCCTGGCTTTGGCAGGACAGGCTCAGCCCCGGGCTGGGGAGGCTGGGCAGTGACCGGGCGCTCACCTTCCCGCAGGGACCGGTGTCTCCCCAGGCTGCTGAGCCTCCTCTTCCTCCGGGCTGTGCCAGGAGCGGGGGCTCGCTGCAGCCTGGGGCCTCATTTCCTCAGGAAACCAGGCTAAAAATACTGGAGCAGGGCTCGGGGAAGTGCTGCACGTCGTGGGTCCTGAGCAGCCTCTGCTCAGCCTGTCCTGGAGCTCCTCGCATCCGCCCATCGCCCGTTGAACGTGGCCCTTCCATTCCCGACGTGCCTCCTGCTGTCCGTGTGCCCTTTCCAACCCCGTCTCTTAAAAACAGCCCTCCCAAATCCTTACTCCAAATACTGGTGTCCTTTTTGGTGGTGGGAGAGCGTGCAGCTCAACGGGAGCCGTCTGTGGAGAGCAGCCAGGGAGAGCTGCTGTTTTGATGGAAATGATGCGCTTTTCCTGTGGACGGTGGTGGGATCTGCTGGGAGTCGACGTGGCTGCCGGTGGGCTGTGTTAAAAAACAGCAGGAGCGGTTTGTGCAGGGTCAGGGTCTAAAATCGGGGCACCTTGGGTGCCACCACCTGCTGGTCCCTGTCCCTCATCCCTTTGGGGTGTTCCTGCTGGGGGAGGAGGTTCTCCTGCGCCGTGGATCTGCAGTTCCATCACCTGCACCCTGACTGGGATCAGGGGAAGGTGCGGAAAGAAACCTTGTCAGAGGGAAGTGATCTCAGGCAGGAGATTCGCATGAGGGAAGTTGAGTTCCATGGCTGTTAAAATGATTTTTTCAAATATTAATTGAAAAACTGGCTGAAACTCTGGCTGTGTTCTCTCCTAAAGCATTTTGCAACATCCCACTGAAATTACAGACAAATTGAAGCCGAAACATTGCATTTTTCCACAAATGTGGCCAGGCTCCAGGACCATAAAGAGTTTGGAAAGGCTGTAAAACACGTGTTAAACAATTTTTTACTTGAGGCACCTCTAGAAACATTTATTTTCAAGTAAATTAAGTATTTAACTTAAAAAATAATTTTTTTTTTAAATACATATTGGTAATTAGAAGCATTAAAAGCAGAATGTTTCTTCCTTAGCAGATGCATATTAAGAAAGTGATACAGCAACAAATAATAAATGAAATATAGTAAAATTTGGACTATATAAACCAGTGATTGTAATTAGGGATGTTCCTTTCAAAGGCAAATGTTTTGATTTCATTTTTGGGTGATTTTTTTCAGGAGTTACTATAGAATATATACTCAACCAGAATTTAAAAAATAAATTATTGTGAGATTTAAAATCTGTGAATAACTGGACTGCTCAGAGGCCATGTTCTTTTCGGGTCTTTAACTCCTAATCTGGTCAGAGAACCTCAATACTTGATGCTGAGATGAGTTTATGAATTAAACACCATTGTATTTTTGTACAGGCAGGAAAAGTATCTTTAGTGATGTCTAGAAATGATATACTTAATGTATTTTAATTGATGTAAAATGATTTTAAAAGCATATTTAAGCTCAGCATTATTTGCCAAGGAGGACAGACTTTAGATCTCGGCACAGAAGGTATTAATACAACTCCAATGAGGAAGCAATGGGCACTTCCCATATTTTTGAGTCTAGATGCATCTTTTTAAATTAAAGAGGGTTTGAAGAGTGTGCCTGCAAACTGGAGATTGAGTCAAGCTGTGAAATGCCAGTGATATGTCATGTGTTCTGTATGTATTATTTTCAGTTTTTACAGAGGAGGAAATTTTGATATTTAAACTTTTCCAAATGTCAGCTGGTTCGGCAGAAAATAATCTTCAGTCTCAGTCTCACCAGGAGCTGCGTGTCACCGGGAAACCTCCTGGGAGCTGAAAAACAAGGAAGTTGTTCCATCTCAGAACAGAGTGCTGTGGGAGAGGATGTAGTTGAGGAGTGGAAAGGAGCTCTGGAAGGTGGATGCTGGGAGTTCTTCTTTCTGTGTGGAGGAGGGAGTGCCTTGAGCCAAGCTCCAGAACTCCAGGGCCACATGGATCAGGGCTTGGAGCAGCCTGGGCTGACGGAAGGTGTCCATCCCAGACGGGACTGGATGAGCTTTAACATCCCTTGCCCGCCCAAACTATTCTATGACTCCATGAGCTCTATCCTTTCCCCGCTCTTTCCAAATCTGCCATTTATCGATGCTTGATGGAAGACTTTGGATGACTCCCCAGGCTGACCCTGCATCCAGCCTCCTTGTTGAATTCTCCAGAAATTGCAGGCAGGATGGGGAGCTGCCTTTGGAAGTGTCCTTGGCACTTTGCAAAGCTCCTGCCTGCAGGAGCATCTTTGGGAAAGCAGCTGGAGGTGTGTTCCCTGTGCAAAATGCTGCTGTTATTGTGTCCCATAGGAGTTACCAGACTGGGAATTTCTGTGTCCATTAGTCCCATGCTAGGAAAAATACTCAGTTCCTACTGACAGCCTGAGGAATCATTAGGACTGGTGACTTCCAGTATTTTTCCTAAACCTCCGAAGAACCTGACTTAATATTTAATGAAAACTAGAACCCAGCCTGCTTGAGACTTTATATAGCAACCAGCCCGACCAGTTCCGGTGTCCCACCTCCCTGGGAGGGAGTGCTAAGGAGCTGGTTGGTCTGGATGCTTCCAAGGACGGTATTTAACTGTAAATGTGGTTACATTTTACACATGAAAGCAGCGTTTTAGCCCAAAGATACTCTGCACACACCCTCTGCAGCAGAGCTGGGCAGAGCTCACAACCCCCTGTTCCTTTGAGAAGAGTGAATTCTGCTGATGGCTCTTCCTGACCTGTCTGGTCTTCAGGAGTAACGCTAGGAAAAATTTGCTGTGTGTTTTCTTATGGATGGGGAGTGTTATATGTGCTTGTGGTTCAATAGGAAGTGCTTTTATTCTGAGAGACAGGTTCTGTGTCTTCTTGGGGGATGGTGAAGGACTCTAAAACCTAAAAACTGGGGGTGGATTCTGGGTCTGTCCATGAAGCCCCCAGACAGCTGTGGGGGGAACAAATTCCAGCTGCTGAGAGCAGGGATGGGGAGAATTTGTGAAAATGAGCTTTGACTTCTACCTTTAACATTTTTTACCTGCTCTGTCTCCTCACCTTGTTGTGGTGCATCTTCCAACCCTGAGTGTGGGTCACTTGTCGCAGCAGCTCAGCTTGATGGGCATCGTCTTCACTTAGTAACAGGGTCAAACTTAGGAGCTGAATATTGGGAAGGAGTTCCTCCCTGTGAGGGAGGTGAGGCCCTGGCACAGGTGCCAGAGCAGCTGTGGCTGTCCCTGGATCCCTGGCAGTGCCAAAGGCCAGGCTGGACCGGGCTTGGAGCACCCTGGGACAGTGGAAGGTGTCCCTGCCATGGCAGGGGTGAGACTGGATGAGATTTAAGGTCCCTTCTGACCCAAACCATTCCAGGATTCTGTTAAAGAAACTTCCCCAAACTACTTGGTTCCTCAGACCCTGAGTGCTGGGAAGGACAAGGAACCAGCAACTCCAAAGGAAACAACATGTAAAGACGACTTTCTGTGGAGTTATCTGTTAATGACAGATCGTTATAGCTGTGAAAATCGTGTAGAAATCCAAACTGGTCACCAGACGTTGCAGAGGTGTCATCAAAAAACTGCTTAGGGAATACAAATATGGATTTTAGAAAAGCTGCTTGGGGAATATCGTCCTGTCTTGTAGAAAAATTCCTTGGGGAGTGTAGTGGGGCACCTCTGAGCCGAGGCACAGTGGGGCAGGTGTGTCTGTCGTGGTGGGATCCTTCAGAGAGCGTCGTTTGTTGGGATTTGGGTCAAGGCCTTGGTTCCCAGTGACGTAGGAGCCCTGGTGGTCTCTGAAGCACTTCTGTGCCACCAGAACCCTCCAGGTACGGTGCGGTCACCGAGTGCCCAGACTCGGGGCTGCTCTGTGGGAAGCGCTGGTGAGGAGGCGGCTGTCGGAGCTCTCCTGGCTGGAAGGCTCTGTCCCAGCAGGCTCCCCTGAGGAGGAGCTGGAAGAGGCTCCAGGAAAGGCACATGAGTGGGGCCGGCTGCCAGCTCAGCACGGTGCCGGCGCACGTCGGCCGTACCGGCACGGCACGATCCGCTCCCGATCCCGGGGTCCTGCCAGGGGCTCTTCCTCGAGAGGATGTGATGCTGTTTCACTGCACGGGTTTGGGGCACCTTGTCTGGGAGAGACAGGGAGGTGCATTCCCTGCTGAGAGGTAACGCTTGGAGCCGAGCAGGAGCGACCCAGACACGTGTGGGGCGAGGTGGTCACAGCCTCCCTTCCTGCTCCCTCCAGGAAACCAGACGGGAGGAATTTTTCACATCTGGCAGTAGTGGTGTATTTTTGAATTATTTTTTGTCAAGGCAGAGCAGCTTTACAGTGGTCTGAATGTCGGTTGTACCCACCGGAGTGTTGCGTGCGGTGCCGAGGTGACTAACAGCCTGGGTGGATCACGGTCCTTCCCGGTCCTTCCCAGTCGGGCGGATCTCCCTCCTCCTGGCAGCGTGGCCGGAGCCCGGCGTGGCTCTGCTGCCTGAGTCAGTGCAGCTGCTGCAACAAGTTGTGGTCCTGGGCAGCAGCAAGGCCGGTGGGGGTGGCTGCAGGGATCCAACAGTGGCGTTCCCATATGGCTTTCATGAAAAACACCTCATTTGAGTCTGGTTTTTGATCTGCTTCCTGCTTAAATGTTGAATACAGAAATATATTTATTGGGGTGGAGGGAATTAAGACCTTTTCTGCATGTTGTAATTTCTCTTACTAGTCTTGGTTTTCTGTAAACCTGTTAAAAAGGATATTTCATGTCAGCTCCTTCTGCTGCAGTCCAGGCTTAAATGCTTCCCATCCGTTGTGCCAGCAGAGCTGCTTGTGGGCCTGTCGGAACTGGATTAGAGACAGACTATTTTATTTTTATTTTTAAAAAAGACAGGTTTTTTTGTCTGGCTGTGTTTGTTCCCAGCTGAATTAGTTCCCTGCTCTGATGTGCAAGTGTGGCAGGTCGCTGCAGAGGGTGTAATCATTGGATGTGGTGGTGCTTTTGGATGAAGCCTTGGGTGAGATGAGGACTTAAAAGTGATCTTTAGAGGTGGTGCAGTTATTATACATCAGCTGTGGTTTTCAAGGTCTTGGCTCTGTATTTTCTGTTGCATGAACCACTTGGTGCATATTTAAAAATACAACGAAAACCCTTAAGATAATTTAATAAGTTGGTGGAGTGGTGGCAGTGGAGCTCACCTGGCCTTCCTGGTTTTTGGTGTGTTCTTGGTGGGGTCACTTGTCTGTAACTGGCCTGGAATGGTTCCTGCAGGGACACGTCTTGGCAGTTACCTGGGCTTTCTCTTCTATGCTTAAAAGTCCCATATATATATAGGGAAAATTGATCAAATGGAGTTGGAGCTCTGGGAGATGCCATGACTGGAATCACCAAATATTTAGTGTTGGAAGGGGCTTCTGCAGATCATCCAGCCCAAGGCAGGAGCACCTGGAGCAGGTGGCACAGGAATATGTCCAGGTGGGTTTGGAATGTCTCCAGAGAGGGAGACCCCACATCCCTGGGCAGCTGTGCCAGGGCTCTGCCACCCTCCATGGGAAGAAGCTCTTCCTTGTGTTGAGGTGGAACTTCTTGTGGTTTAGTTCCTGGCCGTTACTCCTTGTCCTGTCACTGGGCTCCAGCAAAACCAGCCAGTGTTGTGTTGTGAACGTACCAGCAGTGCAAGGCTGCTCTGCCTTCAGGGTGAAGGGGTTTTCCCCCCCTTCACAAATGCTTTCCGTACTTTATCCTGCTTGGGCAGTGAAGTTACTTCTTTGAGAGGAGTTTAGAGTTTGGAAGCTGTGCCTGTGTGTCCTTGTTCCTCGGCTGAGCCATGGTTGCAGCTCCATAAACCCAGGTTTGCTGGGAGAAGCAACCTGTCCTGATGGAGCTGGAGCCCGTGCCTGTGGTGGGAGAGCCGGGAAAGAGGGGCAGAGCGTGGAGCACCCCATGGCCCCCAGCCCCCTCGCTTCCTCCCAGCCTATTGTTGGCATTCCGTGTGCATTCTCCCTAGGAATTAACTTGTCCCCAAATCGCGGCGCCGCGTACGCACCGATTTTCCAAGCTTCCCTGCACCTGTCTGATGCGCTTTCCAGCCTCGGCGTCACAAAACTGTTTGTCATTCAGGGGGGACAATGTCCCCTTGTGTGCCGGGCTCCCGGAGGGAGGGGCCGGGCGGGGGCATGGCCCCACTGGCGGATGGGCTTCCCATGTGAAATGAGACGGGAAGACAAATTGCTTCCAGAGCGGCATTTCACACAGGCGGCAGCGCGATCCCGCTCCAGCGGCGGCAGCGCCCGCTTGTCACTCACGTTTCCCTTATCTGGGTTAAATATGAAAGGGGGCAAATGGGGGTGAAGAGAACACAGGGGAAGAAAAGAGCTTTTCGAGGGCTCCGAAGGCTCTGTTGACGAGCTGCCGCCCTGGGATCGGCTGCGGGTTTGGATGGCCTGGAGGTGATCCCATACAGATGGTGCACCAAGATCCCTGGTGGAGCCAAGCAACTTCCTGGTCACTTTTGCAGGAATAACTTGGTTCTTTTTCCATGTTCCTTTCCTGGTGAACCTTTTCTGTAGGGTTCTTCTCTTCTGCCTGGGGATATCACAAAACCTCGTGTGGGGCTGGTCTTTATGTTGGTCTTTAGGCTTTACTGTAGAGGATCCAGTGGTTTTTCTGTATTGAGTACCTGTATCTCAAAGTACAACAGTATGACACTAATTTTCTTATTCTGATAAATAAATAGAAATGCCTGGAACTTTAAATAAGTGTACAGTTAAAGTTCAGTGGAGGTGATAGAAAAGGTAAAGTCGAGGCTCCGAATCTGATTTATCTGTATCTGTGGAAAGTACAAGGATTCTCATAAGTTGTTTCCCGATAGTTGAGACTTCAGTAAAGCTTAACGCTTTTCATGACTTGGGGGATCTTGACATTTCGAACTTGTCCCAGGTAGAGGCAGAATCGGAGTTCAGTTGGCTGCTCCATTAGGAAAGAGAGGAGAGAGGAGAATTTCCATGCTCTTTGCTGGCCCTGGGAGTGAATCCTACTGTGCTCAGCCCGGTGTCACTTCAAGGGCTGCATTGCAATATTTCATTAGTGGCAAGTGCAGCATCAGCACAGCAGCCACCAGCCCTGTTGCCTGCTGGCAACCCCTGGAACACATCAGGGGAGCTCCATGCCAGGATGCGCCCTTCCCATCCTCTGGGATGCTCCATTCCCATCCTGTGGCCCAGCTGTGCTGGTGGCAGGAGGTGAGTGAGGGCACACCACGTTCCCAGCTGGCTGCTATGCCCAGGAGAATGGAGGAGAGCTGCCAGGGGAATGGGCAGCAAAGGGAGGGATTGTGGAGAGACAAAGGGAGGCTGCAAGAGTGTAGGGAAGGAGTTTCCACAGAGAGTTTCCAGATGGAATTGCTCAAGGCTGGGTTGGATGAGTCTTGGAACCTGGTGGAAGGTGTCCTTGCCCATGGCAAGGGTTGGAGGGTTGGAATTTTAAGGTAACTTCCCACCCTAACTATTCCATGGTTCTGTGGTGAACCAACACTGTGGTCCTGCTCCATCCCCCTGGTGAATCTGGCCTTGGAAGCCCGGGCCAGTGGAGGCTCAAGGAGTTACCAGACTGCTACTTGTTTTTCTTTGTGTTTGCTCTTGTACCTTTAACACACTCTCATCCCTGGAAGAATTCTAAAAACAGGAGCTGGTGTGGTACATTTGGATATGGTTTGGTGGGCATAGTGGGATTTGGTCAAACGTTGGACTTGATGATCTGGGAGTTCTTGCAGTGGGAATGGTGTGGAGGAGGCTGCCAGGACCTCTCTGTTGTGTGTGATTTTCTCAGTCCAGGCCAGAGGAAGGGAAGGAGAAAAGGGAAAAGCTTGCGTTGCTTCTCTCAGCAAACTCAGTTTCCCAAGGCAGTGGTGGATCCGTGGGGTGGTTGTGGGGATGGGCTGGGGAGTTTCTCAGACATGGAGAAGCTCCAGGGAGGAGCCACGTGCTCTGTCAGGGTGTGGGCGAGGGAAAACAGCTCCTGACCCGGGTGTTATCCCAGACACGAGGATGTACAGCACATCTCATACCCAGCTCTGGAGGGTGGTTTGCAGGGCGGCACGGGGAGAGAGGATGTAGCCAATACAATATTGGGAAAGATGAAAAAACGAGTGGGTGGCAATGAGAAGGAAGAGGAGGAGACAACCCAGACGATGAAGGAAAACAGGATCTTCTGTAAGAGATGAGAATACTGGAAGGAAGCCAGGAAGGAAGCCTGAGAAAATGGAGAGAGCAGTAGGAAGGCTGGTGTTGCTCTGATAATTCCAGCAGGTATTCCTGGCATTCAGCTTCCAGAAATGAGAGAAGCCTTTGAAGGTCTGGTCAAAACCAGTGACAGGCACAGAATAATTTGAATATACAAGAGTTAAACTTTTATTATCTTGCTCTTTTTTCCTCATGGGATTTGGTGTGAGCTGCTGACTTGTCCAAGAAGGAGGGAGCTGACCTTGGGAAGGGCTTTGGGTGCAGGTGGGTGTCACCATGGCAGGAAGGATTGATCATTCCGATTGGAAGATTCAGGCTTTTCTGTGCTAAGTTATTTAATGGATTTTGTGTGGATTCTGATGTGGAAGTCACTCTTGGAGGTGGTGTGGGCAGAAAACCTCGTGCTGTGTGAACGGTGCCTGAATTCCGTGCTGGGCCCCCGGAGCCGCCCGGATCCCTCCAGCCCGGCTGAGCGCGGCGAGCTGGGAGAGGAGCGGCAGCTCCAGTTCCAGCTCCTGCTCCGGCGCCGCATCCATTGGATGGTAAAAATAGCTCTGCTGCTGGCGTCAGTGCCAGGCCTCGCATCTGGCTTCCCCGAGCGGGGATCGAGCGGCTCCAGCCCCCTCCCTCCCTCCAGACAGGGTCTGCTGGAGGACACATGGCTGTGGCGGCTGCGCCGGCCGCTGCCCTGCCCTCGCCGGCCTTTGGGAAGGGCCTTTGTGCTGGAGGCTCCCTGCAAACCCGGCCCTGGGCCTGGAGTCGTGGGTTGCCCCACCTTAATCAATCCATGGGGGAAACCAAAAATCGTCTCCTGCAGCCCAGGGGCTTGTTGGGAGCCTTTTGGGCGTTGGGGGAAAGGTGAACACCCGGCTGAGCGTGCAGATCGTGTTTTGCTCCCCTCTTGCGCAGGTTTGCCTGAGTAGGTGTTTAGAAACAGCTTTACGAAGTCGGCTGGTTCAGTGTCGTGATTTCTTTTTTTAGTCTTGCTTTTTTCAGCGTTTAAGCTCTGGAAAACAGGGAGATGCCGAGTGCAGGCAGGAATGCTCTCTTCGTAGACACGGAAAGAGACCAAAGCAGCCTTGCAGATTGCCTTGAAAATTTGGTGGTGTGCTTGCAACTGCTCACCTGCATGACTGACAGTGAACAGTGAATGTCTTACATCATTGTTTAAAAAATTAAATTATTTGAGCTCCAACGGGTGTTGCAAAACTGTTCCATACTCAAGCTCAGTGTGGCCGCATGGGCTGAGCTCTGTTCCCAGCCTGCCCCAAACCCTGACTCACTCCCTTGCCTGCTGATCAGGGTTTCAGCTGCCATCACACACGTGCCAGGAGGAATAATTTACCCAAAAAAACGGCTGTGGGTGTTTTCCGCTTTGATGTCGGTCTGTGACCAGCAGTACCTCGTTAGTGGGGCTCGCTCTGCTCACCGTGGAAGGTCCACAGAGGATTTCCCTTCCCGCAACGCGGGTGAGCCGGGACGGCTGCTGCTGCCCAGCAGATGTTCCTTCTGTTTGCAGCCCATAATTCCTAATCTTTCTCATGAGAAACACCTCGAATGGAGCTTCAGGAGCTGCTGAGCTCTTCCTTGCGCTGTCCCTGACCTCCGGAGCACCAGGCCGTCAGCAGACCTGGAATCCTGGCAGTGAACCTCGCTGGGAGCTTCCCTCACTGCTGCTTAAACCAGAAGTATTCTTGTTGTAGTAACTGGACAAATATTTTAAAGTTATCAATGGTTTTGTTTTCAAACAACTCATGAGAAGCTCCTGGTTTTCTTTTTGAGGAGTTCAAAGCAATTGGTGACATACCTTGTGGAGTTATTCATATGCTGGCAAATTCCCTGGTTTTAACATACTTGCATTGTGTGTGTTTGTGTGCCTGAATTTGGGAATGCTCACTTGTTCTTTCTCCAAACTGCCTGTTCTAGGGCCATCATTGTATTTTTATCATAAAACCCTGTTTAAAGCAGAGGAGAAGTGAGATTGTATGGGGAGTGTGTAACTCAGGAGTAGTCAGAGGCACAGCCGGGCCGAAGGAGGAGCAGGGAGGAGTAAAGAATGTGCCCTGGACACCCACGGGTTCTAAATTTCATCTTTTTGTCCTGAGTGCTCTGTGTCCTGTGTGGGGGAGCTGGCTGTGCTGGGTGCTGGGGAGGCCAGGGGTCAGAGACCTGTTTGGTACAGGGGGGTTCCACACCTCTCTGTCACCAGCCCAGTGTGTGCTGGAGGAGCCACAGGGCCACTTTGCACCTTTTCAGAAAGAATTTAGGTCAAATACTGCAGTTGCATGAGCAAAGTCCAAACAGGTCATTAGTGTGATGTTGGGTCATCGCTGGGCCTTGAGCCCAGCAACAACTCCTGGGGGTGAGAACCTCCCCTGTATTGGCAGGTGTTCTAGGACTGCTTTTTTTGGGGGAATTTGGCTAATACCTAATCTCCTCAACTATTTCATGATATGCTGTGAGATTTTTTTTTAAGCACTTGAATAATATGAATTTTGCTTGATTTCTTTTCTGCCCGTTAACTAAACAAGGCCAGAGTTTCCAAGCCTGGGCTGGGCTGCCTGGGAACTTCTAGGCACCTCTCAGCCCTGCCCATGGCATTAGGCACCCCAGGGCCCCTCACCATGGGTGTGAGTCTGGGTGGTAACGAACCAACGAGCAAATCTTATCTCCATAGCTCATGGTGTTTGGGTTTTTATCTCCCCTCCTGCTTCTTCATTTACAGACGGTATTACCCAACCCTGGGATTGGCTTTGGGAGCTGCTGCAGCTCGTGAGGGACTTCTGGGGTGTCGGTGGGGCTCAGGGTCCTCCCTGCTCTGCCCACACCAGGATGTGACTGGAGCTGCCTGGCAGGACCTTGGCATTTGCTCCAAGTGGCCCAGCTTTAAAGGAGGTGGGGGAATCTCCATCCCTGGAGGTGTTGAAGGAATGACTGGATGTGGCACTCAGTGCCCTGGTGTGGGTGACAAGGTGGGGACCAGTCACAGGTTGGACTCAATGACGCTGGAGATTTTTTCCAGCCTCAGTGATTCTGTGAAGAATTGGAGTATTTAAACTCAAAGGAGCGTGTGCTATTGGAAGTGATCTTTGGAGTTAGAGGGACTCGGATGGAAAAGCAGCTGGTTGGTGTTCCTGCTCAGTGTTGAAGTTGTATCAAACCCAGACTGCTGTACAGGCTCATAGGGGCTTTTAGGAGCTGGTTGAGGCTTTAACCTGCCCTTGCAGCAGCATAATCCTTACAACTGGACTCCAGAATTATTTCTCCTAGAAACCGTGGGCTTTGGGAGTTGCACTTGTCTGATTTTAATTTTTATTTATTTTTTTTAAGGATCACATTCGTGTGCTCCTGCACCACATTTACCACGCCATCAGCTGCTTGTAATTGCTTCCAACTGAAACCAAACAGCGAGTGCTGTGGTGGAGGTAAAATGCTATTTTATTTCAGGAGGAGATTGGGGAATCTCTGGGTAAACAACCCAGTTCAGCTTCAAAGCCTTTTCAGCCCCGGTGCATTGTTCCTCCTGGAGCCGCGCTGCCTCGCACCCTAATAAAAGTGGAAATCAGGAGTGGGGGGATGGGGAGGCAGCAGAAAACACAAGCTGAGAACTGGAGATCAAAAGGACAAACAGAAGCAGAAGGCAGGGAAAGGGAGGCACAAAGAGTCACAGCTGAGCGTGCGGAGCCTGGGAGGGATGGAGGAGAGACAACAGCTATTAGAGGAGGCCGGGAACAATGGGCTGAGCAGAGCCCGGGTTTAGCTTTCATTTCAGTTTAACAAAGCTGCTCCACCAGCGGAGCTCCACGGATGCTGTGCCCTTAATTCATCTTGAAAGTTGCTGGCTTGCTGCTCGCCGGGCGCGGGCTGGAGAGGTGCTCTGCCGTGGTGGCTGTCCCCCGCCGGACACAAGGATCTCTGTGGATGGGCCCTTTGGAGGGCCGCAGTGATGGGTGCTTTTTCCCAGTTCATACTGTGGCAAAACACGGCTCAGTTGGAGTTCTTTTGGGTTACAGAATCATTGAATCCCAGAATGGTTTGGGTTGGGAGGGACCTGCTGTGGGCTGGGACTCCTTCCCCTATCCCAGGTTGCTCCAAGCCCCCTCCAACCTGGCCTTGGACACTTCAGGGATTGGGAGTCCACAGCCTCTCTGGGCAACCTGTGCCAGGGCCTCCCCACCCTTACTAGTAAAGAATTTTGGGTTGCTGAGGGTTGGAGAGGGGGGACTGTGGGAACGAGCCGACAGTGGCTCTGTGCTGGGAGTGCTCACGCAGCCAGAACGTGCTCCCTGAGCTTCCCCAGCTGATTAAACCAGTTCCCAAACCTGGCAGCCTGTGAGCAAGCCCAGCTTTGTTAGTAAAGCCTCCAGGCTTTCGGGGCAAGTATTTATTGTAGCAATTTCTACTGGCTGAGGAATGAGGAATATTATTTCTGTGGAGCCGGCAGTACGTGTTGCTGAGGCGAGAAGCCTGGCCGTTGCTGTGGTCCCGCTCCGGCCGCACTCCGGCACCCGTGCCCTGGGAATTCCGTGTCCCCGGCGTGTGGGCACACAGGCTCAGTCCTGCCTTCTCCGGCTTAGTGCTGGAAGCTGCTTATTCCCTCTCCCCATCTGCCTCGCTGCACTCGGGGCTGTGGGGGATGACCTATGGCAGCCCCTGGTCCTGGGGTGCCCCCGGATCCGTGAGATCCCCAGGGAAGGAGCGGGGTTTATCCAGCAGATGGGGAGGCCATTCCTCAGCCTTGGAGCTGGGCTTTGGGAGGTTTTCATTCCTGGCCTGATTCCGGGGTGAGGGCCATGCCAGGGAGGTGGCTGTGGGTGCTGGGAGCCTTCTCCTTGGCCAGAGGAGTTTCTGGAGCTCGGTTTGATTGCGAAAAGAATGGCTGGGCAGGTCAATGCTGCTGTATCCTGCTCCTCCCTTGCAGCCCGTGTTTGCTTTCCTTTGTTTGGGTCCCTTCTTGCTCTGACTTGTCTCCCTCAGCTGCGCTGGCTGCGGCTTTGCGGGGCGAACGCTCTACCTGGGCTCTTAATTAAAAGGAGGGAAGATGTATTCCAAAAATCCCTGGCTTCCTGGTCTGCGTGGAGCGTATTGCTGAGCTGGTGGCGGGGAGAGGAAGCGAGTGCAGCATTCAGCTGACGGAGCATCTGAATCGCTGGTTGGGGCCCGGGAGTTCAGGAGGGGGAGGGAGAGTGAAATGGATGCTGAAATCCTGAATCTGCTTCTTAAATTTCCTCTCTCCCTGGAGAGGGAGGGAGCGAAGTTCAGCGCGGCGTGTTTGGCTTGGCTCCCTGTTACCTGCTGTCTCCTCCCGAGCGGAGCGCTTGTGGCAGGGATAAAGGATGGAGGTTTATGGTGGGAGAAAGGACTTTTTCCTTCAGCAACATTTGCTTGTTTGTGGTGGAAACGCATTAAAAAAAATAATCCAGCATTATTGAGGAGTGAGTGGGCGAATCACTGCATCAACTGCCATGGTAACTCCTAAAGGGCTTCACCCAGAGCTGTCAGAGCTGGATTTTTAGTGCTGGAGTGACTTTTAATGTACAATCCTTTCCAGGCCATTTAATTATTTGGTCTCCTCATTTAATAACAAAACAACACAAAACCCCTCTTCTCTGAACTACCTTCTCATTGATGTTCTCCTCTTTGACCTGAATTCATCTGAGCGTGGGGCCCTGAGTCGAGCACTGCACCGGTGTTTGTGTGCAAGCATTGTGTGTGCTGCTGCTTGTGTAGCCATGGAATCAGGGAATCGTGGCACAGCTTGGTCTGGGAGGGACATTAAAGCCCATCCAGTACCACCCCCTGCCGTGGGCAGGGACACTTTCCACTATCCCATGTTGCTTTAAGCTCCATCCAAGCTGGCCTTGGACACTGCCAGGGATCCAGGGGCAGCCACAGCTTCTCTGGGCACCTGTGCCAGGGCTTCCCCACCCTCACAGAGAAGGATTCCTTCCCAATATCCCACTAACCCTGTCCTCTGGCAGTGGGAAGCCATTTCCCCTTGCCCTGTCTCTCCATGCTCTTGTAGTCTCTCCAACACTCTCTAGTCCTTGTAGAAACAATCTTGTGGTGGTCTCAAACCCAGCAGGTGGTGGGGGGACCTCCCTGGGAGCCCATCCCATGGCAGGAGGCCAGTGGTTTGGCTGCTGTCCTCCTGCCCAGCTCCTTTGGCAGGGTGGCCCAGTGCTCCTGGTGGTGTAGGGGGTGGTGGGGACACCTCCATAGCCTCAGCACCCCGTTCCTCTCATGGGAACCATCTCATCCTACCCAGCCGTGGCAGCAGCCTGGGGTGTGCTGGGTCACCCAGCAGGACCGTGGCGCCCAGGAGCGGGGCCAGCCCTGCTTTCATCTTCCATGCCTGGGTCTGCGTGAAGGCCCTGTGGTGGTGGGGTGTCTGTGGAGGACATGTGGTGCCTGTGAGGCCGCTGTGTTGCTCACCAGGCTGCCCTGGCACATGAGGGTCGCCATGCAAACCACACCCGGCCCAGTTGTCCTCATTCCTGCTGCTTTATAGGCTGCCACAGGAGGAAAATTTGGGAAGGAGGGCATTTAGTGCTCAGACATGGCTGATGAGGTGGCTTTGGGGAGCCTGCCATGGATGGACTAGGCTTGGGAGGTCCCTGGGCCTCACAGTCCTGTGGATGGGGTGTCTCTGGGTGTGATGGGTACACTGGGATGTGGGTGCTATGAGATTTCGGGGTGTTCCTGGCACAGGGTTCCAGGATGGGCTGTAGCTGCATTTGGAACCTCTGCGTGAGGAAGCCTGGGATTCTGGTCATGGCCCTGGCAGCTTCCTCTGCAGCACCACCCATCTTAGCTTTGCTCAGCATCCCAATGGAGTTTAAAATGGTTTCATCCTGAATAATTTATCTCCCAGAGAGAGAGAAGAGAGAGACACAGTGGAGGGAAGCGGGGAGGGGAGGGCTGGGTGTGAGCAGGGATGGGGCTCACCCGGAGCAGCGCTGTGCTCTGCTGGGCTTTGTTGCTCCCGGCATTTTCTGCTGAACAAAAGCTCTGGATCCCGGGTAGAGGCTCCCGTGGGAGCCCTCCTGACCCCTGACCTGCCCTCCTGCCACCTCCAGCAGCTCTTTGTCACCCCGAGTGAGCCCGGGCGTGACGCTCCGTGGTGTGGCCGGTTCGGCGGAGCAGGTCGTGGCTTTACTACGGGTTGTGAGCTTTCCTAAGGGGTTGCACACTGGAGGCAGGGCTGCCTCCCTCCCCATCGTCCCTACACGCTGCCCTACTTCTCGCCAGGCTCAGCCAGCTCTTGCTGCAGCCCTACAAAGAGGTTTGAATGCATTAGTTTACATGGAATTAAGCTCCAGATTCCAAACATGCTTTCAAGCTGGTTTGGCCTTATTTTCCTGCAAAAGGAGGCCAACTCCGTGTTGTAGGCAGGGGCTGTTGTAAGCAAGGGTTGAGCTGGAGTGGGGAGAGACCAGCACAGGCACCATATTCAGGCCATTAAAAGGAATTTTTGGCTCATGGACAAAACAAATTGAAAAATCTCCTTCTTTGTCACCACATCAGCAGTGATGGAAAAACAGAGCAAGGTTGTGGGGTGATCCTGCTGGTAGCCATCTTTCCGAAGGGATTTGAGCTTCAGCTTTTGATAGGAACATAATGAAATAATTGAAGTATATCACAAATGATTGCATAGAAAATCGTGGGTGAGGGGAAGGATGGAAAAATGTCGTTATTGGGGATCAGGAGAAACTGCAACACTGAACTCTGAGGTGAAGTGCTTCCTGCAACAGGTTGGTCTGAAATTCCCAGTGCTCCTTTGTCTGCTGGCAGAGCGATGCCAGCCGGGGAGGGAACAAGGAGCTCAAGTGCTCCTGGGATTTTTTTGGATAGCCTGTCATCCCTGAGAAAGGAACAGTTGTGTGGGGGTGGGGAGCGTCGTATTCAAAAGTGGGTGAAATGGAAATGAGCCAAAATTCTGCAAATTTATAAGGAGCAGCAAACAGAGATTTCTTTGAGGAAAGGTCGGAGCGTTTGTTGTGAGCACAGCCCTGGTAGGAGTGTGCGAGGAAATGGAAACTGTGCTCTACTCTGCAGGGCTTTTTTCATCCTTTAGCCAGGCAAAGATACACAAAGCTGCTTATTTTGGGAGGTGGTGGAATGTTTCTGTAATAATTTCAGCAAATTTTGGTTCACATAGAGCATCTGTAAGAGCAGCACACCCCCAACTTCATGGAGTGTTTTCTTTGTGGGGGAAAAATTGCTTTCCCTTGAATTTAATGGCTTTAAGCTGACAGAGGACAGGGTTAGGTGGGATATTGGGAAGAAATTCTTCCCTGTGAGGGAAATGAGACTGGCACAGGTTGCCCAGAGGAGCTGTGGCTGCCCCTGGATCCCTGGAAATGGCCAAGGCCAGGCTGGAAGGGGCTTGGAGCAGCCTGGGCTAGTGGAAGGTGTCCCTGCCCATGGCAGAGGTGGAATGGAATGAGCTTTAAGGTCCCTTCCAACCTAAACCATTCCAGGATTCTATAAATTTGAAAGTGGTTTCACCCAGAAGAGTCTGTGCTGGGTTTGATTTTCCTCCCTGTTCTGTATCCCACATCTGCCAGCTCCTAATGCCAGGTTCATGGATGAACATCCCAAGGATACCTGTCCTGGCCGTGCATCCTGTGGAAGCCACGCTGGGCAGAGCTGAGGAGCACACGGGGCTCAGCCAGGAGAAGATGATTAGAGAAGGAGCTGGGATGGTTCTCAGGAGGGAAGGGCTGAGCCGAGTGCAGGAATAATGCAGGAATATCCCCGCGGGGTCCTCGCAGCGCACCTGGGAGCTGCTGGATTGCTAACAGCTCCGATTAGGACTTCATTTTGGGCTGACAATCCTTTCCCCTTGTTGACACGGAGCGTGTAGAAGCATGTAGCGTTTGAAACACAATATGCAAAGCACAGTGTTAGTAACCAACTCCAGAACATTCCTGCGCTGCAGCGAGGCTGCCCACAGCCTGCGGATTTCATCAGCTCCTCTGAGCTGGCACAGGGAGGACGTGGAAGCGGTGAGCTGGAGTCACAGGAGAGCACGAGCCGTTTGCTTGAGCCATTCCCACAGTGCCCACTGGACTCTCTGGGTGTTTGCCCTTTCCAAAGGGAGGGAGATCCCAACCTTCTGGCTCTTCCACCGGTGTCATGTTGCCGGAGCCAGGGTGGAACGCTCCCGTGCCGGTGCTGGCGGGGCTCGGCTGCGCTTCCCGGAGCAGGGCGAGGGTTTGGCCACGTGAGGTGGCCACGAGGCCCAGGGAGGTGCTGGTGGTGAGCGCTTGGCTGGTTGCCCGTGGGCAAGCAGAAACCCGAGTTATCTCCAGCAGATAAGCACCAGCAGGAAAACACAGCAGCCTGGTTCGTCTGTAAACAAGTTCTTTCGCAAAAATGTCTGCCTGGGATGACTGGCAGGAAAAGTGAGGAGCCGGGAGCGTGCCAGCATCTGGCTGGGGAACAGGGAGCGTCCGGCTGGCCATGGGAAGGAGACGCTGCAACAAATGGCTCTGCCACTTTAAGCGGAGTTAAAACCCACACTGAGATCCACAGCACTGCTGGGCCCGAGCGCAGCCGCTCGCTACAAATATATGAAGAAAAGGCCACCAAAATAGAAAATGTCATCATCGCTCACGGGGCGGCGAGAGCCGAGCGCAGCGAGCGGTGGCAGAGTGGGACAGGAAGTCTCCTCCCCCTCCCCGGGTAGTGCTGATCAAAAGGATGTAAAGCTTGTTTACAACATGTATGCAAAATCTAGTTGGGAAGAAGTCTGAGGGCTTTGCAGACTGGGGTGCACTAGGAATGAGTGATGTAGTGTTAATGTAGGTTAAGCCTGCAGGGCCTGTGACCCAAAGTCAGAGGATTGTGGAGTATCCTGAGCTGGAAGGGACCCGCAGGGATCATTGAGCTCCTGGCCCTGCACAGACACCCCAACAATCCCAGCCTGTGCCTGAGAGCATTGCCCAAAGGCTCCTGGAGCTCTGGCGGCTTTGGGGCCGGGACCATGTCCTGGGGAGCCTGGGCAGTGCCCAGCACCCTCTGGGGGAAGAACCTTTTCCTGATCTGCAACCTAAACCTGCCCTGGCACAGCTCCAGCCACTGCCTGGGTGCTGTCGCTGGTCAGCAAAGCAGAGATCGGTGCCTGTCAAGCCATGGTCACGTTGTGCAAAGCAAGAAGAGGTGCCTGTCTCTGTGGGTTACATCCAGTGGGCTGCTTGGAATACCCACTGGAAGCGTCCTGCACCTCTGCTAACAAACACTGGCTGTCGGGAAGTCTTCATAGTGCTCCAGGTGAATGTCAGGACCCGGTGGGGCTGCCATGCATGGGGTCATTTTCCTTGGGATGAGTGTTTTGTGTAGCATTGATGCCCAAAGGTAGGAAAGAGCATTTGGCATTGAAAAGATGAAGGTTTTGGAGCTGTTTCAGAGTCTGGAACGAAATGGCAACTCGTTCGTACGAACACGAAGTGACTCTAGGCTGGTGATGGATCAGGGATGGACTCTCATGTTTGTGTGCATGGAACCAGGTGAGCTCTGCACTCTGAAGTGGCTCTGTGCAGCCTTCAGCCTCACTCACCTTTCTGTGCCTCGGCCAGAGGCATTTCCTTACCTCATCGGGAGTCTTAAGGCTTAATCCATTGTTTGTAAAGCTCCTTAAGATCCTTGTTTGGGAGTGCTGGAATCTGGAGGATTAAAACCAATTTATTTTTGTGTGTCTTGTATAATGTGCATCTCAAAGACTTTCCAAGGAAGGAGGAGTTGTGAGCCGGATGGAGATTGCAGGTCCGGAAGGTAAACACGAGGGAGGAAGTGGCAGGGAAGAACAAAGAGGGAAAAAGCCGAAGGCTGGTTCTCTGTGGCGGAGACTTGGCTGTAAGGACAGTGAGTTTCTAGCCCTGGAGGAAAGGGCTGGGTGTAGTAGAGCTGTCTCCCTCTTAATGCCACTTAAAGACCCATCTGGTCTGTGCTGCTGCCTCCGGAAGGGCAGGGCAGCTTTTCCCTTGCTGTGTCTGTTCCCTCTGACGGGGAAGCAGGAATCTCACCTGTCCTCACCCCGTCCCTTTTGTCAGCCCCAAGCACCAAATAAGCTCGTAAGAATGAATGTCAGTGATCTGGACAAGGGGGATGTTTAAAACCAGGTCTCAGCGGATCAGCACTGGTGCTGTCCCCCAGGGCAGGTGCCACATCTCCAGAGCCTCATGTGCCACATGTTACAAGTCAGGGAAGAGGTGACACGGTGCTTTGGACACAGGTGGTGCCTTGGCTCCTGTGGGGAAGCAGAAACTGGTGATTAAATTCTTTCCCCAGGTGCAGGCTGGAGCGTTCTGTGTAGGTGTGTTGCCATCATGTGACCCTTCACATTTTACACTCGGTGTTTTCCCGTGTGAACTTGTTTGGGGTCACAGGACAGGAGTCGTAGCCCAGTGCAGGACAGGTTTCCATTGGGATTTCTGGTTTAGGAGCTCACCAAGAGATGTCAAATCCTTGTGAGGTTACAAGCATCGGGGCAGTGGTTTGCAGATGATGTCAGAGCACACCTGAGACCCTCGGGATTCTGTTGTTGAAGCCCTGTAATTGTACAGGAGCTACAGGAGAGGAGAGCTTGCAGGAGCAGCCATCAGCTGGTGCTGGTGGTACCAGTGGTGTGAGGGGAGGGAGGCTTGCGTGGGGCTGGAGGTGCCCGAGCCAGTGTTGGCAGGCAGGTGTAGGTGTGGTGCAGGAAAATTCCTGAGGTGTGGGTGTGCTGGAGCCAGGGAGGACGAGCTACCAGTGCCAAGGGCTGGGAATGGGCAGTGCCAGGCCCCGCTGGGAACAGCACTTGGTGGCACTGGGACACGACAGAAGGGATGCTCTGGGTCCTGGGACGCTGCTGGTGTTATGTCTTGGTGGGTTTATCCTAAACCCAGCAATATTTGTTGTTCCCAGTCCCCTGGGATCAGAGCTCTGAGTTAGGGATTCTGGGGGGAGTGGGTGGGACGGGCTCCCCGCGTGGCTTTGCGCTCGCAGAGCTAATGGGATTAAAGGAGTATTCACTGGGAGAAGAAAAGAGGCTGGGGGGCTTCAGTGGGGCTCAGAAGCCTTGTTTCATGCGTTGGGAGTGGGAAACACAGGCTATTGAGCTTAGCAAGGAGAAAGTTGGGAGCATCTGGTGGGTTGGAAGCCCGGCCGTGCCGACTGCTGGCGCCAGGGCAGGGTCTGGGGGGTGTTTGCCTCCAAAACATCTGCTGCCCTCAGGTTTGGGGTGACCCACCCTGCTCCCTTTGTTCTGGGAGGGTTACAAATAGACACGTCTCTCCTTGTTGGAAGTGGCCGCTAAAGAAATTAAAAATAAAGTACCAGATTGCTTAGGAGGGTTGCTAGTGGGAGAGGAGCTCAGGTGTGGCTGTAGCAGCCCTTGCATCTGTAAATATGTAATTAGGCTCTCCTTTAGTTGTCTCTTGGTTTGAAAATACCTGCTGTGGTTGGTCTGAATCTGTAGAAATGCAAGAATTTACTTGGAGAAGTTCTGTCACCTGTTTGCTAAGATCCTGAAGCAAGTCCTTCTGGCTTTGAAAAAGTTTATTAATTTGAACTATTCTCCTATTTTTGGTGTTCCTCACCTCTCTCCCTTATGTCTGTCACTTTCTTGCCTCATCCACTATTTCCTCCTTAAAATCCAGTTGCTTCACACTCCAGCTCTCCTTTTCCTGTGCAGCTGGGCTTAGTACCTGCAGCTCCAGGTGCCTTTGCTTTACCCCCATGACCAGCACTCCGTGATCCAGCACTTGGTGCTGCCTTCCCTGCTTCCCGTCTCAGCTCAAAGTTACTTAATGGGAACTCAAAGTGCTGTTTGAGCTCTAGAACTAACATTTCCCTCCACATACATTTTTCCTTTTGTTCTGCTTGATCTTGTGACCATCAAGTAGTTTAAATAAAGCTCTTTTTTCGTCTGCTGCACCCTCAGCAGTGAAAGATGGGAGCTCTGAACAGGCACCAACATTTTCTCTTTCACAGCAGAGAAATAATCCCAAACGACTAGGTTTTCCCTCCCTGGTGACCTTGTGCATCCCCCATCCCCAAGCCATTGCACTGTGATAAAGCAAATGGAATATTGTGCATTTCAGGAGAGGTTTTGAATTCCTCAGGGTTAATCCATGGCACGTGAAGAGCCTCGGAGCAGTTTTATGAAGCTCCACTGCTGACACCGGAGCCATTAGCGGATATTTCAGGTTTTGCTGCTGTCAGGTGTAAGCTCAGCAGGTGCAGAGCTCTGGGGCAGAGCTGCTCCAGCAGGAGATGGGCTGGGACTGCTGTAGGGAGGGCCTGGGGATGCATCTGAGAGGGGATGGAGGCCCGCGGGCTGTTCACACGGGCTCTGCTGTTGTGGGGTTGGGGTGGGACATGGCTGTGCTCGCTGGCTGAGCTGGGAAGGAGCAGGCAGGTGCTGTGTTCAGGGAAGAGAAGCTGGAGGTACAGGTTGCATCAGAAATCTGCTACTGATCTGTTGTGAATGAGCAGCAGCCAGTTATTGCCAGGGTCTGACTGAGCCCCTTCCTCTGCTGGGATCTGGGAGTTCGTGCCCCTCTCTTTCACTGCTCTTCCCTGGAAGTGCCCAAGGCTGGATTGGATGGGGTTTGGGGCGGTCTGCTCTAGGGGAAGATGTCCCTGCCCATGGTGTGGAACTGGATGAGCTTTAAGGTCTCTTGTAACACAAATCTTTCTGGGATTCTTCCCCCCCGTGCTCCAAACCATCAGGCTGGAGATATCCTTCCCTGCAATATCCCACCACGCTTTTATTGTCCTCTCCTTCTTGACTTCATTATGTCTTGATCTCTGTAACCTGTTTAACATGTGTAAATACTGAAATGAGATTATCTTTAAAGAGCCCTTTATTAAAAATGTACTGACCATCCTAATCAGGAGAAATGTGCCTGTAGCTGCTTTTCTCTCTGCTGCATTTCCACAAGTAGTGAGGGCAGGGTGGTGAATCATCTCAGACAGCTTGGGCTGCAAGCTGGGCAGGTTTCTTCACACACCGAGCTGATGTGATGCTCCCAGTGTGGCACGACCTGCACGGGGAGGTGGGCTTGCTCCCATGGGAGGGTCCCAGGGACACGAGCTCTGGCTGTGTTTGCAATTTAAACACCTCCAAACCTCACTAATCTGTTGTTGGTGGCCCTCGGTGTGGCGAGTGTGGTGTTGGTGCCCGCTGGGCTGACATGACCAGACTTTTTTGGGTGTGTGGCAGCAGTGCCAAGGGACCTGTGCCTGGGGTCTGGCTGGTCTCTGGTAGATCAGGAGGGCCCCAGTGGATATCCTCATCCCTTCCCATCCCACACCAGCCCCACATCAAGCAGCTGGAGCTGACGTGGGACCTGCGCCCCAGTGTCGTGTCGCTGTGTCCAACCTCCCTGCCCAGGGCTTCACGCCACAGCCCCTCCTCGGGGAGAGGGTTTAGGGCGGCGAGAGGTGGGGTACAGCCAGTGCGGGGAGCTGGCAGGGCACAGCCTGCCCTGGGCACAGGGGACGTACCCAGAAACGGCTTTGGGCCTTGCGTGGGCATTTTGGGGCCAGCCTAGGAGTGGTGCGGGAGGGGCTCAGATGAAGCTGCCTCAGATGAAGCGTGTGATTTAATGAGCCGCAGTCACGGGAATTCGGTGTTTGCAGTGTTAGAGCAGGGTCAGGAGGGCAGGGGGGCCCTGGAGAGGCAGCCGAGGCCCCAGGGCCACCTGAAGAGCAGCCGGGGGTGCCGTGCCAGAGGCGCCCGTCCTCGTCCTCGTCACTGGGCAGTGATGGCAGAGCCCTCTCCTGCGGCCTTGCGGGCAGCTGTGCCTGCCTCTGCCGGGGATCCTGGCTTTCCTCGGGGATTGCTGGAAAGTCCCCGCGTCCATGTGCTGTTTGTCACAGGGTGAGCAGGGTGGTCTCACTGCTGTTCCATCGGTGTTTATTGCTGGAGCTGAGGAGCCTTTTCCGTACGGTTCTGGTGGAGCCCTCAGCGCGTGAGGATGATCAGAGAAGGGTTTTTTTTTCCCCTTGTAAAATATATTCCAGCTCCAGTTTGTAATGTGGCGAGAGGGGGAGCGAGAGAAGGGAACAACAGCATTAGCGGATGTAGAAGTAGCTGGAATGAGAAGCTTTTGTGCCATTAATAACAGTCCTGGCAGGCAGCCAAGGCTGGGAGTGTGGGATTAGCCTGAACAATCAAGACTGCGGGATCAAAACAAGGAGGCAGGAACAGCGAGGTCACACTGCTGCCATCTGCGCTGCCGCAGTGGTGGGAGGGAGCGGAAGAGGGGGATGCGCTGGAGGAGCGGTGCCGATAGCGCAGGCAGTGGGGGCCACCGCCCCCGGAGCGGCCCCGCGCCCCTGCCGGGGGCTCGGGCCCGGGGGCTTCACCTCCGGCCCTCCGCAGGCACTTGCCGAGCCCCCGGAGGGGAGGGCGGCTGCAGCGTGGCCGTGTTAGGAAATGGCTTCTGGAAAAGCAGCGGCGGCGCGGTGGGGCTCGGCCGAGCGGCGCCGGGGCGTTTGGGATGGGGGCTCCGTGCGGCAGTGCCGGTGGCTCGCCCCAGCCTGTTTGTGACTCCATCTGGTGGCCCGGGGGTGGGGAGAGGTCAGCGGCCGCATTGGGCCGCAGCTTTGTGTGGGTGAAGGGGCCGTGTCCCTGCCTGGTGTGGGGGCGAGCGGCCTTTCCGGGGGCTCCACGTGCGGCTTTGCATCACCCTTCCAAAGGAGCGACTGGAGACTGCAGCCGAAAGGCGATTTTTGCAGCAGATGGAGGCAAGTCTTGTTCTGCTTCACTCTGGCCTCCATCAGCCTTCGCTGGAAAACCTTCCAAGAGTATCAGAGGCAAAAGGATTCGCGTCAGTTGTGCCGCTTCTCCTCTCTTCCTCTCTGACCCAGTAAATCTCGCTGTCCTGTGAATGTAAATACAAAAGCTGAAGCGCGAGAGAAGCAAAGCAGTGTCCCACAAACAGCCTCCCAGCTCTTGCTAAAAATATCTCTGTGCGGTGCAGTAACTCCCAGGCATTCTTTTGTCTGACTGCTTTTGAATTCCCTAATTGAAGTTGGTTGGAGGGCAGTGCACCAGCTTCCTGAATAGCTCAGATGTTGATTGTGAGTTAAAAAACAAGAGCAAAATTGTTTTCCCTTTGTGCCGCCGCGCTTTTATTTACCTTCCCCCTCCCCTCCCTCATTTTTAATCTCTGTATTTTTTTTTACTTGCAATTTTATTTTGTGAGACAACCGCATTAAATCCGGCTGCGGGGAAGGGGCTGGGAGGCAGCGAGCAGGAAGACACAGTGTTGGGTACGTGATGCCACGTGCGCCTCGGAGCTGGGGCTCCGTCGGAAACGTCCGGGCTGGTGCAGAGGTGCCCTGCAAATGGAGCTTAACGTAGTAGGAAGTGTTAATAATATTCCTAATTGCCTACTAATAACTGAATCTGTGGAATTTGGCAGCAACTGGGATATAGTTTTCTCCTGCAATCTGTCGATTCCCTCCAGAAAGAGCAGAGTTGCTTCCCTGACACACAGTAGCAAATCTTGAATTCACTGGAGGTACTGGGGGGAGCTTTCCAGGTTCCACGTGGCCTCAGACTCATCCATGGAGCTTCCAAGGGTGCTTCCCTGGATGAAAACTGCCATATTTTGGTCCAGCACTCCAGATTTAACAGAGGAAGGGTAAAACCAGGCTGTTTCTCTCCTTTCTGCGTTTTTTAGTGTTTTTTTCATTTGGACCTGGAACCTGAGAAACCCAGGCGTTCCCAAAAAGCTGCTGGAAGCACACACAGTGTGTATAGTTGGCTTTCCTGGCCATCCAGGGATAATTCCTGGGCTCCCATAGGGACAGGGAGGAAAAGTTTGTGACCAGTAATTTGTGATAAGTCATGGGCAGTCCCAAGAATCTCCCCAGAATATTGGCATAAATGAAATAAATTTGAGTATTTGGTATATATCGGGTAAAAGGGATGAACCACAAATGCTCTTACCTCTGGCAATCAGACACAGACATTACTTTTACGTTAGTAAATTAAAGGTTTGAAATTGTGATGGAGGTTGGAGAGAAACTGAATCAGATGCTGCTTCAGGAGCCAGAATTTATTCAGGCTCTCCGTGGTGGGAGACATTTCGTAGCTGCTCAGCAGCAGCAGAAAAACAAGCACAAATTTTTCTGTCTTCAGGGATAACTGCAGTGAGGCCTGTGGGGGAGGGCTGTGCCAGGACTGGAATACCTCCCTGGAAAACCTCCTCATCCCCTGCACAGCGGCAGCCCCCAAAACTCCCCCAGCACGTGGGGACGGGGGTGGCCTGGGGGGCCTGTGGGGGAGCCAAGCTCCTCCGGCACTTTCCTTGGAAATGGAGCACCTTCCTGGTCTGCCACACACTAAACCAAGGTGCCACACCGTGAGAGGGCAGCCAGTGAGCCTGGTGTGCTGCTCCTGCTCGGCTTTACAGGAGGATGAGTCTGGGAAGAGCAGAGTCCTGCCTGCACTCTGCCTGCTTTTGGTGTGGTGATGGGAACCAGGTGCCAGATTTCACCCCCTTTCCTTGCTGTTCTTCCCACATGCAAATGGACTCTGCAGCAGAGAAACGCCCTTAGGGATGCCCCATCCCTGGAAGTGTCCCAGGCCAGGATGGACAGGGCTTGGAGCAGACTGGTCTAGTGGAAGGTGTCCCTGCCCATGGCAGCAGGTGGAACAAGATGAGCTTTAAGGTCCTTTCCAACCCTGACCATCCTGGGATTGCTTTTGCCTAAAACCTCCCTTCCTGTCAGTGCCTGCTGCTTGTAGGAAGTCTGGGCATGGCTTGGTGGTGTGGGGTTGGGTCTGAGCTGTGGAGCTGGGGCTGGAGCAGGATCGCGGCACCACGGTTGCGTCCCCTCCACTCAGCTCCCAGGTTAACATTTAACCTGTCTGGTTTCAGTCCCTGGGGTTGTTTGGTGTTTCAGGGCACTTTGTGTGGCTCTAAGCAGCTCCTTGGAGAGGCTGGGCTTATCGGCTGAGCAGGAATGCGAAGAATTCATGGGGAGGAAGATGAGTTTTCCCGTTCCCAGTGGAGGGAAACCAAGCCTGGGCAGGTGATGTTTTATGCACACCATGGCAGCTCCCAGCTTTGGGAGCCTCCCTTCACGTTCCACCTGGCCAAAATATTTTGCTCTGATTGTGAACCTTAGAGGGAAGAGAGCTCCAGTGGAAAAGTTGACGCAGCCTTATCTGCGGCGCAGCCTCTGCGATAGAGGAATCCGAGCCCTGGCTTATGTCAGGCTGGAAGCTCACCCCTTCCCTTCCAGCAAACTGCATTCCGTTGCCTTGGAGCTGCTCCTTCATCGGGGGCACATCCTTCAAGGAGTGTGGTCAAGAATAGGGGCCTGGGTTCATTTTAAATACATCTTGAATTCCCCCATGGCTCTCTTTGTTAGCCCAGTGTCTTGTGAATGGTCCTCCTTGGAGTGCCACCGCATTCCCAGCATCCCTCCTCCAGAAACTTCAGCCCTTGCCTTCAGCGTGCAATTATTCTTGCAGGAGTCATTCAGGTCATCCGTTCTCCTCGTGCAGTAAGTGACGCTTCTACCCATGACTGATGCTGAACATAGTCCGGGGTCACCTTACCCAGCGCTCGGTGCCCGAGGCTGCTGTTGCAGTGTGTGTGAACAGGCTCCCAAACTTCTGCCGGCGGTTTGTTAGCAGGGAAAAAGCCCTGGCACTCAGTTTGCCAGCAGTGCCCAGACCCCCTCGCTGGCACAGCGGGGCTGTCCTGGCTCAGCCTGGCGAGGGGGGAGCCGCTGCTCCCCTCGCACCATAACCCCCATAACTGACCCGAAGCAGCGGCTCCGGGGTCAGGCTGACATCTGGCACCGCGGCCAGCAGGGGAGGGAGGGGAATGCTGGCTGGAGGGGAAGGAGCTGGAGGAGGGGAAGGATAGAGCTGGGAGCTCCTGAAGCTCCAGGGTGAGACATTAAGCAGGAGAAGGGGCAGGATGTAATGCTCAGTGATTTTTGCGAGCGGCCAAGGGCTGGCTCGGGGCTAAGGGCAGCTTGTTTGCAGCGAGGCACTGCAGATAACAACAACAACAAAGGGGGCAGTTAATTGCCATCTCTCCATCACGCCTTGCTCCGTGTTTGTCTCGGGGCAGGATGCGTTTGCAGATGGATTTTGGAAGTAGCCGGGGATCAGATGTGTTTTGTTCTTTGGTTTTGCTCACTGTCGGTGCTCGGTGACACAGAGCTGCCTCTGCCTTCAAAGGCCATGGTTAATGTTACAATTTCCTTCCTGCTATGGGCTGCTGTTTTCTCTGCTCACACCTTTCTGGAAGCCTTTCAGGCTACAGTATTCCCTACTTGGTTTTGTATTACATGAGTCTTTTTCTAGAAGAGTTGAGAAAAAAATCTTTTTTTTTTTTGCTTTAGGTGCATAAAGGAATAATATTCTGTTCACCTGCTAAAACCAGCCCAAGGTTTCAAGAGGCCAAGCCTGCTGTGGTGTGTTCTGGTGAGGGAAAATATTGCCCCAAGTGGAGAAGCTTTTGCTGCTGAAGCAGAATTTTAGTGTTGATGGTGTGTTGTCCTGGTCAAAATCCTCTCCCCTGGCTCTTGGGGTGAGGATTCCCCTGCTCCCAGCTGCCATCCATTTCTTCATGGAAAGGGCTGTCAGGCATTGGAAGGGGCTGCCCAGGGAGGTGGTGCAGTCCCCATCTCTGGAGGTGTTCAAGGACTGACGTGAAGATGGCACTCAGTGCTCTGGGCTGGGTGATGGGTGGGGATTGGTCACAGGTTGAACTCAGTCTTGGGGGTCTCTTCTTTTCCAACCTAAATGATCCTGTGGTTTTGGAGTTGCCTGAAAAGCCTCCATCCTGTCGCACGCTCTCTGTAGACAAACAGGGCTGTTGTACCTCTGACAGCTGCCAGTTTAATGCTCTGGAGTTGCATTTCCTTGCAGGAAGCTCAACCTCACGAGGCAGCTTAGGACAGAAAATCCAGGTTCCATTAGAAACCATTGGAAATGAGTTCCCAGGTTGTTCTAAGGTAAATCAATAATGCCTGTAATCTCCCTGGCTGGACTGAGTGACCAAGCCAACAGTTCATTTAACCACATTTTATTTTTCTAAAGCACTTTCAAAATCATTCCTGTTGATTGTGACTCCTCACTCTGAATTGCTGTTATGAAATTCTCGGGCAGCATTTGGTTCCGAGTGCTGCCAAAACCTTGGTAATTCCCTCAGCCCCGTGCCTGGGAACTGGAGTCACTGCAGGGCTGAGCCTGTACTGGCTCCAAGGGAGCCACAAAATCCCTGCAAGTTTGGGAGTGGTGCTGGTCTGGAGAAAGACAGCTGCTTCTCAGTGTTGCACTAATGGGTCTTGCTGATTTTTAATGTATTTCTAATCAGCTTTAATAAGCGACTTGTCCTTTCTCAGAGCAAATCCTCCAAACTTGTGAACCTTCCAAGCTAAATGTGAGAAAGAGTTATAAATGGTGCTTTTTTGGTAGAGATTTGAGGCTATTCAATGAATTTTTGTAGTACTTTGTCATGATAGTCATCTTTTTGATTCTCTAGGAGCCTTGCAACCAAGTTTATCATCTGATGGAAACTCAGCCTTATTTAACAGCATTTGAACATTTGAACAGCATAACTCAGCCTTATTTAACAGCATTGCCAGGTACTGAAATAATGTCTTGAATGGGGTAAGACTTGGCTTGATACAGGGCTGTGGTCTTGGAAAACCTGTAATTCCTTCCCCCCCTGGTTATTACTATCAGATTTTTCTCTTTAGCTGTGCACAGAGAAGACTGAGTTGCTGGAACATGATCTATTTTGATTACTAAAAATCTTAGCGCTGCTAATTTAGTCAGTTGGTACGTTACGAACGTAGAGTCTGTGTGTTCAAACTGTTCTTGGGTTTTTTTTTTACTTAATAAGTTCTCCAGATAGTTGCCATGGAAATAATCCTGGATTCAGGGAGGATGTGAAGGCCCCGAAGATGCGGCACAGTGGCAGCCGCGTGTGGTCTGGGCGTTCTGGGCTTGGCTCAATGACACATCCCAGTGTTGTGACTGGCTCTGGGATGGGAACCAGCTTGTTCCTCCCGTGGCTGTCCCAGTTCCCCCTTCGGTGTTTTGGGCGGAATCTTCCTGATTTTCATAGCACAGAAAGGTTGAAGAAAAGGCTCACCGGTGGTTTCAAGGCTAATTGTTTTTCTGTCTTGTCTTTGCCTGAATCACACTAATATGAAGAGGTCTGGCTGTTGTTTTGGCCTCACCTGGGCCTCTCTGGGTGCTGGGGGTCTGTGCCAAATTTGGGGAGATCCCCCTTGCTCCACTCCTGGAGCACTGGGAGCTGTGCTGGATGAGGCCTCAGCAGGAGCCTCCCCATGGCCCATTTGTGCCGCAAGAAGAACAAATCTGCTTCCTCTGGGCCTGAGTTTTCTTCTTCCACAACTTCCTTGTTGTGCAGATGTTGTGTTTTTGGTGAAATCTATGTGTGTGGTTTCCAGGCACCGTCATCTGAATGTGTTTTGTGTGGCTTAAACCAAACCTGGGGACTTCTGGCTTGCAGTAAGGCAGCCAGTCCTAATTGCAGGAAAATTCAGATTATTTTCTTGGCTTCGCAAGACTTGAGAAAATGTCTTATTATTTAAGCTGGAATTGACTTTTGTTTATGGCATGAGAATGATATTTGGGCTGTGTGGATCCTGTTGATCTGTGGGGCAGGACCAAGCACAGGAGCTGCCAAAGTAGCAACTCATCTTCTTGTACCAGCTTTGTGTCGGAGTGATACCCAGGAGAAGCATCTCCTACACTGATGGACACCCTGAGTCACAGAATCCCAGACTGGTTTGGGTTGGAAGAGACCTTAAAGCTCATCTGTTCCAACCCCTGCCATGGGCAGGGACGCCTTCCATTATCCCAGGGTGCTCCAGGCCCTGTCCATCCTGGCTTAAGCAGCTACAGATGAAATTTAATTGCATTGATGTTGATATCAGGCCAAATGAGTGACGTATTTGCCGAGTCTGAAGAGTTGTGGTAGGTTTAATGGTGAACTGTGGAGGAGGTGTGTTGTTAAGTTGTAGTGACAAAGCCTTGGTGAGCTGTTTTCCTGCATGGTGGCCCAGTACAATGGGACACTGCCCCTTCCTCGGTGGTGAGATACAGGTGGATCACAGAATGCTTTGGGTTGGAAGGGACCTTAAAGCTCACCCCGTTGCAGGCCTTGTCTGTGTACTTTAAATTGTAGCTGTATCAACATCATATGAGAGATTTTCCTTTCTCAGCGTGTATCTGTATATTAATATTTTTATCTGGAGAGCTGAAGGGCCCTTTCTTCTCCCCACCCCTCTTATTTGTATCCGTTATTGAGTAGCTCTTGCTGGAATGTGTAGGAAACCATGCAGTGCAGCCTGCCCTTCATGTGGCACAGAAATGGAGACGGAGATCCCATGGCTCCGCCGCCGTCCCACCTCTCACCCCCAGACACGCCTGCCCTGGATCCTGACTGTATCGCAGTCCAGTGACCAGGGGGATCTCAAAGGCAGGTTTAAAACAGCCAAGTCAGCACCTTAACAAAGATGACTGAGGCCCCACCAGCTCGCTGTAGACCCCACCTCCCCATTCCTATTCCTATTCCAGGCAGCAGCTCTGCATCCTTTTACGCTGCGCTGGGTGTATTAAATTAGGGAGCAGAGTGACAGCTGGGCAGGAGCTGGGAACAATGCAGATAAAGTTGGCTTTCAGTGCTGTGACCCTCTCCAGGCTGCACGCCAGGAGACTATAAATAATTGATAGGAGCAGCCACCCTGGCCAGCACGCTAATGTACCGCCCGGCTCCGGCGGCGAGCGGAACTGCGCTCCCCATTACATCACCCGGGCTCTCCGACCGCCAATGTCATTTCTCTGCTTTTAAATAATAAATTGCACTGGGAGTTGAAACACTCCTTCGCCCCATTCAAGCCTACCAGGGTGTGCAACTACACAAATGAATTTTACAGATGGTAAAATAAATTTTGTATCAAGCTGAAGAGAATTCCTCGTGGGAGGAGTTCAGCCCCGAGGACTCGCCCCTGATCGGCAATGGGTTATGGGGATCAAAGGCAGCTCTTGGTGGTGTTGGATCACTACTTTGAAGCTTGACTTGGCGTCACTGGCCTAAGTTCACAGGTAGTTTCGGGGGTAAAGTTCTCTGGTGTTGTAAGTCAGAAAATTCCCCTTGGCCGGGGCCGTGAGCGAAGGCGTGCGAGTGGCGCACGCCGGCTCGGCTTCCGCTTCCAATGGCTGGAGCTTCCCAGCAGTGAAAACAGCCTGATGTAACCCAAACCCTGAGATCTTTCCCTTGAGTCTGTCTGTAACCTCCTGCTTACCCACAGATATGTGGAGAAAAGCTGAAATGTGCTTTGGCTAATCATAGTCAGAGAATGGTTTGGGTCGGAAGGGACCTTAAAGCTTGTCCAGTCCCCATGCCCTGCCATGGGCAGGGACATCTTCCACTAGACCAGGTTGCTCCAACCTGGCCTTTCCAGACTTTGGGAACAGTGACTCTGACCACAGGGGGACACTTTTTTGGTGGACCTTTGCAGCTTTTTAAGCTCATTTTTTTGGGGCTGCAAGGATTTTGAGAATATAATTAAAAGAAATAAACCCTGTGAGTACTAGACTAGAATCCACAAGCAGCAGGAATTGGGCAGGTTGTGATGCCTTGTTCCTGATAAATTAGTGGAGAATAAATAGAGACTCAAACCAAAGAGGAGTCAGCTGTTAGTGTGGAAAAAAAAAATGAGTGGAATTCTGGGAATACTGAGAGCAAGGACCTGCAGTGCATGACCAGAGCACCAGGACACAAAGGTGAAAGAAGCTTTGCTCAGCACTGAATATGAAGTAGAGTCACAAAATCCTTTAGGTTGGAAGCACCTATTCCCCCAGCACTGCCAAGGCCACCCCTAACCCATGTCCCTAAAGTGCCACATCCACATGGTTCTTAAATCCCTTCAGGGATGGTGACTCCACCACTGCCCTCTAAAGATAATTGGGGCTTCCAGGAATTATCTGTCCTGTGAGTGCATCTTGCAAGTCTCAAAATTTGTGCTGTGTGACTGAAAAGGGTTGGTTCCTCACCTTCCAGAGAAAGGGACTTAGGGAATGATGATTTCCAAACCAGGAAGTGAGCGATGGCGCAGAGCTGCCTAAGGAAGCGTAAGCTGCTTACGGTGGATTAGATGAGTGCCTGCTTAGCTCTGCAATTAGAGAGGGAGATGGTGTGATAAATCATGAGTAACCAGCTTACCTGTCCCGTGATGTTGTTTATCTCTGGGCACATGTGCTCCAGTTTCCATAGGTGGTGGAGCATCTGCTTTTAAAGGAGTAGGTCTGGAAAAGAGGATGTGCTTTCCGTACGGTTTCCTGGAGTTTCTTTGCTACCCTTGAACATCAGGTTTGCCCTGCAGTGAAGTTCTTTCCAGAGGACCCCAGATGGGGTCACACTGCAGGGCTGGTTTGTGTTTTCCAAGAGGTCCTGGGCTCCTGGTCTGTGGCCATGGCCCATGGGGGTGCTGGCACCAGCTCTTCTTGAGCCCATCCCTTGTCCTACTGCCGCCATCCACAAGCTGCCCTGTGGTGGGACCTCATGGGAGGCAGCACGGGCTGTAGGAGGGGAAGGTGTTTTCCAGGGGTGCTGAGCAGCCTTGCACAGGCTCCCACGAGGATCCTGTGGTCTTCAGCTGCTGTTGTTCACTCCAGCTGCACGGCGAGAACAGCCTGCACAGCTCTGGGGTGTTGCTGACGTCGGTCTGTAAATACTCCGGACACAGGAAAGCTTTTATTGGGCATAATGTGTGAAATATTGAAACTGCTCCTTGCTGGTGGCTGAGCTCTGGGTTATCCACCTGCCTGTGCCTCCAGCCAGTCCCTGCCAGCCCTTGTTGCTGGGAGGACACAAATCCCAGCACCAGCAGTGCAGAGCTTGCTTTTTTCCCATGCCAGGAACTCTGCCATATCCTCCTTGCATCAGCAGCGTCTCCTCCATCTCTCCCAGGTGTACAGCTTAGCAAACACATTCAAAACACTGCAAGATTTTGGCCAGCTTTGGAGAACTGGTTGATGGGAGAAGTGATTCTTTTCCAGGAAACCAGTGCAGCCTGTGCATGGTGTCGTAAACAGTGTGACTGTTGTCCTGTTGTTATTGGTCCTTTCCCAGGTGATTGTGACAGGTGATTGTGCTGGCTGGCCCTGGGGAATGGTGTTCCTCAAACTGAAATACCATCTGGGATTTTAGGGTCTCTGTGAAGATCTGACTCTGAAGGCTCAGAGGTGCACAAACTGTGCTACGGATGCTGATACGGAGAGGGGCTTCCAAAGTTAGGGAAGAGGTGATAAAGATGATCCTGGAATCCCAGACTGGTTTGGGTGGGAAGGGACCTTAAAGATCATCCAGTTTCACCCCCTGCCATGGCAGGGACACCTTCCACTATCTCAGGTTGCTCCAAGCCCCGTCCAGCCTGGCCTTGGACACTTCCAGGGATCCAGGGGCAGCCACAGCTGCTCTGGGCACCCTGTGGAGGGTCTCCCCACCCTCACAGGGAGGAGTTTCTTCCCAGTGTCCCATCTAACCCTGCCCTCTCATCCCCAGGGTGCTGAGGACACGCTGGTAGCCTCAGCAGGACAGCAGAGAGCAGGAGATGCTGCTGCACCTCCATGCATGGGACATCCATCAGCTGGTTCCCATACTGACCAGTCCTGCTGGCCCCATCCCCTTCTTCCCCTGTGCCTGCCAGGAACTCCATCCTTCCCTGCAGCTCACCTTCCTGAGCTCGGGAAAGGGCCTGTGCTATTCTTAGCAGCTCGGCAGAAGATGCAGCAAGAGCCTTTGATGGAGGGAGCAGGAGTAACCATGGCAGTCTCCCGGAATGGGGAACTGTGGATTACAGACATTAAAAGGCATAAAGCAAATAGCAGGATAATACTCGCTGGTGGTTTTCTAGTGAGCAGAAGGCACTGCTTGATTTCCCTGTTTAGGTGAGGCACTGTAAATTACCTGCAGTTAAAAAATAATGCTAATTAAATTCAGATGCAATAACGATTAACACTGCTGATCTCAATGCACTGGATTTCCTTGCGGCTCTAATTGACAGAGAAAAAGCCCCGACCCTGCCTGAGAAAAGGAGGGGGGATTCTTGCTTCTGGCTCCATGCAGGATCCTCCTCCTCCTGGTGCAGTTGTCAAGTTTGCATTTCCCCTTTCCCTGCTTTATTATTTTTATTTTTAATGCAAGGCACTTCACAGAATCACAAAATCATTGAGGCTGCAGAAGACCCCCAAGATCATCGAGTATGACTGTTTCCCACTTTGTCATCAGATCAGAGCACGGAGTGCCATGTCCACTCATTCCTCCAGGCATGGGGACTCCACCACCTCCCTGGGCAGCCCCTGCCAATGCCTGACCGCCCTTTCCATGACAAAATTCCTCCTGATGTCCAACCTGAACCTCCTGTGGCACAGCTTGAGGCCTGTCCCTGTTCCCTGGGAGCAGAGCCTGTCCCCTCCTGTGAGAGCCAGAAGGTCCCCCCTGAGCTCTTCTCCAGGCTGAGCTCCCGTGGTTCCCTCAGCCTCTCCTGGTGCTGCAGCCCCTTCCCAGCTCCATTCCCTTCTCTGGACACTCTCCAGCAAGATTGGAGGAGCTGGATTTGCCAGTCCCTTTGCCAGCGGCCAGAGCCAGGATCCAGGATCCAGGATCCAGGAGCTGCCCCGAAGCTCTGCCCGTGCGGCCCTGCAGGCTCCCCGTGCCCGTGTGTGGTGGGTGCTCACAGCGAGCCCCAGCACCTCCTGCCCTGGGCAGAGGGCACCGTGTGCTCCTCCTTGCCTTGGTTTTGCAGAGGAGAGGCGAAGGAGCCGGGTGCTTTGGGCCTCTCCCGCAGCGTTCGCTTAGCATGCGTGCGGTGTTCTCTGCACAGCAAATTCCGCTTTCAACTTCAGCGAGTGCTGAGGCTCTGCCTAAATGGGCCTGCTAAAGATATTTTTTGACATTTGAAAATCCTATTAAGGCCGTTTCTCCGTCTCCCCTCGCTCCCTCCCCGCTGCCAGCTCACCATGGAGGCTCTGCAAAGGTTTCTTTAGGAGGCCGGGTCACGTCCTGCACAACAGGCCTTGGGAATATGGGTCACAACGAGAGGAGGGGAACAAAAACTATATTGTCCTCATGTCTTACACTGATGGCTGATTGAGGGACTCCCTGAACGGACAGTTTAGGGTCTTAATGAGGTACCAAACATGAGGTAATTCAGAATGCGCCCCTTTTCAGGCCACCAGCTCGACGCGCGGCAGGCCAGGAGCGGGTTCCTCGCTCCTGCTCCTGCTGCAGCTCCTCTTTTCCAAGGGCACAGGCATGGCAGCGCGTCCTTGGAGCACAGTTTGCCATGGTTCCCGTTCCTGCGTGACTCACTGGTGAAGCCCATGAGCACGTTGTTGATTTTCTTATTTACAAATAATTCTCTAAGTTGAAGCTGTTACTCATTGACTTAAAAGCGCAGGGCCGGAGGCTGGAGCTGGTCCCTTCAGCCTCATATTGCAGCTTCTCCTCCAGGCTCTGTAAAATTAAATTTAAAGAAGGATTTCTATCAAATCCTCATTTTCTGGGAAATTCCTGAAACCGAGAGCAGCCTGCAGTGGGACAATCACCAGTTGTGCTGGTAGGTGTGTAATTACCCAGGTTTTGGGGAGCGGGGATGCAAACAAGTTTGCATACATTGAATTACAGGCGGTGTTTTAATAGTATGTTTTTTAGGTCTTGGCTTGGATCCAGAATTTTTTCGTGCTATTATCCTCTATTTACAGCTTTCAGAAATCAGCTGATGTCACTGCACATATGTTTAGAGCCGTTGCTAAGGTGATTAGCTCCAGAATTCAACGCCTACGCAGCGCTGATGAAAGGCTGAGAAACTGCTCGGCAGCGTCTGTTCAGAGCTTTGTCGGCTTCAACTATTAAGAACCATAAAACAATATTACCCAATTTTAGGGAAAATACGTTGGCCTTGACTGATAATCGTGCATCAGGTTCTACAGGAGCAGAGGCTTTATCTGGCATGTTTAACTAAGCCTGGGAACCTTTTTCACTGGGAAGGTGTTTTAAAATCACTCAGTTCCTCATTTCCATGAGTCTCTGCAGGGTTGTGAGTTCAGGGTTTCCTCTGCCAGGAGGTGACAATCCAGGCCCAGGCCACATGTCTACTGTCTGTCCCATGGGCAGGGACACCGTCCACTATCCCAGGTTGCTCCAAGCCCTGTCCAACTGTCACCACCCTCACGGGGAAGAATTCCTTCTCAATATCCCATCTCTCCCTGCCCTCTGGCAGTGGAAGCCCTTCCCTGTGTCCTGTCCCTCCAGGCCATTGCCCTAAGTCCCTCTCCAGCTCTCTTGCAGCCCCTTCGGACACTGGATCGGGCTCTGAGGTCTCCCCAGATTCTTCTTTTCTCCAGGCTGGACCCCCTCAGCTGTATCAGACCCAGCAGCAGCCAGTCTCTAGTGGGAGTCTGTCCTCTGGAGTAGAAATTAGTCCTTTACCTTCCTCTCCCCTTGTAGACAGTGATACCAAGTTGGCTTTCTCAGCAGGACTGAGATCCTCTTACCTGCCCGGCTCCTGCTCCCAGAGCAGCAGGAGAATACCTTTATTCATGGTGGAGAAGCCATGGAATACAATCAAGTTGCCCACATCCTAGACCAAAAGTGGGCTACCAGGTTACATTTCATAGGTGAAAACTCTATTTTGGTTTAAATGCACATGGAATATCTTCTTTGCAGTTCAAGGCATGTTAATGTCCTTAAAAAATTTTAAAAATTAAAAATCTGCCATTTAAACTACAGAAAGATGTAGTTATAGTTGTATTTTTCCCCAGTCATCTAGTGCACAGTATGTATTGTAGATGTTCACAAGCTTTTTTTCCCTGGGAGTTTGCTGCTCTCCCACTGATTATTTTTTCCTTTCCTTTTTTAAAGGAATCTGGCTAAGGCTTGACCTAGTTTGGCTGTCATCACACCGTGAACAGTGCAAGCCTTCACCTAACATAGCTCCCTATATTTTTGTTCCGTAGGCTGTGCAAAAATAGCCACGCACAGCCAGCAGCTGGGGGTGAGCAGCAGCCCAGGCTTTGCAAGGAGCAGGGCTGGGAAGGTGCTTTGGCATCAGGGATGTCTCCAGGAGCAGGCAGACACTGAACCTGATCAGTGGGACAGCAGCCTCAAGGGGGATTGTAAAAGAGCAGGAGGGAGAGGGACCTTGGGCCTGGAGAGACAGGGCAAGGGCTTCCCACTGCCAGAGGAAGAGGGCTGGGCTCTCTCCTGCCCTCGCCTCGACCCTGCTCCTGGGCTGTTGGGACATTTAACAGCTCCCACAGAGCCTGTCCCATGGGTGGGTGACATGGGGACCTGCGTGTGCCAGGGGGGTGCCGCCATGTACGCCCTCCTGGAGATTGGAGCTTTCGCTCTGGGAATCCAAATATAGCTCCGTGTGATCAAGTGCTCGCAAAGAAATGGAGTAATCCATACTTGGGACGAGTCCAGGGCTTAAAATTCCTAACAGCCCCTTTCCCGGCTCGCAGCATGTCCCGCACTGAAGGCTTAGGAGAGTCAAGGTCTTTGCTGCTGATGGTTTAATTTGGACAAAGGGCATCGCTTAAAAGTGGCATTTTACTGCATTCGTTTCACTCTGACTTTCCAAAGAATCCTTGTGATCCATTCAGGCTCCTCCCTTTGGATGCTAATGGACTTCTGCTGGGATTTTGTTGTTCCTGCAAAGCACCAGGGTCCCATGTGCAGGGGCTGGGGCTGGAGAGCTGCTCTGCCCTGAGACAATGCCCCCATTCAGGGCTCGACTCAAGGCGAGGGGAGGGGCGGTTCTGATGGCAATTAGTGTGCAGAGCCGGTCCTAATCGATGCCTTGGCTGGGTGTCCAAAGTGCTGAGCTGGTCCTTCCCTGCAGCACGTTCCTGCACTAAACTAAACCTGTTCCTCAGGCACTTTTTAGAAGGCAAGGAAATAAAATTCCCCAGTTCACATCTCAGCAAGAGCAGAGCATCTACAAGAATTGTGGTGGGAGTGAGTGGCCACAGCTGGTTTGGACCGGCCTTTTTGGAAGTAAAATCTGCTACAAATAGTGCTGGGCCCTCACATCCTTCATCTGTGGGGTGGAGGGACTGGCTGTAGTGGGACAGCCAAAGGTGCTCCCACGGGCCGAGGGCGTTGTGAGGGTGGTGAGGGGCTGCCACAAGTTGTGCAGAAAAGCTGTGGCTGCCCCTGCATCCCTGGAAGTGTCCAAGGCTGGATTGGATGGGGTTGGAACAACCCGGGATAGTGGGAGCTGCCCCTGCCCATGGCAGGGGGTGGAATGACATTGGTGTCCTTTCAACCCTGAGCATTCCAGGATTCTGTGGTTTAGTTTGCTGTTGTACATCTGTAGCAGAGGACTAAAGACGTGTTTTGCTGTAACTCCAATGCCAGAATTTCCAGTATATCCCAGCATTGTGGGATGTGCTGTGTGCACAGGCTGAGTGTGGCAGGGAAGTGCTGTCTGTCCTGCACAGCTCCCGTGTGTCCTGGCACAGTGTGGCACCTGTGACATCCTGCGTTCCACAGGAAACCCCCTGGTTTGTCCATATCCCAGTCTGTCCGTACCCTGCTGGTCAGACCCAAAGGAAACAATCACTCTTTGTGTTTCACAAGCTGTTTTTAATCTCTTGGATCAATCCCAGTCACGAGGCTCTGAGGTGAAAGGGCTTAGAGAACCCAACGTGAATCGTGACCATCCCCATCGGCACCGGGAGGCGGCTGCCAGGGATGCAGACCTGGAGTAGCCAAACCGTGTGATCCGGTGTGCCAGGAACTGCAGGAGGTTGCTCTGCTGCCTGGGTTGGCCTTGGGAATGGTCTGGAATGCAGCAGGTCCCATGGCAGGAGCAGGAGGCTCCGGAGAACCATCTCTGATGGCTCCTGGTGGGGTCTGTTGGCATTTGAACCAGTCATGGCTGATGTGTAACCTTAAGGAGTTTGTCACTTGTGCTGTGTTGTGGGAAGGGCTGTTTGACCTCCTACAGGTGATGGATTTAGCCTGGAAGTGGGAGCTGGAGACCTGGCCCTCAAGTTCCACCACACTGAGCTGCCACTCTTGGGAGCATCAGTATGGAATCATCACAGAATCATGGAGTGGTTTGGGTTGGAAGGACCTTAAAGTCCATCCTGTTCCTGCACCTTCCACTATCCAGGTTGCTACAAGCCTCCTCTAGCCTGGCCTTGGGCACTTCCAGGGACCCAGGGGCAGCCACAGCTTCTCTGGGCACCCTGTGCCAGGGCCTCCACACCCTCACAGGGAAGAATTTCTTCCTTGTATCTGATTTGAATTTCTCCTCTTTTCGTTTAAAACCATCACCCTTTGTCCTGTTGCACCAGGAAGGTTTGTCCCCGTGTTTCTCATGGGCTCCACTGTGTATTGAGAGGCCATTTTAGCATTTGCTAAAATGAGTAAATAATAAAATTATTTATAGATCATTGTCAGGTATAATTCCTACATGGGGGCTACATTCAGGTGTCCTTTAAATCTGAGCCTGCCATGACTGCCTGGCAAGGAACTTGTGCTCAGATCACATTGGGGATAACTATATGTGGAGTTTTCCTTGGACTTCACGCAGTTGTTCTCTTTTGCATAGAAGGTGGGATTGAATGGGAACAGTGAAGCCCCCGTGTGCTGGGGTAGCTGCTGGACATGTTTCCAGCTCCAGCCTTGCTCTCTGCTGGCTCTGCACACCCACCCCAGGTGATGGGGCTGGTGCAGCACAGTGGGTGGGATGGGGTGGGATAGACTTTCCCTGTACGGCACCGAGGCGTTAACATTTTCCCTGGAATTTTAAATAAATCTCTTCATGTGCAGGCTGGGTTGTGACTCACACCCTTGGGCTGATGGCAGCAGCAGCGTGGTGAGCTCGCACTAAAATGAGGACAGAACTCAGCTTCTTAAGGCTGGTCACGTGTTAAAGATGCAAAAGGATGTAAAGATGCAAAAAAAAAAAAAAAAAAGGATGGGAGAGAAAACCAGCGGGTGGAAGTGTCCTGATCCAGCAATTTCCATCCATCCAGAGTAATGAGGGATTGGAAGCAGCTTCCAGCTCTGGACCTGCACTGTTCCCTGCTCACACATATGCTTATGGACGCTGTGTTATGGCCCAGAACTAGAAACAGGTGCTTTTTAACATTAGAAAGGCAGAAAATTGCCCTTCTCGTGGTGTAAAGGTCTTGTCTGTGCTCTCTGAGAAATGTGTGTCTTTAAATGGAAGAGGGTAGAAATAGTGTTGTGGATGATCTTTGAATCCTCTAGGACTATGGAAAACTGTACTGCTGATTTTAAAAAAGGAGAAAAACCCATAAAACCAAAAAGCAGTCTGGATTAAACGTGTTGGTTAATGCTGTTCCTGTAAAACCATGTGGCCAGGTCGAGCAGAATAGGGATATACAGAGCACTTTTGGAAAATGTACTTGGGGAGGTCTTGAGGAGAGAGGGAAAGAGGAGAAAATACAGCATGAATGGATGACTTGACTTCAAATCCCTGCACTTCAACTTAACTCAGGGAAAATAGGTTGTGACAGTGTGTGAGTCATACAGAAACTGTTTGGAAATAGAGGGGAATGTGAAAATACCTTTGGATTTGGCCAGTGGGGACCTGTACCTTCCCAGATGGGCAGTCAGGGAGGAGCATGGGTGGGACTGGAGCATGACGATCCCGTGGAGGTTGTAGTAATGTGGGGATCTTGGAGGTCTTTTCCAAACTCAGTGATGCTGGGATTCTGTGTGCCTGGAGCACATAGGTTCCATGGGGAGCCATGGCTGGGTTTGTGATCTGTTGGTGGAGGAGGAGGAGGAGGAGGAAGGCTGTGGAAGCCCTTGAAGGTCACCGTGCTCTCCAGCCTTGCAGAGCAGCACAAGGAGCCCTTGGCCGGTAGAAGAAGATGAAAGCATGTCTGTGCAGATCTGTTTATATTGATATTCTTGAGAACGTGGGGGATAAAAAGCTCCAGGAACCACTGGGGAGTTTGTTTTAAGGGCTGTGGATATGCAGCTGGATCTTTCCTGCTGAAAACAAAGTACAGGGAGGGAGGAGGGCACAGACGGATCCACGGGCTCTGGTGCCCCTGTGGCACTGGGACAGGGGGTGGAGGAGCCTGTCTGGTGAATCAGCACTCCTGGGTCGGGGTGCTCTGTCCCCTGGCTGGGCCTGCAGGGAGCTGAGTGCTCCTGTGGGAGCAGGTTTGTACAGGAATCTCATCCAAACCAGGCCCTGACTAAATCCCATTGCCATGGTGCCATGCCAGGCCGGGTTCAGGATGCGGCTGCACCTTGGAAAAATCTTGGGTTCTTGCTGTGAGGTCCCTGTTAAAGCAGTGCTCACATGACAGGCTGCTTGCAGGGAAAATTGAGCTGCTGCTGCAGCACCTGGTGCATCCCAAAGTCCCTGACAACTGTCTTGGAAAGCAATCTCAAAGCCTATCTGTCTTGACAGTGTCTCTTAATGGCTTACTAATAATGCCTGAAGATTTGCTGGAGCTCTGCCACAGCCCTGCTGTAGAATCACAGAATCATGGGATGGTTTGGGTGGGATCTTGCAGCTCATCCTGTTCCACCTCCTGCCATGGGCAGGGACACCCTGCTCCCAACCTTGTGCAGCCTGGCTTTGGTAGGTTCAGAGTACTCTGCTCTGCCTTCCTCCAAACTGAGGACCTCTCAGTTTTCCGTGATTAAATTAATTCCCCCCAAACTGGGAGCTTCAGAAGGTGCTTTCCAAGTGCCCTCCAGGAGGCAGGCAGAGCAGGCAGGGAGGGATGGATCTCCTCAATTCCTGGCAGAAGTGCAGTGTTCGGGAGTGCTTTGTGGTGGGGTCAAGCCTGTGGGGTCCATTGTCATCGACAGCCACTTCATCATGGGGGACAAGGGGTGGCTTGGATTTCTAACAGTTAAGGTTGTTGCGTGAACCCTAAAGCAGAAATTCCAGTTCCCTAAACATATTTTGCCATAGCATGGGGTTTATTCCTGTCAGGATGGGGAAGGGATCATGTAATGCAGGCATGCAGCACTGGATTAAATTATCATGTGCTACAGGGTGTTGAATCTCAGAGTTTGCTCTCATTTTTGGAGGGGAGGGGGATTTCTGGGACAGAGCAGCATCGCTGCCAAGCTGAAGGAGCCTTTTATTGTAAAAAAAATAGGAATCAGAACACTCAGTGCACACCTGGGTTTTAGTCATCACCAGAGAAGGTTTGTGTACAGCCCTGACAGCTCAGGGTGCTCCAGAGTGTTTGTGGGGGGAATAGGGACGTTGTGCAAGGGAGGCTCGGGTTGGACATTGGGAAGAATTTCTTCATGGAAGAGGTTGTCAGTCACTGGCAGGGGCTGCCCAGGGGGGTGGTGGAGTCCCCATCCCTGGAGGTGTTCAGGGGGTGCCTGGACGCGGCACTCAGTGCACTGGTCTGGTGACAGGGTGGGGAGTGGTCACGGGTTGGACTTGCTGGTCTTGGAGGTCTTTTCTAATCTCACTGATTCCGTGAAAGCAAAAGCAGATGGAAGCCAAGAGCTTTGCCGGTGAGATACTGGGATGGTCAGTTTTACTGTTGGGAGAACACGTGGGCGCAGCCAGGCGTGTGGAGAATCCTCGGGCTGAGCAGGGAGCAAAGGCAGCACGAGGCTGGGTTTTACATTTACGAAGTCCCGGCGTGCCGAGCGCTCTGGCGGCCAGGCAGCGCCAGGCTCTGCTCCTGGCCCGTCCTGCGCCGCTCCCCCGGGCTCCGCTGACGCCGTGTTAATAATTACTAGAATGTACTTTCGGGCAGGTTATTTGTTTTCCCTCCTCATGATGTGCAAGAGCGGATAATGAAATTAATTTGCACACTTGGTGAGTTTGCAAAGCCGGCTTCAGCCACGTTGCCACGATACTGTGGCGGGGCCGGCGGCTCCCGGGGCCGGTGTTTGCACAGCCGGGGCAGCTGGCTGCTGGCGTGGGCAAACAGAGCCCAGAGGGAGCTGGGGTGTACCCAGCCAGGAGAAAAGCTCCCTGCAGAGCCAGCACGGAGCGTGCGGGCAGTAAAAGCCCTTCCAGGCTGTAAAACCCCTTCCAGCCTGGTAAGCCCCTTTCCGACATGGAGTGTTTGATGCTGCTGATTCTAACCAGTTTAGTAGGTCAGCAGCCCGAGGAGGAGATTCCAGTGTTGCTCCTGCAGGTTGTGGAGCTCATGGTGGGATCACGTGGAGCCCATTGGTGAATTCAGATGTTTTGTTGTCGATTGTCTTCAAGTCGTGAGTCCCGTATCCCCCAGCCCAGGTGTGTGGTACGTGAACCTCGGTGTTTCCCAGGAGCACAGGGCAGTGCTCCCTGGAGCTGGGCAGGCTCTGCTGGGCAGGTTTCAGTCAGGAGGTGTCTGGTGAAGCTGCCCAGTCTGTGGGATTCTCTGGAGGGATGGATGAGCTTCACTGTGCAGTGATTGGGAACTGCAGCTCTGACATTCCCATCTCCCTCACCTTGGCTAGGTGGCAAAATCAGTTTGGGACAAGACGTGGTTGGGTTGTTTTCTGTGCCCTAATTCACTACACAGGTAAAGGACCGAGCCAAGAGCACAAAACTCTGCCAAAGGCTGACACTCCTGTTCTGCTCCCAAGGCCCCTGGGGCTGAACCCTGCGTGGGCTCCCCCTCTGGTGCAGGGGGAGCTCAGTGTGGCTGTGTGTTCCTCAGCTGGGTTCTGCCAGGCTTCAGCTCCAGTTTGTGAGAAGGTTCAGCCCTCAGATCACAGGGAGAAGCTGGCTGTGCTCAGCTCTCGAGGCTGTGGTTCCCTTTGCTTGCTGTGATCCTGCTGGGAGTACATGTGCCAGGTGTGCCACACCAGCCTGGCACAGACCTGGGGGACCAGCAGTAAATAGTCCTGCTCCCATTGTTCCATTCCTACCTGGATCCTCATGATCCTGCTCCAAGGCTTGGCTCCATGCATCCCTTGACATGGTATTTTGGTGTGGCTGCAGCCTGGCTTTGAGTTGCTCTTGGGGTAGAGGTTGCCTGTCACTCTCAGCTTATTTTCCCCCTGCCAGGGTCACAAAGCCTGGCTTTGATCCCTCCCTTCTCCAAATTCTGCTACCAAGTGCCACGTGTTCACCCCGGGCTCCTCAGCCTGGGGGAGGCAGGCAGATCCAGCAGGCAGCTGGGAGACAGACCTTGCTTTTTAAGGAAGACAAGGAGGCGGCAGAGAATCTGTTGGGTTTTTCCCCCCCCCAGTTTGCCACACGTATGTGTTGTCTGAGCTTTGCCTTTTGGGAGATGCTGGGGCTCCTGGGTGGGGCTATGCTGGGGACATCTGCAGGGCCACACATGTCCCAGCACGGCACATGTCAGGTGCTCCAGGTATTCCTAGAATTACAGGGTCTTGGAATAGTTTGGTTTGGAAGGGGCTTCAAAGCTCATCTCATCCCACCCCGTGCCGTGGGCAGGGACACCTTCCACTAGAGCAGGTTGATCCAAGCCCTGTCCAGCTTGGCCTTGAACACTTCCAGGGATGGAGGATCCACAACATCTCTGGGTAGTCTCAGGTTTTGGCCAGTGTTGAAGCAACAGCTTTATAACAAATTGTTTTACCAGAGGCCTCATGTCACTCCACTGAGCTCAAAATCAGGAGGGGCTCTCAGGTTTTTGTTTTTGGGGACTCATGTCCTTAGAGAAAAATTTGTTAAAGCAGGTCTGTTCTTACAGCTCCCCATGGCACTTTCAACAAGAGCTCTGTAGAGAAAAGGGAGTTTCCCCCATAGAAGAACATACCCTTTTTGGTAAATACCCGTGTCTTTATATACAACAGAGCTCCTTCAAAAGCTGTGTGATTTGGGAGACGGAAAGCTGCAGGTTTGTGGAGAATTCACCTTGCTTTGACTATTTACAAATGAGCAGCAGGGTTGTGCTGTGCCCAAACCTCCTCTGCGGGCCCCTGGCCCAGGATGGCCCCTTCCCCTGGGCCGTGACGCGCGGCCGGCCGGGGTCCTGGCACAGAGCTGAGCCCGGCCTGAGCCTCCTGGCACAGAGCTGAGCCCGGCCTGAGCCTCCTGGCACAGAGCTGAGCCCGGCCTGAGCCTCCTGGCACAGAGCTGAGCCCAGCCTGAGCCTCCTGGCACAGAGCTGAGCCCAGCCTGAGCCTCCTGGCACCGCCACAGCCGAGTCACCGCGTGCTGGACCAGGGATGGGAAAACCGGACAGGAGGTTTGGCTTCTGGAACAAGAAGAGCAGAAGTGGGGAAGGTAATGGGCACGGTGCTTCTCCCCATACACCTGGCAGCAGAGGGTGTGTGGTTTGCTTGGAGGAGTTCAGGCTTTGTGTTTCCTGTGCTGGCTGTGGCACGCAGAGCCCCACGGAAGCACAGCGAGCGCTTTCCTGTCACGCAGCTCGTTCAGTAGTGATGGGCTGTCGTCAGCAGCACAGCTCCAGCTGGAGCTCAGCTTCCAGCTCGAGCTGAAACAGTCAGGAAATCCACTGTTGGTATCAGTGTGTCAGGGCTCAGGGAGCCACCGTGGCTTTTGAGGTGGTACAAAAAGTGTGCTGAGGGTTCTGCTGCTGGGAGGGAGCACCAGCAGCTGAGGACAAGGGGAGCCAGCTCTGAGTGAGCCCAGAAATGTGCACAGAAACCCTTCCGTGTCCCCACCCTGCTTCCCTGCCCTTCGCTCCTGCCTGCCTGGAGCTGTGAATCTGGCTGGAGCCCGGTGCTTGCCCGGCCTTGGCGCTGTGCCGAGCTGCTCCGTGGTGCGTGGTGTGCTTGGGAGAAGGGCTTCCCTGCCGAGCGCTGCCCTGGCACAAGGCTGGAATTTCTCATGGCCCAGGCTTTTCCTCATCTCCCCAGGTGCCTTCCATGCTTACAGAATTCCAGTTTAATGTGAGCTATGAATCAATCTTTTCATAGAATCGTGGAATGGTTTGGGTGGAAGGGACCTTAAAGCTCCTCGCATTCCACCCCCTGCCATGATCAGGGATACTTTCCACTAGACCAGGTTGCTCCAAGCCCATTTCAACCTGGCCTCTGTCCATGTCTATTCAGTTGTTGCCCTGTCATTTAAAAGCTGACAGTAACATGGCAAACAAATCCCAGTGCTGCTGCAAAGTGTTCTGTACATGGATCAAATGTGAGTCTGGAATCTGGAAGCCACTGGCCTCAGTGAGAAAGCAGAAACAGGAAAACAAAACTCCTGGGTTTGCAGACCCCAAATAAGAGGAAATCACTGAAGTTCTGTGCTGGGTTTTCCCCAAAGCCTGATGCCTTCAGGGCCCCCGTGTGAGATTTGTTCTGTCTGGACCTTGTTCCTGAATCCACCAAAAATATTTCTGAGGTTCCCACACTGGGAGGAAGCACGAGGATGCTGAGATGGAAAGAAGGGTCCTGGGAAGAATTGTGCAAGAATGGGAGAATGAGGAATGTTTTGCTGCCATTACCATGGATTTTCCTGCTCACAGCTGGGAGAAGATGTTACTTGGCTGTTGCGACATAATGGACTGAAACCAGATATAAACACAATCATCCCAAAACTTTTGTCCAAATTCCCCGAGGCTTAGGCAGGGATTTCACTGGGGGGGTAGCTGGTGTTGCAGAGCCCTCAGTCGAGGGTCTCTCAACTTGAAGGACCCTGTTGGGTCATGGCAACTTTTGTAAAATATTTTTGGTTTCTCTCTTATGTAATGAATGTGCTTGGTTGTGATCTCTTCTCGGGTTTAAGAGCTTAAGTCACGTGGTTTATTTGTACTTAAGGCTGTTTCTTGTCCTAGATGTGGACACACGGATACCAAAAACTGAGCAGGACAGGAGTGAGTGTCAGTTGGGTTTTACTGGGGGCTGTGTGTCCATTAAATGTGTGTGTGTTCATGCATGTGTGTCCATGTGCACACGTATGTACAAAGATGGACACTGGGAATATTTATGAATTCAGGCTCCCAGGGCAGGTCTCTGTTCAGCTCTGTTATGTCAGAGCCAATTCTGAGTGCCCAGGGGTGAACAAGGCACAGAGTTGTCGGTGATGAGGCCACAGAATGGTGATGCCTGTGCTCGTTTAAACAGCCAAAAATGAGCCCAAACACATCCTTGATCCTGCTCCCTTCCCAAGTCCTCCTGTTGTGCGGCTGAGCAGCAGATGGGACTCAACCGGAGCTGCCACGAGCTTTCCATAGGAGCAGTGCTGGTCCTGCAGCTTCCCCTCGGGACAGGGCCCTGGTGCCAGCAGTGGGAAGATGGACCATGCACAGGTGGGAGCGCAGGGGATCCTCGGCCTGGCCGAGGAGGGAGCGGAGCGAGCCAGCAGCCCCTGCCAGCCCCGCGGCCCCGGTGCCACCACGGCGTGGGTGACGCAGGTCGCTGCCAGGGCACCGACAGCCACTGCTGCTTCATCTGTCACCCTTTGGTCCGTGATGGTCAGGAATTGTCTGTGCTCACTCATTTCTCTGTCTTGAAAATCGGGTCTGGCTCGTTTCTGGGGCTTGGCTGATGCTCCCGAACCCCTCAAACTGTGCTTGGAAGCCACAGTCACGGCTCTGTGCCGGGCACGGCAGGGCAGAGCCCAGCTGCCCAAACTGTCCTGGGAATGGAGCTGGTTCTGCAGATCTGTGGTGGTCAAATTTTGCCAGGATAAAGCAGTCCTGGGGGATCCCTGTCTTTTCCAGCTGGTGGGACCTTGGAGATCCAGCTCGCATCCTGGCGAGCTGCAGGCGAAGGCTTCATCCTCCTTGGACATCTCAGCTCACCAGCAGCGTGTTTCTCCCTTGTTCTCTTTATGCTGGGTAGTTTGGGCTGCGTTTTTCCTCCCGTGTGCAGCAGCACTGGGAACAGTCATGTGGAGTTGATTACTGTTGTCAGGAGGTTGATGTGCAGAAACTCTGGTGGTGACTGTGTTGGCAGATGTGGTTACAGCTCTTCCCTGGCTGAAGCCTGATGGGTGTCCAGCAGAAGCCGGGAGGAGATGGGAGAAGCGCAGAGTCCTCCCTCTCTGGCAGGTTTTGATCTGGACTGGTGATCCAGAGCCATCCCAGAGAGGACAACAGTTTTATAATCAGCTTTCCCACCCTGGCTAGCAGTGGTGCACAGGGCCATGTGCTGCTCCAGCCTTCCTGTAACACTCGGCTGCTCCAGAGGTTTCCACATCACAGCTAATCCTGCTCCCAGACCGCAGCCCGAAGCACTGACTCAAAGTACAGTTTTGTAACTTGGCCAGGAACCAGATCATCGGCAGCATCCCGAAATGGAGCAATACCAGAGGCAGCTGTGTACGGATAATTGAGGGAAGGGTTTGTGGGAAAAATTGCTCCTGGAGAAACCACACAGGCGAGTGGCTGCTTGTGGGTGCAGGGCACTGTCGTGGCTCTTCTAGTTGGATTTTGTGTCTCATGAGAATGGTCCCAGCTGGAAGATTCTGAATCACAGTGTGGTTGAGCAAAAATTTCCAAATATAATCCTGTTAAATAGCAACACTTGGTGCAGTAGAAATATGTTGAGTTGTCAGAATTGGAGACCACTGAGCTCTTGCTGGGGCAGGAGGAGGCACTGGCAGGTCACAGGTGTGGGGTTGTGGTTTGAATTGAACCCCTTAGCCAGGGTGGTTTCATGTGGTGGAGCCATGCTGGAGAGCTGTGGAGGAGCTGGACATTCGTGGTGCCCAGCAAGGTCATGAGCATCATCTTCATGGTGATCCTTGGAGACCTGGGTGTACATCCATGTGCAGCCTCAGCTGCTCCACTGTGTTGTTTTCTGGAGGTCCTGAGGAGCTCTGGGAAGGGGCATCTGTCCCACAAAAGATTGAAATACTAACAGAGGCTGTAATTCAGTAATATTATTTAATTCAGTTTAATTTAAGTAACTTAGGCTGCAGGATCATTATATTTTGTTATGGTGAGGGTGGTGAGACCCTGGCACAGGTAGCCCAGAGCAGCTTGTGGCTGCCCTGTCCCTGGAAGTGTCCAAGGCCAGGGTTTGGAGCAACCTGATGTGCAGAAGGTGTCCCTGCCCGTGGCAGGGCTGGAATGAGATGGGCTTTAAGGTCCCTTCTGTCCCAGTCTGGCATTCTGTGGTTCCAGCTTGCTAAGTTTACTTGGCTGGTATGTGTTTGAGAGAGCAGCAAGCCTTGCCCAAGCCAGTTGTTGCATGATATCAGGGGGTCAGGATATGTGGGGTAAGGCAGAATAAATATTTTTGGAAAGGTGGGAGAAAGGACAGTTACTTGGGACCAGGCAGTGACTGAGAACAGGAAAGGAGAAGCCAAGCAAAGAGGTGAAGAAAGATGTGTCATCTCTAAGAACTCCTGACAAGGAGCAACATTCCCTTTCAAAAGCCAGGAACAAACAGCTAGCAGGTCCCCAGGGTGAGGAAGGATGTGGAGTTGAAGGTGATGGAGCTGTGAGACCAGGGTGAGCCCAGCTGTGACACCAGGTGACAGTGCTTCCCCACCGACTGCGCTCCAGGAAACGCGGGCTCTCCATCCCCCTTGGTTTGAGTTCTGGCTGTCAGAATTAGCACCTCGCACTGCTCTGTCTCACTAATAGCTAATCTTTGTGCTTAGCCATTGTCAGGTGCTGAGGAAACCACCTGTGTTTGCTGTGCAGGTTTGCAGGGCTCCTGCTGCTCCTGGCCGTGTGTACTCACTGTGGAAAGCCATGGACTTTGCTCTTCCGGAGCCGAGCTGGAGCACAAAGAACAATTGTTCCTGTTCCCCAAACTGCACGTCCTTCTGGTGCTCACAGGCAGTTTTAGGGACCAACTGTGGCTCATGTTGGCCACACAGGTGCTGGGACAGGTGGAAGGACTGGTGCAGGGCAGGTGCTGGGGACGTGTTGCTGGAGCAGCCTGAGCACACAGCAGGGCTGGGTTGAGGCTGGGACAGTGGTGTTTTTGGGAAGCTGTGGATGCCTCACCCCTGGAAGTGTTGGGTAGGGATTGGAGCAACCTGCTCCAGTGGAAGGTGTCCCTGCCCATGGCAGGGGGTGGAACAGGATGAGCTTTGAGGTCACTTCCAACCCGGTCCATTCTGGGATTCAGTGGTTCTGTGTGTTCCAAGACATCAGCTCTTGGTTTTTTGCCTTTTCTTTCCATAGCTGGGGGACAAGTGTCAGATTGGGGGTGTGAGTTATTAATCTAAGGCAATTTTCAAAGATTGAAGACAGCTTTCTTAAAAGGAGACTGAAGTATTAAAATTTTCGTTTTTCACAGGCTTGTTACTATTCCAACCTTTTCAGACCAAACAAATGTGTTAGATCTGTGCAAATAATGTCTGGGGCTCTAATTGCATCGGGGGGTTTGCACGGGCAGGAGCCTCCAGCCAGCTCCCTCCTATTCTGGCATTTAAAGAAGGCTTCACAATCTTTTTTACTCCAAGCTGGCGGGTTACAGGCAGGCTGCAATGCACAGATCGTGGGCATGAGCTCATTTGTTGTGGCTTCAGATTGAATGGCAGGAGTTTGGCTGCTCTGCGGGAGGGCAGGGAAGGAGGGCTGGGTCCAGGAAAGGCTGTCATTCCCCTTGGAGATACATCTGGAAATGTTCTTTATTCTTTCCTGTGAGGGTGGGGAGGATGCCCAGAGAAGCTGCCCCATCCCTGCAAGTGTCCAAGGCCAGGTTGGAAGGGGCTTGGAGCAGCCTGGTCCAGTGGAAGGTGTCCCTGCCCACGGCACAGATAAGGATGCTGGGGTGTTGCTCACTGGTTCCATGAAGCAGGAGGGGTAGGGATGGGGAGTTTAAATGTACGTGGGGATCCGTAGGGTTGGTTTTTGAGGAGCTGCTCTCCTGTCGGGCCCAGTGGGTGTTGTCCTGCAGGGGCTGGAGTTTGTCTGTGGGCTTTGTCCTTGTTCTCTGTGCCTGTCCCAGTTTGCCTGTCGCCTTCACTGGGAGCCTGTCCTGGCTAATGGGTGCCACTGCTCCCTCTCTGCCTCCCGGCTGCCCAGATGTCCTGGGGTTGAAGCCAGCAGTGCTTTCATCCTCCTCCTCCTCTTCCTCCTCCCTCCAAGGGGCAGATGACACCCCCTTCCCTTCCATCCCTTTCGGGACGTGGCCTTTTGAGGTCCTTCACAGATGTATTTGGTCTCAGTGTGTGGCTTGGACTTGGTATGCCCTGGGCAACATAAAAACCATTTTCAACTGTTTCCTTGGCCCAGTGCGGGGACAGGGGACGATTGTGGGTGGGTGTGCCCGGGGCTGGCTCTGCAGAGCCCTGCCATTCCCAGGCAAACTCATTCTGCATGGTTCCGGCTCTGCTCCTGGTTGTGTTCCAGAGTCCTGTTCCTCCATCCTCTGGGAGGGTGCTCGGGGTGCTGTGTGGGCTCTGACCCCCTCCCAGGGCAGGGTGGACCAGGGGGACCCCCCGTTGAGAGCAGGGTGACTGGGCTGGGTGTCACCCCTGCTCTTCCAGCTTTCTCCTGGCTGGCAACGCTCCATGGGCTGGGACCACCATAGCCTTCCCTGCTGGATCCAGCCATCCTGAAACTGCAGGAGCTGCCATACCCAGGCCGGTCCATCCCAGCGCAGGCTCCCCCCCTCTATTCACCCCTTTCCCAGGGATTGTGTGGGATCCAGCCTCTCCAGCAGCAGGGTCTGCTGTGGCCAGGCTGGGGGCCTGCTGTGCACCGCGCTGGCCACGCACGCAGCCAGGGCTGGCCCCTGGCCAGGGGTAAACAGCTCCTTTGTTTTCCTGGAGAAGTACGAGGGATTATATTCTGTTGAGCTCACTCAGTCTCCCACTTGCTATTGTGCAGCCACATGTAACCGGCTCCTCCGAGGAGCTGAGTTAATTGTTTGTGCAATAGGAAGGGTGCTGGTTGTCTCCTGTAGGGAGGTGAGCTTGAGAGGGGCATCGTGGAAAGGGGGTGGCTCGTCCAGCTCCTAAATTAGGAGGGATTGAAGCCAAATTGTCATTCTCCAGCCCTAGATTTGCCACTCTGCAAATGCTGTCTCGAGCTGGGGGAGGCTCTCCCAGCCAGGAATCTGTGCCTCCCCTCTGACTCTTATTAAACGTGCTTAAAAATGAAACGAACTTATTAAACGTGCTTAAAAATGAAACGAAGGCTGCATCCTTGTCGGTGATTGTTGTGCAAATGTGATACTCCCTGCAAGCTGTGGAACGGGCCAGGGCTGTGTTTACCCGGAGAGGCAGCCGGCTTTCCAAGTGTAATGAGTCAGCTCCGCGAACAGAAGGGGCGCAGAATTAATCTGGCATCCGTCTGGCCTTTTCTCAGTTAAACAGGTTTTGGAAGCTCCACGTGAATAGGTGCCTACCCTGGTACAAGCAGCCACAAAGACTTGGGAGTGGGCACGATTTTTTTGGGAATACATTGGCAGCATGCAGATCATGGGGTGCTTTGAGCTGGGGCTGGGTTTTGGCTGCTGGTGGGAGCAGAGCGTGGCCCGGTCCCACCGTCAGCAGAGGTGAAGCTGCCTGGGTTTCACATCCGTTGCAAGGAGTAAATGAATTTCCCTTGCCCAGCACTTCATCTGGATTTCCACCTCTTAGATTTATATTCACCTCTTAGTGAATACTGAAGGGAATATTGTCCTCTGCTCCTGCCTCCTCCCAGGTACACACTCCCGTCTCCTGTATCTGCACCATAACGAGCCCCTGTAAGAGAAACCGAGGGGAAATAATCCTTACATTTTCCCAGCTGGCTAACGATGCCTGGCAGAGGGAGATTCCTGGGGCTGGGAATGGCAGGAGCTGCTCCTGCAGGGACCCAAAGGATGTGCAGCGTGGAGGGGACGCTGTGGGCTCTGGTGGGCTTGTCCCTGTGTTGAGCAGGGGGGCACGAGGAGGTGTTTTCTCAGTTCCCAAAGTTTTGTTCCTAAATACAGGATATGAAATATGAGATAACAGCCTTCCCACAGCCAGGCAGAGGAGCTGGGCTGGAGAATGAGCTGCCTTGGGAAGCACAGTCTCCTGCTGGAAACACCAGCTCTGTCTGTGCCTGGTGCTTTGGCTTGGGAATTTTTGCTGTTTCAGGGCTGGGCTGGGGCCTCTGAGCCACCTTTAAAAACAAAAACAAAAAAAAAAAAAAAAAAAAAAAACAACCCAAAGTGTCCCAAGGCCTCTGAGGCGTAAATGGAACAGAAATTTTGAAGGGATTTCCAGGGAACTTCTAAATACAAGACTCCTTTCTCTCCTCTCTGAGAACTCCCATCTCCCTGGGCAATTTCCTGCAGTTGTAGCTCTGCAGAGCTGCTGCTCTAAGATGTAAATGGTGCAATTTAGAGCTGGCAGGTGACAATTACGCTGGGAAAAGTTCCTGTCTGATCCACTCCAGCCTCAGGCCGAGGAGCCCAGTTGCTGTTGGGGTTGCTGGGGGTCAGTCCTCACAGATACCCCATTCCACTGATGCTTTCCAGCCTCTGGTCTTGGGAGAGGAGATATTCTTGTTCACCTGAAAGGGCTTTGGCTCCGGCTGCTGGTCCTGAGCCCTGCTCCAGCTCATGCCTCGCTGTATTTCACGTGGCCGTTGTCTTTCCAGCCCTGTAACCAGGCAACACACGGGGAGCAGGAGTGCTTTGTCCTCCCCAGGTTGGCTTTCCCAGGCCAAGGTGCAGAGCCGGGTGAGGAGCCGTGACAATCCGGTCCTGGAACACCGAGCCCTCCGCGCTCCCTGCTCCCGCCTCACCATGGCCACACGTTCATAAAGTGCATTTTTAATTGAAATGTTGTAATTTGGTTCTGCCAGTGTGTCTGGGAATTCAGTGTGGCACACGGCTGTCCCAGCCCGGGCTGTGTCCCCCCGTTCAGGACAGAGCTGCACTGCAGGAGGCTTTATGTGGCTTGGGGTGATGCTGTGGGTGAAGGGCAGGAGAGCTGTTGCTCTCTGGTGGGACTTGATCCCTTCTTGGCTATTCCTTGCATATGAAACAAGCCGTGTCTGCAGCTGCAGGATCCAGTTTGGAGTTGGTCCCTTCTCCCAGGAAACAAGTGATAGGATGAGAGGAAACAGCCTCAGGCTGTGCCAGGGGAAGTTCAGGCTGGAAATCAGGAGGAATTTCTTCATGGAAGGGGTTGTCAGGCATTGGAAGGGTCTGCCCAGGGAGATGACAGAGTTCTCATGCCTGGAGGTGTCGTCCAAGGAAGGCTTGGACATGGCACTCAGTGCTCTGGGCTGGTGACAAGGTTGGGATTGGGCACAGGTTGGACTCAGTGTTCTGGGCGGTCTTTTCCAAGCTCAGTGATTCTGTGTGATTCCATGTGTGATTCCTTGCAGCACCTCTGTAACTCTCTGGGAAGGTGGCAGGAGCCTGCTGCAGCTTTTTCCACATTTTTGGGTGCTCTGCCATCCTGCTGTTGCCATCCAGGGGTTGGGAGGGGGTTTATCCCCACAGGAAGTGCCTTGTTTCCCCCCCCACAGTGCAGAAATCCCTTTGAGATGTCTGACCTCCCTTTTCCTCTCTCCTGACAGACGGTTGATGATGAGGCGATGGCAGCATAAATGAAGATCAAGTAAGGAAGGCAGAACGATGCCCAAGGGTGGGTGTTCTAAAACACCACAGTCAGAAGATTTCTCTCTCAGCAACGACATGGTGGAGAAACAAACGGGGAAAAAGGTAACGTGTTTGGGCCACCTGCCTTCCTATGGGGGTGCTGCTCTTTGAGCCTGGCGTCGTGAAGCCGTGGCATTGTTTGACATGGCAGGAGGTTGCCCTGGGCTCTTACCCGGGGATTTACATTGGTGTGCTGGTGCTCTGCCAGCTGATGGGGTTGGATTTGTTTCCCTGTGGCTGCAGTCCTTGCTGGGAAGTGCTGTGCTCACCTGGACCCGAGTCAGCTGAGCAGCAGGGGCTGCTTTGGAAGATTCTCTTTTGCAAGTTCTGTGTGTTTTTAGCGGTTTCTGCACTAAGCTGTGGAGACCTAAGTGAAGTGGTGATGGTGCAAGTGTGTGCTGGGTGAGGGAGGAGCTTCTCCTCCTCTGGATGGAAATCCAGGTCCTTGTCAGCACGGCTGCTCTGAGTTTCCCCAGCAGCACCACTGGACCAGGCTGTCTGGGAGTTGCTCTGCTGAAATTCCTGCTTCTGAGAGTTGATTTGAGGTGTTGTCTGGTTTTTGGTGTGGCTTAGGTGAAACTACTGAGATGAAATCTGAGTTTAAGGATAAATACCTTCACACTTCTCCTCTTCATCCCATTTTGCTCCAGGCATGAGCCCAGTCTGCTCTCATTCAGCTTTTCCCCCCCTTCTCAGTATCAGTCATTTCCAGTCAATAGCTGTGCAGAAAACTGTGCAAATGTTACCTTTAAATAAACATGAAAACCTACATCTACTGAATTCTGCTAAGGAACAGATCTCATCCACTTCCCTTTCATCTCCTTGCTCCAGTTTCTCAGCATTCTCCTGGGAGTTTCTGCCAGGCCCGGGAGCTGAAGCTGAGCATGGTGAGCCCCAGCTCCGTCACTTCCCCTGCAATCCCACCCCAGTGATGGCAGGAGCTCCTCGTATGACTGAGCTCATATTATTGACAAAATGAGAAAGACACAAAACAACCACCAGGAAAATCCCAGGCAGGATTTGGTTATGGAGCACCTGGGTGGCATCTGCCGCATTTCTTTCTGTGTCGCTGCAAGTGCAGGTGGGTGCAGGAGTGCTGTGGGGCTTCGAGGAGGGGGCAGAATCTGGGATTAGGGGTGTTGGAGGGGGAACAGCTGCCCGGCAGCATCGGGAAGATGCCAGCATTTACCCTGGCAAAGAGGCTGTGCCCAGCAGTGCAGGATATGTAAATACAGGCTCGGCCTGTGCCGGGTAAGAAGCTTAATGCTGGCGCAGGTGCTTGGGGAGGGAGAGGATCAGTTGGAATATGAATCAGCTCCCATTTTATTCCATCCACTCCCGGCAGCTTAAAGGCTGCGTGTTATTTACAGAGCAGGTTTGTCGAGCGGCGCGGGGCACGCCGGGAAGCGGAGTTATCTCCTGCTGGCTAAATAACTAGGACACAATTCCTGCCTCCCATTCAGAGTGCCACTGAGAGGGGACGGGGCAGAGCTCCTGCTCCTCCAGTTCTGCCTTTTCAACGGAGGAGACGCTCACAGCTCTCGTCTTCCAGGGGCTGAGCTGAGCTCCAGCCTGAGTGGCTTTTGCCCTGCTTCTGGTTCGTTCTGAAGCTGAGCTGGAGCAGTGACTCAGGGGAAAAGCACTTCGACCTCCTCCCTGCAGACGCTGCTGTACCTGCCTGTCAGCAACCGCGGCCGTGCATTTATCTTGCCTTTGTCAACACGTTCAAAGGCCCGAGCTGGGGCTTGGCACAGCCTCCCTGCGAGGCTGGAGAGGGAGGGCAGAGCCCGGGTCAGGCACAGGGACCTGCCCTGGGCACGGGGAGAGCGTGGCAAAGTGATGCCAAGCAAGTGTTCTCCTCTGAATGGGACCTTAGTATCAATAGTTGATTTAGCATTAAACAGGCTTTACATGCCTGGGCTCTGCAGCTCTGGCAGATGGAGGGGGGTCCTGGTGCTGCAGTGGGCTGAGTACCACAGGGGACAAGGGGGCTGGCCTTCAGCTGAAGGAGGAGAGGTTTAGATGGGATATTGGCAAGAAATCCTTCCCTGTGAGGGTGCTGAGGCCTTGGCACAGGGTGCCCAGAGAAGCTGTGGCTGCCCCTGGATCCCTGGAATTGTCCAAGGCCACGCCGAATGGGGCTTGGAGCAACCTGGGCTAGTGGAAGGTGTCCCTGCCATGGCAGGGGGGTGGAACCAGATGAGTTTTGAGATCCCTTCCCACCCAGACCATTCCAGGATTCTGTGGTCACCAGCTTTTGCACCTGAGTTCGTGCTCCATCGCGTAGCAGGCTCTCAGGGGAGCTGCCCTGCTCCAGAGGGCTCCTGCTTTGAGGAGAGGCTGTGAGCTGCTGCTGTCAGTAGCAGAGCTCCTTACAGGAGGGCACTCCTGGCTCTCTGCTCCCTGCCCCTCCACGGGAGGGACTTCGGAACTAGTGGGATGCAGCCCTGAGAGTGATGTGGATTAAAGAGTGTGTCTGAGGGCCTTGGATGCTCCGTGGCGTTGGATGAGGAGCCGTTTCTCCCAGGGTTAGTGGAGCCCTTATAAGGCTGCACAAGCCTGCCCAGGGCGGGCGCTGGCAGCCCCCGGGCTCCTCCTGCTCCCTTCAGCCTGGAGGCTTTTGTAAAAGTCTGCATGCCATATATGAATAATTCTCCTTTCTGGTCTAGATCCACAGATCCCCGTAGCAGGAGGAGATTACTCATGACTGAGGCAGAGCAGAGCACCACAGCAAGGCTTATATCAGTTGTCAGAAGCATTTCCTGATGGGCCTGGCCTGGCTGCATGGTTACACCGTGGGCTCAGCACAGCCTTTGCCTCTTTATGGGGAAATGTTCCCTCTTGCACAGTCAAAAGTGCATTTCTGCTGCAGTGAGCACCAAGCAGAACAGCACTTACCCCGGTTTTTGCTTGCAGGAGCTGGCAGAGGTTATAAAACGGGAGGTTTTTCTCCTTTCCCTTCTCCCCTTTTCAGAAAAGGGAACATGGTCCTTGTTTTTCGGTTCTTCATGAAATCTCTTGTGCTGTCAGGGCTTTCCAGAGTGGATGAATGAGTGCTGGGCTCCGTGTCCAACACAGAGTCACCCACCGGGGTGTGAAACCTGCAGGGGAATCTGGGTGACTGAAGAGATGACTTTTCAGTGAAGTTAATCAGCCCGTGCTCATCACTGGGTCGTATTTCTTACAAACTTTGGTGCCTGAGGCTCACGGGAACGGGGCTTCAGCTCCAGTCACCTCCATGCTCCACATGTTTTATTGCAGCATTGATATCAACACAAATTCAAACTTTCTGGAATTTTGTGTGTGTGCATGTGTTGAGCTCTGGCTTTGGGAAGGCTACGAGGGGCCCAGATTTAGGGAATTGTTTGGTTTTCACCACATCCAGTTGCTCTCTGGGTAAAACTGAGTCCATTCCTTTTTGTGATACAGGGTGGGAACCTTCTACCCCCTCTCCCTCCCCGCTGGCAGAGCCAGGACAGACCCACTGGTGCAGGGAAAGTCCCTCTGTGGCAGCATTTGCTTTTTGCAGCGTGGGTTGTTGGCCCGCAGCAGGAGTCTGACGTGGGGCATGGCCCAGGGCACCAGCCTTGGAGCCCTCCTGGGCTTCTCCTCCCAGGCTGCCCGTGCCGGTTTTGTTCATTCTGCCTAATTTTTACTGACATCACAACCTGAAATGCTTGGAGCTCGTTTTGGAGAACAAAGGGCTTTGGGGATTTCCATGGCTGGCAGTGCAAGTCTCTGCATAAGCTCTGGGCTGCGAGTCAGGCTCTGTCTGAGCAGGTGACGGGGCTGGAAATACAGACTTGTTTGCATGGCTTTGTAAATCATAGAATCATGGACTGGCTTGGGTTGGAAGGGACCTTAAAGCTCATCTCATCCCTTCCACTAGGTCAGGTTGCTCAGAGCCCCATCTAAATGGCTCTGTCTTGCAGAAATCTGCATCAAAAAACCCCACAGGGTTGTTTTTGCTCTGAGAACTGGCCTTTGGCCAGTTTGTGTGTCACAGGTGCCCTGAGCAGATTGGTATCAGGGTCTGTGGTGCTGATGGGAGAAGCCCTTCCATCCCCACCCTGCAGCATCTCGCTCTGGGTGGCTGCTGGGGCCAGTTCCTGGTGGGTTTGTGCTCCAGCCGCAGCAGCTGAGAGCAGCTCGTGATGCATCTTTTCACTTTTGCAAGAGTAGCTCACGTTGGGTTGTTACTCATACAGTAACTCTACTGCAAGTGTAATGTGGCAGGAGGGGATTTTTTCTGCACTCACAGCTGCTGACTGCCCTTGGCCAAAGCAGCTTTTATTAACACCTGCAGAGGGGAACTTGCTGCTGCTGCTGCTGAGCTCTCAACTCTTCCCCATCCCCAAACTCCTGTCCCGGCCTTGGAGAGCCCCAGCTCTTACGTGAGGCTTTTCATACAAGTTTCTCTGCAATTTCAAGGCCAGGCTGGATGGGGCTCTGAGCAGCCTGATGTAGTGGAAGGTGTCCCTGCCCATGGCAAGAAGGGTTGGGATGAGATAAGCTTTGAGGTCTCTTCCAACCCAAACCATTCCAGGATTTTGTGATTCTAATTTGGATTTGTTCCATTTGTGAAACCTGATTCCAGTGAGTCTGAGCTTACTTTAAACATGAGAAGACCTAAAAATGAAACCAGGTTTTACTCGAGTAAAGGATGACATTCTTCATTACAGAATTGGAAATAATTAGGGAAGTAAAGCTTAAAATAAGAAAACTAAAACTTTCAGGAACTGGACTCTCCAGCTGCCTTGATGTTCCACCCACTGCTGCAGGCATTCCCCAGCAGGTCTCTGCTTTCCAGGGGGAAGCAAAGTCTGGATCTTCCTTGCTCCAATTAGTAGAAAAGGTTATCGTTGTGCTACTCTAGGAATTAATCTTCAAAGCTGCCGCTGCTTCCTCGGCTGCCTGGTTTTGATTGTGCTGAGCTGAGTGGAGCAGCAGCTCCCAGCCTTGGGGCGGATGCAAAGGAAGCTCTGCCCGAGCGTGCCCGGCACCAGGATTCACGTGGACACTGCCAGGGCCACGCTGGGCTCCCCTCTGCTCCCAGGAGGGTTTGTTCATAGATCCTCCACTCTGTCTCTCCTCCCACAGGGAGATTTTAGTACGTGGCTTTAAACTGCCAGAGGGCAGGGTTGGATGGGAGACTGGGAAGAAATCTTTCCCTGTGAGGGTGGGGAGGCCCTGGCACAGGTGCCCAGAGCAGCTGTGGCTGCCCCTGGATCCCTGGAAATGTCCAAGGCCAGGTTGGACAAGGCTTGGAGCACCCTGGGTTGGTGGAAGGTGTCCCTGCCATGGCAGGGCTTGGAACAAGATGAGCTTCGAGGTCCCTTCCAACCTGAAACTGCCATGATTCAGACTTCTAGAATGAGCTGTATTTTTATCCGTCCGGCCCTTTTTCTCCTGAGTGCATGGAGATCCCAGGCAGCATTAATCCAGCAGAAAACCTACCTGTATGTCTAAGAGCATCATCAAGATGCTTCTTGAACTCTGACAGCCTTGATGCCCTGACTGCTTCACCCTGGAGGAACCTCACAGACTCCTGTCTGAAGTGTTCAGAGATGCCTTTTATTCAGGTAGATATAAGGAAAAGTTCAGACTGTGAATGGCCACTCTGGAAAAAAGTGCATTATTTATTTGATGGCTTTTTTTTTCAGGCAATATACACATTTTATTTTATTCCTTTGATAAAATATTTCATAGAATTGTAGAACTAGGACAGACCAGGGTACCTGCTCACAACACGACATTCCTGGCAGGTGATGGAAGCCCCCTGGCCTCACTGCCACCTCAGAGCAGCAGAAGTGGCATCATATTTTAGCCTGAACTATTTTTGTTCACCTCAGAAAGCATAAAAAGCCAAAGCTTCTCAATCTGGAGGGTTTAGAGGAAATGCTGGAGTGTTTATTTTGGCTGTGGGGGCTCTGTCCCGTCGCTGCGGGGCCGGTGCTTGGCGGCTGCTCTCCAGCAGGGCTGCCCTCGCTGGGGCTCCGAGCGTGCCTTGGCTGCCTCCCACCACAGAGCCCTGTCAGGCAGGTTTGTTTCTTTTGCTTTACCAAAAAAGGGATTCCCCAGCCCATTTCCTTCATCCTCGCTGGAGCGCCCCGGCGCTGTCACGCTGCAAACACATCCCCCTGGGGAGACTCAGGGGCTTCTCTCTCCCCTGTGGGTGAGCCCAGGCAGCCACGGGAAGAGGAAGGAGCGATGCACACGGTGGCAGTGACGCCGCTGGCACCGGGGCCACCTGCCAGGGAGCTGCCAGGGCCAGGCTGCGGGACTGTGCCTCTCTAAACAAGGGAATGCTCCTGGGTTGGCTCGTCTGAGCTTCCAGCCACGCTCTGGCATGATTTCGTGTGCTGAGGTTCTTGTGTTTAATCTCACTCTGCCCCTAAAGCGCAGAGTCTGTGTTTTGCTGGGTTGTTGAAATGAGATCTGTGACAAAGCTGCTTGTACTGCCCTTGTTGTTCAGGCAGGGGCACAGTGGTCAGTCCAGAACTGCTCACTTAAAGTAATCCTGTTCCTCACATATAAAAAACACAGGGCATGACCTGGGGCTGGGCATTCCTGGCACACTGTGCTCCTGGAGTTTGAGCTGGGAACCAGCTTTCCCTAGTCATGTGAAAAATCTCACCTGTCTCAGTGTCTGTAACTTTTGCTTGGGATGTTCATTCAAAATCTCTCCCTGCTTTTGAGCAGTTCACAGCATTTGTGCTTCACTTTAAAATCCAAGCCAGCCCAAACAAGCAGGACTGATACAAAGCAGGAATGGGTCTTTCTTGTGGCGTGGTTGCATTTGGAAATCCTCAGATTCCCCCGTCCCAGTCTACCTTCCCTCTGTGCCCGCAGCCATGTGCATCCTCAGCTTCACACAAAGTGTTGGCTTCGTTTTTCACATGAATTGGTTGGAATTTGGCACCACACACCAGCCTTGACTGGCCTGGCTCTTCTCTGGTGGTGGTAGAGCTCTGGATCTGCGTGGAGGCTGCATTGGCAAACCCACAGCAGAAAGGGAAGGGATGTTATATGGGGCCTGTGCAGGATTTGGGGAATCAGGGTAGCACAGTGTGGAGAAGTCTCTTGTTGACCTTGGTCTCTTTTCTTTCCAGGATAAAGATAAAGTTTCTCTAACCAAGACTCCAAAGTTGGACCGGAGCGATGGCGGCAAAGAGGTGAAAGAGCGAGCGACGAAACGCAAGTTGCCTTTCACTGTCGGAACAAATGGAGATCAAAAAGACTCAGATACAGGTACAGAAGTGCCACATCCCACCCTCAAACCCTGGCTGTCGGGGCTGGAGGGGAGCACACAGGATCCAGAGTGCAGCCAATCCATATGGAAGTGTTGTATCAAATTCCCTGTATTTTTTAATTGAGGGAAGAGGCACGTGGACAAGGGGCTGGATAACTGCTCTGTTCCACATGTGCACATCTGTTCTTTGTGATGTTTGTAGGTGGACAAAGCTATGGCTGTGTGAGGAGACCCCCTTCCTTCAGCTCTTGTCTGTTCTTCTTGCTTCTGACTATCCCAGGTCAGGAACTGTGGCTGGGACAAGCCATGGAGCAGGGCCTGCTTGTGAGAACTTGGAAAACAAGGGAATAAAGCTGAGTAGTCTTTAAAAGAAAATCAGCAAGTAGAATCTGGTCAAGCAAGTCAGTCTTGTAGCAGAAGAGTGGCTGGTGCATGATGAGGCTCCTGGATGGGCTGTTGGATTTGCTGGCAGTTGGGAAGAGCTGTCACAAAGCTCTGGCATGGAGAAAATTGTATTGTTTGGTTGGAAGGGGCTGAGTGTGGATTTCTGCGCAGAGGTTTGTGTGACATTCACATTCTCTGGACAGAGAGACATAATTCTGTCTCTCAGGAGAAGCACAGAGAGAAGAAGAGAAAACAATCTTTATCTCCACTCCGTTGTTTTCTCTGTGTGGAATTTGGTATGGAGATTGTTTACCTGAAGTGATTGCTTGATTGGATTCTGGTGAAGGTTGTTTGGGTTCGGTGACCAATTGGATCCAGCTGTGGCTCAGACTCTCAGCAGAGAGTCACGAGTTTGTTAGTAGTTAGTTGATAGTAGTTAGTAGTTGATAGGTAAGTAAGAAGTCAGTATGTAGAATAGGATAGCCTCTCTTTAAATAGTATATTAATGTCATATAGTATAGTTTTAATAAAACTATCCTTCAGCCTCCAGATCTGGAGCCAGACATCGTTCTTCCCAGTTGGGGTTGCCCTTTTTTACTATAGGTTTATATGGGTCCACCCCTAAGAAATGTGCATTTGGAAATAGCTGCAGCCAGGTAAAGCTCAGTGGTTGTGTAAAGAGATAAAACAGGCTAAAAGTTGGGAATGTGCTTGACAGTGGCACAAGGGCTGTGTTTGGTGGTGCTGTGTGGTGAGCCTGGGAGGTGGCCTGACGTGGGATGTGTCTCCTCTGGCTCAGGAGTCAGGAGGGCAGACCTGGAAGGGCCAGGAGTGCCACTGCAGCTGCGAGGGCTGTTCCACGGGCAGGACACGCGGTGGTGACGTGTCCTGAGGGTGACCCAGTGTCTGCATGGGTTTGTGTTCCTGAACTCCCTGTCTGGGGAGAGACTTTCTAAACCTTCATTAATTCTCCTAAACGTGTTGGCCATTCGCAAGGTTTTGGGTTGCTGTGGTGTCTCCCTTGGGGTGTCACCTCTGCAGGGGTGGCTGGGGCCAGGCAGAGCTGATGAACCAGAGCTGGAGCTGCTCTTTGTCAAGGGTGTTTGTGCCACGTTCAGTACTGGCTTGAGAGTTAAATCCCAAACTCCCTGCAGGGCTGTCTGACCCTCATGACAGCTGGAATGTCACGACAGGGATCTGCCTTTCCCAGGGCTCTGGTCTCTCTCTGGCTGCAGAGATGTTGGAAATGTTTGCACTGGCAGCAGCGAGAAGGAAACCAAATGCAGAGGAGAGCAGAGAGAGCTGCTGGGAGAGGCTGTGGCTGCTGGGTGGGAGCAGCAGCCCATGAGACCCCCCTGCTCAGGGACTCCCCCGTTACCCCTGTGCTTTCACAGCTGTGTGACTCTTATCTCGGACTCTCCTTCCTCTCCAGAGCTCATCCTTCCTGGGGAAGTGGGTGAGCTGAGGGGTAGCAGCAGCCCAGCTCCCAGAGGAGACCCGGAGGGGGCCACGGCACTCACGGGCCCTTTTAAAGACAAACTGGGCTCTCACAGACTCTGGGAAGGTGCATGGGAGGTGCAGGCGAGTCTCAGCAGCCTGTTTGGTGGGGACTGGGGAGGAAGTGACTCAGCCACGGGGTTGGAGATCCCAGCAGGAATCACTGTGCACAGTCAGACTGGTGCTTAGCAGGAGCCTGTTTCTCTTGCCTGACATCGTTCACTCCAGCAGGAATCAGATGCTGGAGATGGGAAAAGACTTAGTGGAGATAGGAAAAGACTTCCTGGCACCTTGCTCTGCTCTTGCACCACCCCATTGCAACCATGGGGTGTTTCAAGCCTGTGTGGTCCTTGGCCTGGCTCGAGGTAGAGGCAGGTACAGACGTGTTTGTGGTGCTCAGGAGCAGCACGTTCTGGGGGTGGAGGGGTCTCCCCAAGTCTGTGTGGGTGCCATCAGTGGCACCTGGCTGAGGACACGGGTGTGACACGCAGGACAGGCTTTTGTGTGGAACAAAGGCTGCTGTGCACCCACCCCGTGCTCCTGCAGAGGGGGAGGCTGCTGCTGCTTGTTGTGCTCCTCAGCTTTGCTCCCAGCCCTCGCAGAAGCAGGATTGCACCATCACTGCTGGCTGACCCCAGGTGGTTTATGTAACGTGGTCCTGCTTCCCAGGCTGTCCATGGGCTGCTGTGTGTGCATGAGGGGGTGTGCCAGGATGTTCCACAGCCATGTGGAATTCAGCTGTAAGGACGTGGGAGCTAGCAGAACTCTCTCCTTGCTTCTAGTGGGATATTTTTCTCCTCTTCAAGTGTTCAAACAATAGCGTGAATTCTCATCCTGATGTGTTGCAGTGACTCATTTTCCTTAGCATGGTGTGTGTTGCTTTTTTCCCGGATGGCTCTGGCTCAGCCTTGACGTAGGTGCTCCATATCTGGGGTGAGAAACACCAGAGGTGGGTTTGTCTCCCCTGGAAGTGCAGCACAGCCCTCCCGGGCCAGGTGTGGGGCAGCAGCTGGTGCTGCAGGATGACTGGGGGGTAGATGGGATTTTGGGAAGGAATTCCTCCCTGTGAGGGTGCTGGGGCCCTGGCACAGGGTGCTCAGAGAAGCTGTGGCTGCCCCTGGATCCCTGGAAGTGTCCAAGGCCAGGTTGGACATGGCTTGGAGCACCCTGGGCTAGTGGAAGGTGTCTCCCCCATGGCTGGGGGTGGTTGGAGATGAGCTTTAGGGTCGCTTCCCACCTAAACCATTCCAGGATTCTGTGGGCTCCCAGAGGCACTACTGGCCGGCACTGTGCTGAGCCCATGGTTTAGGTACAGTTGGTTCAGAGCTAAATCTTTTTAAATAATCTTTCTCAAAATGGTTTCTAGAGCAACAATTCTGGCTCTCGGGTTCCTCAGAGTTAACTAAATAAACTGTCTTTAGGAAAAAAAAATGGCATCGAGCCGTGAGCCTCCAGACTGTGCATGTTACAGCTCCAGCACTGTGGGAGCAGCATCTCTGTGCCTCAGACTTCTCCTCCTTCCTTCTTCTTCCCTCATGTGGCATCTCCCCACATCCACAGGCTCTGCCCAGAGCCTACGTGCTGCCTGGCAGCCGCCAAACGAGCACAGCCAGCTTTTCTCCGGCAGCTCCAGCAGCGTGCGAGGCTGCCTGCAGCTCCCCGGCCGTGTGCCGCGCCGGGAGGGGGCTTCAAACCCAGCCATTGGATAATTGTGGTATGAACGAGCACGCAGAGAGCGAGCAGCAGGGAGAAGGGAACAGTCCTGCTGGGAAGGCACCTGGCAGGAGAGGTGGGCACGGGCGGCTGGCGCAGCGGTGCCGTGGCTGCGGCGCTGAGCCGCGGCTGAGTCACGGCTGACTCAACGGCACCAGACTGCCGGCGTGGGGCCGGGCGCTCCCCACCTGCCTCGGGCTGTGACGGGATGGATCCGCACCAACAGGTCCCTCGCTGCACAGTGGGACAGGTAACGCTGCTGGAGAGCGGCTGGAGGTGCACGGAGCGCAGCATTCCGCGTGCCCGCTGCTCCTGAGCACGGTTTCCTTAGCTGGATGTCACGCTGTCGCTTGAGTCCCTGGAAACTAAAGGTTTCCAGGCCTTTAGTCATCAGCAGGGAGAGTTGGGGCTCCGTACAAATCTCGGAGCACGCCGAGATAATTTTGGCCTCTGACAGCTCTCCCTGGGAGCTGGGAAGGCCTGAGCGAGGCTGAGTCAAAGCTGGTGGTCCCCAGCAGTGCCGGGGGCCCTGCTCTCCTTGGGGTCCCACTGCCTCCCTGGCGGTCCTGCTCCCTCCCTGGGTGCCCAACTCCCTCCCTCTTTGTCCAGTTCTCTCCCTGTGTGTCCATCTCCTTCCCTGAGTGCTCTTGGAGGAAGGAATAAGGGAGAGAAACCCCACCAGCTCTCCAAGCTGGTCTGTGCTGAGGTATTAACCTTCCCGGGCTCCGAGGGCTCTCCTGGTGCCCAGGGCTGATTCTGGGGGCTCGTGGCCAGGGAGGTGCTGTGGTGGATGGGAGCCAGTGTGAATATGGTTGGCAGGAGCTGGCCTTGGAGCTTCAAGCTCCTTCTCTCTAATCCCCCGAGGTTGTTACGTGATGCTAATTAGTAGGTTAGAAAATGCTTGATGAATCAGCTGACCCAAACCATCCTCTCCCGGAGCCGGCTGCTGCTTGCCTAATGCTGGAGTGTTTGCAGTGACACGGCATGGGAACGGGCTCGTTAGTCCCGAGTCGGCAAGGCTGGCGAGGGAATCCGTGAGAAGCAAATTGCTGGCTTATTAAAAAAGGCATCTGCATCCCACAGTGGTGTTTGTGCCCCTCCCTGTGCCTGGCTGCGCTCCGGTGTGTGCAGCTGGGGGCTCGGAGGGGCTGCCCTGCAGCAGGGCTTTCTTTGCTTGTGTCATTTCAGTGCTTTTACTAAAATAGTAAGAAACTGTTCTCACCTAGCAACCGGGGAGAGAGTGAATGTCAGAGCTTCTCCCTTCCTAGCTGGGCTCCATAATGCTGGTACAGTGTGGAGAGCCTGGCACACACCAGCCTTCAGATCACCCTGAGAAACTCCCCGTGTGCAGCAGCCATCTGGGAAGGGCTGCGCAGAAAACCAGGTCGTTTTATGACAGGAGCTGCCATAAATCTCCCTCCTCCCCCCTCATCACCTCCTTAACATGCAGAGGGAGAGGTTGCAGTGTGCTGTGTCTCTGTGAACCAAAAATCTATCAATGATGGCTTTTTCCTTAATACAAGAGCTTTTATCAGCGCCGTCTGCAGAGTGTCCTGGCCCCAGCTCAGGGAGGGGAGGGCTGGCCAGAGCCTTCCTCCCCCATCCTCCCTCCTCCAGCACTTTCTATTTCGTGGGAAATGAACGGTCTGGACTTGAAAATTGATCTTGCTCTGAATAACTCACTTTTAACATGGAGATTGTTGTTTGTGATGAAGCCTCTGGGTTGCTCTCACAGCATGGTGGGAGCCAGTGGCCACTGTGAAGGAGCTGCTTTTACACATCAGGGCACAGCTGTGGGGTCTGGCCCACAAGTGTAGGGAGAGCACCTGGATTTGGACCACAGGCTGTCACACAGCATTAAACCTCTCTAGTCAAATTATATTTTAAAATACTGCAGCCAGTGGGGTTTGGCCCTGCAGATCCCCATCCCCAGGGAGCCCAGCTGAGCACTGGGGATGGTGGGCTCAGCTGCACACTGACATGGTTATAAAGGGGCTTGTTCCTCCTGCTGGCACCTTTTCTCTGCTCCTGACTCACAGCCAAGGTCTCCACCGTCCTTTCCAGCAGTGTGGGACGAGGCTCTGGTCCTCCATCCTTCAGGTGGGAATGAGCTCCCCACTCTATGGGAGCAGCTCAGGGTGCCTTCTGTCCAGGCAGACCTTGCTTTTCCTCTTGTTTTCCTCTTGTTCTCGTTTTCTTGTTTGGCACTAGGCTGATAAACCAAATCACCTCCTGGCTGCGCCCCTGCTCCGTTGGCTCTGCAGCGTGCCCGTGGCCTCCTGGTGCCAGAGTGTCCCCCAGCCCGAGCCATGTTCCTCTGCATTCCAGGGGTCTCTGCTCACCCTCCTCACTGAGCTCTTCACCACCGAGTGCTCTGGCCTGTCCTGCTGCCCTCTCATTTTTGTCCACCTGTGCCATGGTGCTGCTTCCCATTCCAGGCTGCTTCTGCCACCTCCAGCCTTGCCCTCAGCCTGCTTGTCCTTCAGTTCTGGAGCTCCCCAGAGCCTTGGCATGTGGTGGGACCGTGCTGCTGTCAGCCTTTCGCTCCTGAGCCACGGGCCCACATTGCAGGTGCCCTGTGAGCCTGGGAGTGCATCCTCAGGGCTGGACCTGCTCTGCCCTGCTTTGAGGCAACATGCTCCAAAACATGGAATGCCCTCCAAGTTCTGCGGCAGAAATGAGTCACTCTTACGCAGGCTGGTCGGGCTGGGGGAGCGCAGCCCGCGTGCTCTCCCGGGGGTGCAGTGCAGTCTCTGTTGCTGTCTGTGCCGCTCTAATTTATTCCTATTGATCTCCTGGTTGTGCTTGCTCGGCTCAGCAGCGCCTGCAAAGCCCCTCTCTCCGGTGGGGCGGCACTCGGTGTGGCCGTGCGGCGCCGGGACGCTCGGCACGAGCTGCTGGTTTGGAACTGGGATTTTTCCTCAGGGTTCCACCTTCCGTGCGTGTGTTGTCATGCCGAGCAGTGGGAGCAGATGCTTTCTGCATTACGGGGTGTGCTGCGTGCGTGGGGAGCGAGGAGCCGCGCGGCTCCGGCGTCCCCAGGACCTGCCAGCGTCTTACCGTGCGTTGGAGAAACCTCTGAGAGGTTTTCCATCACGGCCCTGCTCTCCTCCTGCCCATCTCCGTTTCAGCTGGGGCTGGGTTCAGCCTGTGTCTGCACACAGAGCCAGCCCAGCAGCACTGAATCCCTCTCAGATCTGCCCTGGGATCCCTATGGAGCTGCCGAGGCGCGTCCAGCAGCCCTGGATTTGCACTCCCCATTGCAGCACTGTCCGGAGTCTCGTGTGGGCACGAGAACCACCCTCAAGCTGAGGCTCAAACCCCTTTGTCCTGGGAGTCTGCTCCTGCTCAGCCTTCGCAGCCTCTCGGGCTCCGTGTGATGAAAGGCAGGAGCAGTTCCCGGCTCAGCTCCTGCTTTCCCCTTTAAGCCTGCGCACGCGGTTCCTGCTGGCGTCAGCGCGAGGGAAGAGCCGAGCAGGATCCCCGAATTAAACCAGGGCTGATGCTCGGGAGGTTTGCAGAAGGGCTGAAGCAAGCAGCAGCAAACAAACTGCTTTAAAAATAGCTGCATGGAGGTGTGGCTCATCCTGGGCTCATGGAGCATCCGTGGGCTGCCGTGGTCTTCCTCCCACCGGGATCTGTGTGCACGGTGCAGCCGCTGCCGGCACTGAGGGCTCCCTGCCTGCACACCCCCCGTGTCTCTGGGGTTTGTGCTTGCTGAAGGGGCTTTAGTGTCAAATAAGCTTATTTTCTGTCAGCCGAGGTGGGTAACACTGGGAGAGTTTCTCTCCAGTCGCTCCGTGTTGCTGCAAGATGTTCCAGAGGCACAGGAGCAGCCTGCAGGAGCTGGCGAGCTGAGATCTCTGTGCAGGGACAACTTTAAATCTGCTGCAAATCTGGTTCTGAGTAAAATCCTCTGGGCTGCAATAACACACGTGCAGCTCTGTGAGCCTGGGACCAGCCAGGGCCAGGAGAGCCAGCCCAGTGCCAGGCAGAGCTCTCACCCTGCTGAGGCTCAGGATGGGAAGTGGATGATGGGAGCAGCTCTGTCTCCATCCTCTGCTTATGTTTCAGACCCAGTTAAGGATCTTGCTCATGTGGTCCCTCCACCTTGCCTGAGGATTGTGCCACGCAGGGAGCCAGGGGCTGCCACGCTGCCCACGCCAGGGTGCCAGCGCTGGAGCCATAGAATCGCGGAATCATGGGATGGTTCGGATTGGAAGGGAGCTTAAAGCTCATCTCCACCCCCTGCCATGGGCAGGTACACCCTCCACTGCACCTTTAGGGTAGGGTGTCACACCAGGTTGCTCCAGGTCCCATCCAGCTGGCCTTGAACCCTTCCCACCGGGAAGCACGAGCCCGAGTCCTCGGCTGCCTCCCCATAGCGAGCGAGAACGCGGCAGCCGCTTTCCAATTTATTTTTATCTTGTTGATCACATGCTTTGTAATGTTAAATGTTCTGTGGAGGAGGAAATTTCTGCAACTGCAGAATGAATAGGAGTTATGGGGGGGTTCGGTTGAACTTGATAATCAATTTTTGCAAATCCCAGGCTCGTGCTGACAACCTGCAGCAGCAGCCAAGGGATATTAATGAAAATGTTCCCGTTCTAATTGTGGCTCCGTACTTGCGGAGCAGCCCTGGGCATTGCGTACTTCAGGGACTCTACTTGGTGGCACCAGCCAAGATGTGACCCTTCAAGCATCTTCATGCCTGGCTTTGGGGCATGGCTGGATGTGACCAAGGCTGGGGGAAGCCAGGCCTGGCTGAGCAGGGTTTAAGCAGCTTGGAGAGTCTCAGGAGGAACAGGGAGGTGCTGCACACATGGATCAGGTGTCCCTGTGTCCCCTGGCAGGACACACAGCACAGCAGCATGGCTTCTGGAGCCACCCCAGCAAAGTTGTCTTCCCGTAAGCACATTGGATGTAATTTTATTTTAGCCATTAAAAACTGCCCTAGGATCTGATTTCATCTTCCAGCTGCCAGGATGACCAAAATGTGGTTTCAGAGTAGACTGGGATTCGCCTTCAATGCAGACATGTTTCCAGGGCTTGCATTTAATAGAATGATGGAATGGTTTGGGTTGGAAAGGACCTTAAGACAGATCTTATCCCAGCCTGCCAGGGGCAGGGACACCTTCTGCAGGCTCCAAGCCCTGTCCAGCCTGGCCTTGGACACTTCCAGGGATGGGGCAGACACAGCTTCTCTGGGCAATGAGCAGAAGGCTTTGAAGAGGGGTGGCCAGGCTCTCTGGTTGAGAGGTTCCCTGGAACAGTCATTATTTCTTAAAGGTACAGGATCCCAGGAGCAGGGGTGGATGGAAATCCCCTGCTCCAGGTGGGCCATGAGCAGCAGAGGTTGGCAGCTCTGTGCACTGTGCCCAGAATAGGTTTCTGGAGCTGGCTGTGCCTCAGCCGCGGAGCTGCGAGCGGCAGGAGCGGAACATGCCCACCCGCTGCTGCCCTCGTCTGCCAGAGACCTTTCCTCGGCTGCAGTTTGGTGGGTGAAGGAGCAAACCTGTGCTGTGGTGCACAGTCTGGTGGCCGTGTGTGACCCTGTCCCTTGGTGGTTCCAGCTGACCCACTGCACTTTGTGTGGAGACACCACAGGCTCCGTGCCGCTGGCAGCGTGCCCGTGACCCGCACCGAGCGTGACACTGGGGGCTGAGCAGGGCTGGGGAGAGGCTGCAGGATTGTTGGTTTTTGTTAAGGTGAAGGTACTGAGGCACCTTCAGGTTGCCCAGAGCAGCTGTGGCTGCCTCATTCCTGGAAGTGTCCCAGGCCAGGTTGGACAGGGCTTGGAGCACCTGGGACAGTGGAGGGTGGAGGGTGTTCCTGCCCATGGGGGTGGGACTGGATGAAGTTCAAGGTTCCTTCCCACCCAACCATTCCATCCTTGTGTGACTGTGGTTTGGGGGTGGTTGCTCTTGGTCTCTCAGCAGGAGCCGCCTTTGCAGCTGAATGATTTAGAAGACCAAGTATCAGGCTGGATTTGGGATGACAAGCCAGGCACTTCTGGGGTTTCTTTCTCTCCTCCCCTGCCCGTGTTTGTTTTTTTAGAGGATTGCAGAAGACCTGAGGGCAGCTGGGTGTTCTGGGCCAGGTGGGAGCAGCCACTGTGGGAGGAGGGGACCAGCCTGGTGCTCCCCACACCTCCTTGGCCGCAGCCTCCTTGCTTTGATGGTGATGATGATGATGATGATGAGATGGGTGTGATGGCCACATTTCTGAGGTGTCAGCCTGTATCTTTCAGCTCTCCTTGTTGATGCTGTTCAGTGCCTCCAGCTGGGTCCATGCTGTGATGGTGTCAGTCTGAGTAGGCTCCTCCAGGCACCCTGGCATGGGATGGAGGCTCCTGAAGCAGGATGGGAGGTGCAGCAGTGGCTGTGGTCCCTTGAAGGGTCTGCTCCCTCTTTCCTCTGCTGCTCTTTGGAGGTGGAGGAGCATGGGAGGCTGTTGGAGGAGCAGGAGTGGGACAAGTCCTGGCTGCACCCTCAGCGCTGTGAGCCTGGGTGGCTCCAGGTGCCAGGTGCTCCCACTGCAGGGATCCCTCCCTCAGCACAGGGATCCCTCCCATCGCTCAGCACAGGGATCCCTCCATCACTCAGCACAGGGATCCCTCCATCACTCAGCACAGGGATCCCTCCCATCGCTCAGCACAGGGATCCCTCCATCGCTCAGCACAGGGATCCATCACTCAGCACAGGGATCCCTCCATCACTCAGCACAGGGATCCCTCCATCACTCATCACAGGGATCCATCGCTCAGCACAGGGATCCCTCCATCACTCAGCACAGGGATCCCTCCCATCGCTCAGCACAGGGATCCCTCCCATCACTCAGCACAGGGATCCCTCCATCACTCAGCACAGGGATCCATCACTCAGCACAGGGATCCCTCCATCACTCAGCACAGGGATCCCTCCCATCGCTCAGCACAGGGATCCCTCCCATCACTCAGCACAGGGATCCCTCCATCACTCAGCACAGGGATCCCTCCATCACTCAGCACAGGGATCCATCGCTCAGCACAGGGATCCCTCCATCACTCAGCACAGGGATCCCTCCCATCGCTCAGCACAGGGATCCCTCCATCACTCAGCACAGGGATCCATCACTCAGCACAGGGATCCCTCCATCACTCAGCACAGGGATCCCTCCCATCGCTCAGCACAGGGATCCCTCCATCACTCAGCACAGGGATCCTTCCCATCGCTCAGCACAGGGATCCCTCCATCACTCAGCACAGGGATCCATCACTCAGCACAGGGATCCATCACTCAGCACAGGGATCCCTCCCATCGCTCAGCACAGGGATCCCTCCATCACTCAGCACAGGGATCCCTCCATCACTCAGCACAGGGATCCATCACTCAGCACAGGGATCCCTCCATCACTCAGCACAGGGATCCCTCCATCACTCAGCACAGGGATCCCTCCATCGCTCAGCACAGGGATCCCTCCCTCAGCACAGGGATCCCTCCATCACTCAGCACAGCTATCCCTCCATCACTCAGCACAGGGATCCCTCCATCACTCAGCACAGGGATCCCTCCATCACTCAGCACAGGGATCCCTCCCATCGCTCAGCACAGGGATCCCTCCATCACTCAGCACAGGGATCCTTCCCATCGCTCAGCACAGGGATCCCTCCATCACTCAGCACAGGGATCCATCACTCAGCACAGGGATCCATCACTCAGCACAGGGATCCCTCCCATCGCTCAGCACAGGGATCCCTCCATCACTCAGCACAGGGATCCCTCCATCACTCAGCACAGGGATCCATCACTCAGCACAGGGATCCCTCCATCACTCAGCACAGGGATCCCTCCATCACTCAGCACAGGGATCCCTCCATCGCTCAGCACAGGGATCCCTCCCTCAGCACAGGGATCCCTCCATCACTCAGCACAGCTATCCCTCCATCACTCAGCACAGGGATCCCTCCATCACTCAGCACAGGGATCCCTCCATCACTCAGCACAGGGATCCATCACTCAGCACAGGGATCCATCGCTCAGCACAGGGATCCATCGCTCAGCACAGGGATCCATCACTCAGCACAGGGATCCCTCCCTCAGCACAGGGATCCCTCCATCACTCAGCACAGGGATCCCTCCATCACTCAGCACAGGGATCCATCGCTCAGCACAGGGATCCATCGCTCAGCACTGGGATCCATCACTCAGCACAGGGATCCATCGCTCAGCACAGGGATCCCTCCCTCAGCACAGGGATCCATCACTCAGCACAGGGATCCCTCCATCACTCAGCACAGGGATCCATCGCTCAGCACAGGGATCCATCACTCAGCACAGGGATCCCTCCATCACTCAGCACAGGGATCCATCGCTCAGCACAGGGATCCATCACTCAGCACAGGGATCCCTCCCATCACTCAGCACAAGCTTTTAGGATCTGTCAGTCCCATGCTCGGACGGGAGCGTGGCTTTGGGCTCCAGTGGCATTGATGGCTTGTGTCCCTGTGTCCTTGTCCCACAGAGAAGCAGGGTCCCGAGCGGAAGAGGATTAAAAAGGAGCCCGCCACCAGGAAGCCTGGCCTGCTCTTCGGCATGGGCCTCTCGGGGATCCGGGCAGGGTACCCGCTCTCGGAGCGCCAGCAAGTCGCTCTCCTCATGCAGATGACAGCAGAAGAGTCTGCAAACAGCCCAGGTGAGACCGGGGGGAGTTTGTTCTGAAGAGTGGGCAGGCAGGTGGCAGCTGCAGCGAGAGGCTCCCAAACATCTGGAATTCCCGGTTCCCAGCGTCACCAGAGGTTCGGGTACGGCAGCAGGACAGAGCTGCCACCCCTGGCATGGTGCAGGGGGGCTGCTTTGCTGCTGTGTGGGGTCTCACTCCTCCCACAGGGCTCTGCAGGTGACTCCAGGTACGGTGTCACTGGGATCTGCACGTGGCTCTGGCTGCCCTTGCTTTTTCCAGTGTTCCTTGGGCCAATCCAGGCCAGCACCCAGCCCGCCCCGGCTGCTCAGCTGGAGCTTTGGTTCCCTGGGAGCCTCCTGCAGCTCAGCTCTGTTTCCCACTGGCCTCTCAGGCTATCTCAGTAAAGGAGGATTGTGAATAAAGACAAAATATCATCTTCTGTAGGTTTTCAATGTTTCTTCTCTTGGATGGGGATAAGATGTGTAACCACCACAGCTGTAACTTGAGGTGTGGAGCAGCTGGAATGTGTTTACCATGGATTTTGTGTTCTAGTAATTTTTATCTGTTGCAAACATGTCCCCCCACCCCGTGTTTGGAGGCTCTGTGCTATCCCATGTGCTCACATCCACATCCTACACACAACGCTGCAGCTTTTAGCCAAAAAACCACCAATCTCACTGCTTATGTTGCTGTTATTTGGGAAAACTAAAAGGGAAAAAGCTGCAGAGCATTCCAGTGTTCTCCCAGGAAATGCAATCTCCTCCCAAGGCCATCAGGCCTCACATGTGCTTGGTAAAAGGCCACTTCCCTGGGGAATTGGGGTTTGAGGGTGAGGAGCTGCATTGTCTGCTCCCAGATCACGGGATTGCCCACAGTGTTTGCCAGGACTGCAGCTCTCCAGTGGGTCTGGCAGCCCGCGATTCCCATCTCCGTGGGATACACAGGCTGCTCTGTTCACATCCACTCCAGAGCTTGGGTTGCCTCTTGCTGCCTTGTGGTGAATATTTTGGGAAGAGCCGAGGCGAAACGTGATGCACGAGCTCCCTCTAAGGGCTCAGCAATTCCATGGAATGGCAGTCCCTGACGCTGTTTCTCTCCTTCCTCCCTGCAGTTGACACAACACCAAAGCATCCCTCTCAGTCTACAGTTTGTCAGAAGGGAACTCCCAACTCTGCCTCCAAAACCAAAGATAAAGTAAATAAGAGAAACGAGCGAGGAGAGACTCGGCTGCATCGCGCTGCCATCCGCGGGGACGCCCGGCGCATCAAGGAGCTCATCATCGAGGGTGCAGATGTCAATGTGAAGGACTTTGCAGGTAACAGCCCAGGAATCCAAGCTTTCTTCCCACCTGCTTGCATGTTCCACATCCAAGAACGACTCCCAGCAGAAAAAGTAGTTTGTTTCTGACATGGCGTTGCACCTTGGAAAGAGGGGATTTGCCAAAATTTGTGATTTTGCTCTATGAAGAGGAAAATATATTTTTTCCCTTAAAAAAAAAAAAACAAAACACCAAATAACAACAAAAAGCCACATAAAAAATCCCTGAAAGCATCAGTTTTCTTGTTGGAGTTTGGGAGCAGAATTCCCAGGCTGTGCAGTCTGCTTGAGGTGGTGAAGCTGGGCTGGGCAGGGTCCAGAGAATCCCTGGAGCTGTTGTGGCTCCACACCAAAACTGACCAGGCCTCTCTGGACCATTTCCTGCTGCTCTTCCACGGGGGTGCCGTGTTGGAAGTGTGGAGGGTGATTTGCAAAGGGAGGCGGGCTGGTTTAGCTCTATTTTTACTTAAAAGAGAAGGAATTGCGTGCACGTAAATACTGCTGAGAGTGGGTTTGTGAAGTCAGCGCTCTGGAGTTGAGGGGCTGATGCCTGTGAAGTTTTGGGAGTTGTTTTTAAGGACTGAACGTGGGGGTGCTGCTGCTGGGGAGGGAATGTGAAGGGCTAGGTTAGGCTCCCACCAGGCACCCAAGTTGGAGGAGTTGTTAACCATCCTGACCCTCAGCTCAGGAGTATTACCTCCTCCTACTCTTCCTCCTTCTCCTCCTCCTCAGCAGTGCTGCCAGGCTCCTGCTTAGGGTGGTGGGATGAGATGGGAACAGCCCTGAGTCCTGCAGGGAGGAGGCAGCCACAGGATGCTGGTGAAGGGGTGAGGAAGGTGCCATTCAGTGGGGCTGGATCAGCCTTTCTCCAGCACGTCCAAGAGCTTGACTTTGCTCTTTGCTGTTCTCTTCGCGTGATTTTGGGACTATAAATAGATATGGCTGTTCCTCCACCCGTGTGATTAATCCCAGCGCCAGACTGAAGTATCAGTTGTGATTAATTCCGGGCACAGGTGCCCCCTCCAAAGGCTCCAAGTGAAGGTAACGGAAGGCGCTCCCACGGCGCTATCAGCAAAACACCGGAGCAGCCGTGCTGGGAAACTTCAAAACAGGCTCTGCTTAAAAATAGTCTGTTGGAACACGATAAAATATTTTCTTCTGTGCTCTTCAGAGATTTGTTGAGAGCTGGAGCCACCATTACTGTGGAGACGCTGCTGTTTGGTTTCCCCCCAAGCCCAGGCTGGTGTTCCTGTGTTTGGAGAGCACACAGAAGATCTGTGTGGGGGCTGTGGGGCTGTCCCGAGCCCTATCTGCAGTTCTGAGCTCAGGCTTGGTCTGGGCACCAGGGTTTCCCTTACAGAGGATTTGGAACCTAAAGCCAAACCTAAAGGAGCTTAAGAGAAGGCTGGAGAGGGACGTTTCACAGGACCATGGAGTGGCAGAACAAGAGGGAATGGCCTTAAGCTGACACAGGGCAGGGTTAGATGGGATATTAGGTAGAAATTCTTCCCTGTGAGGGTGGTGAGGCCCTGGCACAGGGTGCTCAGAGAAGCTGTGGCTGCCCCATTGCTGGAAGGGTTGAAGGCCAGATTGGAGGGGACTTGGAGCACCCTGGGATAGTGGAAGGAGTCCCTGCCCATGGCTGGGGGTGGGAATGGATGAGCTTTGAGGTCCCTTGCAACCCAAACCATTTCACGATGGTATAAAGGGGAACGGATTTAAGACCTGCCTTTCACATGACATCAGCAATTCTCCGTATTTCCCATATAAAACTTTCCATTTGCAGGCTCTGTGTCAGGTCTGGCAGATGCTCTGACTGTAGCACATGGTATGACCAGAGGGAGAAGTGGGATTGATGCTGTGACTGCCTGGCAGGAGTAGCAGGGCAGAGCTGCATCTTCCCTCCCGCTGTGCCACAGGGATCCGGGCAAACACTTGGCCACCAGAGCAACACAGCCCGGACCGCGCTGACCCTGCGGGCTTTCCCCGTGTCTCAGTGCCACTGTGAGGGTGGTGCCGTGTCCTGAGTGTCCCTGTCCTTGCAGGCTGGACGGCGCTGCACGAGGCCTGCAACCGGGGCTACTACGACGTGGCCAAGCAGCTGCTGGCGGCGGGTGCCGAGGTCAACACCAAGGGGCTGGACGATGACACCCCCCTGCACGACGCGGCCAACAACGGCCACTTCAAGGTCGGGGTGCTGGCATTCACTGCTCTGCTTTAAATGACTCTCCTGGAAACTTGTGCTTCGAGCAGCCCACTGTGAAAACACAGAGATTCTGGGTGTTTTTGTCTCATTTCCCATGGAGTGGGCAGGAGTTGGTGTTCAAGGCCAGGCTGGACAGGGCTTGGAGCAGCCTGGGTTAGTGGAAGGTGTCCCTGCCCATGGCAGGGGGTGGCATGGGATGGGCTTTGAAGGTCACTTTGAATCTAAATTATTCCCTGATTGTGTGAATTTCCCTGTTTCAGAGCTGTTGAGTGTTTTAGTAGGTGGTGCTCTGCACAGGGGGATAGTTCATTCTTCTGGAACTGGGACAGGAGCATGATTTTGTGCCTTGTTCTTTTCCCCTTCTTTTCTGCCCAGGTTGGTTCTTAGAATTACAGGATCATTAAGGTTGGAGAAGACCTCCCCAGTCATCAAGCCCAACCATTATCCTGCTGCTGCCAGTGCACCACTAAACCCTGCCCCTAAATGTTTTTTAAACACTTCCAGGGATGATGATTCCACCACTTCCCTGGGAATGTTGCTGGGGTTTCTCTCTTAAGTTAGAACCACAAGGCATGTCCTGAAGGCACTATTTTTTTTAGTTATGTATGAAAATCATGCAAAAAAATCCCTGGAATCAAAACATCATGAGCATCTTCAAGCCTCAGTTTCTCTTTTCAGGTGGTGAAATTGTTGTTGCATTATGGAGGGAATCCTCATCAAAGCAACAGGAAGGGCGAGACACCTTTGAAAGTAGCAAATTCTCCCACCATGGTGAACCTGCTCCTGGGGAAGACCACGTACCCCTCCAGCGAAGAGAGCTCCACAGGTGAGATTGGCCTTTCTGTGGCCGTGGCAGTGACAGCTGTGGCCTGCAACTAACACAGAGTCCTTAAGAGGACAGTGAAGTTAGACTCTTGTCAGATGCTGCCGTGGTCAGGAGCCCGCCTTTAGCTCCTGTAGCCAAATTCAGACAACATAACCACCAGCTTTTGCGTGGGGGACTGTTTGTCCTGGAAGCCAGCATTGAGATTGCTTCCCTGGTGCAGTTGGGATGTAGGATTGGAAGCCAGGTGCAGGTAAATTGTATGTCTTACCTTTGGAAGGTGGGTAATTCCAGTGGAGAGGAGGAGATTTGTTCCTGTCATTCAGCTGTCCCAGCACCGATGTTTCAATTTTTACTTCCAGGCTGTCCCTGCTAGAGCCTCTTCATCCAATGCCACCATTGTGGGACACTCTGAAGGTTTTAATTAGTGCAAATTAGAGTTTTCAGTCTTTTGGGGAGCTTTCACCTACACTGTGTGCAGTCATAACCCTGTTCCAAAGTTCTCATTTTACACCCAGGATGTTACTTTGAGGAACACCCCATGCAGGTTGGAGCTGGAGGAGCTTCCTTCCAAAAAGATCCCCCAAGCTGGCATTCCAAGCTGTTGGCTGCCAACTTGCAAAGGCTGGGTGAGGCCAAAGGGCATCAGGGCTGTTTGCAGGGCTTGGTGTGTGCAGGAGACCAGTGATGTTCCCTCCCCAGAACCCTTGGCAGTCCTTAACACGCTGTTCTCTCTCTGCAGAGACCTCAGAAGAAGAGGATGCCCCTTCCTTCGCTCCCTCCAGCTCTGTTGATGGCAATAACACAGACTCAGAGTTTGAGAAGGGCTTGAAGCACAAGCCCAAGGCCCAGGAGCCCCCCAAAACCATCACCCCGGTGAAGGATGAGTATGAATTCGATGAGGACGATGAGCAGGACCGGGTCCCACCGGTCGATGACAAACATTTGCTGAAAAAGGATTACAGGAAAGAGACTAAAGCAAACAGTTTCATTTCCATACCCAAAATGGAAGTGAAAACTTATACTAAAAATAACACAATTACACCAAAGAAAGCTGCCCACCGCATCCTGTCGGACAGCTCGGACGAGGAGGAGACCAGCGTGGCCGTGGGCACGGGGGAGAAGCTGCGCCTCTCCACCCACTCCATATTGCCCAGCAGCAAAATTCGGGAGCCCGCCAGCACCAAGGCACCCAAGGAGAAAAGCAAAGTAAAAAAGAAGCGGAAGAAGGAGACAAAAAGCAAAGAGGTTCGGTTTGGCAAAAAAAATGACAAGTTTTGTTCCTCTGAATCAGAGAGTGAAAACGTGGAGAGTGAGGAGGATGATAGAGACTCTCTACAGAGCTCTAGCTGTGTAAAGGACTCAAGGCTAGTGCTAAAGGAATCCTCCTTGTTTAACTCTCTGTCTGCCTCATCGACCTCTTCACATGGGAGTTTAGCATCCCAGAAACATAATCCCAGTCTTACAGAACAGCACTCCAAGCACTGGAGGACGGACAATTGGAAAACCATATCTTCTCCAGCTTGGTCAGACGTCAGTTCCCTATCGGACTCCACCAGGACGAGGCTGACGAGCGAGTCAGACTACTCGTCCGAGGACTCGAGCTTAGAGTCACTAAAGCCAGTCAGGAAGAAACCAGAGCACAAAAAGAAAAACACCCCCCACAACACTGTTTCTGAGAAAAAGAATTCATTCCATAGCAATGTGGATGGAGCAATTCCAAAGCTGGACAAGGAGGGGAAGGTTGTTAAAAAGCATAAAACAAAACACAAACATAAAAACAAGGAGAAGGGACAGTGTCCCATCAGCCAAGACATTAAAATAATCAAAACATTTTCTTTTGAGTTTGAGGACTCTAAACAAAAGCCTGAGAAAGGCTTGATAGTAGAGACAGAAAATCCAGTCGAAAACAAGTTGAAAGTGTTAAAGCACGATCGGGAACACAGTAAGAAGGAGGAAAAGCTCCCCAAAGGTAAAGCAGAGGAGAAGGAGTGGTTGTTTAAAGATGAGACTGGAAAATCCTCAAAAGAGGAGAAATCATTAAGAAAAATCAAAGATGGTAGTAAAGACCTGAGCAAATCCTTCAGAGAAGGATTGAGTAAATCAGAAAAAGAGAAACCTGTCAAGGAGAAATCTCCCAAGGAGGAGAAGCCGAGAATACACAAGGAGGAGAGAAAGAAGAAGTCAAAGGACAAGCAATCCAAATCTGAGAAGAAGAATGAGCTGAAGGAGGAGAAGGTTTCTAAACTAGAGAAAGAAAAGTCCTTCAAGGAAGAGAAGGAAAAATGCAAAAAAGAAAAACTTTACAGGGACGAGTCCGGGTTTGATGAGTTTAATAACAAAACTCAATTTGCCGAAAGCGAGGACACGAAGTTCAGCCTTTCGGACGATCAGCAGGAGAGGTGGTTTTCAGACTTGTCCTCTGATTCATCCTTCGATTTCAAGGGTGAGGACAGCTGGGATTCTCCAATAACGGATTTCAGGGAGATTAAAAATGACACCGTGGCAAAGCTAATCATAGAACCTGTGAAAGAGGAAATTAAAGACAAGAAAAAGGAAAATAAAATGAAAGAGAAGAAGGAATACAACGAGAAGCGGAATGAAAAGGACACTTTCCTAAAGAAGAAGGAGAGGGATTACGTGGAGAAAAGCTCGGAAAAGAAAAAGGACCAAACAGACAGACACAAAGTTACTCCCAGTTATTTACCTGAAAAGGATAAGAAAAGGAAGGATTCTGTGGAGACTGGCAAGGAGAGGAAAGAAAAAGACACAGGTGAAACCAACAAAGACAGAAAAGATTCCTCTGACAGCTCTAAAGAGAGAAAAGATCCCAAGACTAAGCAGGAGGAACCCTATCGAGATGACTTCAAGGAGTACGGCTGTGAAACATTCTTCAAGGATAAGTCTGACCCTGAGTTCAGTGGCAAAACCCTGGAGAGTTGGGAGAGGCACCATTCTGGGAAGGAAAAGGAGAAGAAAGATGCTCCTGATAAAGAAAAAAAAGAAAAGGTGAAGCCAGAAAAATACAAGGAAAAATCCAAAGAAGGCGACAAGGAGAAAAATGAAAAAGCCGCTCCAGAGAAAATCCTGAAGGACAAAGAACTAGAGAAGAGTTTTAAAGAGAAGAAAGAAACTAAGGAGAAATACAAGGATCTTCACAGCAAAGACAAGGAGAGGAAGAGTTCCTTCGACCAGGTGAAGGAGAAGAAAGAGAAAAACTTCTCCACAGACAGAGACGATTTCTCTGAGAAGAAGGATGAGAAGAAAGGCAAGGAGAAGAGCTGGTACAGCATCGCTGACATCTTCACGGATGAGAGCGAGGACGAGAGGGACGATTACAGCCTGAGCGGGTTCAAGGTCGGCGACTCGGCCGGCAGCGAGATGCATCGCCTGGACAGTCTGCAGGACAAGGACGACGGCGCGGCGGCCGAGAAGGAGCTCTACCCCGACAAGCACCGCAAGTACTCGTCCGACCGGCAGCACTCGGAGAAGCAGAAAGATAAGGAGTCCAAGGAGAAGAAGAAGGACAAAGGAACATCGGAAGGGGGAAAGGAGAAGAAGGAGAAGAGTTCCTTTGAGAAACACAAAGAGAAGAAAGATAAAGACTCCAGTGAGAAGTATAAGGACAGGAAGGAAAGAATGTCCATAGATTCCACGCAGGAGAAGAAAAACAAGCAAAAGCTCCCAGAAAAGGTTGAGAAGAAACACACCAGTGATGACAAGGTGAAAAGCAAACATAAGGAGAAGCCGGACAAGGAGCATTCCAAAGAGAAGAAGTCTTCAAAAGGAGGGGAGTCGGAGAAAAGCCTGCTGGAGAAACTGGAGGAGGAGGCTCTGAATGACTACAGGGATGACTCTAATGACAAAATCAGCGAGATCTCCTCTGACAGCTTCACGGACAGAGGGCAAGAGCCAGGACTCACCAGCCTCTTTGAGTCTTCTAACCTCTCTCTGACCGACGCCGCTGAAGAAAAGTTTAAGGACTCTCTCCCTTTACCCTGCCTTCAGGACAAGCTCAAGGAGAAGGAGAGGCACCGACATTCCTCATCTTCCTCAAAGAAAAGTCACGAGAAGGAAAAATCAAAGAAAGAGAAGACAGAGAAAAAGGAAAAATCAGAAGAATTCAAGGACTCCAGCAGCAGAAAGGATTCCATTCATTATGAAAAGGATTTCTCTGTGGATGGGGAGGCTTTTGGCTCTTCCTACAACATGAAGGCAGACGCTGATGAGGAACCAGAGAAGAGCATTGATTACTTATTTTCTGAAAAGAAGGATAAAAATGATTCTGAAAGAGAGCTTTCAAAGAAGGCGGAGAAAGAAAAGACTTACGGTTCCAGCACCATCAGCACAGCTAAAGAGAAAAAGAAGCGGGATAAACACAAGGAAAAATGGAAGGAGGAAAAGGAAAAGCACAGGGACAAACACACAGATGGTTTCTTTAAACATCACAAAGATGAGCCAAAGTCAACACTCAAAGATAAGGATGGGCCTCAAGTTACCACCTTTAAAGATAAATCCAAGGAGGACAACCTCAAATTCGGCGAAACCAAACTGAAGGAGAAGCTTAAGGAGAATCAAGACAAAGACAAATCAGAGTCCATAAAAATAAGCAACGGGAATGAAAAAATAACCCTTTCCAAAGACAGTGGCAAGAAGGATGCCAGGCCAAGGGAGAAACTTCTGGGAGATGGTGATTTGATGATGACCAGCTTTGAGAGGATGCTGAGCCAGAAAGACCTGGAGATCGAGGAACGCCACAAAAGACACAAGGAGAGAATGAAGCAAATGGAGAAAATGCGGCACAGGTCCGGAGACCCCAAGTTAAAGGACAAACTTAAAAGCTCAGAGGATGTGCGCAAGAGGAGCCTGGATCTGCCAACCAAGAAGCCACTAACACTGGACACGCAGCTCAAGGACAAGAAACTCAAAGAGTTGGGTCCCCTGACTCCTATTCTGTCACCGGAAAACAAGGCACAGCCTGCTGTGGGGACAGACTCCAAGGACTGGATCACGGGTCCTCAGCTGAAGGAGATCCTCCCAGCATCTCCCAGGCCAGATCAGAACCGGCCCACGGGTGTCCCGACCCCAGCATCCGTCGTGTCCTGCCCGAGCTACGAGGAGGTGATGCAGACGCCCAGGACTCCATCGTGCAGCAACGAGGACTACACGGACCTGATGTTTGAGTGCGCGGACTCTCAGCACTCGCTGCCCATCTCCACCATGTCCATGAACGCCTGCTCTCCTTCCTTCTTCGACAGATACACCAACGTTTCCAGTGGGCTCCCCGAGAACCCCAGTCAGACCCCGACTCGCACCATACCCTCCTCAAACCTCTACCGTTCCATCTCAGTGGATATCAGGAGGGCGCCTGAAGAGGAATTCAGTGTTGGAGATAAGTTTTTCAGACAGCAAAGTGTCCCAGCAACATCAAATTATGACTCTCCTGTGCAGCATTTAATGGAGGAGAAAGTTCCCCTTCCCTCTGTTCCTGCTGAGAAGTTCCAGTGTTTATCTCCTGGGTATTACTCCCCGGATTACGGAGTTTCCTCACCCAAAGTGGAAGCTTTGCACTGCACGCCGGGAGCTGTCAGCGGGGTCGCCCAGTCTCCCGAAAGCGTCTTTTCTGGTTTACAAGCAAAATCCTCCCCTTCGCACAGGGATGAGTTGCTGGCTCCTTCAGTGGAAAGTGCTCTTCCCCCCGACATCGGCATGCCCCTGGATACCACAGAGGAGCAGCAAGCCACTGCCTCCATCATGCCACCAGAATCCACCTACCTACCGCCCATCGAAGAAAACCATTTTAGTTCGGGAATGCCCGAACAAAACAACATAGACTGGGATAACCCTCCTTCCCGAAACCCGGACACCGCCATTCCTCCCAGCCTCATGGGCAACCCCGCAGAGCACTCTGTCACCTGGGCCATGGGCTCGGAGCTTCTGATGAAATCTCCCCAGAGGTTTTCCGAGTCCCCTAAACCTCCGCTCTGTTCCCTAGAGCCGATTCATCCCGCGCCAGTAGCTTTCATTCCCACAGAGACTTCCTACCCCGTTTCTCCCATCTCATACCCTCTGTCAGTGTCTGAACCGAGGCTGGAGGAAGTCAAGGAGGATGCTGAGGAAGCAGTTCCAGGAGAAATTGCAAATGCTGAAGAGCAAGCTCCGTACATGTCCCCTACTAGGTTAGACACCTTCTTCAACAACTGCAAGCCTCTTCCAGAAGAAGCACCGGAGATCCCTCCAGAGCCCCCGTGTGTGCCAGCAGAACCTCAGGCCGAAGTCGTTGCTGCACCAGAAAACAACTATTTGGAAAGCAACAACGCAGCACCTGCGAATGCAGAGGAGGCGGTGACGTGGCCCGACCCCTTCACCAACACCGAGGATGAATTGGACCTTGGCCCCTTCTCGCTCCCAGAGCTGCCACTCCAGCCTAAGGACGTTGCAGAGACGGAGATGACCGAGGCAGAAGCGGTGGAGGAAAGCCCAGCAGCAGCTCCAGAACCGAGCGCTGGGATCATCAAAGCCGGCGCGTCCGTGATAGCGTCCGGTGAGCCGGAGGAGCCGCCGGCCAGCCAGGCGGCGGCCACCCTGCCCACGGACACAGAGCCACCAGCAGAGGAGCAGAAACCAGAAGTGGCCACACAGGAAGCCGCCTCGGAAGCGCTGAACACAGCTGAGGAGAAGGCAGCGGAGGACTCGGAAGCGCAGGTGTTCCAGCAGACCCCGTCCGAGCCCGCGCAGGCAGAGAGCAAAGAGGTGGAGGCCGTGCACGAGGAGCTGTCATCGGCTGGTGGGGTGGCAGAGGGCAGCTCCCAGCCCTGTCCTGTGCCCGTGGCCGGCTCCGAGGCCGGTGTTCCGCAGGACGGTGCCGCGGCCCGTGGTGGGAGCCAGGCCCCGCCATCCCAGGCGGACGTGCCTCCCGGCAATGCTCAAGCAGAAATTGTGGAACCAGTACAAAAACCAGTAGCAGAAGCTCCCAAACCACCCAAAATAGAAGAGATTCCTCAGCGGATTACCAGGAACCGGGCTCAGATGCTCGCCAACCAAAACAAGCAGAACGCCGCCGCATCCGAGAAGGAATTTCCTCCCGTCTCTGCGCCCGTCACGCGTGCCAAGGGCCGCATCACGGAGGAGGACGATTCCCAGGCTCAGCACCCGCGGAAGCGCCGCTTCCAGCGCTCCAACCAGCAGCTGCAGCAGCAGATCAACACGTCCACCCAGCAGACGAGGGAGATGATCCAGCAGACACTGGCAGCTATCGTCGATGCCATCAAACTGGACGACATCGAACCTTACCACAGCGACAGGTCCAACCCCTACTTCGAGTACCTCCAGATCAGGAAGAAGATTGAGGAGAAGCGGAAAATCCTGTGCTACATTACTCCCCAAGCCCCGCAGTGCTACGCTGAGTATGTCACCTACACAGGCTCCTACCTGTTGGATGGCAAACCCCTAAGCAAGCTCCATATTCCAGTGGTGAGTCACCTTCTCTCTTTAGCCTCCGGAACTGTCCCCCCCTCACTGTTACAGACACATCCAAGTTGTCCCCATGCCCTGTCACCACCTTGCAATGCCAACGTGCCCCAACCTGCCTTTAGAATATGACAGCAAACCTGAGTCTGGGTAAGTGCCTGGCTGTGTGGTAGATGCAGTCCCTGAGTTGCTGCATTTTTGCAGAGAAGACCTTGGGCTGTGCTGAGGGACCTGAGGTTTGGTCAGGCTTTAGAGCAAAGTTTGTAAGAATCCACTGGATTTGAGGCTGGAAGGTAAAACTGCCCCTACAGCACTGTGGTGCAGGATAATGATCCTGGAACACAGGAAAAAGATGGCTCTTAACTCCCGCCATCATTTCCTCAAGCTCTGCTCTTTGACTTGGCACTGGGGTCAGCATTTCACTGCTGTGCTGCAGGAGCAGCCTCGCTAATACAAACGCATCAATAAACTTGGTGCTGCAGGTGATAAATCTGGGCTCCAGGCTGGAGGAGAAGGGTCAGTGTGACCAGGCTCCATTCCTTGCTGCACACCCTGCCCTGCAGCACGAGGGCGGGTCAGGCTCTGGTTGTTCTTGCCAAGTCCTCACCCTCACTGAGTCTGAGCACTGGCAGGACCTTGTCCTTGGCAGAGCTTTTCCACAGGCACTCCATGGGATGTCCCTGCCCCCTCTGTGGCCAGCACACATTTTGGGGGGCAGGCAGCCGCCGGGCTGCGCCCCACAGAGGTCCTGCTCTCACCCCCTGCCTGTGCCCGCAGATCGCGCCGCCGCCGTCGCTCGCGGAGCCGCTCAAGGAGCTCTTCAAGCAGCAGGAGGCCGTGCGGGGCAAGCTGCGGCTGCAGCACAGCATAGAGCGGGTAAGGGGACACTCTAGCTGGGGAGCAGGCCCCGGATTTCCCCTGCTGGCGAGGCTGAGGCTGCCACGCTCACTGCTCTGCTCTTCCTCAGGAGAAGCTCATCGTCTCCTGCGAGCAGGAGATCCTGAGGGTGCACTGCCGGGCAGCGAGGACCATTGCCAACCAGGCCGTGCCCTTCAGTGCCTGCACCATGCTGCTGGACTCCGAGGTGTACAACATGCCTCTGGAAAATCAGGTCAGTGCCCGGCTCACTGGTGAGGAAGGGCCTCAGGGGCTCGGCAAGACCGTGAGGGAGATGGGCTTTTCTGGAGGGATGGAGGGAAGCATGGAGGCAGGAGTTACTAATGCTCTCCTTGCTCAGGTCACCCACCACGGCACGCAGGTGCAAGATGTCACCTCCCCCAGAAGGCAGGGCTAGATGGGATATTGGGAAGGAATTGTTCCCTGTGAGGGTGGGGAGGCCCTGGCACAGGGTGCCCAGAGCAGCTGTGGCTGCTCTATCCATGGAAGTGTCTAAGATCTGCTTGGATGCGTTTTGAGCAACCTGGGATAGTGGAAGATGTCCCACGGCAGGGGGTGCAGTGAGGACTTTAGGGTCCCTTCCAATCCAAATTATTCTGTGACTTGGAACATCTTTTGTCTATTTGTCTAATTGAATGTGGGATACAGGGGGTTCATGTCTGTTAGAAGCAAAGATGGCTCAGCTTTATCAGTGAGTCTTGGGTCCCTCTGTCCTTCTTGGTCAGGATCATCTGCACACTGGAAAGGTTTCCTTTACACTCTCCTGTGGAAGGAAGGGAAGAGAAACATTACACTGCTGCATTGCAGGAGGGATCCTGGGCAGGGGCAGCATCCTGGGATTCATTAGCGAGCTGTGTATTGATCCAGGAGCTCTGATTTATCCGTCGGCATTTCCCAGCCAAGTGTCTGTGCTGCTGCTTTCCTGGCGTCAGTTGAAGGAGTCAGAGAGGTGCAGGAGCTGTGATGGGCTGACATGGACAGATTCCCTGCAAAGCAAGGAGAAACAGGGAGTATGTGCACATGGGTGCATCCCCTCCTGAGGTTGAATCCCTGGAAAGGGCTGCAGGAGCTGCTGGCAGCAGTGATGTCCGTCCTCCCCCCCTGCAGGCACCACGGTTCTGAGGAGTGTGCGCCCCAGGAGGGGATTGAATATGGCCTGTGAGACCTGTAAGTGCTTAAAGTACAAAACTAATCCCTCCCTTTGCTGTCCTGTCCTTAGGGAGACGAAAACAAATCGGTCAGGGACCGCTTCAACGCGCGACAGTTCATTTCCTGGCTGCAGGACGTGGATGACAAGTACGACCGGATGAAGGTGAGAGCTGTGGGAGCCCCGTGCTCCAGGCAGGGGCATTCCAGGAGGGTTCTGCCTGTGGCTGGAGCCTGGGAACTGCCTCAGTGGTTTCCAGCACGGAGTGGGTGTCCAGAGATTGTCAGGGCAGTGTTGCATGGGAGTGGATGCTCTGGAGTGCTGACAAAGCCTTTCAAACCCAAACTTGGGGGTTTGCCTCGGCTCCTGCTGGAGCTGGTCTCAGCAGAGATTCCAAATCCAGGTGTTCTGTGTGTGGCACCCCTTGCTGCATTTAACACTGTCCACAGTGGCTGCATGTCCCCTGCCTTTGCCTGCCGCTCAGCCCTCATGTCCCGTTGTTGTTTCCCAATCCAGACATGCCTGCTCATGCGACAGCAACACGAAGCAGCTGCCCTGAACGCGGTGCAGAGGATGGAGTGGCAGCTGAAGGTGCAGGAGCTGGACCCCGCGGGGCACAAATCCCTCTGCGTGAACGAGGTGCCCTCGTTCTATGTGCCAATGGTCGACGTGAACGATGACTTTGTGCTCTTGCCGGCATGACAGTTCCAACCCAGGAGACATCTCTGAACACTGGCAAGGACGGGAGCGCTCCGAGGTCGGGCGGTCGAGCTCACATTCACCCTTAACCGCTTGCTGATGAATCCCTGGTCAGAGGAGGAGGAAGCAGCTATCGGCAGAAAACAAAACAATAAGAAAAATAATTGCACTTTCTTCACGACGTGTCCCTCGCTTCCGGACTGACGCGGCTCCGCGGGGCAGCGGGCCGGGCACAGCTCCTTCCCGCCGGCGCCCGCGGCGGGGAGGCTCCGGGCAGCGCGGGCAGCGGGCGCTCAGCGGCCCCGGGACTGGCCGAGGCGCGGAGGGACGAGGCCAAGGACACCGTGTGGGTGTTGCAGAAGCTGCTGAGCGGGGCCAGCAACCACGTGAACCATGTACTTGTGAACACCGTGATTTCCAGCTCTCTGTTTTCCACCGGGCGCGGATCTCCTCTTGGAGAAGCTGCAGTAGGAAACCATGGGGGGAGGGGGGGTGTTTGAGTTTCTCGTTCCATCATGGGTATGTCTAAAAAAAAACAAACAAAAAAAAATACTGCAAAAAAAAATCACAAAAAAAAACCCAATTAGAAACAAAAAGGACAGTGTCCAAGTTGGGCGGCGGCGGCTCCGGAGCAGGGACAGCTCCGGGATGTGCCGGTGGCCCCGCAGCAGCCGCTGGGGACGGGCAGAGGAGCGGCTGGGGAGACGGCGATGCAGAGAAAGGACTTTGCCAACTGTGTTTTTAATGGAGTAAAATCCACGTGGTTTATATATTTTTTCCTTTAATCTTGGGCATTTCGTTTCTCTTTCTGAGAACATAACTTGAAAACACTACAGAGCCAATACTCATATAAAGAAAAATTGTATCCCATAAATGCTGTACAGTTTTTATATACATTAACAATGTACTTTTGCTGCCTTCTAGATAATTTATTTTGCAACACATTACTGCACAGTTGTAAATAACTTATGTACTGTAACATCACTTTCAGTTATGTGTAAAGAAATAAATAAATTAATTAAAATTATCTTTGTATTTATAGTTCACCCTGGGCAGCAGTTTCCCTGTCAAGGAAAAGGTTGCTCAGATCAGCTACCCATGGCAGGGGATGGAACAAGATGAGCTTTAAGGTCCCTTCCAACCCAAACTATTCTATGATTTTAAACATCCTTCTCTCTTTTCCATGACTCTCTGTGTCTAGTGGGATTGGAACCCTCCAGGGATGGGTCGTGAGGAGAGGGGACCCCCCTGTGTTGGAGAATTCGTTGCCCCCAGGGTGACTGAGCAGGAGATGCTGTTTTGGGGTTGCAGAGTCGGGACAGGGATGGGTGGATCCAGGCAAACTCAGTGCTCACTCAGCAGCTCAGGGACGCAGCTGCAGGCAGATCCCAGTGCCTTTCCAAGACCTCTGTGCCTTCCTTCCTCCTGCTGCCCTGCCTTTCCCGATGGCTGCAGCTGCCAACCCCAGGCAGGAGCGAGCGGTGGCCCCCACGGACCCCCACTGCCAGCTCTGGGTTCTCCAACTTTCTGTGCTGAGGACCAGGGAGGACCCCTGGGTTCAGCCCCCAGCTCCCCCCTCGCTGCCATCAGCTTTGCAGCCACTTGAGGAATTTTCCACGGTCGGGGCAGGGAGATCCTGGAGGATTTCACTCCAATGCATCGCAGCAGCTTCGGAAGAGCCACGGGGGTCCCGCCGTCCCCTGCCCAGCCCTCCGCCCCTGCCTTGGCACTGCTGGCACCAGGACTGGGGCTCACACAGCCACAGCAGGACGGGCAGTGCCATGTCCCAGCTGCAGCCAGAGGGGTTTTTCCCCCCACCCTTTACCTGAGCGGTGGGATGAGTGTGATGGAGCACTGGAGCCAGTGCTGGGACCGGGGGCCGCTCCTGTGTCAGGGGCTTCAAGAAAGCAGCCACAGGTAACACTTGTTCTTGGATTAATTTCCATCCCTGTCTTTATTTTGTTGAGCAGCTATAAACTTGTCTCTAGTCACAGAGAGGTCTTTTATGGGCACGTAAAGCTGGAAAGTCCCATAGGCTCATCTGACCACGGTGCTGGTGACCTTGGGAGTCTCCAGGGCCAGTTTTCCTCCCGGTGCTGCAACTCCCAGACGTGCGCGGGGGTGTGGATCCCTCAGAGGGAGGCAAAAAAAAATGCAGATGGGATTTTTTTTAGTGTGATTTTTCAATGTGGGTGTGCAGGTGTGATTTTTCAATGTGGGTGTGCAGGTGTGATTTTTCGGTGTGATTTTCAATGTGATTTTGCAGATGGAGTTTTTCCGCCATTGCGGGTCTGAGGCTGAGCACCCGGGTGATGCTGCTGCCCCCAGAAATCACATTTGTGAGTAAATTTTAGAAGGAAGAGGGAAATAAAGCCTGTTTGCAGTTTGGCTGCTCTGTTGGCTCTTCCCACGGGCTCACGTGGTGCTGGGTGCCAACACGTTCCCTTCCTAGAGGGGGTGTCACAGATTCCACTGGCCCCCTCTGAGGTTTGGGGGGACCTGGGTGCCTTTGTGGGTGTTCACAGAGGGTCCTGGAACCCCCGGCTGCACCCCAGGACCCCCAACACCAGCTGGGCCGGGGGGTCCCCCAGTCCTGAGAGAGGGGTCTGGAGCACCATGGAGAGGGGGAGCTGAGCTGGGCGGGTGGTGAACCGGGGCTGGGGGACGAGCAGGGCTGGGGGAGGGCAAACTGGGGCTGAGGTGGGGGAAATGGGGCTTGGAGAACCAAACTGGGGGGGCTGGGAGGGGGCAAACCAGGCTGGAGGTGCTGCAGGCTGTGGGAACTGGGTCCAGTGTTGGGGGGAGCGAACCTGGACTGAGCGGGGCGAACCGGGCCGGGGATCGGGATCGGGGCTGGGGTTTGTGAACCGGGCCGGGGATCGGGATCGGGGCTGGGGTTTTGTGAACCGGGCTGGGGATCAGGATCGGGGCTGGGGTTTGTGAACCGGGCCGGGGATCGGGATCGGGGCTGGGGTTTGTGAACCGGGCTGGGGATCGGGATTGGGGCTGGGGTTTGTGAACCGGGCTGGGGATCAGGATCGGGGCTGGGGTTTGTGGACCGGGCTGGGGATCAGGATCGGGGCTGGGGTTTGTGGACCGGGCTGGGGATCAGGATCGGGGCTGGGGTTTGTGAACCGGGCTGGGGATCAGGATCGGGGCTGGGGTTTGTGGACCAGGCTGCGGAGACAAACTGGCCTTGAGGGCTGATCAGACCAGAACTGAGCCTCGTGTTGTGGAGGAGTGAACTGGGACTGGGGGTCAGATCCGGCACTGGGGGGGGTCTGAATGGGGGCTGGGGGTCAGATCTGCGACTGGGGGGTTCTGAACCGGGGCTGGGGGTCAGATCCGGGACTGGGGGGGTCTGAACCGGGGCTGGGGGTCAGATCTGGGACTAGGGGGGACCTGAACCGGGGCTGGGGGTCAGATCCGGGACTGGGGGGGTTCTGAACGGGGGCTGGGGGTCAGATCCGGGACTGGGGGGACCTGAACTGGGACTAGGGGGGGTCTGAACGGGGGCTGGGGGTCAGATCCGGGACTGGGGGGTTCTGAACGGGGGCTGGGGGTCCGAACCGGGACTGGGGGGGTCTGAACCGGGGCTGGGGGTCAGATCCGGAGGGAGCCGTCGGGGCGGTGCCGCGGGGCGGGTCCGGCCGGTGCCGCCCCAGCTGCCGGCGCCCAGCCCGAGCGCTGTGGGGCGGCGGTCGCGGCTGGCGCTGGCCGCGGCGATGGCGCTCGGGGGGTCGCGGCCGCGGGCCCGGCGGGCGGCGGGGGGGTGGGCGCCGTGCGCGGCGCTGGCGCTGGGCTGGGCGCTGGGCTGGGCGCTGGGCGCGGAGCCCCCGCACCGCTGCCGCCCCGACACCGCGCTGCTGCCGCCGCCGCTCCGCCGCCTCGGCGGCCCCGCGCTGCTCCGCGCCGCCGTCCCGCGCCTCCGCGGCGGCTGGAGCCCCTGCCAGCTGTACCGGTACCCGTCCGGAGGCCCCCGGCCCAACGGCACCGGGCCCTGCACCCGCGGCTGGCACTACGCGCTGCCCGCCGCCGGCCTCCGCGCCAACCTCGTCACACAGGTGGGCACGGGCGTGGTGGGACCGAGGGCGGTGCCGGGCTTGGGGAGAGTGGGGGAGCCCCGGGCATGGGGCATTCTGCGGCGCTGGAGGGGGCCCAGGGGTCCCGTGGGTAAAGGAGGGGTTAAGGGAGGGCCTGGGAACGCTCTGGGGGTGGATACCTGCGAGGAGTCGGGGGGAATAAACTGGGGGGTCCCAGCCACCAGAGCCTGCTGGGGGCTCCGCTAAGGATCCCACGGGAAAGCCCTGGATGTGCAGGGGGAGCAATGACCCCCTGGAGGGGGTCTGGGGCTGGCTGGGGGAGCCCTGGGGAAGGGCACTGAGAGGCTGGAGGGCGTCCAGGGCTCTTGGAATCACCGGTACTGTCCCCACATTTCTGTCTGTGGGGTGGGGGCTCTCCAGGAGCCCTGCCGCCCCATCCGTCCCAGCCTGTGGGCGGTCAGGGGTCCGCCAAGCCCCCCACGCTGACACCTTTCCGCTGCGTCCCCGCAGTGGGACCTGGTGTGTGCCTCGCGCTGGAAGGTGCCCCTGGAGCAGACCACGCACCTGCTGGGCTGGACACTGGGCAGTGTCACCGCCGGCCTGGCCTGTGACAGGTAATGGGGGCCCCGGGCAGCCCCGCGGGCGGGGGGCACCGCACCCCGCCCCTCACAGCCCGTCCCTGGCAGGTTCGGCCGCCGTCCCACCTTCCTGCTGTCCCTGGCGCTGGCCGTGCCCGTGGGCCTCGCCGTGGCACTGGCTGTGGACTTCCTCATGGTCCTGGTGGCACGGCTGCTCTTCGGTGCCGCGCTGGCAGGAGCCTTCCTCGCCCTCTACGTGGCACGTGAGTGTGATGGGGGCATCCGGAGGGGTGTGGGGGCTGAGGATGCTCCAGGATGCCCTGGGCTGCGGGATGCTCCATGCTGTGGGATGTACCATGGTCTGGAATATAGGATGCTCCAGGGTGCGGGATGCCCCGTGTCCTTGGCGCCCACTGTGGCCCCCTCGCCCCCTGCCAGGGCTGGAGCTGTGTGACCCCCCGCACCGGCTGAGGGTGACGATGGTGGCCGGATTCTTCTGGATCGCCGGGGAGCTGCTGCTGCCGGGGCTGGCCCTGCTGTGCCGGGACTGGCGGGTGCTGCAGGGCGCTGTCACCATGATCCTGGCCCTGCTGGCTGCCAGCTGGTGGTAAGGACCCCCCGGGAAGGGGGCTGCGTGGGGCTGGGCTGTGCCCCGGGGCTGGTGCCAAGCTCTTCCCAGCCCGGGACACCCTGCCCGGGGCCGCGGTGGGGATCAAAGGCCACCCAGGGCTCTCCAGAGGAGTGGGAACCCCCCCACCCTGGGTAAATGTTTGCTCAGGTTTGAAGCTGAGGGTTTCTGGGCAGCGTTGCTTTGAAACCAGGTGGGAAGGTCAGTGCTGGAGGGTGGCCAGGCCCGTGGGGAGCCCCGTGACCTGACACACGTGCCCCAGGTGCCCCGCACTGCTGCTGGAGTCACCGCGCTGGCTGCTGGCCACACGGCAACTGGAGAGGGCCAGGAAGACCCTGCAGGCACTGGCTGAAGACAGCTGCCCCCAGGACAGCCTCCTCGCGGGTGCGTGGGGCGACTGCAGGGGCGATCAGCCCCATCCCCAAAGCCGTGGCTGTGCGGGTGGTGTAACAGAGCCGGCTCTATCCTGGTTTCCCCTCTCCCGGCAGAGCTGGAGGCCCTGTCGGAGCGGCCCCCGCGGCCCCGGTACCACTCAGTCTGTGAGATCTGCAGCACCAGGGTCATCTGGAAGAACGGCGTCATCCTCGGCTTCGCGGCGTGAGCGGCGGGGGGTGTCGGCGGGGTGGCCGTGGGCCGGGGGGGTCCCACTCGCGGCCCCCTGACCCCGCTGTCCCTCAGGTTCATCGGCTCCGGCATCCGCCACTGCTTCACCCGCAACCTGGTCCCCCACCTGCCCCACTTCTTCTCCTCGCACCTGGTGCTGGTGGGCACCGAGACGGCCGCCTGCCTCTTCGTGTGCCTGACGGCCGAGCGCTTCGGGCGCCGCGCCATCCTCCTGCTCTGCACCGTCCTCACCGGCATCTCCTCCCTCCTGCTGCTGGCCCTCACCCAGTGTAAGACCCCCGCGGGACCCCCGGGACGCAGCCCCAGCCAGCGGGAAGAGAGGGTACAGAGAGCTGGGGGCAGGATTTGCCCCCTGATATGCTTCACCCCCTCCCAGACCTGCTGGAGCTCATCGTCCTGACCCTGTCCGTGGTGGGCACGGCCGCCTCCCACGCCGTCACCATGCTCAGCATCTTCTTTGCCAGCGAGGTTCTCCCCACCGTGATCAGGTAAGGGGGAGCTGCCCCCCTCTTGTGCTGCCCCGGAGCGGGGGCACCGGGCAGGGCCCCCCTGAGCGTGTTCCTCCCGCAGGGGCGCCGGGCTGGGCCTGGTCGTGGGGGCCAATTTCGTGGGCAAAGCCGCGGCGCCCATCACCGCCATCCCCAACAGCCGCGGCTTCTTCCTGCACCACGTCGTGTTCGCCTCCTTCGCCATCCTGGCCGTGCTCAGCATCATGTTACTGCCCGAGAGCCAGGGCCGGGGGCTGCCCCAGTCCCTGCAGGACGGCGAGAGCCAGCGCCGCCCGCCCCTGTTCCGCCGGCCCCCCCGCGAGGACCACCTGCCCCTGCTGGCCCCCCACGCCATCCCCCACGACTATTCCCGCCTGGCCGCCTCCGCCAAGAAGATGCTGCGCTCCCCGGACCCCCCCTGCGAGATGTAGCCGTGCCCGCCGGGGCTCTCCCTGCTGCTGGGGGGGCTGAGCAGGGACCCCCGCCCAGGGATGTTACGGGAGCAGCAGGACGCGTGCGGCGGGCGGGCTGGGGGAGCAGCGCCCACCCCGCGGTGGGGCCGGATCCCGCCCCAGGAGCGGCGGTGCTGGGAGCCCTGGGGCGGGGGTGAAGCCTCCCCGGGGGTGCTGCTGGCTCCCAATAAAAGTGCCTTGTTTCTACGGGTCGCTGGTGTGGGGGGTCCACACACCCCCGCCATTAACCCCCGCTCTTTATTGTTGGGGTGCCCAGGGGTCTCCTCGCCCCCTCCCCAGCTGTGTGAGGCTCACCCGGGCGTCCCCCCCAGGTTTGCTGAGCTGGGCTCTGCGGGGCGTGTGGGTGTGCACCCCCTGCGCGGAGGCCTCTCGTTGCACACGCGTGTGCAAAGCCGCTGCAGCCGGGCATCCTGTGCGGGTCCCTTCGTGAAGCCGCCGCCTCTGGGCATCTCCTGTGTGTGTGTGTGTGCGCTGCCCGCTGCCCCGTCCCTGCCCCAGCCCCTCCCTGGGCAGGGGGGTGTCCCCTCCTGCCCCCCATCCCCGCTAGTGCCCGTAGAGGTCGGCCAGGCGGCGGAAGCGGGGCCCCCACTCGCTCAGGTAGTCGTAGTCCTGGTCCTCGTCCGTCAGGCTGGACACGATGGAGCTGAGGGGGCTGGCGACCGAGCCCGAGCCCTCGTAGTCGTAGATGAGGGCCGTGTCATAGGGGGGCACGCTGGGGTCACTGTCAGCCGCCTCCAGCCCCTGCAGGGACAGGGGGTCACCGTCAGCCCGCCGGCGATGGGGACTGCGGGGGCACTGCCGGGCCCTGACCCACCTCATTGATGAAGTCCTCGATGTCGGAGGGGCTGCTGGGCAGCTTGCGGGGGGCCATGGGGGTCCCGGAGCTGAGCGGGGCGTCCCTGCGCAGGGGGGGCTTGGCCCGAGGGGAGAAGAGCTCGGGGTGCCGGAGCTGGTTGATGTCGTAGGCGTCCTGCGGGGCCGGGAGGGGTTTAGAGGTGCAGGGCTGAGCTGCGGACCCCCGAGACCCCCCTGCCAGGGGTCCTGCTCACCTGGTCCTCCTCGCCCCCGCCCTGCTCGTCGTAGTTGAGGATGTTGTCGCGCATGTCGTCCCGCGAGCGCTGCAGGAGCCCCTTGCGCAGAGCCCGGCGGCGGCCGCGCACCCGCGCAGCGCCCAGAGCCGCCAGCGCTGCGGGGACACGGGGACACGCGTGTGGGCATGGGGAGGCACGGCGGGCACGGGGTGATGGCTGGGGCGGGATGCAGCTGGGCTGGGAGGAGGGATAGGGGTGGAGGTAGGGAGTGGGGTGGGATGGGCAGTGAGGGAAATGAGGGGTCTGGATTGCGCTCAGAAGGGGTTGCTGGGTAGGGGGGAAGCGTTGAGGGTCGTGGGGAGGGTTGGGTGGGAAACCCAGCCCAGGATGGGGTGCTGGGTGGGGGTCAAGGTGACAGAATGTGCTGGTGGGGCTCGGGAGGGGTGGCCAGGACCAGCACAGGGCTGGGGGGCGGCGGGGCAGGGTGGAGGGGTGGGGGAAGGACGGTGGGGGTCTCACTCACCAAGGAGGAGGATGGTGCTGCCCAGGATGATCATGAGCGCCCCGAGGGTGATGCCGGCCCCGGCGGTGGCCGCGGCCAGTGCCCCGTCCAGGCAGGTGCCCTCCCGGCCGCAGTGGCACACCGAGACGTTCAGCAGCTGCTGCTGCTCCCGCGGGGGCGTCCCCGAGTCCCGGAGCAGCAGCGGGAGCGAGTAGGGCCCCTCGGGCAGCTCCGCCAGCACGGCCAGCACGGCGTGGGTCACTGCGGGGTGGGCAGGGGGTGAGCGGGACCCTCTGTGCAGCATCCCCCCCTCCCCGGCTGGCCCTCACCATTGAAGCGGGCGATGCTCCAGTTGCGGGCGAGTTGGGGGTGCTGGGGGCTGAGCTGGAAGTGGAAGGGGGCTCCATGGGGGGGCCGGTCATCGTCGGTGGCCCCCAGGATCAGGGTCCCCCCGCGTCCCGGCCGCCCACAGAGCACCCCGGCCGGCGGCTGCAGCTGCGGAGCGTGGTCGTTCACCTCCAGGATCTCGATGGAGAGGGTGCCGGTGGCCGAGAGCGGGGGCTCGGCTGGGGACAGAGCAGCGGGGTCAGCGGGGGCAGCGGGAGCGAGGGGGCGGCGGGGGCGGCTGCTCACCATCGTCGCGGGCGAGTACCAGGGCGATGTACCAGCCGCCCTGCAGGAAGGCGGACGGGTGCAGCAGCTCCCGCTTGGTGCGGACGGTGCCGGCGTGAGGGTCCAGCTGCAGCCAGTCCGCGGGGTCGTAGAGCAGCGAGTAGCTGTGGGCGAGGGGGTGCGTGAGACATCACCCCCAGCCCGCCCCGCGGGGGCCGGGGGCCATGGGAGGGGAGCGGGACTCACGAGAGGGTCTGGATCTGGTGGGTGTCGGGGTCGGTGGCGGTGAAGGTGGTGATGGGGGTGCCCGGGGGTGTCCCCTCCAGGACGCTGATCCGCCGCGGGTTCTCGCGGAACGCGGGCGCCTCGTTGACGTCCCGCACCCGCACCCGCACCGTGGCCAGCGCCCGGGGGCTGGCGGGGGCCGAGGGCTCCAGCGGCCGCTCGTTCTGCACCGACACCGTCAGCTCGAAGCGATCCCGCACCTCGTGGTCCAGCGGCTGCGGGAGAGGCCAGGGGTCAGCCGAGCCATGAGACCCCCGGTGAGCCCCGGCTACCCCGTGCCCACCTTGACCACGGAGAGCACGCCGTCGTTGGTGTGGGGGTCGGTCCGGATGGCGAAGGCGCCCTCGGGGTCGCCCTCCAGGATGGTGAATTTGGCCAACCAGCTGGGCGAGCCCGCCAGGTCCTTGTCGTGCACAAAAACCTTGCCCACGTCCACACCGGCCGCCTGCTCCTCCACCTCCATGGAGAACTGGGGGAGAGTGGTGTGGGGTTGGACTCTGCCCCTTTGGGACGCTGCAGACCCCCGGGGGAGGGCAGCTCCGGCCCCACTGACCCCGGCACGTCCCCATATCCTGGCTGTTACCTCCTCCTTGGTGAACTCGGGAGCGTTGTCGTTGATGTCCTCCAGGTAGATGACGGCCATGGCCGTGGTGGTCAGCCCGTCCCCGGACATGTCGGCCGCCTGCACCGTCAGGTTGTACACCCCCACGGTCTGTGGGGAATGAAGGGGGCAGAGCTGAGCCCCCCAGCCCCCAGGGAGCACAGAGATCCCCCAGGTGCTGCCCACCCACCCTGTCCCCACGCCTGGATCTGCTCGTGGACAGAGCTGCGGTTTCACCATGTGGGGTGTCCGTGACTGTCCTGAGTGCCGGTGCCCCCCCAGTCCCATCCCAGTGACCCCACCCCGCTACCTCACGGTCGAGGCCGGGCCGTGCGGTGCAGATCTCCCCGGTGGTGCTGTTGATGCTGAACATTCCGGCAGCGCCCTGCTCCAGGATGGAATAGCGCAGTGCCGCGTTATCCGTGTCGGGGTCGTCGGCGTCGGTGGCATCCACCGTCATCACGCAGGTCCCTGTGGCCCAGGAGCGCCCGGTGGGTGCTGGCACGGGGCTGGCTCGGTGCCCCCAGCCCAGCCCCCCCGGGCGGACCCACCTGGCTCAGCCCCCTCCAGCACACGCCCGGTGAACACGTCCTGCCGGAAGAGCGGCCGGTTGTCGTTCTGGTCCACCACGATGATCTCCAGGTCAGTGGGGTCCTCCAGGGTGACCCCGCCCAGGTCCAGTGCGAAGGCTCTCAGCTGTGGGTGCAGAGCGGGAGGGTCGGGGTCTGGCTGGGGACGCCAGGGAGGGGCTGTGGGCACCCAGGATCATCCTTACCCGGTAGCGGTCGTGCTCCTCCCGGTCCAGCATGGCGTTGAGGAAAACCTTCCCGCTGAACTTGTCGATGGAGAAGATGCCCAGGGGCTCCTCATCCACCCCCGGCCCTTTGATGCTGTAGATCACCCCTCCGGGCTGCTGCTTGTCTGACTTGATCTGCCCCAGGAAAATCAGGGCTGGGGGTCCCAGGCTGGGGGGCTGTGCCCCTCTGGAGGTGCCCCTGGACATCCTGCCCAGGATGTCCCCGCTCTGTGAGCTGGGAGAGGGGCTGGGGGGCTCTCCCCTACCTGCACCAGGAGGTGGGGGATGCGCTTGTGGTTCTCCGAGACGCTGATGGGGGGGATCACCCAGGCCCTCTTCACCCGCCGGGGAGCCTCGTGCTGCCGCCAGGCCTGGGGGGCTGCAGCGCCTGGCTGGGCTGGGCTGGCACCCTGGGGGGACACGGGGCTGCCAGAGACCCCAGAACTCCGGGGTGGGGTGGAATGCCAGGGCAGTGGGCAGGGAGCTGCACCTGGGCTGGGTGTGCACAGGGGGGTACACGGTGCTGGAGTGCTCAGTGCCGGGTCCCCCGCATGGGCTTGGGGTTGGGTCTGAGGTAATGCAGAGACCACCCAGCTTCCCCAGGAGCTTTAGTGTCCCCTGCCACCCCAGTGTGATGGTGATGGGTGTCCTGCTGGGCTCACCAGGAAGGGGTGCTCCACAAATGACCCTGGTGGTGCCCTGGGCATGGGCTGTGCCCCACAGGATCCTGGGGGGGGGGGTACCTTGGGCAGGCAGCACCGACTGTGGCCTCCCCTCCGTGTCACTGTCACCACACAGAGGTGGCAGCGAGGGTTGGGGGGTCAGGGATCAGTTTGGGCTGTTAGCGTGACGCTGGGGGAGAGGGCTGGGGCGCTGGGGGGAGGCAGAGCGAGTTGGGGACCTGGGATAGAGCTGGGAGTTGTGAGGGGGAGACTCGGGATGGAAACAAGGGGAACAGGAGTTCTGGCAGGCTGTAGTGGGGCCAGGGAGCTGTGGGGCCAAGGATGGGTTATGGGGCTGTGTGGGACCGAGGTCAGGGATTTGGGGTGATTGTGGGGGGGCCTGGAGCCATGGAGACTGTGGGAGCTGGGGGTGGGGAAGGGGCAGAGAGGTGTGCATGCAGCTGCCGACCCCCCGGCTCCATGCCACCCTTATCCTGGGCCTGGGGACAGGCTCTGTCCCCTCCCTGAGGAGGGAGCACGCCTGGGCAGTGCCAGCCTCCTTGCACCCACATCTGTGCCAGCTGTGCCTGCAGCGCTGGCTGCCGGCGGGTCCCTGGAGCCCCAGGGGCCGTGTGTGCCCTGACTGGGGAACGGGGGAACGGGGCAGTGGGGCTGGCTGTGCCGGGGGTCCCTGGGGAGGGGGGCTGTGTACCAGCCCCACGGGATGGGCAGGACAAGGGGCTGCTTCTGAGGCTCGGGGGCTGCGCTGCGGCCCCCAGGTCTTTCTCTGCACCCTCCTCCAGCAGGAGAAACCCCCCGCCCGTCCCTGGGGGCCGCTGGAGCTGGGGGGGGGATCGGGATGTGAGGGAGGGATGCTGGGGGCCCCGTTCCTGTGGGGCTGCCCTGCAGATCCCCTTTCCTTCCCCTGCCCTGAAGCAGCCGAGCACAGGGTCCAGGCCAGAATCCCAACGGCCCCGGTGGCTCAGGCCTGAGACCAGGATGAGGGGGTCTGGGGGGGCATGAATGGGCAGGGGGGAGCAGGGAGGTCTGGGACCACAGCTGGGGTGGAAGAAAGAGGAGCAGGGTGTCTTTAAGTGCCTAACCCTCCCCCAGATCCCATCTCAGCCCATCCCGGTCACAGGCGCAGGCAATGTGCCGGAGCCGCAGGCCCCCCCCTGCCACCGCCATCTGTGGGGTGGGAAATGCCTCAAGAGGGGCTCCGAGCCCCCATCACCCCCAGCCCCAGCCCCGCTGCCCCCAGGGACGAGTTTCCACGAGGTCTGGGCTCCGGCCGACCTCTGGCTCTGCGTGCAGGCTCCCCACGCCAGCCAGCCCTCCTGGGGCACGCAGCCGGGGGTCCCCATCCCACCCCGTCGCACCCCATCCCCGCCGCCCCGGTGTCCCCGCAGCCCTTACCCGAGCGCAGAGAGGGGCGAGCAGGCAGGCGAGGAGGAGCGGGGGGCCCATGGCGGAGCGGGGCACAGCCCGGCCGCCGGCCCCGAGCTAAAATAGCGGCGGGACTGGCTGAGTGACAGCACATGTGCTGCGGGCACCGGACCCCCCCGCGGGCAGCTGGCCCCGCCGCCCCCGGCCCGCAGCCCGCAGCCCCTGCCCTGCCCGGCCCGCCAGGGGCCCGACGGGGGAGGTGCGGGGGCCGTGGGGGGATGCGGGGGGGCGCGGGGGGGTCCCCGCTGGCCGGGCCGGGGGAGCGGGGCCGGGGCCGGGGGGCGCAGCCCGGGCAGGGCGGGCGGAACGCGGCAGCTGCCGCCGGGCGCGCTCCGGGGATGCCGCGACGGGGCGGGCGGGAGGGGGAGACCCGGGCCCGCTGCCCCCCGGCTGCTCCGGCGCCGGGACAAGGACCGGCACCGGCACAGGGACCGAGACAGGGACAGGCTCCGACACCGACAGTGGGACAGGGGCCTGGACCTGGACCTGGACCGGGATCAGGACAGGGAGAGGGACCGGGACCGGGACCGGTTCTTCCCGCCCCCCTCGGCCGCGCCTCCCGTCGGGACGAGCACGCCCGTCTATCCCCCGCGGTTCCCGGTGCCGGTGCCATCTGTGTTGGCGTCGGGGTCCGTCCCAGTGCGGAGTCGGGAGAGGGACCGGCAGCGCCCGCGTCCCCCGGGCCCGGCGGGTTCCCGCCGGGCGGAGCGGGCGGGAGCCGCTCCGGGAGTCCCGACAGGGCTCTCGGCCCCCGCTGTCTGTCCCGGCGCTGCCCCCCGACCCCCCGGTCCCTGTGCTTCCTCCGACCCCCGCGGCCAGTCCCAGTGCTGCCCTCGACCCCCGCTGCCGGTCTCGGTGTTTCCCTCGACCCCGGCCGCCGGTCCCGGTGCTTCCTCCGACCTCCGCGGCCGGTCCCGGTGTTTCCCCCGACCCCCGGCGCCTGTCCCGGCACCGCCGCCGTGCCGTGGCACCAGGTGGCAGCATCGTCCCGGCCACCGGCCCCGGTCCCGGCCGTCCTCGCAGCCCGCGGTGCCGCACCGGGGAGCGTCCCCCGCCCGTCGGCGCGGGGTCCCGGGGGTCCCGGGGCAGCAGGGATGGAGACCCACGACCCCCCGGGCAGGGCGAAGGGGTCGAGAAGTTCTTGTCCTCCCGGGAAACCGAGTCCTGGGCTTGGCGAGGAAGTGAAAATGTGTCGGTGACCTCGACCCTGCTCGGCGGCTGTGGGGCCCCCGCCCAGCATCGTCCCTTCCCTTGGGAAAAAATGCCCTCGGTGCCCTCCGGTGCGGGTCACCAGCACGGGGATGGGGAACAAGGCGTGGGAAAAGGGATACAGGAGGAGGGGTGCAGGATGTGTCCCGTCCATACCCTGGTGGCAGGGCTGTCGGTGTCCCCAAGGACGTGTCGTGAGCGGGTGAGCGTCGGGCACGGGTGACCCGCGGCGTGGCTGGGCCGTGGCGTGGGCAGCGGCGCTCACTTGCCCGTCTGTGTGTCCGATCCCATCCGTCCGCCCCGCTGTCCTGTCACCCCGCGTCAGTGTCACGGCGAGGAGCCGCCCCGGCGGCGCTGGCCGCGGGTCCTGGCGGCTGCCCCTGACCCTGACGCTCCGTGGCAGCGGGGCGGCCGAGCAGATGTTCCCTGCCACCGGCACCGCGGCGCGGGGGCGGCAGACGTGACAGGCTCTGACAAGGCGCCAGCCCCGCTCGTGGGGACGGGGCTGCCGGTGGCACGGCCACGGCTGCAGCACGGCACGACAGGGACCCCCGGCCCCCCCGCTGTCCCTGCACTGACACCCCCTGCCCCTGCAAACCGGGGCTCCCGCTGCGCTGCAGGGACTTGGGGTCCCGCAAACCAGCCCAGGACTACGACTTCCCGCGCTGCTCTGGGTGCTGGGTCACCCCATTTTGGAGGGCTCCCCCTCCCACTGACACCCGCCCAGCAGTGCAAGTGTCACGGGGGTTGGGACCAGCTGTACCCCAGTGTGTGCTGGGACAATCACGTCTCCAGTGCGGGGTGCAGCTGGACCCGTCATGACCCCAGTGTGGCACCAGCCATGTCCCTCACGTGTGGTGCAGTGGGACCAGCTGTGACTCCAGTGCAGCGACTGGGGAGGGGGTCAGGGCAGTGCCCAGGAGGGCAGAGGGAGCAGCTGGGAGTGCAGAGGTGCCACACGCCAGCGCAGCCCCATAAAGCCACCAGAGCTTGGATTTTATATGGCAATAAAAGATAATGTCAGCTATAAAGTGCTAGAGCAGGTCCTGGCGTGCCGGGCTGGGGGGGCACAGAGGGGTGGGCAGCCCCCAGCTCCCCGGGGACACCCCAGCAGGGCAATACCTCCTCGGGGCCAGTGGGTCCCCAGCTCGGGGACACCCCCGGGCTGTCACGGGCTGAGATTACGGTCAATGCATTAAAGCTGATGCTTTGGGTTGTTGTTGTTTTAATGGTTTTATTGGGTGATGCTGGGCCGGGCCTGGCAGGCCCTAATGAAGGAGATTGATGGCTTAATCGCCTGCAGCCATTACAGGGTAATTGAATGGTTGTGTACATATGATCCGACCGTCAATGCTGATGTGGCTGGCAAGCACAGAGCCTGGAGCTGGGGGGACACACAGAGCCCCCCCTGCACCCTGAGGGATGCAGTGTGGGGGGAGCAGAGCCCACGGCCTTGGGACCCCATCCATCCCTACAGTCCTGGCTGCGTTGGTGTTCCTGGAGGTCTCCAGCTTCATCCAGTGGCACCAGGTCACCCCACCCCATCTCCATTCAGCTCAGCTCCCACACAGGCCACTGTGACCAGGTGTTTTAATGAGGCTTCTAATTAACAGGTCCGACCTAGAGCGAGTGGAGATGGTAGCATGAGAGAGTCCAGCACGGATGGCAGCCCCAAACTGGGGGTCACCCCTGACCCCCCTCCCTGTGGGAACCCCCGAGGAGCAAACCTGGCAGAACCCCAGGCCGGTCCCTGCGCCAAGGTGTGAGTCAAACTCCTCATTCTGTGTGTGACAGCCAGGTGTTTTACAGTATTTGCTACCTGTGATCATCCATCAAAGCAATCGATAGCGTTCCTGCAGAGTTTTATTAATGATCTTGTCACCGGGCTGGTGCGGGGTGCCCGGGGTTGTCGAGAATGATAGATCATTAAGAGCTTTCGCTGCTATTTATTCTCCAGTGACCTTGTCTCTCTCCATTGTTGCTTGCTTAAGAGTTATGAATGCGAGACATGATAATTTGATATTGATCTATTTGGTAAGTTAAAAAATTTACTGCATCGTTGATGTTTTAACAAAGGATCGGCTCGGGCCCTCCTGCTGGTGCTGGGCTGCACACGTGTGTCCCTGTGCCTGGCACGTGGGACAGGGAGAGGTGGCTCAGGAGCTCTGGGTGCCCCTTGTGTCTCCATCTCAAGTCCTTTTGAGCCTGAAGTACCAAAATCCAGGAGATGCCACTGTGGGCAGGGTGTTGGCATGGACAGAACGGGCCTGTGGCCAGACCCCTGTGCAGGTGGGCTGCAGAAAGCCTGTCCCCATCCACATCCCCTTCCCCTTTTCCCCAGCCCCACTCTCATCCCAGCCCCTCCCTGCCTGCTCTGCCCAGCACCATGTGCCTGCCGTGGTGCCCTCCATGCTCCCCTCCATGTCCTCTCCATGTTCTCTACGTGTCCCAGATGTCTGGGGCTCAAGTGACCCTAACAAAGGAATCCCTGTAATTGTGCTCCTTGCTCCTCCTGCCCTCCCTGGTGCTTCCAGAGCCCCATCAGCTGCTGGGAAAGCTGGAGCTCCCTGTCAGCCCCTCAGCACTGGACAGGACCAGAGCAGATGGACCCACTGCTTGGGGGCTGCTGTGCCCTGCTGGCATCATCGAGCCCCTGGGGCTGGCAGCTCATGTGTGGAGTCAAACAGGACAAACTTCCATGCTGAAAGGTGGGATTTATCAACAGTGCACTGGGATCACTTGGTGGTGGCGAATACACTGGATAATGCAGTCAGTATTTATGTATGATTTTGGATTTATTCTTTATTTCTGCTGGGAAATCACTCCCTGCGAGGCTGGAGAGGTCCTGGCACAGGGTGCCCAGAGCAGCTGGGGCTGCCCCATTCTTGGAATTGTCCAAGGCTGGACAGGGCTTGGAGCAACCTGGGGAAGTGGGAGGTATCCCTGCCCATGGTAAGGGTGGGACTGGATGGACTTTAAGGGCCCTTCCAATCCAAACCATTCTGTGATTCCTGCAAAGGGCTCCCCACAAGGAAACCCTAACTCTGCAGCTCTGGCTCAGCTCAGCCAGGAGGGACAAATCCTACTTTTACTGGACATGATTTGAGGACTAGGCTGCAGTGAGCCCAGAGCTGCCAGGGATGATCCCCTGGCTCCTCCTCAGGGGCAGAATGGCTGTGGATCAGGGCCAAGCCCCCCGAGGTGGGCACTAGGCTGGGTAAAAGCGTTTCAGAAGCTCCTTCTTGTTGACTTTGCCCATCTGGTTGCGCGGGATCTCCTCCACCACGATCAGCTCTGTCGGGATGGCGTAGGGAGCCATGGTGTCCCTGGAACACCAAACGGAGCTGTTACAGCTGGGCAGGACCGGCCGAGCCTTGCCAGGAGCACCCACAGCCCCAGCCAGCCCCACCTGGGACCCCCACCCACAGCCCAGGAGCCCATGGAAACTCATTAAGCCCCCGGGAGATGTGGTGGGATGTTTGCTCCCGGGCTGTGTCTGCGGGGAGCAGCTCACCCGGGGGGCTCCTCGGCTGGGGCCGGTGGCTGTCCCCAGGGCAGGGCCCCTCGTGCCCCTGGTGCCAGCCCCAGAGGGCACCGCAGGTGAGTCGCCTCCCGGGGGGTGTGGGTGACCGGGCAGCGATCGCAGCCCCCAGCACCACGCCGTGCCCTCTGCGGGGCGCGCAGGGGGGGCTCTCCTGCCTTCTGCTGCCCGTGTGTCACCAAGCCGGGGCCGTGCCCGGCTCCGGCAGCGCCTGGCACTGACTCCAACGCGAGATGCCAAGTGTGGCGAGCCCTTGGAGCCGCGGCCGGCCTCCTCCCCCCGCCGCCACCAGCACCCGGCCATATGGAGCCGCTAACTCGGGATGGCGCCTGTCGCCGGGAAGCACCGTGGAAGGCGAAAGCCGCAAAATGAATCACTCTGAAGAGGGACATGTGTCTCCTGCCAGGGAGTGCGAGAACAGGGGCCGAGAGAGCCTAAGTGACATAAAAAATAAAGGGGAGCGACAGGGCGAGAGGGAGAGGCGGGCGGGGGCCGGCGCTGGGCAGGGAGCACAGCCGGACCCTGCGGGGGATTCGCGTTCAAGGGCACAAGAGCGACGTCCCCGACACAGAGCTGGGGACAGCGAGGGGAAGAGACGTGCAGGGAGCACTCTGGGAGGGGGGCAGGCAGGGGAGTATAGGGGGGGCTGGGCAAAGGCCCCTGCCTGGCACCAGGGACCCCCAGAACAACCTGGGGCATCCCCAAGGCTGCAGGTGGGGGATGAAGGGATCTCCTGGCTGGGTCACCAATGTCCCTGGCACGAGATTTGGGGCTGAGCAGCCACCTAAAGCACAGTGAGTGCCTCTCCTGTGAGGAAAAGCTGAGAGAGCTGGGCTAGTTCAGATGGGAAAAGAGGAGCTGCGGGGGAGTAACTTTTTTATAAGGCCTGGAGTGCTTGGACAAGGGGGAATAGCTTCAAACTGCCAAAGGGCAGGGATTGATGGAATATTGGGAAGAAATTCTTCCCTGTGAGGGTGCTGAGGCCTTGGCACAGGTGCCCAGAGAAGCTGTGGCTGCCCTTGGATGCCCTGGAAGTGTCCAAGGCCAGCTTGGATGGGGTTTGGAGCAACCTGGGATAGTGGAAGGTGTCCCTGGCCAGGGCAGGGGGTGACGCTGGATGACCCTTAAGATCCCTTCCCACCTAAACAATTCCCTGACTCTGTGATCCTCTGACATGTCCCTGCTGAGGACACTGCTGGCTCTGAGCCTGCTCTCCGTGTCCCCTGCCACGGGGTTTTACCTGGCCCAGTCCTTCAGGTCCCTCACGGAGAGCATCTGTCCCTTGCGCAGCTTCACCACGGCGCTGACCCGCTGTCCCCACACCATGTCCGGGGGCCCGATCACCGCCACGTCTGCAGGGACAACAGCCACTGCCCTCAGGGACCTGAGCAGCTCCTGGGGCCCAGCTGGGCAGAACAGGGGCTCAGGTGTCAGGAGGAGAATGCCAGGGGATGTCAGCACGGGAAAACACCATGGAGTTCTGTGCTGGCACAGGAACAGAGCTTTTCACCGTGGAAAAGGCAGGAAGCTCCGTGGTTTGAGACTCTGGAGTCAAGGGGGAGGAAGATGATGTACAGAGCGGTGTGGAGCTGAGGACACCACTTCTGACCCCTTGCACAGGGTCATGCACAAGGGCAGGGCAGATTTAATTGCAGCCTCAATTCCAAAATCAGACAGGAGCTGCTGCAGACTCAGCTCCGGCCCCAGGAGAGCAGGAACGGTGGGATTGAAACGTCCTCTTGTGCGGGGGAGCTCCAGGCACCTGCTGAGGCAGGGCTGCCCCCAGAGCAGTGTCCCCACGCTCTGTCCCCTCTGGGCAGGCAGCAGGAGGGAGAGCACAGACCTGTGATGTGGGGGTGTGCGAGGAGCTGACGTTCCACCTCCAGCGCGCTGATTTTGAACCCCCCATTTTTGATGATGTCTACAGAGGTGCGGCCCTTGATCCAGTACACTCCATCCTTGTATGCTGCTGTGTCTCCTGGAAAACAAACAGCTCCATCAGAGGCTGCTCCCTTGACCCCCCTCTGCCTTTCCTGGCCTGTGGATGTGGCACTCCGGTGGTGCTGCAAGGGGAATGGGTTCCCACTGCTACAAGGCAGGGTTGGATGGGATATTGGGAAGGAATCCTGCCCTGTGAGGGTGGGGAGGCCCTGGGTGCCCAGAGAAGCTGGGGCTGCCCCATCCCTGAATGTGTCCAAGGCCAGGTTGGACAGGGTTTGGAGCCACCTGGGATAGTGGAAGGTGGAATGAGATGAGCTTTAAGGTCCTTCCAAACGAAACCATCCTGTGATTCTACAAAAAAAAAAAAAAAAAAAAAGTGGGGAATGTCACTGGGAAAATGAGCCTGTCCTGAGCAAGATGTTTGGTCCAAGCTGTCCTTCCCACAGGTGTGATCCCATCATCAGCCCAGCCAGGTACCACAGGACAGCAGTGCCAGCAGTGATGCAGTTTTCACATCCCATTTCCAGCTCACCTCTGGCACTGTGGTGCAGCAAAGGCCCAGAGATTTGCACTGTCAGGGCAAGGAAACATCAGAATCAGTCCTGAAAATCCAGGCTGTTCCCCAGAAGAGCCGTGTCCCTGCTCAGCTGGCATCTGCCAAAATCCTGAGCAGCTCAGCTCAGCCAGGGAATGATTAATTGTTGCTGTATTTGCCTGCCCCTTGGCACTCTGTGGATGCTGAAGGCTGTCTGGAATATTCTGAAGTTGAGGAAAGTTTGAAACTGGGGCTCTCTGGGTGTCTGGCTGCTTGGAGTGGGGAGGAAGTCATGGCTGCTGTGATGAACTGCTTTCTGCACCCTGGTCCCGTGGTGTGTGACTGACACACGGTGGGACAGGGGACATTAATTAAGTGGTGGCACTGGGAGAGCCAGGAGCAGGAGCTGCTTATTCACACAGAGAAGATGGGGAGAGGAGAGGGAATTCAGCCCTGGTTCAGTGGCACGCAGTTCCCATCTCATCCTTTGGGATGCCAGTACAGGAAACCAGCCACATTTGCTTTCCCTCTGTCCTGATGGGGTGAATGATCCCTGACAGTTCTGCTCCCCTCCCATCCCTGTGCTCCCCACAAACGCCATCGCTGCTTCCCACACGGATCCCTCCACTCCGCTGGCAGCACAGCACAGGGAGGGGATATGTCACATTATTATTGTGACTACTGTGAGCTCCTGGGACCAGCTCTGTAATTCCCCCCGTCTCTTCCTTGCCATCTCCTCTCCAGCATCAGGCCCTGGCTGTCACTTCCCACGCTGACAGCCCCGAGTGCTCTGGGGGATGCCATCCACTGAGGACAGCCCCGTTACCCTCTGCCCTGCACCATCTGCTTCCAGCCCAGCACATCAGGCAGCCTGTGCAGTGGCACATCCAGCATTCCCTGCTTCCCGAGCCAGTGGGGAATTCCCAGACCAGGGAAACCAGCTAAACGGATGCTGAATTTGCTCAACGACTGTCCCCAGCAGTTCCAAAGTGGTGCTGCCCCGAGAGCCACAGCAAGGACAGTGCCTGTCCTCCTGGGGGTCACAGGCGAGTCCCTTGCCCCATGAGCCCAGCAGCCCTTGTGGGCAGCTGCTGGTGCTGTGTCCCATCCATCCATCCATCCATCCATCCATCCCAGCTGCTCCATCCAGCGGGACGCAGCTCAGAATCACAATCAGCACTCCCTGCCCTGGGCCAGCTGCATCAGAAAGGGAATTTTGGCTGATGAGATGAGGGTCTCTGACACCCCATCTCCTCCTCTGCCTGCCTGGGCCGCTGGCCCCAGCTCCTGTCACCTCACAAAGCCGTGGCAGCAGCACCTCGTGGCACGGGGCCGACGCCGGAGCTGCGGCTGCCGGGGCCGTGGGATTATTGCTTCCCTGACAGCAGCCGTCACCGCTACCTTTGGACTTGTTTCAAGATGCTCAGTGGGCATCCGTTCTGTGAAATGTTAAAGGCTCTGCTGAGCTGCATATTGAGCAGGCTCTGCGCCGGCGGGGGCTGCCCTTTGCTGGAGTTACAGGCGGTTATAGATATATTTATCCAGTTAAAAACATAGAATTAGGGAAAGGTTTGCGTTGGAAGGACCTTAAAACTCACCTTGTTCCACCCCTGCCATGGGCAGGGACACCTTCCACTATCCCAGGTGGCTCCAAGTCCTGTCCAGCCTGGCCTTGGGCACTTCCAGGGATCCAGGGTAAGCCACAGCTTCTCTGGACAACCTGCTCCCAGCCCTCATCACCCTCCCAGCGAGATGCAGAAGGAGACACGGGCAATGGAGATCAACATTTCCCAACTCAAACTGCGGAGATTTCTGCCATGAGGTTCCTCAAGTTGCAAAATCCTCACTGCAAACACAAAAGGGCCTTTGTGTAGTAGTTTGAGCACCTCCTTCTCTGTAGTTTGCCCACCTCTGTAGTAGGTGAGCACCTGCTGTAGTTTGAGCACCTCCTTCACTGAGTGCTGAGACCTCGTGGGGACCAAGAGGCTGCTGGAGCTGCTTCCCAGCATGTGGAGAACAAGAGCCCCTTTGCTTCTTGAGCTGAGCTGCAGAATCAAACCCTCACCTGTGTCAACACCCTCACCCACAGGGCAGTTTGTTCCTGGCAAACACAGCACAATTCCCACATCAAAGGTACAACCAACTATTGACCTAAGGAACACTTTGGCTCAAGAAATGAAATGCTGAGTGGCTTCGGGGAGCTCTAAGCTAGCTGAAGTATGCATAAAAAAGGACTTTTTAGGTAAATCCAGTGACTTCAGCCTGGTCTAAGATAGAGGAGCAGGAATGTTCTAGGGATAGCGTTGGCTTTGCACTGGGGCCCTGTGAGTCCAAGACTTCAGCCCTGCCCGCAGGTGATGAGGAGAGGTCAGCCCCCAGGAGGAGCCCACCCCAGGCGCACCATCCCTGCTCTGGGGGACAGGTGTCACTCGGAAGCCTGGGAGACTGTTTGGTAACAGGTGTCACCAGCTTGGTGGCAGCGAGAGCGCGGCTGCGACGTGCCAGCCGGCGCGGGAGCAGCGCGGTGCCGCGCTGATTTACAAACCAGCACACGGCACTGCGGCTCCTGGGAGTGCCTCCCCGCCCCACGCCACTTGTGCCCCTCTTCCTTCGTGCCCAGAGCTCCAGAGGGCACCTGGCAGGTGCTTCCCAAGCATTTTCTAGTTCGTTACCAGACTCTAGGAGAGTGAAAAAGTCTGTTGGGGCAGAGGAGTTGGTGTTGACCTTTAAGTGTGGTGTGAAGAAGAGTATGCATTTGGAAGGGGAAGATCAGTGAAATCTCCTTGTCCTGACACAGTTGATTTGAGAGCAGGACGTTTCTGACTTGGCTGTGTCCTGGGCGTTCCTCCCATCCGAGGATGTGCACTGCCAGGTTTAAAACCAAAGCCCCACTGCCCAATGCCACCAGCAGAGCCTGGTCCACGAGCATCATTCCCAGGGGATTTGGCTCTTTGCAGATGTGATGTCCCCCCCATGCCTGTCCCAGCTCCAGCAGACCAAGTGCTGCACAGCAGGAAACACCAAGAAACAGCAAATGTCCCCTTTGAAAGGCAAATGATTTTGCTGATGATTTCAGCCTCCTGCTCTGGAGGCAGCTAATGCTCTAGTCAGGAGCTCCAGGGGCCGGAGCGGCGCCGGGGATGCTGGGGGGCTCTTCCCTGCCAGCAGCAGGATGTGGTTGGAGCACTTTCAAATATTAATTAGACCTTTTTGCTGTTAATGAATCACTCCTGATTTTTGCAAACTCTTGGCTTTCAAATGCTCCATGCAGAGCTCCGCCCGGTGCTCCTCAGAGTGGGGATGAAGAGCAGGAATGTCTCACAGCCACTCCTCCAGGTGACACTGACCTGCAGGGACACAGAAGAGCTCCTCTGGGGACAGTCACCACGTGCCACCCACGGGCAGCCAGCAGAGCTCCTTCAGACCCCACAGTGCACCTTGCACTTTTGGGAGCCTTTATGTTTTGTTGTTTTTTTTTTTTAACCCCAGTTCTAGGAGGAATTCCCTGCTGTCAGCTGTTCTCCTGCCAGGATGATCCCTCATTTCCAGAGGGAAGAGCTGCAGCAGTGCACTCACCCTCCTGCATTCCTCTGGAACTGCTGCTCTCACCAAGTGAGCGTGTGGGGAGGTCCAGCAAGCTCCCAGCTGGAAAACTCCTGGGAAGCTTGCAGGAAGGCAGTTGGAATAATCAGTCTTTGCCCTTCTCTGGTGCCTTTCAGCAGAGGATCTCCAAGCACACTGATCCAGTGGCTACTCAGGCAGAAAGGGAACAGCTGGCAGGACAGCAGCGGGATGAGGAGGAGCTGCCCGTGGGATAAGGAGTGGCCTCACACACCAGGAGCAGTGGGCAGGAGGTTCTGGATCTCTGCTCTACCCTGGCATTAATTCCTACCTGCCTCCCACTTCCCTGGAACCATTGTTGATGCTGCTGGTCCATCAGGCTGAGGCAGAGCTCACCCTCTGGCAGACACACCTCGCTGATTAGGATTATGATTTATTTTCCGGGTAGGATTGGTCCAACAACCCAGGCAGGTGATGAAGAGCCTGAGCCTTGACCCTGATCCTCACCACTTGGGAGAGCAGAGCCAAAATCTGGGGGCTAAAACCCCCTTTGCCAGGTGAGGATTTTGCAGTATTAAGTCTCCAAGCCCAGCACCCACAGCTGAATGGGGACACGCAGGGCCCCAGACAGGGCTTGTGATTGTCCCCCTGACTACTCAGAGGCAGCTGGCAGGAAGGTCCTCCTCCATCCTCCTCCTTTCAGCACAGTTTTCCTGCCTGCAGATCAGCTCCAGCAGCAGACCATGGAGATGCTCCTTCACAGGCTTTGGAATCCTCCTGCAGCCATAAGCTCCATGTGCCTGTCACATTTCTCACGTGCTTTCAAGTTTCCCTGCTCTCTCCAGGGCAGTTTAGTGTCTCACCACTCTCCCAAACCCATGGGAAGGATTGTTGTGCAGGTAGTACAGACACAGTGGGGCTGGGAATCCGCTAAGTGTGGCACAGCAGTGACATTCCTGTGGTCACTCTGCCTCTCTTCCCATCCCTCTGAGCACAAGCTCCCAAGCCCAGTGCAAAAAGAAATGGTTTGTTCCTACTCCTCGAGGCTCCTGTGCTGGAGAAAAGCCATGTGGGGTGGATAAATGATTATAAGGCAAGTGCTAAAGGCTTTTTATAGGAATTAGATAATCCATCCCCTCTGTGGCCGGGCCGTGGGACGGGTGGCCAAGCGCTGCCTCTCCGTCACAGACATCCACCTTTCCCTCCCCCCACACCACGAAAACTGCATCCACAGATCCCCCATCTGCTCACATACATCACACACTTCACTCCAGTTTATTAGCTGGAATAAATCATAAATATTTCATTATATATCAACGGCGCTCGACTGCGGGAAGGTGCAATCCATCACCCCGACGTCCCCGCGACCTGCCGCCGTGCAATAAGCTTTCCAGTCTATTAAACAAGATTGATACAGTGTGCCAGGCTGGACTGGGGCATTTATTTATGGAGCGCTGGGAGAGGGAGGGCACGGAACACCTGGGGCTGCTCCGGGCAGCCCAACACAAACCCTGCAGCAGCAAGAGGCAGAATGCCCCTCCGAGAGTGTCACGGGGATCTGCTGGCATTAGGAGAACCATGGAATTATTTAGCCTGGAAAAGGCGGTTAAGACTGTCTATTCCACCTGTTCCCCTGCACTAACCCGTGTCCCCAAGTGTCACATCCCCATGGGTTTTAAATCCCTGCAGAGATGGAGACTCCACTGCTGCCCTGGGCAGCTGTGCCAGGGCTGGACAGCCCTTTCCACGAGGAAAGCTCCCCTAACATCTAAGGCCGTTAGGTATCAGGGAAGGCTGTTTACTCTTGTCCTGTTGCTTGCTCCCTAGGAGAAGAGATGGGAGAAGGCACGGTGGCAAAGCAGGGCCCAGCTGAAGCAACATCCTGCCTCCAACTGGGACCTTCCAGACTGTCCCCAGCTCAGGAATTCCACCTCATCCTCCAAGTGAGATCTCTCTCCAAGCCACATCTCCCTGCAGGACCAACAGCACCTCACTGTGAGCTGCTCTCTGGTGGAATCCTGGGCCTCAGGTGAGTTCCCAGCCCCTGAGAGATGCTGGGGAAGGTGCAGCTCTCAGTGATCCAGAGCCTCTCTGGCACTGCTGGGATTGATGGGAGCCACCCCTGCTCCTGCAGGGATTGACACTGCCTCAGCAGCGCTGATGTATGTGCACAGATCTATTTAATGAAATGCTAAATGATAGGCTAAACAACTGAGCAACTTTAGCTTGATTTATTGCGTGGAAGTGAGGAATGCGTGTCCCTGCTGTCAGCCATCTTGGCTGCCAACAGAGGTCACGAGCACTAATTGTAGCTAATTAACATTAATTAGACTTGGGAAAGACTGGGTCTCCTTTCCCCAGTCATCCCCATCCACCCCAGCCCTTCAGCACTCACATTCCCTGGAAGCAGGCTGCATTCCCAGCAGCCCAGGGTTCAGCAGTTCCTGTTGTTAATCCCAGTGCAGCTGAAATCATCAGCTCCTGCTTTTCCCACCTTTTCCACCCTGCTCAGACCAGGAGGGTCTGAGGCCTGCCAGGCTCCCAGAGTCCAACCTGCTGCTCACAGGTGTCACAACCTTGGAGTGACTCTTAGGGGATACTCGAGTCCATCTACTCTCACCAGGTCACCTGGACCAGCAAATGCCTTCCCTGGGCTCACAGGAGGCCCTGTCCAAGAACACTGGGGCTGCTCCAAGGCCCAGCTCCCTCTGCAGAGCACGGTGGGTTTGGACAGCCCGTGATCATTAATAAAGCATCAAAGGCTCCTGAGGGGCAGAGTTTGAAACTTCCTCAAGAAACCACATGTATATTAATTCCACAGCAATTATTCACGAGGAAACCCTCTCCCCAGCAGCTCCCAGGGCCCCCACTCTCTCTCTGGGTGCAGGACAAAGCCTTTCCTGGTGTCCCTGCCCTGCCCAGCAGAGCCACTGGCACTGGGAGAAGGGCCAGCACTGCGCTCCAGGATCCAGCTGCTATCCTGGCACGGGCAGCCCTGGCTGGCAGCACAACTCCAATCTGCTGCCAAAATCCTCCAGCAGGGCCCGGGGCCTGGGAGGAGAGTGGCTCAGCAGCTGCAGCCCCAGATCTGTCTCTGTGCTGGGAACAGGCAGGTGCTCTCCAGGCAGGTTCCACCTGCAGTCCACCATGGAAGGACGTGGAGCTGCTGGAGCCGGTCCAGAGGAGGCCATGGAGCTGCTCCCAGGGCTGGAGCCCCTCTGCTCTGGAGCCAGGCTGGGAGAGCTGGGGGTGCTCCCCTGGAGAGGAGAAGGCTCCAGGGAGAGCTCAGAGCCCCTGCCAGGGCCTGAAGGGGCTCCAGGAGAGCTGGAGAGGGACTGGGGACAAGGCATGGAGGGACAGGACACAGGGAATGGTTTCAAACTGAAAGGGGGTAGGCTTAGTTGGGATATCAGGGAGAAATCCTTCCCTGTGAGGGTGCTGAGGCCCTGGCACAGGGTGCCCAGAGCAGCTGTGGCTGCCCCTGGATCCCTGGAAATGTCCAAGGCCAGGCTGGACAGGGCTTGGAGCCACCTGGGTTGGTGGAAGGTGTCCCTGCCCATGGCAGGGGGTGGAATGGATGAGCTTTAAGATTCTCCCAACCCAAACCATCCTGGGATTCTGTGAAACTCCATCCCAGAGCCTCCTCCAGGCCCAGAGCAGGCTCTGCTTCACCCCCTAGAAATGAAGAGCCCTTCCTGCTCTGGCCTGGAGGATCCTGCTGGGCACAAGAGGGACCATCCAAAGACACCAACACCCTGAGGGTGCCACTGGCTGCTGCCACGCCTCTCCCACACCAATATCCAGGAGCAAGCAGTGGCTGTCAAGCTTTGTGGGCTCCTGGCCACCGAGGCAGAGCAGGATTTGGCCACCCACGTGAAATCTGGAGGTAACAGAATGGCTCCTGAGACAGGGAACCGATCCATTGGAAGGGAATCGCTGTTTGTTCCTGCACCTTGCCACGAACAGCGCCGGGAGCGGCCGCAGCAGCAGGTGGATGTGCAGCACCATTTATTTACATCATAAAATTGCCAAGTGGACTTGTAGTTCAGGGCCATCCTCCCCTCTTCCCTGTGCCTGGCTCCCACCAGCTGAAGGGGGGACAGACCCTTGGATGCCCTCGTGGCTGCTGCCAAGGGATGCAGGGATGCAGATGCCTCAGTGTGGTGTTCCTGTGGTGGTTCAGATGCCTCAGTGTGCTGTTCCTTGCTCTGGATTTGGGCAGGGGATGGGAATTGTATCACAGCTCAAAGCTGCTCTGCAGCCCTTTCTATCCATGCACATGGAGCTGTGCCAGGGCAGGTTTAGGGTGGATATCAGGAAAGGTTCTTCCCCCAGAGGGTGCTGGGCACTGCCCAGGCTCTCCAGGGAATGGGCACGGCCACGAGGCTGCCGGAGCTCCAGGAGAGTTTGGAAAACGCTCTCAGGCACAGGCTGGGATTGTAGGGGTGTCTTTGCAGGGCCAGGATTTGTACTTTGATGATCTCAATGCACCCCTTCCAGCTGATTCCATGATTGATTTGGGAAAGGTACTGGGCCATCTTCAAGCTGCCTGCTCCCCAGAGAAAGGGGTTAAACAATGGACTCCCCACTCTCAGAACTTCTCCAGAGACTCCTGGAGCAGCCAGCATGAGGAAAAAAGAAAATCAGAAATTAAAAAAAAAAATAAATAAAAAGAAAGCCCCAGCCTGGAATGAATTCCTGTCATGCTCTCTAACAGGGAACTTTGTATTCCACAGGCAGCAGCGCTGAGCCTGCTGTCAGAGCCATGCTGGGAGAAAGGGCAAAACCCTGCCGAGATGAAAGAATGGGAAACACTGGAACAGCCTCCCCTGGCATTTACACCTGGAAAAAAAATAAATCACTCAAGGGCATCTCACAAAGAGCTGTGCTAATAAGGCTCTCCTCCCCATGCTGTGTGGCTGCGTGGGACATGGAGCAGTGCCAGGAGTGCTGGCAGCAGCTCAGGTAGCTGGGAGGGGAAAGGAGCAGGTAAGACAAGCCTGATTCAAGCCTGAGCTCAGCTCTGCCCACCCTGCTTCCAGCCAGGGGACAGAGGGACTTGGGGACCTGCCTTGAGTGCAGCTAACCCTTGTCTCAGCTGATCTATCAGAGATTCCTTCCCCGCACACATGTATTTTCCAAAGGCTCCTCACATTTACTGCACCCCTCAGCAGGGTGAGAAGTCAGGGTGATGGCCACTGACCCTCCTCGCTTGTCTGCACATCCTATTTCCTTCACCATCCACATTCCCCCTCCACAACCCCTCCTGGCTCCCGTGAGTGGGCTCATTCCACCACACAGACCTCTCCCTGCTCCCAGGAGGATTTTTCTCCTTCTCTGAGCACAGGGAAGAAGGCAGGGCAGTGTTTAGGCATTACCCTGTGGTGTCCCTGTCCCACTGCACCAAGTCTGCACTCAGGATCCCCCTGGGGCAGGGAAAACACTGTCAACTGCATCCCTTCTCCAACCCATCCCTCTCCCATCCCCTGCAAGCCGGACTTCCCATCACATCCCACTGGGCAGCAGGTTTGGCTACCAAATACAAAGAGCCATGTCTGTCCTATTGTTCTGGGGCCTCAGGGGCTGCTGCAGATGGTCCCTGCTCCAGCCTTGGCCTGGGCTGGCATTGGACACCCTCACACAGCCTGTGCCAGCCAGGTCCTGGGCATCCAGCCAGGGGAGGACAGCACCAAATGGAAACTCAGCCTTGGCAAAGCCTGGCAGCGCCTCAGATCCTGCCTGCCCTGGCAGAGGTGCTGCTCCTCATTTTTTATCTCATTTCTTCAGCTCAGCATGACCAGGAGCCTCTCCAAGCCCTCAGAACTGAAGGACAAGAGCAGATGAACACTCCCCAGGCTGCACATCCTGCTCCCATGGGAAGCAGTGGATAAACCAGGCAAACCTGGAAGGTTTCTGCAAACCAGGCAGCCAAGAGTTTGGAGGCTCATTCCTCACTAGCAGGAACTCATGGGTGTCTGATATGACACAAGCAGGCTGAGCAGGGACCCCCCCTGCTCCTCCAGCCCGAATTACTGCAGATGGGTTTGCCCAGAGGACCAGCCAGAAAAGAAAATGGGTAAGTAAAAATGAAAAATGCTTCTTCTTTTCACATTAGCATTTAAATATTTATGGAAACCCCTGCAGACAACGAGATGAAAAAGAAAACTCAAAGAGTAATAAATAAGTCAATGCTCCAAGGTGTGGCTGCACAGCTGAATGTGGCTGGTGGAGCTTTGGAGAGTGTGGTAACAAAAAATAATAATGGTAATAATAAAAACATAAGAGCAGATCCCTCTGCTCCATGCAGCCACTAGAGACAATCAAACCTTAGCAAGAGGCAGAATCACCTCTTCTTTTCCATGCAGTGTCCTGGGGCCTGCCCTTGGACACTTCCAGGGATTCAGGGGCAGCCACAGCTTCTCTGGGCACCCTGTGCCAGGGCCTCCCCATCCTCACAGGAATGATTCCTTCCTGAATCCCTGAAATGGGATGGAATTGAGTGAGATGGGATGGGAAGAATGATTCCCAGCAGTCAGGGGCTCGTTCCAGGCTCTCCCTCCAGGCTGTGAGAGCAGCACTGCTGTAGCAGAGCTCGAGGGGTAAAAGCAGACACAGAACAAAAGGGAAGAGCCTGGATTTTGGAGCTGCAGGTGCCTGCTGTTCCCACCAACTCTCAGCTGGGGAGCAATTGCTCCATGCCTCTGGAAAGGAGCCTCAGTGCAGCAGAGGTTCTCAAAGAAGGAAAGGGTTGGCATCCAAGATGTTTGATACGACGAGAGCAGAGCTTTAGAGAGTAAACAAATTCTGTGCCAAAAGCTGCTCTCATTTACAGCTACAAAAATCCCAAGTCACTCTGAACTGCTGAAAACATCAGTTTCACCAGCAGTCAGGGAAACAGAATCATGGCATCAGGGAATGTTTCGGGTTGGAAGGGGACCTTAAAAAGCTCATCTCGTTCCACCCCACCCATGTCCTGGTGACCCCAAGGCTTCCAGTAGTCAGGCAAACCTGGAAAGATTGAATCCTCCAGGAGAAGGAATAAATACTTAAGCAGGAAGCAAAAAAGGGAATTCTCTCTCCAAAGTGCTCTGAGTGTGTGTGTAAGGAACCTCTGGGGGTGATAAAGGCTGATATACCAGAAAATATTCCATCTTTATGGTTTTAATTTTAAAAACACTTCTTAAATTAGGGCTGGGTGCAAAGGGGAGCCCAGCATGTGCCTGGTCTGGCTTCTGCTCCTGCCCCTGTCCCTTCCTACAGCAGCGTGTTTGGGGTCCTCCTGGCATTTGTGGGGGCGTCCTTCCATGGCATTTGTGGGAAGGTGGGTCCCAAGGGCAGCAGCTGAGCGCTGCCATCCTGCCCCACCCATGAGCTGGTCCCTGCCAGACTCCTCAAGAAGCTCCTCCAGGCAGGAGCCCCCGCTCCATCCGGGGGGATCACACCGGTAACTCACATAATTTCAGCACATTACAATTAAGGAATAATTTCTTTAAAAATAGAATTTGCATTAGCTGGATTTGTGAGTAGGAAAGCCACTGCAAACAAACAGAAAACCTGCAGATTAAGATGCTAATTAGATGCATTTCTATTTATAATCTGCCTTGATCAGCCTCAAGTATTTTCTCTTTCAGGTGTCTGTGCTCCACCCACGGATGTGAGCAATTCCCCTGGCAGGGAAACACCTGCTGCTCCCTGGGGACAGCCAAGCATCGGGAAAAGCCTGTGCCAGAGGGCTGGGGCTGCATCCTGCTCCTTCTCCTTCGGGCACAGCCCCAGAGCAGGGAAGAGTTGTGCCTGGCCCAGGATGACCTGCCCAGGGCCTTTCCTACAAACACCACACTCCTCTGTGCTGGAAAACTGCAGGAGGCTTTGCCTTTCCCACCAGAAGGGCTGGAAATCACAGAATCATGCAATTAGCTGGAAAAGATCATCAAGTCCAACCATCAGCCCTGCACCACCACCATGGTCACCCCTGACCATGTCCCCAGGTGTCACATCCATGTTTTTTCAACACTTTCAGGGATGGGGACTCCACCACTGCCCTTTCCAATAAGAAATTTTCTCCCATGTCCACCCTAAGCCTTCTCTAAGGCCATTTTGTCTCATCCTGTCCCTTGTTTCCCTGTCCCCTCCTGGCTGTCCCCTCCTGTCAGGAGTTGTGCAGAGCCACAAGGTCCCCCCGAGCCTCCTTTCTTCCCGGCTGAGCCCCTTCCCATCTCCCTCAGCCCCTCCTGGTGCTCCAGTTGTGATGGGGGTTGGACTTGATGGCCTTGAAAGGTCCTTCCCCACCCAAACTATTCCATGATTCTATGGAATCTGCAAGAGCCAGGGCTGGGAATGGCAAGGATCTGCAGCTGGTGTCAGTTGTGGACTGGAGAGCTCAGTCTGAAAATGACAGAGAGACAGCAGGAGGTTGCTGAAACCAGTCAGAGTCACTGGGATCATTCCCTGGACTGGGATTCAGGGCTGCAGCAAGAGCGTGTTCCATTTTTGGAGCAAGCTGGGAATTCAGTGCTGAGTGGGATGTTCCCAGCTAAGCCAGGGCTTGTCCTTGGTGCTTGGATTTGTAATCACAGTGCAAAAACAGCTTCTTTTTGTTGTTGTTGGGGTTTTGTTTTGTTTTCCCTTTCAGTTCATGTTGTCTTTCAGTGCAGAACATCCAGAAGGAATAAAGAAACACCAGGTCCACTCTGTTCTCCCTCTAAAGCCTTAACAACAGGATATGAGAAGTGTTTTGGGCCATAGGATTTATTACTAATGGAGTTCAGGGGCATTTGTGACCTGGGCAAAAGGATCCAGCAAAAATTCACTGACAAACCAAGATTTAACAATGTGAAAAACAGCTCCAAGGTTGTGGGGGGTTTTTAAATGCAGCTCAAAGAAAGAAATTTAAAAGATATGAGTCATCATTCTGCAATGTGCATCAAACAAGTTAAATAACTCTTACTTTCTTAACGACATATTAATCAAAGTGCATTGATTCTTGAATCAGATTCTACTCCCAACAAGCTCTCTATCTTCTCCATCCTGATGCATGCATTAAGAGAGTTTTATTCTGACAGATACAATATAGCAATCAATAAAATCTTATTATATGGAGCAGGGATACATGGATTTGTTGCAGGATTTATGCACTACTTTCAAACCCGGTGCTATTTCATGTCTCAGCCTTAACCTGTAATTGAAAATAAATCTCCCTGAATACACCAGATTCTAATTTTCTGGATGTGTGGGCAAATGTGAATGGAAGCTGCCCTTCCCTCGGGAAGCAGGCTGCTCTTGGGCCGTGCCACTGCCTGGGGAGCACGGCTGAACTGGCAGATTCCTCTGGAGAAACCCCCGTGTAGGCAGGGAGATGTGGGGAAAGGGCAGTGTTGGGCACCATGGTGGGCACCCACCACGGTCCTAAAGAACCTGCTGCCTCCTGGGCAGGGATAACACAGCCTGACAGTGCCAGGGCCTGGCCCCTGTGGGCATGGCAAGGCTGGGAGGGATGGATGATGGATGGATGGATGGATGGATGGATGGATGGATGATGGCTAGATGATGGATGGATGGACGGATGGATGGATGGAGGGGGGATGGATGGATGGATGGATGGAGGGATGGATGGACAAATGGATGGATGGAGGGGGGATGGATGGATGGAGGGATGGATGATGGCTAGATGATGGATGGATGGACGGATGGATGGATGGAGGGGGGATGGATGGATGGATGGATGGATGGAGGGATGGATGGACAAATGGATGGATGGAGGGGGGATGGATGAATGGGGGATGGATGGATGGATGGACAGACGGATGGATGGAGGGGGGATGGATGGACGAATGGATGGATGATGGCTAGATGATGGATGGATGGATGGACGGATGGATGGATGGACGGACGGACGGAGGGATGGATGGATGGATGGATGGACAGACAGACGGATGGATGGATGGATGGATGGATGGATGGATGGATGGATGGATGACCACAGAAGCTGCTGTTTCTCTGCTGCTTTCCTCCAGTTCCCAAGGTTTGATTTTGCTCACAGGATCATGGAATGGTTTGGGTTGGAAGGGACCTTGAAGGCCACCCACTGCCACCCCATGCCACGGGCAGGGACACCATTCACTGTCCCAGGTTCCCTCAAAACCTTGCCTTGGACACTTCCAGGGATCCAGGGACAGCCACAGCTTCTTTGGGCCAGGGCCTCACCCTAAAAAAAAGTCTTCCTCCCCTCTTTTCCCCTCTCCTCCCCTCTCAGCAGCACGTGAGGGTTTGGAGGCTGCCTCTCAGCTGGCAGGGCCTGGCACAGCTGGGCAGGCTCAGCAGGCACAGGAGCCAGATGCCCACAGGCGTTTGTCCTTTGGGCTCGGCCTCCGAGGGCTCGGTGCCACTTGGATGTATGACAGCAGGTGGAAACCCAGCAGTCTCCCTGGAAAGGGCTGGAGGGGACTTTGATCTAAGCAGCTCTGTCAACAGCGTTAATAAAATAAAAATAATCAAATTCACTCGGATGGAAACGAGAGATGGAGGGATTGGCAGAGAGCAGCACAAATCCCAGGGAATAAAGAGGATGGGAGCAACAGCACATCCCCTCTGCACCACCAGGAGTTCAGAGGCTTCTCAGAAGAGCCATGATCTCGAATTCATCAAAGTCACTGGGTTTTTTCCCCCTTTTTTTGGGCAGGGCTTGGAGCAACCTGGTCTAGTGGAAGGTGTCCTTGTTCATGGGACAGGATGAGCGTAAAGGTCTCTTCCCACTCCATAATTCTGTGAAACCCCAGCTCTGAGGGACTTGGCCACCACCTGCAGCCTTGTTCATGGGACAGGATGAGCGTAAAGGTCTCTTCCCACTCCATAATTCTGTGAAACCCCAGCTCTGAGGGACTTGGCCACCACCTGCAGCCTGTAGGTCACTGGTGGGGACACCACAAGGGTCAGCAGTGAGCAGAACCCTGGCACGGAGTCGGGAAAGCCATGGCTGGGGTTTTGGGAACACCTTGTGCTGGCATTCAGCCTCTCCTGTAAAACACTCACCTGGATGACCTGGAAGTGGCAGATACAGGGAATACAGCCTGGCAGTGGCCAGGATTCACCTCTGTTGGATCCTGCCAGTATGGTTTTGGCTCCAGGGTAACCAATTTGTGCTTAATGGGGATAATTCACCCTCCAGATCCAATCCCTGTGACAGGACACAACCCCTTTCATTCCTTCAAGGGTTTTTTACCCCCACAGGACATTTGCCACCTCTAAGTGATCTCCAGAGGCTGCTGATGAGGCTGGGGCAGGCAGGGTGAGGATGGGGCCATGGGATCGCTCCTGGCACTGCTGGATAAATGAGACTTGGGAAAAACCCAGTCCCAGTGACCTGATATCCATGGGAGATGGAGCAGGAGAGGGACGGAAGGTAAGGAAGGCAGAGTGGGGGTAGGGATGGAAAAGGGAGTTCAAGCCTCCTGCCTGAGGGAAGGGGGACACCAGGGAGGTCACCTGGCTGCTGGGGGGGTTGTCCAAGCACCCCTTGACCCACCCTGAACCCCCCACTCCTGTCACTGCTCCCCTCCCTTGTTTCAGCGCTGAGCTTTGCTCGGTTGGCGAAAGGGTTAAGTTTAATTTATACTGATTTCTATTTAATATCATTCTCTCCCCGTAGGAGCCGGCAGCTGTGAGCTGATTGTAGTCCCTCATTATGCAGTCTGTATCACTAATGGCCTGTGACAAAGGCATGCCATCTTCCCGGCCTTACCCCCCGAGAGCCAATTAAACACACATACTCCCTTCCTGTTTGCGGCGCATTACAATGAAATTAAACTGAATTTCAAAATCATTTTCTCCTAAAGACATCTCTTTGCAATAATTAATGCACGCTATTCCTTTGCAGCTGAAATATTCATCAGGAGTGTTGACTAAAAAAATTTTTAAAGCTGATTGCCCTGCACCCCACGTGAGGGCTGGTGATGCTCCGGTCCCAGCCCGCAGTGCCTGCCTGGCTTGGGGACTCGTGGTGACACTGCTGGCAGAGTGAGCTCTGCTTCGGGAGAACAATTAGAATAAATCACAGCTTCTTCAGGAACAGTCAATAAATCAGGTTACACAGAAGGCATCAGAAATCCAGCCTGACTCCTGCCACTGCAGCACTGCTAACACACAGTAAAGAGGGGAATGGGGAAATCAGAGCTGTGCGTATCATGGAATCAGAGAATCCCAGAATCACTGAGGTTGGAAAATACCTCCAGGGTCATCAAGTCCAACCTGTGACTGATCCCCACCATGTCACCCACAGCACTGACTCCCATGTCCAGCTGTTCCTTAGACACCTCCAGGGATGGGGACTCCAGCATCTCCCTGGGCAGCCCCTGCCAATGAACAACCCTCTCCATGAAGAAATTCCTCCTGATGTCCAACCCGAGCCTCCCCTGGCACAGCTTGAGGCCATTTCCTCAAATCACTGGTAGCCTGGAAGTAGAGCCCAACCCCCACCCGGCCTCACCCTCCTCTCAGGGGCTTCTAGTTGGTAGTTAATGATTCTGTGACATAGTCCCTGTGTAAATTGAGACAAATCCCACCTGTCAGCAGAGCTGAATTCCCAGGAAAACATTAAGCAGTGGTATTTCATGCTTAGGAGCAAAGGACCCCAAACTCCCCCCATTACTTGGTGACTTGGTCACTATGCCCAACGCAGGCAAAGCCCCTTCCTGAGCCAGTGTGGCACTGACATTCTCTGGACAGAGAGACATAATTCTGTCTCTCAGGATTTCTTGGAGAAGCACAGAGAGAAGAAGAGAAAACAATCTTCATCTCTGCTCCTTTGTTTTCCCCATGTGGAATGTGATGTGGAGAATGCTGGGTTGGATCCTGGTGAAGGTTGTTTGGGGTCAGTGACCAATGGGATCCAGCTGTGTTGGGCTTTCAGCAGAGAGTCACGAGTCTGAGTTAGGTGAGTAAGAAGTAAGTATGTAAAATAGGATAGTATCTCTTTAAATAGCATATTAATATAATATAGTATAGTTTTAATAAAGCTATCCTTCAGCCTCCAGATCTGGAGCCAGACACTGTCATTTCTTCCCTGAGCCGGGGTTCGCCACAGTTTTACTATAAGCCAGCGTCTGGAAGCACATCCAGCCTGCACTCCCAGCTGCCAGCCCCAGCTCCAAGCCCTCTCCAGCCCCGTGCACCAGCCCGGAGCTGCTGTCCCCCGTCCCCTGTCCCGGGAGAGCCGCTCCCGTACCTGTTCGGAACCATCCGTCGGGCGTGAAGGCATCCGCGGTTTCCTTGGGTCTGTTCCAGTACTCGCGGAACACCGAGGGGCCCTTCACCAGCAGCTCCCCCTCCTGTCCCTCCTGGCCCGGGGTCACCTAGGACAGGCACACAGTGAGTGCATCCCCCTGTCCCCCAGCGTGCAGGGTGACACGCAGGACCCACACCACGGGCTCTTCCAGCCCTTGCCAAGCTCCACCACACCCTGCCCACCTGCAGGACCTCTCTCCTCAGGTGGAAGGGCTCATGCAGGTGCTTTTGATATCCCAAAGCACTGGAAATAAGCACCTGTGTTATATGAGAACCAAGGATTGCCATCCTGGAACTTCCAGCTGCTGGGAGAGAGGTCACACATGCAGGAAATACTCTTGGGAATGGGATGGTCCTTTCTGAGCTTCCAGGGATCCAGGGGCAGCCACAGCTTCTCTGGGCAACCTGTGGCAGGGCCTCCCCACCCTCACCACCACGAATTCCTTCCCAATATCCCACCTAAACCCATTCTCTGACAGTTGAAACCACAACCAAGGTGTGCAAAGCCACTGCTGGGATGGAAGGGTGCTGTGGGATGTGCCTGGACACGCTGCTTCATGGAGAACAGCTCAGTAACAGGAATTCCAAGTCACTTTCCCAGCCACTTCGTACTTGAGCTGCTGCAATGGCCAGGATCCATCTGGGACCCCAAAAATCAGCAGTGCCAGAAACAGGGCCACGAGGGAAAGCTGTAATAGCAGTGCTGGAGCGCCAGGCAGTCCCAGGGCAGGGCAGGCTCTCTGCAGCCTCTGATGGAAACAAAGCTTCCCTAATGGAAAACACTTAGAAAACTGCTTCTAAGGCATCATTTTAAAGTATTTCCTTCCTGATGTCCTGTCCTGGAGGATGGGGTGACAAGGGGATCTCTGCACACACAGCCCAGGCTTCCAGAGCCCTGGCTGGGGTTCGGTTCCCTGCCTGGATGATGCTGCAGGAAAGAAAAGTCATTAATGCCAATGAGGAATTTTTCCTGAGCGATGGCAAGGTGGGGATGGTGCTGGGTGAGCTCTCCCCACAGATCTGAAAGAAGGAGCTGAAGTCCAGACTATCCATGAGAGAAACCTGAGGTCTGGAGGGCCTGGAGCAAAACTCCACACCTGCAGCAGCAAAGGGCACAAAGGATCCAAAAAAGGGCACAAAGAGGCACAAAAAAAGGCACAATGGGCACAAAGGGCACAAGAAGCACAAAGCTGCCATGGACAAGAGTGGCAGGGACATGGTGGGTGACACTGAGGGACAAGCAAGGCTGGTTTCAGGGCTCTTACAGGCTGTGTGGCATTTTATGATGGAGCTCTTTCTTCTCACTCCTTTTCCTGCTGTTCCAGCTGTGGCATCACAAAACAAGTAGCTTCCCTGAGCAGTGTCTGGTGTTCAGGCTCCTTCCCGTTCCCCAGAAGGGCTGGGGAGGGGATGGCAGAGCTAAGAACCTGCAAACAGTTCCCTGAACTTCACCTACACACCCTGCCAGGCTCTGCCTTCTTCTTGTCAGCGCTGAACACAACAAGAGCTGTAAACCTGTCTGCTACAAACCCCCTCCAGCCCCATCCTGCCCAGGATTCCACGGTGCCAGCTACCTGCACAGCCCCAGGGATCAATCCTGCCCTGATTTACCTGCATAGTGCCATGTCTGGTGTGAATCAAGCCTTGAACCCGCTCCAAATTTCTTGTCATATCAACTCAAATTTTGGCAGCGGCTCAACCCACATCTTATCTCGAGCAGAGCCCCTTGGCAGCAGGCACCTCCCTGTTGTGTAATTTAATGATGTTATGGCTGGCTTGCAAACAGTAAAACAGAGAGGCCATGACGTTATCTTAATAGGATTTTGCTTGCTGCACTCGGAGTGTCACCGGCACTGCTCCCCAGCGTGGCACAGGGGCACACACCGCCCCGGCGCCCGCTCCCCGACAGCAGCAATTAAAATTCAAGGTTCATGGCATTAATCTCCTCCAACCCCTCGTGTCTGATCCCTCTGCAGTCCCAGGTACACCACGCTGGCTGGCTCTGGGAGCAGGGATGGCAGCACACAGCTGGGCTGGTTGTTTCCTTTCTCGCTCCGATCCTGGTGGCTCCTGTTGCTCCCGCATGGCTCCGTGGCACGGGCAGCTGCTGGAGGCATCGCATTGCTGAGTGCACGGATCTCCCCCTCTCCCAGTGCCATATTTTAATGCATTCCAGCAAGTTTAACACCCAGGCACAGCGTGGCCCTGAAGGCTGTTTGAGAGCTCCCTGCTCTAAACCCAGTCGAGCTGGACCAGCCGGCTCACGAGATAAGATTCCATTTTCCACGCATGGAAATAAAAGGTTGTAATAAATCCTTTGAAGGCCGAAATCTGGGTGATTAGAAAATGCATATTTTCCCCCTCCCCATTCCCATTTTACCTCTTCATTAGGAGGGTGGTTTGTAAAGAGCTGGGAATCCCTGGCTGGCACTGGGCCTGGGATTTGTTCACAGTGGCCGTTTGTTTTCTGCGGTCTCTGCCCCGCGCTCCGCCGGGAGCTGCAGCACGGAGCTTCTAATGGACTCTAATGGAATTAGGGAAGGCTCAGAGCTGCGTGTCCTTCTCTGGGAAGCAGGGAAGGCACGGTGGATTCCTAAGCAGAAGCATGTGGGAGACATAGAGGGGAAGCTGGAAGGTGAGGTTTGAGGAGGTGAGAGCATGTTCTTGGGCTGGGGATCGGGAGGAAGACAGATTTTAGGAGAAAACCTTCAGACTGCAAACAGGTTTTAGAGAGATCCACTTAAACTCTACCAGATGCCTCCTTCCCCCTTCATCCCCCATATACTCACAGAGTCATGGAAGTGTCTAGGTTGGAAGGACTTCAAAGTTTATCCAGTCCCACCATGGGCAGGGACACCTTCCACTGTCCCAGGCTGCTCCAAGCCCCATCCAGCCTGGCCTTGGACATTTCCAGGGATCCAGGGGCAGCCACAGCTTCTCTGGGCACCCTGTGCCAGGGTTTCACCACCCTCACAGAGAAGGATTTCTCCCCGATATCCCATCAAAGCCTATCTCTTTTCAGTTTAAAGCCATTCCCTGTGTCCTGTCCCTCCATCCCTTGTCCCCAGTCCCTCTCCAGCTCTCCTGGAGCCCCTTTAGGCCCTGGCAGGGGCTCTGAGCTCTCCCTGGAGCCTTCTCCTGCACAGGGACCTGAAGTTGGTTTTGCTGAACTTCTTTCCTGGGGGGGCACCAAAGGCTGTGGATCAGAGCATCATCTCTCAGCAGGAACCTCAAAAGGGACCATGAAGCAAAAGCATTTTGACTTGTGGGGAGGAAAGAAATGCTTCTGCAGCCCTGCCTCCTCCCTGCAGTGCTGCTCGGCTTGGAAGTGCTTGGCATTTTTCCCCACCTTGTAAATAAATGATTACTGTGATCAAAATAATTAAGCAACTGAGCCCTTAAGTGACTAACAGAAGACAATAATTTATGTATGTGAGGTTTATGGAAGTGACGGAGCCCTCTCACCTCTTCTGCCAGAGAAGTCACTTTTTACTGGTGATTTTGGGCTTTTTTAACTTACCAGAGCACAGGAAATGATACAACCAAGCCTGAAGGACTGATCCAGCTCTGTCCTGCACCCCAAGTCAGGCTCCCCACTCCTCTGCTGGACCTTAACTGCCACCAGCACCTCCAGACACCTCCCTGTCCCCTCCAGCACTCCTTCAAGGCTTTGGTGGCCCAGAGCCTCGTCCCAGAATCCCAGGATCACTGAGGCTGGAAAAGAGCTTCAGGATCATTAAGTCCAAGCTGTGCCCAACCCTCACCTTGTCCCCAACCCAGAGCTCTGAGTGCCACATCCAGGAATTCCCAGGACACCTCCAGGGATGGGCGCTCCAGCCCTCACTGGGCAGTTCCAATCCCTGACCCCCCTTTCCATGGGGAAATTCCTGCTGCTGTCCACCCTGAGCCTGCCCTGGCCCAGCCTGAGGCCGTTCCCTCTCCTCCTGTCCCTGTTCCCTGGAGCAGAGCCTGATGCCCCCGGCTGTCCCCTCCTGTCAGGAGCTGTGCAGAGCCAGGAGGGCCCCCTGAGCCTCCTTTGCTCCAGGGTGAACACAGCATCCAACAGCTCAGCCCCCACTGGCCTGGAGAGAGCAGGGCAGCTCCAGGCTTGGCCCAGACTCTGCTTTTCCAGATCACACCACAGCCAGGCCTGGTGTGGGAGGTGAGGACATGCTCACCTGCCTCCTGAAGGAAGCTGGAGATAATAACCTGCTTGCCAGTGCCTTTAATCACCATCTCCCAGGGCCACACTGGAATGGATGTCCTAGCACCGGGAAGTGTGTTAGAGCATTACCAAATTCCCAGGCAATCTGAACTTTCCTGCACATTCCTAATTAAAAATTCCCTGCTAAGTTGCCTGGTTTTGTAAAGGCATTATTGTTCCTTGGAGCTCCGTGTCCTGCAGCATCCACACAAGCCTGGCAGGAGGCAATTTAGACACAGAACAATTTTCCTCCTGCTGGAAAAAGGCAGATTTCTGCTCCTCAGGGACACAGCACAGAGAGAGTAAGGAAAAAATAAAACCCCAACCTAAAAACCCCAAGCTCAGGCTGTAATCTGCGAGGCCACATTCAACATCTGTTTTTGCAATGTTAACTTTTATAAAAGGGCTGGGAATAACACAATCCATTTACTTTTCATTTTGGAGAGTTATAAATTTAAAAGCAAGGCTGGTGCACAGTGGAGCTGGAACACTGAAACTTATTTTCAAACAACCCAACCCTCTACTTACAGCAAATGTTGCTCCACTAGAAAACAAAAGTGATTGTCTATATTTTTAGGCAATACTGATTTTTTTAGGTTACCAGCCTGATCAGCTCCAGATGATCCCAAAAGCACAACAGAAAACAAGCCAAGTTTGGGAAAGGTCAGCCCTCCCTGCAGTTGTTCCATGGACACAGAACTTCTTGATCTATATTAACATCATAAATTAAATGTGTAACACTGTTGCAGAGATGCCAACAGCTCTCCACGCTGCTGTTCTCATCCCTGTGGTTTGCAGGCTCCCTGGGATAACAAACGAGGTGAGATGTCAGCACATCTTCCCACTCCCCCTGCTCTCCTCCTTGGGGGAAGGCTCCCGATGTGCCCTCAGCTGATTCTGGGCTCGGGGCAGGCAGAGGACCAGGCAAGGCCTCCATTAGTGGCCCACCCTTGGTTTGGTTTCCTTCAGCCTCCCCCAAAAGTGCAGTGATGAGCTGTGACTGCACAGCCACTGCCCCACAACCTCTAACTGCTGCCCCTGCTGAGCCATCCCCTGCTCCCCTGGCTGCAAGAACCCTGGGTCAGAGACAGCTCCTCTTCCTTCAGCCTCTGCTTCAGCACCTCCCCACCACGCCCAGGGCTCTTCCACAAACACCCCAAATCTTCCCTCAGCTACATTCTAGTGGAAGGTGTCCCTGCCCATGAAGGAGATAAGCTTCATCCTTCCAACCCAAACCAAGTCTGGAAGACCAAAACAACAACAAAGAGATTCACAGAGGTCCTGAGGCTGCTGTGACAAAGGTGAGCTCAAAGGGAACTCTTGTGGGAAGAGGGTTCTTCTTGACAGATGGATTCAACTTCCATGTGCAAGGAAATATTCTCCTGGAATCGAGGCTGTCCCTGTGATGAGAAGAGTTTTCAGCTGAGAAACAAGGGGACATGATGCTACTGCAGCCTCTGCCTCTACTTTTACTACCAGGAAGAAATAAAACAGAGCTGTGGCCACAAATTAAAAAAAAAAAAAACAAACAAAACAAACAAACAAAAAAAACTCAGAGGGCAGACAGAAAGAAGGAAGGAGATATAAATACATCTGAGAATGGAATCAATGTCTGAGTTGGGTAAGGAACAGCATGTGATCAATGAGAAGCAGCTAAAATGTTTATACAGGAACAAAAGCAGCCTGGGCAACAAAGTGGAGACTCGTGAATTACTTGGTCAGGACACAAAACAGGATCCTGAGGAGATGAGAGAAATATGGCAAAAAAAAAAGATAATTGGAACACACACAAGAGCAGTGTCCAGCACTGAGAGGGCTTTGGAAGGAGGTTTTGGAAGAAGCTGAGGCAAATGGAAAATGGGAATAAATGCAGTGTTTTTATCAAAGGTGGATTGTGCCAGAAATCCTGAGGGTTGGGGTTGCAGAGAGAAGAAAAGCTGCAGATCTAATCCAGACTGCCTTCAACAACACATTCCCCACACTGCCTGATGGAAGGGATCATGGAGCTGAGGGAAAGCTCCCCATGGGAGATGGAAAGGGGATGCTGGAGGTGAAGTTCACCACCAAGGTACCAATACATGAGGATGGGATGGAGCAGGGACAAGAAAACCAGCAAAAAACTGGAGGAGAGCTCTTCTGGAAGTGCAGGAGCACTGAAGACAAGGAACGAACTGGTCTAGGCTGAGGTCTGAATGGGATAGGAACGGAACAATCCAATTGCTGCTTTAGTTGTTCCTCTGGGACAGGACTCCCCAGGCCAGGTGATCACACCCTGTCCATACCTGGCCACTCTCAGGAATGCCAGGCACGGGGGGCACGTGCCCATCTCTGGCCTCTGGAGAAGAGCCAGCTTCAGCCTCACCAACTGCTCTGGGATACCTGGATGGGTGAGGAGAACCCCACAGGGATGCCCGTGCCAAGTAGCCAGACCCACGCCAGCCACGGGCAGCAGCCACGGGGGTGCCCAGTCCTCCAAGACAACCCTGGCAGCTCAGTGGGCACCACCCCACGGCTTCTGAAGAGATCTGGGACGAACACGAGCGAGGTGGAGCCGCTCCTGGTCCCCTCCACAGGACAGCAACAGCCAAGAGCTGCAGTCACAACCACGGGTGACAGAGCCAGCTGCCCCCAGCCCCGCCGAGGCGCTGGCAACCAGCAGCAAGCTGTGAGCAGATGGCACAGACGCGGGGGGCACGGGGAGGAGGGGACAGAGATGCTGGTGGCTTTCGGGAGGGACAGCCACAGCCGAGCCGGTTCCCGTCCAGGACGACAGCTTGCATATGGATAAACGAGATAATTACAACCTTTGGAAGGGGGGGAAGCCCGTGGTGGCACAGCGTCCTCCTGCTGCCAGCTCCTGCAAGCCATCCGCTCCCTCCGCAGCCTCGGCACGAGGAAATTGCTCGCCATAAAAGCCCTGGCTACAGCCCTGCCTCGGCTACAGCTGTGAAGCCATTTAGCTATTGATAGCCCCCCATTGTCAGCACTAGGGTTCGGCTTCGGTGAGAGAGCAATTTGGGAAAGATGAAAAAGAAAAAAAAAAAAAATCCAACAAAAATGACAACCCAAAAAACCCAACAAACAAACAAGTAAAGGAGGAGAGAGACAATACCCGACAGCTTGCAGGGTTTCCAGGCCTCTGCCAGCTGGGAAGCTGAGTGTATGAAATATGCATTGCACTGAACAAAGCAAACTGAAACGTTCAGAGCTGGAGAGCTGTAACCCTTTCCTGGGCGCCAGAGCCACGGGGAGAGGTGCCAAAATTTCAGGGGAAAACACGCCAGGGGAAGAAGCACCCCAGGCTGTGGGTAAGGATTACTGAGCCTGAAGGGTCAGAGGGGCTCAGCAGGCGGCTGCCTAAGGGAGCTGGGAAGCTGAGGAACTGCTCTGGATGCAGTGGCTCCAGCAGCAGGATGTGGGATGACTCAGGGCAGGCAAAGCTGTGCTGTCCCTGACACCCACTCCCACACCTGTGCTCCCCAGTGATGCTGGAGGAGAAGCCCTTCTCCCAGGACTCCCAGAGCAGCATCTCTCCAGGGGATAGCTCTGCACCCCCCACTCCTGCGCAGGCAGGAGCTGGGGACGCAGGGCTGTGACTCCGATGGCACTGTCACCTCCTGCCCTCGCTGGCCTGTCACAGGTGTCCCCAGGTGTGGGAACCCAGCACATCCCTCTGGCTGCCCTGGCTGTCTCGAGACCCTGGCAGGGGGCTCAGAGACCTTGGCACCAAGTCAAAAACACCTGTGGCTTTGATTTTAGCCCGTGGAAAAAGCTGCCAACTTTGTGTGAGGAATTACAAGCCACAAGGGTTTGAGTAGCGTGGTAGTTGAGTTAACACAGGGTGAAAAAGTAGAATTTTGGGGTTTTTAGAATGGGGTTCAGGGGACAAGATGGAGGGATTTGGGTGTGTCCTGACCTTCTTCTCCTCCTCCTTGCCCTCCATGTCTTGTTGTGATGGTGACACTTTTCTGTTGGTTTAAGGCACAGACACACTGTCTAACATAGATGATAGATATTGGCACATTATTGTAAACATGGCACACGGAGTTTTTGGTATAAAATATAAACACTGCCTGAGAGGGCAGACAGAATGCCATGGCCAGCCTGCTGGACAGAGCTCAGCAGGGCAGAGAACAAATGTTCTAGATAAGGGAAAATAAACAACCTTGAGAAGCTGATCCTACGCATTCAGACTCCTTCTTTGGCTGCACGGGCTGGGAAACGAGGACTTTTACGCGCTCGGGGTCACCTCAACACCCGGACCCCGAGACCCCGGCTGCTGCACACCCCGGCTGGAACAGGTGGAGCAGCGATGGATGTGTCGGGCTGGAGCACCTCGTGTGGGTGTGGGCAGCCCCGGGCAGCCTGAGCCAGCCCACGCGGCTCCTGTCAGCCCCCGAAAGCAGCACAGGGTGCGCAACACCCAGAGGAAGCAGCACAGGACCGGCTGAAAACCCGAGCAAATGGGATGGACGGGGCACAGGGCTCCTGAGAGGAGACTGAAGGACTGAAGGAAAGGAATCCAGCGCTCCAATCAAGGGACGGGAGAAAATGCAGGGAAGAACAGAGATCCAGCAAACTTTCAGCTAAATAGATTATTGATCTTCAGGGTGTGCCAGGAACCAGCTTTGCAAATTACAGCGGTCCCCTGCTGCAAGCTCAGGCAGTTCCCGGATGGCAGAGCAGGAACACTCCTCAGCTCCCTGCTCCTGCCACCCACAGCCTGCCGCCTCCTCCTCCTCCTCCTCCTCCTCCTCCTCCGCCGCCGCCGCTCCTGTTTGGATCACACATGTCCAAAGGGCGCCGGCACGAGAGGAGAAGGAGCGACGCCCCAGCCTAACGGGAGACGTGTTCGTGGGGAAGGAACAGGTCGGAGAACGCCGGCTGCGGGGGCCGGAGGCAGGAGCCCAGCCCAACGCGGGCGGGGAAGGCGCTGACCCTGCGAGGCTCCGCACACAACTCCCCTGGCAAAGGCAGCGCTCTCTGCTCGCTCTCGGGAGGGCTCTGCAGGCACAGCCGAGCTGGGAACGCCTCGCAGACTGCCCTGACAGTGCCTCAGCCCCAGCACAGAGATCACCTGCTCGCAGGAGCCCGGGAGGAGAGATGGCTCAGAGCCCAGCTCCTGCCGGGGTGCTCAGCATCCCCCTGCATCAGCCCCGTGGTGCGTGAATCATGGAATCACGGAATATCCTGAGCTGGAAGGCACCCACAAGGATCATCAGTCCAGCCCCCAGCCCTGCACAGACCCCCCAACAACCCCACCCTGGGCATCCCTGGCAGAGCTGTCCAAAGGCTCCTGGAGCTCTGGCAGCCTCGGGGCCGTGCCCATTCCCTGGGGATCCTGGGCAGCGCCAGCACCCTCTGGGAGAAGAACCTTTCCTGGTATCCACCCTAAACCTCCCTGGCACAGCTCCAGCCATTCCCTGGGTCCTGTCCCAGGGGACACCAGAGGGAAGAGATCGGTACCTGCCCCTCTGCTGCCCCTCATGAGGACACTGAAGACCCCTGAGGTCTCCCCTCATTCTCCTCCAGCCCTCAGCCACTATAAAGGCTCAGAGCCCTCCTGGGAGGGAGGCGAGGAAGGATTTGTTCATCCTTCTCACAGGAGGCAAGGAAAAGGCCACGGGGTTATCTGGTGGCACAGGCAGGGTGACACCAACCAGCTCTCCCATCCCTGGGCCAGCCCCTCCGCCCTGGAGGAGCTGATTTTAACAAAGCCGGGCCTTTCTCGGACTGCTGGAGCGTGATGAGCACTCGGACTGTCAGATCCGCCTCGTTTTAAATGAATTCCACTGATGTTGTCTCTCCTGACATGAATTATTAACCAAGCATGATGCACACAGTGCCAGCAGCAACGTCTGGGGCAGGCACTGAGCAGGTGAGGCTCTGCCTGGGACCGCAGGTGTGAGGCTCAGGAATTCCAGCATCCCTGGGAGCAGAGGTGTTGTCACCATGGCTGCCACCTGGTCACGCCAGGCAAAGTCACACTCCGTGCTCAGGGCATATAAAACCCAAACTCCTGGCATCTCCACGCATCCATCTGTGCCAGCACACGCTGGGAGCGGGGACTGTTTTTCCCACCTTGTGACAGTCCCAGGGACAGAGGCAGCTGGCTCTGCTCTGCTCCTGGAAATGTTGTGGCTGTCCTGGAGGTACCCAGCCAGCCACTCTCTCCTAGGGTGGCCTGGACAGATGGGACCACTGCTCTCCCTTCAGCCTGAAGAAACTCCCAGTTAAGCTGGGACAAGAGGAATGGTGGGTGAGATGTGAGATGGGGACAGCTTTTCAGAGAGGGACCAACCCATGAGCCAATGCCCAGAGGCAAATTACCACCTCCCCACACCCTCCCGGCTGATGACTTCAATTCACCAGAACATTCAAAAGGTCCCCAAGGGAGAGGCTGACGGAAAGTGAACCATCAGCAAGGGGCAGGGAGCCAAGGCCAGCGCTGGTGGGAGCTCCTGGAAGAATTGTGAGCTGTGGGTGTGGACCACACTGGGGGCTGCAGGGTGCAGGTGAGAAATCACCAGGATAAAGGGCAATTCCTCTGCCCCCAAAATAAACCCAAGCAGCCTGAAGCCAGAGGAAAGAGGAGAGTTATGTGAATCCCAGCTAGCTCTGTGAAGGCCTGAGGAGGTGGTGGGCTTCCAGCACCAGACACAGATCATCAGGGCTCCCCTTCTCTGGTCCCTCAGTGCAATGAGAAGGAAGGGGAAAGAGTACTCAGCAGAAAAAAAATAACATTCCATATTTTTTCCTCTCATAATTCAGTAGAACAACATCCACATTTCATCCTGGAAGGAGCTGCACTTTGGGGATTCTCGTGTCTGAGATCTAATTTGTAAAGCGCCCAGGGATCCCTGAGGGGAAAAAAGCATTATAGGATCATTATTAAAAGGGACGCGTTGTATTTCATGTCTCAGTTCCACACAAGTGGAAAAAAAAGGCCAAGAGCAAACTCTGGGATCAGAGGACCAACCTGTGAAATATAACACACATCCAGGGAGTGAAAAAACCAGGACATGGGGAGTGTCCTGCTTTGCCCGCTGCTTGGCCATGCCACAGCAGTGACACAGAGTAAAGAGCAGCAAAGAGGTTTTTTTTTTTTTTAATAAAAGCCACAATCCGTGGTCCCTCTCAGCTGTCCCCAGGGCTGTTTTACAAGCCTGGGGTGGATCCAGCTCTTACAGCATCAGAACACAAAACACAACCTGAGCACAGCCCACCCACGGGGCTGTCTGTGGTCCTGCTGGCTCCTCCACCTGCCACCAGATAATTTAGACAAAAAAAAAGCTTTTCTTGAGCCTCTCAGCAGTGCTTGTACCAGCAGTGTCTCTGCCACAGCCCTTTCAAACCCTCAGCATGTAGGTGGCTGGATGAGAAGCCATTTCCCAGGGGAATGAGCAAAGGAACATATTTCAGGTTGAATCTCACGCCTGCCTGTGTCCCACCCACGCGGTGTCACTGCTGGGGTCACTTCTGTCACACACAGCATCTATCTGCTCAGCCGAGCCCAGCCATCACCAGGGATGGATCTGCCAGAGCAGCACAACACCCACAGTGAGGGTGGGGAGGGGGCAGGAATGAAGACCCTGCTCAGCCACTTCTGCAGCAAGAGACAGCCTGGACCTTGGGCTGGGGCTGCTGCTGCAGCAGGGAGCGCTCAGCACCCCAGCACTGGGGTGGATTATGCTTCCCAATCCCAGATGCCTGACCTCTGGCACACCAGAACTGTGCAGGTATCACGTGGAGCTCAGCATGGAGCTTGACTTCCATGGAAACCTGAGGGGTATCTCCCAGTTCTGTTTCCAAATGAGTGCAAGCCCCAAGGCCACCCATCCTGCCCTTCCAATCACAGAATCATGGAATGGTTTGGGTTGGGAGGGACCTTAAAGCTCATCTTGTTCCAAGGGCAGGGACCTTCCACTAGACCTGGTCTTCAGAGTGAAATAGAATAGGTTTATATTTAGGTTTATATTGGGAAGGAATATTTCCCTGTGAGGGTGCTGAGCACAGGTGCCCAGAGCAGCTGTGGCTGCCCCTGGATTGCTGGAAGTGTCCAAGGCCAGGTTGGACATTGGGGCTTGGAACAACCTGGGACAGTGGGAGGTTGTCCCTGCCATGGCAGGGGTGGCACTGGATGGGCTTTAAGGTCCCGTCCAACCCAAACCATTCTGGGATTGTATGGACAGCACTTGTCCAGTCCATAAAGCACCAGCGGCTGCAGGAACCCCCAAACAAAGTACGACAAACTCCATCACTGAATTCTGGGAACAGGAGCAGCACAAGCCTCAGTCCTGGGGCTTTCAGAGGGCTGGGAAGGAGAGAGCTTTCCCCGAGTGAAGAGCTTTTCAAGGTGAAGCAGAGGGGAAGGTGGCAGTACCTGTGTGCTGTGTTCATCCCCCTGGGCGTGGATGGTGTAGGACCGAGCCCCGTCCCTCAGGGTCTCGCTGGCGATGCGCACTGCCACGCCGGGCAGCGGGGTGCCCACGGAGCCTGCAGAGGAGAACAGCATGGAAACGGGGCACAGCCTCTGGGAAAACACAGAATCAGGGGTGCAAAGGAGCGGCCGCTCGTCTAGCAATGGCATCTGCAGGCTGTGCTGGCACTAAAGGACTTCCTAGCAGGGGGTGTCCCTTCAGGAAGGCGTTGATCTCACCGTGTGTCTGCCTGGAAACGTCAGGAGCAGGCAGTGCTGGGAATGCCTCTGAACACAAACGTGTTTCCAGCCCTGAACAGACTCTCTTGGCCACTCTTTGAAGACATCTGCACCTCTTCAGAGCTCAGGAATGAAGCTGTTTCTTTTTTCTTTTTTTTTTTTTTTTTTTTAAGGAAAAAAAAGAAAGGCACCACAAAAGCTAAACAAAGCTGTGAAAAGAGAGAGCACAGCGATTACTCTGCTCCTCTACAGCCTGCACCTGACAGGGGAGGCAAAGGCTTAGCAGCTGAGACTTGCCAGGGATTATCTCAGTTTTAGGAGACATCAATACACTGGATAGAAAACATCACAGGAGAAAAGCAGGGATCAAAACCACCCCATTCTTCCACAGGTTTCAATTTCAAAGCCAAGGAGCTGACAGTGTCACAACAACCACTACTGAGCTTCAAGCTGCCTCTGGGACCCTGAGCTTCCCAACCTGCAGCTTTCCCACCCCCTGGTTCAGGGCCTGTTCTTCCTGGGGAGCACCTGAGAGCTCAGCAGAGAGGGCAGCTCTGTTCCTGTGACCCGTGGCATGGGCAGCAGATCTCAGCAGGTCTGGCTCGGCCTCTCGATGGCACGAGACGGCTCCTGTGACAGAATGGGGCCTGTGCAGGACTGAGTTTCAGCTGGAGGAGGACTTTTCACAAGGGCCTGGAGTACCAGGACAAGGGGGAATGGCTTCCCACTCCCAGAGGGCAGGGTTAGATGGGATATCAGGGAGAAATCCTTCTCTGTGAGGGTGGTGAGGCCCTGGCACAGGTTCTCAGAGCAGTTGTGGCTGCCCCTGGATCCCTGGAAGTATCCAAGGCCAGGTTGGACGGGGCTTGGAGCAACCTGGGATAGTGGAAGGTGTCCCTGCCCAGGGCAGGGGGGATGGAACAAGATGAGCTGAAGGATCCTTTCCAAACCAAACCATTCTGGATTCTATAAATTGGTAACTGTGCTCTTTATTTTCAAAGATGATCAATTTTTTCCCCTGAATGCCTCCAGTTGATGCTTTCCAGGTCTGCCAGGATCACCTTGACACTGGGAATTCCCTAGAGCAGGGAGTGCAGGACCTGGAGCTGAGCCCTGTCTTCCTCTTGTCGCTCACATTTCAGACATTTGGGTTCAAGTGGCATTTTCCCTGTCCTGGTCTCATTCTCCTGCTGAAGCCCTGGAGATCTGCTATCCGTGACATCATGATTTTGTCTGCTACATTGGTCAGTTGCCATGGAAATGGATATGTCGTCGTAGCCCAGATTTATGGCATCCCTGCAGGATCAGCCAAGAGCAGATGGGCTATGAGGGAGTGAGATTTTATTGCAGCAAAACTACCAGAACAATTAGCAAATCTGGCTGGAAATAAACACAAAGCGACGTGGCAGCTCCGTGATCCGTGTCTGCTCTGCTCAGAATTGCCTTTGGCATTCTGGTCAGCCAGCACAGCCACGTCCTCCCCTCACCACCAGCACCCCTGGGCTGCTCCCACCTCCAGGCCAGACACTGCCAGGAATCAGAGACACAGGGCTGCAGCAGGGCAAGGAGGGAGCCACGAGCCAGAAGTGCCCTGAGGTAGTGTTGAGGTATTTATGGAATCAGAGAATCACAGAAGTTGGATCCCACAAGGATCATCAAGTCCAGCTCCTGGCTCTGCACAGGACAACCCTAAAAATCACACCATATGTGTTGTAAACAATCTTGCACCTGCCACGGGAGGCTCCAAGAGGCCTCAAAGCAAGTAACAAGTCACAGAAAACACCCTCAGCGTCGCATGGAAGGTTGCTGGAGCCACCTTCTAGACTTCTGTGGGAACGGTTTCTCCAGGGTGAAAAACTGTGTGTGAACAGACTCCAATCTGCCCACAAAACATGGCACGTCTGTGGGCAGGCACCACAAAGTCAGTCCTGGAAAGCTCATGGAGGGAGCAGAAACCAATGCAAGGAACTGCCAGGGGCTCTCACAGCCTTGGAATTTTTCAAATCAAGGTCAGCCAGATGCCTTCCTGGAAGATGCTTCTTCCCTGGAGATCAGCAAGCTGCTGACCTCAACATGGAAATGGGCAGTGATTCATGGGCAGCAGGACTCCAGGATTAGTGCCCACTGCTGGTCCCAGCCCTTGGGAATGAGACACCAAAGATCACACAGGGCTGGCACAGAGGAGGTGACATGTTCCCCACACAGTGTTTCAGATCACAGTTACTAACACAGCCCCACCAGTTCCTCTCCTACTTGGCTAAAATAAAACCAGCATGTAAAACAAGTCCCTGGTGGAGAGCTGCTTCCTTATGTTTCTGACTGAAGAAGCTTTTCTGGTATTTAGGAAAAGTGACAAACTTCAAAATCAACATCTGTAAAGGCTAAAAAAAGCTCCTGCCATTGATTAGAACTCCACAAACCTGACAGGATTAATAGAATTTGTGCAGAAACAATGACTAGAGCTTCCCAGGCCCATCAACCGTGTCAAAACATGCCCTGTGCCAACTCCAACAGGTCAGCAGAAATTTGGGCCCGTTCCCAAAGAAGCAGCCCTGGAGGTTCTGCCTTCATCAAGCCACAGCTGGGGTGATCAGAAGGGGTCAACACTCTGCACTGGCTTCCTTTTGTCCCCAGCCATAATCCCGAGGGGAAACTGGGGAGAAATCTCTGCTCCTTCCCCTCTGCATCCCTTCCATTTGCAGACTCCGGGATGTTAAGCAATGCTGGCACCTCGCCCGCGGTGTCACCGGGCTGCAGGCAGGAGGGGGTGACACCATTCTGCTTTCACCCCTTCTCCTCTGTTTAAAAAAGTTGTCAGCTCTTCCCAGATAAATTTAATTGGCCCCGCGCTCTGTGTCCTTCGGTATCTGGGTAGCTCGGTGCTGCTCTGTCCCGGGAGGATTGGAACAGGCCAACGATAAGGCACTCAAGGATCTCACTGTCAACAATACACGGAGTCCCCGCTGTAGCAGCTATTAGCTGCCTCTGATCTAAACCTCCAATTAAAGTGGTGATTAGGCCCAGTGAGGCATTCTCCGGCCATGAATTATTCATCTCCCTTCACAGTAACAGCACCAGGGGGGATTAGAATGAGAGCTGGTGAAAACAGAGGCATTTTAAGCAGGGTTTTAACCATATACAAGCAAACATTTATCTTTCAAATCTTTCATCTTTGCTGCTACTGGAAATTAAAGCTCCCACACGCCCATCCCTGCCCTTTCAGACCTGTGCTGTGGCTGGAGAGTGGGGACACGCTGCTGGTGACACCACTGGGGACACGGGCAGGATGGGCAGGGTCCAAGGACTCAACCTTTCTCCTGCCACACCTAGTGCCTGCAAGAGGGCAAGGGAAGCCCCAGGATCTCTCCTCAGAGGCTCATGAATCACAGAATGGTTTGGAAGGGACCTTAAAGATCATTCCATTCCACCCCGTGCCACGGCAGGGACACCTTCTGCTATCCCAGGCTGCTCCAAGCCCCATCCAACCTGGCCTTGGGCACTTCCAAGGATCCAGGGCCTGCCACAGCTGCTCTGGGCACCCAGAGAAGGACCTCACCACCCTCACAGCCAAGAATTTCTTACTAATATCTAATCTAAAGCTAAAGTTAATTGTGAAGCCATTCCCCCTTGTCTTGTCACTCCAAGCCCTTGTCCTAAGTCCCACTCCATCTTCCTTGAAGGAAAGCCTTTCAGGAACTGGAAGGCCACAATTAGGTCATCCCAAGCCTTCTCCTCTCCAGGCTGAACACTCCCAATTCTCTCAGCAGAGGTGCTCCATCCCTCTGATCCTCCTGGTGCCTCCTCTGGGCTCACTCCAACAGGTCAAAGCAGGAGAGAAGGTCGTGTGCTGCTCCCACTCCAGGAGAAATCCTCTGGCAGATGCCCCCTGTTCCCAGCCCACCATCAGCAGCCTCTGGGATCTCTGTGGTACCTGGTGACCTCCTACCCAGCCTCTAACAGGGCACTAGATCAAAAGCTTTTTCACAGCTCCAGTAAATTATGCCTCAGCTTCACCCATCTGCTTCCCAGCTGACACTTCCTGAAATAAATTAATCAAGCCTATTCAATTATAGCCTCCTTTCTGTACGGTTTCTTGCTGATCCCCACCTTTGTGAGACACTTCCCTCCCCTCTCAGGGCTGCAGGAGCTCCTGGATGGGGCTGGAGTGACAGTCCCCAGCCCCTCTGCTTGGGCTGCACAAGAGGATTTGTGCCCAGGTCCCCTGCAGACCCCAGGATCCATAGGGATGATGCCTCAGGAGCACAGCCACCAGCTCTGGGGCAGGAGCTGCCCTTCTGGGTGCCAGCTTGTGCACTGCCGTGATACTTTCAGTCTTATTCCTTTTCTCTTTTAGTCCCCTGGGAAATTTCTGGAGTCTCCACTCATTTTCCCTCATGAAAATCAATAAAAAGCAAATATAACACAGGGACAGTGCAATGATCCCTGTCCTGTCCCCCTGGGGTGTGGGGCTCACACACAGCTCGAGCTCCTGCAGATGGGAGTCTTGTTTTTCCTGCCTGCTTCCCTCTCCTGCCTGCAGGGATGGGACTGCTGGAGGAAGATAAAACGGGCTGAGGTGGGGTGAGGGAATGACAGTTACCCTGCAAAAGTAAAACAGAGTTTGTATTTCAAGCTGTTCTCAGGCTGAGGAGTCAACGAGGGGGAGTTTTGGCTTCTCCTCTCCCTGTGCCACCCCTGCAGAACCCAGCTCCTGCATCCCAAGGGATTGGGGCGCTGTGGGAAGCTGTGACACCCAGGACCCCCTCTGGGGTAACACCAGTTCCCCAGGAGGCTGCATATGGTGCCATGCCTGCACAGACAGCCTGTGGGGAGGCAGGTGGCACAGGGTGGGCACACAGATGGCCACGCTCCAACCACAGGGAGAGTGGGGGCATTTTACATTTGCAATGTCTCAGATCAATTTATTTCTAGGCTCCAGAAAGTACAGCTATGGAGAGGAATCACAAAGTGTAGCTCAGAGAAGGGGGGGAAGACAAGGAGAGAACAGGCCCAGAGTGTACAGCGAGGTGTGACAATTTTGAATTCCTGAAGAGGCAAGAAACAGGCACTAAAATAAGAGTGAGCAGACATCCTATTTTAAGTGTTCAGCACTGATGGGTTGGACAAGCACTGCTGTGTGGAGAATCCTGTGTGACACCACCCAGAAATACAACTCCAGGCAGCAGGGGCTGAAGAAACACTCCTTCAATTCACTAAGATTTTGGAAGCAATAGAGCATCAGTCTAGAGGGTGCCAGCCTGGTCAGGCCAGTGGGCACCACTGCCAGCTCTGCACACACAGCTTTGATCCCTGGGAAACCCAGCAGCCACTTCCCACACATCCATGTCCTGAATCCCCAGTGCCAGTTCCCAGCACCCTCGTTGCTAGCGTGGCCTCTCCTGACTCATGTGCAGAGAACAGCCCAGAGCACTTCCCAGCAAATGCCTCCAAACAGGGGGCACCCCCTGGAGACTCCTACCTGGGACACGGACTCCATGCAAAGGGTTAGAAAGCGCCATCCCAATCTCAGTCATCCCATACCTCTCCAGCAAGGTGTGCCCCGTGATGCTCTTCCACTTCTCCAGGACAGGCACAGGCAGGGCTGCTGAGCCTGACACCATTAACCTGCACAGGGAAAGGCCAGGTAAGAGAGTAACTGAGAGCACCTTTGCTCCAGGGAATTTGCAGCCTGACACAGGGGCACAAAAAGTTCTACGTAAAACCTGCAGCCCCAAAATCCATTTAACCAGTACCAGAGATGTCCCTCACATTCTCAGCCTGATCTGGGGTTTAAGTTAACCAGGACAACCTCTTAAAAGAGATCCTGGAGTACAAGCCTGGGCTGCAGGACAAAGTCCTCAGCCATGTGTTACACAGGGTGATACATAACGAGCCCCTTCTGGCTCTCCCATGCAAGAGTGGCTCATAATTAATTAATGTCACCCTTGTTCCTGTCACAGAGACACCAAAGCACAACAACCAGCACTGAAAGAGGTGATGCTGAAAGGAAAACCTGGAGCACCCAGCAAACCAGCAGCAGCCCCTGCCCACAGCTCACCCACCTGATGTTCTCCTGGCAAAAGGCATGCACGAAATCCTGCACTTGGGGCTGGGTGAAATGCTCGTCGTAATATTCCATCAGCTTGGCATAGATGGTGGGCACTGCCATGAACACATTGACACGGGGAGCTTGGGAGCTCAGGAGCTTCTTCCACACCTAGGAAGGAAGGGAACACACACGGATGAAAATACACCTTTGCTATCTAAGATTTCTTGAAGTACAGCTAGAAGGTGTTGTGTGCCCCCATCCCTGTCCAAAACAAGATCCCACCTTTCATCATGCCCTTGTTCCCCAAGGCACAACGTTCATCTCTCATCCCACCAGTGGATCCCTCACCCACCATCACTCATGAGATGATGGAAATGGCATTTGTTAGTCCTGTCATGTTGCAGCCAAGAATTTGCTCACGAAGATAGACGCTTGTGGCAGAATCAGCTCATTCCCTTATCATGCACAGCTCTTCAAAGGCTGCACAAAGCCACCAGTTTTCCCAAGCATGGGAGCTCTTCTTTGGAAAGACACAGCCCACACCTGATACACAATACACATCTTGGAGCCCATGGACCTCAACCTCTGAGGCCAAGCCGGGAAGAGAGAAATCAGGCACTGGGAGTGAGACTTCATGAAAACGGTGAGGTACAGAGAGCCATGTCCCTGGCGAGCTCAGAGGAGCCGTCAGAATGCACAGGTAAAGCAGTGGCAGCAGGAGACAGAGGCTTTGCAGGAGGGCCACTGCCCCAGCCACGCTCTTCCTGAGAGGGATGTTCCCTGTGGGAATAATGTCCTTCAGCTGCAACTCCTGCTGACCTGTGGGAACTACGAATGGGGGCAAATTCCAGCAGCCAGCTCTGCTGGGAGGTGGACAACGACACCTCTGCGCAGCCAACCGCGGGTGAGAGGCACAACTGTCACACCTGAGCCCGTTCCTGCCACACCTCAGCACTCTCCTGCCAGGTAAGCTCTTCCCAAGGCAGGAGAGATGCAAAGCCATCAATAAATCAGAGCCCAGTCCCTGCCCCGCCGGTGACAAATGTATTCCCTAACAGCTCCTGACACCGCGGCGCTCCCCGCGCACGCTCAGCTGCACACGAGCAAGGCGAGGCAGGGATTGATTGAAGGTGAGCCAGGGATTCTCCTTCATGCTGTCACTCTGCCCCTTCCCTCGGTTCTGCTCGCTCGGGCTCCGTTTCATCCCTTTCTCCTTGGCTGCGCCGGCGCCGCCTCCCCCCGCATCTCGCACTCCGCTGCTCCAGAACAATCAGCTCCTAAGAAAACCCTCCCAGCACCGGGTGCTGGTTGTTAACAGAGCAGGACACGTCCACAGAGGCACCGTCCCACCCAACAGGAGGGAGCTCACGCTGCCTCCCGGCCCAGGGATGGCCCTCGGTGGGGAGAGATGAACGCACAAGGTGCAAAGCCACTGGACACCCCGGCAGGTGGGACACAAGCACTGCAAGATCCCCTGGGAAAGGAAAGCAGAAGTGGGATGTGACTTCCTGCACTGAGGGGTGACACATCCAGAGAGGGAACATTTCAGTCCCTGCAGAAACCCACCTACCAGCAAGATCCCTATCAGCCAGATTAGGTAAAACTGCATTTAGAGGGGTCTAACCTCCCCCATGTTTGAACTGCTGCCTTGAGAGGCTGGTCTGGAACAGAGAGTAGACAGAGCTAAATGAACAACACAGGTATTTATTGCAAGGCCTTAAAAGGACACACCTGGGGCAGCACAAGAGCCTGGCCAGGGCTACACCCAGGTTGAATCCAAGATGGATCCCAGTCACGAGTTTTTACACTTTCATAAGTTTTGGTTCATCTACATATTGGGTTCAATTGTCCAGTTACAGCTCCAGCTCATGAAGTCCCAGCCCCTGGCTTGCCCCCTTCCCTTTGCTATTGTTTGTGCTTTTTGGGTAAGGTTTCCTTGATTCTCCAGCTGGGAAGGGATTGTTTTGTCCAACTACCCTGTGAAGAGAACCTACTAACTCCTAATAAGACATTTCAGAGTTACATACCAGGCAGCAGAGAACCTGAAAAATATAAAAGCTAAAACCCAAGGCATCATTTCCCAGCCCCCTTTTCCTCAATATCTTTCCCATTCTAGGCAGCAGGGTGGAGAAGGATCTCTCCAAAGCCAGGGCTGGATGGATCTGCTCTCCTCAGTCTGAGAGCCATTGCTGTGGGCAGGGAAGGACACGTGATGGCAAGCAGGGACCAGGACTGTGCTGAGGGGATTGAATGGAAACAGATGCTCAGGGGTTGTTCAATCCTTGCTGTGTGATTTTGTTTTGCCTTCCCAAGTCCGGAGCAGCTGTGGGAGCGCAGGCAGACTTCCAGTCTGGCCATGCAGCAGAGTTTTTGTCACATGACTTTGGATCTGAAAAACCCCAAACCTATCTAAACAGAGCAAGTCTCCCTTGCACCCCAGAGTCCCCTGTCCCCATGTGTCAGCTCAACTCCTGCCTTGGATAAAATCCTCCCTCCTGCACTGCAGCCACAGGAGCAGCTTTTCCGTGTCAGTCCAGCTCACCCAGCAACAGCCCCTTCCTGAGGATAAGCAGCTGCCTTTGGATTTGTGCCACCAGCTGCTGGGGTGATCTGCTGACAGCCAAACCTCTCCACCTGCTCTGCTCCTGCTCAGCCAAATCTGGATCCTTCCCATGTGTTTTGGCAGGACTAAGCCGTGGTACAAAGCTGGCAGCTCCGAGCCCTCTGCAGAGCCCAAGCTGGCCGGAGGGCTTGGCACTGCCCAGCCAGCTGGAACAGCTATTCCTGGCTTCTAACTGTAACTCCAAGCTTTGAGAGAGGGATCTGGGAAAGCCTCGTTACCTGGGACTAATCAATCAATCCCCTGCAAGGCGCCAGCTTTGTCCTTGCAGCACCCGGCATCCCCCGACAGCGCCGGGCTTGGAGCAGAGCCGTCCATCCCCCCCGGGGTTATCCCGCTGTCACTGCCACCACGTTAATTCCCTGTGCACGGGGCACTGGCAAGCCAATGTTCTGTTTTGTTTTGCTCACCTGATGCCTCCAAGTGCTTTTAAAAAGCCATGGATTTGGGAAGCAAACATGACACCGTGTGCCAGGGCTGCTAGGCTCTGCAAAGAAGGGAAGCAGCAGCCTTCCCATGGAATATGCTCAGGAGATGGATCAAGATTCCTTTTAAGATAACCAAGGGCTAGAAACAAAAAGTTTCTCACTGCAAGAAAGCAAGAGTGGATACAGCTTCCCACCAGCAATAACGGCAGGGAATGCTTCAGGTCAGGGCTGCCTGTGCCAGCAGAGAAGTGGGAGACCTAATGTTCCCAAGAGCCTTCCTGTCAGCGTGACATTCCTGATTTTCCTCCCCTCCCACTGCTCAAAAGCATATCATGAGCAGGCCAGTGGGATTTTGCCATCATTAAAGGAAAAAAAAAAAAGGAGAAAATGACACCAGTGGGTACAAAACAAGCGCAGCAAGGCACAGCTGGGAGATTTTTCCCATGTATTTTTCCCAGCACGCAGATGGTGAGTGAGGATGGTCAATCCATACAGCAACCTTCCCACCCAGCCTCCAGACCTGCTAAGGTCACCTGAAGGAGGAGATGTGAGCACAGAGGAGAAAAGGCAACACCTTTTCCCTTTAGAGAGGGAGATGTGCCATGCCCCGAACCAGCCAGAAACACCAAATCCAATACCTGGGCATCTTCTCATGCAAAACGAGAAGAAATAGTGGCAAACCCAGTTATGTGGTAAACCATGTAAGATTTTGGCTGATAGAAGATTCTCAAAAGCAGTCAGAAGAACTACAAGCTGTAAAGGAAGCAAATATCAGCATGGATTTTTCCATCAGCCCACAAACGGATCACAGCCAGCCCGCGGTGCAGCCTCTATTGACAGACACAAGAGCTCCTCTCTTCTATAAAATTATTGTGCCATTTTCAGTTGTAATTGAATCTTCTCAAGCCTTTTCAAAAATAACAATGCCTCTAATGCAAGGTTAACTCAGCCCTTTACTTCCCTCTTGCTCAGGGAGATGGGTCTGTGTTTAGCACTGCCTGCTGCCATGTGGGAAGCACCATCGAGGAAAAGGGATGCCGGTGATTTTTGGAATGTCTGTGGGAGCAACAGGGCTGTGGCCAAAGCAGTTGCTTGTTTGGTGACATCCTGTGCCAAACACAAGGGTGGGAAGCTCCTGTAACTCAACAGCAGCAGTCAAGAGACTGCAGGACCACACTCACACATCTGACACCAAATAATCCCAAAAAAGCCGATGGGCACATGAGGTAGGAGAGCACCAAGGGGAGCTTTGCTTTCTCCCAAGGACTGAGCCTCCAACACTTCACAACCAATATGCAGAGAGAGAGAAACATTCTTCTCTTCAAAGAGAAATCAGGCCCTCGGTGGCTTCGTCTCATGTTTGTTATAACCCCAACTGTTTGCGCTCTGTGCGACTCTGGTTTTAATCATTTATTCATCAGCACAGTTTGATGGCCCCTCTGCATTCCAGGCTGAAGCTTTTAAACCCTTCCTATGCTGGAGGCATACTGAAAGGAGCAAGTGCTTTCCCTAGGACCTGGAAATATAAGTAAATATGACAGGCTCTGGTTCCATTTTTTATATTTCCCCACACACATCAAAAGCCATTTCTTGGGAACAGATGCTGAGGACAGACGGCAGATCTGGGGAGATGGGAAAGAAAACCTCTAACTTTTTAAAGCCAGGTCTGTGAGAAGTGATCAAACATAATCCATTCACTAGTGACCTGCTCCTCCCTCCACCGACTCCTCTTTGAGTCTCAAATAAAATTACTCCTCTGAAGCCTCCCAATAACAGATGAAAAGACTTTCAGCCTCTCTCCAGCTGAAGCTGGATGGGGGCCGTGATCCCCAGCATGCCTGGATACTGGAGCTCAGGCTCCTTTCTTGGATTTGCTTTTCTTTTAAAAATAAACCAAAAGAGCTGCCCAGAGTGATGTATGCAGAAGTGACAGATCCAGGGGAGAGGCTCCGTGCAGTGCACGCTTCTCCTTCCCGGAGGCAACAGCGACTGCCGAGCCCTGGATATCCCTGTGCAGCCCAGCCAAGGTAGACAGCCCCAGCACCCAGCCCAGCCTGGCTCACACAGAGAACAGCAGTGACAAGGACAAAGTTTGCTCCCAGATACAGCCCAGGCCTTCAGGAATTCAGGGCTGTGAGCACACGATGCAGCAGCACCCCAGAGCAACACCTCCCACTCATCCTGTGCCAGGCCTGCAGCTCCCTCCTACCAAGGGGAAAAGGTGCCACGGGGGACAGAACACCAGGGGAAGCTTGTCCCGAATCACACACCACCTTTGGGTACACAGCACTCCTATTTCCCTAGAAAGAAGGGTCCAAAGAAGATGATTTTGATGGCTTTGAGTGTGACATTGTAAAACAGGGCATGGTTTTTAGAGGGCTTGATCCTCAGAGCACCTTAAGTCAGACACGCAGCGAGGCTGGCACTGAAACAGCAGCTCCTGGAACCGCAGGGCAGGAAATCTGCATCTTGGCATATTTATCATGGAAAGGGTTGCAGGGCACAGCCAGGGCTGTCACTGCACAGGCAGCACATCACAGCTCAAACCTGCCCAGCAGAGCCGAGCGGGCAGCACGCGCCACAACTGGGTCACCCGGAGTGGAGATTTCCATCAGCTTCTCCCATCACTCAGCACAGCAAGTTTCTTCCTTCAGGTTTTTCAGTACTCTTATTTCCCACTCTGCACAAGAGGCTGGATGACCTCCCAGGATCTGCTCTCATGTTTATCAATGCAGAGAGCTGACAGGGAACCTTTTGCCATTAGAACATCTTCCCCTCAAGGCAAGATCAGGGGTGTCCAAGGCAAAGACCAGTTCTTCCTGTTGTTCAAGCCCAAAATGGATCCACTTTGTCCAAAAACCACAGCATAGGATCCTGTAAACCAGACACTGACCTCACCATTTGCTCCAAAATGGTCCAGTCCAAGGAGTGCCTGGTCTGGAATGGTTTGTGACTGTCACAGCAAGCACAGGGCACCCTGGGCTGGCCCGGGTCTGTCTCTCCAGACTCACTGACTTTTCCACAGAGCAACAGTCCCACCACAGGCTGTGCCTGAACTGATGCAGGGAGGGAGATGGAGGGAGGCAATCACTGGGAATGGATGCTCCAGAGGGTGCTTGGTGCAAGCCCTCCTGATGCCCAGAGCCTTCCAAAAGCACTTGGCCAGGAGGAGAAGGCTCACCCTGCACTCCTTCCTTAACAGAGACATTCACCTCTTCACCTCTGTCACCAAAGTGCACAAAATTTGCACAAACACAGCACCTTTAAAATCCCTACTCCTGGACAAGAAATTCCTACTCCAGCACCTGGGACAGGTCAGCCGCAGCTGAGAAATGCAAACAGGAACAGTGCAGCTGGAAGAGTAAACTCAGCTTGGGAGCAGGATATGGAGGGAGGATCACACAGGGATGCTGAGGCTACAGAGGAGCTCTGGCTCCAGAGGAGGTTTCTGCCCTCACACTTCTCACCCCTGAAAACCAATGAAACAGCAAACCAGTAACATCACAGCCAGCCGTGCCCCACACGGCTGCTGGCAGAGCACCCCCCGGGCTCACTGCTGTTCTCCTGCCTGCTCCATACCCACCTGTGCTGAAGAGTCTGCCCCCACAGCCCTCCCTGCCATTCCCAACCCCAGAAGCACAGACAGGAGCACTGGATGCTGCTCCCATGGGCTCCCTGTGAAGACACTGCACCCCAAGGAGCACGAGCACCAGAGGACTCAGTACCGCACGTACGAGTCGACTAATTCTGGAAACTCAGGGTCCATTTATAAACCCTTTATTAATAAATGATTAATAGATGCAGCCATATTTTTTAATAACTTGCAATAAAAAAATGCTACGAAAAGCTTAAGCAAGACAGTCTTAACAGATGGTGCCATAAAGTGAATTATAACATGTACAGTAGCTAGTGTAGCGTAATGGATGTCCTCATTTAATAAAAAGAATCTGATTTTATGCAGCAACTTTCACGCTTGAGGCACCTCAGCACACTTTAACGAGTTGTCGTGGCCTCGGCAGTAGCCACAGACATCAGATGCTGTTTTAGTGAGAGGAAGGATGTTGGTCAGGACACCAGGGCTACTCCACAGTCCTGATTTTTAACCTTTCCTTGGACAGCTCCCAAAAACAGACGTAAAGGTCTGAAAGCTGCCACCTCCTACCCCTGCACGGCAGGGAACGACAAGCAAGCTGTGGTCTGGGGCTGGGAATGTCTTCTCAGGGAAAAAAAAAAAAGAGCATTATTCCCACCACCAAAACCAGACTGCCATCTGTATCCACGACTATAAGGCACGCCGCAAATTATGTAATTTAATAAACACTGTAATAATAAAGTATTTATTTTGTATAATGAAGTGTTAGTGATTAGAAACCAAACACACATCGGGCGTGCTGCTGCGGTTTCTCTTGAACCTTTGCCAGTATCACTCAAGGCTAAATATGTCTGCAGCAGGTTGAGAGTAAGTTCCTCGCCTTGTTTTGATCAGCCTGTCAAGTGTTTTAGCTGCCAGTCGAGTTTCTTTATATCACACTATAATTGGCTGCTTTCTCAAGGTGCAGCCAAGGAAAAAAAGCACACGGCAAAACTCGGGCTCCTTTGGCAAAATCCTCCACTGCTGCTTTGCTGCAAGCTGATTGCAGTAGCAAAGGGCACTTTGTAAACAGCTGGTGAAAATAGAGTGGAACTGAAAGGCAGCTTGCAATAAACTCCAGGAGAAAGCCTTATTTACCCTCCCGTGCTCGCTTTGGAGTGTCGATCAAACCACTTGCAGCTCCCACGGGAGGCCCTCGGAAAAATAACGGGAATGAAAGGAAGCGGAGAAGCAAATGCGTCCTTCAGAGCCCCGCGCACCCCAGGGCCCCGCCCGGCGCCTGCCGCCCTCCGTGCCCAAGTTCAGCTCCAGGGTCAAGCGGCCACCCCCAGGGCTGTCCCCGCGTGTCCCTGGTGTCACATCTGGGGACAGCTTTGATCAGAGCAGGCAGGAGGGGGGCCCCGCTCCCCCATCCCGACCCCATCCCTCAACGTCAGCTCATTGATTTGCAGATGTCGGGAGAGAGCAGAGGAAAACGCGAGGGTGCGAGGGAGCATCAGTCACATCAGTCACCGGTGGCACACGATGTGGAGCACCGCGCCCTCCAGAGGCTCCGCTCCAGCCTCTCAGCGGCACCTCCAGCGCTGCTCCAGCTGCACCCCGAGCCTTTGGGGTCACCCTAACGTCGGGGAGGACAATTTGGCAGCAATCACTGGGGTGAAAGCACAGGCTGCACCAGCCAGGGACCGTCCTGCCTTCCGCCACAGCATCCTACCAATTTACTCTGGACGTGCAGAGCTGCCCTGCTGGGGTTCTGGGGCTGACCCCCAAAAAGGATCAGTGCTCAGGTGTCAGAGCCACCCTGACAGAAAAAGGAAGTGTGAATTTTCCGTGGCTGCTGCTCTGAGAAGCAGAAATGAGCCATGAAGAACCACCCGGCCCTGCGGCCGCTCTGGTCGGAGCTGGGCCCGTCCTCACCTGGCAGCAGCACAGCCAGAGACTTCCAGGTGTATTCCACACCCGTGCACTTTGTCCCTTCCATGGGACAAGCCTTCCCAGCATGGGGATAAACACAGACAGGGAGAGCAGCCTGGGCAGTTACCCAGCACGGGCTCCTTTGGCTTTCCCAGGGAACTCTGCAGTGACAACACTTCTGTTGCCTTTCTGCTCCGAGCAGCAGCAGCACCTGAAAACCCAACTGTCCCTTAACAGTGACACGGCAGACGCCAGCCAGGACACTGGGAGATGTGGATGGATGGTGCTGCATCCCAGGGGCTGGGAAATGTAGAACCTGTTCCACCTTTACTGCTGCCTGTCCCCTCCCCATCGTGTGCCACTGCTGCAGGGAACAAAGGAGAAGCAGAACACTGGCACTGGTGTTTCCTGGCTCAGATAGAAAACAGCATTATAACAGCATCATTCCAGTAAGGTTTCCCTCCTGCCACTTTTCCTAAAAGCTGCAAGAAGGTCTGGATCTGGAAACTGTCTCTCACATCACCGAGTCCAACCCGACAGCTCTGTTAACTCTTGTTTCTCCACAGAGGAAGAGCCATCTTTCCATGTAAGTGATGAAAACCAGGATTTCCCTTACCTGGGCTGCAAAAACCTCAAAAGGCTGTGTTCTGTCATGTAATGCAATACAAAACCCTAAGGATGTAGGACTGGAAGGGGAAAATTTGGCAGGGGCTGCCCAGGGAGGTGGTGGAGCCCCTGTTCCTGGAGATGTCCAAGGAATGACTGGACATGGCACTCAGTGCTCTGGGCTGGATGACAAAGTGAGGATTGGTCACAGGGTGGTCTGGGTGACCTTGGAGGTCTTTTCCAGCCTCAGTGTTTTGGGGATTTTGGGAAATGCAAGTCACTAAAGAATTCAGCAAGCAGCACACCACTAACACACAAGAGAAAAACCAGTATTTCCACCATTCCTGGCAGTAAAAAAAAAAAAAAAATCCACAACCTTAATTCTGGATGGAAACACTCTCAGTGGGCACACAGAAGGGTCCACCCACCCGCAGCCAGACCCCAGCCCACGACTGGGAGGGGCACTGCAGCATTCCCATTCCAACATCACACTCACACAAGCTGCACCCTCTGGAAGAGCACATTTACCCCGGGCTGAGCACCCAACCAATTCCCTTTGCTGTGAACCACACACAGCCAGTGGCTAAAGGGGCTGGAATTCCTTAGGAACTCATTCCCAGGGCTGCTCTGGGTGCAACGCCCGGCTCCTGCAGCTGGATTTCCCCCGGGCTCACCGTGTGCGCGCTGAATTCCGGGAACATGACGCACGTGGCTCCCACCCACAGCGGGCACAGCAGCTTGTTGATCACCCCGTGGACGTGGTGCAGAGGCAGCACGTGCAGGATCACATCCTCCTTCTTCCACTCCCACTTCTCAACCAGCCCCGTGGTCTGCAGAAGAAAACAAACAGCGCAGCCTTAGGGCAGGAGGAAAGATTTTCCCGAGGTATTCCTGAGGTATTCAAGCCCCAAATTCCCTGGCAGGAATGCCAGGCCTGCCTGGGCACAAAATCTTTCCTTTAGGATCAGCAGGAGAAAAATTCCCACCACAGCAGCAAGAACACAAAAGGAACGCCTTCAGCATCCTGTCAGGATGTGTCTTTAAATCAGCAAAGCTGATTTAAAACCTTTCCTTGTTACTGAGAAATATCAACAATGATTTTAAGTAGGACATACAAAAATATTAGTCTACTGCTGCACATGAAGATTTGGCAGAAATAGTAATCAAAAAGCTAATTTTCCCAGAATTCTGTTGCCATAGTTAGGACACTGATGACATCAGGCTTTTAGCACCTGTAAGGGATAATCAGTAGGAGCAGGAAATTGCTGATAAACAGAAAGTAGGTTTCATGTTAGTAAAAATTATGAGAGCATCAAGCTTCCAAAACACTCTGCTCTGAAGGGATAATTATCTGAAGGGATAATTATCAGGTTTCTGGGTCAACAATGCCCTTCAGAGCCCAGTGCTGGCAACTGCAAAGCTTATTTCCAGCCACCTAAAAATAAGAAAAGCATCTGAGCAGTGGAATTTGGTCGTGTCTCTCACAACCCTCTTCCACAGGGCAGCGAGCAGCTTTTAGATTTCCTGCAGGACAGCACAAAGGATGGGGACTGCTCAGGCCACCCCCCAAATATTCAGCATGTTTGTGAGGGAACAGATTCTTTGCCCAATATAGCCAAGCCCTGGCTCCATCCGTCAAGGCTTTCATTCCTGTCGGGACACTGCAGGATCCGAGCACCCAGAGCAGCAGCAGCTCTCGAGGCACCCCTGCATTCCCTGCCCTCCTTCCCTACTGGCAGCAGTCTGGCAGTTGCAGGCACTGATAACCAAGTGGTGAGGCAGGCAGCAGGCTTATTCAAACTTTTAATTCCTTTTGGCTCTGAGAGCTAATGGATTTTTTTGCCTTGGGGATACAGAGCTGAATAATGCACAGGCTTCACACAGCACTGTGCTGGGCTAAGATATTTTCCAATTAGGAGCAAAGATCCTCCCCTAGTCAGAGGGCAGGAAAGCAAACGGCAAAGAAATCAGGATTTTTACAACAGGTTTCATCCATTCCGCTTTCCAGGAAAGCAGGGAGGAGAATCCACCTGCCTCGGGATGCAGCTGCAGCACGAACAGGCCAAGGTTTAGAGCCTCGCACGCTGCTGTGCGCTCACCTTCCAAGCGTGGAGGACTCCAGAGCTGCAGCCCCACAGCTCTCTGCAGGAATTTGGCAGTGGAAAGGTGTTCGCAACCCCAAATCCCCTCCAGATTCCAAGACTTTGTACCTTGGCACGAGCCTGGCAGGGGGGCAGCAGCACTCACCACAGCCTGCACGTTCTCGTGGGTGCTGAGGACACCCTTGGGCCTCCCGGTGGTCCCGCTGGTGTAGATGATCATGGCTCCTCTGTCCTTCCACGAGGAACAGCTTGGCAGGGGCCCCTCCTCCGTGGCTGCAGGGCTTGTGGATCCACCACCACCAGACCTGGGAAGTGGCAGCACAGGGACTCCCAGTTTCTGGGCACTGGGGGTTATTTTCCCCAGGAATTCCTCGGCCGCGATGAGCAGGGCGCTCTGGGAATCCTGGATCACGTACTCCAGCTCGGGCACCGGGTGCTTCCTGTACAGGGGCACCGCTACGGCCCCGCTCATCCACGAAGCCCACTGGGCCACCACGTAGGAGGCATCATTGGGGCACAGAAACGAGATCCTCTCTTCCTTCAGGTCCCTGCTGGGGCACTGCAGGAGCCTGCAGATCTCCCGGGACAAGCGGAGGCTCCGGCTGAGCAGGTCCCTGTACGTGTGCTCCCCGTCCTGGTCAACGATGGCCACTTTGTCCCCAAAAGCCAGGGCCCTGGTGAACACCGGGGTGACGTCAGTGCTGCGGGTGGCCCAGGCTGTGTGCAGAGCCCTGTGGGGACAGCCAGCCCTCCTCCCGTGCCACGTGCAGCGGGACAGGTCCCGCAGGAGGCAGCGGAGGGGCTGGCACTGCCGGGGGAAGAGCAGGGGGAGCAGCATCCTGCCAGCACGGCCGGGCTGGAGCGACTCTGCAGAAAGCAATGATGGCAGCACATCAGCACGGGCAGGCATTACCCAGGGGGTTATTCCCACCCAGGCAAAGTGGCAGCCCTCGTTTGAATAAAATCCACTGTATTATTTATGTCCCTGCCTCAGAGTGCCACAGCCTGGGCAGCCTGAGCATCCCTGGGTCCTGCCACGATGGAACAGGAGGCAGAGACCCCTCGTGCACAGCCTCCAACCCCTAAAATCCCCAACAGCCTCCAACCCCCTAAAATTTACATGATGAAGCAGCTTTCACAGAATCCCATTATGGTCTGGGTCGGAAGGGACCTCAAAGCCCATCCAGTTCCACCCCCTGACACCCTCCAGTGTCCCGGGCTGCTGGCAGGCAGGGGGTGAGATGAGATGGGCTTTAAGGTCCTTTCCAAGCCAAGCCATTCCACGATTGTGTGAAGAATCCTAAACCCCTCTGCACAGCCTGGAGCACCCTCTCCATACAGCACGGAGAAGCAGAGAGGAGAGGACAGGGCTGTGGCAGGAGAGAGAGGGATTTGCTGCACAGAATCCAATCAGCACCAAAACATCCCCAGAGAGGTTCCATGACAAGAGGAAGCAGCCAAAGGATGACAAGCTCTCACTCTCCGAGAGCGGCCGTGACACTTCCCTGACGCCGGCAATAACAACCTGATTTTTCCTTTTTTTTTTTTTTTTTTTTTTTGATAAATGCCTATTAGTGGAGCAGCTCAGCTCCAAGAGCCTCCCAGCCCAGCTTCCCAGGGTGGGGAGGAGCTGGAACAAAGGGGACCCAGCCCAGCAGCTCCCCAGGGCAGAGCTGATCAGAGCTGATCAGGCTGCCCAAGTTTGTTTTCCGTGAGCCCTGCGGTCTCTCCCCTCCACCTTCGGAGCATTTCCCCACCCAGACACTGGCCCTGCTCAGATTTTCTTTTGCAAATCAACCTCAATTTCTGCTTCTGCAAAACAAGCTTGTGATTTAGGGTGGAAACATCTGGGGGAGCAGAGAGGCTGCAGCCCCAGAGCGGGGTGACCGTGGGAACTCCTGACACTTGCCACCAGCATGGAAAAAACCAAAGCAGCTCAAGGCAGAGCTCGTGTGACGGCTTTGCATTGCTCTGGAGAGACTGAAATGCAAAAACCCGACCTAATCCACACCCTAAACTGAACCCGTGGCCATGGCAAGGTGTTAATGCCCTGAGCATGATGAGGGGCATGAACTGAAGACGGCTTTGCCCAGGACCAGCGTGGCTGATGCTCTCAGTGCTCTCACTGTTCCTCCAGCTCCTTCCAAAAATCAAGTTACCCCGTTCCCAGCAGTCTGTGTTTCATGGAGCAATTCACAGCAGCCCCTCCAGGCAGGCCTGGGAACGCTGGGTTTTACAGAGCTGGGGTGCAGACACGTGGGGTACAGGGAGAGGTAAATCCTGGGGCTGTTTGCCACCCCCTGCCCTTGCTCAGGGATCACTGGTGCCACAAACACACCTGGAAACAAAGTCTGTACCTGGATCCCAGGGGAAGGGGAGGGCAGGGCAGAGATGTGGCTCTGCTGCCTTGGAAGGGAAGGTTCAGATCCCCTGGAAGGGAAAATCCAAGCCCTCCTCCTCCTCCTCCCAAGGCTGACGATCTCAAAGCAGCTGCAGGGCTCTCCCCAGCTCCCAGCACAACAAAACCAGTGCAGACTGGGAGCTGACCCACTGCACAGCCCTGGGCACTTTGTGCACCCCCCTCTGCACTTTCTGAGCATAAAGGGCATGGAATGCACTCCCTGGAGTAAAATGATCCCTGGAGTTACTCCGAGCTGTTCCAAAGTGAGTTATTACAGGAATAATCCTGGCTCCAGCTGTGGCTGTGGAACTGCCAGTGCGAGCCTGACCTGCAGGATTCCAGCCTTTCCTCATTTACAGGCACAGGAACACAAAGGGATTCCTGGCTGTTCTACAACAGAGATAAAAATACTGCATTCTTAGAAAATCATTAAAAATACTTTATTAGAAAATCATAAAGTAACCAAGGGACTTGGGAAAGGCATCAAATAATCAAATAAGGCATCAAAATCATAAAGTAACCAAGGGACTTGGAAAAGGCATCAAACAGGTGCTGACTGTTCTTCCCTTCTCACAAAACGAAAAACAGGGAAAGGTTTGGGTTGGAAGGGACTTTAAAGCCCATCCAGTCCCCGCTCCCACCGCCCCAGGGTGCCCCAAGCCCCGTCCAGCCTGGCCCGGGACCCTGCAGGGAGCCCGGGGCAGCCACAGCTGCTCCGGCCACCTGGGCCAGGGCCTGCCCGCCCGCACAGGGCTTTCTCCTCTCATTCCGGAGCGGATTCCCACCCTCCAGCTCCGTGCCCGCAGCCTACTCACGGCACATCGCGGAGCAGGAATCGGCAGAAACCGCGCCGGGCTTCCCGAGGTGCCGGGGCACAGACGCGCCCCCGCCCAGGCCCCGCAGCCAGCGGCCGCCGCAGGGAAGGACGGCCCGGGCCGAGCGCACCGGGCCGAGGGCAGCAGGCCCCGGCTCGCCCCGGCTTTGGGACATCCCGGGGCCGCCCCGGGGCCGCCCCAGCGCCGCCGCCTCCCGCGGCCCCGCGGGGCCTCACCTGCCGCAGGGGGACCGCTCCGGCCGCGAACAGCTCCGGCGGGAACGCGGCGCCGCGACACGAACGTTCCGCGCACGAATGTTCCGCCACCCCGCCCCTGATCTGTGGGGATTTGGCCCCAAAACGCCCGCGGGGGCCGGGGCTCCGCGGGGCTGACCGTGCCTGCAGCCCCCCCGAGGGTCACCAGTGTCCTCGGATGTCGTGGCGGGCGGGTGTGGCGTCGTGGGGCTCCAGCTCTGCCCCGCGGGTCCTGGAACCACGGGCCTCGTCTGTGGGGCTTTTTGGGGATTTGGGGATTTGGGGATTTGGGCAGGGTGCAGGGATGGCCTGGGCTCGTGGAACCTTCACACACGGGCATCCCAGAGATGCACAGAGATCCCAGAGATGCACAGACCCTGGGACACACAGACACCCAGGGACACACAGACACCCTGGGACACACAGGGGACACAGGGACACACAGCTATCCCAGGGACACACAGACCCTGGGACACACAGACACCCTGGGGACACACAGACACCCAGGGACACACAGACACACAGGGGACACACAGACACCCAGGGACACACAGACACCCTGGGACACACAGACACACAGGGACACACAGACACCCTGGGGACACACAGACACCCTGGGACACACAGACACACAGGGACACACAGCCACCCTGGGGACACACAGACACACAGGGACACAGAGGGGACACACAGACACCCAGGGACACACAGACACACAGGGACACACAGACACACAGGGACACACAGCCACCCTGGGACACACAGACACCCTGGGACACACAGACACCCAGGGACACACAGACACACAGGGACACACAGCCACCCTGGGGACACACAGACACCCAGGGACACAGAGGGGACACACAGACACCCAGGGACACACAAACACCCTGGGACACACAGACACACAGGGGACACACAGACACACAGGGACACACAGACACCTGGGGACACACAGACACACAGGGACACACAGCCACCCTGGGGACACACAGCCACCCTGGGGACACACAGCCACCCTGGGGACACACAGACACACAGGGGACACACAGACACCCTGAAGACACACAGACACCCTGGGACACACAGACACCTAGGGACACACAGACACACAGGGACACACAGACACCCAGGGACACACAGACACCCTGGGGACACACAGACACCCTGGGACACACAGACACCCTGGGACACACAGACACCCAGGGGACACACAGACACCCTGGGGACACACAGACACACAGGGACACACAGACACACAGGGGACACACAGACACACAGGGACACACAGACACCCTGGGACACACAGACACACAGGGGACACACAGACACCCTGGGGACACACAGACACACAGGGACACACAGACACACAGGGGACACACAGACACACAGGGACACACAGACACCCTGGGACACACAGACACACAGGGACACACAGACACCCAGGGACACACAGACACCCGGGGACACACAGACACCCTGGGACACACAGACACCCTGGGACACACAGACACCCGGGGACACACAGACACACAGGGACACACAGACACCCGGGGACACACAGACACCCTGGGACACACAGACACCCAGGGACACACAGACACCCGGGGACACACAGACACCCTGGGACACACAGACACACAGGGGACACACAGACACCCTGGGGACACACAGACACCCAGGGACACACAGACACACAGGGGACACACAGACACCCTGGGACACACAGACACCCAGGGACACACAGACACCCAGGGACACACAGGGGACACACAGGGGACACACAGACACCCTGGGACACACAGACACCCAGGGACACACAGACACCCAGGGACACACAAACACCCAGGGACACACAGACACACAGGGGACACACAGACACCCAGGGACACACAGACACCCGGGGACACACAGACACCCAGGGACACACAGACACACAGGGGACACACAGACACCCAGGGACACACAGACACACAGGGACACACAGACACCCAGGGACACACAGACACACAGGGACACACAGACACCCTGGGACACACAGACACACAGGGGACACACAGACACACAGGGACACACAGACACCCTGGGACACACAGACACACAGGGGCACACAGACACACAGGGACACACAGACACACAGGGACACACAGACACCCTGGGACACACAGACACACAGGGGACACACAGACACCCTGGGACACACAGACACCCAGGGACACACAGACACCCAGGGACACACAGACACACAGGGACACACAGACACCCAGGGACACACAGCCACCCTGGGGACACACAGACACCCAGGGACACACAGACACCCGGGGACACAGAGCCGTGCGGGGACGCCCAGAGCTCCCGTGGTGGCACATGGCCCCTGGGCCATGGCACGTGCCCCGCCGGAGCCGTGCCGTTCTGCTGTGCACGGGGGCCGTGGAGCGGCACGGCCGCGGTGACCCCCGCCCACCTGCCCAGGTGCGTTTCCACCGGGCTGGGAGCGGAAACGGGGCTGGGATCCCAGCGCTGGGGGAGAGCACCCAACGCTCCTGCACGGCTCCTGCTCGTGGCACGGCTCTCCATGGCACGGCTCTCCATGGCACGGCTCTCCATGGCACGGCTCTCCATGGCACGGCTCTCCATGGCACGGCTCTCCATGGCATGGCTCTCCATGGCACGGCTCCTGCTCGTGGCACGGCTCTCCATGGCACAGCTCTCCATGGCACGGCTCTCCATGGCATGGCTCTCCATGGCACAGCTCTCCATGGCACGGCTCTCCATGGCACGGCTCTCCATGGCACGGCTCCTGCTCATGGCACGGCTCTCCATGGCACGGCTCCTGCTCATGGCACGGCTCTCCATGGCACGGCTCTCCATGGCACGGCTCTCCATGGCACAGCTCTCCATGGCACGGCTCCTGCTCGTGGCACATCTCTCCATGGCACGGCTCTCCATGGCACGGCTCTCCATGGCACGGCTCCTGCTCATGGCACAGCTCCTGCTCATGGCGCAGCTCCTGCTCGTGGCACATCTCTCCATGGCACATCTCCCCACGTCACATCTCCCCACGTCACATCTCCCCATGGCACAGCTCTCCATGGCACGGCTCCTGCTCGTGGCACGGCTCTCCATGGTACGCATAGCACAGCTCTCCATGGCACGGCTCCCTGCTCATGGCACAGCTCTCCATGGCACAGCTCTCCATGGCACGTCTCCTTGCTCATGGCACATCTCTCCATGGCACAGCTCCTGCTCGTGGCACATCTCTCCATGGCACAGCTCCTGCTCGTGGCACATCTCTCCATGGCACATCTCTCCATGGCACATCTCTCCATGGCACAGCTCCTGCTCATGGCACATCTCCCCATGGCACAGCTCCCCATGGCACATCTCTCCATGGCACAGCTCCTGCTCATGGCACATCTCCCCATGGCACAGCTCCCCATGGCACATCTCTCCATGGCACAGCTCCTGCTCATGGCACATCTCTCCATGGCACAGCTCCTGCTCATGGCACATCTCTCCATGGCACAGCTCCTGCTCGTGGCACAGCTCTCCATGGCACAGCTCCCCATGGCACATCTCTCCATGGCACATCTCTCCATGGCACATCTCTCCATGGCACAGCTCCTGCTCATGGCACATCTCTCCATGGCACAGCTCTCCATGGCATAGCTCCTGCTCGTGGCACAGCTCTCCATGGCACAGCTCCCTGCTCATGGCACAGCTCTCCACGTCACATCTCCCCACGTCACATCTCCCCACGTCACATCTCCCCACGTCACATCTCCCCGTGGCACAGCTCCCCGTGGCACAGCTCCGTGGCACAGTTCCCCTTGGCACAACCCTTGCACAGTTCCCACACACGGCTCCCCAGTGGAGCCCTGCCCAGCTCCCTCCCTGTTTCTCAGGGCTCCCTCTCCACCTCTTGGCTCCCTCCTCACTCCATGGCTCCCCATTGACATCTCCGTCCCCGTTTCATATCCGCCCTTTCCCGTCCTCCCCGCTGCACCGCTGCCATCCCTCCCTCCCTCTTCCTCACCAGCACACGGCTCCTCATCACACGCCTCCCTCCCCAGGGCACAGCTCCCTTCCCCGCCATCCCCATCTCTCCCGTCCCCATGGCACAGATCCCTCTGTGTCCTTTAGCTGTGGCACAGCTCTGGCCCCATTCCCTCCGCACTGCACACTTCTCCATCCCACTCCTCCTTCCCAGTTCCTCCCATCCCACACCTCCTTCCCAGTTCCTCCCATCCCACACCTCCTTCCCATTTCCTCCCATCCCACACCTCCTTCCCCAGTTCCTCCCATCCCACACCTCCTTCCCCATTTCCTCCCATCCCACACCTCCTTCCCCATTTCCTCCCATCCCACACCTCCTTCCCGGTTCCTCCCATCCCACACCTCCTTCCCGGTTCCTCCCATCCCACACCTCCTTCCCAGTTCCTCCCATCCCACACCTCCTTCCCAGTTCCTCCCATCCCACACCTCCTTCCCCAGTTCCTCCCATCCCACATCTCCTTTCCCGGTTCCTCCCATCCCACAGCCCCTTCCCCATTTCCTCCCATCCCACACCTCCTTCCCATTTCCTCCCATCCCACACCTCCTTCCCAGTTCCTCCCATCCCACACCTCCTTCCCGGTTCCTCCCATCCCACAGCCCCTTCCCCATTTCCTCCCATCCCACACCTCCTTCCCCAGTTCCTCCCATCCCACACCTCCTTCCCCAGTTCCTCCCATCCCACACCTCCTTCCCATTTCCTCCCATCCCACACCTCCTTCCCCAGTTCCTCCCATCCCACACCTCCTTCCCGGTTCCTCCCATCCCACACCTCCTTCCCATTTCCTCCCATCCCACACCTCCTTCCCGGTTCCTCCCATCCCACGATGTGTCCCCGCTGTGCAGCTCTCACCCCCTTCCCATTTTACACCCCGTTCTCTCCCCCACCACCCCCCGGCTCCCAACACTCCCAGCAGCTCCAGGTCGCCCCAGTGCCAGCGGGTGCCACCTCCCTGCAGGTGTGCCCAGCAGCCAGCCCGGCCGTGCCACCGCCAGTGTCACTCTCCACACTGCCCTGTGTCACCAGCCCCCCCGGTGCCCCGCAGGGATGACCCCCCTCCCCGGGCTGTGTACCACGATGGGGTTCCTGGTGCCAGCAGCCCCGTGGAGGCGCAGGGACTGGCAGGGACAGACTGCACGTGATGGGGACAGAGCTGGGACATCCAAGGATGTGCCAGGAGCGGCCTCTCCAGGGGGACCCCTCCCCGTGGGGGTGACAGGGCCGTGCTCCCCGCGACGGTGGCAGGCGGCGGGGCCAGCTGGCCGCGGATGTCACACACAGCAGATGTCACCCCCAGCCACCCTCTGCCGCTCCGGCCCCGGCACCTGGTGCCCACCGGCCATCTGGAGCCGGCCACATCCCCGGAGACGATGCCGAGCCGCGGTCACTGCCCGGGGCCGCTCCCGGGGCCGCTCCCGGGGCCGCAGGGAGGGAGGGAAGGAGCTGCTCCCCGACCGCCCGGGGAGGGCTGGGTCCAGGTGTGCCCTCACAGCTGGGAGTGGAAGCCGAGACCCGCGTGCAGCACGGCCCTGGCCGCCCACGGACCCCCGGCGTCGGCTGCTGCCGTGGCCCCCGGGGCACCGGGCTGTGCCCAAGCTGCCACCGCGGCTCCGCAGGTCCCTCCCAGCCGGGTGTGAGCCCGCCGCCCGCGCCGGCGGGAGGGTTTTCCACCGGCCCTCCCCGCCTTGCTCAGCTCGGTGATTAATTATGGATCCAGCAGAAAGCTTTTATTGCGCTGGAGTTTACTTGTGGCGCATCCGTATTTATTAAAGAAAACAAAAAGGGAAGTAATTACTGGAGTGGTGTAAACACCACAAACACTGCGGGGCTGTGGGAATGCTCAGGGCGACGGCGAGTTCACCCCAGTGCTCTGGGATGGAATGGGATGGGATGGGATGGGATGGGGACACTGGCAGCTTCCACTGTGGTGCTGCTTGGAATGAATGCAGCACAGCAAGGTGGGAGCCTGTTCATCCCACTGGGACTGTTCATTCCCACATGGAAGTGTGTCCCTATCCCCTTTGTGCCCCAGCCCAAGGAGGGACAGAGCCAGAGCAGTGCCGGGGTCCCCGTGGCTGCCAGGAGGGTGTTGTAAACAAAGGGCAGAAATGTTTGATCTCCATCCATCTGCTGGCCCCTAATCCCCACCCGAGGCCCTGGTGCCTCACCACTTCCCAGCCTCCCTAAGCTGCTCCTGGCCAGGCAGCAGAAGGTCACCTGGGGCTGCTGGCCCTGTCCCCCGCCATGCCCACGTGGCATCGACAGCACCGCGAGGCTGCCAGGGCCGCCAGGGCCCTGTGGTGGCAGAAGGCAGGCTGAGTGTCCCCACTTCGGGGTTTAACCCTGTGCTGCTGCTCCCGTGGCAGGGGCAAGGTCTCCCTCTGCTTTCCCCCGTGTTCAGAGGTCTCCCCTTGGCTGCATCCCTCCCGGAACGAGCATCCCCGAGCTGCTGCAGGCACTGCCCGCAGCGGCGGGGCCGCTCTGTCCCCAGGGCCTGCAGGGGACACGATTGCCATGGGGACTCCCCGGGGACGGGAGCAGCTCGGAGTGAAGTGGAGCCGTAAGTGGCTCCTGCGTCACGTGGCGAGGATAAGTGCAAAATGGCCCTATTATGATAATTGCCCGGAATTATGATTGATGGAGATTAGCTGCTTATTTGAGGAAATGGCAGGCACACGTGTGACACGGGCAGGCCGGGGACAGCCACCGGGGCACGGGGGCACGGGGCGTGTCAGGATGGCTCTTATGGCATCAACAGTCACTGCCATCCCAGGAGCTGCCACATCCCCGGCCTGAGATGTGCCACCACCCAGGGACACTGGGTGAAGCGTGGCACGGGGATGGGATGGGCCAGTGTGACCCACTCACACCCCATCCTGCCCACGGAGAGCTCCTGGCTCCTCCTGCCAACTGCATTAAGGACATCCCTGATTAGCAAAGCTGTTAACCAGGGATGGCCGCTGCTCTCTGTGTGCTCCTGGCGCCTGCCCCAGCACCCCTATGCCTCCCAGTGAATGTGGCTCCCAGAAAATTACTTCTTTTGGGAGAAACTGAGCAGGAGCTGGGCTCTTCTCTGCCTCCTGCCTGGAGATTCCTATCCCATTCCCTTGGCCTTAGGGGGCCTCTAAAGGCATTGGCACCAGGAGCATCCAACGCTACAGTGGAGGCACAAAGCCACACGCCCACTTCTACCTTCAAAAAGACACCCAAACCAGGAGCTTTGGGAAGAAAAGCTGGAAAAGCAGGGTTGGCTGCTACGCCAATGCCTGGCCAGGATGGAGTCATGGCACGACTGAACCGCCAGGGCCAGGATTTTGGCACGAGTTGGGGATGCTCCATTGCACAAGGCTGAGATGGCCGTGCCAGGCAACACGTGGCCAGAGGGCACCCCAAAACCCCCACCCATCACCAGAAGTCCCTCCTCTGCTCTCCCCTTCCCAATTTCCCGGGCCCCCCTATGCAGCAGACGGATGCTGGGTAAGAGGTGTGTCTGTGGGAGCCGTCCTCGCCACGCAGCATCGCCGGTCTGCGGCGGCGCTTGCCATCCCTGCCATGGCTTTCCCGACTGGGCTGGGGGCACAACTTGGGGCAGACGGGGCTGAGCCTCTGCACGCGATGCCGGCACCACGGACGGGCTCTGGAGCCTGTGCCGAGGGACGAGGACGTTGCCCAGCTGGCCTCGGCGAAGGGAAGGGGTCCCTGGTGGGTCCCCGCCACCGGGCACGGTGAAGCCAACTCCTTTCTCTGCCTTCTCCCCTTTTCCTCCCCCCATTTGGCATTTGGCAGCGGAGCCGTGGTGGCGGCTGGGGCGCGCAGTGCCGGGGAAGGGCTGCCAAGCCTCGGCAGCCCCCCACGGCCCCCCGGCCCCCCGTGCCAAGGCTGGTGGCTGGCAGAAGGGCTGCCTGCGCCTGGCAGGGCTCCGTCAGCTGCGGGAGGATCCCTGTGCCGTGCTCGCTGCCAATTTCCCTGCGAGCTGGCACCGCAGGCGGCTCCGGAGGCACCGGCAGAGAAGGCTGGGGAGGACGGATTGTGAAAGGGAGAGAGGAAAAAAAAAAAAAAAAAAAATGGACACATGCCATCGCTGGAGCGGCGAGGCTGCCAAAACGCCAGCAGGCAGCGGGGGCCAAAACCCACCGGCGGCGGAGAGGAGGGTCTGGCAGCGCGTCCCGGCGTGGGCACATGGAGGACGGGCAGCGTGGAGGAGGCACGCCGTGGCCGAGGCAGGACGGGCGGCAGCCGCAGGAGCCGGAGAGGACAGAGGTATTTGCCTTCGTTGCGCAGGGTGTGCGTGTGCGTGCATGTGTCTGTGCCAGGCTCCGCGTCCTGGCCGGCTCCGCTCCGCGCAGGCTGCCCGCGGCCTCCCTGCCCAACGCTCCATCTCCCGCCTGGCCTGTCCCGCCATCTCCTGCCTGGCCTGTCCCACAGCCCTTCCCTGCCTTCAGCGCTGCCTGGCACGGGCAGTCACAGGCTCCAGGTGCCGGCCAGGCTCGCCTTGGGGCTGCACAGAGGCTTTGCCGCACGCGGGGCCGGCGAGCGAGGTTGTGGCTTTGTGTGGTTGGGCTTTGTCTGCCGGCGCGGAGGGGCCGGGGCCGGCGGGGCTGCGGGAAGGGAGGTGTGAGCCAAAGTCCTGCCGCCAGCAGCGCTGGCACGTGGGAAACGCGCCCTGCTCCCAGCCCGGGGCTGCCCCGGAGCACAGCCTGGTGGCTGGGTGAGGAGGAGAGAGGGAGGGTGGGCAGAGAGCCCCCACGTCCATCACCATGCTGGGGAGGAGGAGGAGGGAAGGGCAGGACTGCAGGACACCAGGGAGCTCGTGGTCCCACGGCCGTGACTCGCACGATGCCGGGGTCGTGGCCATGGGGCGCTGGGTGAAGGAGATGGGGTGTGAGTGGGTGTTTGTGTGGGGCTGGGGGTGTGAGAGGGGGTGGGTAGACCTGGGGAGGGGCTTGAGGGTGCAGGGCAGAGAGCTGGTGCTGCTGTTTGCCCTCCTGCCTGCCCGGAGTGCAGGAGCAGTGTTGGAGCCATTCCCAAGGCAGGAACAGCGTGGCATCACCGCTCCACTGGCATTGTGCAAAGTGGCTGCAGAAGGGTCCCCAAGCACCAAACCTGGCCTGTGCCCGGGGAAGGAGCTGGCACTGAAGGGAAACAGGGATGCTGGCAATCCCAAATCTCGCAACACCCCGATTCCTGCTGCTCTGCACCCTGGCTGTGCCCACCAGCACCCCTGTGCCTGGGGATGTCCACTCTGCTCCAGTCCCAGCTGGACAAACCTCCCTCAGCGTCCATCACCTGCAGGAGCCTGGCAGGGATCCCAGCATCTAGCTTTGAGGGCATCAGCTTCTCCCTGGGAGTGCTGTGTCAAGAGATGTCCCATCCCATCCCATCCCATCCCATCCCATCCCATCCCATCCCATCCCATCCCGATGCTGGGCTGATCACCTGGCCACTCAGCTCTGAGCTGGAGGAGCAGCTCTGCCCATTCCTGGATATCGGGATGAAACGTAGCAGCCCGCTGCAGCCTGGTCCCCAAAATGTCCAGGGAAGGATTCTCCACCTGGATGGCACCACCACAGCCTTTCCAGCTCCTGTCATTCCCCAGAGGACAGAGCCCCACGCCCGCCCCGCGCTGCTCAGTGCGGGGCCAAGAGGGCAGGAATGCTCCCCGTGTCACGGGATGATCCCCCCATCTCCCCCTCTCCCTCGTTTTCCTCCGTATTTCACAGTTCCTGCTTCCTGCACAAGGCAGGGGTCTCCAGGGACTCCAGCCAGATGTTCTCTGCAGCACACCACATTGCTTTCCTAATGAAATATTCATGGAGCCTCTCCGCCTCTTGCCATGAAAGCCTTCTGCAGCTCCCAGCCATGGAAACGCTGCGCAGGCAGCATTCCTGCAAAGCTCCCTCCCGGCCCCCTGCTTCCCGCTCGGCACCTCCACCTTCCTCTTCCTCCTCCCACCAGCGGTGCTGGAGCGGGGGCTTTGTCCCCTCTCGCCCTGCAGGTGAGGCAACACCAAGGGCACAGCCAGAGCCACGGCTGGGGACTCCGTGGCTGGGGGAAGGGGGCAGGTGGATGCGGACCCCGGCGTGGGGCACGGAGGGGTCTCACCCATCCCCTGCCCATCCCGGCTCCCGATGCTCCCGGTGCTCCCGGTGCTCCCGGTGCTCCCCGCTCCCGCCGGCTCCCAGCCAGCCCGCGGCATTAGCGATGCTGTGCACTGTAATCCAATTAGGTTGTTTATGCAAACAATCAGGTTTTATGTTTTGGTAAAAAGCTTAAATAACCTTAATCAAAGCGAAAGACCTGAAACTATCACTGGCAGGAGCTGTGGGTTGGTGGGTGGTGGCAGGACCCCGTGCCTGGCTGGTGACACCCTGTGTGGCTAGTGACACCTTGACGGCTGGTGACACCCTGTGTGGCTGGTGACACCTCGACGGCTGGTGACACCCTGCGTGGCTAGTGACACCTTGACGGCTGGTGACACCCTGCGTGGCTAGTGACACCTCGACGGCTGGTGACACCCTGCGTGGCTGGCGACACTCTGCCCAGCTCACTCCCCCACCGACAGCCCCAGGATCTCCAGGGGCTCAGCACCAAGGGCCACGTGGGAGGTGCTCTCCTCCATCCCAGAGGTGCTGCCAGAGGGTCTGAGCTGTTCCACTGGTGCTGGGGGCTCCTGGTTCCCTTCAGTGTCACACCCAGCAAGCCCCAGCCCGGCCTGGATATCCTGGGACATCTTGTCACCTCTGTTCCTAAATGTAGGAGCACTGGGAGGTGGCATCATGCCAGGGAGATGAAGGAGATGCCAGCCAGTGACTGATCCAGCACACTGCCACCATCCCCCCTCACATCACCAGCCCTGGGTGCTCCAAGAGCACCACAGCATCCTGGCACTGGGAGAAAATCCCTGCAGCTGCAGCTCGGGTCAGTGTGAGGTGGCACAAGGGACTGGGCTGTGTCCCTGTGCCCATCCAGGGATGGGCACAGCGAGCTGGGGAGCAGGGCTGGCTCTGGAGGGCCGTGCCCATGGCGCTGCCTCCTGCACACCCCGAGTTTCTGGAGGAGTAATAAGCTATGCATGTAGTGTAGAAATAAAACATGTTCTGCAGAACAAATGATGTTAATTTGCTGAGAGGCTCTGAAGCCGAGTATTAGCGAAATGCCTTGAGGGAGAGAGCGGCAGCTGTGCTGGAATTAATGGCAACGTGCCGAATTAGCACCGCTATGCATCATAGTCAGAGGGAAAAATTACCGGAGAGATGAGGAAAACAACCCCCTCCGTGTGCCAGCCCCAAGCCCGGGGCACACTGCCGAGCGCGGCCGGTGCGGCGGGTCCCGGTGCCCATGGGATGCCCGGGGGATGCCCGGGGGATGCCCTGGCTCTGGCCCTGCCTGGGCACACCACAGCTCACTGTGAGCCCAGCAGCCTCCGCTGCCAAGGTGTGTGTCCTCAGGACTGCTCGGCATCCCTCTGGGATGCTCGACATCACTCCTGGAGCTCTGCATCCCCCTGGACCAAACCATGGCACTCCATCCCACCCTGCTCCCAGGGATCATCTCCTCCAGGATCTGTATCCCCCTGGACCAATCCATGCCATTCCATCCCACCCTGCTCCCGGGGATCATCTCCTCCAGGATCTGTATCCCTCCTGACCAAACCATGCCATTCCATCCCACCCTGCTCCAAGCGATCATCTCCTCCAGGATGTGTATCCCTGCTGCTACCCCATTCCTTCCCCTCCTTTCCGGGATGTTATTCATCTCCTTGTCTGTTTACTCCTTCTTTTCATTCCCGGTGGTTGAGTGCCTGAAGTCTGGAGCTCCTCATTGATTCCGCGCAGTGCATCTGCTTTATGGCTCTGCAGCCTCCTCCGGAGCATCCACCTCCCTCCCCCGCCGCCTTCCGCCCACCTCTGCACGGCCCTGGCTGCTGCGGGAGCACGCTGTGGATGGGGCATTAGCTCTTAATGGACGCTTCCAGTAAATTCCACACCTCTGATGAATATTTAAAACCGACATCCTTCTCTGCTGGTCCCACAGTGCTGCTGTGTCTCATGGGAAGTTGGGTCTAGCCCTTGGGTGGCTGCATCCAAGGCTGTGCAGATGGCAAGGAGCAGTTATCCCAGCGGAGACTGGCACTGGTGTCATCCTGAGCCAGTATTCCCGTGAATCCCTCATCATCCCCTGTGCCCATTGCAGCTGGTCGCTGCTCATCCTCAGCCTAACACAACCCCAAAAATAAAACATCTCCCTATTTGTCTTGTCGCCCTCAACTTTTTCTCCTGCTTCTCCTCTGCAGGTCTCAGGCCCATAGGAGCCGCCCCAGCCTGGCCCTGGATGTCACTGTGCCACCCCTCCCTGTTGTGGGACAATCCTGGGGCTGTGGCTCACGTGATGTGACGGATGTGGATGTGCCACCAGCCTGGTCCTTGCTGGGATGTGCCAACAACTGCTGAGCACCAAATCCGCTGGGATGTGGCAATGGGAATGGGATTTCCCCTGTGACCCTCCTGCAGCCACCAGGATTCAGCATCCCCAGGAGTGAAGAAGGTTCATTCACCCAGAGGTTTATCCATGCAAGCACAAGTGGAGCTTTACCAAACATGCCCAGGCCCTGCTGGCTGCCTTGGGGGCCAGGATTCTGCCTGGGAAGGGCGAACGTGCTCCCCACCCTGCTCCAAACCATGGGAGCATCACCCAGGGGACCTGCATGGACACAAAGCTGTGCCAGGACCTGCTTTGCTCACCTGGAGCACCACCAGTCCTAATCCCAACCCTTCTCCGTGTCCTGGGGATGCTCCGGGCTGTCTGCCTGATCCCCACCCCACACCAGGAGCTCTGGGTGCACAGGGCCATCCCGCCCTTCTATCCCCAAGGAACTGGGCTGGGAAATCTTGTAAAGGGCTGGTTTTGGATTGGGATGGGGGAGCTGGAGGAGGTTCTGGGGGTGCTGGGTGCTGCGGGTGCCCGGGCGCAGGCAGGAGCTGCCGGTCACTGCCAGGTTACATCTGCCGGGGCACGCAAGAGTGACTCCAGATGCATTAGAAGTGCCGTGCTCCAATTTCAATTTCATCGTCTCACAATCATTTTCAGGCTCCTCTTAGTGCCACATTAACGAAGCCTGCTCGTTTGAATGCATAATTAGCCCAAGCATTCTACCTCGCTAATTTCGAAGCAAGGGGGGGGGAGAGAAGGGGGGGAATTTGCATATTAATTTAGCAGAGGGAGAGAAAAACTGTTTACCACTTGCTTCTTGCTGTTGATCACAGCGGACTTAACTCTTTCCCGGGTGCCATCTGGAGCTGCGGAGCCGGCGCCCAGCCGGCACGTGGGACGGGCTGCAAAGGTTACACACAGCAATTAAATCCTGCCGACCACCCGGGCTGCCCTCGGGAGCTCTCTGGGAGCGCTGGGGTTGCGGCTCCTGGGAGCACAGGGCAGATGAAAGGCGGCTGAGGTGGAGGTGGCAGCTCCAACGTGTCCCCTAGCCCTCCTCCCTGCGTGGTTCCAGGCTGAAAAGCCACCCATTGTCACCCCCTCAGGGTGGCAGGGTCCCATCCCAGATCCGTCCCTGCCATCCTTGGCAAAGCCAGGAGAAGGGATTCCCAACAGTGTCATCCCTCCTGCAAAGAGTGGCTGGGTGCACTCTGTCACCCCCGGTGTGTCCCCTTCAGAGGGACACATTTTACCTCGCGGCTCTCTGATTTTTAGTATCATCCACCCATCATGAGGTGTTGGATGAGCGTGTGCCTTCCCCAAAACCCTTTGCAGCAGGAGTGTCCCATGCTCACAGGGTCCCCACAGATGCTGCACACAAAGAGCACCCAAGGAGCAGGGTGGGCAGCCTGGCTGAGCACTGACAGCTCATGACAGCCCCCCAAACACCATCTCCCTTTGTTTGGGAGTCTGTGGGCGTCTTGAGCCGAGGTTGGAGGTAATTTGTCTGTCTCCTGCAGCGGGCTGTCATCTCGCATCTGTGAGCCAGTTCCATTTGCACTGCCATTAAAAAAATCTCAGGTCTGACAGGTAGTAAAGAAAACATTAAAAAAATAGCAACAGGATGTTGGGAATATCACGGGCTCGTCGCAGCTGGACCACCCTCACATCCAGCTATCACTATCCAGGTATTTGGATGTGAGGGTGGTTGCAGCTGCAATGAGCCCTGTTTTGGCCTTTGGACATGCACCCCCAGACATATCCCCTTGGCACCTCCATCCCAGCTCCCCGAAATGCCTTCCTCACCCCTGGAGACCCCCTGCCCCATCATCCACCCTGTCTCGCGTGCTCGTAGCCATCCCTGCGCGTCACAGCGATTTGGGGACACCTCCATGCTCGGCATCCCTGCCTGACTCCCGCATCCCAGCCGCACGGAGCCGTGCCCAGGGGTTTATCCTGCCCCCTGCTCCGGGAGCGCGGGACTGAGGGCAGGGGGCACATCCCAAACGTGGGTGAGGGGTCTCCGGAGTGGCCGGAGCGGTGCCGGCGCTGCGGAGGAGCGCGGGGCTGGCTCGGAAAGGGTTAACAGTTGATTACAGCCTTTGTCTCCGCATCAGTGTACATAATGCGCCCGCATTTGCATACTGCAGTGTGCGCTCAATTAAAATGAACTTTTAATTTCTTCTAAGTAAATTACTTCTTCCCGCTACGTGACGCGCACAAAATGTCAGAATAATGGGAGAGCCTTAATGAGCTGGGAATGAGGGGCAGGGAGGGGAATGCTGGGGGCTCCGGCTCCCCTCTGGGCCACTCCTGCCGGGGGAGAGGATGGATCCTGCTCTCTTCTGCCTTCCCTGCTGGGCCACGGGACGTCCCTGCTGCCAGGATGTCCCCTGGGCAGGGCCGGGGTCGTCACCTCCTCCCCATCCCCTCCTCCCCGTCCCCTCCTCCTGCCCGTGTTCCTGCAAGGAGCTGAGCTCTCTCCGGGCGCTGCCCGCATCCCAGGGATGTGTGCGGACACAGGAATATCCCTGCACGGGTCTGAGCTCTGCCCTCATGGTGGCATCCAGGGATGCGTGGGGACACGGGGACGTCCCTGCGAGGAGCTGAGTTCTCCAGGCCCTGCCCGCATCCTGGCACTCCGCGCCCTCCCAAAAATGCTTCCTGGGGCAGCTCCTTCCCAGGCGGCCTCACAGCAGCCCCGGGAGCCTCAGCCGCTCTGTCCTTGCCGCGGGGGATGCTCGGGGGGGACCCGGAGCCCCCCGCCCCGAGCCTCCCGCCGCCCCCCGCCCGCCGGGGCAGCCGCGTGTCCGCGGGGGCCAGATGGCAGGCGAGATTACTGGAATTTGATTTTCAGATAAATCACAAACCTGGATGAGCGAGTGCTGCTCCAGATGCATTATCCGTAATCCCCTGGAAGGGAACCTTTCGGAGGAGACGGTGCCCGTGCCAGCTCGGCAGCAGCTGGGTAATCCCGGCCGGCGCAGCCCGCACAGCCCGGGGGGATCAGCTGCTGCCCGGCCGCTCCGCCGTGTGTCACCCGCGCTCGCCTCGACCCACATTCGGTCCCGCCGAGCCCGGCCGGGAGCAGATGGAGCCAGATGGAATCACACCAGGAGCACACGGGCACCAGGACCAGCCCGTGCCCGCGGTGCCCGTGCCTGGCTGGCGCACCCGCTCTGCTCAGCGCCGCGGGAGGGGGGTGAGGGGTCCAGGGGTCTCTGCTGGGCTCTCCCCATCTCACTTCTCCCCATAAGTGACGCCCAGAGCATCCCAATGCTGCCCGGCTGGCGGTGTGGGGGGCACGGAGAGCCCCTCTCCTCTCACCCCACCACACCTGTCCTAGGGATGCTCCTCCTCTTATCCCACAGATTAACTGCGATGTGGGAATGACTCCCAGGCTGCAGGGCCAGCCCTGGCCAAGCTGCTGCAGAGCACGAGGGAAGGGACAGCCAGGGCCTGGCACCCGTGGGGCTGCTCGTGCCCCGGGGAACTGGCACCAGGGAGCTGGGAAGAGCAGGGGCTTGAAAGCCCCAGAATTTCTAGGGGTGCTCAGGGCCATGCCGGGAGCTCTCCCATGGTTTGGGGGAATGTTTTGGGGGCACATTGAGTTTTGGAGGCTCTGAGTTAGGCACATCTTCCTTGACCTCAGGTTTGACCCATCCCCACCTGCCTCCTGCAGCTCCTCCTCTCCTTCAGCAGCACAAATTCAGGGCCCCCCCGAATAAACATCACCTGCAAGAGGTGGGGATGCAAGGTCCTGCACAAAGCCCCCCTCTCCCCACTCTGCCTGGCCAAGCACAGGCGTGGACCCTGGGGCTGACCCCGCTTTCCCAGGTGGTGGTGGCAGGCTGTGCCCACCTGACACGGGACATCCATCACCCGCCAGGAATGGCAGAGCCAGCCCTGGCACAGCGGTGCAGAGCCACGGCTGGAGGATGTGCCCATCAGTGGGTGCTTAAAGCTGAGCCTGCACCTCCTCCCCAGGGCAGGGGGGCTGGGGGGCCAGGGGGAGGTGACAGATACTAATTCCTCTTCATCTCCCGAAGGAAAAGGGGGTGGGAAAAGCCGAGTAGGGAAAGCAAAGCTTTGTCTGGCTCCAGCGTGGTCTGGCATTGTCACTGCTGTGTACGAGGCTGGTCCTCACACACCTCAAGGTGTGTCCCCCTCAAGGACAATCCCAGCCGTGTTCCCCCGAAAGGGAAGGGTCCCCAGGCTGTTTGTGACACTGAGTGTATTAACAAACATATATCTGTGGGCGTCAACAGAAACTCCAAACCACGGCCACTGCTTGACCCCGCTTTTTATTTTACCTCCCCAACCCTCCTCTCTTTGCACACTCGTTTGGAGGGACTGGCAGTTCATCTCCCCAGGGTGGTGGCCCAGCTTCCTGGGCTGGTGGTCCCTCTCCCTGGGCTGGTGATCCATCTCCCTGGGCATGATCCATCTCCTCGGGCTGGTCACCACCTCGCCAGGCTGTTCCCCACCTCTGCATTGTGACAGAGCTGGGATGCAGCAGTGCCAAAGCCCCTCCTCACTGAGGGCAGGCATTTCCCATCCCTCGTGCCCCTTGCCAGGCTCGGAGCTCCCCCAGACCCCTGGCAGGTCCCGGTGGCAGCCAGGGAGCACGCGCCAGCTTTCCCCCCAACGCCAAAATTTACATTGAACCACAAATTAATTTCATAATTTTTTCCTCTCTAATTATGCCAACATCTGCTGCGAGGCCCAAGCTGTGCGCATGCATTTTAATACATCCCTCCCCCCGCCTCTCTCAGCACTGAACTTTTCCGTAATTATCACCAGGAGAAGGGCTCCTTTCCGTGGGAGGGTGAGGCCAAGGCTGGCAGAGCACACGGAGCGAGGGGCAGGCAGGGGCTGTGCCCGGCCTGTGGGCTGGCATCAACCTCTGCTGAGCCATGGGGCCTTTATTTCCAGGAGAAAAGGGAAGGAAGGAGAAGAGATGAGGCTGCTCCAGAGGCAGCTTGGGAGAGCAAAGGGGCAGCAGAGACCCTCCATGTCCAGGGAGCTGCACCCTGTGCCAGGATGTGGCTCCCAGGATGGTTCTGCCCCAGGGACGCTCCCTCCCAGGCCATGGGTAGCAGCTCCCAGCTCTCCCCTTGGACACTGAAGGGTTCTGCCCCTGGACACCTGGTCCTGTTGTCACCTTGGCCTTGTCCCCATCACCCTGCTGGGGTGGTGCTGGTGGCGTGTCAGCCCTGTCACATTCCCACTGCACGGCTGCTCCCACTCAGGGAGACGTTTCATGGCCTCACTGGAGGATGCAAAAGGTCATTTGGCTGCCAAGTAATTAAACCTGGCAATTATCACTGCAGAGCAGCAAGCTCCTGGCTTGGCTGGTGCTCGGGGGATGCAGGGGAGGGGCAGAAATGGGGCAGTGGGACAAAGCCCATCCCCCGAGCTGGGACCTCACCTCCGGCACAGGCAGCACCTCCGCAGAGCCCACGGGGCTGCCACGCTCTCATTAGAAAGTTCATCAAGTGTTTTAATTAAAAGGTGAGGGGATGAAGGCGTTGCTTGGATACAGGATGAGCTCGGCTGCCGTGCTCCAAGGAGGAACGTCCTGCCCTGGGCGCGGATTGCCGGCCCAGCCCCAGACCTGGGCAGCAGCTCAGAGCTGCCTCTGGATCGGGAAGGGCCCGATCCTGCCCGGGCCCGGCTGTGCCACAACCCAGGGCACCCATGGCACGACCCGGGGCGTGCCATCGCTTTTCCCATTTCCCTCGAGGCACCCAGCCCGGGGAGCATCCCCGCGGGAGGCAGCGGGGACCTCCCGCGCCCTGCCCGGCTGCCCGGGGCGCCACCCCCGCGCGGGGCCGGCCCCGGTGGCAGCCCAGGTGTGACAGCAGGAGCGGGGCCGCGCAGCCCCGTTAGGCTGCTGCCGCCCGCCCGGCGCGCAGCCGGAGCAGATGGCAGGCGACAGAAGCTGCCGATGAATAATACACGAATAACGAGCGCCGCTCCCGCCGCCCGCACCGCCGCTGCCCCGCACGCCCCCGGGGTGCTGGCCCTGCCGTGTGCCTGGCACCCCGGGGTCCTGCCCCACACCCTGCCGTGTGCCTGGCACCCCGGGGTCCTGCCCCACACCCTGCCGTGTGCCTGGCACCCATTAACCCTGCCCCACACCCTGCCGTGTGCCTGGCACCCATTAACCCTGCCCCACACCCTGCCGTGTGCCTGGCACCCCGGGGTCCTGCCCCACACCCTGCCGTGTGCCTGGCACCCATTAACCCTGCCCCACACCTTGCCCTGTGCCTGGCACCCCGGGGTCCTGCCCCACACCCTGCCCTGTGCCTGGCACCCATTAACCCTGCCCCACACCCTGCCGTGTGCCTGGCACCCCGGGGTCCTGCCCCACACCCTGCCGTGTGCCTGGCACCCATTAACCCTGCCCCACACCCTGCCGTGTGCCTGGCACCCCGGGGTCCTGCCCCACGCCCTGCCGTGTGCCTGGCACCCCGGGGTCCTGCCCCACACCCTGCCGTGTGTCTGGCACCCATTAACTCTGCCCCACACCTTGCCGTGTGCCTGGCACCCCGGGGTCCTGCCCCACACCCTGCCGTGTGCCTGGCACCCCGGGGTCCTGCCCCACACCCTGCTGTGTGCCCAGTACCCCGGGGTCCTGCCTCACACTCTGCCATGTGCCTAGCACCCATTAACCCTGCCCCACACCCTGCTATGCCCCTGGCACCCATTAACCCTGCCCCACACCCTGCTGTGTCCCTGGCACCCATTAACCCTGCCCCACACCCTGCCCTGTGCCTGGCACCCATTAACCCTGCCCCACACCCTGACATGCCCCTGGCACTTCGGGGTCCTGCCACACACCATGCCATGTGCCTAGCACCCATTAACCCTGCCCCACACCCTGCTGTGTCCCTGGCACCCATTAACCCTGCCCCACACCCTGCTGTGTCCCTGGCACCCATTAACCCTGCCCCACACCCTGCTGTGTCCCTGGCACCCATTAACCCTGCCCCACACCCTGCTGTATCCCTGGCACCCATTAACCCTGCCCCACACCCTTCTATGTCCCTGGCACCCATTAACCCTGCCCCACACCCTTCTATGTCCCTGGCACCCATTAACCCTGCCCCACACCCTGCTGTGCCCCTGTCACCCTGGGGTCCTGCCACACACCCTGATGTGCCTCTGGCACCCATGGATCCATTCCCATACTGCAGTTTCACTGCCATGCACCTGGTACCCACAGGTCCTGCCACGTACAGGGATGTCCCTGCCATGTGCCTGGCACCCCTGGGTCCTGCCCCACACCAGGGCCCCCCTGCCATGCTCCCTGGCACACATGGATTCATCCCCATACCGTGGAGGCCCTGCCGTGCACCTGGCACTCATGGATCCAGAGCTGCTCCTACCACCCTGTGGATGCTGAGGCGGGAGACGGCCCAGGGAAGAGTGCTGGGGACCAAGCAGTGGCTCTGGCCCAGGGCTGGCAGGGAAGGAGCATATGGGTGCCACAGCATATGGCAGCCCAGATCCACGCTGCCAGGAGCAGAGGAGTCAGGGTGAGGAGCAGCTTCCCAGGCACGTGCTGGATTCTGTCCATCCCACAGGCTGCTGGGGCTGCAGGGGGCTGCTCCCCTGCCCGGGGCTCTGTGGCTGCCGCACCTGGGAGCCCCGAGTCCCTCCTAGTGAGGAGCACACAGGTGAAGCTTCCATCACCTGGACGTGAGGGTTCTGGTCCTCCAGTCTTGGGATGCTCCACTCACCATCTCCAAGGGGTTTGTGCCTCCATGCCCTGGGCTGAGCTCCCACCCATCATCGTCATCCTCCAGCCAAGCTCCCACCTCAGTTCCCCCCTTGGCTGCTCTCTCCCAGCCCAGAGCAGCACAGGTCAGTGGGCACCGAGAGCCAACGCCTCGGGAAGGGGAGGAGGAGGGTGGAAAACAAAACGCTGATGGATTGTGAAGCTATTGAAGTGCCAGCGAGTAAACTCCATATTTTTAACGGCATTTAAATGCCTCCAAGCAGATTAATAAGGTCTAGGTAATAGCAGCACCAGTCTATATTTATTCTATCTTAAACGCCAGTTTGTCAGGCTGTATTAATATTGATGGTAAGGCTTGGATTGAGGACAGGAAACGCTGGGACTTCACTTTATCTCTCCCAAACAGGCTGCTCAGCCCCTTTATCAGGGCTTCGGCTGCGGCAGCAGCTGCCTCTTCAAGGGCTCAGCGCATCCCCTCTTCCCCCCCCCACTCCCTCTTTTTAATCAGAGGAGGAGAAGTTGCTGGCTTGATCGTTCCATTTTTATCTCTTTTATTTACTCCATTTTCATGTCTTTCAGTGCATATTTTATTCCCATCAAGGCAGGACCATTGATAGCTTAAGCTGTGTCCCCCCCCCGGCTCCCTCTGTGAGTCTGGCTGGGAAGGACGAGGGGTAATTACCAGGAGAGAGCCCCCCGCCCTCCCCTCCTGCCCCACGGCAGCCACACACAGAGTGGCCCCCCAGGAGAGGCTGAGCTGCTGTTTGGGGGTCTGGGGGGAAGCAACCCTTCCTGACCCAGCCTCGGGGGACCCCCCTGCCCCCCAGCCTCTCCACTGCTGTCAGTGCTGCTGCAGAGGGTCCTGTGCCCACTGCCACCAACCCCCCATCCTGCCCCACTGGGCACCCCAAAAACTCCTTAAATAGCTGCTGGGTTCCCTGGAGCTCTGCCATGTGGGGAGGACCCACGGGAGTGCCACGAGTTCCCACCCCAGAACCTCCTGTGGGCAAACCCAATCCCGTTTTCTTCCTGAATATTTCCCAAAGCCCAGATTCCTGCCTGGCTCTTCCCTGCCAGCATTTGAAATGCAAAGTACTCTGGGTCTTGATTAATGCTCCAAATCATCCAGCTGGGGAGCAGCCGCCTGGCCACGTGGCTGGGGCGCGGGACCCGAACCGAGCGCTCCCGAGCCTGGAATATTCAAACTGTGCAGCCCTTCCCCTGCAAGGGTGGGAAAAGTGATGCACAGGGAATTTGCACATGATTTCAGACGGGGTAGAACGCTGGCTCCGCCGGTAATGAATGCAAAATAATCGTAATAAATGCTAATTGTGGCAGGAGGGAGGCGGCCTGGCACGGGTTTGGAGATAGTCTGGAAAAATCCATGTGGAGAGCAGGACAGGCTGGAGGGACGTGGGATAGCCTGGGGGTGCTGGGTGCCTCAGGGATGTCCAGGCATTCTGAGTATCCATGGGATGCAGGGGGATGCCTGAGCACCACAGGGACACACAGGACCGCTGGGTGCCGTGCTCACGTGCAGGACAGCCCATCTCCCACCCAGCATGGCCACAAACCCCTGTTCCCACATGACCCTGGTGGGGACGTGGTGGGAGAATCCAGGGTGGCTGGTGGCTCCCAGGGCTTTGGGCACCGTGACTGGAGCAGCCCCTACTCCCCATCACCCTCCAGCACTGGCAAAGCGAATAAGTTGAATTTAACAGCCATTAGTCCTGGAAACATCAAAGGGCTTCTCTGCCAGAAAATGAAAATCCTCATTAACTAATAAAAAGCCCATCGCTCACTCTGCCTTTAATATAATTAACACCAGCCAAGACTTCAATTAAGGTTTTATCCAAACTTCAAAATGCCACTCTCTCTCTCTCTCTCTCTCTCTCTCTCCATAATTACACGGCCACAGAAACCTCAGCCTTCCCTGGGAACCTCCAGCCTTCCCTGGGATCCTCCAGCCTTCCCTGGGAACCTCCAGTGTTCCCTGGGATCCTCCAGTGTTCCCTGGGAACCTCCAGTGTTTCCTGGGAACCTCCAGAGATCCCTGGGATCCTCCAGCCTTCCCTGGGAACCTCCAGTGTTCCCTGGGATCCTCCAGCCTTTCCCTGGGATCCTCCAGCCTTTCTCTGGGAACCTCCAGTGTTCCCTGGGATCCTCCAGCCTTCCCTGGGAACCTCCAGTGTTCCCTGGGAACCTCCAGCTTTCCCTGGGAACCTCCAGTGTTCCCTGGGATCCTCCAGCCTTCCCTGGGATCCTCTGGCCGTGCACATGCGGGGACAAACATCCCAAATAGGAAATGTTTGTGCTCGGCAGGAGCCGGGGGTTCTGCCGGGTGCCTCTGACTTCAGCAGGGAGGAATGCTGCCGGGAGGGAGCGGGATGGCGGCGGTGGGAACGGGCCAGTTCTCACCACTCCCCTCCCTGCGGAGGCCGGGCCGGCAGCGTTCATCTCACGCCAGGGATGGGGAGGCCAGGGGATGGCAAAGCCTCCAGGGGTGCTCACAGGGATGTGTCACCCTGTCCCCTCGGCAGCATCCCGGGTGTGTGGAGGTGGCCCCAAGCCAGGACATGTCAGGGGGATTCCCCTGAATTCCCCAGGGATGCAGGGATGCTGGCACCCAGGGATGTGCAGGGATGGTGGTACCAGGGATGTAGGGATGCTGGTACCAGGGATGCAGGGATGCTGGTACCCAGGGATGTGCAGGGATGCTGGTACCAGGGATGTGCGGGGATGGTGGTACCAGGGATGTAGGGATGCTGGTACACAGGGATGTGCAGGGATGCTGAGTGGCCCTGCACTCAGGGGACGTGAAGGGATACTGAGTTCCCAGGGATGCAGGGATGCTGGTACCAGGGATGTGCAAGGATGCTGGTACCAGGGATGCAGGGATGCTGGTACCAGGGATGTGCAAGGATGCTGGTACCAGGGATGCAGGGATGCTCATACCAGGGATGCAGGGATGCTCGTACCAGGGATGTGCAGGGATGGTGGTACCAGGGATGCAGGGATGCTGGGTATCCCAGGGATGCAGGGGTGCTGGTACCAGGGATGCAGGGATGGTGGTACCACAGATGCAGGGATGGTGGTACCAGGGATGCAGGGATGCTGGTACCAGGGATGTACAGGGATGCTGGTACCAGGGATGTGCAGGGATGCTGGTACCAGGGATGCAGGGATGCTGGTACCAGGGATGTGCAGGGATGCTGGTACCAGGGATGCAGGGATGCTGGTACCAGGGATGTGCAGGGATGCTGGTACCACAGATGCAGGGATGCTGGTACCAGGGATGTGCAGGGATGCTGGTACCACAGATGCAGGGATGCTGGTACCAGGGATGCTGGGTGCTGTGCCCATTGCAGGACTGCACTTGGGCTACCCCAGACGGCCACGAGCCCTTGTTGCCACATGATCCTGGTGGGGATGGGTGGGAGGTCCAGCCTCCAAGGTGCAGCAGGTCAGTGCTGCCCTCCCAGAGCCCGGCTGGACACGCTGGGGCAGCAGAGGCGGCAGGAGACGGACACACAGATGGCTGCTCTCCTGGAGAGACGGGACCCTAATCCTCCCCGTGGGTCCCATTATCATCCCTATCTGGTGAAAAAACTCTCATCCTGGATGTGTCTAATCCTAATCACTCCCTATCGCCCAGGACCACTTCAGTCGGGCCAGACGGACAGACGAGGCCTCTCCTGCCCGGAATATCTGCACAGGCAGCCCCGGGGGGGACGGGGGAGGGTGGACAGGCCACCCCTTCGCTCCTAATCCCTCGGCGAGCCCTTCATTTAGAAGGGGATTTGCTGTTTATTCCCTCCGCAGGCTCCACGATCATCACAGGGGTCAACATCTGAGCTGGGAGAGCCTTGTTAAAACGTGAGAGCGGTGTGTTAATTGGGGGGCAATGGTAATGGGCTGCGAAATGCACTGGATGGTTTCCAAACCCCGCAGCATCCCTTGGGCTCAGTGTCTGCAATGAAAGGCTCGGGTCTCTGTGGCTGGGGATGCTCCCAGAAATCCTTTGACCTTCCCCAAACACCCAGAGGTGGGGGAATCCGTCCTGTGGGAGGGTGGCTGTGGCACCAAGCCCTCCCCCAAGCATTTCCTTGGTGGGGGGCTGAGATTTGGGCACCACAGGGCCCCTCTTGGGCATTTAATTCCCTCCTTCTCCTATTCCTACATCCATATTTATGGCAGGGATGGGCACGGGTCAGGAGGGTCATCACTTGAGGGGGGGTCTCCTTCTGCCCGCCCAGCCCTGAGGGGTGCCTGGGGCTGCTGGGGGGATGGGGATTAAATCCAGAAGGGAAAATATCCTGCAGCAGGTGCAGCTTGCGACAGGTCTGAACGGCTGCCAGCCGGCTCGGAAATCCCAAACACATCTGTGCTCATCAGTTGGACACCAGATGGGCCCTGGGTTAGTATTTTGGGCTGGGGTTATCTGGGGGGGTTGGGCAAGGCTTGAGGAGGGGCTGGCTGCTCCAGCCCGGGATGCTCACATCCCGCCTGCATTCCCTCATATTTATCCTGGTATTTTTAGCGTGTTTTATCAGCTGGAGGTCAGGCACCTCTTGGGATCAGGGGCAGGCTGGGGCCACACCAGAGCTCAGAGCCAGGCACCACAGCTTTCTGAGTCCTGGCTCTGTCCCCAGCTTCTCCCCCAAACCCCCCAGGGACACCCATCTCCTGGCAGCCATCAGGTGGGAGCTGCAGAGCCCTGCCTGCCTTGAAGGTTATATTAAACATTATCAACTCTCATCATCCTTATCCACAGCTGCACATCTAATTCCCCTGTGGATTAGGACCATCCCAGCACCAAGAGCATCTCGTGTCCATCCTGGTGCCCTCCTGTCCCTGGCACCAGGCTGGCACAGAGGTGGTTGGATCCTTCCAGGCTGGTGGCTCCGAACTCTCCTCAAGCCGAATTGTGCCGGGGTCAGTCCTGTGCAGCCCAGCTCTGTTCACCCCAGCTCCATCCAGCCCTGGGGGATGAGGGCTGGAGCTCTGGGCTGCTCCCTGTGGCAGCAGATGCAGCTCTGCAGCCTCCCAGCTCCTGGCTATTTTTAGGAGCATGTCTGTGGCTAAATCTGGTGCCGTGTGGGCTCGAGGCTTCCCGGCCACGTGGCTGCTGCCCTGTGAGGCTCTTTTGGGTTCTGTGTGTCTTCGTGGGAGCTGGGAGCATCATGGGCACGCTCGGGGCAGTGCTCCCTGGCCAGGGTGTGCTGAGTGTGGGACGTGTAGGATGGGAAAACCATCCCGGAGCAGATATGGCAGCAACAGGAGAGCAGTTCTGCAGCCCCGAGTGAACGTGGGGGACCGGGTGGGTGACACGAGGGAAACCCCAGCACCCTCTGCCATATTTAACAACTCCTGAGTGTCGGGAGAGAGGGACAAGCCCTGACCCCAAGCACAGTGATCAACAGCCCGAGGATCCCTGATGCCTTCACGTGGTCTAAGCTAGAAGCAGGGTGATGCCACCACCCAGTCCTTCCTCCCCCGGGGCTGGGGCCATCAGGGCACCTCTTCCCTCCCTGTCTCTCCCTGGGCCCCATGGCCCAGCCGAGCTGGGAGCTCGTGGTTGCTCTGATAAGAGGGGAAAGCTGTTGAATACAGAAATGTGGCTGTGGGAAGTGGAGCCAGCAGGGCCTTGCAGGCCCAGGGGAGGAGGAGGAGGAGGAGGAGGAGGAGGAGGAGGAGAAACAGAGTACTGGGAGGGGTTCTTTCTCTTTCCCCTATGTCTTCCCCCCAGTCCCACCACTCCTGTGCATGTACAGCCCCATCCCTGTCCCCTTCCTCATCTCTGTCCTCATCTCCGTATCTGTCCCCATCCCTACCTCCATCTTTATCCCTGTCCTCATCCCCATCTCATCCCTGTCACTGGCCCATACCGATATCTGTCCTCATTCTCATCTCTGTCCCATCCCCATCCCATCCCATCCCATCCCATCCCATCCCATCCCATCCCATCCCATCCCATCCCATCCCATCCCCGCCCCTCCCCAGAGTCTGGTGGGTGCCGGCAGAGCCCCGGGGATGCTCAGGGATGCTCGGGGATGCTCGGGGCCGCTGTGCCAGGGGCACAGAGCCCAGCACCCCGTCAGGCCCCGGCTGCCCGTCCCCGCGGCTGCCGACGGCCGCTGCTCTCCCCTATCCCCCTCCCCTCTCTCTCCCCTTCTGAAAATTGATAATTAACCTTTTGTCCGTGGGGCTGTTGTGTTTATTTGGCGCAGGCGGCTGCAGGGCGCTGATATGGAAATCGCAGCCGGCAGCCAGCTCCCGTCCCCCCGCAATCTGCAGCCGCGCACAGCCGCTGGGCAGAGATAAGCAGGTGCTTATTCACAGCCCCGCAGCTGCCGCCGAGGGCAGCCCTACCTGATCACTCCAATCTCAGTGAAAAACTACTTGAGGTTGGGCTCCCGCGATGGAGAGAGGCGATAGGGACGCGCCAGACAGCTCCCCCGGCTCCCGCTTCGCCTCCCCGCGCCGCCTGCCTCCCTCTGCCCGCGTCCTCTCCGCTCCCTCCGTCTCCCTGCTCTGTCTTCCCTCTTATCTCCCTCTCCACATCCCTTTGATTTCTTTTTTTTTTTCCCTTTTTTTTTTTTCCCTTAAAGAATTTGTCTTTGTGTTCCCTGTGAACTCTCGGCAGCTCCCATCTCCCTGGCTTGGCCATCGCTCTCCTTCCCTCTCCCAGCTCCTGCTTTTGCTCCTGCATCCCCATTTCCCCGGGCTGGAGGAGGCAGATTTAAGCCCCATCCCAAGGCCAGGCTGGGCCGTGCCCCTGTCCCAGGCCCTTTTGGGAGGTGATGATCTCGGTTTGGCTCCGGCAGCTGCCGGTGATGTTTTGCTCACCGGTTGTTGCTGCCGCTTCCTTTTCCCCCTTGTTCCCCCACCCGTCGCTTTCAAATGGAGAGGGGAAGGCAGCGGGGCACTGCAGGTAGTGGGGCACATGAGCACGGGGCATTTCCAGCACTGGGGAAGCGTGCCGTGCCATCCTGTGCCGTGCCGTGCCGTGCCATGGCGTGTCCCGCCGAGCACGGGGCTGGCACAGCCCCGGTACGTGTGAAGGTGGCAACACCTCGACCGCCCCCCGGGGCTTTCTGACCTCGTTCCCCCAGCTCACTGCGAGTGTGGGGGCGGTGGGAGCCCGTCCTGCTTCTCCTTGAGCAGGGGGAAGTTCCTGCTCGGCAGCGAGAGCCGCTCTGACTCAGAGAGAAACCGGCCGGGAGCACCGGCGGGCTGGGGAGCGTGGGCAGGAGGGGTCACCTGTGACGGGGCAGACCCCGGACCCAGGGGTTCCCCCGTGCCAGGGGGGCCCCTCCACCCCCAGCGGTTCCTCTCCGTGTTAGGAGACCTCAGATGTTTCCCCTCGCCGAGCCAGACCCCGGGACCCCGGGGGTTCCCCTCCCTCGCTGAGTCAGAACTCCAGATCCCGGGGGTTCCCCCCTCTGCCAGGCCAGACCCCGGGACCCCGGGGGTTCCCCTCCCTCGCTGAGTCAGAACTCCAGATCCCGGGGGTTCCCCCCTCTGCCAGGCCAGACCCCGGGACCCCGGGGGTTCCCTGCACCCTGGGGCAGAGCTCGGGGGTCTCCCCCACGCTGGGGCACTCCCCGGCAGCCCGGTGCCTGCAGCTGTCCGGGCAGGTGCTCTCTGTTTCCTGGCGGAGAAAACCCTCCCGCCCGGGTGACACGGGGACACGGGGCCGCAGCTGCCTGGGATTTTCCTGGCCGGCCCTGAAACCCTCTTGTTTTGACTCGCTGCTCTGGGACACTGCCCAGAAGTTGCCACTCTGTGTCCCATGGCGAGCCTGGCCCTGGCCAAGGGGCAGCTTGGCAAAACCCCGAGCGATGACACAGTGCCCACCTGGGCCGGCCAGAAAGAAAAGGGGAAGAAGCCAGAGCCTGAAACACAGCTGGAAACCCTGCCAAAACCTCTGCTAGCCTTCAGTCCACACTCAGGCTGCTGTGCCTGTGCTGGTGGGGCACGGGCATCTCCAGGGTGGGCAGAATGGAGCTGGGGCTGCAGGATGTGGGGCTGGGGCTGTGCTGGGGACAGCTGTGACATCTCTCCCCAAACACACAGTCCTGGAAGGGTCAGGCTGTGCTTTGTAGCTTGTGGCCCTTTCCCCAGCACATCAGCCCCGTGCTGGGGATTCCCCTCATCTCCCTGCAGCACCCAGACCATGCTCGATGTCCCCTGGGGCTCGGGGCTGCACGCAGAGGGCAGAGACCCTGCTGGTGACACCCTGCTTTGCCCCCACAGCACAGCACAGCACCCCCACACCCTGGTACCTTCCTCCCATCCCTTCCTGGCCCCCCCGAGCCCTGGGCGGGGGGCACAAAGCGGGGAGCCCCGGGTACCATCTGCAGGAGCCCAGGTGGCCGCCGAGACACGCCATCTGCTCAGCCACCTTCGGGGACCGTGCAGGCGCTGCTGTATTTTTAGGACACGTTTCCTCCCTCCCACCTGCAGCCCAGAGCTGCCTTTCGGGTTTCTAACAAGTTGTTTCTCTCTCACTGACAGCTCTTGGGGAGCCCAAACGCCGGCACTGAGGGGCCTGGCCAGGGGTGCAGGGATGAGCTGCACAGGGGGGTCACCCCAAGTGCTGAGAAGGTCAGGGCAATGCTGCAGCTGCAGATCAGGGCAGGAGCGTGGGAAAACCTCATCCCATGGATGATCCCAGGCAAAGGGGCTGCAGCAAGGGGGGGTGAACTCCATGTTTGTGCCAGGCTGCAAATGGACAACCATGCCATGCCTTGCCATGCTGGTTATGCTGTGGCCCTGTGCACGGGGCTCCCTGTGCCAAGGTGCACCAGGACAGCCGTGCCATGCCATGCTGTGCCATGCCATGCTGTGCCGTGCCAGCCCTGCCATGCCAGTCCTGCCATGCCGGTCCTGCCGTGCCACTCCTGCCATGCCGGTCCTGCCATGCCAGTCCTGCCGTGCCTGTCCTGCCATGCCAGTCCTGCCGTGCCTGTCCTGCTGTGCTGGTCCTGCCGTGCCATGTTGCACCGTGCTGGCCCCTCGCAGTGAGGAAGTGAGGCCGGCGTGAAGGGGAAGTTGTTGGAAAGTCAGACCGGAATGGCTGATAGGGAAGGCAGAGCTGGGCTTGGTCACAGATGGTTCCTGTTGGGGAAGGACACGGGCGCAGCTGCCCGGCCACCCCCACCCGCCGCATTATCACTGCCCGGCAGCTGTTCACCTTCCCCTCGCCATGGGACACGGCTCCGCTGCCACCACGGCCCCGGCCGTCACATGAGCGGTCCTGGCGGCCGGGCAGGCGCCAGGCGGGCAGGACACCCCGCGCCCCTCCGGAGCTCGGCATCGCCAGCCCCAGCACAGCTCCTGCCCACACGTGGGACAAGGCTGGCGGCACCAGGCTCGGCGGGGCTCGCAGACTTGGGGTGCTGGCACCATCCCCTCAGGACTCCTCGGAGCGGACAGGGACCCCTCTTGGGCCAGGGCACCACGCAGGAGCAGCCAAGGTGAGACGCAGCGGCGGGAGGAAGGTGGCGGTGGCCGTGGCAGTGCCATGTGCCGTGGCACGGGTGACTCACCCCAGTGCCAAACACAGCCTTGGACAGGCAGGTGCTCCCCGAGGGTGGCACGTGGCTGGCCCCGGTCGGTGCATCTCCTTGGGGACCAGCCAGAGGGAACGGGGAGCTGGGACATGGCCAAGCCCATGGCAAAGGCACCATGGGGCTCCATGGGCTCACTGTCGTGGGGACCCATTCGGAGCCTGCTCTGTGATTAAACCTTTCCATAACGAGTAATCAGCCCCGAGGATGTTTTATTTCCAGCGTTTCAACCCTGTGTTTGCTGGGTGTCTGTGCTCTTTCTGGGATCAGCAGTTCACATCTGACCCCACGGGCTCTCCGGGTGCTGCTGCTGATGGTTTGCAGTGCAGAGGCTCCGTGGGGATGGAGCATCCCACATCCCTGTGCTGGAGCATCCCCAGGCACTGAGGCCAAGGGGCTGTGGCAGCTCTGGGGGGCTCGGGGGATCCGCTGGGCCCGTGCCCGGTGCGGACAGGAAAGCAGAGCCGGCTGAGTCACCGGTGTGAACAATGCTGGCCCCGTGCCTCGCTTCCCCTCACTCCCCACCCTGCTGCCCCGGCACCGCGCTCCGGCCGCAGCCCCCTGCCCACCCCTGGCACCTGCCCACGGGTCAGGGACACAGCTGGGACAGCACAAGGGCAGGGTTTGGGTGCACCCTGGGTGCTGCACCCGTTGTGCCAGTCCACCAAGGGTGGGGAGCCGTGCTGGGGTTCCTGTCCCCAGAGCTGGCACATGCCAGGCAGGGGCACGCTCCGAGAAGGCGCCGGGATGAGGTGGCGCGGCCGCGGGGCTCGGCGGGCACGGCGCTCCGGAAGGCTGCAGCCAGGGAGCCGTGCAGATTGCTGCGGGCTCACCGGGCTGCCCGTTAGGCTTTTGGCAGGAGAAATGTTTATTTTCTTGGCCAAATATCTCTGCAAACTTCCTGATTTCCTTGCGGCCGGCGAGGCAGTGATAGGGCTGGCGAGGCCGTTGCCGGCCCCGCTCTCCAGCCTCGGCACCGAGAGCTGTTATCTCTGATGCACAGCGGGCAGGGAAGAGGTGGAGAAAGGGAAATGAAATACAACAGAGGTGGCACATTTTTTGCTCTTGATAACAAGCCCTGCTTTTAGCCTGGGAACTTGGAAATGATGCAGGTGGCCAGAGACAGCCGCAACGTCCTCTGCTGCTGTGGCGCATCTGGACCTCGTAACAAATCCCAGACCTCACCCGGCATGAGCCCGTGGCTCCCCGTGGCATGGCCTGGCACGACACAGATCAGCACTGGCCTCCACGCAGCCAGAACCCAAGGCAGAGGATTTTGGCCCTGGGAAGGATCTGAAAGCAGCCCCAGGGCTTGGATGTCCATCCAAGCTGCGTGCGGAGTGAAGGCAGGCTCACACCACCTCCTGCTCGCTCCCATTGATTTTTGCAGGGATGCGAGGTGTTGGAAGCGCAATGCCTGCTAATTAAATTCCCATCACTATTGGGAACGATGCAGGCAGTGCAGCCTGTGGGATGGGGAGGACCAGGAAGGAGCTGGTCCCCAAGGTTAGGGTGGGAGAAGGGGAATGTGAACCTGTTGTGAACCCAAGAGCAGCTCAGGGGATTTTGTTCAGCATCTCCCAGTCAATTCCTGCTGGCCAAGGATGAGGCTGGCAGGACTTACCACTGGGTGCTGCTCCCATGGAGGTGCCAGCAGCATCACCATGCACCCCAAAACAGCTCCTGGAGTCAGGGCAGCACGTGGCCATCTTGGCTTTGCAGTTCAAACACTTCCTGGGCTCTCCATGGAAAAGAAAAGCTGGAAACTTTGCCCCTGGCAGCCCTAAAACCTGGAAGCACCCAGGGAATGGTGCTGTTTCCTAAAGTCTCCCATTTTTTAAGGCAAGCCAGTGATTTTCTGGAGCCAGCAGTGCAGGACAAGCAGGATGATAAGCAGTGGTTTCCCTTTGAACGCCATGAAGCATCAATGAATCTGTCAGCAAGGAAAACAGGATTTAAATTTTTTTTTATTTTAATGGGAGATGCTCTTTTTTTCTTTTCTATGTGGAAGTTGTGGAAAAGCCACAAAGACACTGGATCTGCTTCAGCAGCTGGTGGGGCTGCTCTTTCCAGCCCGATGCCTGCAGGGTGGGTGAGCTCAAGTCTGGGGACCCCCAGGAGTGGTCACGGAGGGAAGCCAGGCACAAGCGAAGCCCCTTTCCTGGGAAAGGCTGGCGCACGGCTCTTCCTGCCGAGCAGATGTCCCCGGGGCGGATGCAGCTGCGGCGGGCGATAGCCGGCGGGCAGGCGAGCGTCTTCCCCGGCCGCTGGCTCCCCACCGGCCCCTTATCTCCCTGCTGCATTCCCCGATGGATTAACGTGCAGGAAAATCCAGCGCCAGGGCTCCTGCTGCAAGCCAAATGCCAAGGGGAGAGCGCCGGGGGCTGTAGCCCGGCTCCCGGTGCTCCGTGCTGGCGCAGGGATGGATTTGGGCACTGAGATTTGGGCACTGAGATTTGGGCACTGAGATTTGGGCCACCACATCCGTGCTCGCAGCCAGGGCGATGGGACCGTCCACGGTCACACCGACCCTTCCCAGCCCAGCAGCTCCCTGTCCCTGCCGGGATGCTCCAAGCAAATGGGGGTTGGAGACCCCACAGCGGTGTAGGGCTTTGCATCACTGCAGCTTGGGGGCACTCGGCCACACGCCGTCACCAAGCTCTGCTTGCAGGGCACCCCTGGCACTGCCACATCCGGCGGGGACTCAGAGAGGTACCCAGGGATGCTCTGCTCCCCGAGAGGGAATGGATAGAGATTGAGAAACCCAGACGGACAGACAGACCCGCTGGGGGTGGCACAGGAAACCCGTGGCACGCCAGGGCTGAGCGCCGGCACGGCTCGGTGCCCTCGCCGGCAGACACCGTCCCGTGAGAGCGGCAGGGGCAGGACCCGGCACGGCACGGGGTGCCCGTGGAGGGACAGGGCTGAGCCACCAGCCTGGCCGGGGGCAAGGTGTGATGAACCAGCACCGTGGGCTTTTTTAAAAAGCCTGAGGCTTGTGAAGAGGGGATGCAGCCGGAATAGCAATCAGCTCGTCCCGGCACGCTGGGAAGCGCCGGGGCTGAGCCGGAGCCCCGGGAGAGCCGGGAGAAGGGGGAGTGCATCAGCAGCGGGAGGCACGGGGACAGCACTGGGTCCCCGCCGATGGCTGGGCACCCACAAGGTGTGAAAAGCGTCCCCATCACCGCGGTGGCTGCAGAAGCAAGAGGGGGCATCCAAGGGTGCCTTGGTGGCACCGTGAGCCCAGCAGCCACCGCGCTGCCCCTGCCTGTGTGCACGGCCCTGATAGCTGGCAGGGGTCATGTGCAGGGGCAGATATGGATGGCACGTGGTGGTGACCATTTCCTGAGAGGTTTTGCTACCAGTTGCCTTCATCTGCCCTCAGCGAGTACTTTATCTCCTGGCACGCACCTTGCCAAGGCCTCAGCGCTCCCCTTCTCCCCCAGGCTGTGCCTTGGGGTGCCCCTTCCCCTGGGACAGGTCCTTGGCACCCTCAAACCACTGCATGCAGCCTCTCCACGTGCACACCCAGCAGGGATGGAGGACACGACCCAGCACCGTGAGCACAGGTGATGGGTGATGGTGACACCCTCCCGTGGGACTGGGACACCTGTGCGGTGGGCAGGCATGGATGGGCACTGGGCAGGATGCTCGGCAGTGGGAGATGCCACCTCCCCACAACAAAGGGAGCACGGATCACCACAACGTGTGTGGCTCGTCCCCGCCCCGGGCTCGCCACGCCATCAATCACGCGCCAGCGTGACCGACACTGAGTCAGGACAGGAGTTTCCACCGTCTCCCACGGGTGGGGATGCACTGGGGCCCCATCCCGCCCTGGTTCCAGATTTGCCGGGGGAAGGATTGCCAGCCCGGGGCTGGGATGGATCCAGCCGGCTATCGGGCTCTAGCAGGCGCTTATCTCCGCTCCAGCCGTTAATTTCCCACCGCAGCGGAGCGGGGCCACCGGCTCTGCCGGGGCGGGGCCGGTCCCACCGCTTGTCCCCAGGGAGCCCCAACAGCACAGACCCCAGGGAGCTGAGGGATGGGGGAATGTTTTCCCGTAGGAATGCCAGACCCCCTTTTATCCCATCCATGGGACCCGGGCGTGTGGTGGATGGGTGGCCATGGAGCTCACAGCAGCCCCTGGCTGGGAGCGGGTTTGGGGCAGGAAAGGGTTAACCCGGGGAAGTTTGCTCACTCTCAGCAATGATTTAAACCAGACAGAAAGGTTCTGTCATCCATCACGCTAACAGCCAGATCATTGTGTTTTAAAGTGTCTGTAATTGCAGCAATACAGAGACCGGGAGGAAGATAAAGGCTGGGAAGATGCAAATGCCGAGGGAAGCAGCAGCCCCTTGCACCCAGCAGGGAGAGATCTGGGGACAGCCCTGGGGACAGCCGGGGCTGGGGGCGCCCAGGCGGCCTCCTGCATGGCCGTGGCACGGGGTGGGTGATGGGGTGTCTCTGGTGTGGTGGGCGCACCCCCAAAACAGCACAAGGGTACAAACCCAGTGACAGGGATGGGTAGGGAAGGGTCTGAGTAGGTGCTGGACTCCAAATATTGCCTAAGAATTACGTTTATCTTCCTCATTATCACTGGATTAGTACAAAGTGGCCCTCCTTTCCCTTTTCCTTCGGGATCCAGGGGATCCCAGCGATAGGGTACAAAGGAGGGTGGGAACTCGCCCAAAGCCTGCGAGGAGGTGGCCACGGCCATGGCCACGGGTGCCCCGGCTTTGTCCCAGCATCCCAGGCCACGTGCAAAGCCGCCGGCGGGGAATTATTAACATTCAGCTGAACCCCGCCGAATAAAGCGAGCTAACACAAATGTTTATTTTCACAGTAGTGAATTATGACTTCAATAGACCAAAATTACAGGCTGCGTGCGTGGAATGGGAACGCAGCAGCCCCTGCCACCCAAACGCCGCCGGGAGGCAAGGGGGGGACACGGTGGCTCTGTCCCCCTGCTGTCCTGCGGGGTGACGGTGCCACCTGCCCGTCCCGACAGTGCTTGAGGGGCTCGTGGGGCACGAGGTGCCAGGGCAGGGGGTGTTTGTTTCAGCAGCACCCCAAATTAAGGAGAGGTGGTGACAGTTCCCGGCAGGTCCCTGTGACGTGCTCGCGGCAGGGGGCTGGCAGGTCACAGGGTCATTGCCAGGCTTGTGGCACGGCACCAGCTGGGCACTCCCAGGAGGGTTTTGTGGTGTGTTCCAGGTCTGCACTTGGGTGTGTGACACCGGTGGCTGGGCTGAGAGCGTGGTCACCCCCATGGGCAGGTCCCTGCTCTCCCAGTGAGTGGTCTGATCCCGAAGGAGCCTTGTGCTGGCAGCCCAGAACTCTGGGAACACTCTTGGGCTGCCCCCATGATGCTGGGGGTCCACAACGCCTCGACCTGTGCTGGGAACCACGTGTCCAAGTGCCTGTGTCCCCAAGCACACGCGGTGCTGGCATTTGCATGTGCCAGCGGTGCCACCCATGCAAGGCCGGGTGCAGCTGTGTGGGGTGGATTTCCCTCCAGTGCTCCTGTGCCAGTGGGGCCACGGCACCTGTGGGGCTCCTGGGGAAAGGCTCCTGTGGGAACGGGGGCAGCACAACCTGGAGAACCACAGCCCCCTGGGAGCCCTCTGGGAGCAAGGGATGGAAGACTGGAGCTGAGGCTGGAAGGGCTGGGTCAGGGCTCTGCAGCACCTCCTGCCGTGACCCCATCAGTGCGGGGAGCTGGGCTGTGCAGTGACCATGCAGTGGTCATTTGGGTACCGTGTGGTAGCCCCATAGTGGCCAAGTGATGGCCATTTAGTGGCCATCGAATAGTCACTTAGTGGCCTTGTGATGATCATTTGCTACCTACAGAAAGGTCACTCTGTGGCCATGTGATTGGCATTTAGTGGCCAGGCAGTGGGCACACAGAGGCCATGCAATGGCCATTTACTGGCCAGGCAGTGGGCACACAGAGGCCATGCAATGACCATTTACTGGCCAGGCAGTGGGCACACAGAGGCCATGCAACGGCCATTTACTGGCCAGGCAGTGGGCACACAGAGGCCATGCAATGACCATTTACTGGCCAGGCAGTGGGCACACAGAGGCCGTGCAATGACCATTTACTGGCCAGGCAGTGGGCACACAGAGGCCGTGCAACGACCATTTAGTGGCCAGGCAGTGGGCACACAGAGGCCATGCAATGGCCATTTACTGGCCAGCCAGTGGGCACACAGAGGCCATGCAACGACCATTTACTGGCCAGGCAGTGGGCACACAGAGGCCATGCAATGGCCATTTACTGGCCAGGCAGTGGGCACACAGAGGCCCTGCAATGGCCATTTAGTGGCCAGGCAGTGGGCACACAGAGGCCATGCAATGGCCATTTACTGGCCAGGCAGTGGGCACACAGAGGCCATGCAATGGCCATTTACTGGCCAGGCAGTGGGCACACAGAGGCCATGCAATGGCCATTTACTGGCCAGGCAGTGGGCACACAGAGGCCATGCAATGGCCATTTAGTGGCCAGGCAGTGGGCACACAGAGGCCCTGCAATGGCCATTTACTGGCCAGGCAGTGGGCACAGAGAGGCCATGCAGCACTTGTGCAGTGGCCATGCCAGGGCTGTGCAGTGCCCACACAGTGTCCATGCCTCAGGGTCACTCTCTGGCTGTCCAGTGGCCACGCAGCTGTTCTGTGGCACCCAACCCTGGCTGTGCAGCAGCCGTGCTGTGCCAGTGACTCCGCCTGGCAGAGCTGCCGCTCTCCCAATCCCTGGGAAGCGGGCGAGGATGAGTAATGCACCGGCTCAGGGCAGTCGCAGAGGGAAGCAGCTGCCAGGCACAGTAATTACACACAGAGGCAGGGCTGGCTTCGCAGGGAAATTCGCAGGGAAACTCACAGGGATTGTGTTCCCAGTGCACAGGAGCAGCAGCGTTGTGGTAGGACTTGGGGAGGGAAAACTTGAATGCTGCGCCCCAGCCAGCACGGGGCACGCGGGAAGGGTGTGCCAGGCAGCCAGATGTGCACCGCTGCCCCGCAGCGCCGTGGGGAGGGTCCCACCGGCATTCCCAGCACGCAGCTGCCCGTGGAGCCCCACCGAGGCCCAGCAGAGTGGGGGGCACTCCAAGGCCAGGCCGGGATGGGCATATGGGACTCTGAGGGCTGTGCCTGTGGTCTTGTGGCTGCTTCAGTGCAACCCCAGCCCTTGGGCCCCTGGAGAGGGAAGCTGAGCAAGCACAGCTCCATCCCCCTGCAGCCCCCCAGCCCCTTGCAGACACCCCCACGCTGCTCCACCCCCTTGACTCTTCCCATGGCCCCGGACAAGTCCATGCCCGTTCCTTTGCAGTCCCTCCACCTCCCCCAAAACAACTCTCAGCTGCTTGCAGCTCCCCAAAACGTGTTACCCCGCCCCCCATGCAGCCCCCCACTCTCAGCTTTGCAACGCCCGATCTTTAGCATCCCCAACTCTGGCGATTTTGCAAACCCAAATCCCTGCAGCCTCCAAGCCCCGTACACCGCCGTGCACGGCCTTCTGGTCCCCACAGTGTCACCAGTGCACCCCCTGAAGCCCTGGGCAGCCCCACGTCCCCGTGCAGACCGCCGGGGTCCCACTCAGTCCCCCGGTGCCGAGCAGCCCCTCGGCTCCGTGCAGAATCCCTGGTGCCGCCCAGCCGCGTGTCCCCGTCCATCCCAGCCCGTTCCCGTCCCGATGCCGCCCATTCCCTGTCCCCGTCCATCCCAGCCCGTTCCCCTCCCGGTCGCGCATCCCGGGGGTCCCGCTCCGGTGGCGGCGGCGGCGGCGGGGCGCCCCCTGGCGGGCGCGGCGCGGCCCGGTCTAAGGCAGCGGCGCGGGCGGGCCCCGCTCACTCCGGGCCGGGCGGGCGGCGCGGCGGCAGCGGCGGCGCGGCGGGGGCCCGGCCGGGCACGGAGCGCGGCCGCGGGAGCCCCACGGCCGCGGCGCGGCGCCGGGAGGATGCGCCGCCGGGCAGCGCGCAGGGGGTGAAGCGGCCCCGCGGGTTTACCGCGGCTTCTCCGCCCTCCCCCGCTTCTCCGGTGCCCCCCCTCCGGGGGGAGGGGAAGCGCCCCGACCCCCGGAGCTGGCGGCGGGCGGCGGCCCCGGGCGCGGCGAGCGGCGGCGGGCAGGTGCCGGGGGCAGCCGCCGCCGCGGGGCCGCGCTCCGCCAGCGCCGGCCTTAAGCGGACCGGGGCCGCCGCCGCCGGGGGCCGCTGCCGGCTCTGCCCGTTCCTGCCGGCCCCGCCGGCCCCTGCTTTGGGACTTACCTCACGCCTCCGCCACACCTCAGGACGGTAAGTGCCGTCCGCCAACCGGGACGGAGACGGGGAGGCTGCCGGTGCCCGCGGAGGCTCCCGTGAAAGCGGGGCTTGGAATTCTCCAAGGGGGATGGGTTCGGGGGATGCTCTCGGTGCACGGGGGAATCGGAGGCTGCCGGTGCCCGGCGGGGCTCGTAGGGCAGAGGAGCTGTGGGTACTACCGGTGTTCGGAGGATGCTCCCGGTGCCCGGGGAGGCTCTCGTGGAAAAGGGGCTGAGAATGCTCCTGATGCTCGGGGGGTGCTCCCGGCGCGAAGGAGCCGAAGAGGCTCCCGGTGCCTGGGGGACTCTCCTGTTGTGCCGGAGTCCGAGATGCTCTCGGTACCCCGGCGAGGCTCCCGGTGTCGGGGAAGCTGCGGGTGCGCAGGGCAGGAAGAGGCTCCTGGTGCCTGGGGAACGTTCCCGGTGCGCAGGGGAGTCGGAGCCTCCCGGTGTCCGGGGGGTGCTCCCGGTGTCGGGGCATCTGCCGGCGCGCAGAGGACGGTGATGCTCCGTGTGCCCGAGCCAGCGCGGTCCCCGCCACGGCGGCGGAGCGGGGCAGGGCGAGCGGGGGGCACAACCGGGGCGAGCGGGCGCAGCGTTCGGAGCGGCTCCGCGGCGGAGGCAGCCCCGGAGCGGGATCGCCGCGCCCGTGGGCCCCGCTCCCATGCACCGCGCTGCCGCGGGGGCGGCGGAGTGCAGACCCCTCTTCCCTGCGCCGCCGGGGCGCTTCCTGCTCTCCCCTCCGTGTCCCCCGTCGCCGTTTCCCCAGCGCCGGGGCGGCGTGGGGCGGCACAGCGTCCCCGGGAACCCACGCGAGTTTGTGCCCACCCCCCAGCAGACCCCCCCCGGTTGTGGCTCCCGACTCGTGCCCAGCAGTCCAGCTCTTTGTCATCCCTGCATCGCTCCTCTCTGCCGCCAGCTCCGCATCCCACTCCGGCTGCTGTGGGCTTGGAGCTGGAGCCGTGGTGGGTGGCGAGGAGGAGCTGACCCACTCGGGAGAGTTTGCGGGAGGAATCCCGGGGCTGCTCTGGGAAGTTCCAGCTCCCGTCGTTCTGTGTTTTTGTGCGAGGACACGGGGCCGTGCTGGGGACACGGGGCTGTGCTGGGAACGCTCGCAGAGTCCTGGCGTGTGCCAGGGGATGTTTGTTTGGATGCGGATTTGGGAAGGAAGGCTGGCTCGGGAGTCTCCAGCGCTGCCATTCATCAGCGCCTGCTCTTGCTTTCCCTTTGGAATTGCGCTGAGCTGAGCTGGGCAGCCCGGCTTTGCCAAGGGAATGCTGCCGGCGGAGCGATGGAGCGAGGCTGGCCCGCGCTTCTCCGTGGCTCCTCCGCGACGCTGAGCCGGAGCACAAGCAGCTCTTCCCGTCATTCCCTCGCCGCTGGATGGTGCCTTCGGATACCGCAGAGCGTTTCTCTAGTTAAACACACCTTTTCTTGGAATTATTTTTTTTCTCTCTATTAGCCAAGAAAAACTTTGCAACTTTCCTTCGCTGTCGGAGAGGAGCCACTGCCGCTGCTGCGTTTCATTTTGTTTTTTTAATTCGAGGTCACGTGTGCATTGACAGTGTCTTTGATTCCAAGCGATGGTCTCGTCTCCAGCTTAGGAAGAGCTTTTGAGCTCTTCCCTCTGTTGTTTCCTCTCTGTTCAGGAACAAAGAGATTTTTCTGCCTTTAATTAAAAGGAATATTAATTCCCTGCTCCTTTGTCGAGCGACTTGAAGACACTGCAAACATCCGTCTGCTCGGCGCCGCGGCGGGGTGAGCTCTGCCGTGGTCCAGGGCATGGAGAAATGGGGGAACCAGCCTGAAATCCCACGGCAAACACGAAGCAGCAGCCGGGGAGGATGCTGACAGCCACGGTCCTCGGGTGAGGAGCCCCATGGAGCTGAGCTGCCGCCTGGGGTGGGCTCTTGGATCCTCAGAGGTTTGTGAGGCAGGTCCCCGTGCTCAGAGTTTCCACACAGGGAAAGATTCCATGGTTGGGGAGGTGAGTGGAGGTGAACTTGGCTGTGCCAAGGGGGTTTTCCCTGCCGGCTGCCTCCCATGCTGGCAGGTAAGGTTTTACCCGGGAGCCGACAGATGTTGGGTGTGTTTTGTTTGGAAAACGTGAGTGCAGATGTTGGTTTGTAGGGGGGAAAAGCCAGGACACAGCGCGGGAGAGGCTGTTCTCCCGTGGCTCTGGGTGCTGCCGTGGGCTGGGTGCTGGGTTTGGGCAGTGGGGAGGCCTCCCGTGGCTGCAGGATTTGCCTCTTACATTGGGAACTTCCAGGCTGCAGCATGGAAAAATATTCCGGTGCTCAGCCCCCCTTCAGGGCTGGGCTGCTGCAGGCAGGAGGGGGCTCTGGCAGGTCCCGTGGGGTACCTGGGGCTGGCAGGTCTCTGCCGACGTTCCTGGAATTCTGCTTCGGAGCCATGGATGTTTGCATGCCTGGAAAACCCCTGGAGCTGAGGCTCCTGCGGTGTCCGGCGGTGCTGTGGAAATGGGGTCTGGCTCCGCTCGCTGCCGTGAATCCCTGCTGAATTCTGGGGGCACTTTCGGCTCTGCCCGTGGTTGTGCACAGTCCCCTGTCCTGCAGCCACCTCGGGATGGTGTCTGCGTGCTGTGGGGCCCCCGGGGAGGAGAGGCACCCCATAAATATTTTACCTCTTAGTGGGAGTCAGTGGTCTGGCAGCGAGTCAACCAGGAAGTGCAGGGCTGCCAGGGAGTGCTGGCAGCGGGGCAGGAGCTGGGTCCCTCCTGGGGGGACACACAAATCCCCCCACACCAGCACTGACCCTCCTCAGCCCCCAGCCCGAGCAGCACGGTCACAGTGAGCACAAGGTTTGGGGCAGATCAAGGCCGGGTACTGTGAACCAGGCTGGGAGGGACCAGGGACAGCCCATGGGTTAAGCTGGGCTTAACGGCTGCTGCTGGGGCCGGGGATGCGGTCGGAGCTGCAGGTCGGGTGCTGCAGCCTGGCCTGTGTTTCCAAGCTGGATCTCACGTGGGAGATGGATTTAGATGCCCAGCAGGATGGGGACAACAGGAGTTGCCAAGCGGGGATCAGTCCTTGCCAGCCGGGGGCAAGAATAGGCTGGTGGCTCAGAGGGCACCCCCTGCCTGGGTGCCCTGGCCTTAGTGCCATTGACCGGTTTGGGGTTATTTTTAGATTTCCTGAAGCTGTTTTCTGCCCACCCTCCCACTGAGCTCAGGCTGCCCAGGGGAAACCCCACCTTGACAAACCCCCAGCTTTCCTTCGGAAGATGCTGACCGATGGTTCCAGAAAACATCCAAGGGATTTCCTGTTTATTTTGCAAAATTCTCATTAATATTTTTTCCTGTGTTCTTTGATTCAATTTCACATGGGCAAAATCGCCTTGAAATGGAGCCCGTGGTTCAAAAATAGACAAAGAGTCGGTGAGGCAGCAGCCGGGAGGCTGTGGGAGAGCACGGCCGGATCCGGCACCCCTCGGAGCCGCTACCAGCCTGGCGCCCGCGGGGCAGGGTCTGGCACGGGGTCCCTGGGGAGCCGGCGGCGCCTCGGCGTTCCCACGCTGCAGGGACCGCGCCGGGAGCTGCGGCGGTGTGGAGGGGGAGCTTTCCCTTCTCCAGCCACTCTCTGCCTCCAGCATGCCCCGAACCCGCTGCGTGTGCCGCTTGTCCCTGCTCCAGCCACCAGGGCCACCTTTGGGCATGAGCATCCCCGTGCACACGGCTGCAGAAACCCCCGGCTGGGCGTGGGGCCGGTTTTGGGGTGCCCCTTTGGCAGTGCTCTGGGGGATGGTGCAGCCCAGGCGTGGGTGTTTTCTGGGTGGGGGCAGCTCCGGCAGGGTCAGCCCCAGCCCTGCTCCTCTCCAGGTGTTCCGGGCTGCCCGCGGCACTGTTTACTCCTGGTGTTTAGCCAGGATATTTAATTTCCAGGAGTGTAAGGCAGCTGGGGAGCAGCAGGGTGTGTGTGCCCACCTCCCTGTGCCACCCCAGTGGGATGAATCCGACGGTGGCAGCGGGCGCGACTCTGCAGCAGATATTGTGGCATGGCTGGGTGCTGCTGGCCGATAGATCAGGGAGACCCCCCAAACTGCCCCTGTGTGTGGGGGACCCCTCCTCCCAGCCTGTCCCCTCGCCAGCAGCCACGTCGTCGCCAGCCGCTGTTGACTCACAGACTCCGCTGTCGAGTCCCCGGGCTGAGGCCGAGATGCTTTTGCAGGCTGGGCTGAAATGCACAAAATGTTCGACTTGTAAAATATGTAGCGTGAGAAAATAGCCTTTTCTGCTCTCCTCCTCCTCCTGCCGCCGCTCCCTGCCCCATCTGCTCGCTTGGAAAGCTTCCCGCAGCCGGGGGGGCCGGCGGCGCCCGGGGTCCCTCGCCAGGGATGGCACCCACCCCGCGCAGCCTCGGGGCCACCGCTCGGGGCCGGGAGGGCTCCCGGGGGCAGCACGAGGATGCGCTCGGTCCATGAGGACGCTGCCTCCTCGCTCCTCTCGCCGTCCCAAAGTTTCGCTCTGTCCCGTGGACACGTTTGGAGAAGGAGCGCGGGGCTGGCACCGGGAGTGCCAGCGGGGCTGCGCCGCCCGGCGCGGGGGGTGACGCAGGGGCCTTGGGGCATCCCGTGGGGCTTGGGCTTTCCAAAACCTCTCCAGAGGGTCCCGGGAAATCCCCGTGCGAGGCGCCCCGGCAGCCCCGGGAGGGAGCCGCCACGCCGGAGCTGGCCACGAGCCACGGTTTTCACCTTAATCCATCATTATCTGGGCACATTTCGGATCCTTGCCAAGAGCAAGGTGGGAAGGGGGGTGTAAGCATGCTTTCCCTATTCCCCTGCCATCCTTTTTGCTGCCTGTGTGTAATTAACAGAGTAATTAAAAACAGGATGAGTTAATTGGTATTCATTTATGTGGCAGATGTTTTTAATTGAGATACGAAACAATTTACCTGTTTACATAAACAATAGCAAATGAAGGCTTGTAAAACAGAGAGGGCACCCTTTTTTTTTTTTTTTCCTGGCTTTTTTGTTGTTGTTTCGAGGAAAAATCAAACCCATCCCCATCCCCCACCCCCGGCCACGCCAGCTCGGGGCGAGCGGGAGCTGCTGGCACCGCCTTGGTGGCACCGAGCCAGCTGGTTTGGGTCCCTGGGTGTATGGCTTTGGCTTGAAAACTGGGATTTTGGGGTTTGTGGAGAGCCTGGCTGCGGGAGCTGCTGTCCCGTGTGGAGCTGTGCTGTCACTGCCACACCGCGGGAGGTGGAAGGGCACCGGGGGGGGGGGCTTGGGACCTGCTGGGAGTTGATGGCCTGGAGTTGCCCGTGGGGCATCTGCCAGCAGCGCTGGTGCTGCAGGATGTGGGTGCTGAGAAAGCAAAGCCCACTGGGATGTACCTGAGCTGGGGAAAATCTGCTTTACCCCGGAATTGTGCTGCTGGGAGGTGTCCCAGCTGGGCCAGCGGCACAGGAGCTGTCTCAGGATGCCCGTGGGGAAGGTGGGGATGACCTGCAGGGGCTGCCCAGGACTGGAGCTGGCTGAATCTGGGTTCCTTCACAAATTGTGCAGAGAGTTTGATTAATTGGATTTACTTTTGAAGGGCTTCATTTCTGCTGATGAGTGCTGGGTGTGGATTGCTCCCTGCTGGGCTGGCTCCCCAAAATGAGCACCTGGGACACCCTGGTGATGGATGGGCAGCATCCCTCCAGCATCATGGTGGAATCGTGGAATGGTTGGAATTGAGAGGGGCCTTAAGGCTCACCTCATTGCCCTGCCATGGGCAGGGACACCTTCCACCAGCCCAGGGTGCTCCAAGCCCTGTCCAGCTTGGCCTTGGACACTTCCAGGGATCCAGGGGCAGCCACAGCTTCTCTGGGCACCCTGTGCCAGGGCCTGCCCACCCTCACAGGGAAGAATTCCTTCCCAATGTCCCACCTAAACCCACCTTCTGTCAGCATCCCACAGCTGCACTTCTGCTTTCTCGTGCTCCAAATGCAAGTGGGGATGAGCTCCAAGCTGCCTGTTGTCACCTTTGTCACCATGGCCCCAGGGAGGGGGTCAGGATGGGTGCAGGGGAGGAGAGAGCTGATGGTGCCCGGAGGTCCCACCAGCTCTGCCGGGCTGGTGCACGTGGCTGGCGCTGCTGCCCGGCCTCAGGCGCTGCACGCTTCCAAACCTGCTCCAGCTGGGACAGCTCCGGCCCTGCCATCTTATCGGGGAGTTGTTCTTGGCCCCGCTGGCTGCGGCAGCTGAGGAGCAGGAATGCTTCCCTGCTTTTGTTTCGGAGGCAGCCTGGCTTGGGGAGACGTCGCCTCCAGCATCTGGATTTCATTTGTGGCCATTTGGAGAGCATGAAGGATGCTGGGCGCTGCATTCCCTTTAACCCCTTCTTCACCCGGGAAGCTTTGCCTGCAGGGAGCCGGGGCTTTCCAGTGGCCACATCCAGGGCAGCTCCCTGCCTGCTTCATCCCCATCCCTGGGGAAAGGAGAGCAGAGCAGCCGGCCCGGGCGCTCCGCACTCATCCCGGAGCTGGCACATCCCACTTGTTGCCCGGGTAGGAGGCAGAGCCCCGGGCTCGTGGTGGCTGCACGGGTTCCCTGGGGCTGTGGGAAACAGCAAACGCCGGGCTGGGATGGCTGCCAGCCCCATCCCTCCGGCGCTGGTCCTGTCCCCCCGGCTCCAGGCTGCAGCATGCCGTGTGCCCACTGGAATCTTGGCCGTGTGACAGCGTCACCCCAGCAGGGACCCTGCCCCGGGGGTTAAACCCTGCGGTGTGACAAATGGGGGGCTCGGGGTCACACAGGGGTGTGCGGGGGTCCGGCATCCGCTGGCCCCGGGGGGCAGGGTGGGGAACAGCCGCTCCCGCCAGCCCAGGAGAAAATACTAATCCTTTTATTTTTATATTATTACTTATTCATCTGGGCTGCACAGACCTAATGGAAACCAGATGGAGGAAAACAGACACGGCCCTGAGCGGCTGGGACAAATTACCCCAAAGAGAGAAAAAAATAGAGGGAAAAACAATTCCAGTGGAGTTGGAGTTGTGCTGGGGAATTGCTGTTTGAAGGTGCTGAGGGGAGGCTGCACTTTGCTCCCCAAAATCTTCTTTGCTCTCCTGGAGCTCATCCCATCCTGCAAAGGACCTGGGTTGGTGGCACAGTCGTGGTTGGGTCCTCTGGGCATTCCAAGCTCTTTATCCCGTTGGATTTGGGACTATTCCTGTGCCTGCCTGGCTGTGTTTCCCCAAACACCTCGGGGAAAATTTAAAACTTAAAGGCAAAAAAGAAAATACAAGAAAAACCAGAACCAGGCCCCATTTCCCTGAGTGCTTGCTGAGCTTGATGGAAACTTTCCTGCTGATGGGAAGCTGTGGAAAAGCCATGTCAGTGCCAGGATGAATGTATCCATGCTTTCTCCTTGGTGTGGGACTGTGCACGGAGCCAGGGCAGTGAGGGGGACCGGAGCTGGGATGGGGATGCAGGCAGGGACCATTCCAGGGATGCAGGCAAGGATGCTGCCAGGGGCGTGGCAAGGACAGGGATGGTGCCAGGGATTCAGGCAAGGATCGTGTGGGATCCAGGTGCTGCAGCTGTGACCCTCACAGGGTCACACTCTGTGCACACTCAGGGCTCATCCTCTGCCCTCGGAGCTGGATCCTGCTCTGCTGAGTGACGGGGGAAGCCTGGAAGGCTGGAGAAGTTTTGCCCAGAGATGGACATTTCCACAAAAAAGAAAATAAAAGCTTTTCAAAAACAAACCGTTTCTTCTGGCAGGCCCTGTGAGGAAGCTGAGGTTTTGGGGTGAGGGAAGCTGCGTGGTCTTGGGGTTTCTCCTGTGGCTGGGGAGGGAGAAGGGAGCGAGGAACGGGGAACTGCAGCATTCACATCCAGGTGTCTGCAGCATTCCAGTGTGCTGTGGACAGAGAGGGATACCCATGGTGCTGGAGCCTTCCAGAAGGATCCTGTGGGTGACCAGCTGAGATTTTGGCTCCTGCCACCATCTCCTGGCGCTCCGTGCGCCGCCGGCTGCGGCACAACCCCGACAGCATCTCCGTGGGGATCAGGCCCTGCTTTGACTCAGCCCGGCCAATGCGCTGTGCCCAGGTTCAATTAATCTCCCCACAGTTATCCTGGATTAAGGATGAATATTGGATTAGTGATTATCAGCCAGGCCAGGTGGGAGCGTGCCAGGGCACAGGGGGGACCCCATGGCCGGGGGTGGCCGTGGTGGCTGCTTCCATCTTTGGCCAGAGCCAGCGGCAGCGCGGGCACGGTGACAGATCCCCACAGCTGCCAGCACTTGTGGCCACCCGTCAGGGCCAGCGTGGCAGCCGCGGGGCCCAGACCCTGCCCCGGGGCCGTGTCTGCAGGGGATGGTGCTGCAGGGGATGGTGGTCCCCGCCGGGAATGCACTGCTGGGAGTTATTTGGGGTTGGGAGGGAGGCGGCAATGCCCGCTGGGGTGATGGTGATGGCCGGAGCTCCACGATCCCTGGATTGCAGGATCTGGCCTTGCAGGGCCACTCGGGTCTGGGGGGGACAGTCACTGGTGGGTGTGCGGGTCCTGCTATCGTCACTGCCACTAAACACTGGCTGTAATGATCCCACAGTCTCTGCCAGGGGCTGTGCCAGCCCTGGGTGATGCTGCCAGGGATGGTGAGGGGTCAGCAGGAATTCCCAGGATGTGTCAGGAGGGTGCTGTGCTGTGACAGCAGTGATGTGACACAGGCTGGGGCAGGGCTGGCACGGCAGGGGCAGAGCGGTGCCAGCACTCTGTGTCCCTGCACAGGGCACTGTCCCCACCTCTGTGCAGACGAACTGCAGGTCCATCACCCTCCCCACCATCCTGTGGCACACAGAACACTGGGCACTGTCCCTGTTACCTGAGTTCTGCAGTGGCACCGGCGATGCCCAGGCCAGCCCAAGGTCTCCAGGTGTCCCCTCTGCCCCTGAGCCCTGTTTGCCAGGGAATCATGGCCCTGCCTGGCACACCCTGCTCACCACCCCGTGCCCTCTTCCCGCAGATAACGCGGAGACTCCGGCCGCCGCCATGCCCGACTCGCCGGCCGACGTGAAGACGCAGGCCCGCTCCACGCCGCCCAGCATGCCCCCGCCGCCGCCCGCCGCCTCGCAGGGAGCCACGCGCCACCCCTCCTTCACGCCCAGCACCAGTGAGTACCGCTGGGGACGGGCTGCCAGCCCGGGGCCGTGCCCTCAGCTCCGCCTCGCGCGTGGCACCCGGGGCCAGCAGCGTGCTCAGAGCCCGGCGCGGTGCTGGCGGTGACATGGGGTGACATTACCTGTCCTCAGGCTGGAGGCTCTCCTTGGGTGCACGTTGCCAAGCCGTGGTTCCTGCAGGGAGCACCGTGGCACTGCCCGTGGCCAGCAGTGCCCTGTGAGGTCCCTGGGGACAGGGACATCCTGCTCTTCTGCCAGCCGGTCACCAAGTGCTGGCACAGGGCAGTGTGTGGTTGGAGGGCGGTGGGGGTTGGGGGGGGTTCTTGTGGATCAGAGATGGCCCTGTGGTGGGTCCCATGCATGTGGGGACACATCTGCCACTCTGCATGTGGCACCCAGTGGTGGCAGGGCAGTGTCATGGCCAGCCACAGTGGCTGGGACCTCCTTGCCCTGCCCAGGCTATGGCGTGGTGGCATCAAGGGACTCCAGGTGGGACTTTCAGTCTCTGTCGTTGGACTGGGGACAGCCACCCAACGCGGTGGTGGCACCCGAGGCACGTGGGCTCATTGCACACCTGCAGGGTTTGCACCAGGGATCTGTCACGGTGCTGGCGTCACCATCCTGGCACGTGGATGGACAAGGCACATGCAGTGCAGGATCCAGGCAGGCAGGGGACAAGGCTGGCCCCCTGGCAGCAGTGGCAGTGGCCACTGCCAGCGGCTGCTCCAGCTCTGCTGAGACTTTTCCTGGGCACGCGCATGCGCAAGGGTTTTGCTCGTGGCTGTTTCTTGCTCAGAAAAACCCAGTGGGGAAGCAAACACCCCAAAACAACCCCCAAGATCCATCCCCTGACACCTGCAGCCCCCCAGCAGCGCTTCTGGACTCTAGAAATCAGCTCATGCTCGGCTGTGCTTGGAGGGGGTTTGGGTGTCAATCCCAGCCCTGTGCTGATGTGGCAGCCCAGGTGTGGCTGGGTCTGGGATGAAGGACTGGGGAGCAGGCGGCCTCTGCACCACTGCTCAGCATGGAGCAGGGTTTGAGACACAAGGCTGGGGGCATGGAGCAGCTTGGCATGGACATCATGGCATTTTGGTTGTTTTTGGCTTTGAGGGACTTCATTTGGTCCCTAAAATGTCAGGTCTTTATCAGGCAGCCGAGCATCCATCCCCTGACCCCTCCCTGTGGCTGCAGTAGGACGCAGGGACCCGGCTCCCTGGCGGGTCTGGCGGCTTTGCCCATGGCACACGTGCCCGTGGTGAGGAGCATCCCGTGCAGGGCTGGAGAGCTGCCCCCTCTGCTCTCTCATCATAGCGTGTTTTATTTTGCTTGCAGATCGAGATGCTGGCCCTCCGACGTTTCTGCCTCGCGGCCGTTTTCATGGTTGCTTGAAATGGTCGATGGTCTGTCTTTGTAAGTAAAATGAAACACCCGCTCTCATGAGAGACCCGAGCGCAGCCGCAGCCCCGGGGGTGCTCCCCGTCGCCAGCCCCTCGCCCTGCCCCGGCGGGTCACGGGGACGGGAACCCCAGCCCCATCCCGGCCCGGGGACATGTGTGGTGTCCAACTTAGGAGCGCACCTGTCGCGGGAATAAAAGCAGTTGTGGCCGCCGGGTTATTTTTGGCACCTCTTCAGCGGGCGGCGGGCGCTGCCCGGCCGGAGAGCGAGCGGGACCCCCCAGAGCAGGCAGGGCTGGCAGGGCAGCACGGCACCCCCAGGTCAGTGAGAGCCTAGCGGGGACAGGCGCGTGCGTGCCGGGGGCCGCGGGGCGACGCGCCGTCGGGACGTGGGTGACGCGTGTTGTCACCCGTGCTGGCTGGGACACGGGTGATGCGTGCCGTCGCCTGCGCCGTCGGGACGTGAGTGACACATCTTGTCACCCGTGCTGGCCGGGAAAAGGTCCGTGTGGGGCTGGTGCAGGACAGAGTGGTCTGCCACTCTGATGGTTGGTACCCCAAAATATCCCCCCTAGGTCTGCTGGTGTGCGGTGTTGAGGCAGCTCCTGTCCTTCCTGACCGGGCAGTGGGGACAGAGGTGGCAGTGTTCTGCAAGCCAGGCTGGGCTCCATGGGCTCTCTCTGGGAGTGCTAAGCTGCTCCCCAAGGGGCAGGATGGAGCCCCTTCCCTTGGCTGCCTTGGCTGTTGAGGAGCTGGGTCGGGCCCTTGCTGCACTGGAGGATGCTCTGCATCCCCTCCTGCCCTGCAGCCCCCACAGCACTGGGACCAGTCCAGGATGCAGCCCCAGGGATTCACCAGCATCCTGAAGCCTTCCAGGGGGTGCCAGCCCCACATTACCCAGCAGGACACGCTGGTCCTACCATCCCAGCCTTGTCCCCATGGTGCCAGGGCACAGCCACCCACTCTGACCTCCCATTCCCTGTCTCCCCAGTGATGAACGGGAGCAGCCACTCACCGACCGCCATCAACGGGGCTCCGTCCACCCCCAACGGGTTCAGCAACGGGCCGGCCACCTCCTCCAGCGCCTCCCTGTCCACCCACCAGCTCCCTCCGGCCTGTGGTGCCCGCCAGCTCTCCAAGCTCAAGCGCTTCCTCACCACCCTGCAGCAGTTCGGGAACGACATCTCCCCCGAGATCGGGGAGCGGGTGCGCACCCTCGTCCTGGGGCTCGTGGTACGTCCGTGGGCTGAGCCACGGGGACCCCGCATCTGAGGATCCTGGGTTTTCTTTTGGGGATGGAGATGCTGCTAAAAGGGAAAGAGTGGCCTAGATTGATCTAAATCCTGGAGGAAAGGGGGTTGTTTTCCCAGCGTCTCCTGGGATCTGCACAGCCAGTGCAGGGTTGGTCCTGGCTGCTGGCATCGCCTTGAGCATGGTTTTCCCTTGAGTGTGGTTTCCCTGTGAGCCTGGAAGAGGAGCAGGAATGGGGGAGGAACAGCCAAGTGTCCCCAGGGATGCGGGGGCTGTGCCAGGGGTGCTGAGCCCAGGCTGTCCCCACAGAACTCCACCCTCACCATCGAGGAGTTTCACGCCAAGCTCCAAGAGGCCACCAACTTCCCGCTGCGACCCTTCGTCATCCCCTTCCTCAAGGTGGGTCTCCAGCCTGGGCAGGGCGGGATTGGTGGCAGCATTTCAGCACAGGGGATTTGGGGATGGCTTTGGGGCTGGCAGCTGCCTGTGGGTCTGCCCGTGTCCCCCCAAGGCACGTGTGTACCCCCACACGTGTGGAGTCACACAGGGCCAGGGCTGGTTGCAATAACGCGAGGGGTCAGCCCAGCTGGTTGCCATTTGCAATTCATTAAAAATCCCCACTATTTTTTAATGTGCCTTTTAATTTCACGCTGACTCTGCAGTGTCACCCCGCTCCAGAGAGATTTGCCTGGCGCTGGCACGCCTGGCAACACCGGCACTGCCAGCAGACGTTTGAGCCCAGTGTCCCCTCTCCTTTGTCAGCAAAGGAATAATTAAAAAGTGCAAAATAGCCCCTTTTCCACCTCAGAATGCCAGCCCCCCCAGAGCAGGGGTCCGTGAGTGGAGGTCCATGCTCATCACAGGAATCTGCTGGAGTGGTCTGCTCCAGGCTGAGCTGGAGGGCGACAGCAGAGCCCCCTCCCCTCCTGTCCACTTTGCAGGGTTTTTGGGATCCATGGGAGCAGGGAAAGGTGAGCGGCCAGGCCCCGGCAGGCACTGGTGGCCCTGTGGCTCCAGGCAGGCTGGGATCCATCCCCGCTGTCCCAGTGCCAAGAGCGCAGCGGCCGCGCCGGCCGCCCTGGCACCCCGCTCCCAGCTGTTCCCACCACCCGGCCCAGATGTTTCTCATTATCCTAACTGCAACCAGCCGGGCTCGGCGTGCTTCCCAGACTGGGGACTTGCTGTTTTTGTGGGATTGCTCCCCCCCGGCCAGGGAAGGGAAGGGGAGGGAGGGTCTGGCCCTGCTCACCGCAACTGCAGCTCGGGCTCGGGCGCTAACGTGTCCCACAGATGGGATTTGGCTGCGGCTCAGCTGCCTAAGGCAAAATCCAGGACTGGCAGCCAGAGCGCCGGGCAAAAGGGGGTTCTGCTGCTTAATTCCTGCTGCTCCTGGGGCTGCAGCGCCGTGGGGGGACACAGTGGGTGGGAGGGGAGTTCACAGTTGATCCTTACAGCTGTGGGTACCACAGGGGCTGGGGGTCCCACAGGTGGCAGTTGCCAGGGAGCAGTTGTAGGGACAGAGTGGCTGAGGTGGCTGACCTGGCCCAGGGATGATGCTCTGCAGCCCCTGCCACGATGCAGGAGGGCTCTGTTGAAGCTGTGTCTGAACCCTGTGGGGTGCCATACACGTCCCCCCAAAGCCCACCTGGCCCCTGGCTGCTCTACTGGCATCCCAAGGCTGTCCCCTGGGGAAAGGGAGCAGGACCCCAAAGGGAAGGCACCCCCTCGCACCCCCTGCCCATGGCGAGCTGGGGGCACAGCCAGGCTGCTCCGGGGGGGCTGCGGGGCCGTGGACTGGACTGTCACCTCCCCCCCGCAGGCCAACCTGCCGCTGCTGCAGCGGGAGCTGCTGCACTGCGCCCGCATGGCCAAGCAGACCCCGGCCCAGTACCTGGCCCAGCACGAGCAGCTGCTGCTGGACGCCAACGCCTCCTCTCCCATCGACTCCTCCGAGCTGCTCCTGGAGGTGGGCGAGAGCGGCAAGAGGAGGACGCCAGACAGGTGCCAGCCGGGATGGGGCGTGGGGCATTTTTCAGGGACGCACCCCTGAAAAGGGGAGGTTGTTCCAGGGGGCCCAGTGGGGACCAACCTCCTCTCCTCCGGCCAGGACCAAAGAGAACGGTTTGGACCGAGACCCCCTGCACCCCGAGCACCTCAGCAAGCGGCCGTGCACCATGAGCCCAGCGCAGCGCTACAGCCCCAGCAACGGGCTGAGCCACCCCCCGAACGGGCTGGGGCACGCGCCCGCCGGCCCCCCCCTGCCCCAGCACTACCGCCTGGAGGACATGGCCATGGCACACCACTACCGGGACGCCTACCGGCACCCCGACCCCCGGGAGCTCCGCGAGCGCCAGCGGCCCGCCGGTGAGCCCTGCTGTCCCCATGCACGGGGGGAACGGGGCTGGGAACCCCCTGAAGGGAGGGGGGTCCTGCAGGGGGGCTGACCCCGCTCCGTTCTTGCCTTGCAGCCGTGCACGGGACGCGGCAGGAGGAGGTGATCGACCACCGGCTCACGGACCGGGAGTGGGCGGAGGAGTGGAAACACCTCAACAACGTATGTAGTGTCCCTGCCCCATCCGTGTGTGTGTCCTTCCACTCTGTCCCCAGTCCCTCAGGGGGCTTTCCTCCCGAGCATCCTCTGCTTCCATAGCCAGCTCAGCACCCCGGAGCTGGCACAGCCTGGCATGTCCCGAATCCCCCTGCCCAGCACCGGGCACCACAGCCCCCCGGCTGCCTGCAGCAGAGCCCCTTCCCCATGCCTGCTGTTGCCCCCGCAGCTGCTGAACTGCATCATGGACATGGTGGAGAAGACGCGGCGGTCGCTGACGGTGCTGCGGCGGTGCCAGGAGGCCGATCGCGAGGAGCTCAACCACTGGATCCGGCGCTACAGCGACGCCGAGGACATGAAGAAAGGCAGCCCCCCCTCCGCACGTCCCCACAACTCCTCCTCCGCCGCCACCGAGGCTCCCCAGTTAGGTACTGACCCCCGGGGCCACGGGCCGCGTGCGGGGGCTGCGCCCGCTCTGGGTGCCTGCGCCGTTCTCCCGGGGGTCTGGCACTGCCGGCGGGGGCGTTCCAAGGGGATGGCATTTCCTAAGGGCATCCCCTCTCTCCTTCGCAGACGCTCACCGGGACTTTGCGCCGCGGCCGCTCTCCGGGTACATGCCCGAGGAGATCTGGAGGAAGGCTGGTGAGTGCGGGGTGGGCACCAGCCCCCGGCAGGGTGCTGGGCCGGAAAGGGCTCTGCCCCAGCTCCTCTCATTTGGACGCCTGCGGCGCAAGAGGAATTTGGGGTGGTTTTGCGGGAAGGGGGGATGCTGGGGCAGCGGCACACCGCGGCCACGCTCGGCTGCTGCCTTCCAGAAGAAGCCGTGAACGAGGTGAAGCGCCAGGCCATGTCCGAGCTGCAGAAGGCCGTGTCGGATGCCGAGCGGAAAGCCCACGAGCTGATCACGACGGAGCGCGCCAAGATGGAGCGGGCCCTGGCCGAGGCCAAGCGCCAGGCGTCCGAGGATGCCCTCACCGTCATCAATCAGCAGGAGGACTCGAGCGAGGTGGGGACCCTGGGGGGCAGGTTGGTGGCAGTGCTGGTGTGTGGAACCTGCTCGTCATGCCATCGAGGTTGCAGCATCTGCATGCAAGAGTGGGAATGGGAGCGTGCAGCAGCACCCTGGGATGGGAGGAGAGGGGAATTCCTGCACCGAGATGGGGATGCAGCCCCGTGGGCAATGATGGGGTGCATGGTCCTGGATGTGGCTGCAGTCTAGGATGATGTGCATGGTCTGGGATGTTGTGCATGGTCCAGGGTAGGGTTGTGTGGTCTGGGATTAGGGGGACCTGGTTCAGGATAGGGGAGCACGGTCCCAAATGGGTGTGCCTGGTCTGATATGGAAATACACAGTCTGGGATGGATGTGCTCACTAGGATGGATGTGCAGAGACTGGGATGGATGTACACATTCTAGGATGGATGTGCACGCTCTGGGATGGATGTGCGCAGACTGGGATGGATGTGCACACTCTTGGAGGAATGTGCACGCTCTGGGATGGATGTGCACAGACTGGGATGGATGTGCACACTCTTGGAGGAATGTGCACACTCTGGGGTGGATGTACATGGTCTGGGGTGGATGTGCACACTCTGGGATGGATGTGCACAGACTGGGATGGATGTGCACACTCTTGGACGAATGTGCACACTCTGGGGTGGATGTACATGGTCTGGGATGGATGTGCACACTCTTGGACGAATGTGCACACTCTGGGGTGGATGTGCACACTCTGGGATGGATGTGCACACTCTTGGACGAATGTGCACACTCTGGGGTGGATGTACATGGTCTGGGATGGATGTGCACACTCTGGGATGGATGTGCACACTCTGGGGTGGATGTACATGGTCTGGGATGGATGTGCACACTCTGGAATGGATGTGCACACTCTGGGGTGGATGTGCACACTCTGGGATGATGGAGTGCCCAGTCCCGGGTGAGGGTGCACAGCCTGGCTGGGGTGCACGTTCTGGAGCTGAGGCCGTGTTCCCGTTCCCGCAGAGCTGCTGGAACTGCGGGCGGAAGGCGAGCGAGACGTGCAGCGGCTGCAACACCGCGCGCTACTGCGGCTCCTTCTGCCAGCACAAGGATTGGGAGAAGCACCACCACGTCTGCGGGCAGACTCTGCAGGGGCTGCCGGGCCCCGCCGCCCCCGGGCCGGGCCAGCCCGACGGGGTGCCCGCCATGGCCAGCAGCCCCAGCGAGGCGGGCTCGGTGGCCGCGTCCCGCGCTGGCACTCCGGCCACGCCGGCGCCGCTGGACAGCGCGTCCCGCTGAGCTGCCCTCGGGCTGGCAGAGCCACGGACTGCACCCTGTGCAATTTCCTCAGCTACCTGACTCGTGTGACCTCCGAAACGACCTCTCTAGCTCTCACAACTAATCCTCACGGATCCTCAAACTGGGCTTTAAGTGGAGTTAAGGCAAATACCGGTCTCTGTTCTATCTTCAGTCTTTGTTTTGGCTTTTTTCGGTTGGTTTTCTATCGGTTGGGGGATTGTGGTTTGGGATTTTTTGGGCTTTTTGGCTGTTTTTATTTTTCTTTTTTGCTCTTTGGATGAGGGATTTGGCTCCAGCATCACCACGCAGTGCTGTGGGGAGAGACCAGCCCGATCCCATCCCCCATCAGTGCTGCCGAGGGGCTCACTTGGAGGAGGAAAGAACCTTCTTTTCTTCAGCTCTCTCTTCCTATTTTTTTTTTCTTTTTACCTTTTTTTTTTTTTGTAAAAAAATAAAGAAAATAAAAAAGAAAACGTCGGACTCTTTGGCTTTAAGTAAGAAATTGTAAAAAAGAAAAAAAAAAGGAAAAAAAAAAAAAAGGAAAAATCCAAAAACCAGACGACGCGTGACGGACGCTCACCTGTAACTACCTTGCTAGCTAGCCAAGAACAGACCAGACTCACCTCTGCTCCAAAGGAAATCCAAAACCAAGGAAGATCCAAACGTCTCTCCACTGCCAAAGTTCGTTTCGTTCTGTTGTCGCTTCCTTCCCCTCCCCACAAGGATGGATGGACATGCCCCTGGGGCTTTAAAGAATTTCTATTAAAATAAAGCAAAAAAAAAAAAAAAAAAAAAAGTGTTTTTTTACTAAAACCCCAACCCCCAAGGTGTGGGAGGGGGAGATGGGGCTGAGAACCGCAGCCAGAGCCAGCACATCTCTACCTCTGCCCACCACCGCCCTGGGAAAGGAGAACAAAAAGATTAAAAAAAAAAAAGAATATTAATAATTAAAAAAAGAATTTAAAAAAAAAGGAAATTAAAAGACGGATTTTGGGTTTCTCCCTCCCCGAAGCCGTCGGGGGACCCCCCATCCCTTCACTGCCAGGCTGCTCCCACACCCCGTGCTGGATTTGTTTCACAAGGATTTTTAAGAGGAAAAGGAAAGGAAAAGGAACGCTGCCGCCTTCCTGGCCAAGGACAATGTGGATTATTTGGGATTCTCGCCTCGCTGGAGCGGCACGGAGGACAGAAGTGCAATAGGGAAAGTCCGAGCTCCGAGCGGAGGCAGCAGTGCTGTGCGCTAATGTGAATGTAAATAGTGTCTGCAGAGGTCCAAAAATGAATAATAATAATAATGCTAGTGATAATAATAAGAGACGTTTGCCAAATAAAGGACGAGGAGGACGCGTGGAGCCGTGGCGCTGGCCGGAGCGAGGCCTGGCATCGAGAGGAGCTGTAGTTTTTCTGCATTTGCAAAACCCATCCTGTGTGTTTTCCGTAGGGGAGGAAGAGGAGGGAAGGGCTCGGGGCCAGGGGGGTTGTGCTGCCGGTCACAGGGCTGGGCTGAGCCACAGCAGAGCTTGGGACACGCCAAGGGGGATGTCACTGGCCCTGTGCCACCGGCACCCGGCCTTGCTGGGGGTTCTGTGCACCCCAAAGCCTCGGTGCATCCCCTGGGAGGGTTCTGCGCACCCCAAAATCTTGGTGCATCACCCTGGATGAGTTCTGTGCACCCTAAGACCCTGGGGGGTTTCTGTGCACCCTGAGATTTCTCTGAATCCTCCCAGGGTTGTTCTTCTGAGGTCTCGGTGCATCCCCCCAGGAGGTTTCTCTGCACCCCAAGACCTTGGGGCATCCTCCTGGGAAGGTTCTGTGCGCCCCAAGGTCTTGGTGCGTCCCCCCAGGGGTTTCCTGTGCACCCCAGGTCTTGGCCCCACCCCGGGGACGTCTCTGTGCCCCCCAAGACCTCGGTGCACCCCCTGGGTGGTTTCTGTGCCCCCCAACCCTGGGAGCTTCGCCGGGTGCCCCTCCTGTGACTGTTCACTTTATTTATGGTGTGACACATGTAATATTGTCTATTTTTCTTACGTTTCCTGAGAAGAGGTAATATATAAGAGTATTGCAGATGCCCCTGCTCGCCCGGGTGCCCGGCCCGTCCCCGCCGTGTCCCCGCCTGTCCCCGCGTGCCCCCGGCCCCGCTCCTGCCGGGGCTCTGCCTCTCTACCTCCACCTCGCCGGGAAACCGCGGGCGAGAGCACTTCCACAGGGACTGCTCTCCTTTCCACTCCACTCCCTGCTGGTTTGCTTTTTTTTTGGAATCATTACGATTTTTAAATTTTTTTTTTAAATTTTATTTTAATTAAGAATAAAACTACCCTACAGAACCTTGCATTGAAACCAAAAGCCGAGGGAGGGGAGGGATGAGACGGCGGTGACGGGCGGCCAAACCAGAACGACAGCTTTAAATGTGATATTTCCCAAAAAAAAAAAAAAAAAAAAAAAAAAAAAAATTAAAAAAACTGTGCTGCGGGGAGGACGGAGCGGCCGCGGGGGCTGCAGTGATGCCCTGGGTGCTTCCCTGGGGGTTTGCTCCGGAACGGTGGCGTTGGGGGCCGAGGGACGTGTGCCACGTGCTGCGCCCCTTTGGTGGCACCGTGGAGGTGGCAGCGGATGAGCAGCGTGGTGCTGGCACAGCCTGGCCGGAGCCCGGGGACACGGGGTGCCACAGCAGGTCCCCGTGGCTGCTCACAGCTCCCGGGTTTCCTGCTCCCATCACGGCTGCGGCCCGGGGACGGCGCTGGGGACACGGGGACAGCGTGTCCCAGGTCCCCGTGGGGAGGCAGAGCCCAGGGCGCCGGGTGCTGCTGTGCCACCAAGCTGGGGAGGTGGCAGGAGGGACGTGGCTCTCTGGTGCCACCCGCGGCACCAGGGTCCCCTCTCCAGCCCCTTCCTCACGTTCCCAACCCAAAATGCCAGCTGAAACCAAAGTGCCACGTCCCGGCGAGGCTGGAGCGGGGGTCCCACGCCTGCCTGGCTTTTGCTCCATCACTGCCAGAGCCCCCCGAACTCCCCCTGCAGCATCTCCTCCTCCTCCTCCTCCTCCTCCTCCTCCGGGGGCTGCTGGGGTCCCCCTCTGGATCCCAGTGGGTCTGAGGCTGGGGACAAGCTGCCACCGTGTTCCCAGGTCCCAGGCACTGTGACGGGGTGTCCCCCCTGCGGTGGCAGCCCTGGGGGCTCCTCCGGTGTCACCGAACGCCACGGCCCCGGGACGGAGGTCGTGCCAGTGTCCCCGTCCCTCCCGGCTGCGGCAGCACCGCTTCCCCGATCCCGTGCGGGGCTGAGCCCTGCCCTTGTTGCCCTGGGATGGGGACACCGGGGCACGGGGGGCCCTGAGGGGCTGGAAACCAGAGCCCCCCGCCAGGGCCAGGCGTGGGGTGCGGGGCCAGCCCAGAGAGATGACGTGGTAGGACTTTCCTTCGGCATGCTGTCCCCCCCTTGCTGTTCCCCGCTTTCTCTAAGTGTACTGTATGTTTGACCTGTGAAAGATGTAAACTTTATGATTCAGGTTATGTCTGTTCTTAACGCTGTATCTGTGTAATAAAGACAATTTAATATCAACCAGAGGCTCCGTAGCCTGGGCTTGTGCTGGGCGCCCTCGTCCCCCGCTGCTGGCAGTGCTTTGCACTCTGTGCCCCCAGTCCTGGCTCGGGGGGTTCCTTCCAGCCCTGGGGCCGCTCACTGCCCGGGAGTGCTGTCCACGGAGGGGCAACTCAGGCGTGTCCTCGGGGCACTCGAGGCGATCTGTCCCACCTGTAGCTGCAGCTCCACCCTTGGGGTGCTCCCCTTCTGCCCCGGCGCTGCCGGGTCTCGAACCCGCGGCCCCGGGGTCCATTTCCCCCCCACCCCCGGGGGGCGGGGCCGCCTCCCGCCGGCGGGGGCGGGGCCCTGGCGCGCGCCCCGCCCCGATTGGCCGCTGATGTGTGAAAGCGGCGCGCGGGCGCGAGCCGCGCTCGTGGTGGCGGGAGAGCCGCACGTGGTCGCCGCTCGCGCGGGCCGCGCGCAGCATGTTCGGGGGCCGGGCCAGGTGCGTGCGGGGCTCGGGGCCGCGGGGCCACCGCTCGGGCACGGCCGGCCACCGCTCGGGCACGGCCGGCCACCGCTCGGGCACGGCCGGCCACCGCTCGGGCACGGCCGGCCACCGCTCGGGCACGGCCGGCCACCGCTCGGGCACGGCCGGCCACCGCTCGGGCACGGCCGGCCACTGCTCGGGCACGGCCGGCCACCGCTCGGCACCGCTCCGGCACGGCCGGCCACTGCTCGGGCACGGCTGGCCACCGGACGGGCACGGCTGGCCACCGGACGGGCACGGCCGGCCACTGCTCGGCACCGCTCCGGCACGGCCGGCCACCGCTCGGGCACGGCCGGCCACCGCTCGGCACCGCTCCGGCACGGCCGGCCACTGCTCGGGCACGGCTGGCCACCGCTCGGCACCGCTCCGGCACGGCCGGCCACTGCTCGGGCACGGCTGGCCACCGCTCGGGCACGGCTGGCCACCGGACGGGCACGGCTGGCCACCGCTCGGCACAGCTCGGGCACGGCTGGCCACCGCTCGGGCACGGCTGGCCACCGCTCGGGCACGGCTGGCCACCGGACGGGCACGGCTGGCCACCGCTCGGCACAGCTCGGGCACGGCTGGCCACTGCTCGGGCACGGCTGGCCAGCGGCCGGCCACCACTCGGGCACGGCCGGCCACCGCTCGGCACCGCTCGGGCACGGCTGGCCACCGGACGGGCACGGCCGGCCACTGCTCGGCACCGCTCCGGCACGGCTGGCCACCGCTCGGGCACGGTGCCGCTGCTCCACGGCTGCAGCCGGGGCGGCTGTCCACTCCCGGGTGGGAGAGTTCGTTCTCCTGGGTGGGAGGGCGTGCCCCTCCGTGAGCCCCTCGGCAGGGTGCGGCTCTTTCTTCCTTCCCTGCCGGGAGACAGCTCCCGGCCGCTCCCTCTGTGCCGCTCTGCCGGTGCCGTGTGCTGCCGCCTCTTTCCGTTCCCTACCCGTCGCCTCCGTGCCCCTGGGGTTTTTTCCCGCTTTAGGGCAGCTGCTTCCAGGTCCCCTCTGCAGCCCCCATGAGCTGGGAATCGATTCAGTATGAACTGGAGACCTTTTGGCTGCACGTTGCAGTTCTGTGGCTTTGCTGCACAGCTGCGTTAATGTCACCTCTTCATCCTTCTGGAAATGCCCTGCAAGCCTTTGCCTGGCGGAGGCTGTGCTGCAGCTGGTACATTAAATGGCTGTTGGTTCAATGCCCTTTTGCCCCTTGTCCCGCCCAGTCCTCTCTTCCTGGACACTTCAGAGATCTGGTGGCAGGACCCACCGTCGCTGCGAGAGGAGGCAGCGCCCTGGGACGTGACAGAGGTGGCAGCCGTGTGCAAGGCAGCGGATGAGGGCTCGGACGCGAGCCCCCAGGAGGGGAACAGCACAGAGGAGCAGGATGTTCAGGACCCGGTGAGTGCCTGCCTGCATGGGGAACCAGCTTTCCCTGGTGCCCAAAGGAAGTGGGGAACTTTTTACACCTGAGTGCTGCTGGTGCAATTCTCGGTTTGGGATTCAGGAGCTGGAGGCTATCAAAGCCAAACTGCGGGAAATAGAGAAGGAGGATGAGAGGTTGAGGGAGTTGCAGCTGGAAGCTGAGAACCACCTGTTCATGAGCTCAGAAGCAGGTATGAGTTGTCACAGGGTGCTGTTGCCTCTCCCCAGGGACACCTCTGGGGCACAGGGTGACAATTGGAGCCCAGAGTGTTTGGCTCTACCTCTCTGGGCACCTGGGACTGGACACATAAGGTGGGTGAAGGGGGTTCTAGGCCTGGTGTGGTGCTAATGCACATTCTGTCAGCTCTAACCTCCTACCTGTGTGGGCCCAGATGTAGTAAATTAACTTAATTGCACTTAATTCAGTCAAGTATTGCCAACAGCCGCAGTAGAGGAGTCACTGTGAAAAGAAGAGGACCAAGGGGGGTGGAGGGGGAGGAGGAGGCAGCAGTGTGAGGGTTTGGATACACCTGGATGTGAGAGGCATCTGAGGAGCTTTGCAGTGTGTCAGCTCAGGGGTGGCTGTGCTGGGAGCAGACAGATGTCCCTCTGTCCATGACAAATCCCTCCTCTCCACAGCTCTCTTCCCACTGACAACCAAGGAGAAGATGGAGGCTGACCAGCGTTCCATCTACGTGGGCAATGTAAGTGGGAGCCCCTCCCACTGCTCTGTGCCCAGCTGGGTGTGTGTGTCCCAAATCCCTGCTGTGGATTTGTCCCCTACCAAAGCCTGGCTGTTCCCATCCCAAGTGTTTCTCCTGTGCCCAGCCTGGGAGCGTAGCTGGTTATCTGCCACTTGCAGCTCATCTGTTGCAAGTGTCAGCTCCCCAAAAAGCCCCCTGGAAGCTGTGGCTTGTGTGGTGTTGCTTGTTCCTTCAAAACAGGGCAGGTTGTCTCTTGGATTTGTGTTCCAGGTGGGAGCGCTCAGCTGGGAGGGTCCCCTGACCCTCAGCAGAGGCTGAGCTGTGGTGGGAGGGTGCGAGTGGGGTCAGCTGGGCCCTTTGCCTCCCGTGCTGGGGTGTGGATCTGCTGCCTTGAGAGGCTGGTCTGGAACAGAGAGTAGACAGAGCTAAATGAACAACACAGGTATTTATTGCAAGGCCTTAAAAGGACACACCTGGGGCAGCACAAGAGCCTGGCCAGGGCTACACCCAGGTTGAATCCAAGATGGATCCCAGTCACGAGTTTTTACACTTTCATAAGTTTTGGTTCATCTACATATTGGGTTCAGTTGTCCAGTTACAGCTCCAGCTCGTGAAGTCCCAGCCCCTGGCTTGCCCCCTTCCCTTTGCTGTTGTTTGTGCTTTTTGGGTAAGGTTTCCTTGATTCTCCAGCTGGGAAGGGATTGTTTTGTCCAACTACCCTGTGAAGAGAACCTACTAACTCCTAATAAGACATTTCAGAGTTACATACCAGGCAGCAGAGAACCTGAAAAATATAAAAGCTGAAACCCAAGGCATCAGATGGCACGAGCTGGGCGCTGGGGCTGTCATTGCAGGTGGATTACGGGGGCACAGCAGAAGAGCTGGAGTCTCACTTCAACAGCTGTGGGCAGATCAACCGCGTCACCATCCTCTGTGACAAGTTCTCGGGCCACCCCAAAGGGTCAGTGCTGTGTGCAGGGAGGCCTGGGGGTCTGCAGGGTGTCCCTGGGGCTCTGCTCACACCGTTCCCCCACAGCTATGCCTACATCGAGTTCGAGGAGCAGAGCTCTGTGAAGGCTGCGGTGGAGCTGGACGAGAGCGTGTTCAGGGGCCGTGTCATCAAGGTGAGAGCTGGGGGAGTTCTGGGGGGCTGCTCCCCACCATTCCCAGCCCTGGCTGCCGGGGGCTGGGCCAAATCCCAGCTCCAGCAGCCCCTCCCCACCCTCCAGGTGCTGCCCAAGAGGACCAACATGCCCGGCATCAGCAGCACCGACCGCGGGGGCTACCGGGGCTACTTCCACGCCCGGGGAGGGCTGGGCCGCTGGGGGGGCTACTACGGCCAGCACCCCAGGGTGCGAGGGAGGATCTACAGGTGAGTCTGGGCGTGGGAGGGTCCTCGGGTGTGGAGCGGGATGGGGGTCCCTGCTCCCCTGTCTCAGCTTTGTCCCTCCCACCCGGCATGGCTGGGAGGACGGAGGAGGGCTCTGGCAGGAAGGAACGTCTGGAAAGTTGGAGTTGTCACCCTGTCCCTGCAGGAGTCTGGGGAGTGGTGGGTGGGCAGTGCACTCCCAGCCTGACCGGTCCCAGAGCTGTGGCTGGCTGTGGGGCTCCCCCGGTTTTGGGGGTGCAGCCCAGGGTGGCTGTGCAGGCGGGGAATCCCAGGCCTTGGGAGGGTGACAGGAGCAGGGAGCGATGCCCCTGTGCTTCAGGAGGTTGGTTTTGTTCCTGTTTAGGGGTCGGGCAAGGCTGCTGCCTTGGTATTTTCCATACTAGAAGAGGCTGGACTGCCTGGTGATGCCAGTGGGACTGAAACGAGGAGATGGGATTGGAGAGATTTAAAAATATGCCTACCCAAGCCAAAAAACAGATTAATTTTTAAAATGCCATCTGCCTGGCCGTGAGGATTACTGGTGAGCCCTGTGCTGGGCTGCAGGAGAGAAGATGGGATCTGCTCCATCCTGCCAGCATCCCAGGAGAGCTCATCCCACCTCAGCTCTGCCTTGGGGGGTTGTGTTTGCACAGAGAACAGGCTCATTCCAGAGAACACTGTCCTGGGAAGGGAAGAGCTCTCCCAGACCATCAAGTCTCCTCCTTATCCCATGGAAAAGGGCTGTCCTGGAGGGTTTGGTTTGGTTCCTGGCTGGCTGCGTGCCCTCCATGCCACTGCTTGGCCATTAACCTCCTCAGCTCTTCTTAGAGCAGCTGGATCTTTTCTTCTAAGAGCCTAAAAAGACTCTTTCCTTTCCTAAGTCAATGGAGAAAGTTTTGGGTTGCAGCTCCAGATCTGATTGCTGGGGAGCTTTTCCTTCATCAGCCCTATGGATGTGACCTTCCTCTTGGGAAGCCTGATGTGGTTTGGGTCTGGTTTTTAGCTCGCTGTGTTTGTGTATCCAGGACAGGGGAAAAGCATCTCTTGTTTCTCTGTGAGCCTCTCTGTCTCTGTTGTAGTTGAACAAGACCTGGGTGTCACAAAATGCTTCTTCTTTTTTAGTTTGGCTGTCAGCAAAGCCCTCTTCCCTCCCTCCTGCTTTTATTCCAATCTCCAGGGGTCAAAGGGTGCTGGCACCTCCTCGTTCTTGCAGTAGCAGCATTACAAAACCACCTTCACTGGTGCAAATTTAGTCTGGTCTCCCTCTTCATTCCCATCACCATTCCTGCTCTGGAGTCGCATTTGGGGATGGTGTGAGCCCTGCTTGGAGGCTCAGGACCAAGGAGCACCACAGGAGCTGGGTACCAGGGGAGAAGGTTCCTGGCTCTTCCCTTTCCTGCTGAATTTGTGTTTATGCAGCCACGTGTTTTTAAAGGAAAAGTTTTGTGTTAGGAGAGGCAGGCTGGAACCCCAGCAGACAGCATTCCTGGGAGAAGTTCTGCATGGAAATGGCTTTTATTATGTAATTCTCCCACTAATCTTTCAGGATCCTTGGTTAGGATTCCTCTAACCCATATGCAACTGACTCCTAAAGCAGCTTTTCACAGCTCAGGGGCATTGCCAGGCTAAAAATCCCACTGATTTTTTTTTTTCCCCTTTAAGATCTCTAGATTTTTTTTAAAAAAGCTTGGGGCCTTTACTCTTCATGTTGTGTTGATATTGTCCTCAGAGCTGCTGAGACTGACCTTGATTTGAGCTACCCTTAGGCTTAGACTATAAACCAGCTTTTTCTAGGGCTTCTGTTTGATAGGATTATACATTTTTGAGGCTTATTTTTTAATAAAAAAACTACTTTGGGGTGTTTGGACTCTGTTGTGGAAGAGGCAACACTGAGCTGCCATCTCTGTGAGTGAAAACAGCCAAATTTTTTAGATGAAAATGTTTGTGGATAACAGTGCACAGCTGTGCCTTGTGGAGATGGTGGGAGAGGCTTGAACCTCCCATGATATTCCAGGTGGTTGCTGATGAAATGAACTTAAGTTCTGTTTGAGAAAGTATTTGTAACTATTACTTATTTTTAAAATAAATGATCCTGCTGTGTGAACTACATGTGCAGTTCTGGCTTTCTCCAGGCTCCTGGGATCCCCTGGGGCTGGGCAGATCTGTTATTTTTAGCTGGTTTCTGTGGTTTTTAACTGATGAGGTGTTTGTGCCTGCTCCTGCTTGCATCTCCTCTGCTGAACCAGGAGTGGTGGAGCTGGGATGCTTTTCCAGTGCAATTTGTGCTTTATTCCAGATAAATACCTGCTACTGATCTGGGAGTCTGTAATTAGAACAGCGGGGAGCTGCAGGGGAGGAGATGCTAATAGAGATGAATTTGGGATGAGCCAGGCAGCTGTGCAATCCTCAGGGCTTAATCCATGCCTGGATTGGGTGGATTTATTCCAGCTGCTCTGCCTGGGCTGGGGGTCACTGTGCAGTGTGTCTGGATGAGGTGCAAAGTGGTAACAGCAAACTGAGGCACCCAGAAATCGGCCCAGGCAGGGAAGCTCCTAGAAAGGCTTGGGTTGGAAGGGCCCTTGGAGCTGCTCTTGTTCCAGGGGGCTTGGAGCAGCCTGGGACAGTGGAAGATGCCCCTGCCCATGGAATGAGGTGCCTTTAATGTCCCTTCCCACCCAAACCACGCCATGATTCCTTGAGCAGTGGTTTGTGTTTGCTCAAGTACAAATCCAGGCAAACCTCACAGGTGTCAAGTTTATTTTACACAGAACAAATTTAAGTTATTACACAGAATGGGATATTTACAGCACTGCAGGCATGCTCCTGCACACAGGGAGTGTTTTCCAGGGGGGTGGGAAGGGGTTCAGCACACCTGCATCATCATGGAGTTCACCATAGTATCAAAAGCCCTGGAGAGGGGAAATAAACACAGATTATTAAAGGAAGCAGCTCATTCTGCACTGCCCAGCTTTTGTAACAAAACCACTTTCTCACCCTGCCTCTGCCTCGCTTTCCCGAAGCTGGACACAGGGTTTTTCTCGTTACAGCACAGGCTATTGAGGGATTAATGACTTTTCATTAAGCTGAGGTAAGGACAGGTCTTATCCTGGCTGCTGCCCTGGGTCTGCAAAGTTGTTCTTGCCTAAGCCATAGAAACTCCCAATTAATCCAAATTCCCTGAGAGGTTACAATGGGAATGGGGGACACTGACACTCACAGGTGAGGAATTCCATGTGCTGAATGTTTGTCCCTACCTAAGGATAAACCCTGGACAAGGACACTTGTTAACTCTTTAACCTGTTCTATGTACAACATTTTAATACTCAAAATTAATAAATTTGCAAAAGACCTCTAGGACCATCAAGTCCAACTGTTGCTACCTCTATTTTCAGGAAATTTTTTCTCCCAAAAAGATACATTTTCTTGGCTTAATGTTTGTAACCCCAGCTCTGAGGTAGCAGTGAGAGTTCAGCAGAAATTTTTATGACACCATCAGTTTTTCATGAGTAGGAATGGCCCAAAACCAACATCACTGCTCTCATTAAGGCACTTAGAGCACACACACCAGAACTGGCAAACCACAGGGTTGGTCCTGTTGCATCAGAGGTGCCCTGAAAACTCCAGAAAAGTGTCAAAGAACCATGTGGACAACCCACTCACCTGGAATGGATCCTGTCCCCAGGGTTATAGAAAGGGTTACACATGATGTCTGTGTAGGAATTGTGCAGCTTCCGGAACATCTGCAAGGGGAGAGGAGGTGAGTGAATCAATGGTTTGTGTCTCAGCACGGCCTGAGGAGCAGCCCCACCGAGGTGGCTCTGCTTTGGTGCACTCACACTGCGGATCTCGTTGTCCCTCAGGGCCGTGTTGGAGGAATCCACCACCATGACAAACTTCACCTTGGAGTTGGTCACGTAGCCATAGCTGGGCAGGGGTCAAGGACCTGCCTCTCACACAGCAGGGCCTGGCACAGCCATAAACCAGGCTGGAAGGTGCCCAGAGGGACAAACTGAGAGGAAACATGAGGGGCAGACACAGAGCTGTTCTCTCTGTGACAGGGACAGCACCCAGGGAGTGGCTGGAGCTGTGCCAGGGCAGGTTTAGGTTGGATATTAGGAAAAGGTTCTTCCCCCAGAGGGTGCTGGGCACGGCCCCGAGGCTGCCAGAGCTCCAGGAGCCTTTGGACAATGCCCTCAGGGGTGCCCAGGGTGGGGTTGTTGGGGTGTCTGTGCAGGGCTGGGGGCTGGACTGATGATCCCTTCCAGCTCAGGATATTCTGTAATTAAACTAAACCCACAATGGCCTGGCCCAAGGCTTGACAAAGATACACCTTGTAGTCTTCAGTGGGGTAGAGGAGCCCCAGGTACAGCTCCCTCTGGTCCACCAGGGCTTTGCCCATGGCCGAGATCTTCTCATCCACCACGTCCAGGGAGGTGTGCACGGTGTAGTGGAACTTCAGCTCGTTCTCCGTGGGGACGCTCCGGATGTACAGGGGGTAATTCTGGGAGCAGAACAAGTCACACTGCCTGGGATCCGCTGCTGCCAGAGCTGGTTAGCCATTTATGTTCCCAGCAGAGCCCCTCCCCACGCTGCAGCACCTCTGGAGCACGGCTGTCCCCATGGCAGGAGAACCATTTGCACAGGCTCATGTCTCTGTGCCTGTCTGTGCCAAGGAAAACCCTTCTCTCCCAGGACAGCCCAGAGCTCCCTCACACTGTGCCTGTGCCGACTGGCCCAGCCCTGCCCCCGTTCTGCTCCTGCCCAGCCCCTTTCACCCCAGCGGCTGCCCCACTGCCCCGGCTCGGCTCTGTTCTGCTCCCCTCGCCCCTATCCTGACCCCACAACCCGAGATCCTGCCCATGCCCCACAGCCCCAGGCCCGCTCAGGCCCTAAAACCAGAGCGCCTCTCCGCTCACCCTTCCCCAGACTCCACTGCTCGCCTGTTCTCCTCAACCCCACAACCCGAAATCCTGCCTATTCCCCTCTCCCGTACCCCACAACCTCACCCGACCCCGCAGCCCCGGCCTCTTTCCCCTCAGCATTCCCCACACCCCACCGCTCCCCCGTTCCCCTCAACCGCCACAACCTGAGGCCTCTGCTCCCCGGTCAGGCCTCGCTGCTCCACCCGGCCCCACTCGGACACGCCGTGGCCCTCCCCCGGCCCGCACGGCCCGTCCCGCGGTGCCCGCACGGCCCGTCCCGCGGTGCCCGCACCTCCTTGGCGATCACGGCGATGCACACCGCCATCTTGGCCCCGCCCCTCCCGCCGCGTCACGTGCGGGCCGCGGGTCACGTGGGCGCGGCCCGGTTGCCATGGCGAGCGCGGCGCGGAGGCCGCGGGGCCCGCGCTGGGCCCTGGGCCCGCTGGGGCTCTGCTGGGCCGTGGGCCCCGCCGCCGCCACCAACATCGTCCTCCTCCTCATGGACGACGTGAGTGGGGCAGGCACCGCGGGGAGGTGCCGGCGGGCGCGGGGGTGGTGTCGCCGTCATGGAGGGACGGCTGTGAGGGGTCCGGAGCGTTGTCCCGCTGAGGAGGGAGCGGGAGCTGGGCGGGTCCGGCTGGGGAAGGGCAGGCTGGCAGGGGATCCCGTCGACCCACAGAGATGTCTCCATGTGTCAGAGGACGGTGCCGGGCTGTTCCCAGGGGTGTCCGGCCACAGGGAGAGGAGCAGCGGCCATGAACCAAAGCGCGAGAAGTTCCCTCTCGACACGAGGGAGAACCTCTGTCCGTGGAGGGGGGGCAGAGCCCTGGCACAGCTGCCCGGGGATGTGGGATCTCCTGCCTGGAGACATCCCAAACCCACCCGGGCACGTTCCTGTGCCGCCTGCCCCAGCTGTCCCTGCCTTGGGCTGGATGATGTCCAGAGCTCCGTCCCAACCCTAATGATTGTTGGTCACAAGGAGGGGCTTGGTGGCCTCCTGGAAAACTAAACAAGAAGAAAAGTAATTCTGCTCATTATGGCTCTCTAAACTGGGAAGAAAAAATTGACAATAAATGATATAAATTCTGCTCATTATGGCTCTCTAAACTGGGAAGAAAAAAATGACAATAAATTATTAAAGAGCAGAAATCATCGCAGGTTTATTTCTGACTCAGAAGAATCTTTTCAATTTTGCACGCTTGGCCACATGGATAAGGAATTCTGTTAATTTCCAACACATTCAGGTCGCTGCCATCTACCCGGTTTGCTTCTCTCCTAATAATTTCCTGGTGTGTTTGTGGTGGAAATGTGTTTGTTGCTGTTTGAAGCTACTCAGGGAGCTCATGAGGGTGGGCAAACCCTCCCTTTTTGCCAGTTTATCCTGCCCGTGGTTTCCATGGTGTTGCCACACTCCTGAGCAGGAGAATCCCCTGCTTTTCCAGCCAGCGGAGCCTCGGGCAGTCTCTGGCAGGGGCTGCCCAGGGAGGTTTGGAGTCCCCAGCCCTGGAGGTGGCACTCAGTGCTCTGGGCTGGGGACAAGAGGGGACTGGGCACAGCTTGGACTCGGAGTATTTCCCAAGCTCAGTGATTCTGTTACCTCGGTTTTCCATTCAGGAATATTTCCCCCTCCCAAGCTGGCATTTGTAATCTTCCAGAGGAAAGCTCTCTGGGACAGGGATTCTCCCACTCTGGAAGTGTTGGTACAGCACGAGGCTCCTGTCTGCAGCTTCTGTGAACCACTGATTTATTTAAAATGTTCATTTAAAACACCTCTCCCTGGGTTTTTCCCCTTGGTCCTCTGGGTCTCTGGAATCAGAGCAACGTGAGATACTTTTTTCCTTGAGGATAAAGAAAAGTCAAGAACTTGGGGGTGAATCCATTGAATCCATTTTACTCCCTCATCCCAGTGCCAGGGGGAACCATTTAATTGCTCCTTAACTCAGAAACCATCTCTGCAACGATTTTCTGTTCCAAACTGATGGCACCAGCTGGTTCCCTGAGGATCCGGATGCATCCCTGGCTCACCTGACACACACCTGCACCAAAGGAGCCTCTTGCCTTTTCTGAAGCACACTAGAACCCCCAGCACCTGTGGTGCCTAGTGGCTCATTAGGCTGCTCCCTTCTAGAACCTTCTGCCTGGAGCTGTGCTTTTCCCAGGAATGGTTTTCAGCAGTGAGCACAGACACCCTGATGGGAACGGTGTGGTTCTCCTGGCGTGGGGCACGGGGATTCAGGAGGAAGAACAGGGGGAAGCCACGGTCCTGCAGTGACTGGTGATGCCCCTGGCAGATTCCTCTGGCTTTTAAAACACTTCCTGGCTTTTCCTGCAGTGCTGCTTTGGAGTTCAGGCCTTTTCCTTGTGTTTGCAGTCCTGCAGAGGGACAGATCCAGAGGCTGAGGTAGAATCCTGGGCTCCAGCAGACAGCAGGGCAGGGACTGAAGGCTCAGACGTGGCAGCTGCACAACCCTGAGTAAACCATGTGTAACTTCCTCTTCCTCCCTGCTCTGGGTGTGCCTCGGGGCTCTGAGTAACAGTGAAGGCACTGGGCTTCTTGCAAGTGCTTTAATACCTGTTCATAAATCATTTAATCCTGTGTGTGCCTCAATTTCCCACCCACCAGGGAAAAGTGTAAGAGTTCCCTGCTCCACAGGGCTGGCAGAGATAATTTCTGTCACATTTGTGAAGTGCTGAGCAGGGAGATGAGCACTGTAAAAATTTATAAATTAAGGGGTACAGTGAAAGTGCCATGTAGGCCCAAAAATGGGGTTGTGGAAAGGGACTTTGACATCTTCTGGTGTGTTCCTTTTACAGATGGGCTGGGGGGATTTGGGAGCTTTCGGAGAGCCTTCCAAGGAAACCCCTAACCTAGACCAGATGGCTGCAGAAGGGATGCTTTTCCTGGATTTTTATACTGCCAGCCCCCTCTGCTCTCCCTGTAAGTAAACTGCAGTTGGAACCACGTAAGCATGAGAATCATCTCCCTCTGAGGAGCTTGGGGTGTTTGCCAGCCTCTGACATGGGCTAACAACCAAACCAGTGCCTGCCCTCAGGCCAGAGGTTGCATTTGCTACTTTGATCTTGCATTTTGCTCCCTTTTTATTTATGTTTGGATTGGAAACCCGACAGTTCTCAGTTTGTACAAAGCACTGCTTCAGTGATCAGTCCAGCTAAAGGATTTTTATACCATTTCAGTTCAGTATTCCAGCCCCAGTCATTGCAATTTTTTAATCTTTCTCATTTTGGGTTGAACAAAGCAGGGTCTGAACTGTGGCTGGACGTATTTGGTCTGATTCTGTTGGCTCTGGTGAGACTTTCATGCAAGGAAAGACAGCAGTTTGTGTCCTGCTTTTGACCCTGGTGTCTTACAAGACTCCTGGGACAGGGACAAGAGATAAAAGGAACGTTTGGGTCTGGGAGAAGCAGATATTTTCCTTCTTGTTGTTTTTTCTGTGAGGTTGTTTTTTTTTTTTTTACTTACTTTTTCCCCCCCTCAAACCTGATTAGGTGCCAAGAGCTGAAGCAAAAATGAAGAATGGGGGCTTTTTATTTGGGCTCTCATTTAGGATAGCACTTGCCAGTGTGTTGATGATGTCCTTGCTCAGAAAAGGCATTTAAAAAAGCTGAAATCCTGCTAAGCCAGTGGTGGCACTGCATATGCTTGAAGTTAAACATCTGTTTAAATATTCGCTGCAGTCAGGACTTGGCTTTTATTGTCAAAGCTGGACAGCTCTTTCTTTGTATTTCATGATTTTTGTTCAGTCAAGCTCAAAAGCTTAGCCTTGAGCATCTAATCAGTTTGTGCTAGGATTTCCTCTTAAATACATAATAAATATATATATATAACTGAGATGTAAGGGTTGCTCCGTTGACTATTCAAAGGAATGACCCTTCAGTGTGGCTAATTTAATAAAAGGGCCAAATTTCAGCTGGAATAACTCAAATGATGCATCAGAACTGATTCTCTCCATGGCTCATGGGACAGTGTGAGTGATTTAGTGGCTGGCTGTGACAAGAGGACACTGACACACAGTCAGTGTGCTGGCCTCATCCTCCTACAATAATCTGAATATTAAGCAGGGAAGGGCTATAAATAAATGTTTGTGTTGTTTGCAGCAAGGGCAGCGCTGCTGACAGGCCGGCTCCCGGTCAGGAATGGCTTTTACACCACAAATGGACACGCCAGGAACGGTAGGAGCCTCATTCCTGACCTCCCTTCCTCTCCTGATTTCCCTCTGTGCCTTTTAGGGATTTTCTCTTTGGGCAAAGGGGATCTTCCCCACGGATGTTCCAGAGTGCCACCAAACCCTGTTAAGTGCTGGAAACAAGTGTGAATTTTATTGCTTCCTCCTCATCAAGCAGAAAACCTCCTCAGATTAAGAGGATAAACCAGGCTGCTTGATCATTTGTTTCTGCTGGCTGAGAAACATTTCCCATGGGCAGGAAAATTGGGGTCTAGTGAAGGAAAATCAGGTGGGGTTGTTAATCCCCACAGGGGCTGCTCACAGGTTTATTCAGCAGGCAGATTTCTACCCAGTTTTAGAGCAGTTTTCCATCCCTCCTGCCTCTGGTGCTTCCAGGGAAAATCCCAGGGTTGATTTGGGTCCCAGAGTGACCAATGCCACGTGCTGGGACATGGCTGGGCAGGACTCAGCAGCCTGGGGTTGATTCCCTGAGCAAAGTCACACCTGGGAGCCTCAGGGGCTGAGAGACACTCTTGATTTCTTTCAGAATCACAGAAGGAATTAGGTTGGAAAAGACCTTTGGGATATCACCCTATAATATATCAGTCTTGCAGTCTGAGCACCTTTATTGGTTATTTGAGTTAGAGAAAGGCTGCCTTCATTTTAGAAAGCACAAAGCAAATTTACAGTGTAAAGACCACCCCTAAAGCACCTGATTTTCTGCGACATCTCCCTTTCAAGGATCTCACCTCCACTCTGGGGTGGCAGCTCCCTTTATTATTTGCCCTCGTGCACAAGTGGTCTCCCTGAATCAGTTTATTCTCTCCATCCCATGGCAGGACTTCCAAGGAATGGCATTGCTGGGACTCCAAACAAGTCTATTTCTGATCCAGTACATGAGCTGTTTGCTGTAATATTTTGAAGAGTCAGAAAGGTGTTTTTGATTTGTTTTCCACAGCATACACACCACAGGATATAGTAGGAGGAATCCCAGATTCTGAATTACTGCTTCCAGAGCTCCTGAAGAAAGCTGGTTACACCAATAAGATCATTGGCAAATGGTAAATTTATTTGGAGATCTCTTGCTTTGAGATTTCACTCTGTGTGTGTTGGGAAGGAGCAGCAGAAAAAACCCCACAAAATTACAGGGAAAAAAAACCCTGTTTTGAAGCCCAAATGTCCAACTTCGGAAAGTGTGATGGATCTTCCCCCTGCTGGGATCAATTCCTGAGTGTTCCCATTACAAGTACTGACATATATCTTCATACAAAGAGTTGATGAGGTTTTATGTGTGTTTTTGTATTTATAAACTCCTCAACTCTGGCCTTTTAGCCACACCTCACACCACTTATTTAATCAGAAAACACCAGGATATGCTGTTGGAATTTGCCTTGAGCACCTACATGGTTTTTATCTTTGACTCTTGCTATATGTTGGGTTTTTATTAATTAACTGAATTCCTGTGGAAAGTAACAGGAATTTCTTTATCAGTTTCATTAATAAGTTAGAGATGGGTGAGTTTGAATTGTGGTTGGATTCACCTGCTGGAATTGGGAAGAAAGCAAAGCACCCTAAGACAGTGAATTATTTATCAGCACAAATCCAAGCAGGAAAATGGCCCTGAGGGATCAGCTCAGTGGGCTGGGTGCAATCAGCTGCAGCTCAGTGCTAATAAATGGAAATTCATACACCCAGGGAAAAGGAACAAACAAGGCAAATGCAGATTGGTGCCAGTTCCTTGGAAAAAAAGGCAAATCTGGAAGGACCTGCAGCTGTTAGCAGGAATAGGACTAAGTAGGAATGTGCAGGGCATTATTGTGCATCCAAAAACTTCTCCTGGACAAGACTGGGAGTGATACCTGCTCCTTAGAAAGGTGTAAAGAAATGCAGGGTGAAACTGGAGTCTCATTCTGGCCTCACAGAGGTTTTCCAGCAGAAGATTTTTTTATTGTTTCATCATCCCTTCTAAAAACTCTTCAGGGTGTCCTGTGACAATAAATTCCATGGTTTAATTATAAGTTTGCAAGTCAGGTATTTTCCATGACCAGTGTGGAATTTGTTGTGTTTCATTAAATCTCAGTTTTTTGTGCTGTAAGGTGCAGAGACTGATCTGGATCTCAGTCATTGTTTAATGGCTCTGTAAGTTCTTTTAGGGCTTTTGTAGAATAAGATGTTTTTCCATCTCCCCTGTTGTAGCAACAGCCAGGAATGACTTTGTGTTCCCACATCTACAAAAGGGGAAAGGGTGGAATCCTGCAGGTCAAACCAGCAGTGGCAGTTCCATCACCAAGCTGTAATCATAGCTGAAATGAGGATTATTTCTGTAATAACTCAGTTTGGAACAGCTCAGAGTAACTCCAAGGATCATTTTACTCCAGGGAATGCGTTTTATGCCCTTTATGATCAGAAGGTGCCAGAGGGGGATGGCACAAAGTGGACAGGGGGCAGATCCAGGCTCGTGAGGGGAAGATGGAATGGTTAAATAAACATTGAGCTACCAAGATCCCCTTTAGAGACAGAGAGCGTGGGATTTCTCTGTCTTCAAGGTGCTATAAATGCAGGAAATGCAGAATTTGCAGTACAAAACCTGGAGATTAGAGAGGAGCTTCATCTGTAAGTTAAGGATGGAGGATTTTCAAGCTGCACAGTAGAGAGGAGCTGTCATCAGGAGCAGCTAAATGTGTTTTATGTCCACATGTGCACACAAAAACCTCATTTTGTTTCCATTCAGGTCTCTTTGTACCATTTTGGCAGCATGAATGCTCCATAAAGAGCATGAGGATGGAATGGTGCCTTTCATGAGCTCTGCCTTGTGTTTTCACAGCTCAGTGGGATAAAAGGGACTTGTCATAGATCAGAATCCTTAAGTAAAACATTATGTGCATCTCTGCAGTGGTTTGGGGCAGTGTAGTCCATCAGTGCTGATCATCAGACAGCATGGGAGAAGACACCAGTGGAAGGAAAAAAATGGAAAACAGTGATTGGAGAGTAAATAAAATGGAATATAAGTGAGCACTGGGGTGAGTCTGCATGGCTGTGCTTGCAACAAGTGTGAGAGAGCTCAAGACACTGCTCTGGAGTCATTTATGTGATTGAAATGCTTTGAGTTTTGATTTCTTAGGCAGAGACTGCATTCTTGCATGCTGTTCTGACAAGCTGAGGTTTGGCTTCCCTGCAGTAGAACTTTAACTCTGACCTGTTGCTTTTGCTGCCAGGCACTTGGGGCACCGGCCCCAGTTCCACCCCCTGAAGCACGGCTTTGATGAGTGGTTTGGGTCCCCAAACTGCCACTTCGGGCCCTACGACAGCACCCAGCGCCCCAACATCCCCGTCTACAGGGACTGGGAGATGGTTGGCAGGTAAGCCAGCTCCTTGTGACAGGCTCATTCTTCTCTCTCTCAAGATTTTTTCATAGAGGAGCACAGAGAGAAGAAAGAGAAAACAATTTCTATTTCTGCTCCTTGTTTTTCCCATGTGGAATGTGCTTGGAGAATTGTTCACCTGGGGTGATTGCTTGGTTGGATTCTGGTGAGGATTGTTTGAGCCTGATGGTCAGTCCAATCCACCTGTGGCTGGACTCTCGAGGGAGGGTCACGAGTTGTGAGTTAGTTAGAAAAAGTAAGTATTAAATAGTATATTAATGTATTACAGTATAGTTATAATAAAGAAATTATTCAGCCTCTGAACTGAACCAGAGTCAGACATCATCATTTCTTCCCACTGGGTTCACCTGCATTTACAATAGCTCCTTGCCTGCCACTGGGGTTGTCTGGGCTCTCCCTGCTGCCATTACACACCTGGATGGGCTTTAGGGTTCCTTCCAAGCCAGACCATCCTGGGATCCCGTGATCCTGTGGTTAATAAAGGTGCAACACCAAGACCAACCTGGAAGTGTCATGTGGGTGGTGTAGGGATGTGGAGCTGCCCTCCCAGAGCTGTTTGCTCATCCCTGGCACCCTAAAGGCTTCCACTCTTGGAAACTGCTCCCATTCTCTACTGAAAGACCTCTTTGTTCCTTCTCTTCCTGTTTGGAATAGCATCTTGTGTGTTTGCATAGCTCCATTCCCTGCTCCCAGTCTGCAGTCTGGGCCCTTCTTGTCCATTCATTTTTCACTCTGTTGTCTCGTTTCACTGCTGTTATTTCCCTGAGCACTTCCCCAGGCCCTCCTGCTTTACTGGTGGCTGAAGATCCCTCTAAACAAATGGTTCCAAAGCAGCCCAAGTTCTGCTTCCAGCATTTCTCTGTCTCGCTGAGAGTTGTTGTGTACTTCTGAAATTTTATTCACATTTCAGTCAGCTCTTTATGAACCACCATGAGATTTTTAAGCATTTTCTCCCCTACAGCAAAAGGCCAGTCCCTCAGGTTTGTCCAAAACTTGAAGTCATTAATTTGCATCAAGCTGTGTCACCGCTTTCTCCCATAAGCACAATCATGGTGACATATTTTTAATATCTGAAGAGAGTTTGCTGAGTGTTAACTGTGACTTGTTTGTCACCTCCTTACACGGGGGAAACAATCCATAAAAGGGAAAAAAAAACCTTTTTCTTATGGTTTATTCCTTAGGATTGATTTTTTCCCTCTCTGATTCCTTTTATCTTAAGATACTATGAAGACTTCAAAATTGATCTGAAGACAGGTGAAGCCAACTTGACTCAGCTCTACCTGCAGGTACTATTTTAGTACTGGCTTCTAAGCCAAGGTGACTTTATGCTTTTTGTTTTGGAGAAATTTTGATGGCAGAGGATAAATTCATTTTTATTGTTGTTTACAGGAAGCTCTGGATTTTATTAGCAAGCAGCAGGCCAGCCAGCAGCCATTCTTTCTATACTGGGCAATTGATGCTACCCACGCTCCTGTTTATGCCTCCAAACAGTTCCTGGGCACGAGTCAGAGAGGGCTGTAAGTTCTGCTTTTTGGGGATGTTGGTTTTGGGGTTGTTTTAATTAATACCTCCTGCAGCTGGAGCAGCCATCCTGGGCAGTGGTTGGTAGATCCAAGGCATGGATCACTCCTCAAGTGTGTGTGTGCTGAAATGCATTATTTGCTTGGATTGTTCTTTCATAATTTGGCTTTAATCTGAATCTGAAGCCTCCCAGGGGAAGGAGGGGGGCTCTAAGCTCCTTTGCCAGTTGTGTGAGGCATGAAATGCTGTCTGTGGCAGAGATGATTTTTTTAGAAGGCTTTTGTATTATTAGTGCCTGTTTTAAAAGCCTATAAATCAGACCAGCAAATAGAAAAGCACTCCTAAAGCAGCTGGGAGGAGGCAAAGAGATCTGTGGACACTGGGAGTGTTGGTTCAAAGAGTTTCTAACCATAAGGAAAGCCATGTTATTATCTCCCAGTCTGTGGCAAGGTGGGTTTGCCTCTGTTTGTGAATTTTATGGCTGAATTCCTCTGTCCAAGAGTGGCTCACACCTGAGCAAACCCTGACCCTCAATACCCCAGAGGGGCTGCTCTCTGCAGGCCAGAGACACAAAAGTTTGCAGTGGCAGCAGAAAACCTGATGCATGAGAAGGATTTCTGCAGCACAGGTACAAATTAAATCCACTGAACACATTTGTGCTGACCCTTTTTTGAGTATTTTGCATCTCCTTTTGCCCCAGGTATGGGGATGCTGTGCGGGAAATCGATGACAGCGTTGGGAAAATCCTGAAGCACCTCCAGCAGCTGGGCATCAGTGAGAACACCTTTGTGTTTTTCACCTCTGATAATGGGGCTGCTCTCATTTCAGCTCCCAAACAAGGTGAGGCTCAGCTGAACAAACCTGGCCTTGGGAAATCAAGGCTTAAATCTCTCTCTCTGAGGAGAAAAGAGCCCTGTGTGTGGGGTCTGTGTTATGAGGTCGGAGAAGCCTCAAAAGACAGAGTATTTATGTTTGGAATAATTTATGCCCAGTGCTTCTGGCCACTGTTGGAGGAGATGTCCTTGGCCAAATGGAATTTTTCCTGCCCCAGTGTTGCTGTTACCTGTGTGTATTTGCACTGTCAGGGAGGGAATATGCTGTAATTTATTGAGAACCAGGCTCAGTAACTTAGCAGGGTGTTTACTCTCCATCTGCCAAATGCATATTTCAGCCTTCTGAGCAATTAGAGAGAGTTCAAGAGTCCCTCATTCTTTAGCTCTTATGAAAAATAGCAAGAAGAGAAACGATTTTTGTTGCCTAACAAATTTTCTTTTGTTTAAGTGATGGTTTCTCTGAAGCAAATCACTGCAGATTGATTTTAGAACCTGCTCTCTTCTCTTTGGAGCCAGGCTTGGCTTGTGGTTATTGAACCACAGAGCAGGGAGTAACCTGAGTTCTGATTTCAGCTCAGCCACTGGCTTTGACTTTGTGTGACCTAGAATCAGTTATGAGACCTCCTGATTGTTCCTTGGCCAGCTGAGCTCCAGGGCTGGGTTAAAACTCCAGATATTCCTGCAAAGCCTTGGCCATCTCTGAGTGACCATTCAGGGAATGCAGGATTATTTTTCTCACTCTTATACCTTCATCTAATATTGTTCTGGTAAAATTTAAAATCATTATGAAAAAATGCTATTTCTGCCTGAAAGTGTCAGATTTCCTTTGGTTACAGACAGCAGTTAACACCCTTAGAGGGAAGGAAAACACCTGTGAGGTATTTCCTGTTTGTTTGGGGTTTGTTTTTTAATTTGGTTGTTGATAGCAAGGTGTGTTTAACTGTCACTTTCTCCCTGTGCTGAAAAGACACTCCTAAAATTTCATCACAAATGGATATTGAAAAAAAAAAAAAAAACAAACCAAAACCACAACACAACAAACGAGAAAATAATGACAAAAAACCCAACTCTGGCCATGTCATTTGAAGAAGCATCCATGCAGAAATGAGAATTCATTTCAAACCAGCCTGGGTGACAGTATCCTTTTGAAATGCTGGTGTTTTGTGGGGTTTAAGGCTTCTTTTCTGTCCCTAGGAGGAAGCAATGGGCCTTTCCTGTGTGGCAAACAAACCACCTTCGAGGGTGGCATGAGGGAGCCGGCCATCGCCTGGTGGCCCGGCCACATCCCTGCAGGAGGGGTGAGTGTGTGCCTTGGGCAGTTCCCGGCAGGCTGGGGGAGCTGCAGGGAGTGGAGAGCTCCTTGCTGGGCTCAGGGGGCTTTTCTTCACACTTTCACCGTGCCCCAAGTCCCGGTGTTTGGGTGAATAAGGAGCTGCTGCTGCCCCAGACAACTGTGCCATTTTAATGCAAATTTCCATTTAGGGGGTCTGTGCTCAACTTTGCTGTTAGCATCCAGGCTCTGCTCTTGTCTTCCTGCTCTTTTTAAACCCTTTACTCTTTTGGACCTCGATATTTCTCATGTGTTTGAACAAACTGGAGTATAAAGAGCAGGACTTTGTTCCCCCCACTTTCCATGCCCTGAGGTACCGAGTGGTTTGACCCTCACGTCTCTCACTTTAGTGCTTGATGAAAGTTCCACTCAGGGAGGTTTAGACACCACACTATTGCTCTGTGCTGCCTGTACACAAATGCAGATATGATCACTTCAAAATATCCCCCCAGTGGCACTGCCAGCCCCCCTTGTCCCAGCTCTCATTGCAGAAGGATGCAATCAATCCTGCTGCAGGATCACAGGGGCAGCACAGCCCCCTCCCCGTGGTGAGCATCTCTGAGCCCTGCAGAAAGTGATCCTTCATTAACTGGGCACCGTGCTCCAGCCTGCAAACTGGTCATAAATAAAACATTTGTGGAAGTTGCATTCCATGGGGGTGGTTTAATTGAGGCAGGCTAATGATAATTTATCATTTACATTTAGGAAGGACCATGAGGCAGCTCAGGTCTGCAGCTGAGGGCAGGAGGGTGGTTTGGTTTCATTATTTTTCGAGAGTTCACCAAACCTACCAAGGATGGTTTATTATTTTTCTAATTTGAAATGAAAACAGTCATTTTGTTTAAATTTAAACATTTCCATAAAGCCTTTGCAAGCCAAGTACAACAGCCCTGGGCTAGCAAAGGAGAACATGAAACTGCAGCTCAGTGTTTTGTTTGCTGGGTCCAAACTAAATAATGTGATAAAAGTAAACATGCATTATAAATGGGGACGAGAAAATGCCCAAATTTAAAAATTCTTTCCATTGTAGTAACTCTGAGGATAATTAAGAACAGGAGGAGAGAGAAATCCTAGTGCCTGCTTCTTTTCTGCCTGGCTGGGACCCCTCTCCCAGGTAGTTTTTGGGAGCTGCTGCTTGAATTCCTGGGAAGAGGCATTGCTGTGCAGAGCTGTGTGTGCAGGGTGGGCTGGGCAACTGAGCTGTGCCTGGAGCTCCCAGATTTTGGGATGCACCCAAAATCCCTCCTCCACCATGCCAGTGTCAGCCTTAAGCACGTGCTCAGCTTCAAATCCTCCTAATCTGCTGCTCAGGAACTGTGATAGAAACTCACCTGTGTTTTCTGCTTGTGTTCTTGCCTTCGAGGCTCCAGCACTGCTCCCTCAGCAGCCCTGACCACAGGTGAGAGACTTGTGTCCACCACTACACTTTTGGCTTTTTTTTCTGTACCTTGCTGTAACTTCACCGTCCTCTGGAGGAGTTTTAACTGCTCAGCCCCAGTCCTGTGCACTCCAAGCAGCTGTGAAATGTGGGAAAGCTGCTTCAAAGTCTCTCGTTGCTCCTGCTTTTCAAGAGTTGAAGGAAGCAAAGGCTTGGGAGATCTGAACTTCAGCACAAAGCTGAAGGGTCAAGTCCTTCCTGTGCTGGGTTTGCTCCCAGGGCAGTGGTTGTTTCTTTCCATTTGAGGAGCAAGGGAAGGGCCAGGAGCTGTTTCAGGTGGAACAACTGCAGCCAGGAAAGGAGAGTTTGTGTCTCTGGCCAGTGAAATCCAGTTATTGTGTGGAAAGCTCTGCCTGCTGATGGGGAATGCTCCAGGGAGACCTCACTGCAGCCTTGCAGTGCCTTGGGAAAAGGAGGGAAAGGGACTTTTTATATGGGCAGATAGTGCCAGGACAAGGAGGAATGGCCTCCCACTGCCAGAGGGCAGGGTTAGATGGGATATTGGGAAGGAATTCCTCCCTGTGAGTGTGGTGAGGCCCTGGCACAGGTGCCCAGAGAAGTTGTGGCTGCCCCTGGATCCCTGGAAGTGTCCAAGGCCAGGCTGGACAGGGCTTGGAGCAACCTGGGCTGGTGGAATGTGTCCCTGCCATGGCAAGGGTGGCACTGGACGGGCTTTCAGGTCCCTTCCAACCCAAACCATTCCATGATTCCACCTGGCAGTTTGCTAATAATTTTATTGATCCATAAGGCTGGGGGGGTTGTTTTTATTAAAGAGCACATTCATGTGCTGGAATACAGGAGCTCCTCGATCTGAGCACAGGAGTGAGGCACAGGGTGGGAGCACCTGCCAGGCTCTCTGTGGAGCGGGGGATAATTGGTGTGGTTGGCTGGTTTGCAGGTTTTTTGGAGGGGAAAGATGCCTCAGGAGTGTGTGTTGCTCCTGGCATCAACACTCAGTGAGTTCTACTCCCTACCAGGAATATTTATTCCCACACAAACAGCCTGGCTGCACTTCCCTCCTCGGCTCCGTTTTCCAGGTGAATTCACAACAAATCAGCGTTTCAACATTCCCCACATCACATCTGCCTTCTGGAAGGATCCAGCTGGAAAAAAAAATCATATTCTATTGGTATTTGAATCCTCCTCCTCTCTCCCCTCGCCCTCCTCCCCTTCCTCTCTCGTGCCTGCTTCCTGAAGGAGAAAAGAACATATCAACCCAAAGACAGCATTGCAACCTTTTCTTCCCTATCTCCCATGGGGCGCAAATTGAAATTGAATTAGACAGGGATATCAGGTCTGCTCGCTGTGATAACTGTAAAAGGATTTTATTTAAAAACACCCTGACATTTGTTCACCCAGTTTCAAATATTTAGCTTTCCTCCTTTCCATTCCTGGCGGGGGCGACTTTATTAATTGTCGCCTTTGATTCAGAGTTAAAGCTTGAAAGCACTGATAACAGCACTGGGGACTATTTCTTCCAGCGCCGTGGCCCACAGCAAAAGGATTTCATTTTCTTAAAGACGTTGTGTGGATACTGAGAGTTTATTAAAAAGAAGGGGGGAAGGAGGGGGAAAAAAATCCGTCCTTACGTGCGTAATACCGGCTGTTCCTCACTGATACAGCAATATCTGATCTCCCTCCGTTTATATATTATTTATTTTCTCTGGGCTGTTGCCCTCTCTGGATTTTTCTTTTTCTTTTCTTGAAAAAAAAAGGAAATAAATAAAAGGGAAAGGCAAGTAGAATGAAAGAGCCCTGTTGACAGGAGAAAAATGGTAATTTTTTTATTTTTTCTCTGAAAATACTTCAAAGTTTTATATAAACATTAACCTTTTTTTTTTTCTCCCCTCTTTTTCCTTCTTCAGTGTGGTGCTGCAGAGCACAGATAAATCCAAGTGGCTGTGGCATGGGCATTTAATTTCCTTAAGAAGTTTTTTCTGCTTCACGGCAAAAATGTTGTCTGAGACCAGAAACGTAATTGGATGATTAAAGAGAGTCATCTGCATCTGGTGCTGGTTAATAAGGGCCAGGACAAGGGGAGTGTGGTGGCCCCCCAGGATTGTCCCCACGCTCTGGATAAATGAGGTGACATTAAAGGCACGAGCCCGGGGTCAGCGATTGCCTCTTATCAAAAGATTGAGGCGCTGGGACGGAGCCACAACAGGAAAAGTGATTTTTGGATTAGATGGAGAAATTGTGAGAGCTCTGATTACAGAAGGGCTCAGGCAGGCGCTGGCTCCTGCGCTGGCTGGGGGGAGCAGGAGGGGATGGAGCTGCTCCTTCTGCAGCTCTGCAGGTGGGAATGAGCCCGGGGAGGAACCCCCAGGGCTGGGAGCTGCTCATGGCCTCGGCTTCAGCCCTGGGGACAGGGCTCAGAGGGACCTCGGCCATGTCCTTGTGCAGGGACAGGGCTCAGAGGGACCTCAGCCGTGTCCCTGTGCAGGGAGGGGACAGGACAGGGCTCAGAGGGACCTCAGCCATGTCCCTGTGCAGGGACAGGGCTCAGAGGGACCTCGGCCATGTCCCTGTGCAGGGAGGGGACAGGACAGGGCTCAGAGGGACCTCAACCATGTCCCTGTGCAGGGAGGGGACAGGACAGGGCTCAGAGGGACCTCGGCCATGTCCTTGTGCAGGGACAGGGCTCAGAGGGACCTCAGCCGTGTCCCTGTGCAGAGAGGGGACAGGACAGGGCTCAGAGGGACCTCGGCCATGTCCCTGTGCAGGGAGGGGACAGGACAGGGCTCAGAGGGACCTCGGCCATGTCCCTGTGCAGGGAGGGGACAGGACAGGGCTCAGAGGGACCTCGGCCATGTCCCTGTGCAGAGAGGGGACAGGACAGGGCTCAGAGGGACCTCGGCCATGTCCTTGTGCCCTGTCCCCAGGGCTGGGAGCTGCTCATGGCCTCGGCTTCAGCCCTGGGGACAGGGCTCAGAGGGACCTCAGCCATGTCCCTGTGCAGGGACAGGGCTCAGAGGGACCTCGGCCATGTCCCTGTGCAGGGAGGGGACAGGACAGGGCTCAGAGGGACCTCGGCCATGTCCTTGTGCAGAGAGGGGACAGGACAGGGCTCAGAGGGACCTCGGCCATGTCCCTGTGCAGGGAGGGGACAGGACAGGGCTCAGAGGGACCTCGGCCATGTCCCTGTGCAGGGAGGGGACAGGACAGGGCTCAGAGGGACCTCGGCCATGTCCTTGTGCAGGGACAGGGCTCAGAGGGACCTCGGCCATGTCCCTGTGCAGAGAGGGGACAGGACAGGGCTCAGAGGGACCTCGGCCATGTCCCTGTGCAGGGAGGGGACAGGACAGGGCTCAGAGGGACCTCGGCCATGTCCTTGTGCCCTGTCCCCAGGGCTGGGAGCTGCTCATGGCCTCGGCTTCAGCCCTGGGGACAGGGCTCAGAGGGACCTCAGCCGTGTCCCTGTGCAGAGAGGGGACAGGACAGGGCTCAGAGAGACCTCAGCCATGTTCCTGTGTAGGGACAGGGCTCAGAGGGACCTCGGCCATGTCCCTGTGCTCCCAGGGCCCAGCCATGGCACAGGAGGGATGGGCAGGGACTGATCCCAGGGAGTTCCACCTGGACATGAGGCAGAGCTTTCCTGTGTGCCCAGAGGGGGTGTGGAGGTCCCTCAGGAGACATCCCAGAACTGCCCGGACACCATCCTGTGCCCTGTGCTCTGGGATGGCCCTGCTGGAGCCAGGAGGTGGGACTGCATGATTGAAATCATTTTAAGGAGAGGAAAAGGCTGCACTAAAATAAAGAATAAGTGTTCTCCAAACCTCATCCAAGCTGGCCGTGAGCACTTCCAGAGCTGGGGCAACCACAGCTTCTCTAGGAACCATCTCCCTTTGTGCCTGCCCCCAAGGCCAGGCTGAGCAGGACCTTTCCCAGGGTCTGGCCATGGATAAATCCTGAACTCCAGGGCCCAGGACCTGTTGGTCGTTGATCCAGCTGCTTTCCCAAGGATTTCCACAGCCAGGTTTCCTCTTGTGCTTCAAGCTTTGCACTTTGTTTCTTCCCAAGGAATTGTGGCAGGATTCTTGCATGCAGCTTTAATAAGATGTGTTCCTGCCAACACCTCCTGATGAATGAAAGCCATTAAAAATTGAAATGACTGTAATCAAGTAATGTGATATTGTAATGTTAAACTTGTAATTAGGCCCCTGCGTGTTGCTTTCTCCAGTTCTTTTTTTTTTAAATTTCTTAATTCTTCCTTTGTGTTTACTTTGTTCAGCCCAGCCTCTTAATACAAGGTTTAGTATCCTTTTTTTTTCCTTTATTTTTGAGCCAGCATCTCATAAAAATTCATTTATCGTGTCATCATTTGTTGCATTTAAATAATTTGTGTCAGCTTAGAGGCTGGGGGTCTGTTTGTGAGTAGAAGGAATCAGAGGTAAAAGGTCTTTGATAGTCCCAACATTGTTCTGTTGGGATTGGACTTGGATTTTAGTCAGAAAGTGCTTTGGTACTCACAGCTGTGGGGTTGTATCCAATGGTTTCTTGTTTCCCAACAAGTGCTGTGGCTGAAAATGCTCTTTTCCTGTCACATCTTGTGCTGGTGCATCCTGGTGCTCCTGATCTGGCAGCATCTGCTTTCACTGAGTGTGTCACTGACTAATTAAACACCCTGCAACAACGGGGAGGGAGCAAAGACTCACAAAGAATCAGGCAGAACAGACTTTGTAGGGTTTTAAAATATAAATAATTAAGAGCATAGAGATGAGTTTGGCTTCCAAGTAAGGAAGGAGGGGAAAAAAACCCTTGCACATCTCCATTGAAGCCAAACCCAGATGTTTTTCTCCCTTATTAAAATATGGACTAAAAATACCACAACTTTACAGTTCTTGAATTGTTGGAAATGGTTTGCAGATGAAGTCATCAGGCTCTTTTTGTTATTATCCATCTATCCCTGTGCTTTCTGGGAACTCTCTCAGGGTATTCTGGACTCCAGAGATGACCTGGAGAAGGGAACAAATCAAGGACTTTTTTTTTCCCTTGGTGTAAGTGCTGATTTTTCAATCCACAATGAGCTGGAATTTGCTAAATTAAATTGAGCCCTGTGACAACACACTCCTGGAAAAGGGGTACACAGGAGTGAGGAGAGGGAGAGGAGAATGGGAAAAAAATAATCAAAAGGCAAAGTCTCCCTGGAAATGGAGAAATAGGGATTGTTTGCTTTGCTTTATTGTTTTCAGAGGAGATTACTGGTGACTGCAGCAGTGTGAAGGGAGAGGTTTTCAGGGAGCTTTGGGGGGAACCTGTTTCCATACAGATTTTCCTGAAGGGCTCTTTGCAAGTGTGTTTCTGTTGATTTTTTGGTTGCAGGTCAGCCATCAGCTGGGCAATGTGATGGATCTGTTCAGCACCAGCCTCTCCCTGGCGGGTCTGCAGCCTCCCAGTGACAGACAGATTGATGGCATCGACCTTTTACCTGTCATCCTGCAGGGCAAGCTAATTGACAGGTCAGTGATTATCCCAGAGCTGCCAGCCCTGCTCCTGCCTGAAGGGATGCCAGATTTGGGGCTGGTTTTTTTAACACCAGCTCACAAGTATTTAATGGAAGCTGTATGTGTGCAGCAGCAGAGCTTCCCACTGCGCTCCTGCTCTGCTGGAACAAGCTGAGGTGGGAATTCCTGACATGTGGCATGTTGCCATACAGTGGAGTCTGGGGACAGATGAAAATGTCACAGGGTTAGCAGAGATCCCTGAAACAACATATGGCAGGAGGGGAGATAAAAGCCTGAAAACTGGAGCCTGGCTGGAGGAGAATCCATTATTTATCGCTGCAAAAGCTGCCCAGAGCGTGCTGGGTCCTTGTCCTGCTGCAGAGCTGGGAGGTGAAGGCTGTGCTGCTGCAGAGGACCTGGAAACAGCAGGAAAATCCTCTTCCCAAGGTCCTGGAGAGCTTCTGCAGGGATAGATTTGGGTGAAAGACCTGGAATGTCTCTCAGCTCTTGGGCACAGGCACCAAGATCTGACAGCGAATCCTGCCAACAAATATTTTATTGGAAGTGTCAAAGGTCAAGAGAGGCCTTGGAGTTGGGATTTTGGTGAGGAATTTGGCAGCCTGGGAAATCTGACTACAATCATATTCTTTGGGAGATAGCAAGGGAACATATGCATGGAAAACGTTTTGGAGCTCTTTTCCTTGTTGGATGAGAGCCTTTGTGCTGTGAAATTCCTTTTGTGCCTCTTAAGCAAGGAGCACAGCCGAGTGTTACCTGACAGGAGCCTTGCAGGTTCCTCAAACACAGCCTGGCCCATCTTCTGGAAGTTTGGGAAATTTCTTTGTTGTTTTAAAAGGGAATTCAAGTGCAGTCACCAACCCCTTGCTTGTGTTACAATAACAGTCACTCAAAGCACGTTGTGGCTTTTTTTCCTTCTTTGTTTCTTTCCTTCCCCCCCCCCCCCCCCCCCAGACATGACCAGGACAAAATTTTCACAGCCCCCCAAAAACTTTCCAGGAGATGCAGTTTTTGTGTTCTTTTAAGCTTAAAAAGGAAAAAGTGAATGGGGAAAAAAAAATTCTGTCAGAATATTGAGTACAAACTGGAATTCTCCTTCAAAACAGAAAAAATATTTTTTTAAAAGGAAAAACCTAAAACCTTCAGTCAGGAGGGCATGTAATAACTGATCAGATATTGGCTGTTGATGGCAAGGAAGAGGAGACTGGAGCATTGTGTGGAATATTTTTGGGAGGTTTTGTTGATGGCACTGGTTTAGATCAGGTGCTGCACTTTGGCAGCTCTCTCTTGCTGTCTTTATTTCACTTTCAGGTGCAATAAGGATGCAGGAATGGGCTTTTCTGGGAGCCCATTCCCAGAACAGGCTTTTTCCCCTTCTTCCTGGGTACCAAGTTGTTTTCCCTTTGTTCCTAGTGACAAAGTTGTTTCCCCTTTGTTCCTGGTGGCAGCTCTTGGTGACAAAGCAGGGAGGCTCATTGTTACAAGAGCTCTGAGGCCACTCCTGTCATTCACACAGGGATATTTAAATTTCACCTTGCATTTAGGGACAGGTCTTTCCAGGTGGCATTGCCAGAGTGAGTTGTTTTTGGAGTGGCATCTGAGGAGGAAAGACAAAGGCTTCCCCCTGACAATGACAAACAGCTTCATCCTCATGTCCTGTCAGCAGCCCAAAAGAGCTGCAGAGAGGAGCTGCACCAACAAATCAACCCCCTGTCCTGCAGATAGTCCCTTCCAGTACAATTTTATGCTGTTCCCTCAAAAAAAAAAAAAAAAAACCAGGAGTGTTTTGTTGGGAAAACCAACAGGAATGTTGCTGGGATGCCCAGGGAGCAGCACAGATGCAGTGAGTGAGATGCACTTCCTGGATGAATTATTAATTAGGGAAACCTCTGGGAACAAGTGCAGCTTTAGCAGCGTGTTTACATGCTGCAAAGTGAGGTTTGGGGGGGAAAATGGAGAGGAATTAAAACCACAGCGTGTCTGGCTGCCAGGTTTTTCCATGTGGAGTTTCTCAGAGATGTCATCCAGAACACGCCGGCATCTGGTGTCCTCCTGGCCACCCTGCCCGTGTGGCACTGCCAGCTCCACCCTGCCCGTGTGGCACTGCCAGCTCCACGGCAGAGCTGTGGAGCTGGGCAGAGGAGCCTGAGCATCCCAGAGCCTGTGGATCCCCCTTTTCCCTCCCAGGCAGGCACTCGAGAGCCGTTTGACGCTGGAACCGCCACGCTCCAGAGGAAATCCCAGGGGCTGAGAGTTCAAGGATTAACAATCACTGGCAGCCAAGCTGGATAATGTTTCATTCTTGCACCGTGTGAGCTCTCAACTTGATGAACACTTTAAGAAATGTTAATTGAAAACCTTGCAGAGGAGACTATTAGGAGGCAGCCTGTTCCTGCCTGATATCCACATGGGAAGTGGGATGCCATTAAGGGGTTTGTGGCCCTTATCAGGAGGCTGGGCCCGGGCTGTTGGTGTTTCTCATGCAGCTCTGCTCTCCTTCCAGGCCCATTTTCTATTATCGTGGCAACGAGCTGATGGCAGTGAGAGCTGGGCTTTACAAAGCTCACTACTGGACCTGGAGCAACTCCTGGGAGGAGCACGGCAAGGTAATGGCACAGGGACCTGGCCTGGAGTCACTGGAATCCTGGGGACAGCCTGTAAACTGGGGGATGTCTCCATGCTTCAGTCTCCTCAGAGCTACCAGAGCTGCTGTGCAGGTTTCTGTTGGGTATCAGGAATATTTCTGCCCCAAAAGGGCTGTCCAGCCCTGGCACAGCTGCCCAGGGAGGTGGTGGAGTCCCAGTCCCCCTGTTTAACAGCCATGTGGATGTGGCACCTGGGGACATGGGTCAGTGGTGGCCTTGGCAGTGCTGGGGGAACAGCTGGACTCGATGGTCTTAGGGGATATTCCAACCTAAATAATTCTGTGCTCCTAAAAAAACATGAGGGGACTGGACCCCCCCACCTCTGAAATCAGGGACAAAGAGAGGAAAATGAGCAAATTCCAGGTTGTTCTGAGGGATGCTCCCTTTAATCAGCTCTTAATCCCCCTTAATATTAAACCTTCCCTGCTGAATTCGGAGCTTTTAGATGTTCACCTCTGGTTGGACTCCCTGATCCTTGTGGGTCCCTTCCAGCTCAGGATATTCTGGGAAAGCCTGGAGCCTGATGCCACACTGACCACGAGTCTCACAATTCCTGGCACAAAACACCTATTTTGAACTACTGAAATGGAACTGGGATGAGTTTGTTGGGTTTGTGATGGCTTAAAAGGAAAGCTGTAGGAAAGGCACAGTGGAAAATACAGCAGTGCTTGAAAACAGTGAAATAAACGTGTTTAATCTGTTATCAGCACTTGTGTGAGCCCACATCACACTATGTACAACATTTTATTTATTTTATTTATCTCCTGGCTGATCTCCTCAGTTAGATGTTAAGCACTATTATTTCCTTTACTTTCTGTGTCTTTGTTGGCCCTAAACTCTGGGGCATTTGCTGAGTGGCAGCTTCACACGTGTGCCATGCTGCAGCTCCCTTCAGACAGGAACCCAGAGCATTGAGGCCCAGCTCTCAGCAATCCTGACAGCAGCCTGGGCTTGGGGAGGGATTGTTTGTATGGTTTATTTTTTTTTATGCTTTTTTTTTTTTAACTTATGGAAGGTCCTCAAGGCATCACAGGTGCAGAACTAAGTGCTGGTGACATTTGTGGATATAAAAGTGCAGGGATTCTTTCACTGGGATGTCCTGGGGGTAGAAGGAAGTGTCAGCTCCAAGGGAGTCATTTCCATTCAGGGCTGTAAATGTGTGTTTGTCTTTTTTCAGACTGCAGTGCTTCAGGAGTCAAAGCTTGTTTTACAGGGAGCAAGCAGGAAAGGAAAGTTGGCTCTAGAAATGTTTTTTATGCTCTGTCTCAGTGCTAATTCCACACAGATAAAATGAGATCATTTATTTGTCTTGTGTGTGAGTAAAACCTGTTTATCACCCGTGGAGGGTTTTCCCTGGGTGGGAGGAACTGGGAGCTCCTCTGTCTGCGTGTTTGGGTGTAGGGGTGGCAGATTCCCACAGGAATTCTTGCTCTCCGTGGTGATAAAAGCACATACCCACACTTCCAGTTGGCAAATAAATAAACCCCTGCATGGAACTCAACTCATTCCTACATGTCTGAGTGTGGAACAGTGATAATGGGGACCAGCTACTCCTTCCAGAGGCTCTCCCACTGTGAGCAGTGGCAGTGCTGCAATTAAGGAGTATTTATTTCTTTCCGAGTCTTTGTTTAACTGCTGTCTGATAAAAGTCAGCAATTATCCTGTACATCAGAGAGACGATTACAAATCCACTCTCTTTCCTGCAGCTTGGATCACATGAGCTTGATGTGGGGAAAATTGGAGCACATTAGTGGCCAGAGCAGCCATTAACAACACGCAGAGGAAGCTGAGGCTGAGATTTGTTCCAATTCTCCTCATGTCTTCGAGCCATTAATTACAAACCTCGCAAGTTTAAAAATAGAAATAAATCAGAATGCAGAGCAGCTCCACAGCTCCCAGCCCTGCTGGAGGAGTTTCTAAGCTCACCTTACAGCACAGTTCCCTCTTTCAGTGACTGGGCTTCCCAGCTGTGTTGATATTGGACTCTGGAATCAAAAAGGCCACTTTGTTTGCTAATTCCATTTGAAAAACAACTATAAATCCATGCACATCTGTGGCATTTGGAATTCTGACTGTTGGCTGTTTGTTCAATAAGGTTGGCTTGCCATCCCAGTAGAACTCCAGCTAATGAGGATTTGTTAATTGTATGATCTTTAGAGGTCTTTCCTCATTGTGAATCCAGTGAGACTTCCAGATATGAAACTCTCTGTGTGAAGGTCCCCACTCAGACCTGGAATATGTAGTTTTCCTGTCATCCATTGGAAAGAGAGCTTAAGTTGGTCAGATGTAGCAAAACAGCTGCCTGCACATTTTGGAGGGGTTTGTTTTATGGGTAGGGGAATATTTCATGGTTTTTACAGACAGGGTTTAGCCAGCCCTCATTTCACTTTCAGAGTTCCCTTGGTAATTGACTGTGTGGAAAAGCACTGATACAGTAAATTTGCCCTGGGTTTCATCCACATTTTTGTTCGACTTTCAGATGGGATTATCTCATTAAAGCAGCCAGAACCCCATTTTCATGCTGATACTGGAAAATGGGGAGCTGGTGCCTGTCCTGAGCCTGTTTGGGATGACCAGGATGGTGAGGGAGGATGTGGCCCCTCACCTGGAAAGCTGTGTTTGACTGGGGTGTGAGTTGGTTCAGTAATAAAGGATGTACACACAAATAAAAATGTACCAGGGAGACACAGCCTGCAGAAAGCACAGCCCAGCAAAGCAGAACAGGGCTCTGGAGGCTCCTCTCCATCTGGCACTCGGAATATTGACTCTGGAAACATCCCGTGCAGGCAGCACACAGGTTTGCTGTCATCCTGCAGTCCCATGACAGCAACATGCCCTTACTGGTCTGCATCCTCTGCCTTATGGCCTGGGATTAGGGCTTGTCATCTGACACACAGATGAATTGTGCTCTTCTGTTCTTCCCAGGTTTTGTTTGTTTATTTTTTAACCCCCAAGCAATTTTTTTCCTAGTCTGACTCCTGTCAAGAAGTCTTGGAGTTTCTCTCAGTGCTGGAGGATACCTTGATGCTGCCTTTTCTGTTGGATTAACTGGATTTCTTGATTCTTGAGGGGGTGGTCTCTTGAAGGCATAAAGGGAAGGCTCACTCCACAGAATCAAGTGGGAGTAAGCATTTTGTGGGACATTTTCCCTGAGGATTGCACAGGAGGCTTATTTGGAGCTGTTTACCTGCCTTCCATCTATATAGGTGGCTCATGTTTGCATAATTTGACATCTCTGACATTCAAGAGGTGATAAATGGGACAGAGGGAGATGAAAGGAAGCCTGACTTGAAAAATGTGTTTGTATTTTTAAACAGTTTGATAAAGGCAGAAAAATTTCCCTCCTGCACATGGGCTGAGCCCCTGCTGCTCCAGGACTGGTGGATATCAAGCTTTTCCATTGTTGTTCACCTTTTTTTCCTTGTAGCAAAAATGAGCAGTAATGAAAATTGCCACGTGTGCAGGAGCAAAGGGAGAGCTGAGGATAAACCTGGGGAGATCCCTCTTGGACAGTGAAGACACACGACTTTTACTGGCAGTCACCTGTCAAATGCTGGGTTTTTTTTGCAAGTAGGGGTCTAAAAGAGTAAAAAATGGGTGTTTCCTATAAATTTACCAGAGTAGGCAGCAAGTCCTCAGGAATTTCCTAATTTAGTGCTGAGTAGAGGAGGCGGGAATGGGAGGTAGCAGGAGAAAGGAAATTTCCTTTTCTCTGCCTCCCATCAAAAGCATCCAGCACAAAACAGCCCTTGTGCCTCCCAAGAGCACTGATGCAAGAAGGGGAAAAAATAATGAAGGAAAAAACGTGGAAAAGGCCCTTTGGTTGTGGAAGAGGGGCTGATAACATCAACCTTTGTGCTGTGAGCTTGTTCGGAGCCTTCAGTGGGATTCCTCGAGGCTCCTGTGGCTCTAAAGGCTGCGTGGAGGCGCTGTTGTTTTAATGCGAAATGCCAAAGGCGTTATTCCAGTCAGGCTCTGAGATTGCCCTTCTCCTGCACGTGAAGGGATCGATAAAACCTTTTCTGCACCGGGGATGTGAAGTCAAGTAGAACCCCCACAAATAATGACATTTGATTTTGGTCCTCTGAGCATATGAACCAGGCATCGATCGGAGCTCGCTGTGCTGCCCATCCCGGGGGCTGCCCATCATCCCTGGGGCTGCCCATCATCCCTGGGTGCTGCCCATCATCCCAGAGACTGCCCATCATCCCCGGGGGCTGCCCATCATCCCTGGGTGCTGCCCATCATCCCAGAGACTGCCCATCATCCCCGGGGGCTGCCCATCATCTCCAGGGGCTGCCCATCATCCCCGGGGGCTGCCCATCATCCCAGGGACTGCCCATCATCCCCGGAGGCTGCCCATCAGCCCAGGGGGCTGCCCATCATCCCTGGGGCTGCCCATCATCCCTGGGGCTGCCCATCATCCCCGGAGGCTGCCCATCAGCCCAGGGGGCTGCCCATCATCCCTGGGGCTGCCCATCATCCCAGAGACTGCCCATCATCCCCGGGGGCTGCCCATCATCCCTGGGGCTGCCCATCATCCCAGGGACTGCCCATCATCCCCAGGGGCTGCCCATCATCCCTGGGGCTGCCCATCATCCCTGGGGCTGCCCATCATCCCAGGGACTGCCCATCATCCCCAGGGACTGCCCATCATCCCCAGGGGCTGCCCATCATCCCAGGGGCTGCCCATCATCCCCAGGGGCTGCCCATCATCTCCAGGGGCTGCCCATCATCCCAGGGGCTGCCCATCATCCCAGGGGCTGCCCATCATCCCAGGGACTGCCCATCATCCCAGGGACTGCCCATCATCCCCGGGGGCTGCCCATCATCTCCAGGGGCTGCCCGTCATTCCCGGGGGCTGCCCATCATCCCAGGGGCTGCCCATCATCCCCGGGGACTGTCCATCATCCCTGGGGGCTGCCCATCATCCCCAGGGGCTGCCCATCATCCCTTGGGGCTGCCCATCCCTGGGGGCTCTTCCAGCCTCTTAACACATCAGAAGCAATTTTGGGTGCACGGGGTTGAAGCCTGGCACCATCCAGGCTCATCCCAAGGAGGATTTCACCGGGAATGGCCAGGAGGCCAAGGGCACCGTTTACCTGTGCTGTGGCAAACAGCAAGAGATGACATTGCAGGCTTTAATTGACAGCTGCGCTTTTCTCCTTGCAGTATTCAGCTGCTTTTGGTGCCCTGGGTGGTGCTGGGGGAGCGAGGAGGCAGAGCTGGGCTGGGGTGGCTCCTGCTCCTGCCAGCCTGAGCTGCTGGGCTGGAGCCAGGCTGAGGAATTGCCAGAGGGCTCCCGTTAACACAAGTGGTGATTCCATCTCTTGGCAGGGAGCCCAAACTGGCAACCGGCTGTGTTTGTCTCATGTCTATATTGACACAGCATCTGTGGGCCATTTGCTCTGGAAATTAAAGCTGTGCAACCAAAGGCTGCTGCATCCCAGGGATGGAAAAACAGCCCGGGCTGTGTGAGTGCTGAGAAGGACAGGGATGGTGATCGCTGGAAGGCTCACCTGGTGGGCAGGGAATGTCATGTTTTAATCAGAATAATGGAAGGAAAGGATTGTTGGAATGTCTGCTGCAGCAAACAGGTTTCTCTGGTGGTGCAAAACATGGTAAGAGCAGTGAGCTGAGCTGCTCTTGATGCTCTCTATGGCCTCCCTTAGAAGGCAGGAGATGCTCCAGACAGGAGTTTCTGGTTTGGCTTTCAGGCTTTTGTGGTGCAGGAGAAAAGCTCCAAGAGTTTGCTGAAACACGGGGAGTGGCCTTTGTGCTGTGTTTGATCGGTGAGCCCTGCAAGTCCCAGAGCCCTGGAGGTTGGAAAAGCCCGCCAGGGTCGTGGAGGCCAACCTGGGACCAGTCCCTGGCTGTGAGCACTGAGCCACGTCCAGTCCTTCCCTGAGCACCTGCAGGGATGGGGACTCCACCCATTGCCTTGGATAGGGAGCAGAGACAAAAATTAGGAATGTGCTTAAATTATTGATCCCTGCATATTGCTGTGAACAGTCTGACAATAAACAGCTTTTAGGGATAAGAGGAGAGTGGGATTGGGTGGTGCTATCCTGCTGGGTAGGACAGGCTTAGGCAGCTCTTGGCTCTTTTCCAGCTCCAAACATCACCAAACCTACCTATCCAAAAGAAATAATATTGAATTTTATATATTTATATTTTTTTTACTAAATTGTTGATGAATAGATAGAAAATTTTTGACGCTCTCTCTGCAGGTTGAATATTGACTCACAGAGTACATAAAAATAGCAATATTCCATTTTATTTGCAGGGATAAAGTTGGAATGCCTTAGAAATGTCCCACAATGGTATTATTGGGGTTTTATTTACTTACCTATTTATTTATTTGACTTTTCTCCACTAGACTGCTTTTCAAGGGGGCACTGAGTGCTTAAATTAGAATGGCAGGTGGCTTTGGGCTGGTGGCATCAGGCAAATTGTCCCAGCATTTTCTTTCCTGGGAATCTTTGGGATTGTGTTTTGGAGTCTGGGCTGCAAGGATTTCCTGGGAAGCACAAGATAAAATAGAAACAGAGCAATGTCTAAACAAACACCCAAGAGACGAAAATCTTTCACACTGAAGCATTTGCAGCCGAGGAGCATTGTACCAATTAGCAGGCTCTTAATTAAATTGCTTGTTTGATTTGCATCCAAATTATAATTTGGATGTTATGGAGGCTTTGATACCTTTTCATTAACTGGTCCTTTTATGGGGAAAAAAACCCACAAAAATCTCTTTTCCCTGTGTGTTTCAGAGGCCTGTGGCATCACAGGGTGGGAAGGTCAATCAGCTTTGTATCCATTTAAAGTCCATTATTGGTAGGGCCACTCCAACCTATCGAGCAACTCCCTTATTTTTCCAGTCAGTGATTCAGGAATCTATAGCCCTGTGCAGATAAATGGGATTTCATGGGCTTCTAAACTTCTTGCTTTATTGAAAAGCAGAATATTAACTGCTCCACTGACCAGCTGTCCATTAAAAACAGGGGATATTTTTAGAAAATTGTTTGCCAATCAAATCCCACCAACATCTGTAGAGAGCCTTTTCAGTTTGTTTTATAAGCAAATGCTACAGCTGCTTTCCCACTTCCATTGAACCATTCCCATTTGCCTGCTCTCCATGTCTCTGTCCGTGTCTCGGGGCAGTTTGGGATTGTGAGGAACAGCGTGGGAGCTGGAATTGTAAAACCCAGCTTTAACAAGTCCATTTGGGGCTGGGCCTGCCTGGGCTGGGCTGGGCTGGGGGGCCCTGCTTTATTGCCTGCCCAGGGAAATGAGTGCTTTTGCATTTTTGGCTCTTGCCGGGGTTTAAATGGGCTCTGGTGGCCCTGGAGGCCACAGCCCAGGGATTAGGGAGCTCCCAACTGGCAAATCAGGGCTGGGGAGGGAGGGAGGGGGGCTGGCAGGGCAGGGGGGCAGGTGGAGCTGGCAGCTCTGGTGCCCAGCAAGCATTTAACCCCTTGCTGCTCCCAGCTGCTGCCCCAGGACATTCCCAGTAGCTGTGCCCTTCAAGCCCACTGCTGCTGCAGGGAGAATGCCACCTTGTGCCCCCACAGATGGTCAGGACAGGAATGTGGGAATGTCTCCCCTTCCTGCAGTTCTCCCATCCCCACTGTCATGCCCAGGTGAGTCCCTCAATACCAGCTTGCCATGAATCAAAGTGAAAATACACCAATTTTTATAAAATTAACCCGTTTGCTTTCATTTCTCAGACAAACTGATCCCTCAGGTACTGCCAGGGGAGTTTTCAGGTGCCTGCTGCCTCTCAGGGTGTCTGGATGTCTCTCCTGGGGTTTTGGTTTTAATCAGAAGTGTCAAGCAATCCCCTCTTCCTGGGGCCTTCCAAAGCCAGAAAAACCAGGCAGAAAATCCTTTCCACATGCAGAATTTTTATTATTAAATGCTTCCACCACTTTGTCTTTTGTTCTGCCATTTCATTTTAATGAATATTTTATTGAGATTATATTTTTATAAGACAAGAATACACAGCCTTGCTTCAGCTCCTATGTCAGTGCAACACCACTTGCTCACCTTATTTTACCCCACCAGCTCAGAATGTGTTTTGGGGATTGAAGTGGACTCTTGGTTTAAAATAATCCTGAAGTTTGTTGGTGTTTTGCTGGAGAAAGTGGCATCAGTCAAGTTTTGCTGCCTGCCCTGCATCACCTTTGATGACCTCTCTCCTTTTTCCTGCAGGGCATCGATTTCTGTCCTGGCCAGAGCGTGGCTGGAGTGACCACACACACCCAGGAGGAACACACTCACCTGCCCCTGCTCTTCCACCTGGGCAGGGACCCTGGCGAGAAGTACCCGTTAAGGTGGGCCACTTCATGGGCTGTCATGAAAACTCAGCAGTGTCACTGTTCAAAAGTTATTTGCTGGTTCTTGAAATCTGCTTAAGAACTGTCCCAGAAAGCCACGCTGGGAAATAATGGCTTTCCTGCTGGCTTTTTCTCTGGAGAAGGAACAAAAACCTTGTTTTCAGGTGGTCGGGTGAGGTGGGTGTGCACATGGACTTGTCAGCCTGGTTGTTCCTGTTCTGCGTCCTGCAGCTCCTCGGGGAGGAGGAAAACACCAATTTTTGGACAGGACAGGGCTGAGTGCAGCACACTCAAACAGGGCTGCTGGGCAGCTGTGCCTTGGAGCTGGGAGTTTTGGGGCCAGGGAAGGAACAACCAGTGCTGTGTGCTGCTGGAATCTCTGGAGGGCGGACTGGTCACCTTCCAGTCTCCTACCCCAGCTAAGAGAGCTTCTCCAGAGGGTGTTTAGCGGAGGACTTCGTGCCCAATCCTGCTCCTTCCTCGGGCTCTCCTGGCTGTCTCAATCCATTTTCCTCTAAGCCTGCTATTGTAATATTTATCTCTGGCACACACCATGCCCTGAGAGATTCCCACAAGGATTTATGCAGTCAGCAGCCAGCAGAGCCCACAAAGAGCCCTGCCACCTCCAAAAACGTTCCCAAGGTGTCCACACCTCCTTCCCTCCCTCCCTGCAGCAAATCCAGGGACACGCAGCCTCATCCCTCACCAGGGGTTCTGACAGGGAGAGTGTGGAAATAAATCAAGAAGGAACAAGAGCTGCTGGGACTGCCTGCCCAGAACTGGGTTTGTGCAGCAGCCTGGAGAGGCAGAGATGTTTCCTGAGCTGACAGGGCTGCAATTACTCAGCTGGTTTGAATAATTGAGTGGACACACTCGCTCCATTCCTTCCAGAGGAGATGAGCCTGTGCTGTCCACTGAGTGTTTTCACTGGAGAGAGGAGGGGAGGGAAAGTATTTCCATTCTCTCTCACTTAACAGAGCACTTTAGAGGTGCATCAGCAGTGGGTAAAGCTCTTCGGGGGCTCTGCTCCCACTGCATTCCAGCACTAATGAGCAAAGCACAGCTGCAGCCCCAGGGCTGTAAATACAGCTCAGTGAAACTAAACCAGGCTGGGATTCCAGGTGAGACCTGGGCACTTTAACAACTGGTTCATTTCCCAAGGGATGGAGGGACAGGACACAGGGAATGGCTTCCACTGCCAGAGGGCAGGGATGGATGGGATACTGGGGAGAAATTCCTCCCTGCCAGGTGCTGAGGCCCTGACACAGGGTGCCCAGAGCAGCTGTGGCTGCCCCTGGATCCCTGGCAGTGTCCCAGGCCAGGCTGGACAGGGCTTGGAGCAGCCTGGGACAGTGGAAGGTGTCCCTGCCATGGCAGGGGTGGCACTGGATGGGCTTTCAGGTCCCTTCCAACCCAAACCATTCCAGGATCCTGTGATTCTGTTTTAGGAAACGAGTGTATAGAAATAATCTCTTTTTCCAAAAATCAAAAAATGGGTAGCAGTAACTGAACTGTAGCTTGCCTGCTGTGTGTGTCACCTTTGTCACCTGCTCCAGGTGACCCTGCCTTGCCAGGGGATTGCAGTGGATGAGCTCTAGAACTCTCAGCCCTAAATACTCTGTGATTTTGGGATTCTCTGATACTGTTTGTGTTTCCTCTGGATTTGAGGCAGAGGAGCTGTTCCCTCCGAGGTGTTTGCAGCACCAGCTTCCCTGTGATTCCACTGTTCCTTCCCACCACCGTGGAGTGAGCATTGAAATAAATTCCAGGGTTCCGACTGCAATCATTTCTCATATGGTTGCATTGATTTTTTGGATATTCACAAGCTGTTGCCTTGATTGAATTTTATGGCAAGATTATGACCCGATTATGGAGAGCTGGGCTGGTGTTTATTATGCAGCCCCTAATAGAAACCCTCATTTTAGCACAGCACTCTTCCTTTCTCCAGCACATTCTGCTGCTATTGTCTCCTCTCTGGTCACAATGGAAAACTCATGGGAAGTGGGTCTGCTCTATCGAATGTGGTAATTAAATTATCCTCATTTGTGGAGCTGTTCTTGGTGTGTATTTTTATTTAGCTTAATTATCCCCCTTGGCAGGGAGCCTGCTGGGAGTCCCGACACTAATGTTTCTCCAAAGGGAATCCAGCATCCTGCTCCCAGCCTGCATCTGTCTGTCCCTACGTGCTGGCTCTGTTCTCCCTGCCTGCTTTTGCTCACTTTTTATTACATTTATTCCTTATTTAGTGCAGCCTTTTCTTCTCCCTTGAAATGATTTTAATAATCTGTCATCTTTCTTGATTTACATGAGTTTGACTGGGGTCACGTGCAAAGCCACCAGCAGTGGGTGTCACTGCAGCTCAGGAGGGCCTGGCATCACATGCACCTCCGGAGGGAATCACTGCTTCTATATTTGGGATCTCAGAGCCAGGGAATCCCAGGAATCAGCAGCTCAGTCACCTGCAGCAACACCCCTGACTTGCAGGGTCGTGTCACTGCACGTGCAGGACACACAGGGACAAGGTTGCAACTTTATAGATTCAGGGAGTATTTAAGATTGGACCCTTAGGACCATCAGGTGCCATTAACCTGGCCCTGCCAAGCCCACCACTGTTTGAGTCATCTCATGGGGGTTGGAACTAGATGAGTTTTGAGGTCTCTTCCCACACAAACCATTCCATGATTGTTACTCTCTATTAGGAAGATGAGTGGATAGAGATAACCTATTTTTCCAAAAATCAAGCAAAGCTTTTCACTCTTCTGGGCTGCTAAAGGGATCCCTGAAGATGCAAGTCCTGCAAGACCCAGAGGCAGCAGTAACATGTTCAGCTCCCTGGGGTTCTTGGTGAGGCAGGACAAGTCCTTCCTCTTCCTCACACTGTTCACTGCATTTCCTGGAGCCTGCCTGCAAACAGTCCCAGCAAAAGGAGCTCCACATGCAGTGAAAAATGGCTCAGGCAATTCCAGGCAGGTCCTGTCAGCGTGTGGGGACACGTTGGCAGTGCTGAGCACCTGCCCATGTGTTCCCTTCCTGTGCTGCACCCCTGCCCTCAGCTGCTCTGGGAGCAGCCCCCCCACCATGGCTGGGACTTCTCGTCCTGCTGCTGCCCCTCTGGATTTGGCTGGAGCTGCCCTGCCCCCCATCTTCTGCCAAGGGACACAGCTGTGTTTGCTCCTTTGCCTTGAAATAGCCTGGGATCCTGGAATGGGTTGGGTTGGAGGAACCTGAAAGCTCATCCAGTGCCACCCCTGCCATGGCAGGGACACCTTCCACAGTCTCAGGCTGCTCCAAGCCCTGTCCACCCTGGCCACACTTCCAGGGTGCCCCAGCTGCTCGGGGCACCTGTGCCAGGGCCTCACCTCTCTCACAGGGAGGAATTCCTTCCTTTAGATTCCTTGTGTAGGAAACCTTCAGACCCTTGTGTAGGAGTCACCTCATCCCTGGTGGTGAGAGGTGAACCCTTTGGGCCTTTTTGTCACCTAGATCAGTGCAGGCTGGGGACAGGAAAATCTCTTTTTTTCTAGCTCTCAACTTTAAACTGTAACTAAGAATGTGTGTTGGGCAGCACAGAAAGCAGAAGCATTTCCCTGAGTCTAAGCAGGGCTTTGTTTCCTCACTGGATGCAATAACTGCCCTTGTTACCAAATTTATCCAAATGCAGAACTAAAAGATCTGATAGGTTTTTTCCTTGGCCAGATTCTGTTATCTTGGGGCTGTGGTGTGTGTGCTAAGTACCACAGAGGGAACTTGTTTCTCCAGTGTGACAAATTCAGTAAAATTATCTCTTGGTACCATCTTCACAAGCAGTTGTCAGTTTTATTATCTGAGTCAGACTATTGTTTATACAGACATTTACTAAAATAACGCATAATGATTATATATATTTATATTTATATTTATATATTTACATATATAAATATATATATATATATATATAAAGCAAAGCTGGCACAGCTAAAAATACAGTTAGTAAAATACCTAATGCAGCCTGAAGTAGAAAAAGTGTTTTGAAGCCAAAGAATTTATAACAGCATTCTCTGAAATGCTGCCAGTTTGAGCCAGAGGTGCAAAGCTTAATAACAAGTGAGGACAGGGTAAGTACAGCCTGCTCACACCTTGTTATTACTCCAGGTTTGTAGCAGCTTCTGCTCTGAGCAATGAGTTTATTGAATTATGAACATCAAAATTCCTGTGTTTTACTTAGGGCAATGGATTTTACTATTATGGAAGAAAATGGAAGTGATAAGGCTTGGTTGATGAACATAATGATTTTAGAACACATTAATTAAGAAGAGAGCTCACAAGTGCCTATTTCAAGCAGATGGAAAATTCAGGAAATCATCAGAGAGGTAATTGCAGTGGTTATGGAGCCAGAAAAAAAGGGAAGGAGCTCCTGAAGGGAAGCTAAAGGGGAGAGGATCTGACAGAAAAGTTGCCAGTCTCACCTTGGTGCTCAGGGCACAAACCTGGCTGTGGGGAAGAGAGAGAAGGTGCAAAACAGGGGGAAGATGTGAATAATAACAAAGAGCAAGGATTGTGCCCAGGGGAGATGCTGACTCCTCATCTTGGAAAAGAGGGAAATGGTACCAGCTGCATTGCAGGGGTGAATTAGCAGCTGCCACAGGAGAAGTGACACTAAAAGTGTGGGAACTGTGGCTGAGGAGCCTCAGAGGTGGCAGTAAAACCATGGAGCGCCAGCCATGCTGGAAATGGCTGCAGCAAGGTGGGACTGGTACAGAGCCAGCTGGAGGGAAATAAAATCCACCTGTGGAGGAGAATCATCAGCCTGGAGACTGGGAATGGACACAAACACCTCTGGGTCTGTGGCTGTCCTTTCCCAGGGTCTGGGACCCACCTGGAGCTCATGGTTCATCAGCACACAGCCCTCAGGTTGTTCTGGGTGGAGTGATGCTGCATGAAAAGGAATACTGGGAGAAAAAAGCTGCACAAACCAACTGGAAAAAATGCAAAATGCACTTTGACATGGACGTCATCATCTTCATCATCATCTCCACAGACAGGTCTAGGCAGTGCTGCAGCCACAAGAAAGTGGCCTGAAGAGCACAGTACATAAATTGTGATTCAGGAATGCACTGAAAATGAAACTTCAGGAATAGCAAGGGGGCAGCCAGCAGGAGGATCCGTGGATAGCTGTTATTTCCTGTCACCTGTTCACCCCCAGATGAAGGCTTTACTACACACTCCACCTTTATCCCCTTAGCCATTTCAGTGTGGGGTTCCTGGCAGTGAAAGCCAGGATTCTGGGAGCTGGGGAGGGAAAACTTCCATGAAAATAGGTGAGCAGGTGGAGGATCAGCACCACCACATCTCCTTGCTGCAAGGAGTGTGCTGATCTTCACAGCCTGGGCTCTCCCATCTTGGGGGCCTTTGCCAACCTGGGTGATTCTGGAATTCCAAGGTTTCCCGTGGCCCAGTAGCCACATGCCCTTCATGCCTCCAGGGATACATCTGGCCCCAAAATGCTGCTGGACTTGGGGTAAGGGCCATCTTCACCCTTTGATTCCTCATTTGCTTTCCTTTGGCTCCTCTGAGTCTCTCCAGTAATTCCAGCAGCAGAGCCCCAAACCTGTCTCTGCCTCCTGCATTGTGCAGACCTTAAATTGCAAATAAACTTGATAATAGGAGAGAGGAACTGAGGAAGACTGAGTAATAAGACAAGATCAAGACTTGGATACCACGGGGCTGCGAAGCCTCAAAGCACTGATAGCAGATAAAATCAAATTATCAGAATCTGGGTGTATTTCAGAATTAAAAATAATGGTTTTAATTAAAATAATTCCAGGGGAGAAGGAAGTAAAGTATCATTAGCCACGTTTTATGCTCTTCCCATAACTTCCTATCAATCTGAGAGCTGCTGTTCCTAGAATCATGGAATCCTGGAATGGTTTGGATTGGAATGGGCCTTTAAAGCTCGTCCTGTTTAAAGTTCATCACCTATGGCTGCTCCAAGCCCTGTCCAGCCTGGTGTAGAGCCCTTTGTCAGGCTTCTGTGAATCCTATTATGGGAGATTTTATAATATACCATTCCCATTTTGTTCCAGTCCTCTCAGTTTCACCACGGCCCCATCACTCCCAGGACAGACACTGCGCTGTGAATCAGCAGGATGAGGTGTAAAACAAACCTCCTGAAATCCTGCTGGAAATGCTCCTGGATTTGTTTGGGTGCTGATCTATTTGAGGGTGCATTTACGGATGGCAGAGCACCCGAAGGTGAAAGCCCAAGGAGCACAGGATTAAAGCAGAGTTTGACTCCTCCCTGCAGAGCTGGGTTTGCTGGGAGGGCACGCTGGGGTTAAGCAGCAGAGCAGGTTCCAGGAGCTGTGGGGGGAGGATGGAGCAGATTGCCAAGGCACAATTACAGTAAATGAAGGAAGCACAGCCCACACCTGTGCCTGGGACCCCTCGCTCCAATCCAGCCCTGATTGCATCTCCAGGGACTTCCCGGAGGTAAAGTGTCAATTAGTGTAATGACCCTGGACTTTGTCCACTCTGCTCCCTCCTTCTGAGCGTGGAATAATTTCATGGACGCTGGGGGATCTCTTTTAGCAAACTCCTCACAACACCACCTGCTCACCCTCTCATTCTTGCACTGCTATTCCCAGCTCTCCTTCCCGGGATTGCTGATCTGGAATACGAAATGCAGCTCACCCCGGAGGCAGCTCTCCCAGACAATGGTGCCCAGACACCTGGACAGATAATTCCACCTTTTTTTGGAGCAGGGAATGCAGCAAACCTGGCCTTGCAGCCCAGGCCTGTATGTGCATAGCAGGAAAGAATGGGACTCCAGGTAGGAGAGGTTCCCAGCTCCCTTAACAGCTCCGACTGATTACCATGAGGTAATTATCCCCATTTTACATGCAAATTCCAGGCACTCCTGCAGATTTTGTCTCAAAATGCACTTGCTTAGGGCTGGAGGCAGTTTTAACTCCTGTGCAGTCAGTAAATACTTCACAAATCCATGGATGTGGGATTTTGGGGCATGTTGTGGAGCTGAACAGGAATATCCGAGGAAAAGCTGAGCCATGAAGGCAGGAAAACTAACCCCCACAGAATGGGGATTTCCATGGGGTCAAGAAAAGAAAACCAACCTCCATGGAGCAGGGTTAGATGGGAGATTGGGAAGGAATTCCTGGCTGTGAGGATGCTGAGGCCCTGGCACAGGTGCCCAGAGCAGCTGGGGCTGCCCCTGGATCCCTGGCAGTGCCCAAGGCCAGGCTGGGCAGGGCTTGGAGCAGCCTGGGGTGGTGGAAGGTGTCCCTGCCATGGCAGGGGGTGGGATGAAATGGGCTTTAAATCTCTTCCCACCCAAACCATTCCAGGATTGTCGGCTTCTGTGAAACTCGGGAGCTTCTCAGGATCCTCTGGGTTTCAGGGTGGTCCTTCAGCTCTCTCCACCAGGATCCAGGCAGCTGGGTGTGAGAGCAGCAGCTCCAGCTCCTCATCCCACCTTCCCTTCCGGCTCTCTATCAGCCCAGCCCCACAATCAGCCTCTCCCTGGCTGCCTGCCCAGCCGGGATATTTATAGGGTTTACTGGAAGCGCTTGGCACATCGCTGGCCTTCCAAATGTGATTGTTTTGCAGAGAAGGAAATTAGCTGGAGTGTGGGGCTGGTGGCCAGCTTGGCCTGGGAGCAGAGGGAGCCCGAGGTCAGGACCCAGCTGCATTGTTTCTTTTATCTTCAGAAGGAATTTGCCGCTCTCTGTGGCGTTTTTGGTGTTTTTTTAAGTGACTCTTAAGGTGATGGACAAAGAGAGATCATTGATAGGAATCCTGCTTTTTAGAAATACTTGAGATATTAGTGAAGTGCACCCTGAGCCACTCCAGCAAATACCTGCTGGAGGAATCAGTTGTGTCAGGCTCTGGTCGTTGATAACCACATTTTGGGGAATGGCAGATAGCTCCCAGCTTGGAATAATCAAGCTGTAATGGAAGAATGTGGATGGGGCAGAACCTCGGCATTTTGTGGAATGGGGGAGGTATTCTCATCTTGGACGAGGCCCTTCTATTCTTCTCCTCTCTGTTTGCATAATTTTAGTTCATTTCCTTGGTGGTTGTGGAGTTTAACTGGCCCGGGGTTGTGTTTGAAACCCTTCCTGAGAACACTCTTGTAAAACAAAATATTGACATTCCCTTTGCTTCCCTACAACAAACGCCTCCGCCCGGGGCGGGTGTTCCAGGAGAGCTCTTGAAGAGTGGGGGGAGAGTGTGGAGAGCTGCTGGCCTCAGGTGGGACACGCTGGAAGGGTTGCCTTGGGAAATTTCTGTCCTAAGCTGTCTGGGAAAGTGTTTGTCCTGTGTCTGGGAAGTGTCCCTTGATAATCATTGAAGGGACAGTTCGAGGAGAGCCCAGAAATGCCCTTTGATTTGCTAAGACAATTCCCTTGGGAATCCACATGAGCTCCTAGCAGATCTGCACGAGGAGGAGACATTTGGGGCCCCTGGAGCAGCAGTCTGGGAAGCTGAGCTGCTGTGAAGCCAGGTGATTTCTGGGGAGGATAAGCCACTGCCATCCTTGTTGCCCTAAGCAGAGCACCTGCACCCTGCCAGCCTGGATTTCATTCCCTACAGACCCGTGGGCAGCTGGCAGGATGTTTCCACACCTCCTCCTCCTCGTGGCCCAGCCTGGTGATGTGGACACCAAAGGAAGCCCCAGCAGTAACCCCTGTGCTTTTCCCCCTGCAGTTTTGCCAGTGAGGAATACCAGCGGGCCGTGGAGCACATCTCGGGGCTGGTCCAGCAGCACAAGGCCACCCTGGTGCCAGGCCAGCCCCAGCTGAACGTGTGTGACCAGGCTGTCATGGTGAGTGCCTGAAGCACAAATGCACTGGGCAATCCTTGGATTAAAATGCATGTTGTAAAGGTTTCATAAAGTGTCAGTGTTGGGAAGGGGTGGGGAAAAGATGCACGGTCACACTTCCTTGCTTAGAGACGAGACGGGGCAGATCCTTCTTCCCCTTTCTAATCCCCTTCTGCAATTCTCAAAATCCTGGAATCATGGAATCCTGCAGTGGTTCGGAAGGGATCTTGGAGCTCATGCAGTGCCACCCCTGCCATGGCAGGGACACCTTCCACCACCCCAGGATGCTCCAAGCCCTGTCCAGCCTGGCCTTGGACACTGCCAGGGATCCAGGGGCAGCCCCAGCTGCTCTGGGCACCTGTGCCAGGGCCTGCCCACCCTCACAGCCAGGAATTCCTTCCCAATATCCCATCTATCCCTGCCCTCTTTGTTTTGAGTCTTCTATGGGACTGTTCATTTTCAGTGGTGTACCTTTGGTCTTGCTCTGTCTCCTCCAATTCCCCCCATGCCTGAATTTTCCAAAGTCTTTATTGAAATTGAACTTTTTCAGTTCTCTTTTCTCTTTCAAGTCTCCTGTTGGAAAGTTACAGTTTGGCTTCCCTGTCAAACACTGCTTGGTTTGTAGAGAACCTGGGAGAGAAACTGGATAATCTGGGGGAGGCTGTCACTTGACAGGAGGTTGTGTAGTCTGAGGGAATGTGTCTGTGGGCTGACAGACAAAATAGTAACAGGCAAAATCTTCTTACAGACAAACTCTTGTAACAGGCTGTTACAAAACAGTAACAGGCAAAATCTTCCTGATGCAGAAATTATCTCCTGAATCAGTCAGAACCTGCTGCCTCTGGTCTGTCACCAGCAAAGAACAAAACGTGCAGCTGTGTCCCCTCAGTAACAAAGCAAAGATCTCCCTTAGCTTTGTCCCATCTCTTTTTTTTTTTTTTTTTTTGGATGTTAAATAGGAAAAAGATTTGAGGGCCCATTGTTTCTGTGTTATTTTCTTTCCTTATTCAACTTTTCCTTTAATAAAAACTGTTCTCTGCTCCTCTGGGACCTTTTGGGTTCAGGCACTGTCCCCAGGGCCTGGCTGCTGCCAGAGGCAAAGGCATTTCTTCCAAAAGTGCTTCCCAAATTGAAGGCCATCAGTGGGCTGGGGGATCCTAGTCCCAGGAGAAGTGTTTCAATCCCAGCAGGAAACACGGTGAGTTCTCCAATCTGTGTACACTCCTCACAGGATAACTCCATGGTCACGACACCAAAATACCAGGCAGCAGCTTGCTGCCTTTGGAGACCAGAAATGAAGATAAGCAAACCTTTAGGGAGTGATTACATTGCTGGGCTGGACTGGAGGCTAAATCTGGTTTTGGGGGATGCTGGGAGATAAAGATAATTTACTGACACTATCTCCTGTCACCTGTTTATTTGATAAGGGTTTTTGTTTGATGTATTTGGGAGAGAGGAGGAGAATTGTCTTTACTTACACATAAACAAAGTGTGTGGAAGTGTTCAAGGAAGTGTCCAAGGCCACGGAGGGACAGGACACAGGGAATGGCTTCCCACTGCCAGAGGAGAGGGTTAGATGGGATATTGGGAAGAAATCGTTCCCTGTGAGGGTGGGCAGGCCCTGGCAAGGGTGCCCAGAGCAGCTGGGGCTGCCCCTGGATCCCTGGCAGTGCCCAAGGCCAGGCTGGACAGGGCTTGGAGCAGCCTGGGGTGGTGCAAAGTGTCCCTGCCATGGCAGGGGTGGCACTGGACGGGCTGTCAGGTCCCTTCCCAGCCACTGCAGGGTTCCAGGACAGCAGATGGATCATTGTGCAGCTCCTGCAGAGGAGTGGAGGAAGCAGGAGCAGGGAGGTGTTTGCAGCCCATCTGTGCTGGATCCCAGAGCAGTGTCCGGGGAGCTGCCCCAGCGGCAGCTCTGCTGGGTTTTCCTGCTGTGCAGGTGTGGGAGAAGCTGTTCCCTGCAGCTCGGGGCCGGCCTGGCTCGGAGCACTCGTGGTGTCCCCAGGGCTCCAGCACAGCCCAGCAGCGGGACTGGGACTGCGGGAGCGCAGCACAGACCGTTTATTGTTCTGCTTTTTCAAAAGAGCAAACATTTCATTGCATGTGTTCCTTTGGCTCTCGGTTCCTTCTGCAGAGTGCTCTGAATTTTCCAGCCGTGGCTGCACATTTCAAAGCAGAGGAACGGATTTAGAAAACGACATTAATTGTTCTGAAAGCTTGCGGAGCCCTCGGTGCAGAGGTGCCTCCAGCACAGCTCCCTCTGTGTCTGCTGCTCTGCAGGAATTGCTGGTGTCTCACTGCCATCTGTTGTCAGCTCCATGGAACAAAAACCTGCTCCAGCGGTTTTTTTTCCAGGGGTTGAAGGTTTCTTTTCCGTAGGAATTTAATTCCAAGAAAACATAAATACTTGCAGGGTGAAAATCGGCAAAACGAAAGGCAAGAGGTCAGTGTTGAACTGGCCTTTAATAGGGGACAGCAGGAATGTCCCATGGATGGACAGACCTGAGAGAGGGAGGCACAAAAGATTCCTGAAGGCAGAATGGGAATTGTTATCTGCCCTTCCCACGACCACAGTCCCACATTTTAAACGGCAAAACCTCTGTGAAATTAAAAATGTTCATTTACCAATTCCTTCCTCCATTAATCCCTCTGGAAGCTGAGGTTGGCAGTGGATCTCCTTTTCCTGCTCTGCACATGCAGGTAGCTCAAGAAACGTGGAAACAAGGAAAACAAGTAGTTTTGGTGTGCAGGCACTGGAAGAGGTGTCTCAGGAATGCTTCCTGCTCCATGTGCCCATGGATTCATCCATCAAAACACTCGTTAAAATACCAGCATTCTTATCTCGCTCACACCCTTGGCCTTCTGCTGCCTTTTGCTTCCTCAGGACAGTGCCTGGATATTGCAGTGCTGAGAATGGGAACTCCCCTGGAACCCCAGGAAAACCGGGGGTGTCACCAAAACCTCCTGGTCTGGTTGCTCTGTGCTACCACAGGAGGGAGAGGAGGGTCACCAGCATCCCAGCAAGCTGGGCTGGGAGAGGCCAGGAAGGACTGGTGTGTCCCAGGAGAGGGAATCATCTGCTGCACAGCATTTGTAGCCTTTCCCAGCTTTTATTTGAGCACTGTTTGGAGTGGGGAAGTTTATGAGCCCAGAGGCTTGGGCTGCAAGAGGAGTTTCATTTTTCAAGCAGCACATAAAAGTGTCTTTGTGAGGATCATAAGGAGCTGGTTGGGGTGAGAGCTTAGCAGATACTTGGTGTGAATCATCGTTCTGTCTATTTCTGTTTGTTTTTAACAGAATTGGTCTCCTCCAGGCTGTGAGAAGCTTGGGAAGTGCCTGAAAGCACCAGAGTCTGATCCTAAGAAATGCTCCTGGCCTCACTGATGGCTGCAGCCCTCCAGAGCTACCCAGAGGCAGCTGGACATCCAGTTTCCAATGCCTGCTCCTGTTGGCACTCCTGTTTACACAGGAAGGGTGTGATGTGTGCATGATATCATCACTTGCTCTTCCAAAAGGGACAGTGTTTATATTCCTCGTGCTCAGGGTTTAGCCTCTACTCCTCTCTTCCCCCAGTTCTTTCCCTAAATGGTAACTCCAGTGAGGATTGGGTCAGCTATAAGCTCCCTGGACAGCCACGACTCTGCCATCAGCTCCAAAATGCCATGGATCACTCCTGCTCCTTCCACCCAGCCTTGCTCACTGGGGTGCCCCAGCAGGAGCCACGGGACAGGTCAGGAAACTCAGAGCTGCCAGAGAGCCCTGCCCAAACTGCCCATGTTTTGTTTGCCTGTAGCTTGTTGTTTTAACATTTGGTTTCCATTGTGAACTCTGGACATCAACTTGTTTTTCCTTTCTCCCCAAATTTCTGAGTTCTGGGTGCAAACCAGGGATCCCTCCTGCTCACAACAGAGGGGTTTGGAACTGGGGAGAATGCCCTGAATTCCTTCCATGTGTAGCTGCAAACATTCCCTAGGTCATGGTTTAAGGAAAGGTGGGGATTGTCTTCAGGTAAGTGTTGGATTGGGGTTACAGCCCCTGTCAGTGCCTGAAGGAGCTCCAGGAGAGCTGGAGAGGGACTTTGGGAAAGGGCCTGGAGTGCCAGGACACAGGGAATGGCTTCCCACTGCCAGAGGGCAGGGATGGATGGGATACTGGAAAGGAATTCTTCCTTGTAGGAGTGGTGAAGCCTTGGCACAGGTTCCCAGAGCAGCTGTGGCTGCCCCTGGATCCCTGGCAGTGTCCAAGGCCAGTTTGGGCAGGACTTGGAGCAGCCTGGGACAGTGGAAGTGGGATTGCACTGGATGAGCTTTCAGGTCTTTCCCAACCCAGACCATTCCAGGATTCTGTTGCCAATAGTTTGTGCAGGACATTTGTGGGGAGCTGGGGTTCAGCTGTTCATTTTGGGGCTTTCCTTAATTTCCAGAAATCTGGATCTAAAGCTGGTCCAAGCCACACTTCCCATCTCGTGCTCTGGGCCCAGCCAAGTGCAGGCTCAGAAAAGCCCCTTGGCATCAGCCCTTAACTCTTGACCCCGTTTCCAGCACACGCTCTCCGAGGAATTCTCCTTGTGCAAACGTTCCCCAGCCTGGCTGTGGCTCTCCTTTAGCCAGAGTTCCTGGGGAACACAGAGCCTTTGCTCAGTCCCACAGGGCAGCTCCCTGCTCTGCCTTGGAGCCTGTTCCACACCCTTCCCTGTCTGCAATAAACCTGTCTGGAGCAAAACCAGCCTCCTCTGGGCCTTCAGGGCAGCAGCTGGAGGGAGCCTGAGCATGTTTGGGTTCAGACTGAAAGAGGGGAAGATTATGGATGTAAGGAGGGAATTATTCCCTGTGAGGGTGGGGAGGCTCTGGCACAGGGTGCCCAGAGAAGCTTGGAGCAGCCTGGGATAGTGGAAGGTGTCCCTGCCCATGGCAGGGGCTGGAGCAGGATGAGTTTTTAGATCCCTTCCCACCCAAACCATTCCATGATTCTCCATTTGTCCCACTGACAGCTCTGCTTCCACCCCTCCAGTGTTTTCCACAGTACATGTGCCCTGTCTGTGTGATGTTGTGCTGCCTTAGGAAAATCCAGGTGCTCTGTACCTGGAACAGCTCAAATTCCTCCCCAGCTAAGCTTGGAGCTGCTTGAGAGCCCTGCTCTTGTGCCAACTGTGGTGCTCCTGGCTCTCAGCTGCTTTTCCACCCTCCTGTAATCCCAAACCCCATCCCATGGTTTATGTACCTGTAATCCCCTCCGCAGGAATTCCTGGTGTGTGTCTCATGAAGCTGGATAATCCCATTAAACTGGAATGAGAACAGCACTTGGCTCAGCTCTTGCTGTTGCACCTCTCAGAAATCCCAGCCATCATTTCAGGGATCCCTGCACATCTGCAAGTGGCATTTGTTTGTAGCCCACATTTCTTAGGATGTTCCTAATTGTCCTTCAAGTATATCACGGCATTTCCAGCTCATCCATAACATTTCTCCTTGTTTAGACACAGCTCAAGGCTTGGGAGATGTGGCCGGCAGCTCCCTCGGGGTGAGGTCAGGGCTGGGAGCAGTTGTGGGTCTGTCAGCACAGGAGACCAGATAAAACCAGGAACTCCCCATTTGCTGGGGCTGCTCCACCTCTGCTTTAGGGCTTCTCCATGCCCAGAGGAGGGAATGGAGCCGGGAAGGGGCTGAGGGAGCTGGAAAGGGGCTCAGCCTGGAGAAGAGGAGGCTCAGGGGGGCCCTTGTGTCTCTGCACAACTCCTGACAGGAGGGGACAGGCTCTGCTCCCAGGGAATGGGGACAGGAGGAGAGTTGTGCCGGGGAGGGTCAGGTTGAATATCGGGGAATTTTCTTCATGGAAAGGGTATAAAGCATTGGCACAGGGCAGTGGTGCTGTGCCCAGCCCTGGAAGTGTTAAAACCACGTGGATGTGGCACTGGGGTGACCGTGGTGCTGCTGCCGAGGGCTGGACTCGATGATCTCCGAGGTCTTTTCCAAGCTCGGTGACTGATTCCACAGTTCTGTCACTGGGACTGCCAGAGCCCTGCCTTCACTGAAAAACTCCCACCAGAGGAGGGAGTCCATGGCTGCAGCTCCCTGGCAATCCTGTCAGCCCTCAGAGCGCTGCGAGGTTACAGCACTGGTGGGTTTTGTGCTGCTCAGGAAGAGTTCCCCCAGGATCCGAGCTGGGCCCTGGCCTGGCCACGCTCCTCAGCCCCCAGAATTTGCTCTGGACACCTCCTCCCTGTCTCTGCCTGCTGCTTCTTCCTTTTCTCTTTCACAGCTGCACTTTGGAAAGATCCTGCTTTGCCCCTGGAGCTTGCTCTGAGCAGCCAGGGGTTTGTCCCCCCTCCCAGCACAGCAAACCCTCATTCCTCATTCCTGGAGTCCTCTCAGGACACAGATCCTGGAGGGAAATTTTGCACTTGAAAGCAAGTTAGTGAAGCCATGACGTGTTTGTTCAGAATAAAAGGACACGTAGCAGATAATAAATAATCAGGGTTTAATGTGACAAAGCTTCTGCTTTAAATTTAAATAGGAATAGTTGCTTTTCAGCTGGATAATAGGAGGAGTTTTAAATGAATGCCTTTCTTAAAATTGTACAGATTTAAAAGTTGTGAGGTGAAGAACTAATGAGGAAAAATAAACTCACTTATCAGCAATGCAGTCTGTGATTTCACCTGTAAGCCAAGGGAGTAGCACCTTGCTTTGGGGCACTCTCCCAGATTCACCTCCTGGATCATGGGACTGACTGGCCTTAAAAATAACTTGGTTTGTTTTCCTGGAATTATTTTTACCATGGATCAATCTCCCGGCCCCCACAGTGCAGTTCAGAGGCTGGGGGGAACCAGGGCCAGCACAGGGGTGGGGATGGTGCCTGCAGCCCCCACTGCCCACTCGGGGCACAAAGGGGCCACATCTGCCCTTAAAAACCATCCTAACTTCTGGCCTGAAGCTTCCCAGCTTGGGAACTGGGGCAGGAGTGGGGCTGGAGGGATTTCCTGCCCACTCAGGGTCCTGCAGCAGCCAAACTGGTCTGCTGGTGGATTCTGTTCTCAAGCTAGGAGACAGAAATGCCAAAGGAATGCTGGAGTTCAGGGCTGCGATGTTCCTTTATGTTTATTACGCTGAACGCTAAAAGCTCAATATCTTCCTGGCCTAAGAGTCCAAAGAATTTCTTTCTTGTCTTTAATTTCCAATTAGCTGAGCCTCTCAAGCCTTCCAGCTCTGCCCCCGAGGCTCTGTTATCATCCCACCCTCCATGCAGAGGAGCTTCTGAAATGGACGGAACTAATAATCGTGGAAGAACTCCGGCTGCATTTCCAGGCTCTGGCTCAGCAGTGGAGCCTTGATTTCAAATCCTGCAGCGACAAATGGATTATTTCGGTGGCAAATTGGTCCCTGGGGACCAACAATTTGGGGAGCTGAATGCTGGAACTGGGAAGCAGCAGATCAATTCCCAACACTTAGAGCCAAGGTTAATGCCCTGCAAACTGCCCTGAGTGCAGCAGTGAGGAGAACACGGCCCTGCCTGGCCGAGGGGAGCCTGGGAATGTGTCAAAGGAAAATGGGGAACTCTGGAACAGGGGAAGTGAGCGAGACTCCCATGGATTTGCTGGTAAAACCTGGGGGCTGTTTTGGGGCAGTGACAGTGGGATTTGACTAAAAGAAGTGGAACTGGTATCTCCAAGAAGGAGGCTGTGGGACTTGGGACAGTAGTGGCAGTTCCCATACCTGTCACCTCCAGCCCTTCCCAGACATCATGGACAGCATCCCAAAATTCCTGGTTTCACATAAAGGATCCTCCTCAAGGTTGGACACTCTTATTTTCCCCAGTGACAACAGCTTTGAAATAACCCCATGAAAGAATTCCAGCAGCTGAGGAAGGACCCGTGGAAGGTGAGAACTGACAGAGTTTCTGCGGGAGGAAGGTTTGGGGTGCTGGGAGGTGATTTTTGGCTGCAGAGTCCCCAGCAGCCTCTGGAGCACAGCCAGCAGAGAAATCCCTCCCCAGGGATCCTGCCCTTGTCCTCAGCACTGGGAAACTTTACAAACTAAACACACTTTTATTCTCTTAGGAGTTCCTGTGCTTGTTCAGCTTCCAGATAACTGTTCTGCAGTTAGAATGGCCTGTTTTCCATCTCTCCTAGCAGTTAGAATACTTGGAAATCGACTTTTCCTTTTGTTTTCTGGTAGCACTGGATGTTTTTCTGTGTTATCAGGAGGCGACACTATGGTGCCCCTTGAATTAAACTGTCAGGTTTTAAGAACAGCTGTAAGGGAAGAACTGAAATTTGGGTTCTTTTCTCCTTTGGAAAATGGCTATTTGAAACACCAAGGCTCCATTTGCCTGTTTTCTTTATATCCCCTTCCACCGTTTAAAGTTTTGTTGTCGCCTTAAGTCTAGTTGGGATTATATAAATCCTAAATAAAGGTGGATCCGTAGCCAGAAGCTTGTGGTCTTTTAGGAGGGAGAAAAAAACCTCTGCCTTGCAGCTTCTGCAGAGAGGCAATTTGGCAGCTCTGTGGGCCTTTGTCCCTCTTGGAGTCACTTAACACCCTCTGGGTGACAGGAGGTTGGTAGCACAATTCCCAGCTGAAAGGGAGAGCTGATAAAAGCCAGCAGCGAGGAATGCGAGCCAAATCCATTAGTTCTGGATCAGACACAAGACCCAGGCTGGCCAGGGGAGAGAGAGGAGTTTTGTGTCTTCTCCAAGGGCCTGATCCAACCTGCTGCAGCAATCAGGAGGTGCTGCCTTGGGCTCCCAGGGAGGCAGAGCTGGATCACGACGCTTTTCCCTCTTTTAGGGAGACAAAACCAGGTCCAAGGCTTCCGTCCCGAGGCCAGGGATCTGGCTGGGGAGCTGCATTCTTCTGGTGTTGAAATAAGATATTTCAAATTTGGTTGTTTTTTTTTTTTTTTTTTTTAAGTTTAAAGTGCATGAGTTTCCTCAGCTGAGGTTGAAATGAAACATTCCAGTGGATTTGCAGGGAAATTTTTGTGCTCGTTTTCCCTCGTGCAAGGGGGATGTTGAAATTTGGGGCATTTTGTTCCACTTCACCCTGAAGTGTTAAAATCCTGAACGGAACAGAAACTTCCAGGCTCAGCACAGCTCTTTAATTGCCTGGTTAGGCTGATTAAAGTTAGTTCCCAAGCTTTTGTATTCCCAGTTTCTCTGCTCCCTGGCTAATAACACCTCTCCTGTCAGGATCTCAAAGCACTTTTAAATCACTGATGGCCTCGGTGTCCAGAAAAGAGGCAAACCCAGCGTTCCCTGGGGGAATCCAGATTCCAGGTGGTGATTCCTTTGCCAAGCACGGAGCAGCCCTGAACCTCTCGGAGCAGCCCTGAACCTCTCGGAGCCACGAGCGGATGTGGAGTCACCTCCCGGGTGATATTCCAGAGCCCTTTGACATCACATTTGGAAAGGGGTCCTAGGAAAGTTCTTTGCAGATGGAAATTGCAGTAGGAGACAGCAGTGTTGTTTGAAAGGTAGAACAATCACAGGGAAAACTGATTTCCTTGGGGTGTTCCAGCCCCGTCTGTGCCGGTGGGTGCAGTTGGAATCCTTGCAGATGGGGGATAAATGAGGAGTTCAGACAGGAATCTCAGCAATGTTGTCTTTTAACCACGATTTCTGGCAGCTGGGTCAGTGCAAGTCCAAATTGGTGTAACCTTTGTGCCCTTCCCGGCAGAACTCGTGGGGACAGACTGATCCCACATCGAGGAGGAGGAGGAGGAGAGATCCCTGGCTGTGGGGTGGAGCAGTGGGGGCACTCAGCAGCTCATCCTGCTGAAGGTTTGATGAGGGGCCTGGGAACCTCACTCAGCCTCCAGGAAAATGTGGAGTTTCCTGCAGTAAGGGTGGGATCGTGGGGGGGTCACAAACAGGACAGGGGTGACACAGACCCCCCGTTCCAGCCCCTCTGTTAGTGAGAGGCAGGAGCAGAGCTCCCTGGCAGGCTGAAAAGATCCTTTTTCCCAGGAAATAAGCTCCTGCCTATTTATTTCCACGAGTAGGCAGATAAATTCCATCAGCAATTCCATCTGCCAGGAAGAAGAGGAGTTGCTGGAAGAGCTCATTGTCCAGTGCTGTGCTTGTAAGGTCACCAGAGAAAGGCGTCCAGCTCATCGCAGGGAGTGCGAGCGCTGCGAGCCCCGGCTCCGCTGAAAGGCCCTGTCCTTCCTCCCTCTTTGCTTCCCTGGAACAGCTGCCCGAGAGGATTCTCCTGGTGCCAAAGAGATGATCTGAGTTCAGGGAAAATCTTAGTTTGTGGGGGAATGGTTGTGAAGGGAGCACGGGCTGTCTCTGGCAGCAGAGGGAGTTAACCTTAACAGGAGTTGGGATTGTGCAGCCTGGGGAAGAGGAGGCTCCAGGGGGACCTGAGGGCTCTTTCCAGTGCCTGAAGGGGTTCTGAGAGAGCTGGAGAGGGACTGGGGACAAGGGCCAGGGTAAGGGGGAATGACTTCCCCAGAGGGCAGGGTTAGATGGGATATTAGGGAGAAATTCCTCCCTGTGAGGGTGGTGAGGCCCCGGCACAGGTGCCCAGCGCAGCTGTGGCTGCCCCTGGATCCCTGGGAGTGTCCAAGGCCAGGTTGGGTGGGGCTTGGAGCACCTTGGGCTAGTGGAAGGTGTCTCTGCCCATGGCAAGGGCTCTCCAGAGGGGTTGAGTGAAGTTTTCCCAGTCACAGCTCTCAGCAGCAAACACTGAGCTCAGCCAGGGGTGTTACAGCTCAAACTGCTTCTGCTTTCCACAGCAAGCCGTGCCCGGACGGGTTTGGAGCAGATCCAAGGTGTATTTGCTAATGGAAGAGGAGATCTGAACTCATTTGGTGGATTTTGCATGGCCAAACAACATTCAGCAGCAGGAGAGGGGAGATGGGAGCTGTGGGAGCTCCCTGCCCTGCCCAGGGCTCGGTGACACCAGGAGCTGTTGGTCCAGGACCTAGGGCTGTGTTATTGTCCCTCATCCCAACCAAACGGGTTTAACAAACACAGAATGACTCCAGGAGTTCACACGAGGTGGTGAGGGATGGAAAAGCAGGAAATAGTGAGGTCCTGAGGAGTTTGCTGTCTGTGGAAGGCTGGGCAGGGTGAGGGGGTGGAAATGAAACCCCCAGGCAGGGAGCTCCTTTCAGAGGCTGGGGCCAGGCAGGGACATCCAGCTCCACACGGAGCAGGTACCTGGGAACTCTTCAGAGGGGAGCCTGGGGCTCCATCCACTGCTGTGCCAGGGCTCCATGCCCCTGGGAATTGCAGCTCCATGTGCCAAGAAGCCAGGGCTCCATGCACAGGGGGATTTGGGCTCTGTGCATGAAGTGTCAGGGCTCCACACACCAGGGATATCAGTGCCTCGTGTCCTGGGGTACCACACCTTCATGGGGGGCTGGGGGCTCTGGGATAGCTCCATGTCTGGAGTATCAGACCTCCATGCACTGGGAATTTGGGACTCTGTGCATGGGGACACCGGAGCTCCGTGTGCCTGGGGGGCAATGCTCCATGCTCCAACATACCAGAGCTCTGAATACCGGGGGGCCGGGGGCTGGGGCTCCAATGGCCCGGGGTAACGGAGCTCCAAATACCAGGGTACCGGAGCTCCAATGCCCCAGGATACTGGAGATCCACATCCCAGAGCACCGGAGCCCCAAACACCAGGGGGGGATGATGTTCAATGCCCCGGGGTACTGGAGCTCCAAATACCGGGGGGACTGATGCTCAATGCCCCGGGGTACCGGAGACCCAAATACCGGGGGGACTGATGCTCAGTGCCCCGGGGTACCGGAACTCCGAATACCGGGGGGACTGATGCTCAGTGCCCCAGTGTACCGGAGCTCCAAATACCGGGGGGACTGATGCTCAGTGCCCCGGGGTACCAGAACTCCAAATACCGGGGGGACTGATGCTCAATGCCCCGGGGTACCGGAGCCCCAAATCCCGGGGGGACTGATGCTCAGTGCCCCGGGGTACCAGAACTCCAAATACCGGGGGGACTGATGCTCAGTGCCCTGGGGTACCGGAGCTCCAAATCCCGGGGGGACTGATGCTCAGTGCCCCGGGGTACCAGAACTCCAAATACCGGGGGGACTGATGCTCAATGCCCTGGGGTACCGGAGCTCCAAATCCCGGGGGGACTGATGCTCAATGCCCCGGGGTACCGGAACTCCAAATCCCGGGGGGATGATGCTCAATGCCCCGGGGTACCGGAACTCCAAATACCGGGGGGACTGATGCTCAGTGCCCCGGGGTACCGGAGCTCCACACTCCGGGGTACCGGATCGCCAAACACCGGGCGGACGGGTGCTCCACGCCCCGAGGCATATCCCCCCCGTCCCAAGGGCACTGCCGCCCATGCCCAGGTGCCCGGCCGCTCCGGTGCCGCCCCGGGCGGGCGGAGCCGCCCCCGCCCCGCCCGGCCCGGCCGTGCCGGAGCTGCGGCGGCTGCGCACGGCGGGGCCGCCATGAGCGACGAGCGGCTGCGGAGGGTGCGCGACCGCGTCCGGCCCTTCCCGGACTTCCCGGAGCCCGGCGTGCTGTTCCGGTGCGGCCGGGACGGGGATGGGACGGCGGCGGGATGGAGACGGGGGCGAGGATGAGGACGGGGATGGGATCGGGAGGGGAACCAGGGCCGAGACTGGAGCCAGAGCTGGGGTTGGAAGCAGGGATGGGGATGGCGCCAGGGCTGGAGCCGGGCCGGGGACTCGCTGCCAGCTCCTGTCCCCGCTGCCCATCCCTGGACCCGGCAGCACCAGGCAGGAGCCTTCCCCGGGCTCGGGATCCTTCCCCGGGCTCGGGATCCTTCCCCGGTCTCGGGATCCTTCCCCGGGCTCAGGATCCTTCCCCGGTCTCGGGATCCTTCCCCGGGCTCGGGAGCCTTCCCCGGGCTCGGGAGCCTTCCCCGGGGTCAGGAGCTTTCCCCGGGCTCGGGATCCTTCCCCGGGGTCAGGATCCTTCCCCGGGCTCGGGATCCTTCCCCGGTCTCGGGATCCTTCCCCGGGCTCGGGAGCCTTCCCCGGGCTCGGGATCCTTCCCCGGGCTCGGGAGCTCAGCGTTTCCAGAGCAGCCCCGCAGGTCCCTCACCCCCTGCCCTCCCTCATTGCAGCGATATCAGCCCCTTGCTGAAGGATCCTGTGGCCTTCAGGACTTTGATTGATCTTCTGGAGGATCATGTGAGGGCGTCTTGCCCTAAAATCGACTTCATTGTGGGTGAGTGTTGGTTGAACGTCCCCGAGGTCAGGGCAGAGCAGTGTGTCCCGGGTGGGAAGCTTGGGGTGGCCCTTGGGGAATGTTGTAGCCCTTGGACACAAAAATCACCTGAGCATTGGCCTCTGTCAGGAGGCCAGGAAAGACCAGAACCCTTTCTACCCTTCACCTCCTGCCGCGATTTCCTGAAATGCTGCTGTGGGATGTGGCAGGTGCCCTCTGACACTTCAGTACCTGCTGCATAATTTGTTGTTAAAAAGGAGGGGGCACCCAAAGCCTGCTGTGCCCGCAGTGTCCCCCCGCTGTCCCCAGGGCAGGCAGACCCTGTCCCGGCTGGTTTTCCTCAGGGAGCCTTTCCGGGCCAGCACAAACGACCTTGGTGGCCAGAACGCCTCAGCTCACCTGGCAAAGTGCAGAGGAAGGCAGTGCTTGGGCTGGGCCACAGCCAAAGGGGCACAGACCAAACCTGGCCCAGGTGTGATAAGTGAAGTCTGCCCAGAGGTGCAGAGTTCCTGCTTGTGTGGCAGGACTGATACCAGGGCCCTGCTGGCTTTATCTCTAGGCAAAAGGGTCAGAGGGGAGGGAAACGGGCTCCTGGGGCCAGCAGCAGCACATCTGGGTGAGAACAGGAGTGTGGGCTGTGTTTTCTTCACTTCAGAAGTGACTTGAAGAGCAAATTGCTTTTAGAATGGGAGGATAAAGCAGAAGGGTTGTGCCAAGACCCTCCCCTAGTGAAATTATTCTGATCTGAGTGATGGGACAAGAGGAAAAGGCCTCAAGTTGCACCTGGTGGGGGGGTTAGGTTGGATATGAGGGAAAATTAAATCACTGAGAGGGTGATCAGGTATCAGAACAGGCTGCCCAGGGCAGTAGTAGAGTCACCATTCCAGAAAATATGTGGATGTGGCACTTGGGGATGTGGCTTAGTGCTGCAGATGGTTGGACCTGATGGTCTTGGAGGCCTTTTCCACCGTGAATGATTCCCTGGTTCCTGCTGTGCCCCCCAGGCCTGGACTCCCGTGGGTTCCTCATCGGGACCCCGCTGGCGCAGAGGTTGGGGATCGGCTTCGTGCCCGTGCGGAAAAAGGGGAAACTGCCCGGTGCCACCGAGTCCATCTCCTACAGCCTGGAATACGGCAGGGTGAGGCCTGGGAGCGGCAGGGGCTCAGGCTGGGGGGAACAGGGGGCCTAAACCCCGTGGGGAGGGGGTCCCGGGCTGGGTTCTGATGCCGTGGATAATCTGGCGCAAGCCCCGGGAGGGGAGCGGCGCCGAGCCGGCCCCGAGCCACGGTCGCGCCGTTTGTGCCCACGGGTGATGTTTGCTGCTGTGCCGTGGTTCTTCTCGGGGGTTGGTGCTCAGACTTGGTGCTAAATGGCTTTCTTTGGCTTGAATTCAGGGGCATGGCCACGGAGAGTGTCCCCCACTCTGGCAGTAAGTGCTGTAAGTCAGAGCCGTCCCGCATGGCTTCCCCGTCCCGCCCCGCGACCCCGCGGCTGCTCCCAGGGCTGAGCCTCAGTCTGTGCTGCTCCCACTAGGAACTAACAGCAGCAGAACCCCCAAAGCCAGGCCTAAGCCATGAGGATTGTTTGGGCCAACCAAGCTGGCGTGACACATCCACACAGGTGCCGGTTTGGATCTGGCTCTAGGCAGAGCTCCCCAGTGCGTGACAGATTTTCCTCGCTGGAGAACTGCTCTGGGATAAGATTCCACCATAACACACGCGATGAGAGTTCAGGATCTTGGCATGCCACAGGGCTGGCCCAGCAATCCCCTCCCTGCTCTGTGTTTCTGTGGCGCTCCCCTGTAGCTGGGATTTGTGGGGTTTTTGGGATTTTAGGTGCTGAGTTTAGGCTGATGTCGCTGAGGACTTGTCTGTGTTCCAGCATGAACCAGCAGCTCCTGAGGGGTTTCTCTCCAAGGCCAGACTAAAACAAAGCTGCTCTTTGCTCCCTGCAGGCTGAGCTGGAAATCCAGAGCGATGCTGTGGAACCAGGACAGAAAGTGGTGATTGTGGATGACCTGCTGGCAACTGGAGGTGAGGGAAGCACGTGTGACCCATGTACACCTGTGTGCATGGAATGGCTGCCTTGGATAAATCCCATCCAGTCCCACCCCCTGCCCTGGGCAGGGACACCTCCCACTAGCCCAGGTTGCTCCATGCCCTGTCCAATGTGGCTTTGGACACTCCTGGGGTAGCCACACCTCTCTGGTATCCACAGCCTGGCAGCAGCAGGGGTGGCTGTGGGGCTGGAGCTGCCCCTGGAGTGAGGATGTTTCTGCTCCCCTCCACAGGTACCATGCGTGCTGCCTGCGAGCTGCTGAAGAGGCTGAAGGCTGAAATCCTGGAGTGCCTGGTGATCATAGAGTTAAAAGCCCTGAAAGGGTCGGAAAAGCTCAATTCCATCCCTTTCTACTCCCTGCTGCAGTATGACTGAGGAGGAGCAGGGAGGAGGGAGCACTGGGAACAAATCTGGGGCTTTATGTAGTGACTCTGGATGTCACAGGGGGGTGGGGAAGGGGGTTAAACACAGGTTAAACACGGCATGGCCAGATGCTCTTCAATCCTAGATTTCCCAAGCACTGTGTTGAGTGTAATGATCCCTTTTTGGAGTTCATCCTTTTAGGAAGAAGGAACAGGCTGATTGACTGGGGGGGATGGAGACCAAGATGCAGCCTCACTGAATCTGTGGTTTTTAGGAGACCAAAGCGATGACATTGCTGCTGAGGCAGGAGAGCTCTGACAGGGCACCAGCATTCCTTGGGCTGGGCCCGTCAGCCTCCAAGGAACCTGCCAAAAAATTCCCAAAGAAACACAGGAGATGGGCAAAAAGCAATTCTTTCTGTAAGGGACAAATCCTGCTACATTTGACCTCAGGATGGGCTGGCTGCTCTGTGCTGTCACTCACACCAGAGCAAGTTGCTCTTACACCAGGGCTGTGCTTGTTCAGGTGAATGAAGTGCCTGCTGTGTCCTCAGATCAGGATGGTGCTGGTGTGGGATGAGCCCAGTCAGTGTTTTCCTTCCCTGGAGACCACAGGCACCTTTTGTTCAGCAGGAATTCCCCATCTCCTGCACCACATCCCACTCCTGTGCTGCTGCTTCCCCTCTGCTGGGCTGTTCTGGGCCATCAGGCTGCTGCCAGCTCAGAGCCTGCCCTTGGTGCCAGGCGAGGCCACAGGAGAGGTGTTGCAGTGGTCTCAGGTGTGTGAGGAGGGGTTTGGAGATGCTTCCTCCAGCACGGTTCAGTTTGGTCACAGCTGTGTGACAAAAACTTCCACAAGCCTGAAAACATCAGGGACTGTGTCCCTGGCCCAGCAGGGACTGGACTCACAGGTAAAATAAATATTGATGTATTTTTGTATTTCCTAAGCCGTCTCAGAGCTGTTCTTGCAGTGGCTGAAGCCGTGAGTGACCCTTGGGAGTCATTCACTGACCCCAGGCGGTCAGTGGGGCAAGGCTGTGGTATGAGCTCTCCCTTATCCCCCAAATGCTTGGAGTTGATTTCCAGGGAGCATTCAGGTGCCTTTTCTTTACTCTGCACCAACCTCTGGCTGGAGGGGCTCGGTCAGCTTAGCTCCCCTTCCCTACCCAGCCCTTCCACTTGGAAGGACCACTCCAGCTTATTTCCACCCCCAATTCCTGAAAAGCCCCTTAGGTGCTGCTCACTTTACACTGAGGAACACAATTCCCTGGGGACCAGCCTGCCCCAGGCCCTCGGGGAGCCAGGGCAGGCAGCACCTCTCAGGCTTGGCACCAGCAGAGGGTCCCTGCTGCGGGGGAGAAGGGAAAATCAATTCCACCCCGAAGAGCCGTGGAAAGCAGCTGCGTGCCGGGGAAGCAGCGTCAGCCCTGCCAGTGCCAGCAGGTGACATCAGGGAACGTGGGGACGCTGCCCTGGCCCTGGCTGGGCTGCCAGCAGCCCCTGATGTCATTTGCTTGGAGAGACAAGGCTGGGCAGGAGCAGCTTCCAGGTGGGAGAAGGGTTTTATCCCGAGGAGCAGAACAGGAGCTCGCTGGGAGCTCTGCTGGGACCTGAGTGTGGCTGCCAGGCTGCTGATTCCAGCTCCCTTCCAGTCCTGCTTCTCGACTCCAGCTGCTGCAATCCAGCTCCTTCCCACCACGGTGAGGTCCCTGAGCATGGCTGAGAGCCCAGCTTGCCCCAGGAGCCCCCAGCCTCACACCCAGCCCCTGGGTTGGCTTTAATCCCTTCTCCTCCTCCCTGGAAACTGGGCAGGCTCCTGCCAGCAGCACCGGCCAGCTGGGCTGCACGGGCAAGCACGGGCCTGGAGGAGGAGGAGGAGGAGGAGGAGGAAGAGGAGGAAGGCCTCTTGCTCCTTCAGGAAGTGCTGTGGGAGCTCAGATGCTGCCAGACTCCAGCCCAGCATAAGGTGGGGAATCAGCCCAGGAGCAGCATGGGATGAAAGGATGGGGGAGTCCCTGGTGTCCCCGGCTCCAGCCAGCCCAGCCTGGCTCGGGGAGCACTGAGGTGTGTGTGACATGGCCCTGGGCGGCTCCCAGCCCTCCCCTGAGCCCTCGCCGCCCTGACCTGGGCACGGTGCCAGCCCAGCACCTCCGCAGCCATCCTCACCCTCTTTGTCCCTCTTCCCAAGCCACTTCAGCCAAGTGGCCTGGGATTTCCCCTGGGAGAAAAAAACCCTGGATCCCCGTCAGCCCTGCCTGCCCCAGTCCCTGCAGCAGCTGCTCCCCCAGCCCCATTTACAAAAGCTGCATTCAGCTCCCTGCAAACCCACGCTCACTTTTTCCAGTGAGTCTTTCTCCAGGAGCTGGATGAGGACCCAGCCCTTGCCGGCGCCAATTGCCATGGAGAACCACGAGACAGGCAGCGAGGAAGAGCACCGGGTTAACGCAAGTCAACTATATTTAAAACATTTAATACAAATGTGTTTTGACAAGTCCTGTAGTCGTTTCCAGCGAGGACTGGAAGATGCGTTTTCCCTCCCTTAAAAACAGAACGAGGCCCGAAGCTCCAGAAACATCCATTTGTGACTTTTTCTCTCAATCCTTTCTGCCTGTCACCCTCTCAGCCTGCCCTGTTCTGCCTTCACCCCACCAGGACCCAGCTAATGGAAGAAAACTCTGAAATTGGACCTTCAGGAGACCCCTCATGCATTGAACCTTCAGGAGAACCAGGAAAGGGAGAAGAAAAGGTTCCTCAGGTTAGGGTCACTTCCATCAGCACCCCAGGACACAGGATTGCTCAAGGACATGAGGACCTACAATCCTCACAGCTCCCACCACAGGAATTAGTTAAATTAAGGCATTCTGCCCTTCTTCAGCCACCCGAGGACGAGCCTCCCTCCAGCCCGCCCCAGAACCCAGAGCGCTGTCGGGATTTGCTACATTTCGAGGAGATTGCACAGAAAAAACCCCAACCCTGGAGGAGCTCAGAGGGCTCCGGCCTCCTTGGCCACCTTGTTGAGCCTCTCAGTGACGAGGCCCAGGTCCTTCTCTTTGTCCAGCTTGACGTAGGTGTCCGTCCTGAGGGCGTGGATGCCCACCCAGTCGGGCAGCAGCTCCGCGAAGAGCCGCACGTGTTTCTCCATCTCGCCTGCGGCCGGGAGCAGCAGGGTCAGAGCTCGGGAGCACCCCGGGGTCAGAGCTCAGGAGCACCCCGGGGTCAGAGCTCGGGAGCACCCCGGGGGTCAGAGCTCGGGAGCACCCCGGGGGTCAGAGCTCGGGAGCACCCCGGGGGTCAGAGCTCAGCTGCCCACAGCCCCCTCCTCCCGCAGAGATCCCCCCCAGCAATTCCTACCGGGCGCCACCAGCTCGGGGCAGCTGTCGGCCAGGCGGGCACAGAGCAGCTCCATGCTGAGCGCCGGCTTCTTCTCGGCCACGAAGACGCTGCGCAGGACGCGCGCCATGGCCGGCAGCCGCGCCAGCCGCGCCGCCCGCTCCTCCTGCCGCGCGTCCCGCGTCAGCAGCGCCGCCAGCCGCGCCGCCTCCTTCGCCCGCACCTGCGGGACACTGCAGGTGAGCACTGCAGGGGATGGGCTGGGCACGGGGAGCGCCCCCAGCCCCGTGTTTGGGCCAGGACGGGGTGACTCACCCGCTCCAGCAGCCCCTGGGACACCCCTTTGAGCGCGCTGGAGGTGCTGGCAGGGCCCGGGGCTTTGGAAAGCGCCGGCTCCCCCGCGCTGGCTTCGGCCGTTCTGAGGGCCAGGTTGGCAAGAGCTTTTTCCATCTGCTCATGTGGAAGAGGGAGGAGGAGTTGGGTTACAGCTCAAGCAGGAGGAAGAAGTTTCCCCTCTGCCGCCCGGCAGCCCGAGTGATCCCAGCCCAGTGATCCTGATCCATCCTGCCTGCACAGGGGAGTTTGGGGTGCTTCATGGAATCGTGGAAGGGATGTGGAAGCTCTTCTCATTTGCAACCCCTTGCCATGGGCAGGGACACCTTCCACTAGCCCAGGCTGCTCCAAGCCCCATCCAACCTGGCCTTGGACAATGCCAGGGATGGCACAGCCACAGCTTCTCTGGGCACCCTGTGCCAGGACCTGCCCACCCTCACAGGCAGGAATTCCTTCCCACTATCCCATCTAACCCTGCCCTCTGGCAACGGGAAGCCACCCACACCTTCCCAGAGGTGGCACAGACGGAGCCAGCCCCTGGCCCTGCCTCACCTTGGGGCTCAGCATCCCCCGGGCCGTGTTCAGCACCTCCTGGGCCGTGCTCAGCCTGTCCTCGTGCGGCGGCCGCGGCAGCTCCGCGGGGCTGATGTCCGGCACCTCGTCCACGTTGAAGCGGGGATGCCACCGGGTCAGCTTCTCCTCTGGCACCACCATGGGAGGGCTGAGGGCAGCCAGGAATGCCTGGAGAGGGGTGAGAGCTGTGTCACGGCACCAGGAACGGAGAGGCAGCCACTGCCCTGCGCTCCCAGCACAGCCTGGTGACACAGGGAGCGAATTCAGAGCCCACCTCCAAGAGGAACCTCCGTGTCCTTCAGCCTGGATGGCACCAGTGGCAACCCCAGAGCAGGGGGTGCCAGGTGCCCCTCACCTTGTGGTGCTCCCTGACGATGTTCACCAGGTTGCGGTGGAATTCCCTCCGGCGCTCCAGCAGCCGCGACGCCGACAGGTGCGGGCGCCCGTCCACCTTCTCCTCTGCCAGGAGGGACACAGTGTCACCCACGGCGCCCCAGAGGGGCACAAACCATGGCAGCCTCGGGAAGGACAGGATCAGAGCCCTGCCATGGAGCTGAGTCGCTGCCAGTCGCTGCCCCGACACTGTCCCTCCTGTCCCAAATGGTTTCCCACTTCAGAGGCTCCATTTAATGGACCAAGCAGAGAGCATCCCTATGGATTCAGGGACCAGCCAGCACTGAGCATACCCCAGCTCCCGGGCACCCCAAAACCATCCATACCTTCCCCCAGGACTGGCTCCAGAGTGAGCTGATACTCAGACTTCTTTCCACCGCTGCTGAAGGTGGGGACGTTCTTCTCCTGGCGCAGCCGGAACGAGCTGGGATACACAGCCTTGATCTGCCCCAAGTGCTGCTCTTCAAACTGCCTGTGACAGCAGCACAGAGGTTGGGGACCCCCAGAGCTTCAGCCGGGAGCCCAAAACGGGCTGCTGGGACCCCAAAACGGGCCACCTCACCTGCGCATCATGTCCTGCACGCCCTGCTTGACCTTGGCGAAGGTGACGGTCTCGGCGCGGTTGAAGAGCATCCCGGTGATGGTGTCCACGCTGCGGAACATCTCTGCCAGCACCCTGAACTTGTATGGCAGCGTCAGCCCCGGGGGCAGGTCCTGGGCCAGGGTGTGGAAGCGCTGGTACGCCGGCGGCTTCTGGCTGCGGGGAAGGACAGGACAGGGTCAGGGTCCTGCTGCTGACACAGTGCCCAGCTCCCACCCCCATCCCAAACCCCCTCTCTGAGGAGGTCTCGGGCTCACGTCACCTGGGGACATTGGAGTCACATCGCTCAGAGCCCCCACAGCCCTCAGACCCTCACAAAACCACTTCAGGGCTGTGGCAGCCCCCTCAAATCCCTCCTGCAGCTGCTGCTCACCCGGTCTGTCCCTCAGGAGCTGCCACCCCGGTGTCCCCGGCCCCGCTGGCCGCTCTCCTCTGCCGGGCGCGCAGCTCCAGCTGCCGCACGCGCTCCAGGCGGCTCCGCAGGTCGCTGCTGGTCCCGCTGGGGACAGAGGGCACCTGGCCCAGCACCTTCATCCTCTGCAGGCGGCCCTGCAGCTCGGCCACGTCCTCCTGGGCAGGGAGGGGACACAGGGTCAGAGCGGGACACGCGGCACCAAATCCACCCGCTCCGGGAGCAGCCCCGGGAGCAGCCCGTACCCGCTGCAGGCGCCGGGCCGGGCCCGGGGCTGCTGTGCTGGGCTCTGTCCCCGCGTCCTGCCCACGGCCCGGGGAGCCGGTGGTGCTGGCCGGGGGGGACACGGCCAGGTCCTGTGAGAGGGGTGTTGGGGGTCGAGGAGTGGCCAGAGGCGAGGAGCTGGTGGCCTGCAAGAGAGAGGAGAGTTAGGGACTGTCCGGGGAACCCACCCGCCCGGATCCCCTCCCCTGTGCCCCCCAAAGCCTTGCACTGGGAGGGGGAAGCACAGAGGGGTCTGCAATAGGGGCAGGGGCCAGAGGGGATGAAGGGGGCGAGTTTTGGGGCTCCTGCACTCGGGGCAGGGTTAAGTCCGGGTGAGGGGTGGGGAATGTGAATCAGGAGAAGGGGAGGCAAGCTCGGGGGGTCCTGCAGGGGGAAAAGGGGTCGAACACTTGCGGGGCTGTTGTTCGATGGTTCCACACGCACCCATTCACTCCCCCACGCCTTTATCCTCCCCCATCCCATTTCAGGGCCGCATCCCAGAGGAAGCGGCGCATCCCCGACCCCACCACCTCCCTACCGCTCCCGGCGACCCCGGCTCCGCATCCCGGGGCAGCTCCAGCCTCTTCCGCGCCGATTTCCCGCTCGGTTCCCCGAGCCGGGCCCCGACCGGCGACTCCGCTTCCATCTCGCGGCGGCTCCGCTTCCTGCCCGCCATGCCCCGCAGGGCCGGGCAGCCCCCGCGGGCCGGGGTGCGCGGCGAGCCGGGCAGCGGCAGCGAGCCAGCGCTGAGCCCCGCCGGGACACCATCCTCCTCCTCCCGGTGCACCGGGGGACCGGCGAGGGCCGCCTTGAGCAGGCGGCCGCCGCTGCGCTTGGCCGGGGCTCCGGTGGCCGCTTTTGTCTGGCTGAAGAAGTCGGTGAGGCGGAGCTGGGCCATGGCCGCGGTCCCGGTCCCGGTCCCGGTCCCGGTCCCGATCCCGATCCCGGTCCCGGGAACACGTGGGGCCGGTCCCGCGCGCTTCTCTCTTGGCGGGAGCCCGCGCGCCGAGGCCCCGCCCACCAGGGCGGGCAGCGGTCACGTGACACGGGTTTGGCGCCACTCGGCTCTTAAAGGGGCCGCACCCCCTCGGAGTGGAGCTGCACGGGGGGACCCGGGGGGGACCGGGACGGCCCCGGCCCCGGCCCCGGCCCCGGCCCCGGCCCCGGCCCCGGCCCCGGCCCCGGCCCCGGCCCCGGCCCCGCTGGGTCAGGGAGCAGCTGATGCGCCGTGGGCAGGGATGGAGGTTGCCCACTCCGGCTGGGGCTAGTGGGGCAAAAGCCGGGAAATTCCATCTGGGATGGTGCTGGTGGTCACCTGCACGTGGGGGCAAGCCCTGGCTGGCTTCCACCGGGAGCTCCACGGTGGCATGGAGACCTTCAGGGTGCAGCCGTGGCAACGAGGCACTGTGGGAGCTCCTGCAGTGTCCCCCGCCCGCCATTCCCTGCCCCACGCCTGTCCCTGTGCTGTTGGCAGTGCCCGGAGCTGGGAGAAGCCTCTGGCCCATCACTGCCAGAGCAGGCACTCAGGCCGTGCCCGCAGCACTTTACGGAGCCTCACGGGTCTCCCCCATCCCTCGTAAAACCTGAGCGAGGCTGGCAAAGTGCAGCAGGGCTGGATTCAGCCGGGCAGGGCAGGGCTCTGCGGTGCCATTCCCGGTGCCCATTTGCTTCCACAGCCTCCGTTCCCCGCCTGGCTGCGGGTGCTCGGGGCTGGATTGGAGCGAGAGGCTGGTGCCCGTGCCTGCACCGCCCTTTCCTGGATCCCTGCTGGCCGGGGGGTGCAGTGGGGTGTTGGCAGGGGTAATTCCCATACCCAGGTCTCGTGGACGTGGTGCTAATGCCGAACTTCACGTCTTTGCGATGACGACTGTTTCATTTACGTGAGCAGCTCCCTCCGGATCCCGGCGATGAGGGTGGGTGCCGCTGAGTCCCCGTGACAAGGATGCTCCCACGAGGGGCTGAGCCCACTGAAGCCATGGATACACACATTTGGGAGCCACCAGGACCACCCTGGTTTGGGGGTTATGGTGTGGGCAGGGGTGCCTGTATGTTTTGGGGTGGGGAGAAGAGGCCCTGGAATTCTGGAGGGAGCCCAGAGGAGAGTGGGGAGCAGTCCGGCAGTGTGCCAGCTGGATGCCAGTTTATTAACCGTGTTGGGAAAACAAGCGCAGGGAAGCCAAGGAATGTGGAGAATTTCATGGGCCGGTGGTTCCTGTTGGAGGCTGGTGGTTACCAGCACTGCCAGGTGTCACTGGCCACGCTGGCCGTGCCACCAGCTGTGCCTGGTGGGATCCACCGGGATTCGGGTTGAGATCTGGGACTGAGACAGCCCAGCTCCAGATGTGACCCCAAGTTCCCACACCTGGGCTCCCAGTTCCACGGGGGTGTGGGTCTGCATCTGGCTCTGCAGTGGGCACTGAGCTCGGGGATCATGGGACTGTGGGTCCAGCTCCAGGGATCATGGACCCAGCCCCAGGCACACGGGATGATTCCCCGGTGCCAGGGATCATGGACCCAGCTCCAGGCACACGGGATGATTCCCCGGTGCCAGGGACACAGCACCCAGCTCCAGGCACACGGGATGACTCCCCGGTGCCAGGGATCATGGACCCAGCCCCAGGCACACGGGATGACTCCCCGGTGCCAGGGATCATGGACCCAGCTCCAGGCACACGGGATGACTCCCCGGTGCCAGGGATCATGGACCCAGCCCCAGGCACACGGGATGATTCCCCGGTGCCAGGGATCATGGACCCAGCTCCAGGCACACGGGATGATTCCCCGGTGCCAGGGATCATGGACCCAGCTCCAGGCACACGGGATGACTCCCCGGTGCCAGGGATCATGGACCCAGCTCCAGGCACACGGGATGATTCCCCGGTGCCAGGGATCATGGACCCAGCTCCAGGCACACGGGATGATTCCCCGGTGCCAGGGATCATGGACCCAGCTCCAGGCACACGGGATGATTCCCCGGTGCCAGGGATCATGGACCCAGCTCCAGGCACACGGGATGATTCCCCGGTGCCAGGGATCATGGACCCAGCTCCAGGCACACGGGATGATTCCCCGGTGCCAGGGACACAGCACTCAGCTCCAGGCACACAGGATGATTCCCCGGTGCCAGGGATCATGGACCCAGCTCCAGGCACACGGGATGATTCCCCTGTGCCAGGGATCATGGACCCAGCCCCAGGCACACGGGATGATTCTCCGGTGCCAGGGACACAGCACCCAGCTCCAGGGGAGCTGCACATCAGCTCCCAGGGGCGCCCTCCCGAGCTCCCCACTCCATGCAGCAGCTCTCAGCCCTGGTACCAACAACAAACATTCAACAAAAACCAGCTCTGACTTCTTCGTTTCACTTTCGGACGAAATAAACACGAATCACATCCGCTTATCTTTCTTTCCTTTTTTCCTTCTTTTGAGCCGATATATATTTTTTTTTTTTCCCTGAACGCAAAAAGCGGAACCCGGGGGGCTGCGGGGCCCGTGCTGAGCCCGGACAACTCGTGTCAGCGGCGGCGGCGGCGGGCGCGGTGCCGGCGGGCGGCGCTGGGGCCGCGCCGGCCCCGCGGGTGGGGGGCGGGCGGTGCCGCTTTATAAAGCGGCGGGCGCGGGGCGGGGGCAGCGCCTCCGAGCGCCGCGGCACCGGGCAGCGGCGTCGGCACCGGGGCCTGCCCAGCCCAGCCCCGGCGGGGCGGAACGGCTCGGAGCGGCTCGGGCCGGGCCCCCCCCGCCGCGGCGGCCGGGCGGGATGAACCGGCGGGGGCTCTGCGCGGGGCTCTACTGGCTGCTGCTGCCGCTCGCCCTGCTCGCCGGTGAGTGCGGGGATCCCCCAAAGGTGACCCGGGTGCGACCCCCGCCCGTGGGGAGGGTGGCTCGGGGGACGCCCCGGGGCTGTCCCGGCGGCTGTCGCCGCTCGCCGGTGGCTGCGGGGCGCGGGGGCTCCCCCGGCACGTGGGGCGAGGGGCGCGGGAAGCGCCGGGGAGCCAGGGGCGAGCGGATCCCTGCGCGCAGGAACCGCGGCTGGGATCCCGCGGGGGTCGGTGCCGGGACGGGCGGTGGTGCGGTTCCCCCGCGGGGACCGCCGGGGATCCCGCCGGCTCCACCCGTGACCGAGCCCACTCGCGGGGAACGCTGCGACTTTCTCCGGGGCGGGACGGTGTGTGCGTGTCCCCCCCCGTTCCCCGACAGCCGGGGGCTGTCCGGGGTGCAGGTGACCCAGTTGGGTCACAGCCGTGTCGCCGCAGCCGCCGTGCTGCGGTTGCAAGCTGAGGTTGCCCAGGCCGGGGTGGGCGATGCCCGGGGGGCAGCTGGCACCCATCCTGTCCCCATGCCCGGGTGGATCCCGGCAAGCAGAGTGCCCACCCCAGCCCCTGTGGCTCTGCGGTCCCCAGGCTGCCACCAGCCCGCTCCCAGCACTGTCGGCCTTTGATGGCAGATGTGCCACCCACCGAGGCAACCGGCTGGCCACCGGCCTGGAAAATCCCCGTGTCCCGGGACGCGCAGGACAAGAATCGGCTCTTTGAAGCCCGCCTGCTCCGGAGCCGCTTCGGGGACGCTGCGTTTGCGTAGACGCAAAGGAAAAAGCTCTTTATAGCGAGGATTGTTCAAGGGGCTCCTTGTGCCGGGCACGGGCTGCGGCTGTTTGCCACCGACACCGGGCTCGCACCACCCGTGCTGGGGGGCCTGAGCCCCGGGGAGCTCTGGCATGGCTTTTGGGGTGGCCCTGGAAGGACTTTTGGGATACTGTCACCTGAGAGAGAGGGGCACGCTCCCTGCCGAGGGAGGCTCGCCCAGCCGAGCAGCCCCGTTCCCGGCTGTGTTTTGGGGAGCGGGGTTGGGTTTCGGGGTGCTGGCACCGGGCAGAGCCTCGCTGGCGGAGGAAGTCGGTGACTCTTGAAAAAGCTGCTTTTCCTTTGGTTTGCTGGGGCAGTGACTCAGAGCATCGCGCAGGATGTCAGGAGGTTAATTATAACCCAGCCCAGAGCGGGGCTGGGACAGGGGGCTGCGCCGCCCGCACTGGGGGCAGCGGCCGGGCCGGGCCGCGGGAGCTGCCGGCTGCGTCCCATGGGTGCCTGGGGCGACACGTGGCCTCCGGGCCAGCCTCCCGCGGGGCCCTCCTGCTCCGAATAATGCTGATTTGGCCCCAAATCGTGCCGGACTTGCTTGGCTCTGCCCCCTGCTCCGGCACGGGATATGCTGGGGACCGCCGGTGCCCCGCGGCTGGGGACACTGGTGGCCTTGCTGTCCCCCCCCACCCCCGCTGAGCTTGTAGGTGGCTTGTTTAAATTTGGGGCCCCGCTTGGGCGGGGACTCCGTCCTGCTCCAGTTGATTGGCGAGAGGGGGTGACTCAGCAGCGCCCAGGGGTCTCGCAGGAGCACCCGGGGGAAACTGAGGCCCGGGGGGTGTGGCTCGTCCCACCACTGCACCTGGGTGGGAGGGTTTGCCCCGCAGCACGACCCGCCTGCGGCCCTTCCTTCCCTGCCGGTTTGGCTCTCCCCAAACGTCCGGAGGATGTTTGCTCGCGGCTCCCGGCCAGCTCGGGGCGAGTGGAGGCGCAGGGCTCGGGCCCCGTGCCTCGGGGCAGCCCCCGCTTCCCACGGCAGCCCCACGGCTGGCACAGCACTGGGGGGGTCCCAGCCGTGCCCTGGGCTGTGTCCCCACCTTGGTGCCATCCTTCCTGCTGGGATTCTGGGGTGCTGGAGCCGCTGGGGAGGGGGCACAGCACATCCCCCACAAGGGTGGACCGGGCACAACCCAGTGCCAGTCGTGGCCACGCTGATCCGTGGCTCCGTGGGCAGAGGTGATGGGGGAGGGTGGCACCCCCTCTCTGGGGCCTCGGTGCCCCCCGAACCCCCTGGTGTGGGGACACAGCCCCCCCTTGCCCGGCCAGGGTGCTGGGGGGGTTTTTGGGGGTCCCAGGTGCCACAGGGTTGGAGCCCAGCTGGGTGCCAGCGTGGGCTGCAGCAGCTGCCTCCTGTGGTCAGGTGCTTTTTATAAAACCCAGGGAAATAAAACAGAGGAGGAGAAAAAAAAACTATTAAAAAAAGAAAAAAAAAAAGCAAAGCCACCGCTGTCTCCAAGAGCAATAACTGCTGCTTCCTCCCGGGCGCAGGGGGAGGGGAGGGGATGGGGTGGGGTGGCAGGATGAGATGGGATGGAGATGCAGGCCCCGGGTGCCAGGACTGAGCCTCCACAGCCCCAGCGAGGTGGGGGACACCGTGGGGGGCTCCCCAGGGGTGCAGCGGGTCCCCTTTGGGTGAGGACAGCAGGGTTTGGGCACCGCTTGGCGCTGCCACATGGCAGCCACGGTCATGGCCCCACTGGGAATGTTGGTGGCTCTGGCAATGTGTGTCCTCATATGTCCCAGTGCTGAGCCTGTGCCTCCGGGAGCCCTGTGGCACGGGCTGTGCCCTCCTGGCGTGTGCCAGGGAAGGGGGTGTCCCTGACACTTGTCCCCTGAGCTGTTGCATTCCCTGTCCCGTGGCACGAGCTCCTGGCTGATGCTGGGATTTGCTGGGCTGGCAGCCGTGGCACCCGCTGGCACCCGGCCCAGAGCCCTCCTGGGGCATCTCCTGCGGCATTCCCAGGAGCAGGGTCGGGAGCTGGCGGGATCAACTTTCCACAAAAACAGGATATGGTGGGTGAGCCGGTGGGGCTGTTCTTTCCTGGAAAGAGGGGCTGAGGCTGGCGCTGGGAATGTGCCGGTGGCCAGCTCCGCTCTCCCAAGGGCTTCTTGCTTTGGGGCTGATGGGATTTTGGGATAGGAAGAGCCACACTGATGGGATTTTGGGATGAGGCCTCTGGGTTCCTCACCTTGCCTCTGGTTTGCAGCCAGTGGGTGCAAAGTCGAGTCCTGGGACAAAAATGACACCTTGGGGAACCTGTCAGGGTCCCTGGGGTCCCCAGCTGGGGCTGGTGACCTTGGCACCAACTTGGCAGGGCTGCCTGGCCCCAGCCGCAGGTAACGGGCCCGTGTGAGGGAGCAGGGCAGGGAATTAAAGAGCTCTGCTAATTAATCCTGAGTGCTGCAGGTCCCCGCAGAGCAGCGGCTGCGCCGGTGCCGAGCGCGGTGTGGATGCAGAGCGACGGTGGAGCAGGGCTGGTGTGTGGGGCTCCCCCAGCTCCGGGGGTCTGGGGAGCCCCCTCTCCCCATGCAGCTGGGATGGATCCATGCTGGAAGCTGGCTGGGTGTGGGATGGTGCCTGGTGTGCAGGGAGGGGGCTGTGCCAGACCCCAACCCTCTTCCCAGGGGCCCAGCGCCGCGGGGAAGGCGCTGGTGCCCGCTCCTCCTGGCTGCCCCCACTTTGCCAGGGGTGCCCAGTGACCCCAATCCCCTCCCACGGGGAAATTCAATTAAGGCTGGCGTGGAGGAACCCCGGCACATCCCGCCCAGCTCCCCAGTGCTGTAATTTATCCTCCTCCCGGCTCATGAATGTCGTTAATATTTCACGTGCTGCCGGTGCCGGCCGCGGTGGCGGTGAGCTCCCGGCAGCGTGGGAGCTCCTCGGGCTGCTCCGGGGTCACGGGGCTGGGCAGGCAGGAATTGGGGTGCCAATCCAGGCTACCTGGCTTAGGGGACAAGGTGAGTGCTCAGAGAGAGACAGCCGGGGTGTCGTGGGCGAGGGCACTGCTTGCGTGGGGAGGGGGCTGTGGGTGCTGCACCCACCCCCCCCAGCCGGCTGCTGGAGGGCGGGTTTGCTCTCCCCACACGCCAAACTGGTTTTTCTCCCTGTGCCTGCACTTTCCCCGCTGTCAGCACTGCGGGGAACCGGTTCCCTCCCTCCGACTGTGCAGGACGGAGCACCCACGCAGCCGGGCACGGCACGCCCCGCTGCAGCCGGGGGGGTGCCAGGCCGGGCTCCGAGGGTGCCCCCAAACCAGGCTGTCACCACCTGTCACCACCTCCTTTCCCTCTTTTTCCACCCTGGTTGAAGCCATCGAGCACTTCTGGGAGGTTTCCTGGTGACGCCTGAGGGGTGCCGGGTGCGCCACCAAACCGGAGGGTCCTGGGGGTGCTGGTGGCACCGAATAATGGGGCCAGCAGGCGGGTACCCGCCAGTGCCCAGCAATAATCCGTGTTCTCATTGGAACTCCCAGCCGTGCCACCACGTGCCCTCGATGCCAGCAGCGCCCAGGACGTGGCCGTGGCTGGGCCGGGGGCTCCCGGTGGGGCTGGGTCACCCCTGGCTGGGCAGCGGGCTGGGTGGGCGCTGGCACGGCGGTGCCAGTGGCCGAGGGGCCCTGCCCGGCTCCCACGGAAGCCGGAGCAGCGTCTCGCCCCCGTGCCGGGAAGGCTCCTCTCGGCTGGAATGTTTGCTCCATGAGATCATGGTTTGCCGAAACAGCCAGGAGCCCTCGGCAGCGGCTGCGGGAGGTGACGCGTCCCGGGGTCACCGCGGGGAGGTGGCTGCTGGTGACGGTCCTGGTGCCCCCCAGCCCTGCTCGGGGCCAGGCTGTGCTTCGCAGCCTTGGGGACACGCGGGGACCCCTCTGCGGGGCCGCGGCTGCTTTTAGCCCCAGCATGGGACGTGCCCCGGGCCGTTCCTGGGCGCTCCCTCCGAGGGTGTCCCGCTGTCGCCGGCGTTGTGCCGTGTCCCCCCCGGCCGCGCTGTCCCTCTCCCCAGGATGTGTTGTCCCATTGGAACCTCGTAAACACAGGAAGGGCTGTGCCGGGCTGCAGAGCTGAGCGTGTCCCTGGCGCCCGGCCGGGCCCCCCTCACCCCCGCAGTCCCGCGGGGTCAGGGCTGAGCCCCCCCGTGTCACCCCCTTCCCACGTGGGGTGCCAAGGGGAGCAGCTCGCTGCCCTGGCCGGGCACGGCCAGGGTCACCAACACCGCTTCCCTGTGCAGCGGAGGGGATGGGGGATGTCCCGGCACCGCCCGGAGCAGGGCACAGTGACAAAGCCCACTGCCCCGTCCCCAGCCGGGCACTGATCCCGGGGGTGTCCGGGGGTGCTGCCCATCCCCATCGCGGCTGCCCTGTGCGTGCTCCCAGCCCCTGCCGGTGCACGTGCTGCTGTCTGTCACTGTCACCGTGGTGACAGGAACGCTGAGTCCCCAGCCGGGGTGACAGGTGCCCCGCCACGTCCCTGTCCCCATGCCTGTCCCCCTGCCTGTCCCCGCAGGGCGCTGGCGCGGCCCGGCTCCTCCGGTAGTTTCGTGCCTCCAAACAAGCTGTAATTTAGGTCTAAAAATAAGTGAGGGGGAAGGTGCAGAGCTGGTGGCACACCCAGAGCAGGGCTGGGGGCAGGTGCTGTGCCAGCCCTGGGGGGGTCACGGGTGGGGGTCCCAGCGTGGCCATGGGGTCCCTGCAATGCTCAGCCTGGTTTGGTGGGGATGATGTGGAAGCGCAGCAGATTTTTCTCATGGCTCTTCTTCCCCTGTCACCCCATGTGTCTGGGACCTCAGGTGTCCCCTCTTGTCACCCGTGTGGCTCTCCAGGAGTGGCACAGCCTGAGGTCCTGCCCGTGTCCGTCTTTCCAATGGCACTTTTTTGGGGCTTGACCCCCTTGTCTTACCTGGCATCACCCAGGACCCCAGCACCGCCTGGCATTTCGGGGTGCCTCTCTTTTGGGGATCCCCATGGTGGGGGGGTGCAGCTGTGAGCCCTCCCTGTGCCACATCCCTGTCACTAACCCTGTCCCTCTGTCCCCAGCCTGCCTTTTCCGCTACAACGTCCTGTCCCTGGTGTACCTGCTCTTCCTGCTGCTCCTGCCCTGGTTCCCGGGGCCCTCCCCACGCTTCACCGCAGGTAAGGGGCTCCCCTGGGGGTGCAGGGCTGGGACAGGGGGGGTGGGCAGCAGGGCAGCTGCCACCCCCCCTCCCGCGGGCACCTTCGCTGCGGTTTCACCCCGGCTGGGCAGCGTGGCTCCGTGCGGAGCCTCTCTCTGTTAATTATAGCCCAGCGGGGCTATTAATAGCCCTCGTGCTCCAGAAGGGCCGGTTTGGAGCCTTATTAACCAAAAACCTCGGGGCTGGGCTCTGCGGGCACACCACGAGCAGCCCCTCCGCCCTGCCCGGGCCACTGGGGCGTCGTGGTGGCCTCAGGGGTCACCCACACCGGGGCAGGTGCCCGTAGCCCCCCTGTGCCCGGCTTTGACCCCACCCCCAGCGCCTGGCACGGCCACAGCTAAAAGCTTTACCCTCTGAATATTTCATGGGCTCGCACGGCCCCGGATCCCGGCACTGCCGAGAGCCTTTGCCTGGATTTACAGGAAAAAACAAGGGGAGGGAAAGCTGTTGGCCCGGGGCCGCCCCCAGGCCAGCTCGCAGCTGTGGTGGGCTCGCTGCCCACCCCACCCCTGGCCAGGAAAACGGGCACAGGGCCCGGAGAGCCGGGTGGGATGGGGGGAGAGCCGGGTGGGATGGGGGCACGGCTGCAGCTGGTGGAAGGGCTGACGGGGTTTGGAGTGGGGGGGACCCCTGGAGCCCTCCCACGGGGTGTTCCAGCAGGGATGGGGACCCCTGGAGCCCTCCCACGGCACGTTCCAGCAGGGATGGGGACCCCTGGAGCCCTCCCACGGGGTGTTCCAGCAGGGATGGGGACCCCTGGAGCCCTCCCACGGGGTGTTCCAGCAGGGATGGGGACCCCTGGAGCCCTCCCACGGGGTGTTCCAGCAGGGATGGGGACCCCTGGAGCCCTCCCACGGGGTGTTCCAGCAGGGATGGGGACCCCTGGAGCCCTCCCACGGGGTGTTCCAGCAGGGATGGGGACCCCTGGAGCCTCCCACGGGGTGTTCCAGCAGGGATGGGGACCCCTGGAGCCCTCCCACGGCATGTTCCAGCAGGGATGGGGACCCCTGGAGCCCTCCCACGGGGCGTTCCAGCAGGGATGGGCATGCTGACTGCACCCGGGGTGGTCCCAGGCCAGCAGAGCCAGGGAGGTGCCAGCTGGGGCTGCAGGGACATGGAGGGTGGTCCTGGGCTTTGGCTCTTGGGGTGCCCTCGGGCTTTGCTGGGTGAGGGCAAAGCCCTGGTGGGATCCCGACCCTGGGGCAGAGCCCTGGAATTTCTGGGCACAGTGCTCCCTTCCCAGCTCTTCCTGCGTGTCCCTGCTGGGGTTACTGGTGTCCTTGGCTGGTGGGTGACAGCTTTGCCCGTGTCTTGCAGGCCACACCAGCCGCATCCTCAAAGCTCTGCTGGGGACCAGCATCCTCTTCCTCCTCGCCCACCTGGTTTTCCAGATATGCCTGTACACGCTGCCCGTCCTGGACCACCTGCTGGGGCCCAGCTGTGAGTAGGGGGTGCCCGTGCCCACCCTCACCCGCCCACCCACAGCCCTGCTCCCTGTGCTGCCCTGCGGCTGCACCCTGGGGTAATGTGTGGGACCCGTCCTGCTGGTGCTGGGGGGCTGCTGGGGCTCTGCAGGGTGCCAGCCATGTGTCACCTCTGGGGACATCCCGTGCCGTGCCGGGCTGTCTGCTGGGTGCCCGCTGCACTGGGCAAGAGCCCGTCCTGCGCTGCCGTGGATGGGAGTGCTCTCCCCGTGGTGGCGGGTGCTCAGGGCCTGCCCACGCGGGGGCTGCCCCGCTCAGTGCCCCCCTCCTCCCCACAGGCAGCTCCTGGGAGGTCCTTTTCCGGCACATTGGGGTCACCAGGTAAGGCCACCCTGACCTGTGGGGCTGGGGGTTGGCAGTGGCTGGGGAGTCACCCCTGAGCCTTCCCCTGCCCCGCTGTCCCCCCAGGCTGGAGCTGAGTGACATTCCCAACTCGGTGCGGCTGGTGGCACCCGACGTTGGCATCCTGCTGGTGTCGTCCCTGTCCTTGTGCCTGTGCCGCCGCCTCAGCCCTGCCACCTCCAGAGGGAATCCCGAGTCCCTGGAGTCCTCTGAGTGGGTGAGAGCCACCCCCACTGCCATGGGGACACCCCACCATCCACATCCCACCGGGTCCTTGCCAGCCTGTCTATGGCTGGTCCCTGTCCCTTCCCTGGGCACAGCCTGGGGCTTGGCATGGGGACATCCCCAGTGGTTGGGGATCCAGTTTGGGGCAGTTTTGGCCAGGTTGGAGGGCTTGGTCATTGTCACACAGCTTAGGGTGACTCAGCCATGGAGGAGCGCCCATGTTTGCTCTGGCATTGCCACAGGGATCGTGGCAAACAGCCGGGACAGTGGGGTGGGCAGTTGTGGGGTGGGCAGTTATGGGGTGCTGGCCCCCAGCTCGGACTTGCTGGTGCAGGGCTGGGTGCTGTGCCGTGCCAGCCCCACCTGGCAGTGCCAGCAGGTCACGGGGACGCTGTGCTTGTGGCACCCCAGGCGGACCCACCCCCAGTGGCACCCCCAGCCCCGCTCTGGGGCTCCCCAGCAGCCCCGGCTGCGGTGCCTGGCTGCGGCCGTGCCGGGCTGTAAGCGGGGCAGCGGCCGGCGTGGATGCCTTTGCCGTGAGCCCGGGAGGGAGCCTGGAAAAAAGCTCAGTGCTGGGAACCCGGCTCCCGGAGCCAAGAACAACAGCCGCCCCGTGGAGGCGCTTTCCAGGCGGCTGACGAGATAAACACGGCCAGGTGCCGGGCACCGAGCCCGCCTGGCCGGCCACCCCTGCCCTCCGCAGAGTGGGAAACTGAGGCACGGCCAGGAGCTGCCCGGAATTGGTCGTGGAGCTCACAGCGCCCTGGTTTTCCCTGGCAGAGGGAGGAGAAGGATGCGGGGCGGCAGCGGCGCGCGGCGCACAGGGACACGCGGCTGCGGAGCCGGCTGCGGGACAAGGCTCACTCCCTGCTCTGGGAGGCTGGCAAGGGCCTGGCCATCCTGCTGCTGGCCCTGGCAGGTGGGCACGGCGTGGGGGGGACGTGGGGGGCTGTGCTGCTGGGGAGGATGCTTGGTGCAAAGTGGGGATGCTCGGTCCAGGGTGGTTGTGATGCTCCGTCCAAGGGAAAGCAGGCCTGGGGCATGGGTGGAGGCATGTTTCCAGAGGGAAAACAGTCCAAGGAGAAGGGATGCTTGGTCTAAGGGGGGAGAATGTTCAGTCCGAGGCAGAAATCTCAGTCCAGGGGAGAGCTGCTCACTCTGAGGGTCAAATGCGTGCCCTGTGGAGGAAGAGATGCTTGGTCTGGGGAGGGAGGGGATGCTCAGTCCAAGGAGGGAGGATGCTCATTCCACGCAGGAGTGATGCGTGGTCTAAGGATGGATTTAGAGTCCAAAGGGGAAAAGCTCGGACCAAGAGGAAGGAGATGCTTGATCCAAGGTGGAAAACTCAGTGCAAGCAGAAGGGATGCTTGAGCTGAGGAGGAATGCTGGGTCCAGGGGGGTGCTCTCAGCCCAGTGGGGTGCTGCTCGGTCCAGGGGGCTGCCGGGCTGTGCACTGACCGCCCGTGGGGCGCTGCTCCCCAGGGATCACCCTGCCCTCCGCCTCCTCCAGCGTCTACTTCCTGCTCTTCATGGGGCTGTGCACGTGGTGGGCCTGTCACCTCCCCGCCAGCCACCAGGCCTTCAACGTCCTCTGCGTCCTCGTGGGCATCTACAGCGCCTGCCACCTGCTGTGCCTCTATGCCTACCAGACCCCCTTTGTCCAGGGGGTCTTCCCGCCCCCCACCATCTGGGCACGGTGAGTCCCTGGGGAGGGAGCTGTGCCCGGGGTCACCCGGAGGTACCGGCTGAGCTGCCCTGTCCCACCCTGGGGAGAGCAGCCAGAGCATCCCTCTGGTGCCAGCGCAGCGATGGGACCCTGGCTCCTGGTCCTGGCTGGGGGGTTTATGCCACCTCCCGTGTCCCCACAGGGTGTTCGGCTTCAAGGACATCATCCTGTACTACAACTGCTCCCAGCCCAACAGCCTGGAGCTCAACAACAGCTACCCTTGGTTCGTCTACGCCAACCCTGGCATCCTGCTCCTGCTCTACTACACCGTGGCCACCCTGGTGAAGCTGCGCTGGCGGGACGCCAAGGTGAGGGGCTGCAGGACTGAGCCGGACCCGGCGGGTGACAGCGGTGACAATGGTGACGATGTGCCTGGCTGCAGCTGGCCCTGGCGCAAGGGAGGTGCGGGGCTCTGGGGTGCCCACAGTGTGGGGCGCCTTGGCAGGGGGCTGGGGCATGGTCCATGTCCCCAGCAGTGGCAGCGGGTGCCCTGATCTGGCTCCTGCTCCTCGCAGAGAGCTGTGGCACCGGCACGGCCGAGGGACCTGGTGGAGCTGGAGAGCTGGCCCCAGGACACCGACCGCGTGGCCGAGGACACCAAGGTGGGTTTGGGGGGGCTGTGCAGGGAATGGGTGCGGGATGGGGGCGCCAGGGTGAGCTCTGAGCCCTCTCTGCCCTCAGCCCATGCTGTGCCCCAACACTGGGAAGCCGAGCGCCGGCAACGAGAACTGCACCATCCACACCTTGAGCGCACGTAAGGCTGACCCCAGCCCCTCCCCACAGCCCGCCTGCAGCCCGGGGGTGCTCCGTGCTCCCCACACCCTGCCTGGGTCCCGGGGGGGCCTCACGCTCCCTCTCCCCATGCCAGGCAGGAGGCATCCGGCAGCGTGGCTGCCCCTGCACACCCTGGGCCACGTCCTCATGAAGCAGAGCTACGTGTCCGCCCTCATCGCCATGATGGTAAAGAGCTGGGAGGGGACACGGCCCTGGGCAGGGGACACAGCCGTGGCGAGGGCACCTGGTGGGCTGAGCCCTCATCGTCCCTGCCCGCAGGTGTGGAGCATCTCCTACCACAGCTGGCTGACCTTCGTGCTGCTGCTCTGGGCGTGCCTGATCTGGACGGTGCGGAACCGCCGGCACTTCGCCATGCTGTGCTCGCCCTTCCTGGTGCTCTACGCCATCGCCCTGTGCAGCCTGCAGTACGTGTGGGCCATGGACGTGGTGCCCGAGCTGCCCACCCGCATCGGCTTCATGCGGCTGCAGCCGCTGGGGCTGGTGCACCCCAGCTACCCCTGCGTGGCCCTGGGGGCCAAGGTGAGCGTGGCACTGTCCCGCCCCTGTCCTGCCCGCGCCCGGCTGTCGCCGCTCACCGCCTGTCCCCGCAGCTCCTGTTCACCCTCACCTTCTGGATGCTGCTGCGGCGGTTCGTTACGGAGAAGGTGCTAACGAGGAGGGCCCCGGCCACGCCGCTCCTGGAGGTGTCTGTCACTGATACAGGTGAGGGCCCCTGGTGTCACCCACGCTGTGCCACGCTGAGCACCCCACAGTAGTGAGGGGGGTGCCCCCGCCCAGCTCCTGCAGCCCCTCTGTGCCCCACAGACACCAGCCAGATGCGGGATGTGCTGCAGAAGCTGGGGGAGGTGGTGAGGAACTTCTTTGTCAAGTTCTGGTTCTTGGTCTGCGCTGCCAAGTTCATCGTGGTGACCTTTGCCGGCCGCCTCGTCGTCTACAAGATCGTCTACATGCTCCTCTTCCTCCTCTGCCTCATCCTGTTCCAGGTAGAGAGGCTAGGGACCCCTGGGGCCCTGTGCCATCCCCAGGGTGGCCCTGCTGATGTCCCTGTCCCCGCAGGTGTACTACAGCCTGTGGCGCAAGGTCCTCAAGGGCTTTTGGTGGCTGGTGGTGGCCTACACCATGCTGGTGCTCATCGCCACCTACACCTACCAGTTCGAGGACTTCCCCATGTACTGGAGGAACCTGACAGGCCTCACTGATGACCAGTGAGTGTCCCCCTACCCACTGTGGGGTCCCTGCTGGCACCAGCCCTGAGGTGGCACCAGGGCATGGCCAAGGTCTGGGTTGCACATGGGGAAACCGAGGCACGGAGCAGGTTGGCATTGACCCTGGCACGGGGGCTCGGTGCCTGGTTGGGGTGGGGTGGATGAGACCCCGTGCTGACCCTCCTCTCCCCATCCAGGCTGAGCGACATGGGCCTGGAGCAGTTCAGCGTCTCCAAGCTCTTCTCCAGCATCCTCATCATGGGTTTCTTCCTCCTGGCCTGCATCCTCCAGCTCCACTACTTCCACGAGCCCTTCATGCTCATCACCGACCTGCAGCATGTCCGCCCCCCCTCTCCAGCCCCCTGCCACATCCCCAGGTAGGACCCGGTGCTGGGTGACCCCCCACTGCACCCCGAGCCCCCCATCCCTGCTCTGAGCCCCCTTCCCACAGGTCCGAGGAGCTGCACGGGAGCCGCCTGCTGCGGGACGCGGCCGCTGCCGAGACCGCCCAGTCCCGAGACCCGGACACCGCGTCCCTGGGTACAGGGCAGGGATGGGGCACGGCTGGGAGGGGGTGTCCTCCAAGCCAGGAGGGACCTGGGAGGGTAGGGAGATGGATTTGGGTTGGTATCCGAGTGTGGGAGGGTATGGAGATGGATTGGGGCATCCTCCAAGCCTGGAAGAGTCTTTGAGGGTATGGATTGGGGTATCCTTCAAGCCTGGGAGGGTATGGGGAGGGACTGGGATGTCCCCTGACCCAGGAAGGGGCTGGGAGGGCTTGGGGGTGGATTGGGGTGTCCTGAAAGCCAGGGTAGGACCAGTGTTGTGCAGGGATTTATTGGGGTCTCCTCCAAGTCTGGAAGGATGCAGGGATGGATCGGGATGCCCTCTGAGCCAGGAAGAGGCTGGAGGCTGCAGGGATGGATTGGGTTGTTCTCCAGGAGTGGGGGGTTGTGGGAATGGACTGGGGAGGACACAGGGAATGGGTTGGGGTGTCCTGAGAGCCAGCGAGGCTGTGGGGGTGTCCATGAGAGTCCATGTCCCACAGTGTCCAACAAATGGGGGCTGGTGCTGGAGCGCCTGGTCGTGCTGGGCCGGACCTTCTCGGACATGGTGACGCGCGGGGAGGTCTTCATGAGGCGCCTGCTGGAGCTCCACGTCGTCAAGATGGTGGCTCTCTACACCGTCTGGGTGGCCCTGGAGGAGGTACCCCTGGGGGTGCGGGGTTGGGGGGCTCAGCCGGGCCCCCCGAGGTGCTGATGTGGCCTCTGCCCCAGGTCTCAGTGATGAACTTCTTGCTGGTGCTGCTGTGGGCCCTGGCCATGCCCTACTGCCGCTTCCGCCACATGGCCTCGTGCCTCTCCACCGTCTGGACCTGCATCATCATCGTCTGCAAGATGCTCTACCAGCTCGAGGTCGTGGACCCCCGCGAGTACTTCAGCAACTGCACCCAGGTGTGCCCAGCGGGGCCGGTTCTTGGGGGGCTCCCTGGCTGGAGGGGGGGGCCTGGGGGACCGAGGGGCGCTGACCCGCCCCTTGGTGCTCCCCTTTTGCAGCCCCTACCCAACAGCACCAACCTGACCCCAGAGGAGCTGGGCAACTCCACGCTGTACCGTGGCCCCGTGGACCCTGCCAACTGGTTCGGCATCCGGAAGGGCTTCCCCAACTGGGGATACGTCAAGGTGGGCACGGGGACACTGTGGGGACCGCCTGGAGGGGGTTCTCGGCTTCACACCGTGGTCCTGAGCGTCCCCTGTTGCCCCAGAACCACCTGCAGGTGCTGCTGCTGCTGGTGTTCGAGGCCGTGGTGTACCGGCGCCAGCAGTACCACCGCAAGCAGCACCAGCTGGTGGCCCCCGTCACCGAGACCGTCTTCGAGAACATCTCCCGCGAGCACCTCGACCTCGGCCTCGTCAGCTGCGCCAAATACTTCATCAACTACTTCTACTACAAGTTTGGCTTGGAGGTGGGAGCGTGGGCCTTGTGCTGGGCCGGGGTCCCAGTGCTCGCAGCATCCCCGGTGCTGAGCCCTGCACCCCCCTGCGCCCCCAGATCTGCTTCCTGATGATCGTGAACGTGATCGGGCAGCGGATGAACTTCCTGGTGATCCTGCACGGCTGCTGGCTCGTGGTGATGCTGACGCGGCGGCGGCGCGCGGCCATCGCCCGCCTCTGGCCCAAGTACTGCCTCTTCCTCGTCGTCTTCTTCCTCTACCAGTACCTGCTGTGCCTGGGGATGCCGCCCGCCCTCTGCATGGGTAAGGGGCACGGGGGGCACCCCGCCTCTCTGTGGGGCACTGTTGGCCTGCCCTGGGAAGGGGCTGGAGGAGAGGCCTGGCGCTGATGGTGCCCCCTGCCCCCCCAGACTATCCGTGGCGCTGGAGCCATTCTATTCCCCTCAACTCGGCGCTCGTCAAGTGGCTCTACCTGCCCGACTTCTTCCAGGCTCCCAAATCCACCAACCTCATCAGTGAGTAGCCCCCTGCCCATGTGGTGCCCTGTCCCCCTACTCCAGCCCCTGACAGTCCCCTGCTCATGGGGTGACACAGCCCACGGCAGCCCCCTGGCCCCCCAGCTCCAGCCCCTCTGTGCCCATGGGGGTGCCCTGTCACCCTACTCCAGCCCCCCCGATCTCTGGGACCTCCCCAGCCATCGTTTGGGTCCATCCTGCCTCCATCCAGGATGGGGGAAAAGACAGGCAGGAGGGGTGGAGGAGCTTTAAGAGCCTCACTCCTTTGGAGGTAGAGTTTAAATCACTGAAAACGCCTTGGAGAAGGAGTAGTGGCAAACCCCACCCCTTTTTGGGGGATCTTAATTGTTTTGCCACCCCCTTTTGGGAAAAGGAGGGGCCTGGAGAGATCCACACTTGGCTAAAGAGGAGGTGGGGCCGGGGAGAGCCTGGAGGGAATCAAGGAGCTCCCCATCCTGGGCAGGATGGGGATGCCCCATGCCTGGGGGCAGAGTCTGGGGGGTAGCAGCATTTTGGGGGAGCCTGTGGCCCGGGCTGAGCCGTGTTTTCCCAGATGACTTCATGCTGCTGCTGTGCGCGGCCCAGCAGTGGCGCGTGTTCGAGGCCGAGCGCTCCGAGCCGTGGCTGCAGGCGGCCGGGGACAACTCCGACCGGCTGGACCGGGAGCAGGAGCACCACAACCCCACCCCAAACTTCATCTACTGCAAGTGGGTGCCCCCTGCACAGCACCCCCCACCGGGGCTGGGGCCACGGGAATGGGATCCCCTGCGGGGAGTGAGTGGGGCACTCCTCTGGGATGGCATCCCTGGGGGATGGGACCCAGCTGGGATGTGGACACAGTGGAATCCCACCCTTGGAATTCCAACCTTGGGAGGCCCAACTTTGGGGTACGGACAGCATGGGTTCCCCCTCTGGGATGGAACCCTTTGGGGTAGGGACAAGGTGAGATCCCACCTTTGGATGGCAGATCCCCTGGAATGGGACCCCTTGAGGCATGGGTAGGATGGGACCTTCGGCAGTGGGACCTGCTGGGCTGGGATCCTCTAGAATGGGACTGGAACCCCTTTGGGCCAGGGTCCCTTTGGACATGACCCCCCTGATGGCTGGAGCAGGGACACCCTGAGGCTCTTCTGGAAGGAGATGAGGTGGTCCAGGACACCCCTGGTGATGGTGCTGGACCCTCACAGGCCATAACTGGGACAAAGCACTTTGTCCCCCATGAGAGGGCTGGTGGGAAAACTGGGACCGTGCTGGGAAGGGACAAGGCCCCTGCTCTGACCACCCCATCCGCAGGTCCTACCTGGACATGGTGAAGGTGGTGGTGTTCCACTACCTCTTCTGGGTCGTCCTGGTGGTGGTTTTCATCACTGGTGCCAACCGCATCAGCCTCTTCGGCCTGGGCTACGTGCTGGCCTGCTTCTACCTGCTGCTCTCGGGCACGGCCATGCTGCGCAAGCCGGCCCGCGCCCGCCTCGCGCTCTGGGACTGCCTCATCCTCTACAACATCACCGTCATCATCTCCAAAAACATGCTGTCGGTGCGTTGTGATCCACGTGCTTCTCCTCGGGTCACCCTGGGCGTCCCCTGGGGTGGTGACGAAGCCCTGTGTGCCCTCTCTGCTCGCAGCTCCTGTCCTGCGTCTTCGTGCAGCAAATGCAGAGCAGGTTCTGCTGGGTGATCCAGCTCTTCAGCCTCGTCTGCACCGTCAAGGGCTACTACAACCGTGAGTTGCTGGTCTGGGGGCGATCTGGGGGGCTTGGGGCTGCAGGTTTGGGCTGCCGCCTGACCTGCCTGCGCCTCTGCCTGCCAGCCAAGGCGATGCACAAGGACCACGACTGCATGCTGCCCGTGGAGGAGGCCGGCATCATATGGGACAGCATCTGCTTCTTCTTCCTCCTGCTCCAGCGCCGCATCTTCCTCAGCTCCTACTACTTGCACGTCATGTGGAACCTCCGAGCCTCTGCCCTGCAGGCTTCCAGGTGGGATTGAGGTCCTGGAGGGTCCCCATGAGTGCTGGAGGCCCCCCCTGACCCCGCACTGTCCCTGTCCCCCAGGGGTGTGGCGCTCTTCAAGGCCAGCATCGTGAAGAGCCTGCGCTCGCACCGGCGAGCCGAGAGGAAGTCGCTGGACCAGCTGAAGCGGCAGTGAGTGGGTTTTGGGGGGGCACTGGGACCCCTCTTCCTGCACCTTGGGACACCCCTGCTTATGGGGTGCCCCTGGGGGCCTGGGGGAGTGGGCTCTGCAGCATCCTCTGCCTCCAGGATGGAGCGGATCCGAGCCAAGCAGCAGAAGTACCACCAGGAGCGGGCCACCAGCCCGGGGCAGGAAGGGGCCAGAGCAGGTGAGAGCTGGGGGGGTCCCTCCCATGTCCCCAACCCCTCTCCGGACACACGGGTGGCACTGCGCCCATCCTTCGCCAACGCCCATCCTGGTGGAGCCCCGTGGAGCATTGTGGTGACCCCTCCCGCCCCGAGCGCCCCCCAGGCGGGGTGGGTGCCCTGAGTGGGGGCCGTTCTCAGCCCCGTGTGCCGTCCCACAGCGCCCGGCGGCCCGGCGGACCCGTCCCGGCAGAGGGAGCGCTGGTGGCGGCCATGGTTAGACCACGCCGCAGGTACAGCCCCGGCACGGGGCGTAACGGGGCTCAGCCCCTCGCAGAGGGGACACTAACACCCGCAGGGGCGCTGGCGGCACTGCTTGGCCAGGGTGACACCCTGCATGTCCCCTGTCCCCAGGCTCGGCCGCAGAGCACTAACCATGGCTTCTCTGCTCCCCAGCACTAACGGGGTGTTGGACTGGGGGTGCCAGGCTGGGTTTGGGGTCACTGACGCCGGTCACCTCCGCACGCTGGCGCCGGAGGGACGCCGCTCTGGGGACGTGGCAGTTGAGTCGTCGGCTTTGATGTCCCCATGGGTGTCCTCGGTGCCAGGCAGCGCCCTGGGAGATGGCAGCGGGGACAGCCTGGGGTGTGACACCCCTGCCATGGCCCTGGCTGTGCCGTGACACCCTGTGCCCCCCGGCAGTGCTGCATTCCGGGGAATACTTCCTCTTCGAGTCGGACAGCGAGGAGGAGGAGGAGGTGCAGGAGGAGCCGCAGCCGGGGAGGCCGAGCGCCTTCCAGGTGAGCAGGGCTGGGGGACTGCAGAGCAGCCGGAGGGCTGGCAGTGTCCCCAGGGTGCTGATGGCCCCTGTCCCCCTCCAGCTCGCCTACCAGGCCTGGGTGACCAACACCAGGACGGTGCTGCGGCAGCAGGAGCAGCCCGAGCAGCCGCGGCCACCCAGCACCGACAGCGCTGCAGGTGGGTGTGACACCCCAAAATGGGGCTGGGGGGCAGGAGGGGACACAGCCCCGCCTGGTGCCCACTGTGTGCCCTGGCAGGGCGCTCCCAGTGTGTGGGGAGACTCTCCGGTGGCTACAGTGGGGTTTGGCACAAGCTGTGCAGCTTCTTCGGTGCCCACCCTGGTTTTTAAGATGGATGTGGGGGGACAGGGGACGGGGTGGTGGATGGGAGAGCCCCAAAAATGATGTTCATCCTTCCCCGGGGTCTGACCTTTGAGGGGGCGGCGCAAGGAGAGAGGTGGAGGCTGCTGAGGAGGCTGAAGGGCGGGAGGAAGAGAACGTGGAAAGCTCCGGTAGGTGGGCAGCAGGACTGCAGCGCAGGGGGCTGCTGGGGAGCTCTGAGAGGGCACGAGTGACCCTCCACCCCTCCTTTTGCCCTGGCAGAGCGCAGCAACGTCTTGCAGCGGGCACTGAACACGCTGAGGTTCCTGTGGCTGCTGTGCCAGGCCCTGGTGGACGGGCTGACCCAGTGGCTGGACACCCACACCCGGGAGCACACGGACATGTCCCAGGTCCTGTGCCTCGAGAGATTTGTCATGGCACAGCGGCTGGCCAAGGTGGGCCCGGGGGGACACCGGGGCGCGGGGGGTGGCAGCCCACAGTGGCACTGACGTCCTGTCTCCCACAGGGAGAGGAGATAAACGAGGAGTTCCCGGATGAGCTCTACGAGCTGCCGCCGGAGGAGTTCCCGCAGGAGCTGAGCCCGCCCGGCTCCTTGGCTGCAGATTCCCAAAGCGGCACTTCCAGGCAGGTGCATAGATAGATACCCCCGAGGGGGCCGCTGGCAGTGCCACACGTGGGCCAGGGGGCTCACCCCGTCCCCGTGTCATCCCCAGCGGGTGCCTAAGAGCTGCCCCTTCTTCCAGCAGCCAGGAGCAGGTGACAAGCCTGGAGGACGTGGCTGACGCTCAGCAGTTCCTGGCCATTCCCCAGCAGCGCAGGCGGACTGCCAGTGAGCTCCTCAAGAGCAGGTGGACGTGGGGACAGGGGGACACGGGGACAGCAGGATGGGGACGGGGGATGGCAGGGGGGCTCACCCCAGTCCTGCATCCTGCAGGAGATTTTATGTCTCCGAGCTGGAGCAGTCGGAGCAGTTCTACCAATCCCACAACCGGTTCCTGAAGCTGCTGCTGGCCGGGTACCGCTGCGTCACCGGCCACTCCGAGCTGCTCTGTTACTTCACCATCATCCTCAACAACATGGTCACCGGCTCCGTCATCTCCCTCTGCCTGCCCATCCTCGTCTTCCTCTGGGCCATGCTTTCCATCCCCCGGCCCACCAAGCGCTTCTGGATGACCGCCATCGTCTTCACCGAGGTGGGCAGGGGGTGGCCAGTGAAGGGACGATGCCACCCGGCCCCCGCTGCCACCCACTGACCCCAGTGTCCCCACAGATGATGGTGGTGGTGAAATACCTCTTCCAGTTTGGCTTCTTCCCCTGGAATGGCTACATCACCCTGCTGCGCTACGAGGGCAAGCCCTTCTTCCCACCACGCATCCTGGGCTTGGAGAAGTCTGTCCACTACATCAAGTATGACCTCCTGCAGCTCCTGGCCCTCTTCTTCCATCGCTCCCTGCTGCTGGTGAGCCCTGGGCCGTGGGTGGGTGTTGTAAATGCAGGTGAGCTCGGTGGGAGGAAATGCTGATGTGTGACTCCAGTTCAGAGGCTGAATGATTTCTTTATTATAACTGTGCTATAATACATTAATACACTATTTAAAGGAGATACTAAAACTGCATATCTACTTTTCCTAACTACCATATCTAACTCACAACTCGTGACCCTCTCGCTCGAGTCTAAACACAGGTGGATTGGATTGGCCATCAGGCTCAAACAATCCTCACTAGAATCTAATCAAGCAATCACCCCAGGTGAACAATTCTCCAAACACATTCTACATGGGAAAAACAAGGAGCAGAAATAGAAATTGTTTTCTCCTCCTTCTCTCTGTGCTCCTCTATGAAAAAAGTCTTGAGAGAAGAATGTGCTTTACCACAGGTGGGCATTTGTGGGGAGCTGGAGCTGCTCCTGGGGGCTCCAGGCAGAACCCAGCGGGTGCTGGGTGCTCCGCCGTGGTTTCCCACCAGTGCTGGTGGGAGATGATGCTGCAGGATGGGCAGTGAGGTGTGTGGGGCTGGGGGGCAGCAGGACCCCTGACCGTGTCCCTCCGCAGTCCTATGGGCTGTGGGACCAGGAGAAGACAACGGACGAGAAGCGGGAGAGCAAGGAAGGGGAGGAGAAGCCGGAGGAAGCCGTGTCCCCACCATCGGCGGTGGCTGAGGAAGGGCTGGAGGCTCCAGCCCAGCCAGGAGCACTGGGAGCAGCCACGGGGCTGGAGCTGGAGCCAGAGGGCGAGTCCATGGAGCAGGAAGAGGGGACCGAGGCCACGCAGCTCCGCTTCAGGAGGAAGCAGGGGAGGAAGACGCTGGAGATGGTTCCAGCAGAAGGTGAGCACCAGTTCCCAGCCCTCGTGCCCTGCTGAGGAGCAAGGCTGGCACCCTCAGGGTGCTGGGGTCGGGCAGGATGTGGCCCTGCAGGACTCTGGCTGTCACCCACGCTGTGCCTCGCTTCAAGGGGAGGAGGAAGAGGAGGAGGAAGTGTCAGAAGAGAGCCACACTCACAGGAAGCTGAAGGCGTTTGGCTTGCGGGTCAAGGGCTTCTTCCTCACCAAGTGAGTCGTGGCGGTGCTGGCTGGGGTGGGGGCTGTGGGGTGCGGTCCCAGTCACCTGTCCCCTGTGTCCCCTGTCCCTGCAGGGCACAGAACATGTACCAGCCAGTGTGCAAGTTCTTCCGGGACATCCTGGACACACAGAGCCGTGCAGCCACTGACGTCTACGCCTACATGTTCCTGGCTGATGTGGTCGACTTCATCATCATCATCTTCGGCTTCTGGGCCTTTGGGGTGAGCAGGGAGTCCCACCGGGCCCTGACTGTCCTGCTTCCACCACGGGGTGAGGCTGGGCCACATGCTGACCTCTCCTGCCCCCCAGAAATACACGGCGGCCACCGACATCACCTCCTCGCTGTCGGAAAACCAAGTGCCGGAGGCTTTCCTTTTCATGATGCTCTTCCAGTTCAGCACCATGGTCATCGACCGCGCGCTCTACCTCCGCAAGACGGTGCTGGGCAAGCTCGTCTTCCAGGTCACCCTGGTCTTCGGCATCCACGTCTGGATGTTCTTCATCCTGCCCTACGTCACCCAAAGGTACGTCCCAATGGATTCCCCGTCACGGCACAGCGTGGCCCTCGCGTGGCACCTGGGTGTCCCCGAGCCCACAGGGTGTCCCCGGCTGGTGGCTGAAGGGTGACACGTCCCTGCCACAGGTTGTTCCGCCACAACACGGTGGCCCAGCTGTGGTACTTTGTGAAGTGCATCTACTTTGGACTGTCGGCCTACCAGATCCGCTGTGGCTACCCCACCCGCATCCTGGGCAACTTCCTCACCAAGAAATACAACCACCTCAACCTCTTCCTCTTCCAGGGGTACGGCACGGGGCCACAGGGAGCTCTGGGGCACCCTGAGGCTGCCGTACCACTGCCCTCTCCCCGTGTCCCCACAGGTTCCGCCTCGTGCCCTTCCTGGTGGAGCTGCGGGCTGTCATGGACTGGGTGTGGACGGACACCACGCTGTCCCTCTCCAACTGGATGTGTGTGGAGGACATCTACGCCAACATCTTCATCATCAAGTGCAGCCGGGAGACTGAGAAGGTACATCCCCTCTGCCGTGAAGGGTCCCACACTAAACCCTTTTGGGAGTTTGTTGGGGTCCCCCTGAGCCCTCCCTACACCGTGTGCTGTCTCCCCCGCCCCAGAAATACCCCCAGCCCAAGGGGCAGAAGAAGAAGAAGGTGGTGAAGTACGGCATGGGCGGCCTCATCATCCTCTTCCTCGTGGGCATCATCTGGTTCCCGCTGCTCTTCATGTCCCTGGTGCGCTCCGTGGTGGGCGTCATCAACCACCCCATCGATGTCACCGTCAACCTCAAGATAGGGGGGTACGAGGTGAGGATGTGGGGGTGGGTGTTGGGGTGCCCAGATGGGACGCCAGGGCACCCTGCCTGGCTGATGTCCCCCTGTCCCCACAGCCTCTGTTCAGCACGAGCTCCCAGCAGCAATACATCCAGCCCTTCACCTCCGAGGAATACGATGACCTCACCAAAGAGTTCGAGAGCGAGCCGGTAAATCCCCCCCCCCGCCCCAAAAAATCCCTGCTGGCTGCCCAGGGTGGGGGCTGGCAAAGCCCCTAGGGCGGGGGCTGAGCCGTGTCCCCCCCCGTGTGGCAGTTGGCCATGCAGTTCGTCAGCCTCTACAGCATGGAGGACATCGTGACCGCCCGCATCGAGGGCAGCTCGGGCTCGCTGTGGAGCATCAGCCCCCCCAGCCGCGAGCAGATGCGGCTGGAGCTGCAGAACGGCTCCTCTGACATCACCCTGCACCTCACCTGGATCTTCCAGAGGTACCTCGGGCACGGCCAGGGAGGAGCCAGCCCTGCCTGCACCCCTCTGCCCACACTGAGCCTCTCGTGCCCGCAGGGACCTGAGCAAGGGGGGCACGGTGGAGAACGCCTACGGCAAACACAACACGGACCTGGGGCCCGGCGCGCCCCAGCGCCTGGAGCTGGCCCAGCTGCTGGATGGCACCAGGGATAAGCCCGTGTGAGTGTCCCCTGAGGGGTGGCTGGACCCCTGTGCTCGGTGGGATGGTGTAACCCCCCCATCACTCCGCTTTCTTGCAGGGAATTGCCAAACCTCTTCCCCAAATACATCCGGGCGCCCACCGGCCTTGAAGCCGAACCTATCAAGCAGCTGCTGCCAGGTAGGTCCCAACGTGTCCCCCACAAGGAAACCAGCACTGGGTGCCACCTCTCTGAAGACAGGGAGGACATGAGTCCCAGTGTGTCCCTCCCTAAACCATCAGTGCTGGGAGCACACCGGTAGCCCTGATGGTGCCAGCCCCTGCCGACAGTGAGGACGTGAGTCCCACTGTGTCACTCCCCCACCAAAAAATCGTCCTTAAGAGCACAGCAGCCACTGTGCTGTGCCCTGACGGTGTCACCCTCTCCAGATGACGTGGAGAGCTACCTGGACGTGGAGGTGCAGCTGAAACGGGAGCGCAGGGGCTCTGGCCCTGGGGAGCACTTTGTGGAGTGGTGGGTGCTGAGGCAGAAGGACGCCCCAGCCCACGAGGGCAACATCCTCCCCATGATCATCTTCAACGACAAAGTCAGCCCCCCCAGCCTGGGCTTCCTGGCTGGCTACGGGTACGTGCAGGGTGCCAGGGCGTGGGGGGGATCCGGAGGGAATTGCTGGTGGGATCCAGGATGTGCCCCACTCTTGTAGGATCATGGGGCTCTACGTGTCCATCGTGCTGGTGATCGGCAAGTTCGTGCGGGGCTTCTTCAGCGAGATCTCCCACTCCATCATGTTCGAGGAGCTGCCCTACGTGGATCGCATCCTGAAGCTGTGCCAGGACATCTTCCTGGTGCGGGAGACGGGCGAGCTGGAGCTGGAGGAGGAGCTCTACGCCAAGCTCATCTTCCTCTACCGCTCGCCCGAGACCATGATCAAGTGGACACGGGAGAAGAATTAAGGGGAAGGGGCTCCAGCCCCCCCTGACAGGGACATCACCGCCAATGCCTTAAGCCGCCCCCCAAGCTGGGGCCGCATCCCAGCCTGGGAGGCAGTGGGATGTGGGGGTCTGGGCACTCCCGTGGAGGGAGGATGTTTTTCTGGAGGTTTTTCTTACGTTGCTTTGAAGCTGTCCGACCTGCACAGACCACGTTGTGCCTTCCCGGGGAGGGGGGACAGGACGTGGCCCCCCCACCCACTGGGCACCCCTGGCTGCCAGATGGGGATGGGGGGGGGTCAAGAGCCAGCCTGTGCCCCCTCCCTGATGGCCCTAGCCCCACTTCCAGAACCAGGTTGAACTCAAGCAATAGCTCCCCCCACCCCCAGCTCCAGGATGGGGGTCCTGGCTTGTGGCCCCCCCATGTTTGAGGGGGTCTGGCAGCCCCAGTTGGACTTTAGACACTTGTGACTTTGGGTTTGTTTTTTTAAAATAATTCAAATGTTTTATTTATACAGATACCGAATAAAATAAACTTGAGGCCTCCCTGGCTGACAGGCAGCTGGGGCAGGGAGGTGGGGGGACCAGGGACCTGCACCCCAGCCCCCAGTAAATGGGGATGGGGACTCTCCCTGCCCCTGGCTGGCACAGAAATGGGTTATAAATGCAGCTGCCTGAGCATCAGGAGTCCTCACCAAACTCTGGAGTATCCCTGAGGAGTGGCACCTGCCCCAGCAGTGCCACAGTGGGATGGGGGTGTGTCCCCAGCTGTCCCCAAGCCCTTCGGCTGTCGCTGGACTCCTGGTTCACCTGGTTCTGCTCCATCTCAGCTCTGCAAGGGACAGACACGGGACAGACACGGCCTCGGGGGCAGAGCAAGGCGGGGAGGGGCCCCCAGCCCCGGTACCTGCGGATCCTGCGCTGGCCCTCGGCGCGCACGTAGGGTGGCAGTGTGTCAAGGGGACCCTGCACGAGAGGGGTGTGAGCCTGGGGACCCCCACCAGCCCCGAGAACCACCCCCCTGCACCCCAAAAGCTCACCAGCTCCTTGAAGGTGAGGCGGCAGCTGTAGCACAGCAGGGGGATGTATGCAGCTTTGCTCTCAACCCTGTGGGGCAGGAACGAGGACACGGACACTCAGCGGTGCCACCGTGGTGGCCTGGGAGCGGCTGTGGAGTCCTGGAATGCCCCCAGCCCACGTGCTCACCCTGCTGCTGGCTCCTCCAAGATCAGCGTGGGCTCCAGAGCCAGCTCCTCCTCTGTAAGAGCCAGGGGGTCACTGAGGGGGTGCACGGCTGCTCCCCAACTCCCCCGAGCCCCCAGCGCCCTCCCCACTCACCCCCATAGGTGTCCAGGCCGCAGAGGCAGAGGAGGCAGCGCTGGGACTCGCTGCTGGCCTTGGCCGGCTCCGGGCTAAGCTTCTCCCCTGTCCTGCAGCCAAAATGGGGGTTGTGGGTGCACCCCAATCCCCCCACACCCCCAGCAGCCCCACACGGACCCCCCGTACCGGTACACAGTGCTGATGGTGGAGGGGAACTCCTCCTGCAGCCCCAGCAGGAAGCGCTCGACCAGCTGGTGGATGCTGGGCTTCTCCCGGCGCTGTGGGAACCAACAAGGAGGGCAGGGCAGCACGGGGGTCCCATCCCTGCCACGGCGACACCCGCCGTGGGCTCCCCACCACGGGAACCCCCTACCTTGGTGAAGAGGGGTGGCACGATGACAGTGGGGACGCTGAAGAAGAAGTTGTAGAAGGCGATCTCCTTGGCCGTGTAGTCCCGCATGGGTCTCACCACCATCACGTCACCGTGGCGCTGGTCCGTGAAGCCCTGCGGGTGCAGGGCTGCCAGGGGACCGTGCCACCACCAAGACATGCCCCCATGGCATCGTGTCACCCCTCGGGTGTGGGTGCCCGTCCCCAGCTCACCGTGTCCACGGCGAGGAAGGCGCCGCGCCCCAGGGAGAGGTTGGTGAGGAGCTTGATGGCCACGCGCGTGAGGCTCTCGCCCATCATCACCTTGGCATAGCCCCTGTCCCGGGCTGTCTGCACGATCAGGTGGGTCCTGGGGACGAGGTGACAGCGGATCAGAGCCACCCTTCCCAGCTGGCATTGGTCCTGGCACTCAACAGGGTCAGTCCCTCACCGCAGCATCTCCAGCAGCTCCTCCCGCGCCGTCGCCGTCCCCGCGGCCTCGAAGCTGCGGAGCAGCTCCTGGGTTTGGGCAGCGTCCGGCAGGCGGGGGGTGGCCGGGGGTCCTGCTGGCGTGTCCGGGGTGCTGTGACCAGGCAGAGAGGTGCCACTGTCCCCATCCTGCCGCTGCTGCTGGATGAAGCTGTCCACAGCGTCCTTGTAGGAAGGGCCGGACGTGCCGGCGCGCTCCGGCCCCGGCTGTAAGATGGATGGGGGCAGCTCCAGCGCCTGTGGGGCAGAGAGGGATACAGGGGAAGTTGTCCCAGTGTGTCCCCTCACCTCAGCACCTGTCCCCATGTCACCCCAATACCTCCTCCAGGTGGATCAGGTGGTAGGGGAAGCCGGTGGCCTGCAGCAGGGTCTCCATCTGGGCCAGGGTCTGCTGGCGCTGCTCCGGGCTCTGCCTGCGCACGGCTCCCTCTGGAAGGCAGGGGGGCAGTGCCAGGGCTGCTGCCACATTCCCAGCCCCGTTCCTGGGGCCAGGGGGGCAGTGCCAGGGCTGCTGCCACATTCCCAGCCCCGTTCCTGGGGCCAGGGGGGCAGTGCCAGGGCTGCTGCCACATTCCCAGCCCCGTTCCTGGGGCCAGGGGGGCAGTGCCAGGGCTGCTGCCACATTCCCAGCCCCGTTCCTGGGGCCAGGGGGGCAGCATCCCGGCCCTGGCACAGTGCAGGGGACAGACACTGTGCTGGGAGTCGGTAACGGGGCAGGGAGTGGGGCTGGGACTGTGCAAGGAATGGGCAGCAGGGCTGGGAATGGGGTACAGGATGGACAGTGGGGCTGGAAATGGGACAGGGAACAGGTAAGGGGGACAGGGAACAGGCAGCGGGGCAGAAGATGGGGCAGAAACAGGCAACAAGGCTGGAATGGGGAGTGAGGCAGGGAACAGGCAGCAGGACAGGGAATGGGAGTTGGACACAGAGCAGGGAACAGGGCTGGAATGGGCAGCTGGACAGGAGCAGGGAACGGGGCTGGAATGGGCAGCTGGACAGGAGCAGGGAACGGGGCTGGAATGGGCAGCTGGACAGGAGCAGGGAACGGGGCTGGAATGGGCAGCTGGACAGGAGCAGGGAACGGGGCTGGAATGGGCAGCTGGACAGGAGCAGCAGCGGGGCTGGAATGGGCAGCTGGACAGGAGCAGGGAAGGGGGCTGGAATGGGCAGCTGGACAGGAGCAGGGAAGGGGGCTGGAATGGGCAGCTGGACAGGAGCAGGGAACGGGGCTGGAATGGGCAGCTGGACAGGAGCAGGGAACGGGGCTGGAATGGGCAGCTGGACAGGAGCAGGGAACGGGGCTGGAATGGGCAGCTGGACAGGAGCAGCAGCGGGGCTCCCTCACCCTCAACGTAGACGAGGCCGGGGACGAAGCGGAGCCTCTTGGCCGCCTCCCGGCTGAGCCCCTGCAGAGGAGCGGGGTGAGGAGCGGGGTGAGGGGGGGAACGAGCCATGCTCCCCCCGAGCCCCCCCGAATCCCCGCTCTCACCTCCTGCACCTGCCGGACCATGGCACTGGAGGCCGGGCCCCCCGACACTGCCAGCAGCACCTGCGGGGACAGCGGGGACGGTCACCGGCCCTGGGGCCACCTCGGGTCCCCCGGCCGGGTCCCCCCTGCCCGTACCTTCTCTCCCGGGAAGATGACGCGGTTCTTGCCCAGCATGGCACGGAACTTGTGCACGAAGTACTCGCGGAAACAGACACTGGGGGACACGGTGGCACGGGGACTCCTGAGCCACGGCCTGCGCTGACGCCCCCTGCTCCCACATCCCCACACCCCAAAGTCCCCTTGCTGTCCCCCAGACCAACATCCTGGAGAACAGCGTCCTCAGGCCCCGACATCCCAGAGATCCCACGAGCCACGTCCCCCAACGTTACCGTCCCCCCTCCTCTGTGTCCTCAACACTCAGTGTCCCCAGGCCTTGATGTTGTTTGACCCCGATGTCCCCGACACCCAATGTCCCCAGACCTTGAAATCCCAGAGATCCCATGTCCCCAGCCCCAAAAACCCAATGCTCCAGACACAACGTCCCTGAGAACAAATGTCCCCGATCCCTAATGTCCCCAAGACCCAACGCTCCCCAGCCTCCATCCTCTGGAGACTCAAAGACCCCAATTTCTGATGTCCCCAGTTTCTGATGTCCCCAAGCCTCAATGTCCCCCATTTCTGATGTCCCAAATTTCTGATGTCCTCAAGCCCCGATGTCCCCCATTTCTGATGTCCCCAATTTCTGATGTCCCCCATTTCTGATGTCCCCAAGCCCCGATGTCCCCAGTTTCTGATGTCCCAAAGCCCCGATGTCCCCCATTTCTGATGTCCCCCATTTCTGATGTCCCCAAGCCCCGATGTCCCCAGTTTCTGATGTCCCCAAGCCCTGATGTCCCCAATTTCTGATGTCCCAAACCCTCAATGTCCCCCATTTCTGATGTCCCCGTTTCTGATGTCCCCCATTTCTGATGTCCCTAGTTTCTGATGTCCCCAAGCCTCAATGTCCCCCATTTCTGATGTCCCCAAGCCCCGATATCCCCAATTTCTGATGTCCCCAAGCCTCGATGTCCCCAATTTCTGATGTCCCCAGTTTCTGATGTCCCCAGTTTCTGATGTCCCCATTTCTGATGTCCCCATTTCTGATGTCCCCAAGCCTCAATGTCCCCCATTTCTGATGTCCCCCATTTCTGATGTCCCCGTTTGTGATGTCCCCGTTTGTGATGTCCCGCGGTCCCTCACCGGCAGAAGGGGTCCCCGACGCGGATGACGAGCGCGGCCGTGCCCTGCCCGCACTTCATGCACGTTCGGGGGTGGCTGCGGGGACACGGCCGGTCAGCGGGGACCCCGGGACCCGACCCCCCGGGAGCGGTACCGAGCGGGAAGGGCTGGGGCCGTGCCGGTCCCCGGGCAGCACCGGGGATAGCCGGGATGTTACCGGGGTAGCACCGAGAGATGACACCGGGAGCGGGGGATCGGAGATGGCACTGGGGAGTACTGCAGGGATACCGGGAGCAGCACCGGGGGATACCGGGGGTAACACCAGAGGCAGCCCCGGGGGATTCTGGTGAGACACTGGGGACAGGACCGGGGGCACACCGGGGCGGTACCGGGGGGTGCTGGCGGGCGCATTGGGGAAGTACCGGAGGCAGCACGGGAGGGATGTCCGGGGGAATACCGGGGGGTACCGGGAGCGGCCCCGCGGGTCCATTCCGAGGCCGGACCGGACTCATACCTCTCTGCCGGTGCGCGGCGGCGCCGCGGCGGATCCGTGTCCGCCCCGCAGCCACCACCGCCACCCGCCACGTCGCACATGGCGGCGCCACTTGGTCCCGGTGGATTCCCGTGAGTCCCGGTTGGTCCCGGTGGGTTCCAGTGGGTCCCGGTGAAACTCGGGGGGTCTTGCTCGGTTCGGGCCTCGTTCGTCCCGCACTCGGCTCCGCTCGGCCCGCGCTCGGCTCCGCACTCGGCTCCGCTCGGCTCCGCTCGGCCCGCACTCGGCTCCGCTCGGCTCCGCACTCGGCTCCGCTCGGCTCCGCTCGGCCCGCACTCGGCTCCGCTCGGCCCGCACTCGGCTCCGCTCGGCCCGCACTCGGCTCCGCTCGGCCCGCACTCGGCTCCGCACTCGGCTCCGCTCGGCTCCGCACTCGGCTCCGCTCGGTCCCGCCGTGTCCCGGTGCGCTCCCGTCGCGCGGCGATGACGCGGCGGCGCCGCTCGGTGACGTCGCCCCCGCCCCGCCGGCCGCCGCCGCCGCCATGTTCCGGAGCCTGCTGGTGGCGGCGGCGCAGCGGCCGCAGGGCCCGGCCGGGCCCCCCCGCGCCGCCCCCGGGCCCGGGCCCGGGGCCGCGGCCGAGGCGCTGGAGGCGCAGTTCAGCTGCCCCATCTGCCTGGAGGTTTTCCACCGCGCCGTCGGCATCGCGGGCTGCGGGCACACGTGAGACGGGGCCCGGGCGGGGGCGGCGGGGACCCCCGGGGACCCCCGGAATGAGCCGGCCCCGGGGACGGGCGGGACGCGGGGCTGGGCGCTGTGCCGGCCGTGGGATCCTTGCGGGCGCTCTGCCCGGTGAGCCCAGGCGGCACCGGGACCCCCGGCCCACACCGGGGATGGTTCGGCACCGGGACCCCCGGCCCACACCGGGGATGGTTCGGTACCGGGACCCCCGGCCCACACCGGGGATGGTTCGGTACCGGGACTCCCCTGTCACCCTCGCTCAAGTACCGGGCCCTCGTCCCGTCCCACAGCGGGATCCCCACTCCACCCTTCCGGGCCCTCAGCTCCCAGAGCCGGCTGCTGTCCCCAGGACCCCCGAACCCTTGCCCACGTGTCCCCCCGGCATTTCGGGGACACCCTGATCCCTTTTCCCGTCGGATTTTGGGGACGTTCCCAAGGGGCTGGGAACGTTTGTTCGGGGCTCCAGCATCGCCTCGCTGCTTCTCTGGGGCTGGGGGCGATTCCTGACCCTTCCACGATCCCCTATCCCCGCTCCCCTGGCAGTGGCAGAGCCTTTGGGGTGTTTCGTTCATTCCCTGTTCCTGGTGCGTTCCGGGATCATGGCATGTTGGGGACATGGGGACACCTTTTGCCTCCTCTGGGCTGCTGGGACTCCTTTGCTGCTGGGGATGGAAGGACCTTGGGATGAGCTGATCCTGCCTGGCCTGCATACCCAGCACTGACTTGGGCTCCTTTCAAATCCAGCCTTGGGGCAGGGGAATTGTCTGAGCCTGCAGGAGCTCCCTGGGGACTCACCTGCTCCCAGTTCTCCCAGTTCTCCCAGCAGGGATGCTGATCCCTGTGCTGCCCGGAGAGGCTGCCCAGAACAGAGGCTAAACAAAGTAGAAGGATTAAAACAGGGATTTGTTTAAAAGGCCGTCAGAGGATACACCTTGGGCAGTACAAGAGCCCAAGATGGACAGCAGATCACGAGTTTGCACACTTTTATAAGTTTCGGTCCATTTCCCTGTTGGGGTTAATTGTCCAATCACAGCTCCAGGTGATGCAGTCCCATTCTCCCAGATTGCTCTCCTCCATTCCCTGTTGTTTGGATTTTTTGGGCCTTTTGGGCCTTTTTGTTGTTTGCACTTTTTGGGGTTGAAGCTGCAGCGGTGTCCTTGGTTCTGGGGCTGGAAAAGGATTGTTCTGTGTGAGCTGTGAGGAGAGCTGCTGACACGTCATATGGAGTTCAGAGTTACTTACCAACGCAGCGCAGAATCTGAAAATACAAAACCTAAAGCTGCTAAAAAGCTAAGCCCCATCACCTGGCTTTTGGGGGAGCGGGGTGCCCTGCTGGGATCCTGCTGTGCCCGGGGTGCTCAGGGCCACCCTGTGCCCCCAGGTTTTGTGGGGAATGCCTGCAGCCCTGCCTGCAGGTGCCCTCCCCGCTGTGCCCGCTCTGCCGCGTGCCCTTCGATCCCAAAAAGGTGGAGAAGGCTTCCAGCGTGGAGAAGCAGCTCTCGTCCTACAAGGCTCCCTGCAGAGGCTGCAGCAAGAAGGTAAAGCTGCCTGTCCCCATTGTCCCCACTGTCCCCATTCTCCTCTGGAATGTGTCCCGAGAAGGGAATGGAGCTGGAGAAGGGTCTGGGGAGGCTCAGCCTGGAGAAAAGGAGGCCCAGGAGGGACCCTCTGGCTCTGCACAGAGGGGGACAGCCGGGGGGAGGTCGGGCTCTGTTCCCAGGGGACAGGGACAGAACCTCTGGGGATCCCTGTGGCCCCAAATCTCCGTCCTGCAAGGAAGGACGGGTGGCTGCAGCATTCCCACTGCTGTGGGTCATCCCACACGGACCAGAGGTCACTCCCACCTCAGCTGAGCAAAGGCAGCTCCTGTCCTGGCTCCTGGCAGGTGTTCCTGCACCTCCAGGAATGTTTCTTGTCCTCCTTCTCCAGGTGACCCTGGCCAAAATGCGCTCTCACGTCTCGTCCTGCGCCAAGGTGCAGGAGCAGATGGCCAACTGCCCCAAGTTTGTTCCAGTTGTCCCCACATCCCAGCCTATTCCCAGGTATTCCTGTGCCTCGGGTAGGGAAACTTGGCCCTCCTTGCGTGCTCTGAAATCCAGGTGTGCGTTGTGCCTTTCCCTGGGAGGAAGAGCAGCACCTTTTCCCTCCTGGCACTGCTGCTCCGGGATTCGGAGCGTGGGGTGGGATGAAGGCTCCACCAAAGCAGAGAGGTGGGCTGGGAGGGGGCTGGGTTGGCTCCTGCTGCCACAGAGCTTCTGCTGCCTTAGTTTGGAAGGAGTCAGTGCAGCCTGCCCTCAGATCTGAGCTCATCCTTGCTCTCTCCAGCAACATTCCCAACCGCTCCACGTTCGTGTGCCCGTACTGCGGGGCGCGGAACCTGGACCAGCAGGAGCTGGTGAAGCACTGCATGGAGAACCACCGCAACGACCCCAACAAAGTGGTGAGTGCTGCTGGGCTGTGTGCCACAGCTCTGGGATCCAGCCACACCCAGCAGCGCGGGTGTGTGTGGAGGCGCAGCTGTGTTCCAGCTGGTTTAAATCCCTCTGGGAGGTGGGGATCTGTCCCTGCTTTGTTAGAGGCTCCCTGGAATGAGCTGCCTCCATCCCCCTGTTCCTGCAAACCAGGTGGTGCTGGATTTCCTCTCCCTGTTCCCTCTGGGTTGACCAGGGTGGGGGACTTGGGATCTTCAGCACAGGAAGGACCTGGAGCTGATGGAGCAGCTCCAGAGGAGGTCACCAAGTTGATCAGAGGGGTGGAGCAGCTCTGCCATGAGGAGGGGCTGAGAAAATTGGGATTGTTCAGCCTGGAAAAGAGAAGCTTCAGGGACACCTAATTGTGGCCTTCCAGGACCTTCAGGAAAGATGGAGGGAGACTGTTGACAAGGGCCTGGAGTGACAGGACAAGAGGGAATGGATCTAAACTGCCAGAAAATTGGTTTGGGTTGGATATTAGGGAGAAATCTTTCCCTGTGAGGGTGGGGAAGCCCTGGCACAGGTTCCCAGAGCAGCTGTGGCTGCCCCTGGATCCCTGGCAGTGCCCAAGGCCAGGTGGGATGGGGCTTGGAGCCTGTCAGAGGAAGGGCACCACTCACGTCTCTGGGAGGTCCCTGTGCAGGTGCCACCATTCCGTGTCTGTGTCCCCACAGGTGTGCCCGGTGTGCTCGGCCATGCCCTGGGGGGATCCCAGCTACAAGAGTGCCAACTTCCTGCAGCACCTGCTCCACAGGCACAAGTTCTCCTACGACACCTTCGTGGTGAGTGTGACCCTGAGTTAAAGAAGGGGGACCCCCCCTCCCCGTGTTCTGTGCCAGGAGGTGAAACCAGCCCTTCACGGGGCACACGTGTCCCACCCGTGAGACCCCCCACACCCACCAGGGTGTCCTCACACACCGGGAGGAGAGGGGATTGTTCCTGTGCTCCACAAAATGGGTTTTTCCATGGAACTCTTCCGCTGAGGAATTGTAATGCAAAACTCCTTTTCTTGGGGGTTTTGGGAGCAGGGGGTGGGACCAGCCCTGCCCCAGGGTTTGGGGGGGTCCCTGACCCCTCCTGTGTGGGGGGCAGTTGTGATGGCTCAGCCTTGGCCTCAGGGGAGGCTCTGTTCCCATCCTGCTTTCACTGGAGAGGTGTCAGGGAAAAGAACCGCCAGGCATTTTCAGAGGAATATCCTGACTTCAGGAGAGGTGCTGGATAAACCCGACCTGCAGCTCTGCAAAAGCCCCTGGCCTTGCTAGAAAGCTTCACCCTTTGGCCTCAGCTTGTGTGGGCACGTTCCATCCCTCCTGGCAGGTGTGGGATCCCAGGCAGGAGAGGGATGTGGGCACAGAGGGCACCCCGGGGTGCCACTCCTGGGATCCGTGTGCCGGAGGAACGGAGGCTCCGTGGGCACAGCCTGTGCCAGCTCTCCTGAGCTGCCCTCCTTGGTTTTCAGGATTACAACATCGACGAGGAGGCAGCGTTGCAGGCGGCCCTGGCTCTGTCCCTCTCTGAGAACTGAGGCTGATCCCTCTCCCTGCCCTGGCTCCTTCTGGACACTCCAGGAACCCTCCGGAGCCCCACTCTGTTCCCACTGCAATTCCCACCTTGTTTAAGAAGGTGGAGCCTCTTCAGTTGTCACAGTGAGTGAGCAGAGAGCTCTGGAGCAGGGCTGGGATCAATCCTTGGATTGGCATTTAATATCCGTGTTGGGAGCATAGCCCTGTGTCCAGATCTATTTATTGTTAGATGCTTTTTGGCACACTCGTCCCTGCTCTCTTGCAGCAGAATAGGTACCTGAAACTGATAGACTGGATGCCAAACACCCTCATTTGGGACTGCAATCAGCCACATCCCTTTAAAAAGGAGGAAGGCAGCACGGAGCATCTTTTTTTAAACTCTCCAAGGATTTTTCTAGAGATGTCAGGCGGTGCTGACCCCCGTGCTGGAGGCTGGAGCTGCCTCCTTCACCTGGATCCCAGGATGAGACTGAGCAGTGGTTCAGAGGAGCCCTCGAGGATGACATCCAGCATCCAGGGAAACCTCCCCTTCCTCGTTTTGTACCGGCTCTTGGGACACCAAATCCTTGCCTTTTTCTACACGAAGCGAAGCCTTTTCCACGTTTTCTAGAGCGGGGTCAGAAGCTGTTCCCCTTCACTCTGCAGTATCTGCCACCCGGGACAAGAATATTTTTATGGAACACGATGAAGAAAGTTTATTTTTTACACAGATAACCCAAGCAAATGAACACGTGGATTGGGAATGGGGCAGGAGGCAGGAGCTGGACCCCGGAGCGGCGGGTCGGACTCTGAGGTGGGGGGAAGCGCAGGGATCTTTCTGGGCCATCCCTGGATATTTCTGGGCCTTTCCCTTCCCTCGGCAGAATTCCTCTGCCTGTGAGGGAGCAGGCAGGATGGCTGGGTTGGATCCAGGAGCTGGTTGCCCGTGGAACGGCTGTCCATGCAGGATCCCAGCCCCGAGCTCCTGCTCCCCCCAGAAATCAGGGACTGCATCTCCCCGTGGTAATCCCTCCCTGGCAACGGGGCACTGTTGATCCAAGGTGCTCCACAGCATCCTGATGTCCCCTTCCTCTCAGCCCTGCCTGCTGCTGCTGCTGGAGTTGGCTCTGGAGGGCTGGGAGAGGCTGGGAGGGAGATGGCACCAACCACAGGGTGAGCCCTGAGGGAGGGCGTGATTCCCGAGAGCCTTCCTGCAGGATTTGCAGGGAAGGGGTGGGAGAGGCCCCCTCTGCATCTCCCTGCTCAGATAATTCCTGAGCTTTATCCAAAACCTGGCTCCAGCTCTGCTCTAGCAATACTGGCTTGGGGTTTATTTTGGTTTTCATAGTCCTGGATGAATTTGGGATCGTGCAGGGAGCCCTCAGTTCCTCTGGCAGGGCAGGGAAGGGGCTGGAGCTGCCCCGCTCCCCTTTCTGGAGCCAGGCCAGCGAGGAGGGGTGGGATCTTCTCTTACCTGCCCAGCATTGCTGGCACCTGGAGGATGTCCCTGGTGGGATGGAGAGCACTGGCATCTCCCAGGAGGGACCTGGGAGTGTTTCCTGTCCTGTGCTCAGCTGGGACCCTCAGCTGCTGGAGCAGCCTCCATGAGAGCTCCGTGCTGTTGGGCCAGCACTGTTAACCTCGGGCTCCTTCCCTCCCTCCTCCTTTTCCTTCTCCTTTTTGCCCCACAGAGACAGAGCAGGGGCAGCAAGAGCTGCTTTTGTAAAGCACTTTAAGGCCCTGGGTGTGAGGGGCCACACCAGGCTGTGCCAGGGATCCCTCCCTGTGCCAGGGATCCTCCCCGTGCCGGGGATCCTCCCTGTGCCAGGGATCCCTCCCTGTGCCAGGGATCCTCCCCGTGCCGGGGATCCCTCCCTGTGCCAGGGATCCTCCCTGTGCCAGGGATCCCTCCCTGTGCCAGGGATCCTCCCCGTGCCGGGGATCCCTCCCTGTGCCAGGGATCCTCCCTGTGCCGGGGATCCCTCCCTGTGCCAGGGATCCTCCCCGTGCCGGGGATCCCTCCCCGTGCCAGGGATCCTCCCTGTGCTGGGGATCCCTCCCCGTGCCGGGGATCCCTCCCCGTGCCGGGGATCCCTCCCTGTGCCGGGGATCCTCCCCGTGCCGGGGATCCCTCCCTGTGCCGGGGATCCTCCCTGTGCCAGGGATCCTCTCTGTGCCGGAGATCCCTCCCTGTGCCAGGGATCCTCCCTGTGCTGGGGATCCCTCCCCGTGCCGGGGATCCCTCCCTGTGCCGGGGATCCCTCCCTGTGCCAGGGATCCCTCCCCGTGCCGGGGATCCTCCCCATGCTGGGGATCTTCCCCGTGCCGGGGATCCCTCTCTGTGCCGGGGATCCTCCCCGTGCCGGGGATCCTACCTGTGCCGGGGATCCCTCTCCATGCCGGGGATTCTCCCTGTGCCGGGGATCCTACCTGTGCCGGGGATCCCTCCCTGTGCCGGGGATCCTCTCCGTGCTGGGGATCCCTCCCTGTGCCGGGGATCCTCTCTGTGCTGAGGATCCCTCCCTGTGCCAGGGATCCTCCCTGTGCCGGGGATCCATGGATCCTGCTGGCCATGCCCACCAGTGCATCACCCACCACTTTTTTGCATAATTAGAACTTTTAACGAGCCGTCCTGTTTTTTGAAGAGGAATGACCTCGATGACGTATTTGTAGCAACCATTTTTCTCAATAAAGGCAGTTTCATCCACGCGTGGCCTCTGGAGGGGGGAGGCACTGGAGGGATACTGGGAGCACTGGGAGCACGGGCATGCAGTGGCCCTGAAGGCGCTGGGAGCACCCCGAGCACCGGGGACAGTGGGAGCGCTGGGGTGCTGGAGGGTGAGGGGGCTGGAGGGAGTTTGGGAGCGCTGGATCGGTACCGGGAGCTCTGGATCGGTACTGGGAGTGCTGGATCGGTACTGGGAGCGCTGGATCGGAGCGCTGGATCGGTACTGGGAGCGCTGGATCGGTACTGGGAGCGCTGGATCGGTACTGGGAGCGCTGCATCGGAGCACTGGATCGGTACTGGGAGCGCTGGATCGGTACTGGGAGCGCTGGGGCGGTACTGGGAGTGCTGGATCGGTACTGGGAGCACTGGATCGGAGTGCTGGGGCGGTACTGGGAGCGCTGGATCGGTACTGGGAGTGCTGGGGCGGTACTGGGAGCACTGGATCGGTACTGGGAGCGCTGGATTGGAGCGCTGGATCGGTACCGGGAGCTCTGGATCGGTACTGGGAGCGCTGGATCGGTACCGGGAGCTCTGGATCGGTACTGGGAGTGCTGGGGCGGTACTGGGAGCGCTGCATCGGAGCACTGGATCGGTACTGGGAGCGCTGGATCGGTACTGGGAGTGCTGGATCGGTACCGGGAGCGCTGGATCGGTACTGGGAGCGCTGGATCGGTACCGGGAGCGCTGGATCGGTACTGGGAGTGCTGGATCGGTACTGGGAGCACTGGATCAGAGCGCTGGATCGGTACTGGGAGCACTGGATCGGAGCGCTGGGTCAGTACTGGGAGCGCTGGATCAGTACTGGGAGCGCTGGATCGGTACCGGGAGCGCTGGATCGGTACCGGGAGCGCTGGATCGGTACTGGGAGCGCTGGATCGGAGCGCTGGATCGGTACTGGGAGCGCTGGGCAGCACTGGGGACACTGGGCAGCACTGGGGCAGTGAGGTGCAGGGAGCAGAACCGGGCGGGTGTTGGGAGTGCCGGGAGCGGTACCGGGGGCACCGGGACGGCACCGGGGGCATCTGCGCACGCGCAGCTCTTGCCCAATTCAAAAATGGCGCCCCCCAGGCCCAGCCCAGCGCTCTCAGGGGGCGGGGCCGCCCGTGGTCCGATCGCTGCCATTGGCTGTTGGGAACCGGGTGCCGCGCTCTCCACCAATGGCGAGGCGGGATCCTCCGCAGGCCACGGGTCACGTGCGTGGCGCGGGGGCGGGGCCTGAGGGCGGCCGGCGGCGATGGCGGCGGAGCGCGCGCTGGCCATGGCGACCTGCACGGCCCCCGTGAACATCGCCGTGATCAAGTACTGTGAGTGCCGGGGACACGGCCGGGGGCGCGGCACCCGCGGGGGAACGGGGCTCCGGGCCGGGCTGGGCTGGGTGTGCCGTGTCCGGCGGTGCCGGGCCAGGCCGCGCTGCGCTGTGTCCTCGCTTGCCGTGCTGGGCCGTGCCATTCCAGGCTGGGCCATTCCAGGCTGTGCCATTGCAGGCTGTGCCGTGCCATTCCTGGCTGTGCCATTGCAGGCTGTGCCGTGCCATTCCAGGCTGGGCCATTGCAGGCTGTGCCATTCCAGGCTGTGCCGTGCCATTCCTGGCTGTGCCGTGCCATTCCTGGCTGTGCCGTGCCATTCCTGGCTGTGCCGTGCCATTCCTGGCTGTGCCGTGCCATTCCAGGCCGTGCCATTCCAGGCTGTGCCATTCCTGGCTGTGCCATTCCAGGCCGTGCCATTCCAGGCCGTGCCATTCCAGGCCGTGCCATTCCAGGCTGTGCCATTCCAGGCCGTGCCATTCCAGGCCGTGCCATTCCAGGCCGTGCCATTCCTGGCTGTGCCATTCCTGGCCGTGCCATTCCAGGCCGTGCCATTCCAGGCCGTGCCATTCCTGGCTGTGCCATTCCTGGCTGTGCCATTCCTGGCTGTTCTGTGCCATTCCAGGCTGTGCCATTCCAGGCTGGGCCGTGCCATTCCTGGCTGTTCCGTGCCATTCCTGGCTGTGCCATTCCAGGCTGTGCTGTGCCATTCCTGGCTGTGCCATGCCATTCCTGGCTGTGCCATTCCTGGCTGTTCCATGCCATTGCAGGCTGTGCCCTGCCACGCTTTGCCGTGTCCATCAGTGCCATCAAACTTTCATGCCATTCCAAGCCGTTCCATGCCATTCCGTGCCATTCCAAGCCGTGCCATGCCATGCTCTCTTGCAGGGGGCAAGCGTGACACTGACCTCATCCTGCCCATCAACTCCTCCCTGAGCGTGACGCTGCATCAGGACCAGGTGGGTCAGCACCAGGACCAAGTTTAGGACCGGGGTGGGGTTTAGGACCAGGGCCAGGTTTAGGGTCAGCCCCCAGGAGTGCTGAGCCCCCTCCCTCTCTCCCCACAGCTCAAGACCACCACGACGGCGGCCGCCAGCCGGGATTTCATGGAGGACCGGCTGTGGCTCAACGGGAAGGAGGCGGACGTGGGGCACCCGCGGGTCCAGGCCTGTCTGCGCGAGGGTGGGCGTCCCCTGCCCAGGGGTGTCCCCGCTGTCCCTGCTGTCCCCTGTCCCTGCTGTCCCTGCTGTCCCTGCTGTCCCTGCTGTCCCCTGACCCCGCTGTGCTGGCTGTCTCTGCTGTTGTCCCCTGTCCCCGCTGTGCTCTGTCCCTGCTGTCCCCGCTGTGCCCTGTCCCCACTGTCCCTGCTGTCCCCGCTGTCCCCTGTCCCTTCTGTGCCCTGTCCCCGCTGTCCCCTGTCCCTGCTGTCCCCGCTGTCCCCTGTCCCCACGGTGCCCTGTCCCTGCTGTGCCCTGTCCCCGCTGTCCCTGCTGTTGCCGCTGTCCCTGCTGTTGCCGCTGTCCCCTGTCCCCGCTGTCCCCTGTCCCCACTGTCCCCTGTCCCCACTGTCCCCGCTGTGCCCGGTCCCCGCTGTGCCCTGACCCCGCTGTCCCCGCAGTGCGGCGCCTGGCGCGGAAGCGCCGCGGGGGCGGTGAGGACACGGCGGCGCTCAGCCTGTCCTACAAAATCCACATCGCCTCCGAGAACAACTTCCCCACGGCCGCCGGGCTCGCCTCGTCCGCCGCCGGCTACGCCTGCCTGGGTGCGTGTGGGGCCAGCCACGGCGCTGGGGGTCCCCGGCCCTCATCTGTCCCCTCCTGGCTTGGGAGGGGTGCTAGGGGTGTCCCCTTGCTGTGAGCTGTCCCCTGCCTGTGGCAGTATGGCGTGGAGGGTGCTGGGAGGGGTGACAGGGGTGTCCCTCTGCCTGTCCCCTCAGTGCCAGTGCTGGCCCGGCTCTGTGGTAGCACTGGGAGGGGTGACAGGGGTGTCCCTCTGCCTGTCCCTTCAGTGCCATCGCTGGCCCAGCTCTGTGGTAGCACTGGGAGGGGTGACAATGTCCCCTCTGCCTGTCCCCTCAGTGCCAGCGCTGGCCCAGCTCTGTGGTAGCACTGGGAGGGGTGACAATGTCCCCTCTGCCTGTCCCCACAGTGCCATCGCTGGCCTGGCTCTGGTAGCACTGGGAGGGGTGACAATGTCCCCTCTGCCTGTCCCCGCAGTGTTGGCGCTGGCCCGGCTCTGTGGTAGCACTGGGAGGGGTGACAATGTCCCCTCTGCCTGTCCCCGCAGTGTTGGCGCTGGCCCGGCTCTGTGGTAGCACTGGGAGGGGTGACAATGTCCCCTCTGCCTGTCCCCTCAGTGCCAGCGCTGGCCCAGCTCTGTGGTAGCACTGGGAGGGGTGACAATGTCCCCTCTGCCTGTCCCCTCAGTGCCGGCGCTGGCCCAGCTCTGTGGTAGCAGCAGGAGGGGTGACAATGTCCCCTCTGCCTGTCCCCGCAGTGCCAGCGCTGGCCCAGCTCTGTGGTAGCACTGGGAGGGGTGACAATGTCCCCTCTGCCTGTCCCCGCAGTGTCGGCGCTGGCCCGGCTCTATGGGCTGGAGGAGGAGCTGTCCGAGGTGGCCCGGCGGGGCTCGGGCAGTGCCTGTCGCAGCATGTTCGGCGGCTTCGTGCAGTGGCAGCGCGGGGAGCGCCCCGATGGCACCGACAGCCTGGCCCTGCAGGTGGCCCCCGAGACGCACTGGCCGGAGCTCCGCGTCCTCGTCCTGGTGGTGAGGGGCTGGCAAGGGATTTGGGCGGGATCTGGGACTCGGGGGGCTCAGGAGGGGCCGCGTCCCAGTGCTTGTGTCCCCCCAGGTCAGTGGGGAGAAGAAGCCGGTGGGCAGCACGGCGGGCATGCAGACCAGTGTGGAGACCAGTCCCCTGCTGAAGGTAGGGGGACACGGGATTTGTCCTGCCAGGCAGGGACAAGGGTCCCCTTGCCCTTGGAAGGGGGCTGGAGGGTGTGCAGTGACCCCCAGAGGGTCATGGTGCTGTGGGTGTCACCAAATTGGGGGTACAGTGACCTCCCTGCTGTGGGTATCCCCAGATTCGGGGTGACACAACCCACCTGTTGTGGATGTCACCGAACTGGGGTAACCGTGACCCTCCTGCCGTGGGTGTCACTAAACTGGGGTGGCCACAACCTGCCTGCTGGGGTTGTCACTGATTTGGGGTGACCACGACCCCCCTGCCGTGGGTGTCACTGAAGTGGGCCGACGGTGACCCCCCCCCGTGCTGTGGCAGCACCGGGCAGAGGTGGTGGTCCCCGAGCGCCTGGCCCAGATGATGCAGTACATCCAGGAGCGGGACTTCGAGGGCTTTGGCCAGCTGGCCATGAGGGACAGCAACCAGTTCCACGCCACCTGCCTCGACACCTTCCCGCCCATCTTCTACCTCACGGACGTGTCGCGCCACATCATCGCGCTGGCACACCGCTACAACGCCCACCACGGCCACACCAAGGTACCCGCGGGGCCCCGGGGCTGCCACGGCACCGTGGCCCTCCCCCGGGTCCCCACGTGCCCACCGTGCCACCGCAGGTCGCCTACACCTTCGACGCCGGCCCCAATGCCGTCGTCTTCGCGCTGGCCGACACCGTGGCCGAGTTCGTGGAGGTGGTGAGGCGCAGCTTTCCCCCTGCTGCCAACGGGGACCAGTAAGGGAACGCCGCTCCTTACTGGGGAGGGTGGGGGGTGCTGGGCACGCGGGGACTGAGCGCTGGCCCCCCGTGCCACAGGTTTGTCCGGGGGCTGCCCGTGGGCTCGGCCGCGCTGCCGCAGGAGCTGCTGGCCGCCGTGGTCACCGAGCCTGTGCCGGGGGCTGTCCAGTACATCCTGCACACCAAGGTGAGGGCCAGGGGGGCTGGGGGACACGGCCTCTGGGGGAGGGCTCTGGCCCCATCCCTGGCCCCAAGGGGGTGGTGGGACCCCACTGCTGTCCCCAGGGGTGTCCAGGAGCCCATCCCTGTCCCCATCGCCAGGTGGGTGTGTAGGGCCCTGTCCCCATCCCCAGGGCGGTGTGTGGGACACCATCCCTGTCCCCATCGCCAGGTGGGTGTGTAGGGCCCTGTCCCCATCCCCAGGGCGGTGTGTGGGACACCATCCCTGTCCCCATCCCCAGGGCGGTGTGTGGGACACCATCCCTGTCCCCATCCCCAGGACGGTGTGTGGGACACCATCCCTGTCCCCATCCCCAGGACGGTGTGTGGGACACCATCCCTGTCCCCATCCCCAGGACGCTGTGTGGGACACCATCCCTGTCCCCATCCCCAGGGCGGTGTGTGGGACACCATCCCTGTCCCCATCCCCAGGACGGTGTGTGGGACACCATCCCTGTCCCCATCCCCAGGACGCTGTGTGGGACACCATCCCTGTCCCCATCCCCAGGGCGGTGTGTAGGGCCCTGTCCCCATCCCCAGGGCGGTGTGTGGGACACCATCCCTGTCCCCATCCCCAGGACGGTGTGTGGGACACCATCCCTGTCCCCATCTCCAGGTGGGTGTGTAGGGCCCTGTCCCCATCCCCAGGACGGTGTGTGGGACACCATCCCTGTCCCCATCCCCAGGACGGTGTGCTGGACCCCATTTCTGGACGTATTCCCCCTGTCATGACCCATGGGGTGACCTTTTGGGGTCTGTGGGGCCCAGGGCTGTCCCCCACCCGCAGCGGGGGTGGCCCTAGAGGCAGTGGGGCTCCCCAGTGTCCCTGACCCGTGTCCTGCCCCACAGCCTGGCCCTGGTCCCCAGCTCGTGGATGACCCCAGCCAGCACCTCCTGGGCGCGGATGGGCTGCCCCGGAGCCGTGCCTGACCCCGGTGACACTGGGACAGCCGGGACGCGCCGCGGGGACTCTGCCGGTGCCACCAGCGGGCCTCAGGACCTGAGCCAGGCCTGCTGCAAAGATGTCCGCAGCCCTGGGGCAGGATGTGACCCCGGGGCTGGTTTTTAATCTTTTCTAAGGAAATAGAGGGTTCCTGGTTCCAGTGCTGTTTGGGGCTGCCCGGTTCTGTGTGTGGGGCTGGGGGGGAACAGCGCCGGCCAAAAGGGGGGACAGGAGATGGGGACAGTCCCTGGGGCTGATCCTGTCACTCCGCACAGCCGTCACCCCACGTAACCCCTGTCCCCCTGTGTCCCTTGTGGGGCGTCTCCTGTCCCACATGCCCCCAAGTTGTCACGGATCCTGTCCCTTGCACATGCCGCATCCCCTGTCCCTTGCAGGGGTGATCCTGTCCCCATCCCTGCGATGTCCCTGCTGCTGGGACGGGCCCTGTCCCCCCGCATGGCCCCTGTTGTCCCCGTGTCCCTCGGCGCCATCCCTGTCACCCTCCCGTGACCCGGGGCTGGCCCCGGCTCGGTGCCCTGTCCCCGCGGGGGCGTGGCCTGGGGGAAAGGGGCGTGGTTACTATATTGGGTGTGGTATATGAGGGGGTGTGGCTAGTGCGAAGGGGGCGTGGCCTGGTGGAGTAGCCTCGCACCCGCCTTCCGGGTCGGGCCCGGGCGAGCGGAGCCGAACCGGGACAGCCGGGCCCAGCGGGGCCGGGAACAGCCGAGCTCCAGCGGGCAAAGCAAAGCAGAGCGGGCCGAGGGGGCGATACGATCCGAGCAGAACCCGACCGGGCCGAGCCGAACCCTCTGGGCTGAGCCGAACCGGACCGCGCCGGGAGCAGCCGAACCCGCTCGGGCCGGCCGGTTCCGCTGCGGGCCATGGGGCAGATCGAGTGGGCCATGTGGGCGAACGAGCAGGCGCTCGCCGCCGGGCTCAGTGAGTGCGGGGGGGACCCGGGCATTCGGGGGACCCGGGCACTCCAGAAAGTCCCCGGGCTCGGGAAGGAGGGATGGGTGGGGGTCCCGGGCACTCCAGAAAGTCCCCGGGCTCGGGAAGGAGGGATGGGTGGGGGTCCCGGTCCCACCGGGCGGGGGGTGCGGGCGGGAGGCGCCGGGGACAGCCGGGAAGTCCCGGCCCGGCGGGGCCGCAGCCTCCGCTTCCTCCTTTTCTCTTCCTCCTCTGCCCTCTCTCCCTCGGTTCCGTCCTCTCCTCCTCCACGCTCCTCTTCCTCCGGCCGCGAGGCCAAAAACCTCCCCCGAGGCCCCGGAGCTCCCTGAGCCCGGGGGCCCGCACGCAGCATCCCCCGGCATCCCGCACCTTGCATTCCCGGGGGCCATGGCACCCCCAGGGCCCTTCCCCGGCCCCGGGGGGTCCCGTGTGTGCCCGGGGGGTCCCGTGTGTGCCCGGGGGTCCCGTGTGTGCCCGGGGGTCCCGTGTGTGCCCGGGGGGTCCCGTGTGTGCCCGGGGGTCCCGTGTGTGCCGGGGGATCCCGTGTGTGCCCGGGGGTCCCGTGTGTGCCCGGGGGGTCCCGTGTGTGCCGGGGGGTCCCGTGTGTGCCCGGGGGGTCCCGTGTGTGCCCGGGGGTCCCGTGTGTGCCCGGGGGGTCCCGTGTGTGCCGGGGGGTCCCGTGTGTGCCCGGGGCCATAATCCCGGCTTGGGGCTTTGGGGGGGCTGTGTCCTGAGCCGGGGGGGCATGTCCTGACCTCGGGGCTGTGTCCCGGTTTGGGAGCTGTGTCCCGGTTTTGGGGGGTTATATCCCGGTTTGGGGGATTGTGTCCTGGTTTTGGGGTTTGTGTCCCGGTTTTGGGGGGTTGTATCCAGATTTGGGGTGTTGTGTCCCGGTTTTGGGGTTTGTATCCCGGTTTTGGGGTGTTGTGTCCCGGTTTTGGGGTGTTGTGTCCCGGTTTGGGATTTGTATCCCGGTTTGGGGTTTGTATCCCGGTTTTGGGGTGTTGTGTCCCGGTTTTGGGGTGTTGTGTCCCGGTTTTGGGGTTTGTATCCCGGTTTGGGGGGTTGTATCCCGGTTTGGGAGCTGTGTCCCGGTTTTGGGGTGTTGTGTCCCGGTTTTGGGGTGTTGTGTCCCGGTTTTGGGAGCTGTGTCCCGGTTTTGGGGGGTTGTATCCAGGTTTTGGGTGTTGTGTCCCGGTTTTGGGGTTTGTATCCCGGTTTGGGAGCTGTGTCCCGGTTTTGGGGGGTTGTGGCCCGGGATGGGGTCGGTATCCCAGTTTGGGGGGTTGTATCCCGGTTTGGGAGCTGTATCCCGGTTTTGGGGGGTTGTGGCCCGCGATGGGGTCGGTATCCTGGCCTGGGGCCGTGTCCCGGTGTGGCCCCTCCATCCCGGCTGTTCCCGCAGTCCTGCTGACGGGCGGGATCGTGGCCGTGGCTGGGCAGTTCAAGGGCTGGTACTTCGCGGCGTATTCCATGTATCCTTCCCGACAGCATTCCCGGGGCTGGGCTGCGGGAAAACCCTGTCCCGATCGGGGTGGGAGGCACGAACGGGGGGGCTCGCATCCTTGTTTCCCCTCCCTGCTCCCAGCTGTGCGTTCCCTGCCCCGCACAGCCCCTTTTTTGGGGTGCGGGTTGTTCCCGGTGCCATCCCGCGTTTCCTTGACGCCCCGGCAGCGCGGCAGGCGTCCTGGTGTGCCTGCTCGAGTATCCCAGGAGCAAGCGGAAAAAGGGCTCCACCATGGAGAGGTGGTGAGTGCTGAGTGCCCCCTGCAGCCCTGGGACCGGGGGTCCTGGTACCCCCAAACTCAGGGATGTGGGAGCAGAGCTGGATCCCACGGGTGGGTTCCTCGGGGCGATCCTTGCAGAGATGGGGGTCCCTGGAGGCCGGGTGTCCCCTGAGGGTGGGGACACCCCCAGTGACCCCCTGCTGTCACCCTGCAGTGGCCAGAAGTACCTGACAGCCGTGGTGAAGCTGTTGGGGCCCCTCACCAGGAATTATTACATCCGAGCCGTCCTCCACGCCGCGTGAGTGGGGTGCAGGGTCGGGACTGGGACTGGGCCCCCCCAGCTCCCTCTGAACCCCAAATCTCTGCCACAGCCTGGCTGTCCCTGCTGGATTCCTCCTCTCCACCATCCTGGGCACCGTCTGCCTGGGCATCGCCAGCGGCATCTACCTGCTGGTGAGTGCGGAGGGCTTTGGGGGGCAGGGAGGAGGAGGGCACCCCTAAACCCGCAAACCAGAGCTTCCATGTGAATTCCAGAAGCATTCCCAGGCTGGGCTGCAGGAAACACCCTGGACATGGGGTCACATTTTCCTTCCCCCACTCTGGTCCTTGCCCCAGACAGCCCCTTTTTGGGGTGGGGGTTGTTCCTTGCCACTATTCCCGATCCCACAGGCTGCAGTTCGAGGGGAGGAGTGGAGACCCATCGAGCAGAAGCCCCGGGAGCGGCCACAAGTGGGGGGCACCATCAAGCAGCCCCCCAGCAACCCCCCACCCCGGCCGCCCCCCGACGCCCGCAAGAAGCAGCCGGAGGTGGGGGGGCAGGTGAACCCCATCCCTGTGGAGGTGGAATAGTGGGGGATCCTCCTGCCCCGCTGCCCCGCTCCTGCTTCCCAGCTGCTCCTGGATCCGCTGCAGCCAGCGGGCTCCCGGGGATCCCCAAAGCCCCGGGGGTGCTCAGCTCCTGCTGTGGGTCATTGGCTCCTGGTGATGCTCAGATCCCTGGGATCATCAGTTCCCTTGGGCTCCCGGGGATCCCCAAAGCCCCGGGGGTGCTCCGCTCCTGCTGTGGGTCCCTGGCTCCTGGTGATGCTCAGATCCCTGGGATCATCAGTTCCCCTGGACTCCCGGGGATCCCCAAAGCCCCGGGGGTGCTCAGCTCCTGCTGTGGGTCCCTGGCTCCTGGTGATGCTCAGATCCCTGGGATCATCAGTTCCCCTGGACTCCCGGGGATCCCCAAAGCCCCGGGGGTGCTCAGCTCCTGCTGTGGGTCCCTGGCTCCTGGTGATGCTCAGATCCCTGGGATCATCAGTTCCCCTGGACTCCCGGGGATCCCCAAAGCCCCGGGGGTGCTCAGCTCCTGCTGTGGGTCCCTGGCTCCTGGTGATGCTCAGATCCCTGGGATCATCAGTTCCCCTGGACTCCCGGGGATCCCCAAAGCCCCGGGGGTGCTCAGCTCCTGCTGTGGGTCATTGGCTCCTGGTGATGCTCAGATCCCTGGGATCATCAGTTCCCCCTGGGCTCCCCAAGGGATTCCCAAATCCCCAGTGATTCCCAGATCCCCAGCTGGGGTCTCCAGCTGCTGGGCATCTGCAAATCCCCAGCAATGCTCAGCTCCCTGGAGGATTTCCATTTCCCTGGAGGATCTCCATCTCCTGCGGATCCCCAAATCCCTTAAGATGCTCAGCTCCCAAATTCCCAGCGATGTGATGCTCCCTGTGGGGTTTCCAGCCCTCGGGGGCTTCCCAACTTCTGGAGATTGCCAAATCCCTGGGGCTGCTCAACTCCCTGTGGGGTCTCCAGCTCCCAGGAACTCCCCAGCTCCTGGACCTCCCCAAATCTCCAAGAATCTTCAGCTTCCTGTGGGGTCTGCAGCCCCCAAGGCCTTCCCAGCTCCTAAGGATCACCCAAATCCTTGGGGATTCTCAGCTCCCTGTGAGTCTCCAGTTCCTGGGAAACCCCAGATCCCTGGGCATGCTCAGCTCCCCGAGGATCCCAACTCTCCAAGCACTCCCCAGTTCCCTGGGGGATCCCCAAATCCCTGTGGAACCCCAGCTCTCAGGGAATCCCCAGCTCCCAGGGGGATCAGGCAGCTCTGCTCCCGCTCTCCCTGGTTTTTGTCATTTCTGCAGTTGCTGTTGCAATAAAAAGTGGGAAAGGCACCGGCTGCCCCTGGCTCCTGCTCCAGGGGGAATTCTCCTAGTCCTGCCCTGCTCCGGGGGGGCTGGGACAGGACTGGGGAGGTGTTTTGGGGACAAAGCGTGCAGTTGTGGGTAAATCCAGGATGCGGATGTGCAGAGTCCCCTCCCAAAATCCTTATGGAGCCCACAGTGGGGTGGAACTGGGAGGGCCCTGCGCTGGAGGTGCACAGGGAGTCCCAAAGGAGCCCCCAGAACCTGGGACAACCCCCAGCAGGGAATGTGGGGAGCATTTCCCTTCCCAGCCCCACTCGTGGGTGCTGCAAGTTCCCCGGTGTGATGTGGGTGCCAAATCCCAAATCCTTGATCCCGCTGGGATCAGCAGCTGCTCCAGGCCCCGCTCTGTCCCCTCCCCATGCAGACCCTGGCCCCTCAGGGGCTGCAGGTGGCCCAGGGCCCCCCGAGGTGCTGCCAGAACAGGTGCAGTGGCCCTGGCAGGTGGCACCAGCTCCATGGGATGTGGTGCCCGGGGGCAGAGCCGTGGGAAAGGTGTGGGTGTCGGGGTGCCAGGGCTGGGGGTGTGGGGCACCCCCGTGCCCTGCCGCCCTCCCCATCACCTCCCAGTTCATCCTGCCCTGCTGCACTGGTGCTCTGCCCGCCGTGCAGGGCCTCAGGGGTGTCCCACAGCTGGGCATTGCCCACGGATGTGCCCCTGTCCCTGTGCCCCAGTTCCCAGCATCCCAATGCCCTGGCTGGGAACAGAGCAAGGACTGTGCCAGGAGCTGTTAGCTTTTATTTGCAGCATTAAATAGCACTAGGAAGGAGACAATAAATACCTTTTAGGGGGGAATAAATAACCAGTGAGTGCAGCACTCACAGGGTCTGGCCGTGGGGCCATGCTGGCCCTGGAGTCACAGCCGTGGCTGGGGGGGGGGTCACCAATAAATAGAGGGTACAAAAAGCCCCCCGGCAGCAAGGCTCATAAATAACTCATAAATAACCAGGGCAGGGGACACCCTGGCGGGGTCGGGTGCTCTAAAACAAGCACGGGCGGGGGGACACGGCCACCGGGGCGGGCTCAGCGCGCCGTGCGGGGCAGGACGCAGGTGCAGCCCACGGGCACTCGGATGTAATCCACCTCCAGCGCCACCAGCCCCGGCCCCGCGGGCCGCGGGCACGGCTTGCGCCGCAGCACCAGCATGGTCTGGTGGATGGTCACCGAGTTGAGCGACGTCGTCTCCCGGCCGGTTTTCACGTCCACGCAGCCGCTGCACAGGCACTCGGCGAAGGCCAGCTTGCGCGGGTAGCGGTTCTCGTCCTCGTCGATGCTGCGGGGACACGGCGGCACCTTCCAGTGAGCCACCAGCTCCACGCGGCTGGCATCGCCCAGCGGAGAGGGCGGGAAAGGGACGCGCGGGGTGTGCGGCACTCACCGGTAGCGCCACGGGGAGATGGAGCGCTCGTGGGGCTCGCTGCGGAGCCCGGCGCGCAGCGACAGCGCGGGGCAGCCGAGCGGGCGCTGCCGCCGCAGCCGCCGGGCCCCGCCGGCCTCCAGCCGCTCCAGCTGCGGCACCAGCTGCACGGACACGTGGCGGTCCCAGCGCAGGCTGCGGCCCAGCAGCTGCGCCGGAGCCTCGTCCCCCAGCTCGGCCCCGCTGTAGCAGCGCACGGCGGAGGGCGCGGAGCCGCCCCCGGGGCGCCGCAGCCCCCGGCACTGCCCCAGCGCCGCCAGCAGGGCCAGGACACACAGCCAGCCCTGTGGGGACAGCACAGCGTCAGGGACACCGCGGGGACAGGCACACAGGGCACAGGGACAGGCACACACGGCACAGGGACAGGGACACGCGGGGACAGGCACACAGGGCACAGGGACAGGGACAGGCACACAGGGCACAGGGACAGTGACACACGGCACAGTGACAGTTACAGGGACAGGCACACAGGGCACAGGGACAGTGACAGGGACAGGCACACACAGCACGGGGACAGGGACAGGCACACACAGCACGGTGACAGTGACAATGACAGTGACACCCGAGGGGACAGGCACACACAGCACAGTGGCAATGCAAGTGCCAGTGGCAGTGCCAGACACACACAGCACAGTGGCAGTGGCAGTGCCAGGCACACGGCACGGTGGCAGTTGCGGTGTCAGTGGCAGTGACAGTGGCAGTGGCAGTGGCGGTGGCGGTGGCAGTGGCAGGCACACGGCACGGTGGCAGTGGCAGTGGCGGTGGCAGTGGCAGTGGCAGTGGCGGTGGCAGTGGCAGTGGCGGTGGCAGTGGCGGTGCCAGGCACACGGCACGGTGGCAGTGCCAGCCGCGTGTCCGCGTGTTTCTCCATTTCCTGCCCGTTGTCTGTTTCCCACTGGCACAAGCCCTCTCTGTCCCGGTACCTGTGGGTGCCTGGGGTCTCCGCGTCCCCAGAGCATCCCCACATTTTCCTCGCTCTGTCTCTGTCTCTCTCTGTCTCTGTCTCTGTCTCTGTCTCTCTCTCTCTCTCTGTCTCTGTCTCTCTCTGTCTCTCTCTCTGTCTCTGTCTCTGTCTCTGTCTCTGTCTCTGTCTCTGTCTCTGTCTCTGTCTCTGTCTCTGTCTCTCTCTGTCTCTGTCTCTCTGTCTCTGTCTCTCTGTCTCTGTCTCTGTCTCTCTCTGTCTCTCTCTCTGTCTGTCTCTCTCTCTCTCTGTCTCTGTCTCTGTCTCTGTCTCTGTCTCTCTCTCTGTCTCTGTCTCTCTCTCTCTGTCTCTGTCTCTCTGTCTCTGTCTCTGTCTCTGTCTCTGTCTCTGTCTCTGTCTCTCTCTGTCTCTGTCTCTCTGTCTCTGTCTCTGTCTCTCTCTGTCTCTCTCTCTGTCTGTCTCTCTCGCTCTCTGTCTCTGTCTCTGTCTCTGTCTCTGTCTCTGTCTCTCTCTCTGTCTCTGTCTCTCTCTCTCTGTCTCTGTCTCTCTCTCTCTGTCTCTGTCTCTGTCTCTCTCTCTCTGTCTCTCTCTGTCTCTGTCTCTGTCTCTCTCTCTCTGTCTCTGTCTCTGTCTCTGTCTCTCTCTGTCTCTGTCTCTGTCTCTCTCTCTGTCTCTGTCTCTCTCTGTCTCTGTCTCTCTCTCTCTCTCTGTCTCTCTCTGTCTCTCTCTGTCTCTGTCTCTGTCTCTGTCTCTGTCTCTGTCTCTGTCTCTGTCTCTGTCTCTCTCTCTCTGTCTCTGTCTCTGTCTCTGTCTCTCTCTGTCTCTGTCTCTGTCTCTGTCTCTGTCTCTGTCTCTGTCTCTGTCTCTGTCTCTGTCTCTCTCTCTGTCTCTGTCTCTCTCTGTCTCTGTCTCTGTCTCTGTCTCTGTCTCTGTCTCTCTCTGTCTCTGTCTCTGTCTCTGTCTCTCTCTGTCTCTGTCTCTGTCTCTGTCTCTGTCTCTGTCTCTGTCTCTGTCTCTGTCTCTCTCTGTCTCTCACTCTCTCTCTGTCTCTGTTTCTGTCTCTGTCTCTCTCTCTGTCTGTCTCTCTCTCTGTCTCTGTCTCTGTCTCTGTCTCTGTCTCTGTCTCTGTCTCTCTCTGTCTCTGTCTCTGTCTCTGTCTCTGTCTCTCTCTGTCTCTGTCTCTGTCTCTGTCTCTGTCTCTGTCTCTGTCTCTGTCTCTGTCTCTGTCTCTCTCTGTCTCTCACTCTCTCTCTGTCTCTGTTTCTGTCTCTGTCTCTCTCTCTGTCTGTCTCTCTCTCTGTCTCTGTCTCTGTCTCTGTCTCTGTCTCTGTCTCTGTCTCTCTCTGTCTCTGTCTCTGTCTCTGTCTCTGTCTCTCTCTCTGTCTCTGTCTCTGTCTCTGTCTCTGTCTCTGTCTCTGTCTCTCTCTCTGTCTCTGTCTCTCTCTCTGTCTGTCTCTCTCTCTGTTTCTGTCTCTGTCTCTGTCTCCGCGTGTCGCTGTCGAGGTGTTCCCATGTCTGTACCTGTGTTCATCTGTCTCGTATCGATGCCTATGCGTCTGTAACCAACGAGCCATACATCTATATCTATATCTATCTCAATCTGCTTATCCATATATCTCGTATATCTCTATTTCTATCTCCAGCTAGCTGCGTCTACATCCAGCGAGAGCTATTTCTATTTCTGTATTTCTATTCTATTCCTAATATATAATTAGAAACAAATAGAAATAGAAATATATTTATAAAATATATTTATATCTTTATAAATATATAAATATATAAAATATATTTAATAAATATATAAATATATAAATATATAATATAAATAATAACTATATAGAAATATATAATTAATATATATAAATATATAAATATATATTATATATATAAAATATATAAATTATATAATATATATAATATAAATAATAATTACATAGAAAAATATAATTAATATATATAAATATTTATATTTATATATATAAATATATATTTAGAAAAAAAGATATATATCTTTTTAGAAAAAAAAGATATATATTATATTATGTAATATATAATTATATTTATATATTTATAAATATATAAATATATAAAACATATTACAAAATATATAAATATAAATATATATTTATATTTATATAAACATATAAAATATATTACAAAATATATACATATAATATATACATATAAATATATATGTATATTTATATAAATATAAAAATATATTACAATATATAAATATAAATATATATATTTATATAAACATGTAAAATATATTACAAAATGTATAAATATAAATGTATATCATATTTTATATATAAATATAAAATAGATAAATATTTTGTACTTAAATGTTTTTAAATGTAAGTGTATGAAATCAATATTACTGCAAAGAAGAAAGTAAATATATAGAGGAATAGACAATGTAAGGAAAAGGATAAAGCAAAAGAAATAGAGCGCCTAAATACACATAGAAAATGAAAATAGAATAGAAAATGAAAATAACAACTAAAAAGAACATCCAATCGAATATAAATGACATGAAAGGGAATGTAACCGAATATGAAATATCGTCCCTGCAGTAATAAATAAAAACCTGTGTTGAGAGTGCACACACACGGGACAGGGACAGCTGTGGGCTGTGCTCCCACACCCATGCCAGCCACGGATAGAAACACCAATAAATAGATATAAAATCAAATCTAAATATGTCAAAAATACATATCAATACAGATAAACACAGACACGGCACAGAGCAGCCATGCGCACTCACACACACAGCATGACATGGAAATAAATATATATAAATAGAGATACATACAGACAGACACAGCGCTGACATGGCAATAGATATATATTTATATATATAAATAAAAAAATATATAAATATATATAAATAGAGATACATACAGACAGCGCTGACATGGCAATAGATATATATTTATATATATAAATATAAAATATATAAATATATATAAATAGAGATACATACAGACAGACACAGCACTGACACGGAAATAAACATATATAAATATATATAAATAGAAATAAACACAGATAAACACAGGCACACAACAGTGACATGGAAATAAATACATATAAATACATATAAATATATATAAATATGTATAAATGCAGCTAAACACACACAGAGCACTGACACAGGTGTGCCCACCCCGGAGCTGGGTTTTACACACCCGCACACCTGGGCACAGGTGTGCACACACAGACACACACAGGGAAACACAGCATAAAATGGACACACATAAAACACACATAAAATACACACACACAAAATACACATAAAATACACATAAAATACACACACATAAAATACATACACATAAAATACACACACACAAAATACACACACATAAAATACACACATATAAAATACACATAAAATACACACATATAAAACACACTCACATAAAACACACATAAAATACACACACATGAAGCACACACACATAAAATACACACATAAAACACACACAAAAAATACACACACATAAAATGCACACATAAAATACACATAAAATACAAACACATAAAATACACATAAAATACACACACATAAAATGGACACACATAAAACACACACATAAAATACACACACACAAAATACACACACATAAAATACACATAAAATACACATAAAATACACATAAAATACACACACATAAAATACACACATAAAATACACACACACAAAATACACACACATAAAATACACATAAAATACACATAAAATGCACACACACAAAATACACACACATAAAATACACACATAAAACACACACACATAAAATACACATAAAATACACATAAAATACACACACACAAAATACACACACATAAAATACACACATAAAATACACACACACAAAATACACACACATAAAATACACACATATAAAATACACATAAAATACACATAAAATACACACACACAAAATACACACATATAAAATGCACACACATAAAATACACACACACAAAATACACACACATAAAATACACACACATAAAATACACATAAAATACACACATATAAAATACACACAATAAAACACACACACATAAAACACACATATAAAATACACATAAAATACACACACATGAAGCACACACACATAAAACACACACTTAAAATGCACACACATAAAACACACACGTGGTGTGTAATACATAAAATACACACAGGGTGTGTAACACACATGTAAAATACACACACAGAGCCCTGCACGGGTGTGTAACACCACATAAAATACACCCATGGTGTGTAATTCCCACATAAAATACACCCATGGTGTGTAATTCACACGTAAAATACACCCATGGTGTGTAATTCACACGTAAAATACACCCATGGTGTGTAATTCCCACATAAAATACACCCATGGTGTGTAATTCACACATAAAATACACCCATGGTGTGTAATTCACACATAAAATACACAGAGCTGTGCACAGGGTGTGTAACACACACATAAATTACACAGGGCTGTGCACAGGGTGTGTAACACACTCATTACACACTTAGAGCTGTGCACAGGGTGTGTAACACACATAAATTACACAGAGCTGTGCACAGGGTGTGTAACACACACATAAATTACACAGGGCTGTGCACATGGTGTGTAACACACACACATAAATTACACAGAGCTGTGCACAGGGTGTGTAACACACTCATTACACACTCAGGGCTGTGCACAGGGTGTGTAACACACACACACACACACACACACACATAAATTACACAGGGCTGTGCACATGGTGTGTAACACACACACATAAATTACACAGAGCTGTGCACAGGGTGTGTAACACACACATAAATTACACAGAGCTGTGCACAGGGTGTGTAACACACACACATAAATTACACAGAGCTGTGCACAGGGTGTGTAACACACACATAAATTACACAGAGCTGTGCACAGGGTGTGTAACACACTCATTACACACTCAGGGCTGTGCACAGGGTGTGTAACACACACATAAATTACACAGAGCTGTGCACAGGGTGTGTAACACACACATTACACACTCAGGGCTGTGCACAGGGTGTGTAACACACACATAAATTACACAGGGCTGTGCACAGGGTGTGTAACACACACACATAAATTACACAGAGCTGTGCACAGGCTGTGTAACACACACATAAATTACACAGAGCTGTGCACAGGGTGTGTAACACACTCATTACACACTCAGGGCTGTGCACAGGGTGTGTAACACACACATAAATTACACAGGGCTGTGCACAGGGTGTGTAACACACACACACATTACACACTCAGCGCTGTGCACAGGGTGTGTAACACACGCATTACACACTCAGAGAACCCCCCCATGACACACTCACACTCACACACACTCAGGGCTGTGCACAGGTTGTGTAACACACACACATTACACACTCAGCGCTGTGCACAGGGTGTGTAACACACTCAGAGAACCCCCCCATGACACACTCACACTCACACACACTCAGGGCTGTGCACAGGGTGTGTAACACACTCATTGCACACTCAGAGAACCCCCCATGACACACTCACACTCACACACACTCAGGGCTGTGCACAGGGTGTGTAACACACTCATTACACACTCAGAGAACCCCCCCATGACACACTCACACTCATACACACTCGGGGCTGTGCACAGGGTGTGTAACACACTCATTGCACACTCAGAGAACCCCCCCATGACACACTCACACTCACACACACTCAGGGCTGTGCACAGGTTGTGTAACACACACACATTACACACTCAGCGCTGTGCACAGGGTGTGTAACACACTCAGAGAACCCCCCCATGACACACTCACACTCACACACACTCAGGGCTGTGCACAGGGTGTGTAACACACTCATTGCACACTCAGAGAACCCCCCCATGACACACTCACACTCATACACACTCGGGGCTGTGCACAGGGTGTGTAACACACTCATTGCACACTCAGAGAACCCCCCCATGACACACTCACACTCACACACACTCAGGGCTGTGCACAGGGTGTGTAACACACTCATTGCACACTCAGAGAACCCCCCCATGACACACTCACACTCCACACCCCCTCCCACCCCACACCTTCTCCCCCCAGCCCCCCGCACCCCACGTTACCATCAGCCCGGTGTTGCGGGACCACGCCGGAATTGGGGCTGGGGCGGCGGAGGGAACACGCCCGAATCTGGGCAAGGGACCACGCCAGAACTGGAGGGGACCCTTGGGAAGTGCAGCCCCGGGGATGAGGCGGCCGAGTGGCAGCGCCGCCGCCGCCGCCGCCTTTTTATAGGGCCGGGCAGGTGATGTGCACACACCTGGAAACTCCAGCTCCAGGTGCCTTCCTCCTCCCCGCGGGCCGGCACTTCCTTCTGCGCCCCACGTGTGCCAGCCGGGAACACGGGCGCCTCGCAGCTCCAGAGGCTCGGGAGGGAGGTGGGAAGGGGTGTCCTGGTGACACGGGGACGGGCATCCCCCAGGCTGTGCCCCCGTTGCGTCACCGGCACCGTGAGATCACCAGCGCATTCCCGGGCAGAAATCCCAAATTGGGCAACCCTGGGAAGGGCTCAAGGGCTGCCATCACCCCTCCAGGATGGCCCAGTGGCCTCCAGCAGCACCCCTGGGATACTGGTTTTGTGCTGGGAACAAGGAGCAGGGCTGGAGGATGGGAAATCCCAGGGACCCCAAAACTGGTCTCTGAATGAGAGGGGTCTGGCAGAGGTACCCCAGGTGATGCCCCCCACTAACACTTCACACCAGTAGGATACTGGTTCCATACTGGGAAATCCTTTGGGATGCTCAGGGCCCACGAACACTGCTCTCTAAATTAGGGGCATTTACCAGAGGGACCCCCTGATGCCAGGCAGGGCAGAGCCCCCCAGTCACACACCAGTGGGACACTGGTTTCACACTGGGTGCTGCCCCAGGAAACAGAGCAGCCTTTGCTGCTCCTGCCCCAAAAACCCCCAAAGTGAGGGGTACATACCCCCTCCCACCCAAGGCAAGGGAGGATGCAGAGAAGAGCAGGAAAAGGTAAAATTGGTTATCAAAATATTTTATTTCAGGGAGATCCCTCCAAAAAAAAAAAAAAAAAAAAAAAGAAAAAAAAAGAAAAAATAAAGGAAAAAAAAAAAAAAGAAACCGAAACAAAACAAAACAAAACCAAAAAAAAAAGGAAAAGCCAAAGGAAGAAGGACCCTCCTGGCAGACAGACACGCCCACAACACCTGCAGGGCTCCTGGGCAATCAACTGAACCGATGCCCTGCTCCAAGGAAACGACAGGGCACTCCCGAGGGGACTGAGCAGGAATATATATATATATCATTTTTCCTGGGGGAGGAGGGGTGCTGCCAGCAGTTCACAGCAGTTTTCGGCTCTCTCGGCACACGGGACTAGAACTGCATTGCTGAAGACACTCAACACACAGCAGGGCTAACTAGGAGAATACAACTCGAGGCTAGCAAAGAGGAGAGGGGACACAGGAGAGGTGGGAGCATCCCACGGGGCCGGAGTCCTCTGTGCAGAATTTACACGGCCCCGGAGCCCTCCCGGAGCCGTTCGTCGCGGGCTTTTCCCGGCCGGACAAAAACTTCCTTAATTTTCTTTGTGTGTGTGGGTTTGGTTTTTTGTTTTTTTGTTTTGTTTTTTTTTTTTTTTTTCTTAAAAAGAACCGCGGCCAAAATGAAGACGAGGAACTGCAAAATCCCAAAGCGGCCGCCTTTCCCCACTATTTATAAAAACATCAGCAGTCACTACGGGGCACGGCCCACTATACTTTTCCCGGGATTTTGGCCCGTTTGCGGGCGATGGCGTCTTCCACCGCCTTGAGCTGCTTCAGGAGCTCCTCGCGCCGGGACAGGGTGCTGGATTTGCTGCCCTTGGCAGCCGCAGGGCCCGGCTCCGAGCCCTTGCCCGGCACGCTCGTGACTTTGCTGGAGCTCTTGGACTGAGGGGACAGCTGGCGTTTCCTGCAGGGAGAGAGGGAGGTGGCAGTGAGAGGAGCTGGGAACGGCCCAAAGGCTCTGAGGGAATCCCAAAGTGCACTGAGCCCCACTGGCCACGTTGAATCATGGGTTTTAAGGTCCTTTCTCACACAAATTCCATCTCTTTCCTCTTATCACTACCACGGGGTGCTCCAGCCTGGCCTTGGGCACTGCCAGGGATCCAGGGGCAGGCACAGCTTCTCTGGGCATCCTGTGCCAGGGCATCAGCACCCTCCCAGGGAAGGATTTCTCCCTGATTTCTGAGCTGAACTAAAATACCAGGAAGTGCCACATGTAACACATGGCTCTAGCAGCAGGTGGGAGAAAAGAGGTTGGGAGACAGGAGGAGGCCTTGGGTTGAAAACTGGCTTAAACAGTAAAAAACCAGCCATTCCATGGGGATTCCCAGGATTAAACTCAGTGCCAGCTCGTGGCTGCAGTGAGACCCAGAGGAGAGAGCAGCCCTGGAGCATCCCCTCAATCCCAAATCCTTCAGCCCCTTCCCTGTGATGTTTGCCCCCAGAGATGCTTGGAGAGGATCCACAACCCTCGAGCCCCCAGAGCCACACATCCAGTCCTGCACGGGGATATTCCCAGCACTGCAGCAGGCACAGCCTGCCAGGAGTTTGGCTGAGCTGGTCACCTGGCACCAGCATGGGAAGGTGCAAAGCCAGGGCTGTCACTGCTCTGTCCCACGCAGGGGACACAGCTGAAAAAGCCACAGCAGCAAGGGGAGCAGCTGAGGGTGTGCCAGGCCGGGAAAAGGGGAATCAGGCACTGGAACCGGGTGCCAGGAGGAGCTGGGCAGGGGGACAAGGGGTTGCACTCTGGTGCTCATTAACACCGTGCTAACGAGCTGCAGAGGCACTGGCTGAGCTCATTCCTCACCCACTTGGCTCCTGGCACTCCTGCTCTTCTCCCAGCTGGAATGGCCCAGCTGGAGGCTCTGCACGAAGCCCTGGCACCCCGGCACCTGCCCAGGCAGCTCCGCGTCCTTCCTCGTGCTGTGCTCCATGGCAACTGGAACTGCCAGCCTGGGAGAGCCGGGGAGCGCCTGGAGCAGGGCCGGAGCCCCTGCAGGAGCTGGGCTGCAGGCCCTGGAGGGGTGTGAGGCCCAGCAGAAGCAGCAGCACTCACCTGTCTGCCTGTGCAGGGGAAGGTTTTGGGTTCTGGCCCCGCTGCCGTTCCTGTTTGGGGGATGAGAGTCTCCCGGTCGCCTTCCTATCGCGAGAGCCTGGTGGGAGAGGAAAAGGACATTCCTTCATGTTCCTGCTTGGCACCAAGGCACAGGCCACCCCCTGCCTGCACCGATTGACCACGTCGTGCCAAAAAAAAAAGCCAAGTCCAGCAGCAGCTGGAAAAGCCTCACTGTGTGCCCCCTGCAGCCCTGGGGGAGCAGAGAAGGAGGCAGGGCTGTGCCCCGCAGTCACCTGTACACACCACCTTCCATCAGCCCTTCTTCACCCTCCAGCTGCTGGAATAAGGCTCTCCCGTGGCATTTGGTGCCTGCAGAGCTGCTGGCTCTGCCCTGGCGGGTCACAGGGTGCACTGGCTGCAGCAGTGACAGGTGAGGGCAGCTCTGCTGCTTTCGGAGCCAGCGGGGCCTCCCCCGAGGCAGCAGCACCCCCGTGTTTGTTCAGCACGGCTCAGCTGCCAGGCCCTGCCCCAACAGAGCTGCCCTGGGCACTCAGGGATGCTGGGGAGCAGCTGGGTTATCCCAGGAACAGAGAGGGAATTCCACCTGGAAGGCAGCCTGTGGAGCTGCTGCCCTGCACTGACCTCAGCTGGAGCAGCAAGGGTGCCCAGTGCCTCGTGGTGGCATCCCCTGTGTGTGCCAGGGCATCCCTCTGCTCCTGAGGATGGAACTGGGACAGCCTCAGCCCACAGGTGCAGGTCACAGAGCAGGTGACACACTCAGCCACCACCACTGACCAGTTTGGTGCTGGGATGCTGAGGGGCTCAGCCACAACTCAGCCAAGGGCACCTTTGCCGTTGGATTTGGGGCTCCGTGCCTCCGACTCCCCATCCCTGGAAGTGTTCAAGGCCAGGCTGGATGGGGCTTGGAGCAACCTGGGGGTACTGGAAGGTGTCCCTGGTCTTCAGTCCCTTCCAGCCCAAACCAATCTGTGCTTCTACGATTTGCTACAGCTCAAAAACTGCTTTTTAACAAAAAGCCGAGGATGACATCAAGTTGTGTCTAGAAAGTGTGCTGGCCTGGCCCTGTCACTCGTGTGTGAACCAGACCCCAGTGAACTTCAACCTCGGGCAGTCCCTTGCAGGCTGCCCTTGCAGGAGGTGAACCTTGCAGGTTATTAGCACAGACCTTCTGCTGGCTGGCACCCAGAGTCAACAAGATCCACCTACGGCTGAGCCACCAGGGAAAACAACATCACGTGGCAGCTCCGACGTCACCAGCAGCCACCTCTGGCTGCCAACTCCCCCCCACCCCCTCTGCCTCTTGGCAGCCACAGCAAAGGCTGGAGGGTGGCACTGAGGTCCCTGCCTGTGGCTGCCAGCTCCGTTTCCCGAGCTGTTCCTGCTGCTGGGGAGGACTGAGGCCCAGGAGAACACCTGGAAAGGCCAGGTCTTTCTAAACATCCAGGGCAGTTGTGTCACCCAGAGGTGGGGCAATCAGCTCGTGTCCCAGGCTGGCTGATGCAGGCAGGCATGGATTGCATCCCTCCCTCCAGCCCAGCCTTTCGAAGCACCAGCCTGGCTGGTAGGGACAGCTCCCCCGGGAAAACTCCGGGATGCACTAAAGGAAACTCCTGTGACTCAGAATCCTGGAGTGGCTGAGGTTTGGAAATGATCTTCAACATCATCCAATCCAACCTTTAGCCCAGCACCACCATGGCCACCTCTAACCCTGTCCCCAAGTGCCACATCCACATGTTTTTGGAACACTTCCAGGGACGGGGACTCCCCCCTGACAGTCTGTTCCTTTCTGGGAAAAAGTATTTCCTAATTTCCAACCTAAACCTGTTTTCCACAGCCACATGCAAGGCCAGCAGCAGCGAGCAGGAGGCCCTGGGGTGGATGTGGAGGTGAGAACTCCCTGTCTTCAAAGCCAAGGGGTGGTTTTTTTTGGACAAGACTCACAGGGACACAATGGAGTCACACTGGGCACAATGTGCCCCTGGGACAGTGTGGCAAGGCTGGCACTGGCCTGCCCAGGGCCTCAGCTCCGCTGTGTTTTTGCAGCAGGATGGTGGCAATCCCGCTCTGAGGTTTTGGGATGACTGCAAAGGCTCTTTCCAGCTGTCGGAAAGCAGGAGCCCGGGCTGGAGGATGCCTCACCTCTGTCAGGTGACAGGTTGGCCCGTTTGGCTGGAGGAGAGGTTGGCCTCTCTTTGTCTGCTGGCTCGTATCTCTTCCTGCTTCCTTTGTCAGCTGCCTGCAATGGAATTAAAACAATGGAGCTGAGCAGCCACTTCCCTCTGGAGAGGGAAACAGGCACAGCCATTCTCTGGGATGTGCTGCCTGCCTCCTGCAAACACCTTTCTCAATAAACCCTGCACACACCAGTCCCGGCCATCCCTGAATCCACCTAATTCCCAACCACCAGGAGCCAACAGCAACACCCCCCTGCACTGGGGTTAAGGCTGTACTAATTTCAGAGTAGGAACAGGAAAAGAGCAGCTTTTTGGGATGTTTTTTTCCCCCAGCAGCACCAAGGATAGCAGATGTGAAGGAGGCATGTGGAGCCGTGCCTTTTCCAGGCTGTCATGTGTCACTGCACACTCCTCCCTCTGGAGCAGCTTCCTGCCTCTGATAAAGCCTCCTCACGTCAGAGCACAGGGAAGTAGAGAAATCTGCAGCCTCAGACTGCGCCGGGGAATTTGGGCTGGCAGAGCAAAATATCAAAAACAGGAACCTGCCCACGTGATGGGGCCAACACCCTGCCCCAGCAGCAAACCCCACGAGGCCCAACTCCCCCACACATGCTGCGGGTTGGGATCTGCGCCGAGGGCTCCGAACCGGGGCAGCGGGATCAGGGCGGAGGGGAAGAGCCAGGTGGGCACCCCAGGAGCTCATCACCTGCCCCTTCTCCCTCCGGACTCTGTGCCAGCTGTTCCCAGCCCGCTCTGGCGTGGCACAGAGCATCTCCCAGGGGAAAGGCCCCGGCACACGCGGGACCTTCGAGCAAGCGGGGAAGAGCCTGGAAGCTGCAGCAGGAATGTGCCGCAGGGAAGCCGCCAACACAGTCCCAAAGTGAAGCCACCACAGGGTGTGTGCTGCCAGACTGGTTCTGTGTGCTGCCCTCCAAGCCAGCCCCAGAGCTTCCCGGCTGAGCTCATCCCAACACCGAGCCTGGAGCTCCCTTCCCGCCCGGATCCATCCCCCTCCTGACCAGATCCATCCCCCTCCCGCCTGGATCCATCCCCCTCCCGCCCGGATCCGCCAGCCACCAGGGATTCCCACCTTGTTCAGGAGCGTCAGTTTGATCTCCTTGTGCCCGCTGAAGCTGCCCTGCTGTGCCTGGGGGGCCGAGGGCTGCTGGCCCTGGGGCAGCTGCTGGGATTTGCTTCCCGGGGTGGGCTTGGCTGATTTCAGGAGCTGGGCGGGCACATCCCGTTTCCTCTTCTCCTCTTTAGCACTGTCTTCTTTTTTTGACTTTCCTGTTGAAAGCAGAGAGCACAAGTGGTCACTTGGGAATGACTCCTGTTGCCTGCTCTCCCTTTGGGCAAGAGGATGCTGCTCCAGGGATGGGAAAAGCCCACAGCAGTTAACTCAGCTCGTGGACACGAGGTTAAGGGACTCAGGAAACCAGCATTTCCACAGAGAGCAACAGAAAAGACAAAGAACAAAAGGCTTTTGCCAGAGACTCTGCCACGGTCTGGAACGAGCAGAGGAAGAGCAAAGTGATACTGGAGTTGTCCAGATTTACATCACCTTCCAAGGAGTGAGGGAGAGGCAGGAAAGGGGATGAGACAACCAGAGGCACAGGGATGGAAGGATGTGGATGCAAATTTGCTCCACAGCCTCCCTTCTCCACAGGATCTCTGCTCCTCTGCCACCTCTGCTCAAGGATTTTCCTGGAGCCCAGAGTAATCCCAGGGAGGGATCTCTGCTCCTCCCTTCTTCTCCAAAGACTCCCTAGGGGAATGCAAGCCCAGCAAAGCAGGTGCCTGTACCTTTCTTCTGCTGGGCCGGGGTGGGGGAGCGGGAGCTGGCCGAGGACACGGGGCTGGCCAGGTCTGCGTACATGTCCTCGGAGTCGGCGCTGCGCACGGAGCTGCTGCTGGACGAGGCACTGGACACGGAGGAGACGCTGCTCACGCTCAGGGACCTGCCAAGAACCAACAGCTCGTCACACCCAGGAAGGCAACGAGGCCTTTTTGCATTTCCCTGCATGGCTGGACAGTGGGAAGCTCGACAGGGAATGGCACGCAAAGGCCGTGTGTCCTGGGGTGCTGGTGGTATGAAAAATCCCAAAGCTGTGGGGTGCAGGCCTAGAAAGTAATGATTATTTCTAGCCAGGATTAAGGCAGTGTGTGAACAGGTCACTGTTTGCCCAGGAAAACAGGGAGTGAAAGCAGTGAGTGCACACTGGCACATCCAGGTCAGTGTCACAGCTCAGGGCAAGGGTTCCCTGGCAGGGTTTCTGCTGCTGGCACACGTCCCCTGTCATGACTGATAACGACAGGGAGATGCTTCCAAGGTGGAGATCTCCTGGCAGGGCCTATCCCAGGAAGTGTTAAAGCCAAGCTGGACAGGGTTGGAACAACCTGGTCTGGTGGAAGGTGGCAGAGAGTTGGACTGGATGAGCTTTAAGCTCCTCTCCAAGCCAAACCATCCCACTCCATGAATATTCAGGCAGCCTCTTCAGCCTGTTCTGACCACACCAACCTGCTCTGCCAGCAAGGCCCAGGCTTCCTGGCTGGAAGCTGCATTGGGATGACTGAAGGGGCTGTGGCAGCTTCAGCACAGACCAACCCTCTGCAGCCTCTACCCCTGGCACCAGGAGCTGAGTTCTGAGAGGTCTCATGGCTTGCTCCAACAGTGCCAGGATAAGCCAGGAACTCCTCCAGGCCACCAGGCCGGCCCAGCAAAGCTGGTGTGGGCACACAGTGCATTTCCCACGTTCCCCCCTTCCCGCAGGAGTGGCACAGGCAGCCCCAGTGCGCTCACATTTCCCATCCATGCCCTGGTGCTCTCTGAAGCTCTTGCATCACCCCAGGCTGAGCTGATGAATGTGACAAGCACGGAGTAAACAAGCCCGGATTTCCGTAAAATAATGCGGATGTTGAACCTCGGAGCTCCACAGAGTTCACAGATGGGAATTTGCAGCTGCTCAGAGCCAAATCCTGCTCCAGCCACTGGTTTTACACCACAGGAGTACTCTTACACCCATGTGCCAGGGAAGTGTTGGGTTTCAAGGCTCTGCCTGTGAGGATTCAGGGAATCCTCTGTGTGAAGAGATGAAAAAAAACCTGAAGGAATGACTCGAGAGTGGTTTGTTTTTCTTTGCTGGAAGGAGCTTGTTGTTTACACATCCCACAGACTAACAGTCTTGGAGCTGTTCACTTGGGGCTAAACACAAAGGAACTGGACCTGCAACTTTGCCAGCAAAGGGAAAACATCATTAGCTGGGCCTGTTAGGGATTTTCTGACCTACCTTTCTTGACAGGCCAAGCATCTTCCCTAAGGACACACAGGAAGAGAGGTAGGAGAGGCTCAGGAGAGCCAAGCTCCATAGCCTGAAACTGTTCATTTGTAGTTTAATTAGGATGTGGGATCACCCTGGCCAGAAGGGATTGTTCTGGTCACCATTTAGGTTAAATGGGTACTTGGACACACGGGACAGGATTGTTTCCTTGAATAAACCACAAGGGAAATATCAGGGAATCATGGAATGGTTTGGGCTGGAATGGACCTTAAAGATCATCCAGTTCCAAGCCCAACACCTCCCAAAAGAGCAGGTTGATCCAAGTCCTGTCCAAATTGGCCTTGGACACTTCCAGGGATGGGGCAGCCACAGCTTCTCTGGGCAACTTTTGCCAGGGCCTCCTCACCCTCACAGGGAAGCATTTTTCCCAAGTATCCCATTGAAATATCCCCTCTATCAGTTTAAGGCCATTATATCTTGTTCTATCACTCCATGCCCTCTCCATTACTGCATTCCCATCACAATTCAGGACTTGGGATCTGTACCACAAACCCAAGCTTGTCCCACCCCCCAGGTGCCTGCAGCTGGTGCTGCTGGAGCTACAGAGAGTTTCCACTGAAAGAAACCAAACCTGTGAACAACAGCCACAATCTCTGCTGTTAAATAAAGGTCACAAAGGCTCAGGGCTGTACCTGGATTTCCTTGAGCCAGAGGGAGAGTGGGAGACTGAGGCAGAGGATGATCTGGAATGAGATCTGGAGAGAGACCGGGACAAGGACCTGGATCGGGAGCTGGAGCCGCTGTAGCTGCTGGCACTGCCACTGATGCTGCCACTGATGGTCCTCCTGCAAGGCAGCAAACACCCCTCCCAGAATGAGAATTGTAATGGCAAAGAGAGTGGGGGGAACCCCAAGAGAAAACCAGCTCAGCACCCTCTGACTGACGCCCAGCCCTCCCTGAGGGGTGACTGGCCCCCTCCACCACTTCTCCCAGTTTATGTGCTGGGAATGATGTTCTGTGGAGGGGAGCACCCCTGGGAATGATGTTCTGTGGTGGGCAATATCCTTGTGGTCAGTGTGGGTCAGCTGCTGACCCTCCACCACATCAGATCTGTGTGGCACCAAACAGATCCCACACGTTCTTTTTTCCTCACTCTGCCACCCCCACAAGCAGCAGCTCTCAAAAATGCCTTTTTCCCCACTCCCACCCCGATTTTGCCACATTTCCTGTATTCCACCCACTCCATCCTCCCCCCAGCCTCCACAGGCAGGAGCCACTCATGGCAGATCCGGACCATTCCAGCTCTCTTCCCCTTCTCTCCCTGCCCCAGGAGATGGATTTCTCCCTGAACACTGGAACTCCGGGGATTTGCTGGATCTTCCAGGAGACAGAAACCTGGGATTTTCAGGATCTCCCATGAGATCAAGCATCACTCTACCCCGCTATCTCTCACCTCCTGGGTGGAGTCCTTGTCTGACGTTCCTTCCTCCTTGCTTCCCGATTATCCCCTGCCTTGGCTGGCTCCGGGGCCGCTGCTGTAATTTTTGTGAGTGGCTGAGGGACTGGCAGGGCAGTGAGTTTCTTCACAGATTTCTCCCTGGAAAAACGACAATTTTCAGGTGTGTGATCCCAGGGGGTGGGCACAGAGCACAGACATCCTCAGAAATGATGTGCTCTGGTTTGTTGCTGTTTAATATTCTAGAGATTATGGAATCCTGGGATGGTTTGGGCTGGAAGGGACCTTAAAAATCATCCCACTCCACTCCATTCCATGGGACACCTTCCACTATCCCAGGTTAACTCCAAACCCCATCCAACCTGGCCCTGATGCGATTCCTGAAGCTACAAACACTTGGCTGTTTCACCAAAACACAAACAGCACAGATTTCCCTAAAGGGATTTGTTCCTCACTTGCTCAATCAATTCATCTTTTCAGAGACAAATTACTGTACAACAGCCAATTTTGGAGATATTTGACTTGTAAATTAACTCCTGAAACAGATTAGGTTGAAATGTTGTTTCTCATCCATTTAATTCCATCATTTTTATCCCAGACACTTACACCTGCTTAAAATCTGCCACACAGGCTTCAGGATGAAATGTGCACAGAAAATGCAAAAATTCCCTTTTTAACTCCAGCACACAGATCAGGAGGGTGCAAAACAGCTTGTGTGTGTGCCTGGATCTGTCCCTTGGCTTGTGTTCCCCGTGGAAAACTGGATGGGAACACCACTGTGTCATCCAACACCCACTGCAGGAGATGGGAATGGCTCTGGCTCCTCAGGGCTGCCCCATTCGGGGCTCGGAGCTCTGCTCTGACAGCTGGACACTGCTCCAAGTGTGGATCCTGGAATGCTTTGGGTTGGAAACACCTTGAAGATCATATTCCACCCCCTGCCATGGGCAGGGACACCTTCCTCTAGCCCAGGCTGCTCCAAGCCCTGTCCAACCTGGCCTTGGGCACTTCCAGGGGATCCAGGGGCAGCCACAGCTGCGCTGGGCACCTGTGCCAGGGCTGCCCACCCTCCCAGGGAAGGATTTCTCCCTGATACCCCATCTAACTCTGCTCTCCGGCAGTGGGAAGCCATTCCCTGTGACCTGTCCCTCCAGGCCCTTGTCCACAGCCCCCTCAGGCCCTGGAGCATCCCAGCACTGATTTCACAGCCACCAGCTGGGGAGGAGGTGCTGTCTGCACACGCACACTGCCAATTCCTCCTCCTGTGCTCAGTGTCTGCAGCTATGCCCTGCAGAACACAGGACTAAGCCCACGGCACGTTTTCCAGTGGCAATAACCCCTGTGCTGGGGCAGGCTGCCCTGGTGTCACCAAACCAGCACTGCCAGGAGCACTGGGAAGGAGCAGAGAGCCTCGGAGGGCTGAGCCCCAAGTGGAGGGGGAAAAACCCCAAAATGCAGGCTAACAAGGGACAAGAATTGTGGCAAAGGGGATTGTCCTGAATTCTGGAGAATTCAGGGGGATTCCCATGGTGTCATTTATTTGCAGGTCAGCTAAGAAGAGGTGACATCACTGTGGTGTTGTGTCACCCTCCAACCTCCCCGCAATTTGCCACTGCAGGGTTTGTGAAATAGCAATTTCAGGAATTTAAAAGAGCAGCAGGGCTGTCAGAATGTGCCAAACCCAGCTGCAGGGAGCTCCAGTCCTGTTTTCATCTGTCTCCAGTGTGAAAAGTTGATGAGGCTGAACCATTTCTTTATTCTGAGGCTGTGGATTAACCAAAGCAACAGGAGAGGAAGGAACTTAAACTTTCCCACAACTCCAATTATGTATATTTAGATTATACAAATATATCTGCACACACAGAATGCTCCAGCAGTAAATCATGTGTTTAAACACTTGTATACAGGTAATATTTAGGGATACTTGTACAGTTTAATTTGGATTTAATAAATAAAAGTGTCATTATTTAATTAAATCTGCCAAGCTAAAAACTCTTCAATAAAGGTTGTATTTGGCATCTTTCATTTCTTTCTTAAACTCACTCAGGTTTAGAATCCCAGAATGGTTTGGATGGGAAGGGGCCTCAAAGATCCTGTTCCACTCCCTGCCATGGGACACCTCCCACTATCCCAGGCTGCTCCAAGCCCCGTCCAACCTTGGACACTTCCAGGGATCCAGGGCCTCCCCACCCTGACAGGAACAATTCCTTCCCAATATTCCATCTAATCCTGCATTCCTTCAGCTTAAGGCCCCTGAAGGTCAGAAGGGCTTGTCTGGACTCTCATCCAGAGGAATTTGGATCCTTACCCTTTCCCAGGTGGTGGCAATAATTCCCCTTTAGCCTTGGCCAGTGGCTTGTGAGGAGATGGTGTTGGAGAAGGAGAGGGAGAAGATGAGAAGGACCTTGACCTGGAAAGGAAGGAGACATCACTCAGCTCTGGGATTGCAGGAGCTTTTCCTGGCTCTCAGGGCATTCAGCCACCACTCCCTCCTCCCCAGGAACCTGTCCTGAGCTTCTCCTGGTTTTATATTTGAACTCTGTGCAACAAAACCTAACTTCTGCCACCAAGCAGTGGGAAAAGTAGGAAACAGAAGGAAAAATAGGATCAGCTAAAAAAGAGGCACTCCAGGTATTCCACAGCAATACCTGAGGTTGTCTCCATCCTCTCTATTCTCTCCTTAGGGAGAATACACAAGAAAATAAGCAGGATTTTCAGTTTTATGTTTGTCACTTTATGTCCTGTAACTCCTAGAGCAGTTCACCCTTTAAACAGAAACAAAACCAAAAGAAACTTGGGAGAAAGACAAAAAATACAGCTAAAAGCTAATACGGATCTGTAATTTCTGCAACACAAGAAGCAGCATTAAGTGGAGCATCCCCAAGGTGACAACGAAGGGCAGGAGCTCTTTCCTCAGCCCCTGAGCACTGCTGGGGTGATTCACCCCAGTGCCAAGACTGGAAGTGCCTTTGTTGCACCCCAGTGCCTCAGCAGCCTGACTCCTGTGTGACAGCTCCTCTGGGGACAGCTGGGCACAGGGTGTTCCTCACTCTGTCACCTCGGGGAGAGGCAGCCAAGGGTGTCACCCACACTGGCACTCTCCTGCCTGGAGCATGGATGGATGGGGAAGCTCATTCTGCTTCCCAGATGGAATCAGCTCCCAGCTGAGCTTTTCCTAGGAGAAATCAGTCTCCAGAAGTGACAGAGTGTGTTCTGCCATCACCTGTGGGATCTGCTCTGGGCACCTGTGTGGCTTCAGCTCCTATCTAAGGAGCCAGTTCTCCTACTATGGATATTCCAGACTTGGGAAACTGTCTGGAGGGGGAAGGAAGCTGCAGAGGAATAAATCTTAATCAGCATGGGACACTGGATTGCTACTTTGAAGTGTCAGGACTATCACAAGGCATAACTGCTTTAATAAAGAAACGGGATTTGCCTCTTGGAATAGAAATCCCAGTGCCACAGAAAAGAGATGCTGCTGAACTTCTTCCAATCAGAAAATGCAAATGATGGGAATGTTAATCCACCACAGGCATGGGAAAGAGCCCAGCCACAACAACACTGCACCTGTGGGTGGGAGCACTGGGGAGAGGAGGGGGTGGCTGACAGATCAACCACAGCCTCCCCCGCTCGGTGAAGGGCTTGGAATGGTTCATTTTAACAGAGCAAAAAGGAACTGTCAGGAAGCATTTGGAAACCATCCCACCACTGGTCCCCAGTCCCAAGAGCCACTACCTGGACCTGCTGCCTGAGAAAGAGCTGTGCCTGGAGGAGCGACTGGAGTAGGAGCTGTAGGAGGAGGACCTGGAGCGCGAGCGGGAAGAGCCGGACCCAGAGTAGGTGGATGAACGAGAAGAGGACCTGGAAGAGAAATATTAAAATTCAGAGCTTCCTGAAAAACCCCCAAGGTTTTGTTTCCAAAGATGTTCTGCTCCAAACCCCACCAGCCTTCTCCTCAGGGAACTCTCAGGATTTACAGCCTCTCCTCAAATCCCCTTCTTCTTTTAGGGAGGATCCTGTTGTTGCTACTCTCTTTGCACCCTTAAATAAGCCTCCCTTCCTTTAATTACTGATGTTCCATCCTTTCTGGGAACTGCTTCCACATATTTTGTGCCTTTTCACTGGACAATCCACTGACAGATCACCTGACTGGGTGCAGTGATCCCAGCAGGAAAATCTGCTTCAGGAGGGCTCTGCCTTTTAGATGCCTATCTCCAATTTACCATGTTCCTCATTCCTCCTGGATACTTTCCCCCTCTTTCAGGAGCTTCAAGTTCAAACATTTAAAGGAAATGGATCCAGTTTGTACCTTGAGGCTCTCAGATTCAGCGAGTTTCCTTCTGAAAGGTGGTTTTCATCTTATTTTACACTGTTGGTTTCCAAGCCCCATTCCAGCCCTCCAAGGCTCTGTCAAACCTCCACAATCCCAGTTCTCTCAGTAGCATCAATCTGCTCTTACTGGGGTGAGCTCAACTCCTCCCTCCATCCATCCCAGAATGATCAGGACCTAATTTTTACAGTTCTTGCTGCTCCTATTGAGATCAGTTTTCATCTAGGTGAGCTGCTATCATGCAGACTGCGTCCAGCTCCAATTCACTGGAAAAGTGGCTTTTCCAAGGATTTGCCTTTTCCTGATCTCCAACAGTCACAGCACAGCTCCCACAGCTCCCTGCCTGCTTTGGCTCCCATCTCACCACGTGTCCATGGGTTCTCCTGAGCAGCAAGTCTTGAACTGCTTTCCCAAGCATGAAACCATGGAATGGTTTGGTTTGGAAGGCCCCTTAAGGATCATCCAGTTCCACTGGGCAGGGACACCTCCCACTGTCCCTGGCATGGAGAACCCACAACCTCTCTGGACAACCTGTTCCAATCACCTCAACACCTTCCCTGGCCATGAGCGGGAATTGGAAAAACAGAAACTTCTACAGACACTGAAGGATTTGATCTGCAGCCTTGGAAGAAGCTTGGATTGATGTAAAAATACAGCATACAGACATTAAGCAGAAAAATCATAAACTTGTATTTCTATACTTGTAAGTAAGAATATGCCTTAAGTGAGAAACTGTATGGGAAAGATGGTGAAGGGTCATAATGTGAGGGTGTGGCTGCATGGAATAAGTTAAGAGTTTAGAAGTCATAATAGAAGTTATATAGTTATAATACATAGTTATGATAGAATATATAGTAGAATACATAGTTATAATAGAATATGTGTGGACATGAGTTAGAAGCCCATTTGATAAAAGCATCCTCAGTGCAACAGAAGTAAGTAAAGGTGATAGGTCAGAAAAGCAAAATAAACCCTCTGGCAACTGTCTGTTGGGTTAGAAAGTTCTGTATTGCCTTGTAATGAGGAAAATTGTGACTATTCTTGAGCTTTCTTGGCCAAATGCTTGCTCCTCTAAAATCTCATGGCCTCTGAGATTGATGTTTATGTGAGCAATAAATGGTTCCTAGCTTGAAAACAGTCCCATCCCTTCATTTCTAGCAGCAACAATGACAGCCACGAGGGAGCCCCATCCCAGTCCAGGACACGCTCCCAGGCTCTCCCCCTTGCTGCCTTGTGAAGGCTGACCTAGAACAGAGACTAAAGAATAAAATGATGATTTCTTGAGAGGCCTCAGTAGATCTACCTTGGGCAGCACAACCCGAAATGGACAACCAGTCACGGGGCCTCTCACTTTTATATGTTCTGATCCATTTGCATACTGGAGCTAATTGTCCAATTATAGGTTTAGATTAGGAAGTCCCATCCTTGTTTTTCTCTCTTCAGCCCACGTTGTTTGTGCGCTTGGCCCTGAGATTTGGATCATTTGCCCATGGTGCCCAGCTAGAGACAGAAGAAGGAACTGCTTTGTCTCAGTGCAGAGAGCTCCAACAGGAAGCCCAGACCCACGCCCCAAAGCAGCCCAGAAGGCGAAAAACACAAACTCGAAACGCGAGGCACCGCGCTGGCCTCACCTGGAGGAGCCGGAGGCGGACGCCGAGGAAGCCGAGGTTTTGCGGCGCCGCCGCGCGCGGCTGGGGGACACGGAGACGCCCAGCTTCTTCTTGGGGGACTTGGATCGGCGCCAGGGGTCCTTCCACTCGTCCGCCCGCTTGGACGGGGCGCTGCCCAGCGCCGGGGCCTCCTTGTCCTTCTTTGGTGCCTCGGGCTGGCGGCTGCAAAACAGGCACGGGGTCAGCAGCTGGGCTCGGGGGGTGGAAAGGTGGGCGTGCCAGGAATGAGGGAATGTACCCAAAAGTGCTGTTGTAATTATAATATAATATAATATAATATAATATAATATCATATCATATCATATCATATCATATCAATCATATATATATTATATCATATAACATCATATCATATATATTAACTTATAATATTATATAATATATAACATCATATCATGTGTATTACAATAATATAATATAATATAATGCAATATAATGAAATGTAATGTAATGTAATGTAATATAATATAATATATATTATAACACCATATCATATATATTATATTACAATATATCATATAACATATAACATCATAACATACATATTACATTATAATATTATATATCATATTATATATATTATAACATCATATCATGTGTATTACAATGATATGATATAATTATAATATAATATAAGGTGCTATAATATATATTATGTGATATTATATGATATTATAATGTAATACATACGATATGATGTTAGAATATATATTATATGGTATTATATAATATTATAATGTAATACATATGATATGATGCCGCACTACGACACGAAATAACTCACGTATGCGCACTAGGATTGAAAGAGTAAATGGAAGCAAAAGGAGTGAACTTTATTTTTGACCTTGCAATTATTTATTATTATTTAATATTATAATACTATTTAATATTATGTTATTTATTATTATACTAATACAATGATAATAATAAATTACTATATTATATATTATATAATAATATAATGATACTATATGGATATAATATGAATATATTAATTAACAATAATAATATTATCAACCATTAATAATAGTTTAGTTATTAATATTGATTTGTTATAATAAAATGTATGAATAAACATACATGGCCATGGAAAAATCCCCAATTTCATGCCTTAGATTGATTGCTTACAGCTCCTAATCTCCCCTGTGGGGTTCCAGCAGCATTTTGGGGTGGTGAAGCGTTAGAAGAACTCTGTGAACCAGGGACAAACCAGTGCTGCTCTGTAAACCAACAAAGCCACATTCTGGCAACTCCTTTGTCCCACTGTGTCACCAGAGGACGCCAGGAAAAACGACGCACCACAGCTTTGGTCACCATGAAGAGACTAATTTATTTCCTCGGACTCCAATCATTTATAGTTCTCAAAAGGTGCCAGTGGGTTGGAGGGTGAACGTGCCACCTCTCCAACGACACTGGACAAACTACCAGTACATCAAATTTCTCCGCCTCTATGAAAGAATGCAAAACAATAGGTCGTTTACAGAAAGTTGTGTGAGAAAGTTCTCTACAAGGATGTAAATTCAGAAGGCTTTAGAAAATCCTAAGAAATCAGGGCGATGCCACTGAGCACTCTGCGACCTCCTGGCTGGCTCCAGGCTCAGCTCTTGGCCTCCCAGGACCGGACACAAGCAAGAGGGAAGGGAATGGCAAACGCGGTCCTGCCCAGAGCAGCACAGAGCTGGAGCAAGCCCAGCGGGCAGCGGTGGAGAGCAGCCACCACCAAACCCGGATGACTGCGATGTTGCCACCACCAGGACACGCCGCCGTGGGGCTGTCACAGGCCAGGAGCCAGTGACCTCCTCTCACCCCTCCCAAGGGAACGGCTCCCTCCCCAGCTGGCCATACACCAGGCTGCTTTACCCTGGCTGAGTCTCTGGGTGCTCAAACACCACCAAACGAGTGCCCAGCCAGGCCCCGCTCTCCACCTCCTCCCTGCCCTTTTTAGGGCCCTACTTTCATTTCCCCTTTTTTGGTTCTCTGGGTTTCCTTTCTCCTCTCCAGCCCTCTGAAAACAATTCAGGGCCAACTTTTCAGCACCTACACCGGACACTTCCTCAAGTAGTCCAGGATGAGTTTCTTGAGGCTGAGACTTTATTACCTCTCTTATCTCTGGGTGATTTAACCTGGAATTTTTCCTTGCCCTCGCTCTAACCTGCACTCAACTCCCCAGTTACCTGCTTCTAACCTTCTCCCTGGGGTTTCAGGCAGAGTTTGTGAGGGATTAAAGCTTTCTGAAGCCTCTTGCACTCACCAAATTAGCAGGACAATGATGCATGTATTCGTTTCCTCAAACCAGTGAGTTCCCAGGGAATTTGGGGAAGGAAAGGCCCCTTCCCCGCTGGGTTCAGCCAGTACCACCCCATTACTCACACCACTGAAGCAACCACTCCCCACACAACTTCCTCTACCTTTTTGAGATAAAAAAGCCACCTTCAAGTTTTCTAATAATTCCAGACACACTTCAACAAACCCCAGGATAATGAAAGCTCTTGGTCAGGAGCCTGTCCTTTGAAGACTTCACACCTCACAGAAGCCTCATCCCTTCCTTTTTGGCAGTTTCCTCATCCCCAGCCCAGGACTGGGATGTGCTGACCTAAAAATCCAGCATCTGACTCTTTCCTTATCTCTGCTGATGTAAAGGCAGTTCTACTCTTTGTCCCACAACTCCCTTGGAATACTCAGAGGAAAACCCCTCCTTTCACGTTCACCCCTCCCACCAATCTCACTCCAGCTCCAGCAGAGGAGAATGGGATGCCTCCATGCCACCCAGAAGTGCTGAGTGCCCAGGAAGGGAGTCCCAGGCAGGGTCCTGGCTCAGCCTCACTCCCCAGCAGCCCCATTCCACCCTGCCCCTTTCCCAGCCCTGCTCCAACACACACTGTTTAACTCAGCACAGGCTATCTGCAGTGCTTTGGTCAAGTTTTCCCAGTTACAGCCAGGATTCCGTGAGAGTTTCACCTTGGAGGAACACCACGACTTGGAATGTGTTACAACCTGGTAACAGTCAATGGTCCAAGCTGGGCTCAAGGGCTCCTTCCAGCAGATGTTCACAAATCCATTTGGAATTGCCAATTTCACCTCTGGAATATCCTCAAATCAACCGAGTGCAGAGCAAGAAGAAAAGGAAGACTGGGAAAAGCCTCCACACCTTGCATGAAGCAGCAGGATAAAGAGCAAGGAAAGGAGGAGAGAAAACCATGTGAGGATGCTCATGGAAAATGCCCAATATCCTGATCCAATGTCCCTTCCCAGGAGATTGCAGTCTGTGAGCTCTGGGAGATGCAGGGTGAACATTCTGCTAGCACAGGCAGCTTTATCCAGGATAAAACCTCTGGAGAAGTTTCTCCAGAATGACAAATCTGGAAACCAACAGCTGTGCCAGGGAAGTTTAGGTTGGAGATCAGGGAAAGGTTCTCCCCCCAGAGGGTGCTGGGCACGGCCCAGGCTCCCCAGGGAATGGGCACAGCCCTGAGGCTGCCAGAGCTCCAGGAGCCTTTGGACAATGCTCAGGACTGGATTTGGGTGTCCTGGGCAGGGCCAAGCATTGGGCTGAAGATCCCTGTGTGTCCCTTCCAGCTCAGGATATCCCACAAGTCCATGAACTAACGAATGCCCTCACACCTCTCCAGGCTCAACTCCCTCCTGAAGCAGTTTTCAGAAAGAAAAGCATCCTACAGGATTTATTCTCCCTTAAAACCACCTCAAACTCACATCCAACAGCACATCCTGGGAGCTGGAACAACTCCAGCTGAAGTCCAGAGCTTGGGCGCCAGCTGGGAGCAGGGATGACTCTGAAAGCAAATCTCATTTACTTCCACCTATTACCTGGTTTGATGCAATTCCCCCTCTGGATGAAGTCACCTTCTGGAGGGAAGGAAAACCACAACAGAAAGCCTCATTTTGGGGTGTGCTTGGCTTTTTGACTCAGCACTAAACGCTACAGACAAGGAAGCTGCTGCTCCTGACAGGACACTTTCAAAGCCTTTCCTCAGAGCTTCCAATGTGTGGCATCACCAAAGAAACTCGTTCAACCTAAAACTGGGATCTGATGCTGCTGGATCATCTTCTCCAGTGGAATTCAGGAGGCACAATAGAAAGTGAGAGGGAGCAGCTCCCTAGAGAAAATCCCCATCGCAGCCTGGCCAGGTCCCACGGCTGGGAGATGAGGAGGGGAGGATTTCTGCTCACTTTCACTCCTACAGCCAGGTGATTTTGTGCTGGATCTGGTGCTCGGTGGAGCTCCCAGCTCCTGAATTCAGTAAATTAAAAAATAAGAATGCTTTGCTGCTGGGTCTGTGAGATCAACCTGCCATGGTGAAAAGGAGGGAAGAATTCCAGGGCTGGTGAGCCATGGGATCAGCTCAGGAGTTCATCCTCACCCACTTCAGCACAGAGAAGGGCAAAGAACTCTCGTGTTCATCCCAATCTTTTAAAGCAAATTCCAATTTTTAGGAAACAACTGAAATATTTCAGAATTAACTCCTAAGTCTCTTCCACAAGGTTTAAAAAAAATAATTAGAGGGAAGAAGAGACAAGACAAGAGTGACCAAAAGCTCCTGAATTTCCACCCAGATCCTCAAGAATCACTTGGGCAGCAGCTTCCAAAGGCAATTTTACCCTTAAAACAACCGAAAGTTTTCTTTTCCAGAAGGAACGCGCTGATGCCCATTTGGCTGGAATGTAATGACAGCAATCAGGAGGAGGAGTGAAGCTGAACCTGGCTTTGGCAGGGAGAGAAGGAGCAGAGAAAGCTCCAGCTGGCACCACCCCAGCGTGGCTCAGCCAGCTCCCAAATAAACCTGCCTCCCAAAAAAACCCAGGCTGAACATCACTGAGTCCAAGAAAACTTTGGAGGAGGGGAAAAAAAAGCTGCCCAGCTCAAGCTCTCCTCATGTATTATGCAAATGCTGCCGAAGCATTTCTAATCTTGGAGGGGAAAATGAGTGTGCAGGGGAAAGCACTTCCTGTCCTTCCCCATGCCGTGGGACAGGGAACCAAACCTTATCACCCCTGGGCAGCAGTGACGTCAGCCTGGCTCCGGGGCTGCTCTTCCAGCTCCCTTTTCTCCAGGAGGAAAGTCCAGGGATGATTTAACAGCCTTTGTGTTCCTGCAGGAAAGCTGCGATTGCGTCAGCGCCGCTTTTCCTTCAGTGGCAAGTGGAATTTTCCAGAGGAAGTGGACTCGAGGAATGAGTGGAGCCATGTGCCAAGGCAGCTGTGAAGGGACCTGTAATTGCTGCACAATAAATTCCAGCAGAGTGCAAGCACGCAAGAACTCTTCCCGTCTTGGAGTAATGGAGAGGGACAACAGCTCTGGAAAGCCACCCACATGTGTCCAGGACAGGGAATGCTGGGCCTTGGAGCTGCTGCCCATTGATCCTGGTGAAATATTAGCAGGGAAAATGCTTTTCTCAAGCTGTTTCCATCTGAAGCTGAGTTATCAGTTGCTTTAAAAAAAAAAAAATAGGAAGGATTTCTTCAAAGCCTGATGGGGAGAGGCTTGGAAATTAAAGAGTGGAGATATAATCTGAACCTCCAGGATGAAATCATCCCAGCAGGGAGATAAAGCTATCTGAGATGGCATCTCCCCTAAGGGCTGAGCATTTGAAGCCTGGAGAGCCTCCTCTCCATGAGCAGGAGGCAGCCATCCTGCCCAGAATGTGCCAGTGATCCTGCCCTGCCTTGTTCCACTAAAATCCAGGCAGGGATCTCCCTGTAACTCCAGCTCTGAAATGCCACAGAAAATCACATTACTTGAGATCCACATCTGAGTCACTCACTGCCCTCCATCTTGATTTAGGGTTATGAAATTCTGCTGCTGCTGGTGGGGAAGTGGAGGCAGCAGCTCAGGAACCGTAAGGACCAACAGAAATTCCAGGCAGCAGGAATTTTTTGTGGAGAACTTGGAAAGCTTGGTTTGATCCACAGACTTTATCATCATGGAATCACAAAATTGTTTGGGTGGGAAGGGACAATAAAACTCATCCAGCCCCTCTGCAGGGACACCTTCCACCATCCCAGGGTGCTCCAAGTCCCATCCAACCTGGCCTGGGGCACTTCCAGGGATGAGGCAGCCACAGCTTCTCTGGGCAACCTCCATCCTCAAAGGGAAGAATTCCTTTCCAATATCCCATCTAATCTGGCAGTGGAAGCCATTCCCCGTGTCCTGTCCCTCCATCCCTTGTCCCCAGTCCCTCTCCAGCTCTCCTGGAGCCCCTTTAGGTCCTGGAAGGGGTTCTGAGCTCTTCCTGGAGCCTTTCCTTCTCCAAGCTGAACACTCCCAGCTCTCCCAGCCTGGCTCCAGAGCAGAGCTGTTCTTATCACCAACTTCCCCAAAGTCCTGGGAGCAGAAATGAAAGCAGAGCTGTCTAAGCAGGTTCCATGGCTCGGGGTGGCAGCTGCACCACGAAAAATGGGGATGTAAACAAGTTGTTATCGTGTTTATCACAGCACAGCTTCCATGCAGGGCACTGGATTGAGATTCCAAAGAACCTTGGATGTGTTCTGTATGTGAAAAGAAGGGAATTCCTTCTCTGAGCAGTCCTGGAACACCTGGAGTGTGCAGGAGCAGAGGTCCAGCTCCAGCTGGAGCAGATAAAACCCATCTCAGCCTGGGAAACTCAACAGCCTGGGGTCATTTGCTTCCCTTAATCCCCTGCACTCCTGGAAGCTGCCCAGGGACATGCAGACACCTGCAGAGCAAATCCATCCCCTGGATGGAGGCTTTCCCCCCTTCACTCAATTTTCATGGATACAAGACTAAATCAGGGCATTCCAGGCTTTTACCAATGCCCAACTCCAAAACCAGGAAGAGCACACAGCTGTCTGTCCTACCTGCTCTTCCTCCTGTGGCAGGACAAACGGGAACAAATGAAGGATCTCTTTTAGGAATTAACAGATTTCCACAGGGAAAACTAAGAGGATCCCAAATCCACCATTCTCCCACCTTTAAGCAGCAGGATGAGATGCCATCCCTAAGCCCTCCCAAAACTGACTGACAGCTATTTTCATTCAGAGCTTCTACACCCCAAAAATAGGGAACAAATCCAGCTGGCAGCACTGGGAGACTAGCAGAAGCTCTCAGGGAAGACAACAATGACCCAGGAACACTCAGAATTAGAGATTCTTCCAATAAAATGAGTTCAGTTGCTTTGTGGTGCACACACCACCATGAATCACTCCATTTGCATTCCCTTCTTTTTGCCACTCCTTTATCTAATCAAGCTCATTCCAACACTTTCTGACTTGCAGGCCCTGGATAACCTGCATTGATTCCAGAGCCTGGGTTATCCTGCTCATTAACGTGCTCAGAGATTAACAAAGTCAACTTGAACCAGCCTGAGAAAACAACACAAGGGTGAGCACGGCCGTGGGATCACGTAACCTTTTGTCCTGGAATCTGCAGCACCTCACACTCCAGGTGGCACCTCGGGAGCAGCTGGGAAGAAGCTCAGCGTTCCTTGTTGGAAAGGTTTTAGGAGGATTTATGATTTGTCCTTTCTGACTTTGCTGTCAGTTGTCTGAGTCCCCACTCACAGGGTTATTTTGGTTTTTAATGGCTGCCTAAGTGCTCTCCATTAATAGGTTTTAGTCCTGATGGAGGGAACTTCCTTCCAAAAAAAGTGTGGTGTGTGCGATAATGACAGGATGGTCTGTCAGCCTCTACTCCTTCCTGGCACCTTCGGAGCTGCTGTCACCTCCTGGGAACATCTCTGAGGACAAGAGTCCCCTCCTTCTCCTCATCCTACCTGGCACTGGTGTTCCATGGAATTTGGGCTCCATATCATGAGAATCCCAGAATCACTGAGGTTGGAAAAGACCTCCAAGGTCATCAAGTCCAACCTGTGACTGATCCCCACCCTGTGCCATGTCCTGTCCCTCCTTGGACACCTCCAGGGATGGGGACTCCACCATCTCCCTGGGCAGCCCATTCCAGTGCCCAATCATTTCTGCCATAAAGAAATTCCTGCTGATTCCAACCTGAGCCTCCCCAGGCACAGCTTGAAGCTTGTCTGGTCTTTGTGGGAGGAGCTTTTAGGTCAGAAGTCAGGACAAATTCCAAGATTGGAGATGACAATGTCTCACTCCAAGGTTCATTTTGCCATGCTGCTCCCCACCAGAACCCCCAGCATTCCTTGGAGAGGAAATCCAGGTGGGAAAGAAACTGATGTCCATCCCATGGACCTTCTTCCTCCTTGCTTGATCAACACCACCAAGCGCCACCCCAGCTGAGGGGGCAGCAAAATTGAGGTACCTTCTCTCTCTGGTGGGTCCAACCCCAGCCCTGCACAGACACCCCAACAACCCCACCCCGGGCATCCCCGGGAGTGGAGTCCAGACTCTCCTGGAGCTCTGGCAGCCTTGGGGCTGTGCCCATTCCCTGGGGAGCCTGGGCAGTGCCAGCACCCTCTGGGGGACGAACCTTTTCCTAATATCCAACCTAAACCTCCCTGGCACGGCTCCAGTCACACGCTGGGTGCTGTCCCTGTCACAGGGACATCAGTGCCAGCACTGCCCCTTGGGAATGATCTCCTGAATCTCCCTCAGTGCTTTGGGAATACAACCACCAACAGGCCCCACAACACTGGGTTGCTTCATGAGCTCCTGGAACAAACAGATTCCCTCAGATGCTGGTGGGATAAAGGCCTATGGCAACAACAGAAAGGATTAAAACAAATTATTTCAGTGTGTGGAGCTTCTGCCCCCAGCTAAGGGTCAGAACATCTTGCACTGCTCTAAGTTTCTTCAGAGGACATATTTCATGTCACTTCTTTATCCCTGAAAGGCTTTGCACAACAGGGAGCTCCACCGGCAAGACGGAGAGAAAAAGAAAGAATTTTGCACTCAGCAAAAATCAGGCCCAGCCTGGGGCATCAGAACTCGTTCTGGAGATGGGAGCAGGAGGACAGACAGCCAAGTTATCCCTCTAATTGATCATAAAGTGTCCTGGCTTGTCTGAGTGTTCGATGCCTGAGGAGGGAGGAGGAGGAGGGGGAGGAACGGTTTTACCAGCCGTACAATCTCAGATTTTAAACTTCTTGGAGTGCTCACCTTAAGCTTGGGGGAAAAAAAACTCAACCCAAAGCTTAAAACAGCAATTGCACATTCACAGAACCATGGAATGGTTTGGGCTGGAATGCATCTTAAAGCTCATCTCATTCTACCCCCTGCCATGGGCAGGGACACCTTCCACTAGCCCGGGGTGCTCCAGCCTGGCCTTGAACAGTTCCAGGGATCCAGGGGTAGCCACAGCTTCTCTGGGCAACCTGTGCCAGGACCTCCCCACCCTCACAGGGAATAATTTCTTCCCACAATCCAATCTAAACCTCCTCTCTGCCAGTTTGAATACATCTCCCCCTTGTCCTGTCACTCCGTGCTCTTGCTCAAATCCCTCTCTCTCTTTCTTGGCAGCTCCCTACAGGCACTGGAAGACAATTCTGTGAATTCCTTCAAAAAAGGCCAATCCATATGTGACAATCCCATTGGAGCCCAAACACCGCAGCCTCTTCTTTCCAAAGGTTCAAGGAGAAACACTTGTCCCTGAATGCATCAGGGTTTAAATCTTTGTTAAATTCTATTCCTCCTCAGCTCCATCACCCAGCAATGTGGGAACAACTGCGGCTTCTCCACATTTTTAGTCTTGAACTCCTCTGTTGTTCAGAGATGAGGTTAAACCTTCCTGCTTTCAGCAGAATGGAAAGGCAGTTTGTTCCTGTATTCCTGGGTGTTTGCTGTTTGGGTTCTCTCTCAGCCCTTGATTCTGTAGGTCCTGGCTTGTTCCTTCCTCCAGCTCCTGCCGGAGTGACCGGCATGGACCTGGAATTACCGATATCCTCAGCTCTGTCTTGGGCAAAACTCAGCGCTGCTTGCACAACCCCTGTGGAGGAGTTCTGCAAGTTCTCTGGAGGAGTTCTCCAAGTTCTCTGGAGGAGCTCTCCAAGTTCTCTGGAGGAGCTCTCCAAGTTCTCTGGAGGAGCTCTCCCAGCTCATTAGCGGCAGGGCCGCGTGGGCCCTGGAAGTGGAAGGAATGTTAACGGGCAGCCGTGGCGTGAGCCAGCCCAGAGAGGCTGGACCTGCCAAAAGCTGGGATCCAGCAATTAGGGAAAGCCCAGAGTCTATAAATAGAGCCCCAGGTGTGCGCTGTGGCACTGCTGTGCATCCTGCTTCCCAGGAAGCACGGAGCAATCCCAGGTTTGACACGTTCAACGAGCTCAGGAGCTGCTCAATCCCAGGATGCCAAAGCTGCCCCACTGGAACCTGGCACAGAAGAATCTGGAGAAAAGGTGAGACGGCTCGAGCCGCTGCACTGCCATGAGGAAGTTGGGAGCTGGTCACAAAGTGACGTGGGACACAGGCCAGGGCCAGGTCACAGCACGAGTGTGACGGGGACTCCTGGGGAAACGCCAAGTGACGGATGAGGGATGGGGCCTCCAAGGGAGAAGCTGGAATTACGCTTTCACTTGTTAAAAAGCTTTTTCAAGACTTCTTTCTGCAGGTTTGTTTTCTCCACCAGACACCTGCAGAGCTTTGGGATGGGGTCATGTTGACATGGATGCCCACCATGGGAACTGAAATCCCATGGCAGGGGACGGGATGGGCTTTAGGGTCCCTTCCAACGTGGGCAACCTGTGCCAGGGCCTCCTCACCCTCACAGGGAAGAATTCCTTCCCAATATCCCACCTAACCCTGCACTCCTTTGAATTTAAGGCCATTCCCTCTTGCCCTGTCACTCCATGCCCTTTGAAAAGTCTCTCTCTCTGTAGCAGACTTCAAACAAAAAAAGAAAACAGGTGCATCAGAAACTATTTCTGAATGACCAAGGCTCATCTCAAGGAGCCTGTTTTGGAGACACAAGAGGCATCCCCAGCTCTCTTGTGCCAGAGGGAAGCAGGGAATGTGTATCCCCTGAATGCTGTCCATCCCATCTCTGGGCTCTCACGTGGTTTCATGGAATGAGATGGATCCAAGATTGGTGAGCACGGCCACTGCTCCTAACCAGCACCCTTTTGGGCAGCACTGGCAGCCCAAACTCTCCCAACAAAGCCCTACCCCAGGACTCCAGGAGTGCCAAGGGAAGGAGCAGCCAGCAGGCTCATCCTTGGGTCACAGTGACTGTCACTGACTCATGACCTCGAGCTGCCAAGCAGGTGACATCACTTTCATTGACATCATCTCCATCACATGGGTCTGGACAAGATCTGTCCCATCACCAAGCCAAGGAGAGCACAAACCACCGGGCAACGTGGTAATTAAGGTGCACGAATCGTGGTTGTGAAGATTATAATTAAACGGAACGTGTAATTATGGTATTCCTATAACTGCTCTGGAGCTGCTGTTGCTCCTCCAGACCGTTCTGAAACTGTCACTTCCTCTTGGGAAAGAGGGTCAAAAATCAGCTAACCTTTCAGTAATGCAGATAAAAATTCTGGGTTGGATTCAGGACTAAGCCCTGCTCCCACCTGAAACCACCTGATTCCACGTGGAGCCTCATTCCTGGCATTCTTAGCCCTGCTCTTCACTGATCCAACTCTTCCTCATGCCCATCGTGTTTCACGCCTTCCTCCAGTGCAGAGGAACAGCACAGACACCAAGCAGCAGGAGAAGCTCCAATAAATCTTGGGAAACAGCTTCCCTGCACTTCTCTGTGCCCCACACACCCCCGTGTGTCCCCAGGGTGCTCCACACGCTGTGGGAGTCTCCGTCTGCCACTTTTCCCAAGAAACTGTTCATCAGTTTTCCTGGAGATCCCAAAATCATGGAATGGGTTGGGTTGAGAAGGACATTGAAGTCATCTCACTTCACCCCACTGCCATGGGCAGGGACATTCCACTAGAGCAGGTTGCTCCAAGATGTCCCTCTGCAAAAAATGTGATACTTTTCCATTATTCTGAACCAAACGAGGTTGTGACATCAGAGCTTCCATTCCACTGGGATATTTACCCAGTTCTTTACAAATGTGCCTCAGCCAGAGGAGGCTGGGAAGGCAGGATACATAAATCATTGACAGAGGAACAAAACAGGAATCACGTTCCTGCACTTTCAGTCTATCTGGTTCCATTTTCTCTTTCATACAGGTCACAACTACAATTTCCACAAACAATGGGTGGTCAGAGGAAACAAACCTGACTTCATGCTGCAATTCCACTGAGCAGACTCATTCCAAGGACAATTCCTTTACTTTTTTGAGTTGTACTTAAATCTCCAGACACTTTCGCTATCCACAAACTCCCAAAGCAGCCCTGGTTCTTGTGACAGACATTTCTCAAGGCCTCAAAAGGAGTCACCACAGGCCTCCCAGGGACCCCACCTGCAGGAGTCCCTCATCCTCCCAAAACCTCTCCAGCCTGAAGGGAAGAGGGAGGAGCCGACCATCTCCACACCAAAGGACCCTCCTGCTTTCAGGGTCAGGTTATGCACTCTCATTGTCACCGATGCTTTAGCTCCACTTAGTGGCCACAAGGCTCATGAACTACTACTGTCCTCAGCAGTTACACCCACCCGGATCCTCACTCCCATCAGTCACCACCCAATCCCAGCACGCACTTACCTGGGGAGCAGCGGGGACCGGGGCTTTGTCTTGTCCTTGTCCTTGTCGCGCTCCCGCTCCCTGTCGCGGTCGCGGTCCCTGTCGCGGTCCCTGTGCTGCCTGTCCTTCTCGTCCCTCTTCACTCGTTCCCGCTCCCGTTCCCACTCTTCCTTCCGCCGCTGCCGCTCCTTGTCGCGCTCCCGTTCCCGCTCCCGTTCGCGCTCCCGCTGCCGCCGCTCCCGCTCCCGCTCTCGCTCCCGCTCCCGTTCCCGCTCCCGCTGTCTGGTCTCTCTTTCCCTTTCCCGTTCTCGCTCTCTTTCCTTGAAAAAAAATGACAGAGAACCCACGGTGATGCTGTGGGAGCAGCTCCCAGCAAAGCCTGGCGGGCCTAGGAATGCCAGGAATTACATCCGCCCTCCCTCAGCAAAGGATTGAGATCAATAATCTGCAAACCAATGACATGGAGACCAATGATCTGGAGATCAATGGTAGATCAACAACCTGGAGATCAATGATAGATCAACGATCTGGAGATCAATGATAGATCAACGATCTGGAGATCAATGATAGATCAACAATCTGGAGATCAACAATTTGCATCCTGCTGAGCAGAACCTGGATACAAACCCAGCATCACATCCCACACAACTCTTGTTTTCAAAAGGCAACACTTGGATTAATTTGGTTTATGAAGCTCATTAAATAAATGTATTGATGTTTACAAGTATTTTCTCTTGTTGCTGATCATTTCTATAACCAGATAATTAACTTTGCAAATGACCACCAGGAAAATAATTGGTGATGTGTGGCCACAGTGAGGCCCAAGCTCCTGTCCTGCAGAAAACAAGGATTTAGAGCAAAGGAAAAGGTACACTTGAAAGGATTTGATGGAAAGCACTGAAAAGCTCCCCCCTGAGCAGGACTGGTTGGTTTGGTCACTGCTCCAGAGGCACAAAGTTTGCATGAGGGGAAAGGAAGAGCAGGGAAAGGGTTCAGAGCCTTGTTGTAATCCAGATCCACTCCTGGTGTACCACCCACAACTCCTGGGATTTCACCACCTGGCTGCTGCCGCCCTGTGCCTCAATCCTGACATCTGCAGTCAGGCTGGAGCCTCTGCTGCTACACAGAGCACACCTGCCCAAATCTAATCCTCTCCTTCCCAGGAATTAACAAGGAACCCTTTCCTCCACCAGGATCTTTCCTGGAAACTCCCTCCCTCTCCAAGATGTCCAACGATGGGCAAGCGCTGCTCAACTGCTACACTGAGGAGCAGCCAAGGAGCATGAGCAGGAACCACCTTCCTGCCTCAGACATGGAATTGTTACAGTTGGAAAAGACCTTTAGATCGTCAAGTGCAACCCTCAGCCAGCACCATCACCAAGGTCACCCCTGACCATGTCCTCAGGTGCCACATCCACAGGTTTTCTGAACACTTCCAGGGGTGAGGACTCCACCACTTTCCTGGGCAGTTTTTTTCAATGCTTTACACCCTTTCCATGGAAGAATTTTCCTAAAATCCAATCTAATCCTCTCCTGGTGCAACTTGAGGCCATTCCCTCTCCTCCTGTCCCTGTTCCCTGGAGCACAGCCCAACCCTCCCGGCCGTCCCCTCCTGTCAGGAGCTGTGCAGAGCCAGGAGGTCCCACCTGAGCCTCCTTTGCTCCAGGCTGAGCCCCCTCAGGATTCTCCAGCCCCTTCCCAGCTCCGTTCCCTTCCCTGGACACGCTCCAGCCCCTCCAGGTCTGTCTTGGAGGAGACCAAACCTGACCAGAACCCCAGGTGTGACCTCAGCTGTGCCCAGCACAGGGGACAGTCCCTGCCCTGGGGCTGTGGCCATGCCAGGGCTGGTGCCAGCCAGGTGCCAGTGGCCTTCTCAACCAGCACTCCTGGTCCTCTTCCATCAGGCAGCTTCCCAGCCTCACTCCCCAGCCTGGAACACTGCTTTTGCACTCACGGTGCTGGAACAGAACATCCTCCATCCCCTCACCTTCAGCATACTCTGTGCTGGAATTAAGCCAAGATTGAACTACTTGAAAACTCCTGTTTCAAGCACTGCCCTGGAACTGTGCCAAGGCCCAGAAGAACCTGGAAGAAAGTCAGGAAGGAAAAGGGGGAAGGGGGAAGTTCCTTACTTACTCTGTAGTTACGGTAGGGGTCGGGGTCTGTGTACTGAACCCTGAAATTCTCATACTGCCCACCACGCCAGAAGCGCTCTATTTCATAGTCATAATAGGGATCTGCATAGGGATCAAGCCTACAATGAAAAACAGGGAATGTTAGAGAGGGAAAAGGCACCTTGGCACCACAGAAACTGTGTGTGCTAGGTCAGCTCAGCCACTGTGACAAGAAAACCACGTTCAATGCAGCAGGGCTGTGCAGAGATGTTTATTTTCTACACAGCCCAACCAGACAAGTCTTTAAGTGAGGCTTATCAGAGAAAAGCACAAACCTTTCTTGATAAACACCAAAAAAAGAGCTACCAAAAACTCAGCCTTCAAATCAACGTGGTGCACACGCAGAAAGTGCTTTTGAGAGCCCCTTCCAGTGCCTGCAAAGGGAGCAGGACATGCTCTGCCTCATTGATTGAGAGCTGGGATTTCTGCCCATGCACCCACAGCTCATCCCAAACTCCTTCAGGAGAGGAAGGGATGGAGACCCCCCCAGTTCCCTGCCCCTGGAGTGGTGGCTGCCACCAGTGCCACCAGTACAGGACAGGTGCTGGTGCTGAGCTTTCCACAGGGAGCAGTGGAGCTTTCGGGACAGGTCAGCAACACTCTGCAGCTGGAATTACCCCCTGGAATGAAGGCACCAGTTCTGCAGCTGATATTCTCCAGTGGGAATCAGCTGCTGGCCCAGCCATGGACTGGTGAGCACGTGGCACACACAAAACTGCAGAACGAAGGATTTTTGGGGAGGAGGAGGATTGAAACCCCACCCTCCTTAAAGCTGCTTCCTCCATTTCCTGATTTCTATTAACACTGTTTGATGGTTTTAATTCCCCAACTCAACAACATCCAACCACCTGGAGTGCAAATACCAGATCCACTGTGAGGATGAGGAGGGGGTACAGGGAATAACAAACTTCCAGGGCCACAGAGGAGTCGGTGGCACAGCTAAGATTATACAGCAAGTGGTCCCAAATTCCAGATTATCCAAAATGAGGATCTGATTTCTCAAAAAAAAACCTAATGAAGGGGCCGCTTTTTGAATTTTAAAAGTGCCAAATAACCAGGTTAAGATAAAGGTGCTGCCCTGTGAGTGGTACCTGTATTTCTTTCAGTGCTTTTAAATAATTTAGGATTTCTCTTTTGGACTGAAGCAATAAGCCAAGGGAAGGACAACTAGGATTTGGGATGCAACAAACTCCTGATGCCAACCCCAAACCAGCCTGGATTCAGTGACATCAGGTGTTCAAAGAGACAGGAAAACATCTCAAGCCATGCCAGAAAGGAAACTCTACTTTTTCACACAGCCTCAAGCCCAAATTTCCCCTTTCTATAATACTGGTGGAGGTTTTTTAATTTCAAAAAGGATCACTGCTGTGTGTTTGGGTAATTCAGTGCTTATATCATTAGAAAACAATTGGTACCACCCCAAAAATAGTCCAATATATCCACTGAGTCAGATGCTGAGGGGACAGCAGTCAGTCTGTGGCCTCGGAAGTCGGAGGAAGTGCAATGGAAAAAAAGGCAAAGGAAAATTTTCTTACAGTTGTAACAGTACTGGAATCAAAGACCTGCTTACCCATAGTTAATGTTTTCTTTGATGTCCACCTCCCTATAGTTATTCAAAAAAGAAAAAGGGATTCATGAACTACTGAGACAACTCCACATGTCACAAGACAGTGCTGAAAGCATTTTCCACATCCCAGCTGCACTTCCAGTGCTCAGTTGGCTGCAAGGTGTCCAACTGGGCAACAAACTGTGTGTGGGGAGGAGAAAAATCTGCATTTTCTAGAGCTTACAGCAGCAGATTTGTAACTTTTCCCTTCACACACAGTGAAGATATTTTAATGTCACAGCTTGCTCACACAGCCTTCAAATTTCAGGAATTCCAGCTGTTGGATGAGTTTTGTTTAACACTGGTTATGTGCAATACATTTTTTTCTGGACTGTAGGAAAACCAGGCCTGTTCTTAACAGTTCCTACGACAGAGAGGCCCAAAATGCTTCTGGTGCATTTCACAGGGCAGTCATAAAATGAAGATAATGGATGAACAGCCCCCAGAACACTGGGGGTAAACCTCAGATGCCTCTGAGAGGAACACAAGGCCAAGATCCAGAGCTAATTAAACTCAGGAAAATATTAATACTTTAGAAATTTATTTTCCTTCAGAACTGAGGACAGAGGTTTTTTGGTGGGTTTTTTTTTTTTTTTTTTTTTTTTTTTTTAATTAGGGAAGGGAATTGCACTCCAGAGCAAATCAAAGAATATTGAACAAAAGCTTAATCTACTCCTTTTCAGAGGTTTTTTGGTAATTCATCCATTCTAAAATATACAGAACTAAGCATTGCAAACCCTCTGGGAGTGGAAATATTTCCATAATCTGTCCATGTAGGAAGAACAGAGGATGCACGAGCAAGGAGAGACAAATCCACCTGTACTCCTGCAGAATCCAAGCCTCTTTCCCAAACATTCTCTTCCCATCCCTTTTCTTGGCTCGAGAACTACCAAGCAATTTCCCAGGGCTGGGTCTGAGGTCTCCAACACTTTCAATTTTACCTTAAAACCCCAATCACCTGAACACTTAAATTTAGGGTGCTTGTTGTGGCCAGGTACCAGCTTTGTTTCTCCCAGTGCCCAGTTTAACTGGGACCAGTCCAGGTGTTTGTCAAACCAGTTCTGCACCAGTGCAAAGAAGCCCCAGCTGGGGCCATCAGCTCCTGCACACTGAACACGCTCCAACTTCACAGCCTCACCTGGATTGCTTTTAAATTCTCATGGCTGGGATAAGAAAAATAAAAAAAAAAAAGAGGGAAAAAAAGCTGGAAGAACACACTGGTGTGAGGGAGGCAATGCAGAGCTGGAGAGAGCCCAGGAGGGAGCAGAACTCCAAGGAGATTGGAGCAGGAAGGGTTCAAGGAGACTGGGAAGGGAGGTGGGGTTGAGCCGGAGCGAGCGGAGGCGGCTCAAGTGTTTAACCTCCCGCTCCATGGGAGCTGTTCCCCGTTTGGAGGTGACATCCCCCAGTCTGGAGGGACAGGGAGCCCCAGGCAGGCTCCCTGCACTGCACTCCCACCCAGCTGTTATCCCTGGAGCACCCCAGGGGTGTTTCTTACGCGGGGTCCCGGACGTCTCTGGTGATGCGGTAATTCCAGTCCCGGAAAAACTCGTTCTCCTTGTCGAACTCCCGCTCGTCCTCCCCGATGGTCACTGTGAACCTCTTCTCCTCAAAGTCAGGCTCCTGCTCTTTCCTCATAGTTGCTTTTTTTAATACCTTTTTAAAGAGAACAAAATTTTTTAATACCTTTTTAATGCCTTGTTTTAATATATATCTATTTTTTAATATGTTTTTAAAGACCACAAAAACAGCGTGAGAAGGTTCCTGGGGCAGGGAGAAATTGGAATATTAAAAATCCTGCTCTCAGGAGATTTCCTGCAGCCAGAGCACCATCTTCCTTCAGAATGTGCAGGATACTGGACTTTTCCTGATTAATTCCCTGTTCCACCAGCTCAGAACAGCAGGAAACAGAAGTTTCCCCCGTGCAGTGATCACAAACTGGAGAAACAGGTACTGAAGGGAGGGAAATTGGATCAGCTTAAAGCTTTGCTTTGTGGAGGGATGGACTTGAGCAACAGAAATTCTCACTATTTCTTAAATATAAACCCCCCCCCAACCTGGATTTGAGCTCCTCTTGGCTGTCTAACAATTGTGATGTACAAAAAAACCCATACTGAATAGATTAAAAGGGAAAAGGAACAGAGAAAGAGCAAGACACTCGTGCTCCAAAAGGAGCCTTTCCAGTGGATTTAGGAGGCAGCAATTCCCTGAGGAAGGAATTTACCTCTTTAGCATGCCGCAGTCCCCTCTCCCAGGCACTTTCTGTTGGAGGGTCTGGAGGAGGTGGAGGTAAGATTTCATCAACCACTGGGCCTCCCTGTTGGAAAGGTGAGGAGAGCAGGAGAAGACACTGGAGTTAGTTTTAAACAGCAAAGCTGTGCTTTGTAAAGCTACTCAGAGTTACTCCAGACGTGCCTCAGCTGCACTAAGCTGGGAAACCATGGAAAATTACCCCCCTCTACTGGCAACTCCACGAGCTCCACTTAAAAATCACGTCTCCAGCTGCTGAGGTATTAGGTCAAATAAAGAGGAGGAAAATCCTGGGATCGTGGAATGGTTTGGTTTGGAAGGGACCTTGAAGCTCATCTGGTTCCAGTGGAAGGGACACTTTCCACCAGACCAGGCTCTCCAAAAGCCCACTTGGAACACTTGCAGCGATGGGGAGGGTGGTGCAGGAGCCATAAGGGGCCAGAAGAGATTCCATACCCAGGGGTTGGCTGGCATCAGCGGGTGAGGGCCGATGGGAGGGGCACCGTTGGGGGAGAAGGGCTCAGGTTTGGAGATCAAGGAGTAATTTCCCTTGTCGTTCACTCCGGGGTGGATGAAGCGACAGTTCATGCCCCAGGTGCAGTGCCCTGTGGGAACACACAGCTGTTAGATCCCTGCTTCCACCAGCAAGCAGCACTTCAGCCCCCCAGCCACCAAAAACCCCACCAAGCATTTAAAACCCTTGAAGGAGTAACGCTGTTGGAGGTGCTTGACTTTTCTCCTCTCCGGCTTGGGTGGGATTTACCTGTTTTCACACACGTGGCGAGAGATTTGGCACTCTCCGCCTGCCAGAGGGGACAAACAGGTCCAGACACAGATGGATCAATGTACCAGAACCTTATTCCAGTGGGGAGAAGGGAGAGAGGGAGAGCTGGACACACACTGTTAATTAAATGTAGGAATAAGCCTATGAGATCCTCATTTGTTAATGACAATTCCAATCAGGAGCTTTGCCTTTCACAGGAAACCTGAGGGCAAAGCAAGCACCACAGTGCATCCCAAACAAACAGTGGTGAGGCAGGGAGCAGAATCATGGAATGGTTTGGGCTGGAAGGGCTTTAAAGCCCATCCAGTTCCAATCCCAACACCTTCCACTATCCCAAATTGCTCCAAGCCCTCTCCAGCCTGGCCTTGGACCCTTCCAGGGATGGGACAGCCACAACACCTGTGTTTTATTCCAAAAACCCCTGGAAGTGTCCCTTTATTTACCCTCCTCCAGGCCCACCACGCTGAGGGCAAAGCCCTTTTTGTGTAGTGGCTCCATGAAAACTCAGCTTTGGCCACCAACAAACAGCAAGATGATGCTGAGGACGCCTGGGGCAGAATTTATCATGTAACAGCAGCTTAATGGAGAATAAAAATCCCCAAAGAGAACCAACTGCAGCAGCTTTGGCTCCTCCCACACCCCAGAGTGTGGTTACCTTTCATGAAGAAGCGGCAGGTGGGCCGTGGCCTCACCTTCCTGTCGTTGGGGTCTTTAACTTCCCCTTCTTCCAAGTCATCATCCTGGAACAGACACACAAAGCTGACATTTCATGTGGGGCGTGCCCTGCAGGGCCTGGCATTTCCCAGTCTGCTCAAACACCAGGCACTGAGAGCCACCGTGGGGCAAAAACATGGGAGAAAAACAAGGTCAGGTTCCAGGAATGCCCCAGAGCACCCGCACAAGGTGAAGACAGAAGATTCCAGGTGGCTGTAAAAGCACCTTCCACTGCCCCAGGCTGCTCCAAACCCCGTCCAGCCTGGCCTTGGGCACTGCCAGGGATCTGGGAGCAGCCACAGCTTCTGTGGGTACCCTGTGCCAGGGCCTCACACCCTCACAGGAAGGATTTCTTCCCAATATCCAAGCAAACCCTGCCAGTTCCACCTCGTTCTACCACTCCATACCCTTGTCCAAAGTCCCTCTCCAGGGACAATCTCACAAATGAACTTTTCAGCATAAATCCAACAGATTTCATCAAGTCATCTCCACCTTCCCTTCTACTCCTCAGATCCACACTGGAGTTGGGAACCAGCTCAGACAAAACTCTGCCTCATCCCCAGGGACTGCAACCCCAGGAATAAATTCTGGTAGCTGGAGGTTGCTCCAAGATTAAGAAATAACAGCCATGAAACACCTCCGGAAGAAAAGTTCTTGGAACTTTCAAGTACCAGCATTTTCTCCTTTCTCCAAGGAGAAAAAAAAAACAACCCTTCCCCAGCTTTGTCAGGCTGCACTTGGAAAGCCAAAAGGAGCTGAAAGGAGCTGGGGATGCAGGAGGCAAAGGTACAATGACCAGAGAGGTGTCACAGGTATCTGGCCAGGAAATCAGGATTTTATCCTAAAGCACAGCCTGGTTTTCCCTCTCTGCCTCCATTTCACTGTTTTCAGCACGTGAAACACGGTGAAGAGGGAGCACCTGGATGGGCCTTCCCTCTGCCTGGCAACAGCTGTTCACTCGGTGGAAAACTGAGGAAAATTCTCTCCTTTGATCCAGTGAGCAGCTGGGAAGAAGGAAAAAGCCATCCCTCGGCTGCAGACAAACCCAGGAGCACAGAGAGGAGGGTGAAGAGCCTCTCCTGCTGCATTCCTGAGCCAGCCAGGGACAGAGAGCTCCCCTCAACAGCAAGGGATTTAAAAGCCTGCACTTATATTCCAATTAAAATTTGCATTAATATTCCCCTCCCTCCACGCCACGAGGCCGAAAGCAGAAGAAAATGCAGAGCTTGAAGTTTTCCCCAAAGCTGGGGCTGGCTTTCAATGCTGCATGAATGGGAGAACCAGCTCCACTCTGCTGCTTTCAAAAGAGCTGTGTGAAGTCTGGAACAAAAGGGGAAGTATTTATTTCTGGGAGGTCTCCTTGGAATCAGGCAGCTGAGAATGCTGTTATGAGTTAATGTATGAAAACCAGGGTACAGATTCATCTCCTGCTTTGTGAGGAGAGCTCCCAAGAATGCCTCGGGCTCCAAAGGGCAGCATTCATATTTTAATCAAGGAGCAGGCATGGAGTGAGGACTCCAGGAATTTTTTTTCTGCCCATAATGTACTGGGATTCCTTCTAAGTGATTCAGGAATACACAAAACCTCTGGAAAACACGTGTTGAACAAAATCACCTGCCAGGATGGGCATGAGGGAGAAAAACTATGTCATTTTAGAAAGCAATTAAACTTGTCAATGAATTGTGAAGAGTAAAAACCACAGTGAGGCTCCAGGAGCTTCCCAGGGTCCTGTGGCCAGGTCAGACCCACAGGAATGGGGCCTGGAAGGACAGAGGATCTCCCCTGCTCAGCGAGGAGCCCCAGCAGTGACCCCACCCCACTCCAGTGCTTCCCTGCATGTCCCCAGGACACTCCCACAGCCCAGCCCAGCTGTGCAGCTGGAATTCTGGAATGGGGAGCCAGCCCAGGTGCTCTGCACCAGCAATTTCTCTCACACTCCCACCACTGGGATGCAATTCCAGGAGCCCACGGGAGGGGTTTTACTGGAATTACTCTGCCCTGTTTTCTTCATAGAAAAGGAGGAAATTGCTGTCAAGCTGCACAAAACAGATGCTTGCTCTGCAGAGCTCCCTGCTGAACACAACCACGGCTGAAGGTGAGATTTTCCCTAATCCCCACTTGCAACTAAACCCCACTTTTGATTTTTCTGAATATCTTGGTTGGTTCAGGGCTGTGAAACACTGCACATCCCTGACGCCACCCCCAAACCATGCCTTGGGTATTTTCCAGAAATCCCATCACCTTCCATTCCCTTTCTATGCATCCAGATGCTGCTGGGGCCCCAGGAACAGCTCAGGATCAGGGTTTGAGCAGCACTACCACCCCCCAGCACCAGCCCTCAATCTGAACAGCTCCTGGACACCCAATCCATGGGATTTGCTGTCAGCATCATGCCCAAGTCCCCCTGGAGCTCAGGCAGGGCAGTTTCCTACAGCACTGCAGTCTCCCCACACTGAGAGGGAACAAAGCTCATTTTGATGGCTCTGGCACGAAGTTTTGGTTCAGCACAGGGAAACCCCTGAGATCAGGGCTTGCTCCATGCTCTGGCCTTACCTCCAGGGAAAAAGGTTCCCTGCACACCAGGGATGTGGATATTCCCACCAGGAGGAGGAAGGAATTGCAGTGGGAGAAGCAACCAGCTCTGAACCACCCCAGGGCTCTGCCCACCTCTTACTTACATCAATTTCTCCATCATCAATTTCCCCATCATCCTCTTCTTTCTTCTTCTCCTTGAGGGGATCCTGCCCATCCTTCTCATCATCACTTTTGCTGCTGGATTTCTTCTCATCTTCAGGGGCATCATCTCCTTTCTCCTCTTCCTCATCATCCTCCCCAGCAGCTTTCTCCCCGTCCTCCTCTGCAGCAGCAGCACTGGGTTCCTCGGGAACCTCCTCATCATAGTCCAGCTCGTGCTCATCCAGCTCCCTGGTGACAGAGGACACTTCCAGGTCGTTTGTCCTGTCTTCCTCCTCCCCCTTGTGGGGCCGGGGGCTCTTCAGCTCCACGCTCTGCTCGTTGGTGTCCGATTCCTGCGACTTGGCCTCGCTCAGCCGATCCTCCTCGTCAGAGTGGTTCTCCTCCTCGCCCCGGCTCAGGGCCCTGCCTGCCTCCTCCTCCTCGCCCAGGAGGCTCCCCTGGCCACCCTCCCCATCGAGTTCCCGCTCTGAGCCGCTCTCCTTCAGGACCTCCTCATCAGAAAGCTGCTGGTCCTCTTCCTCAGGAGAGCAGGGGTTTCGCTCCGGGCTGTCGGAAACGTCCATCAGTCCCCGAGAGTCTGCAGGGCAGAGAACAGCTCTGGTTATGGGCAGCAAACTGGGCAAGCAGGGAAGCCTCACCCTGAGGGGACTCATTCTCCTGTGCTTTGCTTCCTAAGGAAAGGTTCTTGGACCAGCTGGAAAGCCAGGCTGGAAGGGGCCCTGAGGAACCCAATCCAGTGAGGGGCATCCCCGCCCGTGGAAGGGGTTTGGAGGGAGAGGAGCTGTAAGGTCCCTTCCAACCCAAACCATTCTGGGATGCCATAAATTCAGGAATATGGCTTCCCATAGATCCTTCAAGAGGGAAATTCAGAGTTTAAACTGCACAAAGAACTGATTCCAATATTGTCCCAGACTGGAGTGTGCTGCTCTTCACAGACAATGACAGAGCTTGAGGTTGGAATTTCATAGAGCCCCAGATCGGTCTGGGTTGGAAGGGACCATAAAGATCCCATTCCACCCCTGCCATGGCAGGGACACCTTCCACTAGCCCAGGGTGCTCCAAACCTTGTCCAGCCTGGCCTTGAGCACTTCCAGGGATCCAGGGGCAGCCCCAGCTGCTCTGGGCAGCCGTGCCAGGGCCTGCCCACCCTCTCAGGGAACAATTCCTTCCCAGTATCCCACTTATCCCTGCACTCCTTCAGCCTGAGGCCATTCCCTGTGTCCTGTCCCTCCATCCCGTGTCCAAAGCCCTTCTCCATCTTTCCTGCAGCTCCTCCGGGCCCTGCAAGGCCACACTGAGGTCACCCCAAGGCTTCTCCTGTGCAGGTGAACAATCCCAGCTGTGCCAGCCTTTCCTCCCAGCAGAGCTGCTCCATCCTCTGCTCCTCCTGGTGCCTCCTCTGGGCTCTCCCCAGCAGCTCCAGCTCCTCCCTGTGCTGGGCCAGGGCTGGGGCAGGTGGGGTCTCACCTGAGGGGGCAGAACCCTCAGTAAAGAGCCCAAAATTCCTTCAAAGCAGCAGATCCAGCTGCCTGCACGGAGACCTTCCTGGAAGATGTCTAAACATGTGCTGGGTGGAAGTTCAACATCCTATGTCTGTCGAGAATAAAGCCAATAAACACAACAGAAAATGGCAGGGTGCAAAGCAGGGAAAAAAAACCTGGGCCATACATTAATTTATTTTACTCCAGAAACAAAAATCCCATAAATTATAGAAATGCCTGACTGGAACTGGCTGAGCTGACTGGGTGACATCCACACAAAAGCTCTGAATACCCTTAAAAAAAGCCACAGAATTAGAAATCATCTTCATTTTAATGTGTCCCATGTTTTACTCCAGCTGTTCCCTGCCAGTTCATTTAGTGCTGCCACAAAACCATGGCATTAGTGAGCAGAGTTTCACCTGTTATTTTTAAAACCCTTGGAGCAGAAATGCTACACATGTCAGACTCTGGTTGCTCCTTGAAACACACCCAGCAATCCATCACGAAACCAGAGTTTAGTAATCTTTTATTAAGCTGCTATTTCACCTTTTCCTGACACCTTTCCCTGTTTGTCCAACTGGTTTTGCACAGGAAAGGTGATTTCCCATCAAAAAGCCACACAGACACACCAAACACTGCCCCAAGTAAAGCAAACTGAGCCTTCCCAGCACCTGAACCCCCAAAATCTTTTGGTAATGAACAGAATTTGCTGCAAACTCCCAAGATCAATGTCCCACTCCAGAAAATGCTGCTCCTTATACTGTGGGAGGTCCGCAGAGGAGTTAAAACCAGAAAATAAATTCAAACCACTCCCAGAAGGACCTTCAGCTGTATTTTAGGACTGACTGTGCTCTCCCCAAGCCCTCAGAGCCCTGCTGCTATCAGTTAATTGATCAACACGAGATGATCTCAACATCAGCAGGGCCCAGAGCAGCAGAAAATCCACATTTTGAGCTTCCTCCCAGCTCCTCTTCTTCCTCTGCACACTGAAGTTGGTTCTGGCTCACCAGCATGGCTCTGATTTCCCTGACAAGGTCAAACCCAAACGAAAACCCAAATGAAGTTGCCTCCTGGTGACGACAGCTCTGAGCACGTCCCCAGGATGGAGGTGAAGCAAATTATCTCCTTATTGAGCACATCAAGCCTGATGCTGAGCTCATAAATTCCTGCACAAATTATTATTGGCTCCAAGAGCCAGATCAGAGTGGGGATTTTAATTGCCCAAGTGCCTGAGAAGTGACTTTGTGTGAACACAAAGGTCAGCCCAGGGAGGCCACCAGAAATATCAAATGTGCCAGGGGCACGTGGACTCAGGAAATTTGTTTTCTGTTCTCTTGCAAATAAGCAGCACCAAAAAAAAATAATTAAAAAAAGGTATTTAAGTGAAGCAAATGGCTTTTTGTGTTTGACATGGAGACCTTTAGAGGGATGGGAAGAAACAAATATGTTCTGATGGTGAGGAATATAAAACACTGAAATACAAAACACTGACCTGCACAGCAGCTTTCATAAAATCCAGAGCATCCAGTAGTTGTAATAATTTCCTATTAATTTCCATCAGCAGAAATGATAAGAAACACAATAAATGATGGCCCAAGTGAGAAGGGTTCACAAAATCCAGGCAGGGAGGGTTTTTTGGGGTGTATTTCCTTGGATTCAGGGATTGGGCTGCTGCTCCAAGACTCCCCAAAACCAACAAAGCAGATTTTGGCAGCAATCTTACCCTGCGTGGAAATGTCTCAAAGCAAAACCCAGATGTCCAAAGGTAAAATCAGCAGCAGGAAAAAAAACTGGGAGTTGGAAATTAAAAGGAAAACTGCCTGATGATGGAAGAGGACAGCAAGTTTAATTCCAGTTTTAAGGGTTGTCTTAAAATAATCTGCAAATCAATTTATTCCAAATCTTTGGAATTCTAGGAGGTTTTTTTTTTTTTTTTTGAGATTTTTTTTTTAAACTGCAAATCACAATTTACCCCAAATCTCTGGAATTCTATGAGGGTTTTTTTTTTTGAGATTTTTTTTTTAAACTGCAAATCACAATTTACCCCAAATCTCTGGAATTGTGAGAGGTTTTTCTGGAGAGGTCTTTTTAATCTGAAAATCACAATTTATCCCAAATCTCTGAAATCTTGGAAGGATTTTGGGGATTTCTGAGGTGTTTTTTAGGGGTTGTTTGGGGGTTTTTGTACATTTGGGGTTTATAAAATTGCTTTCTGCTGTCCTTTAGGGAAACATAAAGACAAAAAACACAACAAACTGAGAAAAATTTACTCCTTGGAAGTATTTTAAATCAAGCAGCAGTGACAGAAGTGGCAGAGCAGAAACCCCCAGGCTTCATCCCTTCCTCATCATAAACTTGGCCTTTTTTTGTGCCTTAAAACTAAGCCAGTTTCTTCCTAGTTCAAAACCAGTCATAAAAGCAAAAAATTAACTCTAAGCCCCAGATAAGCTTGTTTGACTTGCAGCTCAGGCAAGAGGCAGGGATGCATTAATGCCTCTCACCGAGCAGCCTTTTATCTTTAAAAACCTTGAAAATTCAGGCAAAGCTGCCTTTGGTCCCAGCTGCACAACTATTTCAGTTCCAAAATCAGCTCCTTTTGCTCCAAGTGTGTCAAATATTCCTTTCCTGAGTGTCTGAGGCAGCCTGGGGCAGCACAGGGCACTGGGAATTCCAGGCAGGCTCCCAAACCTCTCCAGGCTAAATGAGCTGGGCCAGCCTTGCCATGGAGAGTAAATGAAATAAATAAGGGGCATTTTGAGGTAAAAAAAAAAAAAGAAAGGGTCTTTCCCTGGTTTTGGAATGACTTGGGCACACCTCAGTGAGCTGAAAGCCTCTTCAAAGCAGGTCACAGCTTCTGAGGCAAGAAATTGAGGATGTGGCAGCAGAACTTGCCAGGAATGAGGAGCTTTTAGTCCCACAACACATCAGTGACCTGCAAGTTTCACAGCCTGGGCTCTGGAATATCTCAAATTAGGGAAGGAAGGATGAACTTCTCCTGAATTTATCAGAGTCCCATGGCTTGCACAAGGTGGGACAGAGGTGCTCCTCCTACCTGGCCATCCTCATCATACCTGGATGCACCAGGAAGGAGCCAATTTGCTCCTATTAAAGCCTCCCAGCCACCTTAGAAACATTTAAAATGACACATTTCCCCCCTAAAAAGGAGGGGAGAAATTTGTGGAGATGCTACAGAAATTTAAATTCACCTTCTTCACTTCCTGTATAAGATATTTTTATCAAAGCTTAATGACATCCAAGATTTTTTAACTTAAAGCACTGGGATTAAGCAGCCTTGGCACAGCACTAAGGGCAGGGAGAGAAAAGCCCTTTGCTACTTAAGTTGCTTTTAAAACCCCACTTCCATCTCGCCAGGATACATTTTAAATAATATCCTGAACCTCACACCTTTGTCAGTTGATTTTCACAAGGCCAGAGGAGTCAGAGCAGCAATTTTAACCCAGCAGCTCCTTTTGCAAAATCAGGCCCAATTTATTCTCTGTTGTTAACTGAAGAGCACCAAAAGGTGCAAAATTAAAAAGGATTAAATTCCAGGCAGGAACTGAGTTCCTACAAAAACCTGGAGCTGGGCAGAGCCATCAACTCTAGCCTTAAAATCCTACAAATTTTCATGGATATGAAGAACCAAGTGCATTCCCCATTTCTGTCCCCCTGGCAGCCCTGGGGGAGGTCACAGGACACATGGGAAGGAAACAAAGAGAGGGAGCTTTTTCCTTCAGGCTGAAATCTTTGGGATAAAAGGATAAAATCCACTTCCTAAAAGCCAAAGAGCTGCTGTGAATCAGATCCATGAAATCCAGGGGTGGAAGCAGAGCAGCAAAGTTCTGGAGCAGGGTGCAAGTGCAGGCAGGAACCATGAGGGAGCTGAGGAGAGGGAACAGTGCTGACAGGACAGGTGAGGAGAGAAAGACAGCACACAAAGATTCAGGGAACAAAGAACTGCAAAAGCAGAGGCAAAGCAGAAACCAAGGGCAGGAAGCAACACAGGGAAAAACATGGAAGAGCAGTGCCAGCAGGAAATCAATTCCTCAGGATCCAGGAGAGGGGAAACACAGAACACTGAGAGGATGAATCTGTGTGCAGCCCAGCCCTGACTGCAATTCCAGCTGCTAACAGGGTTAATTAACCCAAATCCTCATTTCTCTGCCATCCTTAGGGACCTCTGACTGCAGGATGTCCAGGGAACTCAGCAGCTCTCAGGGCACCCTTTAATGCCCCAAACCCAGCTGCCCTGTGGGATCAGTTTGGTGCTGAGAGGCATTTCCAGGAGCTTGAAGCAGAGTTCAGAGAGCTCCAATGGGGAATGCTCCCCATGGATTTGTGGTGGGGACCTGAAGGGAAAAGCAGCTGCAGTCTGTTTTCCCAGCACAGCTGATTTTCCTGCAGTTCTCCCCCAGCAGCTGCTGGGTGTGAGTTCTCAGGGCCTCAGGAAGAGACAAGCAGCAGGGTCATACCTGGCTCCAGCAGGATTTGGGATAATCCCACTCAAAAGACTGATTTTGGATCAGCAGTTTGGCAAAGAGCTGTCCTGATAAGCTGGGAGCCTTTCCCTGAATCCAGGCAAACCTTAGGAAGAAAGAATTCACACCCTGGAGGTGCTGTCCTTGCTACAGCTCTGAGGAGACTCACCCGAGAGCTGACCCTGCAGGTGACAGACCCCAAACTCACCCTAGAGCTGACCCTGCAGGTGACAAACCCCAAACCCACCCCAGGACTGACCCTGCAGGTGACAGACCCCAAACCCACCGGAGAGCTGACCCTGCAGGTGACAAACCCCAAATCCACCCGAGAGCTGACCCTGCAGGTGACAGACCCCAAACACACCTGAGAGCTGACCCTGCAGGTGACAGACCCCAAACCCACCCCAGGACTGACCCTGCAGGGGACAGACCCCAAACCCACCCTAGAGCTGACCCTGCAGGTGACAGACCCCAAACCCATCCCAGGACTGACCCTGCAGGTGACAGACCCCAAACCCACCCCAGGACTGACCCTGCAGGTGACAGACCCCAAACCCACCTGAGAGCTGACCCTGCAAGTGACAGACCCCAAACACACCCTAGAGCTGACCCTGCAGGTGACAAACCCCAAACCCACCTGAGAGCTGACCCTGCAGGTGACAGACCCCAAACCCACCTGAGAGCTGACCCTGCAGGTGACAGACCCCAAACCCACCCCAGGACTGACCCTGCAGGTGACAGACCCCAAACCCACCTGAGAGCCGACCCTGCAGGTGACAAACCCCAAACACACCCAGGACTGACCCCGTGTGTGACACAAACCCCAAACTCATCTCAGAACTGACCCTGCTGTTGATGGACCCCAATCCCATTCAGAACTGACCCCATGGATGAAGGGCCTCATAATCACCCCAAGAGTGACCCTGCAGGTGACAAACCCACCTCAGAACTGACCCCACGGGTGATGGACCCCAGACCCATTCAGAATTGACCCTGCAGGTGACAAACCCCAAACCCACCCTAGAGCTGACCCTGCAGGTGACAAACCCCAAACCCACCCTAGGACTGACCCTGCAGGGGACAGACCCGGAGGCCAGCCCGGACTGTCCCCACGTGCGGGCGCTGCCGTGCCCGCAGTTTGTGCCCCCGTGCCCCCTCACCTCGAGCTCTCCTGCCGGGCGGGCTCTCCTGCCGTGCCCCCGGGCCGCGGCTGCTGGCGCTGTCCCTGTTCCCACTGCCTGCCGAGGGGGACGGTCAGAGCCACCTGCACCCCTGCGCTCTGTCCCCCGACACCCCCCCAGGCCTCCGGCTCCCCCCGAAGCCGGGACCGCCCCTCCCCGTTCCTCCCCCCGAACAAACCGGGGAATTCATTCATTTCCGCGCTCTCCCGGCCCCGAGCGCCTCCGGCCTCCCGCGTCCCCCCCGACCCCTTCAGAACACCGCCGGGCCCTCCCCTCCTCTCCCCGCCGCCCTTCCCGGGCCACTCCCCGGGGCTGCCCCCGTCTCCCCCTTCTCCGGTGCCGCCCCCGCCCCGCGCTTTCCACCCCCCCTCCCCCCGCCGGGCCCGGGCCCGCCCCCCCCTCCCCGGCGCTAGGCCGCGGCGGCGCGGCCGGCGGCTCACCGCTGTCGGGGAGCGGCGGGGGCCCGGCGCGGTGCGGGGCGCGGCGGGGGCGGGCCGGGGGCGGCGGGGGCCGGCGGGGCCGGCGGGGGCGGCGGCGGCGGCAGCGCGGGACGGGGCGGCGGAGCGGCCTCTACTCGCGGCGGCGCAGGGCGGCCATGGCGTGACGTCATCCGCGCGCGACGGGCCCCCGGCGGCGCGAGGCGAGGAGCGGGGGGGGGGGCGGGAGCGCGCGCTCCGCTCCCCCCCCCTCCCAGCCCGGCCGTCTTAAAGGGGCCGCGCACGGCGAGGACGGAGCGCGGGGGGGGGGGGGTGCGCGCGCACGGGCGGACGCGTGGACGCGCGAGCAGGGGGCGCGCACGCGGAGCGGTGCAAGATGCGCCCAGGTCGCGGGAATTCCGCAGAGTCGGGGAATGTTTAGGGTGGAGGGGAGCTCTGGCAGGGACAGCTGGGGCAGGCGGCACAGGAACGTGCCCGGGTGGGTTTGGGATGTCTCCAGGCAGGAGATCCCACATCCCCGGGCAGCTGTGCCAGGGCTCTGCCCCCCCCTCCACGGACAGAGGTTCTCCCTCGTGTCGAGAGGGAACTTCTCGCGCTTTGGTTCATGGCCGCTGCTCCTCTCCCTGTGGCCGGACACCCCTGGGAACAGCCCGGCACCGTCCTCTGACACATGGAGGCATCTCTGTGGGTCGACGGGATCCCCTGCCAGCCTGCCCTTCCCCAGCCGGACCCGCCCAGCTCCGCTCCGGACCGCACTGGGGCTGGCCGGGCAGGAGGGGCGCGGCCGGGGGAGGAGCCCCCGTGCCCGGCACATAAGGGCAGGTGAGGCACACGGCTCGCCCCTCCGGAGGAGAGCTGCTGTTCCCTGCGGGTGAGGGAACGGGGAAGCTCCACTGGACCTCCCTGAGGCTCCCGGCTGGGGGATACCCTGGCATCAGCAGGGCTGGGGGTGCTCCCGTGGGTGTCCCTGACTCCCAAAGCCCCGGTTGCCGTCCCCGGTTGCCCGGAGCCCGGGGCTGGTGTCTCACCTTTGCCCCAGCGCTGACTCAGGCTCCCTCGTGTCCCTTTGCGCAAGAGCCGTGCTGGCAGGGGACTCTGGCCGGGCGGCCACCGCTGGCCTGGCCCTGGCCAAAGGGCAGGACCAGCCCCTGTAAAGGCAGCGCTGACGGAGCTCAGGCTCAGTTCTGTCACTGGCATTGCTGGGGACATCTCCTGGAGCGCACAGGAGGCGAAAGGAGCGGAAGATCCCCTGGAGCGGACTTGGACGTGCCGGTGGGAACAGCTCTTGGGCTTGACAGGGACACTGTCCTTCCTCCCCGCAGGCTGCTCCGTGCTCCTCGCAGGATGGATTACGCCAAATCCCTGAGCCAGCGCCTGGCTGCCCCCGTGTCCAAGTAAGTGCCCTGTCCCCTGCACGGGGGACATCCCCCCCTGAGCCCTCCCTGGGTGCTGGCTCTGCCGGGGGGTTCTGCTGGGCTCTCACAACACCCCAATGCCCGCGTCGCTCCCCAGATGTGTCTCGGCCAGTGCCTCCATGACCCAGCAGCTGCTGGCGGGCCCAGCCCCTGCGCCCCGGCCCTACCGCGTGTGCAACTGTGACCGCAGCCTGCGCAAGGGCGTCATGGCCCCGAGCCTCGCCGAGCTGCTGCGCCAGGTCTGTCTGCCTGCCCGTCTGTCTGTCTGTCCGGGCTCTGTGTGCCTGGCCCTGCTGACCCCCGGCCCCTCCGCAGGCTCAGAGCGCCCTGGCCTTGCCCGCGCCCATCGCGCTGGTGCTGGACGAGGACGGCACGGCGGTGGAGACAGAGTCCTTCTTCCGCACCCTGGAGGAGGGCACGGCCCTGATGGCCCTGAGCAAGGGGCAGACCTGGACTGCCCCCAAGGTGAGGGGACCCCTGGGGGGGTCCAGGTGATGCACCCCAAACTCACCCCAGGACTGACCCTGCATCTGACAAACCCACCTCAGAACTGACCCCACGGGTGACAAACCCCAAACCCACCTCAGAACTGACCCCACTGGTGACAAACCCCAAACCCACCTCAGAACTGACCCCACGGGTGACAAACCCCAAACCCACCCCACGACTGACCCTGGGGGTGACAAATCCCAAATCCACCACAGGACTGACCCCACGGGTGACAAACCCCAAACCCACCTCAGAACTGAGCCCCTGAGAGGCTGCTTTGTCCCCTGTGTCCCACGCTGGAGGAGGGGTAGGGAGGGTGGGGCGCAGCGGGTGACCGCGGTGCCGCTCTTCCGTAGACACGTGGCTACCAGGTGAGCCTGTCCCGCAAGCCCCCGCGCAGGATCGACGTTGCCTGCGTCACCTTCGACCTGTACAAGACCCACCCGAAGGACCTGGGCTGCCTCAACGTCAAAGCCACCCTGTATGGCACCTACAGCATGTCCTACGACCTGCGCTGCCACGGGGCCCGGCGCCTGGTGAAGTGAGTGCGGGGGGCTGGGGACACTCCGGGGACAGGGACACTGCCCAGCCCCCCCGGGGCACGCTGACCCCTTTCTCCCTGCCCAGGGAAGCCCTGCGCTGGGCGCTGCTCACCATGCAGGCCACGGGCCACGTCCTGCTGGGCACCTCGTGCTACATGCAGCAGCTCCTGGATGCCACCGAGGAGGAGCAGAAGGAAGAGGAGAAGAGCCCGCTGCCCCTTCAGAACCTCCTGCCCTGCAGCCTCCCCGCCCTGCCCTACAAGAAGATGTCGCAGTGAGGCTGGCTGGCCTGGCCTGTCCCCTCCGCTGTCCCCCCAACTCTTGGGGGTCCCAGCACCCCGCTAGGTCAATGCCTGGGCAGAGGCTGCCACGGTGCTTGGCACAGCCTCTCCTTGCACTCTGCTGGCTGAGTGTGGACGAATCTGCTCTGGAATAGCTGCTGCTCTGTAAATATATTTATTTAAGTAAAGTTCTCCTGAATTCAGCTGCGTCTTGTGTCATCTTTGCGGGGGGGACACCCAGGACGCTCAGCCCTTGTGCTGCTTGGCACCCTGAGCTGGTGGTGTAAGAGGTGTGATGAGGGGGCCTGTCACAAGCGCTTCCCCAGGGGCGCTGCTGCCTTCAACCTCCTCCTCCTCCCTGGCACCAGAGCCTGGCTCCCACCCCCTGGCACAGAGCCGAGACTCCCCTGGCACTGCAGCCACCCACAAAGCAGTGCTGGAGCAAACCCCGAAGCCCCTGGCCTGTGGCAGCTGGCACCACGCCTGTCCATCTCCCTGCTCCTTGTGCCCCTGACTGTGCAGGGCTGGCACAGAGGGACACGGGGGGGGTGTTCTGGTCCCTGGGGTCCCCAGCCCCGTTGGCAGCCCTGGGCAGGGGCAATCACTGTGCCCACCCCAGCCTTGCACAACCCCGGGTGCTGGTGCTGGCCCGGCCAGGTCCAGGGGTGTCCCAAGGGCCTGGCGGCTCCAGGGATACCAGCTGGGAAACAAACAGAGCCGGGTCACTGGGCTCCAGTGACCTGGCTCTTGGGGACTGTCCTCAAGTGTCCCCAGAAGGATCCTGAAGCACCAGCCCTGCCAGAGAGGGGGACTGCCTGCCTGTGCTGGACTGGGAATACTGGGATGAGCTGTGGGGAGGTGAGAAGCCATGCTCTGGGGGTCCTTAGGGCCATCCTCCCCTGTCACACTGTGGGGGACACCTGACCTGAGCCACACTCACCTGGGCACCCAAGGCGGGGTCTGGAGCTGCATCGCAGGGACCGCTCCTGTGGCAGAGACCCGAGCCCCACCCCAAGCTTAATGAGCTTGATAATTAGGAGCCATCAGCACCAGCTGAGCCCCATCTGGGAGCAGCGGCTTTGCCCCACGGCACAGATGTGTGACCTCCCCGGGCTGCTCAAGGTGCCACCCGGGGGCACTGGGGACAGCGTGGGGATGTCATGCCCTGCCCCTGCTGTCACCCGTGGCTGTACACACCCGATGTCCCCGTGGCCCGGCCCCTCGGGGTGCCGGTGGCCGTGCCAGCCCCCGCAGTGTCCCCCACCCTACACAGGTGTTTAGCAGACATATTTATTTCTGTACACACTTATACACACAGTTCTCGGGGCAGCTCCGTCCTCACTCCCAGGGCTGCCTCCGAGCAGGGTCCGCTCTGTGGTGGGGGCACCCCCAGATTCCCTGGGGTGCCGGGGCCAAGCCCGTGTCCCCCCCACCCCCACCCCAGCCCCGTAGTGTCTGTGGGGAACAGCCCCCCTGCATCCCCCAGGGCAGGGCCATGCACAGTCCTCCTGCCTCAGTTTCCTCCCGGGGCACAAATGGGGGCCGACCCCCACCTCCAGTGTCCTCAGCCCCCCAACCTGGAGCTCCAGATGCCAAAGCTGCCCCGGTGGAGCCTCCTGGGGGGGGTCCTCCATCACCCCGACCCCTGCACAGGGCGGGTGTCAGACACCGGTTCCATCCCCCAGCCCCTGCAGCCCCCCGAGCGGTGGTGGGGGGCTCTGGGGGGGGGGGGGTTACTTGACGTGCTCGGCGGCGTGGGAGGAGCAGTAATACTTCTTGTGGGCGATGAAGGTGGACAGGCTGCTGAACTTGATGTTGCAGAGGCGACAGTACCTGTGGTTGCCGTTGGGCACCGGGCCGGGCACAGCCTTGGCCGTGGGGGTCTGCACCCCCCTGTCCGTGTAGGCGGGGGGCGTGGGGGGCTTGCGGGCGGCTTCCCGCAGTGCCTCGGGGGCTCCGGGCGAGGCGGGGGGCCGGGGGGAGCCGGGGGGCCGGGGGCTGTCCCGGCCCTCCCTGGCGGTCAGACTGTCCCGGCGGAGGCGGGGGCCGGGCGGGCGAGGAGGGGACGCCGCGGGCAGCGGGGGCTCGGGCGTCCTGCTGGCACCGGGGGCCAGCGCGTCCGGGAGCCCCGGCCCGGGCCCCGCCGGCGGCTTGGCCACGAAGAGCCCGTGGGCGTTTCGGAAGTGCTCGAGGAGGTCGCCCTTGATGGCCCCGTTGAGGGGACAGTAGGGACAGGCGGCGAGGGGACCCTTGGCCCCCGGCGGTGGCAGGGAACCCTTGGGGTGACGCTGCAGCGAGTCCGCCCCGGGGTAGGGGATGCCGGGGCTCCCCGCCGGGGCCGCCCTCAGCCGCACCCCTCCTTCGGGGTCCCCCTCGCCGGGGCTGCCGGGGCTGCGCCGGCCCTTGAGGGGGGCGGCCATGGCCCCCTTCATCTTCTGCAGGTGCTCCAGGGTGCGGGGCTGCAGCGGCGTGGCCGGGCACTGGTACTTCTTGTGCGCCAGGTACGCGTCCAGGCTGTGGAAGCTGATGCGGCACGCGGTGCACTCGTGGTAGTCGGCCAGGGGCAGCAGCGGGGCCGGTGCCGGTGCCGGTGCCGGCTCGCTTTGCCACCGCGGCTTCTTGCTCAGGTCGATGGGACCCTCGGCGTCGGGGCTGGCGCGGGGCTCGGCGGCGGGCGGCTCAGCGGGCGGGGGCTCCGGGGCCGGCGGGGGCTCGGCGGGGCGGCGAGCGGCGCCGTGGATCTCGTAGAGCTTGCGGCGCTTGCGGGTGCGCAGCGGCTGCGGCAGGAAGGGCACTTTGGGGGCGGCGGGGCGGCGCAGGGGGGGGTCGTGCCGAGAGGCGCAGTAGAAGCGCTTGTGCACCACGTAGGTCTCGTGGCGGCTGAAGCGGATGTTGCACGCCTCGCACAGCGTCTTGCTGGGGTCCTCGTCCCCCTCGTCCCCCGCCGAGCTGCCCGGGCTCTGGCTGTCCTCGCTGCACCGCCCCGACCCTCCCTCCGCCTCGGGGGACCCCGCTTTGGTGCCCCCCTCTTCAGCCTTGCCCTCCGGTGCGGTGCCCGGCGGGGTGGCGTCGCGGCCGGCGTCCCCGTCCCCCGCTGCCAGGGCCTGCCCGTTGCCCGCCGGAGGGGACAGCAGCGTCCCCGGGGCGAGGGGAGCCTTGGGCGCCCCGGGGGGGGCTTTGAGCTTGCGTGCCCCGGGAGGGCTGTCCTCGGCCAGGTGCCGGCTGGAGCAGTACAGGCGCTTGTGCACGTAGTAGTTGTTGATGTTGTTGAAGGTGATCTCGCACTCGAAGCAGGTGGCCCCCTTGGGCACCGGCGTGCCCGTGTAGATGGCGGGCGGCACCGCGCCCCCGTGGCCCTGCTTCAGCCGGCTGTGCACCAGCTCCGACATCTTCGCCAGGATCTCCGACGCCTGCGGCACCACCGTGGCCTCGTGGCCGAATACGTACTGCGGGAGGAAGACGGTGCCGCCGGCCGTGCCCGTCCCCGGCTCGCTGGGCACGGGGCTGGAGCCCGGCGTGGGGCTGGCGAGTTCCGACTTGACCTTGGCCGAGGACAGGCTGCGGGGGGACGAGGTCCGGGAGCCGGCTTCGGGGCTGCCGGCCCCCTCCCCGCTCCTCGGCGCCTCCGCCTCGCTGGCCGGGCTGCCGGCCGGCTCCTCCTTGATGCGCACGGGCTCGCCGGATGTGGAGGAGGAGGAAGAGGAGGAGGATGCTGATGAAGGCCCTTCCCCGTTCTGTGGCTGGGCTGGGGGCGAGAGTTTGCCAGCCCTGGGGTCGGTGGGCGAGGCGGGCGGCGCCGGTACCGGTGCGGTGTCGGGGCCGGGCAGCACCACGTGCTGCGGCAGGGCCGGCAGCGCATCGGGCAGGAACGCGCCCAGGCTGCACTTCCGCAGGGATGCGTTGTTCGGCTGGCTCAGCCCTGCAGGGGGACAGAGGTGACAGCGTCACCGGCACCGCCGGCACAGGGATGATCAGCACCGGCATCACCGAGAACACCGGCACAGGGATGCTGCCCTGCTCCCCCGTTATGACACCCCCAGGGCAGGATCCTCACCCCGTTGCCTGCTCCACACATCCTGGCAGAGAGACGCTTGCCATGTCCTGTTCCCAACACCCCTGGCACAGGGATCCCGCTCTGTTCCGTTCCCAATGTCCTGGAACAGGGATATTGTCCCATCCCCACCTCCCTTCCCTCCACCAGACCCAGTTGGGGACAAGCCCTCGGTGACAATACCATCCTGTGTCCCCCATGGCCACAGTCCCAGAACTCACCAGGAGCGAGGGGTTTGGCAGCAGGAAGGGCTGATCCAGGTGAGAACACCTCACCCTTGGAGCCTGGCTGGCAGATCATGTGGTTGGTGACCAGGTGGCTGTACAGGATGTCCCTCGTGGTGGAGATGAAGCCACAGCTGTGGCAGACACCTGAGGGGACAGAGCAGCGGGCTGAGCGGGCAGGGCAGGAAGGACAGTGCCCATCCCTGGAATGGGACAGGGCTGTCCCCGTGGGACACTCACCGTTCAGGGTGTCCGTGTGCACCTTCAGGTGCCGCTCACAGTTGGCCTTGGTGGTGAAGGCGGACAGACAGATCAGGCAGACGAACGGCCGCTCTCCTGCCGGACAGACGGACACTCAGTGCTCAGGGGAGGGGGACAGGGACTATGGGGACACCCACAGCGCCAGCTCCCTGTCTCTACAGGTCTGAGATGGGGGAAGACCTACAAGTGAGCTGTGCCAAACCAGTGACCCAGCTGGGGAGAGCGCCATCCCACTGCTCAGTGTGCTCCAGCCCTGCATCCTCCCTGCCCCTCCAGCAGCTCAGCTGGGCTCAGCCCCCTCTAACCGGTCACCATGCTGCCACCCCAAAGCCTCCAGACTAGGGGTTCCATGCCATGCCGTGCCATACCGCTATGGCTCCGCATGTGGATCTCCAGGGAGCTGGCACTGGGACAGCTCTTCTTGCACTGTGGGAAGGGGCAGACCCTCTCGTTGGGATACGTCTCCTTGGGCTTCTCGTCCAGGGCCGGGGAGCCGGCGCCGGCGCTCTGCCGGCTGGCACAGTAGTACATCAGGTGGGCCTGGAGGTTGCGCTCGCTGCGGTACCAGATCCCGCAGTCCTTGCAGGGGAACACGTCCTCTGTGGAGAGCAGGGGACAGGGACACCGCTGTGTGACAGGCTGGGGCGCCCCGGCAGGGCCGCAGTGCTGCGTGTCCCTCCCTGCGTGTCCCTCCATGCGTGTCCGTCCCTGCGTGTCCGTCCCTGCGTGTCCCTCCATGTGTGTCCCTCTCCTCGTGTCCCTCCATGTGTGTCCGTCCCTGCGTGTCCATCCCTGCGTGTCCCTCCATGTGTGTCCATCCCTGCGTGTCCATCCCTGCGTGTCCCTCCCTGCGTGTCCCTCCATGTGTGTCCGTCCCTGCATGTCCATCCCCGCGTGTCCCTCCCCTCGTGTCCCCGAACTCACTGTTGACCACGGCGGTGGCCAGGATGGCGGCCATGCCAGCCTGCTGTGGCAGCAGCTGGATGTCCGAGTGCAGTGCCGCCGGGTACGGGGACTCGCCGGGCTCCGCTTTCACCCCGTGGCTGGGGACAGCTGGTGGCTCTGCCACCACGAAGGCGCTCAGGGGCTCGTCCTCCCGCAGCGCGCGCGTCGTGCGGCACCACAGGGCTTCGTCTGGAAGGGGGACAGCGGTGAGCAGGGATCGCTGGAGCCCGTCCTGCGGCCCGCCTGGCCCGGCCCCTCTGTCCCGCCCTGTCCCCGCGGCGCCGGCAGCGGCCGCTGCTTCCTCCCGGCCGTGGCCTGGAGATGGCGGTGTCTGCCCGTGCTGAGCCCCGCAGAGCCCGCCCGGAGCCGCCGCTCCGGCTTGTGCCCATGTCTGCACATATCCCAGTGCCCATCCCTGCGACATCCCTGTGCGATCTCTGCATCCATCTCTGCGACATCCCTGTGCCCATCCCTGCATCCATCCCTGCGACATCCCTGTGCCCATCCCTGCACCCATCCCTGTGCGATCTCTGCATCCATCCCTGCATCCATCCCTGTGCCCATCCCTGCGACATCCCTGTGTCCATCACTGCATCCATCCCTGCAACATCCCTGTGCCCATCCCTGCACCCATCCCTGTGCCCATCCCTGCGCGATCTCTGCATCCATCTCTGTGACATCCCTGTGCCCATCCCTGCATCCATCCCTGCGACATCCCTGTGCCCATCCCTGCACCCATCCCTGTGCAATCTCTGCATCCATCCCTGCAACATCGCTGTGCCCATCCCTGCGACATCCCTGTGCCCATCCCTGCACCCATCCCTGCATCCATCCCTGTGCCCATCCCTGCACCCATCCCTGTGCCCATCCCTGCACCCATCCCTGTGCCCATCCCTACACCCATCCCTGTGCGATCTCTGCATCCATCCCTGCGACATCCCTGTGCCCATCCCTCATCCATCCCTGTGCCCATCCCTGCATCCATCCTTCCTTACACCCATCTCTGCACTCACACCTCTGCCAATCCTTGTGCCCATCCCTGAACCATCGTGCCCATCTTTACAACCATCCCTGCATCCATTCCTGTGCCCATCTCTGCATCCATCCCTGGCCCATCCCTGTGCCCATCCTTACACCATCCCTGCTCCCATCCCTGCTGGGACCCTCCCCAGCCCCGCTGGCTGCAGCCACCCAGGGAAGCTGGGACAGGGACAAGCCCGAGGACGGCCAGCAGCGGGACAGGGGGAGCAGACACTGGGACAGGGGACACGGATGGGGACCCTTCCCACCCCCACTGCCCCCAGTACCAACCCTTCCTGTAGATGACGGCATTGGCATCGGGCTCTCCGGGCACGAGGGGCAGGAGGGACAGCCAGCAGCTCTCGTCCCCCAGCACCAGCGTCAGGGGGGGGGTCTGTGGGGCAGGGACAGGGGTCAGCACTGGGGTCACACTGAGGGGCTGCCAGGGGGGTCACATGCTCCCCAAAACGGGCTGGGGTCACACTGAGGGGCTGCCAGGGGGGTCACAGCACTCCCTGCTCAGCCCATGCCCAGCTCAGCCTCCCCGCATTCTAATGAATATTAATGAGCACAAGGGGGGGGAAATTAATCTCCCTGATCCTCCGATGGCTGCTGCAGTAACGATATGAAATCTAATTATCCATCCCAATATTTCCAACCCTCCAAGTCAGCCTGACAGTCGCAGCCAGTTGGAGCCTTATCACTGCCAGGAGCAGAGTGCTGGCAGCGTGATAAAGCCCCCAACACATGAGTGTGACACTGGCACACGGGTGTGACACACTGGCACACAGATGTGGCACACAACTGGCACACAGGTGTGACACACTGGCACATGTGTGACACTGTCACGTGTGTGACACACAGGTGTGACACACTGTCATGTGTGTGACACTGGCACACAGTTGTGACACACAGGTGTGACACACTGCCACGTGTGTGACACTGACACACAGGTGTGACACACAGGTTTGACACACTGTCATGTGTGTGACACTGTCACGTGTGTGGCACACAGGTGTGACACACCTGTGTGACACACTGCCACGTGTGTGACACTGACACACAGGTGTGACACACTGCCACGTGTGTGACACTGACACACAGGTGTGACACACTGTCACGTGTGTGACACTGACACACAGGTGTGTGACACACAGGTGTGACACACTGTCACGTGTGTGACACTGACACACGGCTGTGACACTGGCACACAGGTGTGACACACTGCCACGTGTGTGACACTGTCACGTGTGTGACACACAGGTGTGACACACTGCCACGTGTGTGACACTGACACACGGCTGTGACACACCGGCACAGGCGTGTGCTCCTCTCATGGTGTTGGGGGAACCCCCCCGGCCCTGTGGACACGGGAATTGGGGCTGGGGGCTTTGGGACCCCCAGCATCCCCCCGGGGACGGGCACTGGTGGTGCCACATTGGCGGAGCACCCTTGGGGAGAAGTGGATCCCTTGGGAATTCTGCTCCCGCCTGCGGGTACCCCTCGATGGAGGGGCTGCCTGCGCTGCCCAGGACCCTGCAGCGCCCCAAGGTGCTCCCGGCACCCCAGGGTGCCCGTCCCGGCTGCCCGCAGCGGCCCCAGCCCGGAGTGAAGCCCTTCCTTGTTCTCCCTGGAACAAAGAGGTCGCTGTCTCGCTCCACACCGGCTGATAACCATCGGAAACCCTATCTGCTCCGCATCCGCCGGGACGGCGCATCCGCACGGCCCCTGCCCTCGCTGCAGCCCGGCCCGGGGGGGACACGGGCGCGGATGGACTCGGGGGACAGTCCCAGAGGGGCTTCAGGGGCTTAGCACCCCTGAGCTGTCTGCCTGAGGCTTTCCACACCCTCCCGAGCAAGGACCTTTTGGGGGAGCGCTGTGGGATCAGGTGGGGGCGTGTAGGCATCCTCCTCCTCCTCCTCCTGCTGCTCTTTTCCCTCCTGTTCTTTCTCCTTCTCCCTCAGCAGGCGATGGGGACACATGGTGCTTCACACCACGGAATATTAAAGCCACCCAGTGCTCCCAGCTCCCACCAAAACCCCAGGCTGGGATCATCTCCCACACGGAGATGAAGAGCAGAGCCGGGTAGGATTTGGGGGAGACCCCCTGCACCCCCCCCCCACCGCCGCCAGCAACAAAGAGGAAGGGACCTGAGGGTGACAGCCCCTATCAGGGATGGGGCTGCAATTCCTTCCTCCCTTCCCCGAGCAGAGATAGGGAGGGAGGAGAGTGGCAGAGGAGAGCAGGGCTGGGAATCATCAGCCGGGCTCGATAAGGGAGCTGCTGAAATGGGAGCAAAAATATTTAGACAATAAATGAAGTATCAGAAAAAAGCTGCGCATATCTTCGGGAAATCAATCATCCTGTACCGGGTGTCTGGACACACGGCGCCAACCGGGAGATAGGGAGCCAAACTGGGCAGATAAGGGTTAATCAAGGATTTAATTCAGCAAAGATAAACGGGCCTGAGCTTAAAAAAAAAAAAAAAAAAAAGAAAAAAGGAAAAAAAAAAGAGCAAAGGAGAGAGGAGGAGGAAGAGGTGGGGATGGAGCCAGGGCTTGAGGATCCTGGGCTGGAGCTGCCTGTGTGTGGCTTGGGGGAGATGTGGAGAGAAGGATGTGGCTGGGATGGAGGATCCAGAGCCTAAAAACACCCAGAGTCACACTCATGGACACCTCCCTTCCCTGCTGCACCCCCATTTGTGATGGCACTAATGGCCAGCAACTGCCACCAGCCCCCGGTGTCCTCTCAGGGCTCCTCTCCTGCACCTTCCCCAAGGCTGCTGGTGCTTTCCCGACACCACCAGAGTCCCCAGGGAGCGAATCTGGGCTGGGAAAGCCAGATCCCATCTCCTTTGCGAGGAGACAGGTGCCACCAAGCAGCCTGTGCAGAGGGGATGGCAACCTCCTGTCCCCTGCTGGTGGGATCGCTCTGGGCTGACAGGGAAACCTCCTGGGCACTCAAACCAGGAGATTCCCAGGGCTGAGGAGCTCAGGCAGGGACTTCTCTTCCCAAAGCATTTGTTTCCTCAGGACTTGCCCCGCCGCTGTGCCCTCGGGGAGCTCCTTACCGTGTCACCGTGCCCCGGTGATGCTGGCTCGCTGTGGATGCTGCCCGGGAAGGGGCCCCAGGAGAAGCCCTCGGGGAGGTTCCGGCGGGTCCGGACCCGTCTCTGCCCATCCTGCACCTCCAGATCCAGCTCATCTGCGGGGAGACACGCACAGCATCAGCGGGATGCGCCCCCAAACCCCCCAGCCTGCGGCACCCCAAATCCTGGGGGGTGTGGGCACCCGGCTGGAGCCGGGAGCTGCTGCTGGGCGTCCCGAGGGGGGATCCAGCCCCTTCCCGGGGCCGGGAGCTGCTGCTGGGTGTCCCGAGGGGGGATCCAGCCCCTTCCCGGGGCCGGGAGCTGCTGCTGGGCGTCCCGAGGGGGGATCCAGCCCCTTCCCGGGGCCGGGAGCTGCTGCTGGGTGTCCCGAGGGGGGATCCAGCCCCTTCCCGGGGCCGGGAGCTGCTGCTGGGTGTCCCGAGGGGGGATCCAGCCCCTTCCCGGGGCCGGGAGCTGCTGCTGGGTGTCCCGAGGGGGGATCCAGCCCCTTCCCGGGGGGTCCCGGCACGGCCCGGGGGGTCCGGGCCCGGCCCGGGGAGCGGAAGGAGCGCTTCCCATCCCCGCACCCGAAGTCGCAGCAGCTTCAGGGCTTAATGGCTTTGATTATCTGATAAGGCTCCGGTTTAATGGGTTAGATAACATGTGAATACGCTATGAAGGCTGCTCGAAAATGTTTTAACTGTGCCTTTGTCTTTGGGAGCGCAGATAAGATGGCAGGTAACCAATACCCAGATGGATGTGCTGCCTGCCCCTCGCCGCCTGCCGCCCCCCAAAACCGAGCTGCTCCCGGGGACAGCGAGCCCAGCCCAGCCCAGCCCAGCCCCTGCGCGGCCGGGAACGCTCCGAGCACCTCGGGGTCAGCCCCGGCCCGGCACTGCAGGACAAAGAGCCCCCTCCAGCCCCGAGGGGCCGCAGCCGGTGCCGGTGCCGTGGGCAGGGAGCAGGCTGCGCTGGCTGAAGGCAAAATTGCCTTTGGAGCCGGGAGCGCGGCGAGGATAAAGCGATCCCATGGCTGCGGAGATTGAAATCTGATGTGTTTATTAGCAGGGCTGACATCTGGATCCTCCCGGCGCTGGGGTGAGCTGAGGTGAGCGCCTGGGTGGTGTCACCTGCCATCGCCCAGGTGCCACTGGCACCCGCGGGTCCCCTCTGTCCACCCCAGGCCACTGGGCGCTGCTCGGAGCACGTCCCAGGGGAGCAGCCGGTGCCACCTCGGCAGAACCCGCTGCCCACCGGGAGGTCTGGGGAGGTGTCCAGGCTCCCCGAGGTGTTTGGGGTCACCAGGCTGGTCCCTGCCACCCTCCGGTCCGCGAGCTGCAGCTCCCCGTGGGATCGCCTGGCAGGTGAACACCCCCCAGGTATCTCACCTGTGCCACAGCCCCCAGCACCGCTGGTGACGGGCTCTGCTCTCCTGCCTTCCCACTCCCACAGCCTGGGAGCCCCTGGGGCCGGAGCGCTCCCAAAGCCACGCTGGCCATGGAGATCCCAGCTGGGATCTCATCCCCGCAAAGGGGTTTTGGGAATGAGCATGGCACGGGCTGTGCCTGCCCTGCATCCCTGGCATCCTCCCACCCTACATCCCCCCACATTCCTGGCAGCCTCCTGCCCTGCATCCCCCTGCCCACTTCCTCATCAGCTCCACATCAGCACAGGGAGGAGGAGGAGGAGGAGGGATGAGGCCTTTGAGGAGCTGTTGGGATTTATTCCCTGGCACAAACTGAGCCTGAGGAAGGGTCTGTGAAGGACCAGGGGCAGGCAGGGAGCAGAGTGACCACCAGAGTGGCCTCGGGGCTGAGCGGGACAGTCAGACCCTCACATTATTCCACATTTCCAGCACCTCCCATCTGATTCCCAAAGTGCTGCTGGGGTGCTGGACTCCCCCCAGCCTCAGCATCCCCGAGCTGCCCACCCTCCCCTCCACCCCTAAACCCCCCGCAGTGCCCCAGCAGCGCTGGCTCCCCTCTGCCTTTTCCACCCCGAATATCCCGGCTGCTTTTGGGGACCGGAGCCCAACGGCCACGTCCCCCTGCGGGTGCCCCCCCGCGGCGCCCCCCCTTCCCCGTCTCACTGGTAATCAGCGGCGTTTGGGTCAGGAGACCATGTCTCCGAGATAAGAGCATTCGCCTGACACTTCCCATGTCAGAGCACTTCATCTTGTGTGTATCAATCCCCAGCAGAGAAAACACGCAGGCGCTGATAAAGAGAAAACCGTTCCAGACAGGGGGACAAAAATAGTGCTGCCAGAGCCGGCCCCGTTCCCGCCAGTGCCCCGCGGCCTCCACCCACCCAAAAGTGGGGTGCTGGAACCCCACCGACGGGGCTGAACCCCTCTGTGGTGCCGAGAGCTCCTCCAGCGGGATGAGTGTCCCTGGACCAGCCAGGGATGCTGCCAGAGCCCCTGCGCTGCACCCATGTTAATGCAGCGAGGGAAAAAAAAAGGAGGGAAAAGATGATTTTTTCCAGCTAAACACACAGCACTGCTGAGTGGGAGCAGGGAAAGGGATGGGGAGGCGTGGGAGATGCTGCGTGCTCCACACTGGGAACAAAGCCCAAAGGCAGCAAGCTGTGTCCCCACGTGGGGACCACCAGGCTGCAGGGAGCGATCCCACCATGGATCCCGGCACATCCCACTGCCTGCAAGGTTGGGAAGAGCTGCTGCCAGCCCCTGGGGTGTCCTGGAGCAAAGTCCTCGAGCTGCAGCTCCCTGTGGGATCCCCTGACAGGTGAACACCCCCCAGGTATCTCACCTGGCCATCGGTCCCTCGTTATCAGGGAGCAGGGCTTATCTCCCAGCTCATTAACCAAATTGGGCAGGGACCGGCCTGTTTGCTCTGGGGCACAGCGAAAAGCAGCAGGGAGGAAGGAAGGGAAGGAGGAAGGGAGGGAGGAAGGAAGGAAGGAAAAGGCCCCGGAGAGCCAGGTGCACCTGCCTGGTGTGACACAGATGAGGGAACACGGGGCTGCTCCCGGCTTATCTTCCCATCGAGAGATTCCAAGGGAATCGCTGAGCTGTGCCGGGAGCAAAGATTAATCCTGTCCCCACCCCATGGCCAGGCTGGCATGGCTGGCACCCGCATTCCCGCCCATCCCCAGGGTCCAGGGTGGGCACAGGGGAGGGAGGAAGCCCGTGGGGATGCACAGTTCCAGGGAGGCATCACTGAGCCTTCCTCCAGCACGGGGTGTGATGGAGATGAACGGCCAGAGCCCACAGGCACAGTGACCACAGCATTCCCAGGGCCAGGGAGAGGAATGGCACTGCCAGGAGCAGCACTGGAAGCTCTGGAGATGCAGCCGCAGCCAGGCACCTCCATTTGCTGTCCTTGGGGGAGTGAGCAGGAGGGAAGGGCAGAGGGGCCCCAGACAAACCCGTTCATCCCTCATCCCCACCCCATTCCAAGCTGTTCCTGCATCCCTTTGCCTCAGCTGCATCCAGAGGACTTGAACCACATCCAAACCAACTGCTCTGCCCCTCAGTGGGCAGCCGGGCGCGGAGGTCCCGGCAGTGTTTGCAGCTGCCTGGATACTATCAGGATAAATACAGCCACCAGTGTGTCATGGGATCACATCCCGGGATCAGCCGCCTTGCTCCGATTAAATTCAGCGCCCTGTGCCAGCATGAGGGGCACGCCAGATCCAGCCCTGGTGATGGAGAGACTGGGAAATGGTGATGGATGGATGGATGGATGGATGGATGGATGGATGGATGGACCTCCAGATTCCTGCTAAGGGGCTGAACAGTTTGTTTGGATGCAATTCCAGTCCTGTGGATGCAGTTGAGGCAAAGGGATGCGGGAGCAGCTTGGAATGGGATGGGGTGGGATGGGTGGGTTTGTCTGGGGCCCCTCTGCCCTCACCTCCTGCAAGGAAAGCAAATGGGCATGCCTGGATGTGGCTGCCCTCTGGAACATCCAGGAGCAAAGGTGGGCGGCTGCAGGAGCAGGCCTGGCAGTGGGATGGAGGGATGGATGGAGGGATGGATCCGTCGATGGGCACCCAACCTCCCATGGCTCTCCTGCTCCTGCCTGGGGAAATCCGAGCTGGAGAAGCCCTAGTTCTCCCCAGTTCCCCCCAGCAGTGCTGGCCCGGCCCCAGCTGCTGTTTTTAGAAGCGGTGAGAGCGCGGCGGAAGGAATAAATCCTGACAACTCAACTACTGCAATGATGTGATGGCACCGCTCCGATAAGATGGAGGGAGCCGATTGGGAAGAGTCTTAAGCTGTGAACACGCAGCATCTCCACTCTTCACCTCCGCTCACAAAGGGAAATCTCTCCAAAGGGGCTAAGGAGATTATCCCGGCTTTGCCGTCCCGGGTGCTCGAGTAATCAGGGCAGCCTCGGGGACGACAAAGGAGTGAGGAGGGTTTAAATCGAGCCTTGCTGGGCTGCGCCTGCTTGGGCTCAGCCTGGGCTTGCTCTGCGGATGGCTGTGGCAGAGCTGGGCTCTGCCCCCCGGTTTGGGGTGCTGGGGACGCCCCGGTGGGGCGGGAGCCAGGGGGGATTTCTGCCCTTATCTCTGCTGCCCATCGCTTCCCACTTATTGATTGTTTGCTGCCCGAGTCCAAAAGCGACTCCTTATCGGGCTGAACCCTGCCCCCGGATAATGGAGCAGCCAGGCCCTGCCCCGTGGGCACCACCCGGCACCCGGGGGGGCTGGACAGGGGGGCTGCACACACAGGAGGGGCTGCACCCCAAAAGGGCCCGCTCCTGCTCGCCAGCTGCGGGGCACAGCTGGCAGGCGCTGGCGGCGGGGTGGCACCGGCCGTGCCATGTGTTCCCTGGGATCACCCCACGGAAGCTGGGGTGCCCTGCCCCTGCAGGATGGGCTGATAAGCATTCCCGGGACATTTGCCTTTGGGGTGTTGCGGTGCCTTGCTGGGATGGGGCTGGGAGGGGGTGCCTGTCTCCAGAGGGTCCCCATCCCTGAGGTGCTGCCATCCCCAGGGGTGTCATCCCTCATGACAAGGGGCTCCCATCCCAGGAAAGAAATGGGACCCGTGCCTGCAGGGATGTGGATAGAAACACTGGGAATAAGATCAGGAAAGGCTCAGGGAGGATGGGAAGCAGCAAAACTTCCTGGCTTCTCTGGGGCTGCCAGGACCTCTGTGCCCAGGATGCCCTGTCCCTGCTCTGTCCCCACTCATGGACCCCCATCCCAAGGGGTTTCCATGCCCCATCCCAAGGCAGTCCCTGTTCCCAGGGGTCCTCCTCACAAGGGACATCCAGGAAACACACGGGACCTGTGACCACAGGGCTGGGGACAGGAATAAACACTGGGAAAAACACCAGAAAGCACTCAGGAAGGATGGGAAGGAGGAAAACTTCCTGGCTGCCCCGGGGCTGCCAGGGTGGTGGGACCCCTGTGCCAGGGACACCCTGTCCCTGCCCTGTCCCCTCTCCCGGGGCTGCTGGGACCCTTGGCTGTGCCCAGGCAGCGGGAAGAGGGCACTGGGGGGGCAGGAAGCCAGAGAGGGGAGGAAGGGCAATGCAGGGGCCCCGGAGCCGATGCAGAGGGAAGATATCCCGTCCGGAAAAGGGGAGGGGAGCGCAGGGGGGGTCCCTGCCACAGCCCCAAGTGCCTGTGGGGGGTGGGAGAACCCCTGGGAGGGGGTACCCAGATGGAGGAGGGGGGTCCAAGCCCCAGATCGCCACCGGTCCTCAGATCCAGCCGGGGCAGAGCAGCAAGGTGAGTGATTGACAGCTGTCAATCAGCAACAGCCGGGAGGCATCGCCCTCAGGGCTCTCACCACAAGAGTGCACATTGGAAAATGCCAGGGAAAATGGGAACTGATGTCTGAGCATCCCTCCACACTGCCACTGTTCCCAAAATCCCTGAGCATCCCTCCACACTGTTCCCAAAATCCCTGAGCATCCCTCCACACTGTTCCCAAAATCCCTGAGCATCCCTCCACACTGCCACTGTTCCCAAAATCCCTGAGCATCCCTCCACCCTGCCACTGTTCCCAAACACCCTGAGCATCCCTCCACACTGCCACTGTTCCCAAACACCCTGAGCATCCCTCCACACTGTCCCCAAAATCCCTGAGCATCCCTCCACACTGCCACTGTTCCCAAACACCCTGAGCATCCCTCCACACTGTCCCCAAAATCCCTGAGCATCCCTCCACCCTGCCACTGTTCCCAAAATCCCTGAGCATCCCTCCACACTGGCACTGTCCCCAAAATCCCTGATCATCCCTCCACACTGGCACTGTCCCCAAAATCCCTGAGCATCCCTCCACACTGGCACTGTCCCCAAAATCCCTGAGCATCCCTCCACACTGTCAGTTCCCAAACACCCTGAGCATCCCTCCACACTGCCACTGTCCCCAAAATCCCTGAGCATCCCTCCACACTGCCACTGTTCCCAAACACCCTGAGCATCCCTCCACACTGGCACTGTCCCCAAACCGGTCTGGTCATCCTTCCACTCAGCACCGTCCCCAGACCAGTCAGAGCATCCCTTCACCATATCAGTGTCCCCAAAGTGTCCCCTCCCCCCTGCAGCGACCCCAGGCACAGGAGGACATCCCCCAGCAGGGACAGGTGCTCTTCCTCGTCCCAAATCCAGGACAGGTGCCACCATCGCTGCCGGGATCGTCCCCACCCCTTTGGCTGCCTTTGGCAGGAGGATTTGTTGGACACACGTGGGGCAGGGGGAGGATTTTGGGGTGCTGGGCACCCCCTGATTTGGGACGCTGGGGGTGCCAATTCCCTGGATCCCAAGTCCCCCCATCCCCCAGCAATCTCCCACAGACACAACTCTCTGCTGCTCCGCTCCCAGCGATAAAAGGGAATAGCTGGGATAATTTTTCCCACCCACACATACCAGGGTGGAGGGGGAGGGATGGGGCAGATGTGGCGGGGGCCGTCCCCCCCCCCGGACGAGCCGTCCCCCCCATTGTGCCCTGCTCGCCCCGATAATGAACCTTGAGGTTTCCAGACAAACCCTGGGCAGCCGGAGATTATAGAAACGGGAGATAAACACAACTGAAGGGAAGGGGGAGCTGGGAGGAAAAGAGGGGGGGAAAAAAAGGACTTGGGAGTTTTAATTAGATGCACAAAAAAAAAAAAAAGAAAAGAAAAAAAGAAAAAGAGGAGTTGCTCTGTGCCATCCTGATATAGAGGATGGGGGTTGAGGGGTTTGGGGGATCAGGAAAGGAGCCTGAGCACTGTAATCAACCCAGAGCCATCATTACCACCCAGAGGAAATATTAATATTAAATATTTAATAATTAGTAATTAATTACTTAATAAAGCCCAAACAGGCAAGACGGCAGCAGGGCTTGGGGCTCAGCAAGGTGGAGCTGCAAACCGTGATGCTGATGTAGGGAAGGGGGTGAGGAATTCCCTGGGAATTCCCAGGTGGGACACCAAAAGCCACCCTGGGTTTGGTCACAGCTCCTCCAATCCTGTCCCTGCCCGAGGTGTTCCCACAAGGGCAAAAGCAAAAAGCTCCATCCCACCTGGTGGAGAGGGAAGAATCCAGGATTCCCAGGGGCTGCAGCCCCCTGGCAGCTCCCAGTGGGAATTCTCTGGTGGCTCATCATGAGGTTGAGCAGCCTGACCCTCAGCAGGGCTCTCCTCTGCTGCATTCCTGCCCCATGTGAAATTTGACAGAGTTTTTTCTCTTATCCTTCTGGGAAAGCTGGCTGGAATTGCTGAGGCTGGCTGGGCAGGGATGGGGCAGCCCTGGGAGTTGGAGGCTGTGGGTGCTCCCAAAATTCTCTGCTACCCACCCTTCTCCAGGGCAAACCAAAAGGAATGGGAAAGATGGAAACCTGAGGCACGGATGGAGGGGCTGTGGGGAAAGGTTTGGGGGAATTTGGGAAGGATGGACATCCTGTCTCCAGCCCCACCAGAGGATGGAGTGAGCACAAAGCATGGCCATGCTCCATCCCGTGATCCCACTGGCAAGCAGAACAGAGCCAGGGTGTCCCAGCACCCTGGATGAAGGGGTGGCACACCCGTAAAGACTCCCAAGTTTGGGATTTCAGCCTCCAGCTCCTGGGAACTTGCCCATCAGCCTCAGCCCCCTCCAGGGAACAAGGTCATTTCAAAGCTAAACCAAAAATCCCAAAAATCCTCCTTCTCCCTCCTGCCACGTGGGGCCGGGCAGCCCCAGGGCGAGGTCCTGGCAGGCCACATCCCCTCTGGAGCAGCGGGATGACCTTTGGGAGCACCAACCCACAGCCGGGGTGACCCAGTGACCCCCCAGAGCTCCCCGGGGGACGGGGAGGCCCCGCGGGGTGCGGACAAAGCCCCCCCCGGGCGCGGCGCATCCTCGCGGCTGCCGCGGCTGACACCCGGCGGATCCTGCCAGATAAAGCAGAAAATTCAGGCTGCTCCGAGCTTCCCTTTTCGCCAGCTCCATCCCTGATAAGTGCCGAGCCTGCAGAGCTCCTGATAGCCGGGGCTATCGCGGCGGTTGGTGCGAGAGGAACACCCTATCGGCGCGGCATCGCCGGACCGCCAGCAACTCCCAGCCACGCCGAAATTAATACCACTCCAATTACCAGAATAGAGATGGGCTGCCAGGGCCCGATAATAAAATCTCTTTTACATAAAGGATGCAAATAACCCGCTCCCCGCGACGGGAGGGAGAAGGGGAGGCACGGCCTCGGCCAGGCTGCCCGGCTCCTTTCAGGAGCTGGGGGTGAGTGGGGTGTGGTGACCCCGCAGGGAATGGGGGGATCCGTGGGGTTGGAGCTGCAGCCCCCTCCCACCCTGCCCCGGGGTCCCGGGGGCGCTGGGAGCAGATTAGGAGGAGCCGGGGCTGGCCTCGCAGCTCCTTCCTGCCCGGCACGCAGGAAGGGCCGGGATATCAGCGGGGTCGGCAGGAGCTTCCCCTCGGCCCCGACGGGAAGGGGAGCGGGGCTCCCTCCGGGCCGTGGGGATTTGGGCAGCTGCAGGAGCACGTGCGCTGGCAGGCGCCGCTTCCCAGGGCTCCTGCGGCACCCGCAGCCCGCTGGCCTTGGGGACACAGAGGGACCTGCCCGGTGCATCCATCCCCAAAGGGCCATCGCCGTCCTGGAGCGGGGTCAGCACTGCCCCACGCTCCCAGCCAAAGCTGGGAGCTCCCCTGGGAGGAGCAGGGTGTGGGCAGCACCAACAGGGCCTGAAACGTGGCACGTTCACCCTTGGTGGTGTCAGGTGCCCCTGGTCCCATCCCCGTCCACCTGCCAGGAGCCGTTCCCAGCGGAACAGCCCACAACCCCAGTCAAGGAGCGATGGCCACGAACTAGTTCTACCTCAACATGAGCAGGAGCTTCCCTTGGAGGGTGGCAGAGCCCTGGCACAGCTGCCCAGGGAGGGCATGGAGTCTCCCTCTCTGGAGCCATCCCAAACCCACCTGGATGTGTTCCTGTGCCACCTGCTCCAGGTGTCCCTGCCTTGGCCTGGATGAGCTCCAGAGCTCCCTTCCAACCCCAGACAGTCCCTGACTCTGTGAATCCGTGTGGCACACGTCTGTAACCCCGAGGCTTTGGAGATAGTGGGTGATAGGGCTGGGGGTGCCCACAGGGCCAGCCCGGCCTCGTCGGTGCCCTGGTGCCCACAGCCCCGGCGTGGAGATACCAGGGGGAGATAGAGGCTGAATTCGCTCCTTGGGGTTTTGATAACCATCACCAAACCACCCCAGCGTCGCTCTTGTGGTTGCCAGGATGTTGGTGAAGTGCCCTGGTGCGACGCAGGACAGGCCCAAACCCTGCCAGTGCCAGGGAGTGTGATGCCAGCTGTGGGGATGGCATCCCTGCTGCTCCCAAATCCATGGTTTTACCATCCCAAAAGCACCCTGGAGACGTTGGGGATGACAACCATCACTTCACCCCTCCCCTCCAGCAGGAGTTCTGCGGTTTGCAGCCTGCCCAGCTCCCAGTGCTCCCAGTCCTCCTCATACTGGTGTTTGCAAGAGGAGGCGAATGCTGGAGGGCTGCTCCAGCAGATGGAGTGGGATGACCGGTCCCACACCAGAGACTCACCTGGCCCATTCCAGGTGTCTGGCTCCCGGGGGTTCTCTCCAGGATCCGGCTTCTCCGGCTCCTTCGGACTCTCCAGAGAGTCTCTGGACTCTGCGGCAGGAGGGGGAGGGCAGCAGGTCAGGAGCAGGGAATCCCAGAGGCAGCATTCCACAGGGGCTGGGATGGGCACAAGGAGGGGATTCACATCCCCCTGGGAATGCCCCATCAGCCCAGCCAAGCCCCTCCACCCCAGAGCCCTGGCACACCCGTGCCACGCCACGCCAGCGGGCCGAGCCCCGCTCCCCTCACGGCTCTATTTGTGGCGTATTCATAGCAACTTGATAACAATTATTTTCTCCATTAACTGCTGCTGGAGATGGGCTGATAAAGCCAATCTGCATATGACAGTGTGGCAGATTAGTGCCCAAAGTACATGTTTGCCTTGGCGTCCCGGGCGGATCGAGCAGCGCGGAGCCCAATCGATCGGCGCCACCGCGGCCGCCCAGGGGTGACGTCACCGCCATTGGAGATTATTAATACAGGTGATAAGCGCAATGATTAACATCAAATAAATCAATCACCGGGTATAAAAGTCCTATTATTTTTGGCTATAAATCAAAGTGCCTGGCATATCGATTTTTATCCATCGCGCTGAAAGCTTTAGTGGCCGTTATTGCTGCTCGGCCTTATCTCTGCTATCACCTCTTTATCGAGGCAGGCCAGTGCCAGGTGCAGCTCCGCGCCCCTGCTCCGGCTCCTCGCCCCCAGCCCGGCTCCCCCATCAGATAAGAGCCCTCGGTTCCCTCCACCGCTGAGCAAAGTTTGCCTGGGAGACCTCCCTGACTCAGATACTGGGGTCCCTTCCGTGCTCCAGTTATCAGGTCACCTCCCTGTTCCAATTATCAGGCTCCCTGCCCTGCTTTGCTGTAGGATCCCTTCCCTGTCCTGGCTGTTGGGGTCTTTTTGCTGAAATTGGGGTCCCTCCTTGCTCCAACTAGGGTCTGCTCCCTGCTCCAGCTCTAGGGTCCCTGGCCTGCCTCAAATCCTGGGGTCCCCTCCATGCCCCGGCTACTGAGGTCCCTTCCTTGCCCCTCATTATTGGGGTCCCTTCCCTGCCTTGTGATCTCTCCCTTCCTCATCCTGTTGGGGCTATCAGGGTCCCTTCCCTGCCCCAAGTGTTGGGGTCCCTGACTGTCCCAGCTCTCGTGTCCCTTCCCTACTCCTCTACCTGGATCCTACCCCGTCCCAGCTCTCAGGATCCCTTCCCTATCCCAGCAATCGGGGTCCTGCCCTGCCCCAGCTGGTGTGGATCCCTGGTGCACCGTGGCCTGGCTGCCCTGTTTTGGGGGACACTTCTCCCCCAGATGCAGCAGCTGAGGCAGCGGGGTTTGCCGGGAGCCGCGGCTCGGTGAGCCGGCGCAGCCTTGCCCCGGCGCGGTTATCTCAAAGGGCACTGCAAACATTAACCGATTGGGATTTGCCCCCACCTCCACAGGAAGGAACTTAAAGGATATCTGGGACTGTTTCAGCCCGGCCCTGAGTCGCAGCCACCTCTGGGGTGTGGCACGGCTCGGCACGGCGGCAGCCTGGCGGCGGCACGGCCAGCACGGTGCCACCGATGGCCCCGTGCCCCCAGCCCACCCGTGGCACGGCCGGGGCCACCACCTGTGGCCTCTGGGGCTGCTTGGCACCCCGGGGAGTCACTTGGTACGCCAAGGGATGTGACTTTGTCCCCCTGGGTGGGGGAACTTCGCACCCCCAAGGGACGTGACTTTCACCATGGGCGGGGAGAGGAACTTTGTATTGCAAAGGATGGGACTTTGTACCCCAAGAGGTCACTCTGCATCCCTGGGATGGGACACTTTGCACCCTAAGGGAACGTGACTTTGCACCCCAAGGTAGGGGGAAGGGTCATTCTGCACCTAAGGGGTCACTTTATATCCCAAAAGTCACTTTACATCCCTGTGAAGGGTCACTTTAAACCCCGACTATGTGACTCTACACCCCAAGGGACACGGCTTTGCCACCTGGGCTGTCCCCAGGGTGCCCAGAGGGATGGAACCCCCCAGGGACAGGGGCTGTCACTGGCCCACCAGCCCCGAGGGGTGGCCAGGCTGCTTCCTGAGCTAATGCCCGGCAGGGTGCTCTGGTGGCAGTGCCCGTCCCCATGGGGAGGGGACAGCAGGGACAGCCCAGGGCTCACCTTCACTGCCAGGGGGGCTGGAGGTGTCGCGCTCGGCGGAGCCCTCGCAGTCCGAGGTGGCCCCGTCCCTCTCCGAGGGGCTCTTGTCCCCCACCGGGGCGTCCTCGCCTTCCTCCATCGCTGCCAGGGAACCTGCGGGAACACGGACAGGGCGGTGAGGAGGGCACAGCCAGAGGGACAGGATGCCAGGGGGTTTTCCCACTTGGGAAATCCGGATGCGGGGAGGAAATGCCCCACAGGGAAGGAAGGGAAAGCCCTGCCCAGCCATCCCTGCGGTGCAGCACCTCCCTGGGGTACGCTGTCCCCTTGCAGAGGTGGCCATGTCTTGCTCCAGGTGTCCCCTCCCCGAGGCACTGTGGGGAATCAGCCGGGCAGCAAGAGGGGTCCTGTGCACACAGGTGTGGCGTCACCTGTCCCCGAAAGCGACCCCAGAACTGGTCCCCACCACCCTTTATCTGACGGGTGACGCAGAGCCGCTGCAGGGGGGACACGGGGGACAAACAAGGTGCACGGGGGGGACACCCCTCAGCCCTGCCGTCCCTCTCGGCCGTTCCCACCAGGCGGGCACGGCCCAGCCCCGGTGGCACACGTGGCTGGCGCCGCACGACGCCGAGGCGCCGGGGGCTGCCGGGCCCCAAGCCAGGCACGGCACCGGGGATCACGGGGGGATCACGGGGGGATCCGAGCGGGGCCAGCCCCTCTGCAGACCTCAGCTGCTCGCCGTGACTCCAGGCATGTATATTTACAGCAGCAGAACAAAGAGCCCATAATCTATACAAAGCACACAACAATGAGCGTGAATAAAGAGGCTGCCGGAGAAGGGAAGGCAATTTATTCTAATTCTGCTAATTTCAGTTCCAGCACAATTAAAAAGGCTGTGATAATATTCAGAAACAATCGACAGCTAACAAATCGTTTCTCCCGCTGTAAATGAAACATTGTTAGGCTAATTTCTTCCTTCACGCCTTCACGGCTCTTGGGCTTCTGATAAAGTTAACCCGACGCTCGCCTGCGCCGGGGTTTGGCACCTCCAGCCTGCCCAGGGAGGGGTGGATGGGGCAGGGAAGGGATGGGTGGGGCCAGGAGGGCACCTGGCGCCCACCCAAGGGTGCTGAGACCACCCACATCCTGCCAGGGAACACTGGGAAGCAAGAGGAGGATGGGCACGGCCTTGGGTACCACAGCAAAGTGGCCTACAGGGATGATGGGCAGCCCACAGCATCCCATCCATGGTCCCTGGATGCATCCCATCTCCTACCCCAAAATATCCATCCCCAGCCAGGAGGGAAATGGGGATGCCCCATATAAATCCAACTGGATGCTCCATATAAATCCAGCTTTGAGTCCTGTGGCGTCACCAAGTTCCTGCAGGGATGATGGGTGGCCAACAGCATCCCAGTGCCACGTCACTGGGGTCCCTGGATGCATCCTGGGATGACCCACATCCCACCCTGAAATCTCCATCCCCAACCAGGAGGGAGATGGGGATGCTCCACCGAAATCCAGCTGGGGTTTGGGCACCATGGTGTCACCCAGTGCCTACAGGGATGATGGGGAAATCAACAATCCCAGAATCTTGTCACTGTGACCCCTGGATGCATCCTGGGACCACCCACATCCCACCCCAAAACACCGAGGCCCAGCCATGAGGAAGATGAGGATGCTCCATATAAATCCATCCACACCAAACCTGGTATGGGGACGACTGGTGGCCAACAGCATCCTGGAATCATCTCACACAGTCCCTGGATGCACCCCACATCCCACCCCAAAGCACTCCCACGCACAAGGGAGGTGGGGATGAATAAAATAGATAAATATAAATAAAAATATAACAAAAATGAGATCAATCCAATCCTGTAAAACCAGGGGTTTGGGGACCATGGTGTCACCCAGTGCCCACGGGGAGGCTGGGTGGCCAACAGCATCCCAGAACCGTGTCCTTGGGTGCATCCCAGCCCCACTGCAGCATCCCAATCCCCAGCAACCACCAGCACTCCCAGCTGCGCGGGTTAAACGAACCACTGGGAAAAAAAAAAAAAAAATCAAAAAAAGGGGAAAAAAGGGGGAAAAAAAAGCGAGTGAGGGAGCGTGGAGCAGGAGCGGAGGGAGCGTCACTTGCCCGGGATTGCTGGGAGCCCTGCACAGTTATCACCGCACACAGCCTCCCTCGGCTGGCCTGATCTGTCTATTCTTCATTAAGCAAATACGCTGAAATGGAAATGAAAACATAATAGCTATTTGATTCTCGGCGAGATATTTTGCATATTGGTTCAGTGCTGATAGCGGAATTTCATCAACTCCCTTTTTTCATGCTTTAAAACTGAATTACTGAGGCTGGTTTTACAGAGAGGGGAAGAGCCAAAAAACGCTCCCTTCCAAGATACTCCGCTTCGACGATTAACTCTTCTCCCTCCCTCCTTCTCCCTCCTTTTTTTTTATTGATAACGAGCAAGGATTTCTTCTTTTTTCCCCCCCTTTTCTTCTTTTTTCCCCTCAAAAAATAATAATAATACTAAAAAAAAAGAGATGGTGACTCTACAAACTTGCAGGAAGCTGAGGCGCTGTGCCCGTGGCAGCAGGGCTGGGCCGAGGGTCGGCATTCCCAGGGAAACCCGGCGTTATCCAGGTAATGATTTGATCACTGCACTCCAATTAAGGCTCTCCCAGCGCAGGAACAATAAAGCTTTTCTTGATTCTTTATGCTTAGCTGGTAAATTAAATAAAAGGCAAAAGAATATAGGGAATCAAGGAGGAGGAGGGGGGGATTTTTCCAGGCTGCCAAGAGCGAGACCCTGGGCGCTCGGAGAGCCGGCACGGAGACAAGAGCAAAGTGATAAGAGGCCTTGATAACAGATAGAAAATAGCAACAGCCACAGACTTTCCCACCGGCTCTGGAGCAGGGAGGAGGAGGAGGAGGAGGAGGAAGAGGAGGAGGAGTTCCCATGGTGGAAAGCAGGTCCTGGATCAGGAACACGTGCAGGCTGGTGGCAACCTGCCTTCGCCGGCTGGCGCTCGGCGCTGCCATCAGGTCCAAGTGTTTATTTTTAAATACAAATTTAAATAAAATTCCCCATCCGACTCCTTCCAATTGCCATCTCTGGAAGCGTTCAAGGCCAGGGTGGATGGGGCTTGGAGCAACCTGGGCTAAATGGAATGTGTCCCCGCCCGTGGAGGGGGAGGAAGGAGATGAGCTTTAAGGTCCTTCCAACCCAAACCGTTCTGGGAATCCACAATCCTTATTTCTAAAAATAAAAATTCCTCCAAGTCCCATTGGGCAGGGGATGAGTCCAAGGAGGGCTCCAGGAGTCAGGGAATGAGGGACACAGCCTGGAGTCAGGTGACCTCACATCCCAAACCTTCTCTCCAGGCACCTCAAAGCTCAGCCTTGGCTCTGGGTGTCACTGGGGGGGGACAGTAGGGACGTCTCAGCTGTGCCAGGGCATCCTGAGGGATATTCCAGCTCCACCAGGCAGGCAGCATAATGGAGGATCCCTTCTCCATCCTTCAGTTCCTCCTCATCCCTGCGCTGGCATCACCCTCTTCTAAAAAAACCACAATAATAATAATAACAACAATAATTAAAAAAAAAAAAAAAAAGAAAACCAACCCAAAAGGAGGTGGGCAAGGCTCCAAAAACCAGGTTTTGGGATGCACAAAGCAAGCATCACCAGGATACTTATCCATCACCTCATGCTGGAAATGTTGAAATTCCACTCAGGCATCGCTTCCTTGCTGCCCTAAATCACCTCTTTTCCCCCCAAATTATGGAGCCAAGAGCAAAGGGCTGCAGGAAGAGGCTGGTATTCCTCAGGGAAAGATGCTCCTGGAGCCAGTCCCAGCTGCTCCTTCAGCAAAGGCAGCCCTGGTGGTTCGGTGGGGTCGGGAGCATCCCGGGATTCCCCAGGGTCTGGTGGCGGGGCTGTGCCGTGCCCGCCCCGCTGCCAGAAACACCCGGAGAACAACCCGGGCTGCAAATCCCGGTATCTGATGGGCCACCCGCCCGTTCTTCTCACCCAATTCCTCCCTGGGCCCTCGCGATGTTTGTTTTTTACCAACGACCTCGGCTGCTCCCCAGCCCGTTCCCTGCGATCGCATCGGGAATGCCAAGCCGGACAAACGATGCTGATAGCATGGGACATCTCCCCTCGGTGATGCTGCACCGAGTTCCAATAGCCTGGGGTCCGTCTGGGGGGAAAAGGGGCTTCTGGAGCACAAATCAGCCCTCTCCCCTATCAGCCTGGCTGCAGCATCCAAGGCCGGGCTCTTCCCATGGATATCTCCCCATGAAAGATCAGCCCCGTGCACGGAGCCGATAGCGGCTGGGGCCGGCCCCAGGGGGCTTTATCTCAAATTTGGGGCCCTTCTCCATCACCTCCAGATAAAACTCACCCTGACCCTGCCCGTGGTGCCCTGGGGGAAAGGGGCAGGGAAAACAAAAAAAAAGAACAGTATGGTTGGAGAATCGGAAGGTGCAGGGGGGGATTTATAAAGTATTGATCACAATTTGGTATTAAATCATTACTGGTTTATCCAGGAGGTGGTAGGGATGCTGGGATTGCTGATGGGGGATATTTATAATAATTTTCAAGTCAATTTTATAGACTTGTTACATTTCTGTATTTAGGCCTAATTTATCCATGAGGGGAATAGGGGACAGAGGTGCTGGGTGATGCTGTAATCCTTGATGGGGAGATGCTCCAACTGCTCATGAGGGGTCTTATAATGATTAATATTATTACAGTTATAATCGATCAGGCCTAATTTATAGCAGGAAGGGGAATAAAGGGTGGTGGGGGGCTAGAGATGGTGGGGGCATGGAGGGGGTGGGTGATGCAGCCGTTGCTCATGGGATGGTATTTACAGTGATTGTTAAATGTATAATAATGATTACATTTATAATAATGATTACACTTATAATAATGATTACATTTATAATAATGATTACATTTATAATATACTTAGGCCTAATTTTTCCAGGAGGGCAAGGAAGGACAGAGCGGGAATGGAGGTGTTGGGGAGGCTGGGATTTCTCGGGATGGGATGGGATGCTCCAGCCACTGCTGGGCAGCTGCTCTGTCCCAGCCACCACAGCCTGGTCTGGTGGAAGGTCTCTGCTCCAGAACCAGATGAGCTTCAAGTTCCTTCCCAACCCAAACCATTCCAGGCCGAAATGCAGAAACCACCCCTGGGACCGAGACCCCCGGAGCATCCCTGGGTGCTGCGCTGCCCCAGGGGAGCCCCCCAGGGAAGAGCAGAAGCGGGGAGAGGCTGAGCCTGAGAAAAAGCAGCGCTGCTGATAGGGGAGGGATTGGTTTCAGCCGGAGCTGCTCGCGCTGCCAAGCCCAGGCGGGATCGCGGCGGGTGCAGTTACTGAACATTCATCACTGCCTGAACTCTGTAACTTTATCAGCAGCGAGCGGCGCCAGCGCCGGCCCCGCCAGCCCCGGCTCCGATGGGCCGATAAACCACCCAGAGATTCCGGGAGATTGGGGCGCTCCGGGGGCCGCCATTCCCAACAGGGACGGCCGGCGGATCCACCGCGCGCGAGGGAGGGGAAGGAGCCGGGGGAGAAATCCGGGGACAATGACAATGGAGTGACTTTAGGTTTCAGATGGGGTCGATAAGGCCCTGATAGATTTGGAGAGAGGAGAGAGCGGAACGGAGCCGTGCCTGGCGCAGCAGATGGATGGGGATGCTCCGGGAGAAGGGATGCGCTGAATGTGGGCTGGAGAGCACACGGAGCCACAAGGGGCTGCTCGGAGCACGGCAGGGCAACTGAGGCAGCTGGCGAGACTGGGAGAGAAGGGCCAGTCCTTCCTGGGGGGACTGGAGGTGCCTCCATCCAAACCCCACCCAAGAGCAGCTCGAAGAGTTCATCCCCATGGTGATCCAGGATGTGTGGGCACTTCAGGAGCAGCTGGGTACGCAACAAGATGGGAAAGAAATTCCATCCAGGAAGACCAGGCTCCAAGCAGCCACCCTGCTCCCTGCCAAAGGGTGGAACTGGGGGAAAACCCCTCGATTCCCATCCTTCTTCTCCCACCTGGAATAAAGACATTCCAGGCGGGAATGGCTGGGGGTGGGGATGCTCTGGCAGCTCTGAGCACATCAATACCAGGTGACAGCGAGGACAGAGGTCAAGCTCTGGGCTAATCCAGCGACAAATTACCCCGGAGATGCCGAGCTGGAGCCATCCCCCTTCCTGTACGAAGCTGCTCCAGGTCCTGCCAGGTCCATCCCGCTCCCAAAAGTGATGGAAAGGGAACGGGGATGGTTTTCAGTGCCCACCCCAAGGCTTTCAGGCTGTGACAGCCCTGGCTGACAAGGCCTGAGGGATGGGGACAAGGATGGGGACAAGGGGGCATCAGCAAAAATGCTCCCAGTCCCACAGGATGCCCAATCCCAGCTCCCAGAGCCATCCTGGAGCACCCCAGGGCAACGAGCAGGAACTGTGGGGGCTCCAGGGGCAGGGAAGGACCCTCAGAGGGCACAGCCAGGTTGGGTGGCCCATCTGAGAGCAGCTGGCACCGAGCCTGGCACATGGAGATCCCTGGGACAGTGCTGCTCCCAGAAACCTTCCCAGCACCCCAACCCTCCTCTTCCTCCAACTCCAGGCCCTTCTCCCACCCAGCTCCATGGACACCCGAGTTTGCTCCGTGCAAACGTGCCTGTGCTGCCTCTCTCTCTTTCTTTTCTCTAATTTTTTTTTTTTCCTGTTCTTGGCATTTTGGTGGAGCGAGATAAGAGCGAAAAACAACAGAGCTGCCCGGAGAGTGAAAAAGGGAGATAGATAACGCAGATACCGACTCCTACACAAAACAGTCCTGGCTTTATCTCTGCTTTTTATCACAGTTCCCCTAAAAAAAATAAAGAGAGCAGCCCAACTGGAATGGGGCAGCACATTAAAAAATGAACTTTATACTGTTTGCTCTTTAGTTTTATATTTAGATGAAACAGACTCAGAAGCTCGTGGTCGATACCTTTTCCAAACTAAGGAGTCTGGAAGCTCTGTTTGCTCCAGTGAGGATGAGTGAGGAAAGCCAAGGAGTTGAGTATGGATAGGGCAGAGGGATGAGGATCTAGGACAGCATCCTGCAGCAGAAGCAGGGAGGCTCAGGCTCAGGCTGGAGGTGGCTACAGAAATGGAGATGCTTCCCGAGCATCCCTGGGCGCTGCCAGCTTGGGGACAGATCCCACCTGAGATGGCTCAGCCACCACCAGGATCACCACGAGGCACAGCTGGCAAAGCCCTGGCTGCCCGTGATGGGAGCAGGTCCCTGGATGCAGGGACAGCATCTCCATCCCAGCACAGGGCCGAGGCTGGACGCGCCCTACACCCCCCACCCCACGTGGCTCCCAAAAATCCTCCGTCCCCCCATTCCTGAGGGCACCTCACAGGGCTCTGCCTTCCTGCTGGGAAGGGCATTTTGGAGCAGCAAAAACCCAACTCCCAGGGCACGGCCAGAAAGAGGGAAGGAAGGAAAAAAAAAATAATAAAAATGGACTGGAGGTTTTTCCCCTCCCCTCGCACTCCCTTCCCTACCTTCTTTTTGAAAAACATAATTTATCTGTGTATTATCAAGAAATCCAGACACTTTAATCAGTGAGCTATGAAGTCAGTATTTCCATTCTTATCTAGCGGAGGAGTGGAAATGGAGAGCAGATAGGCAGCTCCGAGCCCGGCCGTGGTGGGGAATGTTAATGGGAGGAGCGGCGGAGCCATTGGCTACCGAGCTGCCGCTATCGCTGCCATTATCGGGCCCTTATCGCGGCAACCATCGCAGCGCAGTAATGGGGCCAGTTCAACTTTCCGCATTATCATAGGAGCTGCGAGTAGCATGAGAGGCCTCGGCTGGGAGACGGAGAAGAGAGAGAGCGGCCAAACTTCCCGGCGGAGCGCGGAGGGGAGGGAAAAGCGGCTTTTCCTCGCCGCCGTGCCCTCCCGAGCTGGGGATGCTCTGCCTGCTGCTCCCAGTCCCACCTTCCAAAAGCGCCGGGCGATGTCCTGGAGGAACATCTCCAAAGCCCCGGGGACTGATCCCATCGAGCATCACAAAAGCGCCGGGTATCAACCCTAAGGCACATTCCCAAACCTCAGGCACTGACCCACAGAAGTATGCCCAAAACGCCAGGCAGCAATCTCATCAAGCATCCCAAATCCCTGGGTACCATCCCAAGGCAAATTCCCGAAGCTACAGGGACTGACCCTGCTGAGCATCCCCCAAGGCTCAGGCACAGCCTTAAGGTGCATCCCCAAACTCCTTCAAGCATCCATAAATTCCTGGGCACTGACCCCAAGGCGCATCCTTAAAGCCCCAGGCACTGAGTCTGCAGGGAATCCCCAAAGTCCAGGGTGCCAAACATTGCCAAAATCCTGGGCACCGACCCTGAAGTCCATCCCTAAAGCAAGGGGTACCGACCCCATCAAACGTCCCCAAACCCTGGGTTTGCATTCCCAAAACTGCAGGCACCATTCCTAAATATTCCCAAAGCTCCAGGCACTGACCCCATTGAACATCCCAAAAATCTCCAGGCACTGACCCCACCAAGCATCCCCAAGAACGCAGACACCAACCCTAAATCCTGCCAAAGCTCCAGGCCCCGACCCCATCGAACATCCCAAAACCCCACACACTGACCCCAAAATCTCCAGGCCGTGACCTTACTGAGCACTCCCAAAGCTCCGGGACCCCGACCCCACTGAGCATCCCCAAGCCCTGGCACTGACTTGGAGGCGCATCCCCAAATCCCGGGGTCACGCTCCCGGCCGGCCAAGGCCGAGGGAAAACAATGGATCTACATTTCATCAGATGAACAAATTAGAGGAGCACATTTCCTCCACGGGCTATCGAATGGGAGATGTCAAGAAAATATGTTGATGTGAGAAAGAGGAGATAAAGAATTATTTTGGAGGAAAAAAGCCGTGGAAGGCTCTTATCTGGAGTGACTCATAGGCACACACTCCTTAACCCCACTGCAGCCCAAGGTCAGCAGTTGCATTCCTTTCAGCATTTCAGCCCTTCCAAAAAAACATGTTGCTGCAGGAACAATGTGGAGCCTTTACCGGGCAGCCATCGGAAGAGGGAACTGTATTACCCCGAAACACTTGAACTTTCCTGATAAAAGGAGCAGCAGGACACAGCCCGGCCAAGCTGGAGCGGCCAAAAGCCCTGAGTCAGGCAGCAAAAGCAGTCATGGGATGTGGCGCAGAAAAAAAAAGGAGATATTGGCCTCCTGCTCCCATTCCTGCTCTTCTCCAAAGCAGGGGAGCTGATTCCTTGGCCCCACAGGAAGAAAAATCCATGTCCTCGGCATGGAGCAGAGGTGGAGTGCGGTGCAGGGCTGGCACAGAGGCCTTTTCCAACTTATCCTCTGCGAGGTTGAATTCCGAGAAGCTCCAGGTTCCTCACTCCTGCCGTGCCCACATCCCTCTCTCCGGGCAGCATCGTCTCTCAGCCCTGGCTGTGCCTCTGTGGAAGCTCTGGGCTGGTTTTCCCCGCCACAGCAAGGCCCCATCCAGTGTTTTCCAAGGCAGATCATGTTTTTTTACTTCAGCAGGACGGATGGAAAACATCCTCAAAACATCCTCTTCCTTCGGCCAGCACAGCTGCACTTGGCCCCAAATCCATCAGCACCACGCAGGGCCCAGCAGCTCCATCCCCAGCCCTGCTGCTCCCACTTTGGGCTGCACAGTCCTTTCCTTTCCCAGGGATGTGGGTGTCCCCTCAGGGCTGGGAATGTCCCACAGCACGGAGATTCCTGCGCCGGGATGGATGTGGACACGGTGATGCCTTCGGGGTGATGCCAGGTGGCCCCGCTGGCATCCCAGGGGCTGCCCCTCTCCAGGAACCTCGGATCACCTGTGCCGTGGCACTGCCTCCTTGCACAATTCCTGCAACACCCGTGGGGAAAGGATTGCTTTCCTCCCAAGCCCTGCTCGCCGAGCTGGCCGCATCACAACTTGGCCAAAGGGGAAGCTGCAGCTTGCTCGGTGGCCTCGTGATTCACCGTGGAAAATAAGACCTTGCCCAACCTCGCCACTCTGGATGCCGAGGTGTGAATCCCGGCTGGAGGTGGCTTCCCCGGGATGCCGGGGACAGTCCATCGCCGTGGCTCTGTGCCCTCGCTGGGGACGGTGTGGGGGCGTCCCCCGGGGGCTCAGGAGGTGGAAGAGCAGCAGCAGACACAAAACCAACCCAGCCCCGGCGCCCACGGCCCTGGAAGGAGCTGCTGGCAAAGCCTCCGGTGCCTCCCTCACCAGTGCGGCTGCAGCGCCGCCCTCCCGCCCCACGGCCCCTCGGCAGAACTGGTTTGGCCGTGGCCAGCCCGGCTCCAGCCCTGGCTCCCCCAGCATCCCCCTCATCCTCCTCTCCTGCCCGCTGCGGAGATGGGGATGGCCAGGAAGAGCCATCCGGGGAAATACCCCCAGCACGGCCCCAAAAGGGCTTGGAGAGTTCCCTGGCATCGTGTCCCACGGCTGGCAGGGCACGGCGTGGTGGCACTGGCCAGCAGTACCATTTCTCCCTTATCCATGGTGAATGGATTTCCTGCTCTGAGCTGTCCCCATGGCCACCAGCTGCCAACCGTTCTCCTGGAGCTGGGGCCTGCAGGGATGCTCACACCTGGAGCACTGGCTGTGGAAGAGGAGGGAAACTTCTTCCAGCATCACCTGAGGCTGGGGCAGACCCTCCACTGGGCAGGAATGTGGCTCGTGGGAAACACCTGGGGATGGCTGGGAGAACTCCCCACGCTGGGCTCATCCCACCAGTATCCCACTGGTTTCCCAGGGGTCACTCCCCCATCCCATCCCACCCGTGGGGACCACGACGCTCCCCAGCCCTGGGATCCCCCAGCGTCACCCACAGCACATCCCAAGAGGCCGGTGGCAGCCGGGATGGGCAGAGCCACTGCGGGGGCGGCCGTGCCACAGGGCTTTGCCACCCGCACCCCTGCCAGCTCCGAGGAGCTGCGCTCCGATGCCACCGCGCCAGGGCTGGCAAAAGCCTCGGGGCGTTTGCACAAGAGAGGGGAGGGGTTGGCAGGCAGGCAGTGCCCGTGGGTGTAGCAGACATGTGGGACACGGGGATGCCACCCTGGGGATGCCACGAGTGGGGTACGGGGGGGCTGGGAGGCCGAGGGAGCCCCGGGATGTGCAGAAAATTCCGGTTTAGGGAGCGGAGCTGGGAGGCCCTGCCGGGACCCGGCTGATCCCGGGAGCAAACCCTCCCCACCCCACGGAGCACCCCGGGGTAGCACCTCCCCAAACACCCCCACCCCGGAGGCACGGATGGGGAAACTGAGGCACGGAGGTGGCGGGGATGGAAAAGTGCAGCTGCATCAGAGCGCAGAGGGAAAAACAGGCCAAAAAAAAAAAAAAAAAAAAAAAAAAAAAGCAGAGGAGGTTGAAACAGAGTCACCTGAAAGGGAAGGACTCAGGGAGGGAAGGCAGCGGGAAGGAGCGGGCAGGAGGCGTGCCGGGAGCATCCCACGCCACCGGCTCACCACGCCGCCGCTAAAAATAGACGCTGGGTTGGCCACTGTCATCTTTAAAAGAAACGCAATTTTCCAGGCTCCCGGGAAGGACGGCTCTCCCACGGCCCGACCGGCACGGCCACCCCCTGCCCAGCTCCACCATCCCCTTCCCGGCATCGCCGCCGAGCCCACGCGGGACCGGGGAGCAGCCGAGCGTGCAGGAGGAAAGGAAAAAAATAAAACCACCCGGCCCAACACACCCCATCAAGAGACGGCGGCTTTAACAGCGCAGATCGCACTCGTTATCTGACACCATCTAATAGCAATTAAAGAAAATCCACATGCAAAAATATGCCGGTGTTTTTACCTCCCCCCGCCCCCCCCAGCCCGTGCGTTCGCTCGGCGGAGCAGAATGAGAGATAGTCATCAAAAAAAGCCAAAGCTCTCATCAAACTAATGCAACATCTGCAGCCGATAACAGGAGCTGGGAGAGCTCGGCTTCTCAACCCAGCTCGCTTCACAGAGCACGTGGAGGGGGGGAAAACCACCCCACCACCTTGAGAAATAAAAACACACATGCAGCTGCCCCCCATCAGATAATTAAAGTGCCTGCGTTAATCACATTTGCAGTGGAACAAATTGTTGGAGCCCTTTTGCCCCTCTTTGCTGTGTTTGTTGTTGTAGCGAATCCTGCTCCGGTCTGGTGGGGAGAGATAAGTGGTCCTTATCAGTCCTGGCAATCTCTATCAGGATGGAGATCGGGGCTTGGCGCTTATCAGAAGCTCAGATCTACTGTAGCTGAGCACAGAATAAAAAGGGAAGAGGAAAAAAAACCCACCATAAAAAAAAAAACAAAAACCACAAACAGGCCCCTGCAACTCTGACAAAACATTCGCTTCCAGCTCGCTTAGGAGCAAAAAAAATAATAAAAAAATCAGTATTAAAAGAACAAGGGAGGGGGAGGCACATCAGCGCGATGAGATCAATCTCCTGCTTATCAGGCTCCCCCATCGCAGGACCCGGCGCTGTGAAAGCACCGGCAGCTGCCAGAGCCTCGCTCATCAGCTGGGCGCCCGCGCTCCCATGTTTGAAGTTAATAAATATAACAGGCTATCTGGGTTGGAGATCAGCTCCTGCTCCCTATCAGCCCCTCACATCTATCTACCAGCAGAACAAAAGACAGACACACACACAAAAAAAAAAAAAAAAAAAAAGAAAAAAAAAAATAAACCACCCCACAAGGCAGCAGCAGCTGCAGGGAGGTTGGTGGTACAGGCAGGGATGGAAAGAAACTGTCCTCTGCGGGCAGGAACCCCCAAAAATGAAAGGCAGAGATGCTCGGGGGGTTTTCTCTGCTATCAAAAGCCACCATCGCGATGCAATCGGCTCTCAAAGCCTCCCCACCGCGTGCCACCGCCGCTGCCGGGGGGGCTCGCAGGGAGGGAGGGAGCGGCACCCCCGGCCCCTCCATCCCCGCACGGCTCCAGCCCGGAAAGGCACCGAGAAGAGGAAGGTTAAAGCAGCTGGTTAAATATAGTCCGGTGTCTGATCTTTGTCTTATCTCTGCTGGCGATCGCCCGCTCTCCCGGCGATCTCCCCGCGAGCCTTTATCTGCGCCTCGCATCGGGCTTCAAAAAAAAACAACAAAACCCCAACCCCACAAGAGAAGGCGAAGCCAGAGCGAGAACATCGCGTCACCCAGGAAAATAAAATCAGCAGATAGCAATCTGGAGGAGGTTTTTAATGCTCCAGCCGAGATGATAAGGAGGATAGACTTTGTGGAAACAGGTCCGGTCTGTACATGAGAGGAGTCTGGTTACCGGAGCCCTGATTCATGCATACCTTCCCTGATGGAGCAGCGGCAGGGCGCTCTCGCCGCGCTCGCCGCCTCTAATGACTGTTTTCATGTTGACACATACAGGAAGGCTTCCAAGCTCTCAGCTTTTAATCAGTTTTGGCCATCGCCGGCGGCCTGAGATCAGCCTCCCACTTTATCATTTCTTCACATCTCTGCAGAAAAGCAGCAGAGGAAGGAGATACGAGGAGCCGCCGCCGCCCGGCCGAGCTGCCACAGCCTCGTCCTGCCCCAGTTTGCCCCGTAAAATCCGCGCTGGTGGGTGCTGGGATCGGGCATCCCAGCAGCGGCAGGGCTCCCGCAGGGAGCGGTGTCATTCCAGCGCTACCGCTCGCTCCGGTCTGAAGGCTCCCGGCTGAGGGAGCTGGAGTTACCCGGGCACGGCTCGCAGGGCTTTTTGCCGAAATAAAGCCGCGGAAGTTGGAGAAAGCCAAAGGAGAAAAGTATCCCGAAAAAAAAAAAAAAAAAAGAGGAGGCAGCTGGGACTATTTTTAACTCTCCCCGGGTAAAAGTCTAGCTGAAGCGTTATCATCACAGCAATCACCCCAGGCAGGGAAACAGGTAGGTGCAACTCAGCCTTGCAATTATTTCAGGAGAAAGATAAAGGTAGATTATCACATGGTGGCCAGCCTTTCCTATCCTCCCATCTCCCTCTTATCACCAGCTTCCATCGACTCGAGGGGGGAAAGAAAACACACACACACACACACACACCGGAGAGGAAGGAGAAAAGCCAAGCTGAGCCCGGCACCATAAAACTTCCAGCACTTTGCAGGATTTCTCTGCCTTGCTGGTACGTCCTCGCTGGAGCGAAACAAGAGCCCGGCCGATGGGCGGGAGCGGGGCCAGCACGACCCTCTGCAGCCACCGCTCCCCAGGCAGGGACCGGGATGCGCCCGAAGTCCCGGGGATCCCGTGGCGGCTCCTCATGGCCACGTCCCACCCGGCTGGGATGCAAAGCGGGACCTGGGGGCACTGGGCAGGGTGGAGCGTCAAGGACAGCGTGGCCGGTGGGGAGGGTGGCACATGGGCACGACGGGGACGATGGCACGGCGGGTCCGGCAGCGCCCAGGCAAATGGGGGTCCCCGTGCGGGAGGGCAGCCCTGGCAGGGTCAGGGCGCTGTCCCCGCGGTGAGGAGCCCCTGGCAGGGCTGGGGTACCCCAGGAGGGATGGGGAGCCCCTGGCAGGGTGAGCGGCCCGTAGCCGGGGTGAGGAGCCCTTGGCAGGGCCGGGGTGGCCCGGCGGCGGTTGGGAGCCCCGGGGGGGTTTGGGGAGCCCCTGGCCCTGGCTGCCGGCGCTGGATGGGAGGCAGGCGGGGGAGATAAGATCACAATTTCAGGCCGTCCCGACAGAGCGATGTTATCAGGACGGGACTTGCAGAACGGAATATTTTAAAGCCTTATCGGGGCCCCCATCGGGAGCCGGTACCGGAGCCACCGCGCTGGCGGGGGGGAGGCGCGGGAAGGGGGAGCGGCGGGGACAGGCGATGGGCCGGTAGCGGGAACGGGCACCCACGGCGGCCGTCCCGGGTGTGTCCCGCGGGGACCGGGGGAGGGGGTGCGGGAGCGCTGCCGCCGAAGACGTGGTGCAAAGAAAAAATAAGGCGGGGGTGGGGGGTGGTGGTGGTGGGGGGGGGGTGCGGTGCGGTCAGCAGGGAACGGCGGAGGGGGTGCCGGTAGCGGCGACTCACGTTTGATCTGCCGGGGGTTGCTCTGTTTCCTCCTGGACATCGCTCGGCGAGGGGCGAGCCCGGCGCCCCGGCTGGCGGCTGGGCGGGCGGCAGGTGGGTGGCGGCGGGCGGGCCCCCGGCTGCTCGCATGCCCGCCCGCCCGCCCGCGGGGCCGGGCCGGGGCCGGGGCCGGGGCCGGGCCGGGGCCGGGCCGTGCTCGGCGGAGCGAAGCCGCCGCCGCCGCCGCCGCGGGATTTTCTCAATGGGCGCCGCGCCGGATCAAACCCGCGGAGCGCTCCGGGGGGCGGGGCCGCCGCCGCCGCCGCGGCCGCCCATAGGCCCCCGCCCCCCGCCGGCCACGCCCACCGGATGGCGCGCGCGCGGCGCGGCGGGGCGGGGCCGCGGCGGGGCCGGGGGGCGGGGCTAAGGGCGGAGGGGGCGGGGCCTCGGGGCTCGATCCCTGGCGGGGGCTCCGTGCCCCGCGCCCCCCGTGCGGTCCCCAAAAGCTCCCAAAGGTGTCCCCAGCCCCGCTCTGGGAGCCCCGTGAGGCTCCACCCTCTGCTTTGGGGCTCTGGCCACACCCCGGTAGGTCGGACCCCCCTTTTGGGCTCCACAACCCATCTCCAGCATCCCGAACTTCCCCTTTGGGGTCTTCAATCCTTCTTTGGGGGTCCCCAAATTCCCCTTTGGGGTCCTTTGTGACGTCTCTGGAATCTCCTACACTCACAGCGATCCCCCCGCTGGAAGCTCACTGCCCTTGCTGGGTCCCAATCCATCTTTCTCAGATCCTCAAAGCCTCTTATGGGGCCCCCCCAAACCTTCCTGTGGGGTCCCCAGAGGGTCTTTTGGATCCCTTAGAACCCCTCTCATTTCCAGATGAAGGGTCCAAAACCTCCCCCTTGTCGCTTCCATGGCCACCGTGACCCTGGCTCAGGGTGGGGGACACCCCAGGACACCGGGGGGTGGTTTAGGGGTCCTGGGGTCTCCCCTTGGCATTATCCCAGCCAGGTGCCCTGTGAGCATGAAGAAATTTTGGGGTGAAATGTGGGTTAAACAGGAGCCACTTAGATTTTGAATCCACAATGGGAATATTGTCCTGTGAAAAACAATTTCTCCCAAACTGGACCTTGCCCAGGGCTGACCTTGGATCAGGGGGATTTGCCAGTGGTGACAGCTGGTGGTCCCCAAATTACAATGGGGGTTTTGGGTCAATGGAGGGGGCTGTGGGGACACGGCACAGCTTGGTCATATCCCTTCTCCATCTATCCCCGGACATGGGATGTGCTTTTTTTCCCCCCTTTTCTTTTTCTTTTTTTAAAGGGTTTTTAATTAACTTCCTGTTTCAATGGTGGGATAATGAGTTTTAAGCAGCGCATGATTCCAGTAAAGAGGTCAAACCGGCAATGAGGATGTCAAAAGAAATTAAGTTAGGAATTAAGAAGAGATCCAGGGGAGAAAAAAAAAAAAAAAAACACTATGGAAGGAGTGAGATGCTGCTGAGGACAAGGCTCTGCTGACCACCCCCCAAAACGATCCTGGCGGCGCCTTTCACCTCGAGTGACCTCGAATCGCCGCCTTCCTGGAGACCAACGCCCCCGGGGGAGCAGCTCTGCTTCCAGAGCCTTTCCCCTCCTTCCCAGCCCGGCTTTGCGGGCCCGGCCCGAGGAGCCCGCAGTGGCCCCCGCTCCGTGCCAGTCCTGATGCTTCTGACCCCACCAGGGGCTGCTGATGGGGAGCCCAAATCCACCGCGGTTCTTTGGGGGTCTCCAGCCTCCCCCCGGCTCGGCTGCAGGGGTTTTGGGGCTGGGGGCGCGGCAGATCCAGCCGGTTCCTCTGGCACATCCATGGATGTCCCCCGGCACCGCAGCTCCCGTGGTGTTCACCTGGCGTGTTTGCTTTCGCCAAGATAATTAGACAAGCGTTTAATTAAACACAGCACCGTTAATTGCCGCGGTTTGAGGGGCTGGGGGGTGGGCGAACACCGATGAGGCACCCACATTTCCTCTCCTCGGCAGGCGGCACAGGGATGGGGGCTGTCCCCGGCGCTTTGCGCTGGAAGGAGCAGTGGCAGCATCTCGAGGGGGCGAGGGGACATTGTCACACCCACGGGGGGCTGCATCCCCCCCAAAAAAATGCCCCAAAAGCCTCGCTGGAGCCGGTGGATGCTCCGCCCTGCCCTGGAGAGCGAAGGAAACAGGTTGCCGTCCTTCCCCAGGCACATTCCTTGCCAATGTCCCTTTAATTCCCTTTTTGGCACCATCCCAGAGCCACTTAGACCCCCCCAGGGCTGACAATTCTCGGTCTCAAGCACCACCCAAGGGCTGGATCCCGGCGCGGGGACGTCCCCAAATCCCGCATCCCGCTGCCCCATCCCCTGGGGGGACCCATGGGTGGCCCTGCACGGGGACAAGCGTCACGGTGGCGGTGACAGCGGCAGGGCTGGGTGTCTCCCTGCTCCCTTCCCGATGCCGCGGTGTTTGCAGAGAGATTGTTATAGGGGAGCCGAATAAATAGCGTGTTTTCCCGAGGAGTGAATTACACGCCTGCAGAGCAGAGATAATGCGGGAGCAGCCGTTCCCCCCATTGTGAGCGAGGTGACATCTTTTTATGGAGCTGTGTACATTTGTATTAGTGCCAATTAATCTGGCCTGATATTATTAGAGACGCGGCGAGAGGAGGTGGCGGCGCAGGAATGTCAATGGGAAGAGCCGAGGCGCTGCCTCTGCCGGATTTCAGGGCTCAGGGATGGCTGGGGGGGCATTTTGGGGGGCTGTGCTGAGCCCCCGGTGCCAGCCGGTGGCACTGCCCGCTGGCACGGTTTACCCAGGCTCCAAACCAAGCTTTTTTCTAGCTCAAAATATCCTATTTTAGGGTTTTGTCCCAAGAGGGAGGACTGGCATCACGGTGCCCCACCTGCAGAAGGGCCCTGCCACCTGCTGGCTGGACAACCTGGCCCTGGGTGCCACTTGTCACCTGCCTGTGGCTCAGCCTCGGGGAGCTGCCAACAGCCCGGGGTCCTCCGAGGCTTGGGCACACCTTGGGCACGGATGTGACACGGGTGGGACACGGCTTGGACATGGCAGGAGCAAAGCCTGGGCACGGTTTGGGCACGGTTTGGGCACGGTTTGGGCACGGCTTGGGCATGTTCCTCCCTGACTTGGGCACAGCTTGGGCACGTCCTGTGCAGAGACGCTGCTGTGGAATTCTGGGCTCCCGGGAGCTGTGGTGGCAGCGTGGAAGGGTTTGGGATTAAACCAAATCCCAGGTGTGGAATTATTTAGGTTTGAAAAGATTCCAAGATCATCGAGCCCCAGCACTGCCAAGGCCACCACTGAACCGTGTCCCCAAGTGCCACATCCACGTGGCTTTTAAATCCCAACAGGGATGGGGACTCCACCACTTCCTTGAGCAGCTGAGCCAGGGCTGGACTCACCTTTCCATGAGGAAAATTTTCCCAATATCCAGCCTAAACCTCTCCTGGCACAAATGATGCTGGACGCTCCTAAAACCAGGTGGGAATGTGTGGATGAGCAGCCCCCACATCCCAAATCCAAGGCTGGGATGTCTCAGTGCTTATTTCCCCCTCCCTCTTATTGGTCTTCTGTAGGAATGATGTTCTAACTCCCAAAAGGAGCAATCCAACCAATTCCTGGCTTTCAGAAGCGTCACTGCTGGCAGGATGGCATCCCTGGGGGCTGCATGGCTGCTGTGCTCCTGTTCACAGCCCCCAGGGCTCCAGGTTTTCCTGCATGAATTCAGCACCAAGCTGCAGGATCCTGCTGGTACGTGTGGTCCCTGTCAGGCACCCTGGGGAGGAAGGTGGGAGCTGGGCTTTAAATTCCTGCTGTGCAAGGAACGGCCAGATTTGACTCAAAAGCAAGAAAAAGAAATTTCTAAATCTTCAGCCCCTGCTTGCAGCCTGACAACCATGGTGGATCCCGTTATCCTCCAGGCTTTATGGAGAGGCTTAAAGCACCTCTGGCTCAGAAACTTGGATGTGGGGCTGAGAAAAGAAAGGCTGGCTGGATTTGAAGAGCAAACAGCTTGAGGAACATTTTGAGTGGTGGCAAGAAGCCAAGAAATCCCCCCTGAGGGGCTCCATCAATGCTAGACACCTCCCATCAGACCCACCCTGTAACCCCTGGGGCCTGGAGCTGTCCCACCCCCGAGGATGTGGCTGCAGACTGGCCCCATATCCCGGGGTTGCAGGGCTGGGACCCCCAGATGTGCTGGGTCTCACAGGAGCCTCCCTGTGCTGCTGGCCCCTGCTGAGCAGGGAGTTAATCCCCAGCCAGGAGAAGCTGCCCGGCTTTGCATCCTCACTGGAATTACAGTGACAGGGGCCTGGAATCCTCCAAGTGACAAACGCTATCGGATAATGCAGGACTCAGCAAACCCAGGGGCTTTAGGGAGCTCAGGGGAGCCAGTGGGTGGGGGGGACTGAGGGAGTGGGATGTGGGTGAGAGCAGGGGGGGAGAAAACGACTCACATTTAGAGGGGAAAGGATTAATTAAATAATTCAGCCCCCAAAGATGTGGGGATGATGCCCATCTCCCTGGGGAGTGGCATTCCAGAGGGAGCAGAGCTTGAGACGGCCATCACTTGTGTCTTGGGCTTCCATGAAATGGGTGCAGCTTTGGGAACGGGTCCCTGCAGTCATCCCAGGGCCCTGGGGATGGGTCCCATCCCTGCAGCATTCCCCTGGCTCCCAGGAGACTCATTTCCAGGTGCCCAGGTGATGAATCTGGAAGTGTGGGAGAGCTCTGGTAATAACCAGGCATGAAATTCTCCTCCTCTGCCCTGCAGGTTTGCTGCCCTGGTGAAATATAGCACAGGGAAAACATAAAAGTCCCATTTCCAGCTCCATAATATTTCCTGCCAAAACAAAGTAAAATGTGCCGCCTTAAATTTTCTGCAAAATTCTTTTGAGGTTATTTTTTTCCCTAAATTAAGCCATACTAATTATTTTCAGCCACTTTATCTCCACTCTGCAACACACCAGGAGGGTGCAGGCGGCGAGCATTTTAAGCCTCCATAAACAAAAGAGTGGTTTGGAAAATAATTCTATCAATTAATCAAATTAATCCTGCAGTTTTAGTTACAAGCCCCGAGTGGCGAGGATCCCAGCCGGCGGTGCCGAGCTATCTCTCACTGACAGCGGCTCCGTGTTGTGATTGCGGCAGTAATTAAAGGATGGAATACACCGCCTTTGTGGCGGCTCCCACCCCAACCCAGCGGGGCCGCAGAGGTCAGCTCGAGGACAAAGCGGGGACGAGAGAACTGGGCCTTCATCAGCATCATCATCAGCATCATCTTCAATCGCCATCATCAATCACCAGCAGCAGCATCATCATCATCATCATCATCATCAATTGCCATCATCATCACCATCACCAGCAGCAGCAGCATCGCCATCATCATCACCATCATGATCAAATAGGGATGAGCAAAATGGGCATCTTCTTCATCACCATCATCATCATCGCCAGCAGCATCATCATCATCATCATTGCCATCGCCAACACTGTCATCATCACCATCAAATGGGATGAGCAAAATGGGCATCTTCTTCATAATCATCATCATCATCACCAGCAGCATCAGCATCATCACCATCATCAACACCATCACCATCATCATAAAATGGGAATGAGCAAAATGAGACCTCACCAGCCTCATCATCATCATCACCATCAATTACCATCATCATCACCAGCATCATCACCATCGCCATTACCATCACCATCATTATCACCATCATCATAAAATGGGGATGAGCAAAATGAGCCCTCACCAGCATCATCACCATCATCATCACCAACACCATCATCAATCACCATCATCATCACCAGCAGCAGCATCATCATCACCATCAGCAACACCATCACCATCAAACAATTAAACGGGGATGAACAAAATGAGCCATCATCATCATCATCATCATCATCAATCAGGGATGACCAAACTGGGATACCACCATCATCATCATCATCATGGCCAAAACTGTTATCTTTGTCATCATCACCATCACAACTGGGGATGAGCAAAGTGGGACGTCATCAGCACCATCATCATCATCACCACCATCACCACCATAAATTTGGGATGAGCAAACCGGGCTGTCACCAGCACTGTCACCATCATCGCCATCATCATAAATTGGGGATGAGCAAATTGGGCCGTCACCATCATCATCATCACCACCACACCATCATAAATCTGGGATGAGCAAACTGGGCTGCCACCATCATCACCATCACCATCACCACCATCAAAAATGGGTAATGGTTAAACTGGGCCATTATCATCACCATCATCAACACCATCATCATCTCCATCACCGTTACCACCTTCACCACAAATTGATGACCAAACTGGGCCATCAACACTTGGTGATGACCAAACTAGGTAACCCCATCACCATCACAAATTGATGATGACCAAACTGGGCTGTGACAATCGCCAATTCATGATGACCTAACTGTGCCATCACCACCACCAGATGATGACCACCAAACCAGGCCACCACCACCACCATCACCTCGGGTTTTTCCCCTCAGGGACAAGACTCTCCTGCCATGAGCAGCACTCGGATGAGATCTGTGAGGAAGAGGAGCTGCAGGAGCATCTTCACTGTTGAGAAGCTCCAACACTTTGCAAACCATTGAGGTGGCAGCAGTGGCACCAAGGTGCTCCTCAGCCCCTTTACAGAGGACACCTCAAACATCCCACAAACATCACGCAGACAGGGAATTTCTGTGAAAATATTGGAATATATTTGAAAAGATTAATCATGGATGACTTTACAGTACCACCCCATATTTTTATCTCATACTTTATTTAACAATATTAAAGAGGCACTTTAAAAGCACACGGACAACATCATAAAACGGCATTTCCTGCTCTCTCTCTGCTTCTCTGGACAAAATATCAAAATAAAAACTTTTGACAGAACACATTGCACCCAAGGTAAATTACCTACAATAGTTTTTTATACAATACAAAGAATTGTAAAGATACATATTAACAGAATAAAGCCTCTTTTTTTTTTTTTCCTTTTAACTCTAAAACAAAACAAAAAAATCATTGCAGGACAGACGCAAAGTACTCTGACTGTTCATATCACATCAGTGCATTACTTCACCTCCTTGACTTGGGAGTATTTCAATAAAATCTTTCCATGTCCTCATTTGCACCTGAGATTTCTTTCTGGATCCAAAAGTTCGGTTGTAGAACATGCTCGTTTAATGTGACGTAACCTTTTCGACACTATGGAGTACCAGCATACAGGAGCTTTTTCCCTAAAGGTGTTTTTTTCCCTAAGGCTGTATTGTTCCTAAAGTTGCATTTTCCCCTAAGTTGTCTTTTTTCCCCCAAGTTGAATTTTCCCCCTAAGGTTAATTTTTCTCCCTAAAGCTGAATGTTTTTCCCCTCGAGTTGTGTTTTTTTTCTTTTTTTTAATTCTCTTTTCCTGCTCTGTTTTTTTTTTTGACAGATAATCGCTTCTCCCCACCAATTCCCTTCTTTTTTTTCAATCAAGGAAGTCTGTATTCACATTACAAATGAAGAATAGCACCAGTAACTGCATAGTACAAGCGGATACCTATAGAGCCACTACGTCAATACAGTAAGAGAGTTTAGAAGTGATACCGTTGAGGGCACTCGGACAGTACCGGTTTTCGCTGCGGTAAATTGGCACAGTTTTCTCGTTGCACAAAAAAAACCCCCCACAAACAAAAAGAAAAAACACACACGCCCACACGCACACACGAAAAAAACCCAAAAAAACCCTAAAAAATCAGAGTTTGTCACAAGTGTCAAGGTGCAGTTTGCTCGCGGGGACACTTCTCCTCCAGCCCCATCGTCTACAGTGGTCAAAGAGTGGCAGCATCCTCTGGAGGGCTCCGACAGCCCCAGAACCCCAGAGCTGGGTCGTTCTTCTCTTGACGATGTAGAAACAAAATTCTTAGGGATGGCTGTCAAAATATAGGACACTTGGGTCTTAATTTAATTTTTTAATTGTATCATCGCTTAGGCCAGCTCCCAATTAAATGAATTGTACGGGATTATTTGTGCAAAATCTTCAAAAAAAAAAAAATTTGCTTTCTACAGTGTACTGCACCTTATGAATAAGACGTCTACGGAATGAAGTTCATCTCTTCAAGTACTTTGTACAAAGATAACACAGACACAGACTCAAAAGGGTCTGAGATTTGCAAGTATCCTTATAACCTCAGCACTTCTGCAATAAAGCAATTGCTCTCGACGATTCAGTCTGCCCAAAGCGATTACAATTTCAGTTCATGAAAATCATCAGCAACATCAAAGTTCTAGCATTTGCATGATAAATCAGGTGAATTAAAGTAGATTAGTAGACACAAAGCAAACTATTTCACAGAGGCTGCAGTGCAAGTTCATTTAAGCTAGACAGAGAAATCATGCTACACAAACGAATTTAATGCTTTGATAATTTTTCCCTTGCAAACCCCATGAAAGCAGCTGAGGATCACCATAAGTCACTTCCATAAATTATTCTGAAGTATCTCTTCTTAGAGGAATTTTAAAGCTGGTTAATTTTTGCCCAAAGAGTTGGCTGAGCAGGTTGTTCTGGGACTCGGCGCTGCGGTAGCTGGCCGGGCCAGCCGCCTTGGCCCCATGGGCGGAGCGGGGGCCGTGCCAGGAGCCACGCGGGGATGGCGCTGGACCCTTGGCCAACACTTGGTGGAGGCTCTTGCCCAGAATGGCCTTCCTGCGTTTCACGTCCCCGTTGGCGTGGTGGAGCTCCCCTTTCTTCTGGTTGTAAGGGTCCAGGACCATCTTCTTCAGCTGGGGGCCCGTTCTGGGCTTGGGTCCCAGCTTGGTGCAGTGTGTGTCCCTCCTGTCGGGGGACAGGGCGGGTGCCTCGGTGTTGCTCCAGCTGCCACGTTTGAGCTCAGTGGTGCTCTCGCTCCTGGCCGGGCATGGTGGTCGGGCTTTCTTCTTCTTCCCGTCTCCTTCCATGTTCTCCCGCGAGCCGGAGCTGCCCCGGTGGCTCAAGGACTTGTGTTCTTTCCTCCTCTTGGGGTGAAGCTTGCTGCTGGCTCTGCCTGGCTCCACGTGGCCCTGTCTCGTGGTGTTGCTGGCCATCTCATCTCTGGGGTGGTGGCCACTGGATTTGCCTGGGTTGCCGCCTTGGTCCTTGGCGTTAACGCTACTGTCCTTAGCCTCAGGCACGGATTTCTCCTTCCCTGAGATGGCCTGCTGACCCTCCTTGGGGCTGCCCACACTGGGAGCAGCCTCACTACCCACGGTCTTCTTTTGTGGCGCTGAATCTTTGGAAGCCCTGTTGAGTGTGGGCGATGCTGTCTTGTCCTTTGAGGGCAGGGGCTGGTGGGCACCTTCTGGAGACACTGGCTTAGCTGCACCTTCCCAGGCAGAGGCATCACTGGCACTGGGGCTGCCCCATTTGTGGGTGTCTGTGGCTTGTGGAGACTCTGCCTTAGGGGAAGGAAGCTCTGAGACCTTCTTGGCAAGCTGGAGAAAAGGGATCCCTTCCACAGTGTTGGTGTCTGCGCTGGGATTTTCCAGGATACAGCCTCCGTATTCATCTTTGTTGCCTGTGCTTGTTGTTTTATGGGCATCGGCACAGCCATGCTTCTGCGTCAGGAGGGGAGGGGACAGTTTTTGGTTGGTGGCATGGTGACAAGCCAAGCCAGCAAGGTCCATAGGAAACTCAGGCGAGTCCAAGAAAGGAAGTGGTTTCCCATCAAAGGCTCCTTTCTCCAGCTCCTCGATGGACAGGCCAGCGATGTGGCCGAGCTCGGGGCTACCAGCAGCAGCTGGTGGCAGAGATGGGGACAGGCAGGGTGGTGGTGGCAAGGGATCAAATGGAGACTTCTCCATGTCTGCCAGGAGCTCAGAGAAGTCACCCACCAGGACTTCTGCTTTCACGGAGGGCTGGGGTGCTCCCGGGTCACCAGGTGCTGTTGGGAAGGAGTCAGTGGGAACCTGCGGGCTGGGGCTTCCAGCTTCTACCAGCTGAAGGTCACTCGTGGGGCCTAGGTGGACTGGTGACCTGTGTGGGATTGAGCTGCCATGCTGAGCCACCTTCCGCTTCTTGCTTGGTGGCATTCCCTCCCGGAGACATCTGTCCTCCTTCACCTTCTCCCTGCCCTCCCTGCAGGCAGCACCAGGCCTCATGACCCCTCGGAATTTGAAGGTCTTGCTGCTGCCCGCCAGGTGCTTCTCCATATGCCGGTCGTACTGCTCTTTCTTGGAGAAGGTGTAGTTGCACATGCTGCAGATGAAGGACTTCTTGATGACATGCATGACGTCGGCGCAGAGCTCGCAGGCGTACAGGGTGGTGTGCTTGATCTCCTGCTCCTCCACCACGCCGTGCTCCTGGCTCAGGTGGCTCCGAAGCTCTTTGGTCTCCTGGTAGAACATGGGGCACTTGTGGCACAAGTAAATCTTCTGCAAGCTGTGCACAACCAAGTGCCGCTGGAGCTTGAAGGGTTTGGGGAACTGTTTGCCACAGTGATGGCAGTCCCGGGAAGGATCCTTGCAGTCTGGGTGCATGGGGACAGATTTTGGGGTGTTTTCACTTTTTGCCGTGTGCTCTGGAGATGGGCTGGAGGATGCTTTGGAGGAGCTGGGTGCAGGTGGCTTCACTTTGACACCACTTTCCAAGGGGTCTTTCATCACCTTCTCCTGCTCAAGGGGCAACTCCTTGGGGCTCTTGCTCTCTCTGCTGACCCCATGCCGGCCGCTGGGGTCGCTGTGCCGGGAGGACCTGCTGGGTTTCCGACACATGATGGTGTTGAGGAAGTGGGTGACAGCGGCATTGTCCTCACTGAAGCAGCCCGGCAGGCCCATCACCGACTTCTGCGCCTGCCCCTTGCGCGCGAACTGCGTGGCGTGTTCCCGCAGGTGCTCGTTGTACATCCAGACGTCGGAGATCTCCTTCAGGCACATCCCGCACGCCCACAGCCCGGCTTTGTTCCTGGTGTGCTTCTCCTTCAGGTGGTCCCGGAGCTGCTCCCGGGAGCTGAATTTGCGCTGGACACACATGTAGCAAGTAGGAGGAGGGGAAGGGTTGTGGGAGAGCTTGTGGAAGTCCAGCTCCCCCAGAGTCAGGAACCACTGGAAGCAGACTTTGCATTTGTACTGCTTGTCTTTGGTTTTGATGGTTATGTCCCCGCGGTTTTTCCCCAGTTTCCCATCTTCCAGCTTGTTCCTGTGCTTGCCCGACTTTGGCTTCAAACTCACAGCGTTGTCCTCACCATGACCAGGAAGATCCTCGCAAGGGCTGAAGAAGCACATGTCTCTCATTTTCAGCTTTGCATTAAGCATCTCAATGTCGATGGTGTGAAATTCGGGGGAGTCTGAATCCCTATTATCTTTGGCATTGTAGGACTCCTCTGCCAGGTCGGGGGGCTCGGAGTTCACTTCTTGGAGCGAGTGCTCATCCTCAAGGTCCATCAGAGGCTCAAACATGTCCTCGGCAGAGAGGCTTTCCCCCTCCTTCTCCAGACTGCCCCAGATGTTCAAGCTGGGGACGTTGTCCCCGTGGCTGTTTTGGCACAAGAAGGTCAGCATGTTGTCCTCCAGGTCAATGTCCTCCTTCCCTTGGTCGGTCTCCTGGTCCAACCTCAGCTCGATGCTTTTAGATTCATCTGCAGCAGCATCTCCGCTCTTTGCCTTGCTGCCATTACACATGTTCAGCATCAGGGCATCGTCAACGGAGATGGTCTCGTACTCACAAGGGTCCTCCCTGGTGACACAGAAGGAGCCGGTGTCGCTGAGGTCAGAAGCCAGGCGGATGGTGAAGAGGTCGATGGCCCCCGCTGGCTGCAGGCTGACCTCGGGGACAGGTTTGGGTTTCTTGCTGCGCTTCCCATACACCCGCGTGCACTTCCTCCGGACAAACTGGTCATCCCTGGGGAACAGCTGGGAGAAGGTGGAATCATCGTCAAAAAAGCTCTGGAGGTCTGAGGTGGCCGTGCTGTCCCCGCAGTGCTCCCTGCCTGGTGGCACATCTGCCTTCACCCACCGCTTTGGATCTGCAGGAGGAGGGCTGGTCCCCGGCGTGGTCTGCAGAGCACCATGCCCAGAAACATTTTGGGTGGTTCCCACATCATGGTTCTCCAGCAGCAAAGCCCCTCCGCCAGGAGCTGTGGGACCCTGCAGGGCACCACTCCAGTTACTGGTGTCACTGCCTGCCACAGGACTGTCCCCTGTCCCAGCATTCATGTCCTCTGTGCCATCAGCACCACGATGCTGCTCTGTGCCCACCTTGCCCCATCCCTTCGCCACTTGCTCCACAAACCCGCTGATCCATTTTTTACAAGCCTGCGTGTCTTCCACTGCATCTGGATCTTCCACCTCCCCAGGACAGGTGCCCGTGGCTGTCCCCTTGCTGACCATCTCCTTTAGAGACCCCATCCTGCTGCCCAGGTCTTCCTCCAGCTTGGCTGCACAAGAGGACTCTTTGGCTTTTTGGGACTGCTGGGCTGTGCTGGTCCTCTTTTGCTCCTCTGTGGAGATGCAACCATCTGTCTTGTGCAAGCCCTCCATGATCCCGGGCAGGCTGGAGCTGAGGGCAGCAGGACCTGTGCTCTTCTCCAGCTCACAGGGACCATCGGGCTCATTCCTGCTGGGAAACACCTTCGTTTTCCTTCGCCTCACTTTCCTGTTGAGCTGCTTCTCAGAACTGCTGTTCTCTTCACCAAGTTCTTTGCTTCGGCTCCTTCTGCCCTTTTCTCCTTTCCTGACCTGCCATCCCAAATCCAGCTTCCCAGATGCTGCCTCTCCCGATGCCCTCATCTCCGGGCGCGGTCCCTTTGCCTTCACCTCCCTCTGCAGGATGCGTGTGCGGTGCAGCTCCTGGGACATCTCCATGGAGATCACGCTGAGGTCGCTGAGCACTCTGCTGACCACCTCCTGCATCTGCGTGCTGGGCTCTTTCTCCAGGTCTGGGAGTATTTTCTTGGGAACGCGTTCAACAGTGGAGGTCAGCGCCTGTGAGCTGCAGGTTTTGTCTTTGACCGACACCTTCAGGCTCCTCCTGGGCACCTTTTGGGCTGCTTTTGATGTCTTGTGTGCAGGAATCAGAGGGGACCTGGGAGTCTTGCTGGGCTGAGGCAAACCACCGTTCTTCACCTGGTGCTTGACAGCTTTGTGCCTGGTCAGGCCGGGCTTGGACCGGAAAGTGGCTGAGCAAATGTCACAGGTCACCGGGAGTCCATTGGGCTTTTTTCCTTTGTGGAGTTCATTTTGGGAAGGGTCTGGTGTACTGCTGGGTGTGTAGTCTTCTCCTAGGCCCACGCTGTTTAACACACAACACCCAGCTTCTGCAGCCCCATGGCTTTTGCATTTCTCCCCTTTTAAACTCCTTCCTTCATTCTCTGTGGTTTTGGAAAGAACAAGTCTCACCTCTGCTGCCCCTGAAAACTCATCACCATTTAATTCAGCAGGACCAAGATCTCCAACCCTTGTAAGACCTCTGCTGATGGCAGCTGACATGTCCTGAACAGCAAAACCATTGCACAAAGCCTCTGGTTCACTTTGATGCTTATTCCTGACATGGGAGCAGTTTTCAAGCTTGCTTTCTTGGTTCAGGTTGACCTCCCTTCCTCCCATGGGCAGAAGATCTGCTCTGGGCTGGGTTGGATAGTCCTGGGTTTCTGGAGGGGTGGAGCTAATGACTGTGTCTGTGATGGCACACCCTTGGTTTTCTTTAAAATCTGGCAGCACGGCACTGGTGTTTTTGGGGACCTCCTTCCCAACACCCTTTTGGTGGAAAGGTGGCGAGCAGGGAAGAGAACAGTCTTTCCCAGGAAGTTCCTGGGGACCACCCATCTCCAAGGCAGAGCCCACCAGAGCATCACCATGCAGCAGAGTGCAGGGTCTCACTGTCCCCTCTCTTCCAGGTGATTCATAGCTACCCAAAACACCATCAGGGAGGTGATGAGGATGTTCCTCAGGCGCTTCCATCGGCACAGCCCCGCAGTGATGCAGCGAGGGAGGGAAGGCGGGTGCCCTTTCCCATGTCCCTTGCTCTGCTGGGCTCATGGTGTGATGGATGTGATGGCTGCTGGCCTCGGGAAAACAACTCTTTGTGACGAATGAACTTGGTGTGGCAGGCAGGGAGGAGCCGTATTTCTTCTCATCCAAGAGCTGAGTGCCTAAACTGGGGACCTCTCCCCCCTCGGCCCCACTGCCCTGCAAGCATTTGAGGTTGGAATATTTGGCTGGTGAGAGCAAGCTGGCTGGAGATTCACCTGTGTCATCACAGCCATTGAGGCACAACTTGCCATTCCCTTCTCTGGGAACATCTGCACTGACCGTGCTAGCTTTTATCTCCGTCCCCAAGCTGTGATCCTGGTGGAGCTCCCCCTCAGAGGGACCAAAGGGGCCGACAGGACTTGTGGGAGCACTGCCTGGGTGCTGCGACCCCTTCCCCACCCAACACCTTTCCAGCCTCTCTCCCTCTCCTCTGCCCAGCATTTCTTCCTCGAGCAAACCACAGCTGGGGTGGGATTGCTCATGTTTCCTAAATGCCAAGGTCGTTGTGTTGTTATCTCCCTCCTGCTCTTCCCTGAGCTGATCAGCTTTCCTTCCCTGCCCTGGCAGCGAGGTCATCGTGGTGCTGTTGGGTGGTGAGAGGTCATTACGCTCCTGGGAAACACCATCTGCTGGGATATTAATGTCCCTCAGCTCCGGGGGTTCATTTGCTAAGTGCTGCAGCTCTGTTACATTATTTTGCAGCTCTGGCTTTGCTGATGTGGATTGTTTTGCATGGTAAGAGCCCTCTGTGTCCAACGCCTCCAGCTGCTCACATCCACTGGGAGAAAGCACCTCTTTCCCTGGAGCAGTGATATTTCCAGCGCTGCTTCCAGTGGGGAGATCCCCTTCCCCTTGGGTCTGATCTTCTCCTTCCAAGGCACCACTGCTCTGCTCCTGGTGCTCTGTCTGGACGTGGGTGGTGGCAGAGGGGTGGCTGGGAGCCAGCAGCCCGGGGAAGCATGGCATCAACAGTTCCTCCTCGTTGTTCTTCACCGTGCGGGCGACGAAGAGCTGGAGCTGCTGCAGGGGGTTGTCAGATGTCTCCTGGGATGCCCCCATCATCTCCTGGGAAGGGGGGTTGCTCTCCTTGGGCACACTCAGCATCTCAAACAGCAGCACTTTGGGCTTGCTGGCTTTGTCACTGGCTCCAGGGCTTTGATAGGTGTTGGGACTCCTCTCCTCCGTCTCCTCCAGCAGCACAGGCCCATCACCACCCCCTTTGAGATCCACAGCATTTTTCACTGTTTTGGGGGGCTCAGTCCTGCTTAAGGTTTTTTCTTCTGTATCTGGGGCCTGTTTGACATGAGGTGAAAAGGCGAGATCCAAGGCTGGGGTGGGACCCTGCTGAAACCCAAACTGGGGTTTAGGCTTTGGAAGATGGGCATCAAACTCTTCCAGCTCCGCAGGATCAGTGCCTGCTTTCCCTGGCACAGGGAAGCCCTCGGCACCACACTGGCGTGGCAGGGATGGCAGGGGGTCTTTGGTTACTTCTGCTGCACCCGTGGTCTCGGGGAACATGGTGTCGGTGACAACAGGAGGGCTTTTTGTCACAGGGCCAGTGTAGATGGGAGCCTCTGTTTGGTCAGTTGTGCTTGAGCCAGGTAGAGTGTTGGAAGCAGACCCATTTTCCATCTTCCTGAGGTCTCTTTCCTCAGTGGCCGCAGCTCCCTGGAGCTGCTCACTGCTGTCTTTGGAGCAGAAATGGTTTGTGGCCAGCGGGGCTGGGTTGCACATCCCGGTTTCCAGCGAGCCCAGCTCCAGCGGGCACGGCCACGGCTCCCTGGGTCTCTCGTAGTCCTCACGGGCAGTCACCACGTCCGGCTTCTCCCCTGCCAGCCTCTCTTCAACGCAGAGGCTTGATCTGCCCAGCTCACCTGCCAAAAACAGCCCTTTCTCCTGGCCTGCCTCTGGCTCTCCCCGGGAGAGCACTGGGAACCGCTCGGCCCCCTGTGCTCGCAGGTGGACAGCCACGGATGGCTCGGATTTCTGGAGGGTGATGGACGCCTCGGAGTCCAACTTGCTGGTTTGCAGTTGGCTTTCCAGCTCTGTGACCAAGCGCTTGATCTCCAGCTCGTCATCTGAAATGTTGCCCATGAAGGTCACGTTGTAATCCGCGATCCTGTCTGGCAGCGGCAGGGAGAGCTGGCTGCCGGGGACAGCTCCTTCCTCGGGGAATTTCTTGGCTGGTGGCTTCTCCACGGAGAGGCTGTGGAACTGAGTCATGACTTCTGGCAGCATGGGAGCCACCTCCTCCATGAGGGACCAGTCTTTCTCTGGCAGGAAGGGTGGGTACGGTTGCTCGAAGGGCAGCGGCTTGCGGGGGGCGCTGCCAGGACAGGGGAACCCTGTCACGTATCCATCCTTGCTCTCGTACGGATCGAACTCGGAGACGGGCAGCTCGCCGAATATCGACGAGGAGTCAAAGCTGAGAGGGGAGGGCATTTTGCTCTGCGGCATCTCCGTGGCAAAAGGGGAGATGCTGGAGTGTTTGTGCTCGAAGGAGCTGGCGCTGATGTCATCCCGGCACAGGTACATGTCTTCCATGTGGGAGGAGCCCAGGGCTGGGGGCTTTGGGAAGAGCTTGTCTTCGTAGTGACTGGGAAGGTCTTTGGGATCAAAAAACACATTGTCACTGCTGACATACGGATCGGGCGTCTTGGCAGCGAGCATCATTCCCACTGCATCCCCCCCGTAGGTGGGAGCTGGTGTGGGATAATCCTTCCGACCGTCACAGAGCCCCTGGCCCTTTGTGAATTTGATTCCTGCTTCTGAGCAGGTGGCACTCCCATGGCCAGGACTCGATTTGTTACCGCCGTGGGGTGGAGCAATCACCTCCTCTGTGTGGTAATTCAGCCCTTCACTAGGGAAAGGGGCAAACTGGTGCCTCTGGTGGTCCACAGTGAGCTCAGGAGAGCCCTGAGCCTGCAGGGTGGGCTCTCCTGCCTCACCTGGGAGCTTTGCTGCTCCTCTGGGCTCTTCCACCCCCTCCTTAGAGGAGAAGCTGGCAGGGCTCTGTCCTGGGGTGGCCATGCCGAGCATTTGCCTTTCCTGGGGCTGCGGTGACGGCTCCTCCTTTGCACAGTCCATGGCAGCAACATCTGGTTCAGTACTCGGCCGTGTCCTGGAGCCTGCCAGCAAAGGTTTGGCTGAGCCAGACCTCCTGCTCCCCCTGGGAATGTCCTCTTTGCTCTCCTGGCTCATCTTTGGGCTGCTGTGCTGGGGAGGGCTGAGGGGAGTCCTTGGCACACGGGCTGGGCTGCCTGAGCGCCTCCTCCTCTGGGTGCCACCCTTGTCACCAGCCCCACCAGCACGGGGTGGGCTCGTGCCCATCTTTCTGGGCACGCTGTGGTTGCTGCCAGCAGATGAGTGGCTGCTCCTCCTTTGGGCTCTGGCAGCACAATCCTCTTTCTCAGCATCCTCCTGACTCTGGACATCCCCGTCCTCCTGTGCCTCCCTTTTCTGACTGTCCCTTTTCCGGCTGTAGCTCCAGGCTGCGTCTTTCTCTCTGGCTCTCTCACTTCTGCCCAGGCGTTTCTTGCTGAAGCTGTACTTGCTCCTCCTCACAAATCCCATGCCACGCTTCTTCCTGCCCCGGGGCTTGCTGCACTCTGCCCCCTCCTCATCCGAGTCGGACACGTAGTCGTATTCCCGCAGCCTGCCCTCCTTGGTGGCTGCCAGCGGCCTCTCGGTGGCCTGGGGCAACTGGGCCTCCTTGCTGCTCTTCACCTGCAGCTTGTGGAGCTTGTTCTTCTGCTGCACGATCTTGTGGATGAGCTCCTTGCTCCACGTCCCACTTCGGGGCTTCCGCTTCTTCATGTCCTTCATGGAGAACCGCGGTGGCTTGGAGCTCTTGGTGGCGATGCCTGGCCCCACCTCGCTCTTCATCAGAGGGTCTTGGCTGAGTTTCCTGGGATGCTTCTGGCTGGAGGTGCTGGCTGGTGGGATGCTGTTCTTCCTGCCTGCCCTCAGCCTGGCTGTCCTCTCTGCTCCCTCTGCCACGGGATCCGGCTCCTGCGGTGCCACCCTCCCTTTGTGAAGGTGCCGCTTTCCTGCCCCTCTCTTCACCTGCTCCCCACCTGAGTGGTCATCTTCACAAAAACAGCCAGCCTTGGCCTCTCCTGCTGCCTTCTCCTCCGCTGCCTGCTTGGATTTGCTCTCCAAGGCCAGGCCTTCCTTGGCCTTGTGGGCCATCCCCCCAGCAGCTGCCTTCACGCCCGGCAGCTCCTCATCGGCGAACACGTCGATGAAGCTGCTGTCAATCTCCGGGTTATCCGACTGGTATCCCAGGCCGTTGAGGGCCTCGGTGATCAGGCTGTCCAGCTTGGCATCGTCGATGTCCAGGTCGGAGGCGCTGAGCGGGAGGGAGCTGGTGGCCAGGCCGTGGAAGAGGCCGCCCTTCAGAGCATCCTCCTTGCCCTCGCTTTTGCCTTCCCCGTCCAGCAAGAAGTCATCGCTCTTGTTTAATGCCAACAGATGTCCCTGGGGGTCTGGAGAGAGCGCCAGGCCGGGGGGTCTGGGAGGCTCTGGCGGGAGCACTTTCCGCCCCTCGGCTGCCCGGGGAGCGTCCTTGGGCTCTGCCTGGGCAGCGGGGTGGGAGGCGCAGAACTGGCGGTGCTGCAGGAAGGAGGACAGGTTGCTGTAGTTCTGGTCACATTGTCTGCAGGTCAGCAGCACGTCCAGCTGGTCCAGGCTGGCACTGCTCAGGGAGGTGGCCAGCAGGTGATGGGAGGAGTAGGGCGGCGGAGGCTGCTCCCCATCCGGGCATCCTTTGGCCGCCTCCCCGCCGGGTTTGTGGAAGGGGCTGCCCGGGGCACATTTCAGGAGGCTGTCGTCTTTCAGAGCATCCGCAGGGAAGCCGAAGGACTTGACAGAGTCCGGGGGGTGGTAATGGAGCGAGCTGGGACTCAGAACCTCGGAGGGGTGGAAGGCGTTGTTGGAATCCTTGGCATGGCAGGGGTGCTGGAAGAAGGGCGAGGGGGTCAGCGCTCCGGATATCTGGCTGTCCTCGAAGCTGGGGTTGAGTGGGCTGCTGGACATGGGGGACAGAGACGAGCAGGTGCTGCCACACGTGGGGTTGGGGACAGGGGACGGCAGTGGGGACTCGCAAGGGGAGGCAGCTGCCAAGGCTGATGGTGGCAGGACCAGCCCTGAGCCTGACAAGCTCCTTGAGGGAGGAGGAGGAGGAGCTGCTTGAGCAATACTGTACAACAGGGCTTTGCTTCTCGAGTCGCAGGCAGGAGACCCTGGTTCCTTCCCACTCTCAAAGGAAAAAGCTCCCGTCACACTGGGATCTCCCCTCTGCAGGCTCTCTCCTGATAACAGCTTTTTGCTGTGATACCCCGGAGAATTGCTTATGGGGGGCCCTTTCTGGGCTTTCCCGCTGCCCTGCCAGTCCGACGTGCCCAGGGGGAAGGGGAGCTTCTGGCTGCTGATGTGTCTCGACAGCTCCAGCCTGTTGGCACCGGGCATTACAGAAGGGAGGTGCATCTGCTGCCAAGGCAGCCTGGCATTCTTCTGCCTGTGCTGCCTCTGCTCGGGGCCAGACTGGCACTCGTATGAGAACTGGTTTCCAACAGGGTTTGAATAAGGTGCTGAATTCTGGTCCATGGGAGAAAACGCCTTCGTGGCACCTTCCCAAGCTTGCACAAGCCTGGGGTGGGTGGGTGCCGCAGTGGGAACGCTCGTCTCGAAAGGCACGGCTCCCGCGCCGCTGCTGCCCGCCGGGGAGCTGCAATAGGCCTTGCTCTGAAAGTGCACTTGGGACAGGGAGTTTGGTGGCACGGTCCTTCTCAGGGGGCTGCTCTGCACCAGCAGCCGCGGGCTGGGGACGCCGTCCTTGGGCGAGGCTTGCCTCTTCCCCACCGGCTTTGGCATGGTAGGCGAGTGTAAACTAGACGGAAAAACAGCTTGGTTTTCTTGGAAAGTGCTTGGGTTTTGGTCGATAGCACCAGACGACGGGAGAGCACCAGTGGGGTCGGCGGGATGCTCGGCCCTGCCCTTGCAGCAGGGCAAGGGGCCGTGGTGCAGGGCCGGCGGCGGCGGCGGGTGCAGGAAGGGCGGCGGCGGCGGAGGGGGCACGGGCAGCCCGTACAGCCTCCCCTCGGGGGACACGCTCTCGTAGGAGCCCCCGCCCAGCGGCTCCTCTGGCCACTCTCTGGGGGACGAGTGGAAGGCGAAGGCACCGGGAGCCAGCTGGGCGGTGGCGGCGATTCCCACGTCCAGGTACTCCTGGCTGCCCGCGCTGCTGCGGAACGGCTCCTTCCCCGCCTCGTGCAGCAGCTGGAAGGGGAACTGGCACGGCAAAGCCCCCAGGCCGTGCACAGCGGCTTTGCCACCCTCGGAGAAAGAGCTGGGCTTCTGCACCGAGATCCCGTAGGTAGCACCGGCAAAGCTCTTCTCCGGGGAAGGCCAGGGCTCGGCCCGGTTTGCCTGGAACTCTAAATAATGTAGCTGCCCATGGGTGCCGGGGCTCTTGAGGGGGATGCCGGCGGCGGGGGGCTGCCCCTTGGGGCCGAGGGAGGGGCCGGGCTGTGAGGTATAACTGGTGGAGGTCCGGCCGCCGGCGGCGTCGGGGAAGCAGCGGCCGAAGCCGATTTCTTCCGGCCGGAGCTCGGCGTCGCGCTGGGGGATGCTGGGCACGTGGAAGCGGTAGCTGCCGGCCGCGGGGGTCACCTCCGGCTTCTTCGGGGGCGTCACCTTCTGCTGCGGGTAGGCGATGCCGATGGTGGGGCTGGGCCGGGTGCCGGCGATGCTGAGCCGGTAGAGCTGCTGGTGGCCCCGCTCGCCCTTCCCCGAGCGCCGGCTGCGCTCCCGGGCCCGCCCCTTCCCCGGCGGGGACAGGGGGCTGCCCTTGACCTCTCCCCAGGTGCTGTCATTGCCGAACTTGGGCTTGCACTGGAGGGATTTGAAGTCGATCTTCCCCGCTTGCTGCGGCCGGATCACGGCTTCCCGCTGGCTGTGGGGCTCCTTGTCCTTGGGGCCGGGGAAGGGGGATGTCCCCTCCCCGCCCGGCGCCCTCCCATCCTTGTCCCCGCAGCCTTCACAGCCAAGGTCCTTGTCGGGCTCTTTGGGGCCGGCCTCAGTATCGCCGATGGTGTAAACATGCTGGGTCTCTCCAGTCATGATACCGAGGAGGGGACAAGGCTACAGAGCCCCGCTGTCCCGTCCCGCTGCGAGCTGCCGCGCCCCCGTCACGGGCATGGTCCTCCGCCGATGGGCACCGGCGCGGGCAGAGGGGCAGCAGCTCCCCGGGGCCGGGCTGCGGGCGGGTCCCGAGGGCCGGCGGGGCTCTGCCGCATCCTTCAGACCTGCAGCGAACAGGAGAGAAGAGGGGAAGGCTGGGGGTCAGTCAGGGAAGGGGCCAGAGGAGGCACGGGAGAGATTTTGGCCCCTTTTCTCGGACTGCGGTTGGAGGAGGGGGCATCGCAACCCCCCCGGGGTGAAGCCCTGCAGCTTCGGGCTCTTCAAAGGATGCTCAGAGCAGTTCACCTCTGGCAAAAGCTGCTGAGGAAGCACTTTTTTTCCTCCCGGGAAAGCTATTTCTGGGTTACTTCTTAGCAACATAAGCAGAAAAAGATGACAGAAGAGCTCCACCTACGGATTAGTGGGAAGGGCTGTCGGGATGGGCTGGGAGAGGCATCCTGGGAAGGGCTCTCTGTCCCCATGTCCCCGAGTGCCCGCGTCCCCGTGTGCCTGTGTCCTCATGCTCCCGTGTCCCCAAGTCCCCGCTGCTGGAGGGAAGATGAAAGGAAAGGTTTTTGCTCCACTGTTTTCCCCCTGGAGCTGCCCCTCATCGCTCTGAAATCCTTGGAGAAGGGACTTCACCACCCTCCCTGCGAACTGCCCTGGAAATTTTAGATGTTATTAAGGAGGCAAAACCAGAAAAGCTGAGTCCCGAATTTCCCAGCTGATTTTACAACCCAGACCTCGGGGCGTTGGACACGGAGCACAAGTCAAGCGCAGCCTTTTAAAAGGCGCCACCAGGATTTTATATGAAGAAGGTTTTAATAAAAAGAAGGGTAAAGTTTTGCTTTAAAGAGTCTTTTTTTTTTTTTTTAAAGAGAAGTCTGCTGGAAACAGTGAGGTTTTTTTTCTCCTCCCTCGCTGGAAATGTTTCTTTACCGTCTGCTGCAGTGGGTCAAGGCATGGCACTGCTGGGAGGGGGTGAGGAGCAGGAAATTCAGTTTATTCCTTTCCTTCTGGGTGTAATTCCCACACATCCCAACCCCACCAGGTTCGCCCATCCTGCCCTGGAGTGACCTGAGCACAGAAGATTTTCCAAGGAAATGGGGAGCACCCTGCATCTCTCCAGGACCTCACCTCTCCATTCCCACCTGGAATCTGTCGGGATGAGCACCCAGCACCCCCAGCACTGCATTAATAACAATATTCGGGATAGAGAGGGGTGGCTGCATCCCCCCCCTGCTGCTGCAGGGATGCAGCAGCGCTCCCCTCTCCGGTTCGAGCTGCCAGGCCTGAATTCCTCCCCGATTTCACACCCTGCCGAGTGAAACGGATCCGGGGCCGATAGGGTCGGAGCCGAGCGTGCCGGCTCCGCGGCCAAAGCTCACACGCGGCCCTTTGGCACAAAGGGCTCTGCTGCGAAAACAATGCCCCACTTATGCCTCGGCCAGCCACAACTCCAGAGCCCGCTCGCTGCTGTTTAAATTTGCAAAGGCTCCTTGCCAAGATAAAATACCCAAGGCCAGCGCTCGCTACATTATCACAGTCGGGCTTTTCAGCCACATAAAGGAGCCTTTTTTTGTTTTTGCGAGGGAAAGGCTGCTCGGTGTGGCTGGAAAGCTGCAGGATCTGCACGGCAAGGGCTGAGGGGGGCCGTGCTGAGCGCCAGGAGACACAAACATCCTGCTCCCTGTGCTGGCACAGGGATGGGGATGGGGACAGCAGGGCTGGTGGCACGCAGGACTGTCCCACTGCTGATGGCACCCACGTCCTGCTGGCGGTGGCAGAGCCTGGGCAGGAAACGGGTGTGGATTTACTCCATGCAAATCACGGATGGTGCACAGGTATAAGGGCAAGGTGTAAATTAGGGATTTGTTCGCCAAAATCTCCCTGCCACGGCTTGGGGGTCCTCTGTTCCTGCCTGGGGTCCCTCCTGCTGGCTGTGGCCACGGGGCATCGCTCTGAGGTGGCCCTGCAGCCCCGGGAGCAGGGAAATCCGGGGCCTCATGCGGCTCCGATGGGGCAATGGATAAGGAGGGCTGGGCGTGTTGATTTAAAGTGATATTGCCCAGGCAGCTCCTGCATCCATCCCCAGAAGGGTCATGGATCTGGCACAGGCACAGTTCACCCCCCATGGGATGGGAAATCCAGGAGAAAAGGAAAATTGGGACTATTCCCTCTGGCTTTTACAGCCCCAGCCTGTCCTCAGCACCAGGCTCCTCCGCGGGTTACCACTGGCATCACTCCTTGGATTTTGACATTTCAGCTCCTGGAAGAGGAGGTGGAAAGGGATGGAACGGAGGCAAAGGGAGTTTGGCTTTTTAAAAACCCACTGTGATTACTGCCAGGCTGGCTGGCTGCAGGCAGAGCCATCCCCACCTGCACTGGTGCACCCTGCCAGGGGCTTGGAGCATCCTCCCTCTCCTGGGGCCTCCCACAGCCTCCTGCAGCCCCTGGGGGACAGGGGACACGGCCAGCAGCGGTGGCACAGCCTGGCTGGCACGGAGAGCCGTGCCTGGCGCTCTCTTGGCGGGGCAGGTCCCGTCCTGCCGGGAGCCCAGCGTGCCAGACGGGCTGTGATTCACCGCCCGGTGCCTCCGGAGCTCGCCGTGCCCACGGGGCAGGGCTGAGCTGAGGGTGCCCGAGCACCCCAGAGCTTCCCAATCCCCCCGCAGGCTGCAAAGCCCGGGGGACCACAGCACCCCCAGCCCGGAGAAAGGCTCCTTCCCACGGGAGAAAAGCTGAGATCCCACCAAGGGCTCATGTGGGACACCCTGCAGGCGGGGAGGGGACCGCCAGGTGCCCACCACGGGACAGGGGAAGGGTGTCCCCAGGGCAAACCCCCACCCTGGTGGAACAGAGGACAGAATGGTTGTGTGAGCAGGAAAAAGCCAAACAAGGAAACGGCAGCCGCGGCTCCGGCAGAGGGAATTACTCCTTGCCATGGCAGGCCCAGGGGGGACAGCCTGGCGGGGTCTGGCAGAGCCGGGCTCAGCGCTGGGCTCGGCCTCTCCCCTGCCTGACCTTGGCGAGTCGGTTACTCGCGGTGACTCAGCTCCATCTGGAAATCAGCCCGATAACGCTCCCCCCGCTTATCTATCGCTCCTGTATCGCCGGAGCTGATTAGGCGGGCAGGGACTGTTCCTGCTCTGCCTCTGGACAGTGCCCAGGGCAGCCCTGCTGGGGCTGGCACACGTGCAGGGGTCGGGGAGAGGGGCTCTGCTCGGGGGCTCCCCTTCAGGTTTGGTCCAGGTGAGCTCAGAGGCTCCGAGGGGAACAAACCAGCCCGGGATGGGTCCCTGTGACAGGGACAGCACCCAGGGAGTGGCTGGAGCTGTGCCAGGGCAGGTTTAGGTTGGATATTAGGCAAAGGTTCTTCCCCCAGAGGGTGCTGGGCACTGCCCAGACTCCCCAGGGAATGGGCACAGCCCTGAGGCTGCCAGAGCTCCAGGAGCCTTTGGACAATGCTCTCAGGTGTCTGTGCAGGGCCAAGGGTTGGATCGATGATCTTTGTGGGTCCCTCCCAGCTCAGGATATTCCCTGAATCCATGGAGCTGCTGCTATCACAGCCAGGAGTGTGGCGGCGCAGCTCAGGGATCAGGGACAGGCGTGGGAGTGGGTGGCTGGAAAATCTCAGGATGCCAGCTGGGTGGCAACTGCCAGGGCACTGCCCTTCGCTGTGCTGGTGGGAGGGAGATGGGTGGGGGCAGCATTCCAGGGCCTCAAGGGGCTCCAGGAGAGCTGGAGAGGGACTGGGGACAAGGGATGGAGGGACAGGACACAGGGAATGGCTCCCACTGCCAGAGGGCAGGGTTAGATGGGATACTGGGAGCTGGGAATTGTTCCCTGTGAGGGTGGGCAGGCCCTGGCACAGGTGCCCAGAGCAGCTGTGGCTGCCCCTGGATCCTGGCAGGGCCAAGGCCACACTGGATGGGGCTTGGAGCACCCTGGGATAGGGGAAGGTGTCCCTGCCCATGGCAGGGGTGGAAGAGTTTTAGGGTCCCTCCCAACCCAAACAATCCTGGGATTCCATGAGGAGATCCCACATGGAACCCCCTGGCTCTGTGGGCTTTCAGTGGCTTCATGTGGCACGAAGGTGACTCTGAACACACTTTGTCCCCAAAAAGAGGCTTTTAATCCCTGCCTAAAGGACTGAAATCCCACCCAGATGGATCGATCCCGCCCAGCATGGCTTTGGAGCTGGGAAAAATCCCTTCCCTTCTGAACTGGCCCCTTCTCCAGTCCCTTTAAGCTCACTCCCTCTTGCCATTGAGCAGCTGCAGAGCCTGAGAAGGTCCCTGAGTATCCCTGCAGCCAGAGGCATTCCCAGAGCCCATCTGGGCTGGGGAGGAGAGTCTGGCTCCCAAAAATAGCCTCTGAGCCCGTGCTGTCAGCTGGCCCCTACCTTGGCACCCTCCGTGCTCAGCTACTGCCGGGTCTCACTTTCGCCTCCCATGAAAAATGAATTTCTTGGCTGCAAAGGAAAGAGAAAAATATGTCAGGAATCTGTGCTTGGCTTGGCCGTGGTGCTGTGGCGTGTGGGGAGCGCTCAGTGCCAAAAGGGGGGGATTCCACCCCAAAATTCCCATCCTGGCCACGCCCAGGCAGGTCCCCCAGGCGGGTGGCTTTGACTGGGTGCCGTGGGAATGGGGGAATGGAGGAGATGGATCCCATCTCCCCCCCTGCATCCCTGCAGAGCTGATGCCTTTGGGGTGCATCCTGTCCATGAGCCTGAGAGGCAGGAAATGATGGAGGAGGAGGAGCAGGAGGAAAGGGGAATTGAGGAAGGCCAAAGCCCAAAGCCCAGCCCTGGGCACACTCTGGGCACAGGGAGCTGCCAACCTCTCCCAGCTGTGCCTGATCCTGCCCCTGCCATTCCCAGCCCTCCCTGCCCCCCAGAAGGAGCTTTGCCCCAGGTTTGGGTAAATGTGGGGATTTTAAGGGCTCGCTGTTCCCTCCCTGCCAGCCCCAGCTCCAGCCTGGAGTTGAATCCCTGCTCGAAGAAGAAAACATGGATCACATCCCGACACACCACAGCCTCCTCTGTTAACCCATGTCCCAGGCAGACAGAGAAAAGCAGGATCGGGGCTCTGCCTCCTGCCAGGACACGAGGCAGCAGCGGGAGCACCACATCCAGGGGGATGGGACGCCTTCCATGCCAGCCCCGGGCCCTGCTCGTCCCCAGGGAGGGGAGCTGGGAGTGGGGACTGCAGCTGCTCCAAAGGGACAGAAAAACTGGGGGATCCCCTGGGGAGAAACCACAGAGGGAAGGAGCCAAGTCTTGGCACTGAGAGCTTGAAAGGGACCTTGGAAGAGAGGCTGGGAAAGATTTTGGGGATGCAGACACACAGAGGGACACACACAGGTACAAAGGGACACATGGACACGGTCCTGGATGTTCTGGTCTGGCTGTGTTGGTGCAAGAAGCGATTTCCAGCGGGTTTTTCTGGCCCAGGGAAGTTGGAAGGTTGTTCGGAAAATTTCTTTCCAGCTCACAATGATCCAGAATTGATTTGCTGGATCTGAGCAGCTCTGAATTTCCAGACTTTCACTGGGGATACAGATTTTGCAGAGTCCCAATCCTTCCTTGCTTGTCATGCACAATCACGGAGCAGGAGGAAGAGGAGGAGGAGGAGGAGGAGAGGCTGAGCCTGGCAGCTCTCGGGACACCCCAGGGGATGTAGGGGTGTCACCAGCTGGTGTCACCAGCCACTGTCTCAGCTCCATGCCCAGAGTCCCTTCCCAGCCCCGAGGCGCTTCCAGAGGAGGTTGCACATCTGGGATGCGGCAGGAGGAGGTGCCTGGGCTGGGAGGAGAGGAGGTGACACCGGACAGAGCCCAGCCCCAGCTGGAGGCCATCCCAACCCCCAGCATGGATGGCTCAGGGTGGGCTGGCAATTCCCTGCTCCTGGAGCTGGCTCCAGCCCTGTCCCATGGCTGGCCAGTGGAGCTTCCCCAAAGGAAAAGGGAACGCTGCAGACAGGGAGAGGGGAGGCTCTCCAGGGGTCAGCTCTGCTTCTCCTCACCCATCACGGGGCAGGAAATCAGCTGGGATGTGCCAGGCTGGGCGGGAGCTGCCAGGTGGGAGCCACTCCAGGGAAATCCGGGTTGGATCCGCGCATCCTCCCGGGGGAGCGAGGGCAGAGCCAGGAGCTGCATCCTCCTGTGCTGCTTCCGAGCGAGAGGCAGCTCCCAGACCCGCTAAATAAGGGCTGCTGCCCTTCAGAGCATCTGCATCCCTAAAAACCCAGAGGCCTCCGACACCTGAGACCTCCCGAGCCCGAGGCTGCGCTGGGTTTAATCTCCCTGGGGATCAGCAGTGGGGCTGGGGCTGACAGCAGCATCTTTGTGGGGCTGGAATAAAGCCTGACTTCTTCTGCCATTTATTTAAGGAATATTAATCTTTCATTTTCCTTCTAAATGCTTCTGTTCGCTAAGGACCTATCTGTTACCTAAGTGCTCCGATAAATCTTCGAAGGTAAAATTACATGTTAGATGCTGCCAGAAGGGTACATTTAAGAATACTTCCTAAATTATCAACTGCATTAATCTTAATTACTTGGGTAAAAGTAGAGTCTGGCATTAGGGTGGACTAAACTGAGCGGGTGTTTGTTTGTCTTTATCATATCACATATTTGAGATCATTTAACAGAGCCCAGATAAAAGGGGCAGCCAGGGGCAGAGCAGCTGCCTCATGGAAATGATGGCTCTGGGTGACAAAGAGCAGCTGGGAGGGGACCCTGGGGTCCCTGAGATGGCAGAATGGGCCTGGAGCAGGTGGGACCCGGGCAAAAATGTCCAAAAAATGCAAATGAACTCCTCAGACACCTCAGGCTGGGTGATGAAAGAGTTTTACACAGCATGGAGAGGCAGGATGGGGAACGGCTTTAAACTGGGGAAGAGGAGGTTTAGATGGGATACTGAGAAGGAATTCTTGGCTGGGAGGGCGGGGAAGGACAGGGATGGAATTCCCAGAGCAGCTGTGGCTGCCCCTGGATCCCTGGCAGTGCCCAAGGCCAGGCAGGACAGGGCTTGGAGCAGCCTGGGATGGTGGAAGACAGGGTGGAATGAGATGGGCTTTAAGATCCGTTCCGACCCAGACCATTCCAGGATTCCCTGATAAAGTTGGAGGCTTTGGTGTCCCTTGGGGTGCTGGGGCAGTGCAGGGCTCTGGGAGCAGCTCATCCCTGGTGATCAGCCCCCTTCCTGCTGGGCACAGCCAGAGCAGGAGGCACCACATCCTCTGTCCAAGGTTTTCCCAAATTTTCCTTCTTATTTGGATGAGGGCACCGTGCCTGAGCGGGCCCTGGCTCTGAGATGAGCACATCCCTCAGTGCTTGAGGGCCCAGAACTGAAATGAAGCAGGGCTTGAAGTGCTCCCTTTCCCCGGGCCTTACACAGGTATGAAACCTTCCTGATGGGAAATGTCCCCATCCTCAGGGCTGCCTGACCTGGGCACATTCCTTATCCAAGAGGGAATTTGCTGAAGCCAAAAGGGAGGGTTTTCCTCTCTCTTGTTCACTTTTGTTTTAAATGTGAGGAAAATTTGTCCCTGGAAATCCCTGTGCAGGGGATGCTGAGGGGAGCTGCTGGCAGGAGGGGAGAAATTATTCTGTGCTGCTGGAGATGGGGATAAAGGATGGATTTGGGAGAAGGGGAGCTCAGAGGCCACACCAGGACCATCCACATCCCCAGCTGACTCCTGGGCATCACCAATGTCCTGTGATCCCACATTCCCTCACCCACTATCCCAGGATCAGGCCCCGCTGCGCATTTCCCTCCCGTGACCCCCAAAAAAGGGAGAAAAAGGCCAAAAATCCCAGGCAATGACAGCATTCCCAGGCCAGTCTCACATTTCCTTCCTCCCAGCAGAGCCTGGGTCTGCTCCAAGCTCCCCAGCCCTGGTCAAACGGGGACAGGAAACCCGAGAGCCATGAGCACATCCCGGGATTTTCACCCCAGCCCCATTTAGCTCCTGGTCCTTTCAGCATGCTGCCCCTCAGGGGTGGGGGTGGTTCTGCCTTTGGGCACACACACACACAGATCACTGACAGAAATTAATTGGCTGCCTGCAATTAAACATCCCGGGCTTCAGCTAGGGTCGGGGCATGAATGGGATCACAAATCCAGACATTCCTTTGGATGCTGTGAGCCCCTGGAGTGGGAGAGGGGCAGAGGGAGTCACTTCCCTGCAGGTCCTGGCTGTTCCCAGGGACACGATCCCTGCTGAGCCCTGGCGGGCACAGAGGGATCAGCCGAGCCAGGGCAGGGAAATCCTGGTGCTTCCTCCCAAACCACTCTGGCTGAAGAGACCCAGAGACCTGGACACAGCTGGGATTGGGCTGATGGAGAGGCAGGATCTCACCTGGGGCTTGGATGGACCATGGGAAGCATAAGGACCACAGGTGGCACAAGAACCATGGAAAGCCCGAGATCCGTAAGGACCACGGGAAGAACAAGGACACCAAGGATGACACGAGGACCATGGGAAGCACAAGGATTCTTGGTGGCACCAGGATCATGGGTGTCTCAAGGACCGTGAATGGCACAAGGACCACAGGAAGCACAAGATCCACAGATGGCACAAGGACCACAGAACGCACAAGAATAATGGGAAGAACACGATCTGCAGGTGGCACAAGGACCATGGATGGCACAAGGACCATGGGAAGAACAAGATCCAAAGACCACAGATGGCACAAGGATCATGGGAAGAACAAGAACCATGAATGGCACAAGGACCATGGGAAGCACAAGAACAATGGGAAGAACACGATCCATAGGTGGCACAAGGACCATGGATGGCACAAGGACCATGGGAAGAACACGATCCATAGGTGGCACAAGGACCATGGGAAGAACACGGTCCATAGGTGGCACAAGGACCATGGATGGCACAAGGACCATGGGAAGAACACGATCCATAGGTGGCACAAGGACCATGGGAAGAACACGGTCCATAGGTGGCACAAGGACCATGGATGGCACAAGGACCATGGGAAGAACAAGATCCATACGTGTCACAGGGACCATGGGGAGAACAAGGACCACGAATGGCACAAGGACCACGGCAAGCACAAGATCCGAGGACCATGAATGGCACAAGGACCACGGCAAGCACGAGGACCATCACAGCCTGGACCAGCAGCCCCAGCATGGATACTCTGAGCCCAGCCACCCAACTGGTTTGGATGACCCTGTCACTCCAGAATCCTGGGATGAGCCACAGCCAGAGGCCATCCCTGCAGACACAGATCCCTCCCATCCATCCCAGCGCTGCCCCAGAAAGTCAGGATCCTCCTGTCCAGCCTGAACCAGTTCCCACAGGATCTGATAGGAGGAGACTGCTGCCAGATTTGGGGGCTTTTAAGCTGTCAACTTTCCTATAATTATTAGCAATGTTTTCAATCAGTTCTCTTCTGAAATTTGCTTCGGAAAGACAAGATTAATGAGCATTTCCTTTGGGGATTTATTGCACTGTTAATTATTCTCTGCCAGAAATTTGGTGCAGAGTATTATCAGCTTTTCTTTTTTTTTCAATTAAAAGTGATTATAATTTGCTCTCTATAAAAGAAAAGTGGATTTCAAATAAAAATATAATATCCCCCCTTTCCTGATTAAGTATAATAGTCAAGGGAGATAAAAGTAGCCGGTGGCTCTGGCAGGCCACGTTGTGCAGACATGAACTTGGGTTCCCCCCGGCAGCACTTCCATCCCTGCTGGGGTCCAGTTTTTTGGGATAACGGGATTCAGAGAGGCCAACTTGTAATTTATGGAGTTTTCCTGCAGAGGGAAGCAAAGGTGTCTGAAAGGAGCCGCCCGCGCGGTGCCAACTTTGGGCGAGGGGTTCAGGGAGGAGGAGGAGGATGGGGATGGGGAGAGCCGGGGACGCCGCTGCTTCTCCCAAATAACGCTCGGCTGCAGGTTCAGAGGCCGGGAGGCGCTCTGGGGATATCAGTCCCACCGGGAAGGCGCTGGAAGAAGCCACAGTTGATCTTTTCACGGAACAAAGGCCTTCTGCAGCGGGATGAGAGCAGGGCCAGCCCTGGGGAAGGGGCTCTGTCCCCTCTCGCTGCCTCCCAGGCTGTTTGCCCTCCCCAGCAGACATTCCTCGGGTGTCTCCCGAATGCGAAACATTCCGAAAATGCTGCAGGACAAACCCTGGCTTGGTGGGGGCCGGATCCGATTTCACCGGAGCACGGGCTGGAGGGGAGCAGCCCCACGCGGGGCTTTGCTGGAAAACACCCCCGGCCTGTCCCCTGCTGGGCTGGCTTTAAACCCAGGCTTTAACCCCAAGCTGGCTCTAACCCCAGGTTTAACCCCGGCCTGTCCCTGCAAAGCCCAGCTGCTCCCCTTGGCTCTGGGAAGGGAAGCAAAGGAGGAGCTGAGCCAGACCCAGCTTTGGAAGATGCCCCGTGCTGGCAGTGGGAAGGGGCAGATTCGGGGGATCGCTGGTGGGACGTGGCTGGGGTGGCCCCTGGGCGCTGCCCGTGTCCCTCTGGGGGTGACAGGGTGCTCGTGCTTCAGCTGCCGCCTCTCCCGAGCCTATTCCCAGCGCTGGCCCCACACCGAAAGGGATGCAGAGGGTTCTCAGGGAAGGCAGCTTTGGAATTTTGGGGTTTCCTTTCCTTTAGGCTGCCTGCCCCAGCCGTGGGGCTGGGGTGCTCGGGTGGGTACCACACCCCGAGGGGAGCTGCAGCGATGGAGAAGGGAGAGGAGCTGTCGGGATTTTGATGGAGAATGACCTGGTTTGGCTTCCTCCAGCTGGAGCTGCTGCCTGAGGCCAAGTTTGCCATCACTTTGCACTCTGGAATCCACAGCTTTTGGAAGGCAGGAGGGATGTGCCACGCAGGGAAAAGTTTAGGAAAAGGATGGATAATCACACCAGGACACTCCCACATCTGAGCTACAAACCAAACCAGTGCCAGGGCAGAGCCACAGCGGGGAACACTGAATTTTAGGAAGCAGAATCCCAAAAAACCTGTCCTGCCGCAGCCCCGCTGGCCGGCGCTGAGCGATGCTCTCTGTTCTCCACGGGAGCAGCAGCGCCCGGGGCCAAGAAAAACGCCCGGAGCTATAAAAAGTCCGGCGAACAGAGACACATTCATGGACAACTTCAAGGATGCCGCTGCAGCCGGGCGGGATGCAGGGAGCAGCCCCAGGCGGGAGCAGCGGGACAGCCCCAGCCCCGGGCACTGCCAGCCTGGCCCCGGGGGCTGCCAGCCTCACCCAGCCGTGCCAAAGGCCTGGAAGAGCGGGATGGGTTCGCACACCCCGCCGGGTTTGGGGTGGGAGGAGCTGCGCTCAATCCCGGCGCGTTTCCCCTCGGTTTCTTTCCCTTCGGGGTTCCCGGCTCCCCCCAGCCCCCAGGCCGGGTCAGGTTTGCTCGCAGGTGCCGAGCACGAGCCCGGCACATGCCTGGAACTTCAAAGGGCCAGGATCGAAAACCATTCTGCCCAGGGATTTGCAGCCCTTCCTGCTGCTCCAGCTGCTGGGTGGCAGATGTGGGACACGGACGCTTCCCTGGGCTCCGGCCACGGCACGAGCCATCCTGGAGAAACCCCTCTGTGCTGCTTCTCCTGCTGCTTTTCCTGCTTCTCTGCTTCCCCAGGCCCCATCCCTGCACCGGCGAGGCCGAATAATGCCAATATTCATGGTCCAGACAAATCCAGGCTCTGTTTGCTCCCAGGAATGTTTTCTCCAGAGACACTCCAGGCGACAAAACCCCCTTCCTCACGCTGCTGGATTTTCCTTTCATCAGGCAAAAATAAAAATGAGTCGTGGGTTGAAGAATGGCATCCTGTCAATATTTTCCTTTTGCTGGTGCTGAATGAGCTGGAGAAGCTCTTGGAGTCCAAGCCCGTTGCTGCTGTGTTGGTCCAGGTACTGCTCCAGGACAACATCCCTCTTTAGGGATGCAAAGCAAGGATTGGGAATTTCCCCCCTGCTTCAGGATGTGGTTTTCAGGCAGAACGGGGAGATTTTAAAGTGTTGCCTCAAAGGTCTGAGGAAAGGATGCTGCTGCTCTTCCCACAGAGCTGAATCCCAGTGCTGAGGGATGCTGAGTGGGAAAAGGTGCTGGGAAGCACAGAAACGAGGGAATCTGGGAATTTCCCCCAGCCTGGGGTGGGCAGCACCACCAGGGAGTGGGATCCATGTGACTCATCCCTTTCCTCATCTTCAGCCACTGAAGGAGGAATGAAACAACCCAACCCTCTGGGAGTCTGGAGAAAAAGGGTTATTTTTATATCCTGGCTGGAAAATGGAATTCTTCCCAACAGCGACAATTAAAAACAACCAACATGAAAAAAAGGTGAAAACCACTCATTAATGGTTTCTCTCCAGCCCCCCAAGGCAGGGAGGAGAGGGAAGGGGGTCAGGACATCACTCCCTGTCTGAAGGGCCACACTCATCCCAGGAATATTTTTCCTGCCCACAGAAAGAATCCCAGACAATACCTAATCCCATGGACACCGGAAAGGATTCCTTTCCCCCAGCCCTTTAGCAATGCCACCAAACCCCACATATTTTCCCAGTGAATTCACAGACCAAGAGCATTTTTTCCTTCACCTGGAGATTTAAAGCTCTGGAGATTTAAGTCTCTAAAAGAGACTTTTTCAGGGAAAAGTCATGTGGGATCTTCATCCCAGCATGGGGATAAGGAATGACTTTGTGCATCTCTCATCTGTGCTGCTCCTTTTCCAGCCAAATGTTGCAAGTAATAATTTTCCCACATGGAGCAGGAGCTGCTGTAAAGTGGCTGCTTCTTCCATTAAAACCCGGGCTGCCGTTGGATTTTGGGGAAGGGGGTGTTGGAGAAGGGCCTCCCCATGGGGTATCACTTTTCCCGCTCTGCTTCCTGCCCAGGTGATCCCACACAAACCTGCCTGTGTGATGGAAAACATTTGGGATCTGGGATACGTCTCCAGCCCAAAACACAGCCTGGATTCAGCTTCCCTCCCCTGCTCCCAAGACATCCTCCTTTTGCCACAGAAAGTGGCCTTCATCCCGGGATTCCTCAAAGCCACGGGGTGAAAAAACAGGGAAAACATTCAGTCTGGGTGTGGGTGTCTGCCTGCCATGGCTGTGCCCACACTTCCCATCTCCTCCGGGCACAAAAGTACTCCTGGAGCAACCAGAGCTGCTAGGGGATGCTGCGGGATGATCCCAAATGAATCAACCCTACAAGCCAGAGGGAAATGGATTCACCAGCGTGGGTTGTCCCCAAAACCAGCTCAGCTGGGGACAGGGACAGACAGCAGGAGGACAACTCCCTCCTGGCCGTGTCCGCCCCCAGCACATGCAGCATCCTGACACCCAGCCCGGCTCTCCAGGCACCCTTTAATCTTCTTGGCCACTGCTTCCAAACTGAGACTTGCAAGGATTGACCAGGACAGGACCTCCCCGGGTTGTTTTTTTTTCTTTTTTTTTTTTTTTTTTAAGCTGCTTTGCAAAAAACCCATTAAAAAGAGGAAAAAGAGGCAAAAGAGGAACCAACGCTGCCCCGGGAGCCCGGCGGGGGCTGCAGGGGCTGCGAGGGCTCTGCCCAGGCAGAGCCTGGGGGTTGCTTTTCCCTTTCATCCCATGCCAGGCTTCAGCCCAGGATTTAGACGGTCAAATCCAAGAATCCCTGGAAGGCAGGGCTTGGCGCGGCGGGGCCGCAGCTGCTGCCTTTCCCTGCTGCTGTAATTACGGCCCCAAACTTAGAAAGCAGCGGAAGAGCCGCGTGTAGCGCTGCAATTAAGAGGCTCTTTAATTGCAGGGCTTTGTTTTCCTCTGCCCGGCTCCGGCTGCCAACGAGCGGCTGAGCACCGGGAGCCGCGGCGAAATCTCGGGAATTGCAGCTCCACGGCATCCTCGGAGCTCGGGGGACAGCGGGTTTGTCCCCAGAGGTGACCCTCGGGTCAAGGGCAGAGCATCCAGCTGGGGAAGGAGCCGCCAAAATCCATCTCTGCTCCATGCAAGGTTTTTTGGAGGAACAAACGTTCCCCTCTCCCTGGGACTCCCCTTCTCCTGCTGGAGAGGCCTCTGGAGCAGCCAGGAATGATTGTCCCTGTCAGGCCCGAGATTTCCATGGATCTGTGTGTGGGAATCAGCAGCAGGCGTGGAGAGCTGCTGATTTATATCCCCATGGATGCTCCCATAAACCCACTGCTTCCCAAGGCCAGGCGGGAATGGGAACAGCTCTGCTCGGCTCTGCTTCATCCCCTCACTGCCTGACTCATCCTCAGAGCGTTGGGCATCCTGTGGCACAGGGGTGGATGTCACAGCAGGGACGTCAGAACGGTGCCACCACCAAATCCAGCTACGGACAAAATGGGGATCCACGGGGAAGAATCCCAGTTGTTCCCAGTCTGACACAGGCAGGTGTCAGACACACTGGCTTGGGCAGAGCCTCCTGCCACCTCCCTGGGTTCAAGATGGAGCAAAGCTTCCCAAGATTCCCAGCAGCTCTGCAAGAAGCTTCCGTGGCTTTATCCATGGGCAGAAGGGAGGAGCAGAGCTGGAGCACGTTCCCTGTGTCGGGAGCCTGGCTGGTGACAAACACAGGCAGAATCTGGGATCTCCAGCAGGATGGTTCCAGGATGACAGCAGTGCCAAGAGCAGGGATGAGATCCTGAAATTTGTGGTTTAAAATGCGGGAGCAGATTTGGGGAGAAAAATTGGAGGAGCTTCGTGTTCCCACCAGGACTTGGGTGTCCTCCAAACCCCTCCCTTTGAAATGCATGGATCCAGTGGCTCAACTCTCCCATTCCATCACTTCAATCCCAGAATCTGATATCTGGGAGCTGGCAACGAGTCTGGGCATCCTCCAGTGGCCAGAGCTGAGCTTCCCAGTGCTCCCAGTGCTGAGACCCCTCAGCTCCTCAGCCCAGAGCCGAAGCCGTGCCGGAGGGGCCGTGCGGGAAGGGGCTCCTCTTGTTTTCACAGCTGACACCGGGGCTGGAGAGGATTCCGGGAGCTCCGAGGAGGAGGAAGCGCAGCACAGGAACCCCCAAGGCTGCTGCACCTGGGCTGGGGCCAGCCCTGCTCCCGGGGGCACAGGGAGGGCACAGGAGGTTTCCAGGGATCAGCTGCTGCTCCAGAGCCCTGCGGAGCTCTGGCAGCAATGGCAGCATCCCTGGGAGATGCTCTGGCAAGGTATCCACAGGGAGAGCTGCTCGAGTCCTGCAAAGCTCCCCAGAAGTTCCTGCAGGACCACTTGGTGGGAGAGGAGCAGCCAGAGCCTGGCACTGTCCCCGTGGTGTCCCTCAGTCCCTTGTCCTGGGATGTGCCACGCGCTCCTGTCAGGGAGGTTCCTTGGAGGTGGGGATGGAGAGAATGTGGGAGAGGCACGGAGGGAGGGATGTGCCAGCAGAGCCAGGGGCGTGCAGCCACCCCAGTCCTGGTGGCAGCAAGGAGAATATTTGGGAAAAATCCTGGCTCCAGAGACAGCTCCTCCCTTGCTTCAGTGACCTGCTCTCAACAGAGCCCCAAAAGGAAACCCACATTTTTACATACTAATAAATACCATGGAATCACAGGAGGGAAGGGACCTTAAAGCTCATCTCATTCCATGGCCAGGGACACCTTCCACTGTCCCAGGCTGCTCCAAGCCCTGTCCTATCCAACCTGGCCTGGGACACGTCCAGGGATGGTGTGACTTAACTCTCCCATATATATATAGATATATAAACCTCCAGTAACCTGCAAATAATAATAATACAATTAATATGGATATAATTAATATATATAATAGAATTGATTATATAATTAAATAGATAATATATTATTATATATTATTATATATTATGTTATGATATGATATATATTTATAGTATATATATAAATATATAATATATACTTATATATATACACAGTTATATAATTAAATATATAATATGATGTATAATATAATTAAACTGATATCATTAATAATAACAATGGCTGTAATGACACAAACAGGATTCCCTCGTCCCACCCCACTGCCAGCTCCTCCCCGGACAGCCGCGGCTGAGCCCCGCACACGCCGGTCCCCAGCAGCCACTGTCCCAGTGCCACTGCCACTGTCCCCCCGTGCACAAACAGAGGCGAAGAAAGAACCCCTTTGTTCCTGGCTCCTCTATTGACACAGCTGGGAGCGCTGGAGCCGGGGCAGCTTCCTGCTCCGGAGCCTCCAGAGCTCGGCAAGAGGTGAAGCCCCCTCGGCCAGCCCAGCTGGGCACGGCCCCCGTGGCCCCTGCTCCCCTCCCTGGGCGAGGGGACAACGGGGAGATGTCACCCAGCTGCTCTTGCCGGGCGCCCTGGGAGCTGGCAGTGAGGGGGATGTGCAGCCCCAAAGGAGCCCAGCCGAGCCTTCAGCTCCTCCTGCTGCAGCCGCATCCAGGGATCCCGGAGCAGGGATGCCCCTGGGCTTTGCACTGGGGCCGTGCCATGCTCAGGTCCCTGGATGCATAGGCCACTTGCTGGCACCCTCCCCTGTCCCACCAGCTCCTTTGGACACGGCACAGACGGATCCAGCTGGATCCCACAGGCTTCTCCTCGCCTGGAACATGAAGGCACCAAGCCTCCCTCTCCCTTCCACAGATATCCAGTGCCACCATTGGATTCCTCTTTACTCCAAGCCCTCCAATCAATGCCATGGGAGGAGACTCATTAATAAATCCCAGGGATTTGCTATTTTTCCCCATAAATAAACCCTGAGGCGTTGCTGTGTCTGCATCCCCAGCCAACATTTAAGAGCATGAAGCATCCCTAAGCATCACTTCCAAGCATCCAGGATTATCCAGGGCACAAATCCATGCACCTGGTGATCCATGGGTTTGCTCCTCTTTGCCTCCAGCTTCTGAGCATTCCTTTACCTCCTGCCTCTCCCGACTGACAGGCAAAGCAAAGCAATAAAATGCCTTTTTTTTATAGAGCTGTAAATTTAATTTCCTTTAAAACCATTTGCTTCCACTTAGAACTCCATGGAAATCCTGCCCTCCTGGCAAAGCTGCAGCATCCCAGCCCTGCCATCAATGTATGGAGCTTTTTGGACGAGCTTAAAAGTTCATGGAAGGGAAGATGGGGGAAGAGAGGTGAATTCTGAGGGCATGAAGGGCCTATTTTCCATCCTCCTCATGAACCTTCCTGGAGGGAAGAGCTGGAGCTGCTTTAAGGGGCACAATTAAATCCAGCTCTGTCTGCAGGGCAAAAGTTCAGCCCCAGACAGAGCTGAGGGTGCCGGGAGTGAAGGAAAAGTTGGGATTTTCTGGGCTGAAAAAACACCTGGAGCTTTAAATCTGGGACTGGAATCCAGAAGAAGAGGTGTGGGCTCATGGACGTGTCCAGCATTCTCCCACCATCAGAGGGAATTTTCCCAGGGAGCAAGGCACAGGTGATGGGATCACCAAGCCTTGGCACGGGAACCAGCCTTGGCAGGTGTTTGGGTGATCCTCTGGAGCAGATCCTGCCTTCCCCAGGACACCAATCCCTGCTGGGCCAGCATTCTTGGGAGCTCCTCCTGGAGCGTCCCTGGGTGGAGCCCCTGGGAAGCCCAGAGAAAGTTTTGTGGAATGACAGGGAGACACGGAGACGCTGGAATTCGGGGCACCCAGCACTCCCTCAGCTGTGGCTCCAGCATTCCAGGGCCTGCATCGGGATCAGTGCTCTCCTCCAGAGCTCCTGCAGCCTTTGCAGTCTCCATCCCCATGGAGCAGGACCCATGGATGGCACTGGATGAGGATTGCCAAGGCACAGAGCTCCTCCTGAGGCTGGGAGCATCCTGCAGCACCCCTGGAGCCAGCCCTGAGCCATGGGCATGCTCTGGGCACCTCTTCTGTGTCCTCTGAGGACTCCTCGGGGGCTCTGCACATGCAGAATTCCCCGTCACAGCAAATCCCAAAGGCTGGAGAGGCCATTCCTGATTGTCCTGCTTGCTCCGTGCCACTCCGAGGTGGCTTCCAGGCAGTGGATCCCTGGGAGAAGGGCTGAGATGGGAGCAGCTTCCCAGGGATGCTGGGGATGGCTCCAAGCTGCCCCTGCTGGGACATCCTGGGGCCATCCAGGCCAGAGCACGGAGCTCTGATGGGAAGGTGTTCCAGGAGTCAGGGATTTTGGGAAAGTTCCCAGGCCTGGCGGGCAGGGGGATGCTGTGGGGGGCTCCCCCCAAAGCTCTGTGGGGCTGCTACAACAGCGTCCTGATTTTTTAATGGAATAATGAACAAAAAGGCTCCAAACAGACCCATGGGGGCTCTTCTGCCCCTGCCACTGCCTGCCCCACATTCCATGGTGTGGGACTCATTTGGGAACGGACCCAAACCCATCCACATTCCCACTACTCCAGGGATCCCAGTGATGATTACTCAGGGGTGATCCCATCACGGAGTCAATTCTGCAGCTTTACAGCTGGATCCACACAGCTCCAAAAGAAGAAGGTGCCTTTTTGGGGTGAATTTTAGGGCAGGCAGCCACAGCCCCAAAGCACAAAGGAGTTTTACAATGACCCAGACAGCCCCAGCCCTGAAAACCTCGTCCTAAATCTGGGCAGCTCCTCCGGAATCAGGACGTGACCATTTCCAGCGCCCCGGGACACAGTGGCAAGGCCAGATGTTCCCAATAGCAGCAGGACCCAAATCCCACCCAGGCACATCTGGGCTCCTCCAGGCTTCAAATCCTCTGCTTTCCTCCCAAAAATGGATGTGAGCAGTGCCCTGGACACCCCTGGGTGGCCACAATCCCTGGATATGGGGTTGAGGTGATCCAACCCTGATGCCAAAGGCTGAACCCACCCCGAGGTTCTGGGCCCACTTCCAAGAGCTGCAGCTTCCTCCGTGATAACAGCGGAGCGGGGATCAAAGGCGGCATCCTCGGAGACCCAGCGAGGGGAGGGAAACAAAATCGCTTCCTCCAGAGCATTCCTGGCTGCTGGAATCAGCTGCTGCTTCAGGAAAACTCAGCCACTGGGGTAGCACCAGAGGGGATGCTCAGCTGGGCACCTCTGGTGGATTTGGTTGGATTGGGATGTGCATCCCCCACATCCAGATCCCATTGGGGTTTCATCCCCCACATCCAGCTCCCACTGGGGTTTCATCCCCCACATCCAGCTCCCATCGGGATTTCATCCCCCACACCCAGCTCCCATCGGGATTTCATCCCCCACAACCAGCTCCCACTGGGGTTTCATCCCCCACATCCAGCTCCCACTGGGGTTTCATCCCCCACATCCAGCTCCCATCGGGATTTCATCCCCCACATCCAGCTCCCATCGGGATTTCATCCCCCACATCCAGCTCCCACTGGGGTTTCATCCCCCACAACCAGCTCCCACTGGGGTTTCATCCCCCACATCCAGCTCCCACTGGGGTTTCATCCCCCACATCCAGCTCCCATCGGGATTTCATCCCCCACATCCAGCTCCCACTGGGGTTTCATCCCCCACATCCAGCTCCCACTGGGGTTTCATCCCCCACATCCAGCTCCCACTGGGGTTTCATCCCCCACATCCAGCTCCCATCGGGATTTCATCCCCACATCCAGCTCCCACTGGGGTTTCATCCCCCACATCCAGCTCCCATCGGGATGTGCATTCCCACCCCCAACACTCACGGGGATGTGTATCCAGCCATTCCTGCCTCCAGGGTTTATCCAGCCCTACCCAAAGCCATCCCACCAGGATGCAGGACTCCATGGAGATAATCCCCACAAGCCAAGCCCTCCCATGGCTGCTGCCACTGTCTGGTGCTCAGGGAAGCTCCTGCTGCCTTTGCATTCTCCAAAATGCCCTGGATGGCTCCAGTGCTGCCGGCGGTGACACCCTGACAGGGAGGGATATTCCATTGAAAAATCCCTCGGGATGCAGCCTGGATTGGAGCCCTGCAACCCTCCCAAAGACCTCGGGGTGAACTCCGAGTTGGGAAACTCTTCCTGGCTCACATTCCCAACCCATCCGGGGAGCTGTGGCCACATCCCCCCGCAAGGATTCCTCCCTGCTGGAAAAGGAGATTTTCCCGAGGAACCTGCCCCTGCCTCCCGCTGCTGTCACAGCCCGGGAGTCATCCCAGGGAGGGGAGGGGAGGGATTGCAGCTGGCAGCAGGGATGGCCCGGACCAGGGGAGTGCTTTGGGATAAATTAAGATTCCTGCTCTTCCCTGCCAGCGGCCAGGCAGGGGGATCCCGGCCTCATCCCGGGAGCCTGAGGCTGATGGAAGCAGGGATTTGTCACTGGTGGTCAGAGGCTGCTCCGGGATCTCCACAGGACAGGGATTTCACCATGGATTTCATAACCTCTTCCTAAATTCCTCATCCCTGCTACCCAAGCCTTCCCTGCATGTTCTGCTTGGAGCGGGAGCGATGGGAACGACGCCTCCTCCAGGAATCTTCCCTCCAGCAGGGATCCTGAGCTGAGGCTCTCAGCTTTTGCATTAAAACTGGATTTAAGCTCCCAGCAGGATCTCTCCCAGTTCTCCTGGGAATGACAAGCCCCGGGCTCAGTGCTCTGGCTCAGGTGCTTTCTCCTTGGATATTTTCAATGGATACTCCTGGGATGCAGAGCACCTGCAGGCATCCCCAGCACTGCTAGTGCTGCTCCCAAAAATACACTGCAGATGGAAAAGCAGTGAGCTGGAGGAAGGGATCCCTCCAGGATTCTCCAGGGAACACCCACCTCACTTTCTATTCCTTACTCGCAATTCCTTGCTTCCAACTGGATCTCTCACAGTTCCTTAACTGTAATTCCCTACTCACAATTCCTTGCTGGAAATTCTTTGTTCAGAATTTCTTGCTGGCAAATCCCTACTCATAATTCCTTGCCTGCAATTCCTTTCTGAGAATTCCTTGCTCACAAATCCTTGCTGGAAATTCCTTGCTCACAATTCCTTGCCTGCAATTCCTCTCTCAGAATTCCCCATTCAGAATTCCTTGCTCCCAGTTCCTGGCTGGTCCCTCCAGTGTGGCACAATAAATGTCCAGGAAACACTTCCCTATCTGAGAGGGAGAAAAAGCCACCAACACCTGCTCAGAAGGATTTTATCCATGGAATAAACCACTGGTGTTCCTGGGAATGAAGTTGGGAAGCACTACTTGCTGCTCTGCTAGAGTTGAGGGGACAATATTATGGAAAAAAAAGGTTTATTCCTCCCAAATGGTGGCCAAAACCCCCCAAATTTTCCTTGTCAACGCTCCACCCCTACATCTAGGATTTTTATAATTCCCAAGAGGGTGGCAATGGGACGGATGAGGCAGAGACCCAGCACACACAGACCCCACTTCCCATATCCCAACCCCTTTGCAGGAATTCCAGCACCCAGGACGGGCTCGGCAGCAGCGTCACCGCGTTGGGCACTTTCCTGGGAAAAAGTGGGAATCCTCCCTGTTCATCTCCCTCTGGACTCCGGCCAAGGAAAACCCCGTTGTGCCGGGAGCGGGTGGGGCCAGAACAGCGGCTCTTTGTGTCCCTCGGGCACTGGGACAGCCCGGGAGCAGCTCCGAGCCCTCCTCGGGAGGCAGAGGGAATGGGAAACACGGCAGGGAAACGGGAAGAGGGAAAATCATCCTCCTTCCCAAGGAGCAATGCCGTGGATGTGGGAATTGCCTGCCCCATCCAGCGGCCCATCCCCGGGTCACAGGGATGCTCGGGCAGGTTTAGGGATGCTCCAGCTCCTTCCACCCCTTCCCTCCAAGCTCCAGGGATGCATCCCTGGCTCTGAGAGGGGTCAGGAAGTGCTGGGGGTGCTCCAGGCCAGGGCACAGCAGGGATTTGTGTTTATCCCCGATAATCGCCGTGGGAATTGGGATCTCAGTGGAAATCCTGCTCTGGGTTTATCATTTGATCCATCACTAATGGGTGAGGGGGGAACAGACTCTGGCAAAGTTCAGGGAAGCCAAATTCCCAGGTTTAGAGGAAAAAACACCCAAAAGCACAGCTGGCCCAGCCACCGGTCTGAGGACACTTGGCCAAGGTTGAGCTGAAGGGCCAGGAAACCAAAAGGATCCCAGGAAAGATGGAAAAGGGATGGGAGAACGTCTGGATCTGAACCAGTGCTGCCTCAGTTTCCCCTCCAGCCTTTTCCCTGCCATGGCTACTCCAGTTAGAACTTCCCAGCTGATCCATCCCTGCCTCCCAAGCAGGAGGGACAGTCAGCTCCCCTTAATTAAAAAGCAGCAGATTCAACCCAAAAAGAGGCTGGGTTTTGAAGGGGACATTGGGGATGCATTTCCCAGGAGCCTCTGGAAAAGATCTCCCTCGAGGAGCTGCTCTTGGCTGGGAACACACACAGACACAGGGCTGGAAAACACCAGGAGAAGGGAAGGAGCTGGTGCCAGGCCCATGCCAGCCTGGAATGCAGGTGGGAATGCAGGGAGGGCTGGCATGGGAGCAGCTGCAGGAGGCCAGAGCAAACACCTGCCCGTGGCCCTGCCAGCCCCGGGCGCTCCCGTGCCACATTCCCGACCCCGCTTCCCAACAGCTGACCGGCAACCAACGCTTCAACCCAAAGAAAACAGATTCAAACCCAAAGGAAAACACAGGGGACAGGCCAGGCCCTGCTGGATTCCATCCCTATGGAGCAGGATCCCGGAGAAGGGGGATGAGTGTCCTCACAGAGCAGAGCTCATCCCACATCGGGTTTGTCTGTCCCGGTGTCTCCCACAGGGAATGGTGTGGGAACAACCCCAGGCTCTCCCCTGCTCCTGGGAATGCTCATCACTAACTGCATCCCAAAGCCCTGGGCTGGAAATTCCCTTTGCAGCTGGAGTTGGGATAAATCTGGATGGCTTTCTTGGATATGAATGACCCATCCTCTTCTGGGATACTTCAGGTTCTGCGTTTCAGCCTCTTCCACAGTGGTTTGGTCCGTGGATTCTCTGTTCCAAAGTCTGAGGCACCGGATCCTGGTACCCTCAGGAGATGCTCCAAAGGGAAACCCATCCCTGGTGGCTGCTGTCCCGTGTCACGGCTGAGATGGCTGAGGTCACCTCAGGAAGCTGCAAGCATCTGCCCTTCTTGTTCTTCAGCCCAACCTTTTATACCCTCATGGCTCATGCATGGCACCTGTGTGCCCTCTGCTCCCTGGGTGCCTGCCCGGCACACCCGGGCCCTCCATGGCTCACTGCTGTCTGTGCTGCTCACCTGCTTCTCACAGCTGCACCCACTGGGGATGAGGCTGGGCCAGCCCCATCCCAGTCCCCACAAACTCTGTGCCTACAATCCTGGGAAACCCACACCAGGCAACCCTCACACCATCCAAACCCCGTCCCAGCCACTCTGCTGTCCGTGTTTCCCAGAATCCTGGCTCTGGATCACCACCTGGCCTGGATGTTGCTTTTGCAGCTCCTCTGGGATGTGGAGAGGGGGGACACAGATCCCTGGTGTCACAGGGAATTCTGCTCAGGGACTTGTGCACCCTTGGCTGAGCTGTGCATGTTGGCCTGACACACACGCAGCCCCAGCAGTGATTGTTGTAGGAATTCCCACATTCCAGCAGCTGGGATTCAGAGGGAAACCCCAAACAACCCCATGGGGTCTCGTGGCCAGGCTGTTCCCTCTCCACAGGCACCAATCCCTGCTGGGTTTGGGATGACAGAGAGGCTCAGGCTTCCCGGGAAGCCACATCCTCACGAGTGGGTGTTGAGTGACAAGGAACAGCATTGGCCATTCCCTCTGGGATTCATCCAGCTCCCCTTTCCATCTGCCCTTCCTCGGGAGAGACGGGAAACTCCCTTCCCATGCCTGACTGGGAATTTAAACTGGGTGCCCAAAGCAATTCCTGCCTGATTATCCCACATTTGCCAACAGCTGGGATGTGACAGCACAATCCCCAGCTCCCCCTCCCAGGCATGGGGAATCATGGATACCCCTGACATTCTGCATCTTCCCAAATCCCTGAGTTTCTCCTCCAGGCATGAGGATCATGGATACCCCTGACCTTCTGCTTATCCCCAAAATCCCCGAGCTTCTCCTCCATGCACAAGGATCATGGATACCCCCTGACCTTCTGCATCTTCCCAAATCCCTGAGTTTCTCCTCCCAGGCATGAGGATCATGGATACCCCTGACCTTCTGCTTATCCCCAAAATCCCTGAGCTTCTCCTCCATGCACAAGGATCATGGATACCCCCTGACCTTCTGCTCATCCCCAAAATCCCTCAGCTTCCCCCTCCCAGGCATGAGGATCATGGATACCCCCTGACCTTCTGTATCTTCCCAAATCCCTGAGCTTCTCCTCCGGACACGAGGATCATGGATAGCCCCTGACCCTCTGCACATCCCCAAAGTCCCTCTGTGCCCACAGTCCTGCGTGTCCCCAGTTACTGACGGTGACAAACCAGCCCAGCTCATCCCTCCCGGCACTGCTCCAGCCGCGCAGGTGAATTCCCAGCTGCAGGAATCGCCTCCCCGAGCTCTCCGCTGCCCAAACCCTCCCTCCTTGCGGAGCCACCGCCGGGTTTGGCGCTGCCCAAGCCGCGTTCCCAAATCCCCTCGGCTCCGAAGGAGTTAAGGGAGCCGAGCCGCTCGGATTCCTCCACCTACCCCTCCAAAGTCCCGCACAACCAGACTTGGCACTTGGAGAGAGCTCCACAAATCCAGAGGCTCAAACACGCTGCTGCCTTCCGTTGGTCGGGAGAAGGCAATTCCCAGCTAATTGAGGAACCAGAGCCTTCCCCAGCCCGTTCCAGGCCGATTATTTATTTTGGGGCTTTTATTCCCCCTTCCTCTTCGTTTCCCTCCTTTCTTAATTTTACTTTTTATTTTTTTTTCACTCCTCCTAGGGAAACATCAGGAAAAGAAAGTGCGAATTAATTTGGTGGGGAACGGCTGCAATTTATGATGCTCCCCAGCTGGTGAGGGCTGTTAACCCCTGGGTACCCGGGGTGCTGCATCCTCCCAGCTCCCTGTACTCCCCACGATCCCACTTCTCTGCTGCCCAGGCAGGGATTTGGGAGCAACATCAGGAAGCCAAATGGAAACAGTAGCAGATACCTTTTTTCTTCCCTAGATCTCCTTTATTTTCTTCCCTAAATCTCTTTTTTTTTCCTTTCCTAAATCTTCCCCCCCCCCACCCAATCTCACTTTATGCCCTACACATCATTCCCCCCCCCCGCCTTTTTCCCCCCCTCTGCCTTGCAGTTGCTGAAGGTTCCCTGAGTCATTTTTAACTCCCTCTGCCTCCTGCACACAATTCAGAGGAAATCTGGGAAACCGAATTCTCGGCTCTCCAAAACAGCAAATGGAAAGTCACTTAAAGGGACACTTCTGCCTTAAAGCGGCAGCGGCGCTTTCCTCCAGCGGCGGAAAAATGGGGTTAAAACCCCCTTAAATCCCCCCTCCCCACCAAGGAAAAATCCCACCCCAACAACACCCAACACCTCCAAGCTCAGCCCTCCCGGGCCACCACAGGTGACAAGGCGCTCGCCACCCCCTCCCCGGTGTCCCCCCAGCCCTGCAGCGCTGCCGGGGGGATGTGCATCCCGGGAATGGGGTACAAATAAATGGGAAATTCCAGCCCCCCGCGTGTTCCCCCTGCCACGCACACGGAATTCCCGGGGCTGGGGGGGCCGCAATTCCAGGCAGGCACCGGCAGAAGGGTTAAGGGGGGGAAGGAGGGGAAGGAGGAAAGGAAGGACCGACAGCAGGACCGACATCAAAGCAACTTCTCTGCTCCGCAGATGAGCGGATCCATCCTCACTTCATATTTTTTGCAGCTGAAGTCGAGGGAGGGGGGAAAGGGGGGGTTGGATTAACCCCTGCTCTGCCAGGGCTGGCTCCGCCGGGGCCACTTTCCCGGCAGGGGTGGCACCGCCGCGGGCGCTGACAGCAGCCAAGAGCAGCCGGGGGGGCCGGGAGCAGGAGCAGCCCCGAGCGGGGGCCCGGGGGCAGCTTCGGCCTCGGCAGGGAGGAATGGGAATGGCAACGATTTTCCTCTGAAAGTTCTGGGATGACACAAATATCCCGAATAGTTTGAGCAAAGAACATCATTTTTTAACTCTGACAAACCTCGTTGAGTCACTGAATGAGGCAGAGAAGGGGGGAAAGGGGGGGAAAGTTGTGTCTGCAGAGGGAAATGCAGGAGCTTCCAGCCGGGAATGCCGAGGGGAACAAACCCTGGGAAAGCGCTGGAGTGAACCCCCAGCAGCGACGTGTGGCAAACAGCACATTCCCCTTCCCCCCAGGCTTCCCCCGAGGAAAAATCCCACTTTCATGACATCAGGCAGCAAAGCGGCGCTGGAAAAGGGAATTCACTCACCTCATCATAAGCCGGCCGGAGGGGAAGGCTGCATTCTCCTGGAAAGGGGCTGGAAAAGGCGAAAGTCGGGAATTAGGAGCTGCCGGCTGGCCCTGAGCGGTGGCTCCGTGCTGCGGGGATGAAAAGAGCAGAAAGTCTTCATCACTGACCACAGGCACGGAGCTGCTCACGCCCCTCGCGCGGCACCAGCCAGTAGCGCACAGAAGTTGGGATACGGGAGAAGGAGAGGAGCGCAGGAGACCGGGAATGCTCCGCTCCGCCGGCACCGGAGAGGGGGGAGAGGGGGAGAAGGGAAAGGGAGAGAAAAAACGGCGAGAAAAGGGAACAGGGGAAAGGGGGAAAGGAAAAACGGGGAGAAAAGGGAAAAGGGAAAGAAAAAACGGGGAGAAAAGGGAAAGGGGAAAGAAAAAACGGGGAGAAAAGGGAAAGGGGAAAGAAAAAACGGGGAGAAAAGGGAAAGGGGAAAAGAGGGAGAGAAAAAACGGGGAAAAAATGGAAAGGAGGAAAGGGGGAAAGGGGTAGAATAAAGAGAGGGAAGGGAAAGGGGAAGAAGAACTGGGCAGAAAAGGGAAAGAGGGAAAGGGAAAGAAAAAATGGGTAGAAAGGGAAAAAAGGGGGAAAAGGAAAGGACAGAAAGGGGGGAGAAGGAAAAGGGAAAGAAAAAACGGGGAGAAAAGGGGAAGGGGGAAAGGGAGAGAAAAACGAGGAGAAAAGAGAAAGGGGGAAAGAGGAAAAAAAAAGGGTAGAAAATGGAAAGGGGTAAAGGAGTAGAATAAAGAGGGGGAAGGGAAAGGGGAAGAAGAACTGGGTAAAAAAGGGAAAGTGGAAAAGGGAGAGGGAAAGAAAAAATGGCTAGAAAATACAAAAAAGGAAAAAGGGGGAAAATGGAAAAAAGGAAAAGGGGAAAGGGTAGAAAGGGAGAAGGGAAAGGGAAAGAAAAACAGGATAGAAAAGGGGAAAAGGGAAAGGGGAACAAGAGTAGGAAAGGGGGAAAAGGGAAAGGAAACTGGATTGGGATGAAAAAGGCAGTAGGGAGGGAGAAAAAAGGGAAAGGAGGAAAATGATAGAAAGGGAAAGAGGAAAAGAGTGGAAAAGGGTGGGAAGGATGGAAAGGGGTGAAAAAAGGGATAGAGAGGGAGGAAAAGGAGGAAAAAAGGGATATAAGGGGAAAAGGAATAAAGAGGGATAGAAAGGGGGAAAAGGAAAGGAGGAAAAGGGGGAAGAGGAAATGGGGCTAGCCAGGGAGAAGAATGGAAAGGGAAATAAAGGTGACAGAAAGGGAGGGAAGTGGGATGCAAGGGGGAAAAGGAAATGAAAGAAGGGGGGGAAAAGGAATAGAAAGGGGAGAAATGTACAGAAAGGGGAAAATGGAAGTGGGATAAAAAGGGCATAGGAAGAAGGGGGGGAGGAAGATGGGAAGGAAGATACAAAAGGGTGAAAACAGGGGATAGAAGGGGGCAAAAAGGCTTCATTCCAAATGTGACACCGGAGGAAAAGTGAGCCCTGGAGCTGCCCAGGGTGCCAGAGGCCGGGGTGTGCCAAACCCCCGGGGACAACCCCCCCTCCTCACCTCCTCAACCAGCCCTTGGCCAGAGCCTTAATTAAAAAAGCTGCTCCCAACTATCAGATCATGGATTGCATTTCCAGGCCCCTCTGGAAGCGCGGCTCTGCTGGCAACGCTTCCAAAGCGCTGCCAGAGCGGGGAGCGCTGCCAGCGCCGGGCTCCGATATCAAAGGAGCTCATCCCGCGCTCCTGCAGCTCCGGAGTCACTCCAGAGCCACCCCTGGGAGCAGATCCCGCCTTGGGAACACTCTGGGAAACGCTCCCTGTCCGGGCAGGAGGATCTGGGAGGTTTCCCCCCCATCTCCGGGTAAATTGATGGAATCATTCTGAAATAATGGAATATCTGACTCCGGGCTCAGTGCATCTCCCCCAGTGCCATCTTCCCGGGGTGTGCCCGGGGTATTCCCAGGGTATTCCCAGGGTATTCCCAGAGCATTCCCAAGGTATTCTCAGAGTATCCCCAGAGTATTCCCAGGATATTTCAGGGGTATTCCCAGGGCTCCCTGGAGTATTCCCGGGGTATTCCCAGAGTATTCCCAGGGTATTCCCCGAGTATTCCCAGAGTATTCCCAGGGTATTCCCAGAGTATCCTCAGAGTATTCCTGGGGCTCCCTGGAGTGTTCCCGGGGTATTCCCAGAGTATTCCCAGGGTATTCCCCAAGTATTCCCAGAGTATTCCCAGGGTATTCCCTGAGTATTCCCAGAGTATTCCTAGGATATTCCCAGAGTATCCTCAGAGTATTCCTGGGGCTCCCTGGAGTATTCCAGGGGTATTCCCAGAGTATTCCCAGGGCTCCCTGGAGTATTCCCGGCACGCCCCGAGCACAGAGAGTGCTCCTTTAATCCCGGCAATCGAGTGGAATTGCAATCAAACCCCTGGCCTGGAGTCCATCCAAGCCCCTGGAAGAGCAGATCCCTATTTACGGCAGCGGCTGCAGAAATCCTTGGAAATCCTTGGAAATCCTTGGAAAAGGCCCTTTTTGATGGCGATAACTGGGATGCACCAACTCCTGACTGGCTTTGAATTGCTCACATCTAATTATTGTGAGTTTAACAACTTTCCCCCCCTCTTTTCTGGCGTTTTTCCAGCCCCAGAAGAGAGCAAACATTTCCTGGGATATGGCTGGCGAATGGAAAAGCTCCGATCCCTGGGTTTGCTCTCCAATCCCCTCTAGAAATATGGGGTGTGTGTAAATAAATATATTAAAAATATAACATCTAGATAACAGATGATGTGTGGATACATAGAAAAATATGGTGAATATAATCTATGGTGTGTATGGAAATATATTAAAGCATAATATATATAGAATACATGGGGTTTATATAGGTGGTCTATATAATACATGGGGTATATATATGGAAAAATATATTTAAAAAATAAATCTATAAAATAAGAGCCACTATTTCAGATCCAAAGCCTCTGCAATTCCATCCAAGGCCTGTTTTGGATGAAACCCAGAACTAAAATATTGGGTTTTTTCCCCACTTTGGGAAAAAAAAACCCCAATATTTTTATTGGTTATTTTTATTTATATTTTTAAAAAAAAACAATCTTTTTATTCCAGCACATCCCAACAATCCCAAGGTCTCCGTGGGGGAACACTCCTGGATGCTGCTGGTGGCATCCCAGGTCTCCCAGTGCCCTGCAGTGCTGCACTGGTTTAGCTGCTTCTTCTCCAAGTTCAACACATGTTGAACTTGGCTCTTTCCCTGGTTTTTCCTTGAGGAAAACACCCCAGTCATTCCCCTGAACAGCAAATCCATACATCCATCACAGATATTCCAGGGAAAAGGGTACCCTGGGCTGGATTTTAGCTTCCACGTGGCAAATATCCCTGGGAATGGAGCACTCCCATCCAGGAGCAGGGATGGAGGAGGGAAAAACGCTCCTGACGTAAATCCAGAGGAACTCTGGGGCTGCCCTGGGTCTTGGCTCCAGCTTCTGGATATTTTTGGAAGCCTCATTCCAAGGGCAAAATGATGCAGTTTAAAGTTCTATGCTGGATCCATGGTTTTGGGTTGATCCCTCATGGAATTGCCCCAGAGCAGTTTCTCCTTGTGCACAACAAAACCCCTGGGCTGGGTCCCCCCTTCCCGGCCCTGCTCCCTCTGCCTCGGCCAGGACCTTCCTCATGGATCAGAAATCCAACCCAGGATTGGATTCCTGCAGGAATCACCTCACCACGAAATATTCCTTAAAAACTGCACTCAAAGAACCCCACACCGTCCTCCGAGGCCTCGGAATTCCCTGTTTCCCAAGGAATTGTGGTTTTCCCCCCAAAGGGGTGACGATCCCATCAGCTTTGGATGCAGGATGGAAGTGCCCTGGCCTTTGGCACATGGAATTTCTTCCATGCTCATCTAACTCACATGGGAATTTCCTCGGAATCAGGTGGGCTCAAAGCCATCTTCATCTTATCCTTGAAAATGTTTTCCAAGCACAGCTGGATGTGTAATTGAAAATGAATTATGATTATATATTAATTATCCGCCGTGAATGCACTGCAGTGCTGGTTCACGTGGAACATTTCCCCCCAATTTGATCCCGTTTATCCAGAGGCTCCCAGCATCCTGCTGCTGCAGGACAGGGACCTTGCAGCATCACAGCCATGAGATCAACATTTGGCCTCCTGGTTTCTCTGCTCCTCCAGGATGTTCCCACCACTGGAGTGGGATGGTTCCAAGGAAGGGCCTGAGGATCCAATCCCAGAGACCATCCAGGGGTTGATTTGTGGAATTCCAGGATGGTTTGGGCTGGCAGGGACCTGAAAGCTCATCCCATTCCATGGGCAGGGACACCTTCCGCTATCCTAGGTTGCTCCAAGCCCATCCAGTCACAGATGGGAATTTTGGAGCAGCACCACTCACCTCCCCCATTTTCTTGTTCTCTCAGGCTCCTGAAACCCCCAGTCCAAGCAGCTCCAGGCTGGAAATCAGGACCAAGGCTGCGGGGATTATCCCCATGCCAGGACAGTGTTGGAGCATCCCTTCCCAGCCCTTCCCAGCCTTCCGGCTGGGAATGCTACTGTGGAAAGGAGAGCAGAGGCCCAGGGTGTGGTGACTGCAGAGGGAAGCAGGGCAGGGATGAATGGAACCTTTCACGGAGGAATTCCCGAGCTCCAAAGCTCCACGGGCGGGGAACGTTCCCTGGGACACCGGGACACAACTCCCTTAAAGTGGGGACAGGGAGAACCACGGAGGAGCTGCAGGAAGGAGGGGAAATAACCCCTGGAGCAGCAGTGGGGGGCTGCAGGGGGCTGTTCTCCCAGCCCTGAAAGCTGTCCTTATTTTTTCCTGCAATTCTGCCTCCGAGGGCTCCCGAACATTTACATTTTTCTCGGCGCTGTGGAGTTTATTCAGGGGGAAAAGCTCTGCTCATAAATGGCTGCATTGATGCTCTCACACTTCCATACATCCAGCTCCATCCACCTCAGACAACCGGCCCATTTTTCCCTGCTCCATATTGTGCAGGAATTATTCCCGTCTCCCGCCCGGCCACGCGCCCCACACACCCCCAGCCGAGCCATGAATGGCCACAGTGTCCTCAGGCTGCTCCCAGAACCCTCGGAAAAGGGGGGAAAAAGCTCCAAAAAAGCTGAAGGACGGGGTATAATGATCCCTTCACGCTCTCCAGACAGGATTATTTCACCTCCACACCCTCCTCCAGCTCCTTTTCCCGCTTGAAAAATAAATATATAAGGGAAAAAAGCCGAGGAAATGATTCCTTAGTGCTGCTGCACAAAAATCCCGTGGCCTCGCTCGCTGTTGTCTTCCTCCTGCAGCCAGAACAAACTCCACACTCCTTTCTCCTGCTCCTCACGGGAAGATCACTACGGGGAAATGTTTTCCCTCCCACACTCCCAGCTGCCTTGGAATTTTTTCTGTGAAACTCAGCTGGAAGCTTCTCCCCGTTCCCAGAAGTTCTGGGTACCTCCAGGCCACGGGCAGAGCCTGGGTGAGGCTGGGAGGAGGTGGAAGGAGCTGGGGAGGTCTCAGGCTCCCCTCCATGGCCTGATTCATGGATTTGGGGAGCAGGGCCGTTCCCTGCTCATCCCTGCTCATCCCAGCTGAGAACACAGCGCTGAGCCCAGCTTTTATCACTTTTCCCTAGAGCCAACACCTCTGTTTGAGCGTTCATCCCTCCTGCCCCGCACACCCCACAGAGCTCCCCCAGCCCCAAACCCCTCTCCAAGGGGGAGGACAGCATTCCCAGCCCCGGGATCACTCCCAGCAGCCCTGCTGCAGCCCGGGATGGCTCCAGAGGCAAAGAGGAGCCCTGTGTGCCTCCGGAACGCCGCCCCACGGACACATAGGTGCCATTATGCTCAGCTGGCCCCAAAAGCTCGGGGATAATATTTTTTTTAGCGCTGGACTAAATATTTTTAACATATGCAAACATCCATGACTGAGGCAGCCACAGAGCCCGGGAGCTGGGATGCTGCTGCTGCTTCCAGGACGGAACAATGTCACCTTTCTCCTCCCTGTCCCCGGCATGACCAGAGGGATGGGGGAAAAGGGGGCAAAGCCAAACGTGGCAGCTTCCCAGGGTGGATTCTGCACTGGGGAAAGGGGTCTGGGCTCCTGCAGGGAGGCACAGAGCAGCGGTTTGTGTCTCCAGCAAACGCTCCCCGCGTGTGCCCGGCCTGGCCGCGGGGAAACATTCCCGGCTTTAGGCAAACAAAAAGGTGCTGGGTCAAGCAAGTGGAGCAGAAAGTTCTGCTGGAGGGAAGTAGGTCAGTCCTGGATGGAGCAGCACGGCCGGGAATGTGCCAGCCTGGCTGGGTATGAGCCCAGCATTCCCACTTCATGGATGGGGAAACTGAGGCACGAGGCCAGGGATGTGCCAGCCTGGCTGGGTATGAGCCCAGCATTCCCACTTCATGGATGGGGAAACTGAGGCACGAGGCCAGGGATGTGCCAGAGCCAGCATTCCCACTTTTTGGATGGGGAAACTGAGGCACGAGGCCACAGATGTGCCAGAGCCAGCATTCCCAATTTATGGGTGGGGAAACTGAGGCACGACGTCACGGATGTGCCAGAGCCAGCACTCCCAATTTATGGATGGGGAAACTGAGGCACGAGGTCAAGGCTGTGTCAGAGCCAGCATTCCCGCTTTTTGGATGGGGAAACTGAGGCACGAGGCCGCGGATGTACCACCGAGGCTGGCTTTGGATTGGGATTTTCCCCATGGAAGCTCCCTGGCCCTGCTGGGCACTGTCTCCCACTCCATGGATTTCTGGCTCCCCCTCTCAAATCAGCCCAGATGTTTCTCCCTGCCCAACATCTGCAGCTCCTGTGTGCAAGATGTTTTCTGGGGCCAGATGTGGACAGGCCCATGGCTTCCCACCCCCACATTCCCCTGGGAACAGGCACATTTCCAAGGGAAAAGGGCTGGATTGGTGAAAGATGGATCCACAACACCTCTCTTAACCAAGAGCCACCAAATCCCTCCTGGAGATGGCTGGGATCTCCCTGCCTGGGCTGGGATATGGGATTGAACAGGGGCACGTTCCTGCTGCTCCTTCCAGACATTGGGATCAGCTCACGGTGTCCCAAGGCACTGAGCCAGGACAATCCCTGCACAGCTTCCCATCCCAGGGAGCTGCTGAAGGCAAAAGGGGAACGCCAGGGTGAGATTCCCCCCAGGCTGGGGCTGCTCCCAAATTCCCCCTGGCCTCGGCACAGGACTGGGATCTGCTGCTGGAAAACACGGGATTGGGATCTGCTGCTGGAGGAGACAGGATTGGGATCTGCTGCTGGATACCCAGGATTGGGATCTGGCTGCTGGGTGTGACTGGGATTGGGATCTGCTGCTGGAGGAGACTGGGATCTGATCCTGGGTACCATGGAATTGGGATCCAAACTGGGATCCAGCTGCTAGATAACATGGAACTGGGATCTGCTCCTGGATTCCCCAGTATTGGGATCTGGCTGCTGTATGTGACTGGGATTGGGATCTGCTGCTGGAAGAGACTGGGATTGGGATCTGGATGTGACTGGGATCAGAATCTGGCTGCTGTATGTGACTGGGATCGGGATCGGGATGTGACTGGGATTGGGATCTGGCTGCTGGGTGTGACTGGTTTGGGATCTGGATGTGACTGGGATCGGGATCTGGCTGCTGGGTGTGACTGGTTTGGGATCTGGCTGCTGGGTGTGACTGGTTTGGGATCTGGATGTGACTGGGATCGGGATCTGGCTGCTGGGTGTGACTGGTTTGGGATCTGGCTGCTGTATGTGACTGGGATCGGGATCTGGCTGCTGGGTGTGACTGGTTTGGGATCTGGATGTGACTGGTTTGGGATCTGGCTGCTGGGTGTGACTGGTTTGGGATCTGGATGTGACTGGGATCGGGATCTGGCTGCTGGGTGTGACTGGTTTGGGATCTGGCTGCTGTCCCCGGGCTCTCCCCAGCTGGAGCTGCTCCTCCGACGTGAGGATTTTGCTGTTGGCTGTGCCGGCCCGGCTGGGACGTGCGGATTTGGGATCGGGACACAGAGCCACGGCTGCTTTCGAGCTTCCTTTTGAACTGGAGCCAAAACAACCAAAGCTCGCCCAGCCTCTGCTCCTGCTGAGCCAAAAAAACTCCAACCCCGTGCCCGGGAGCAGGACACGGAGCCAAGCCGGGAATGGGCAGGAGGGAAATGCGGCTCCGGGGATTTGGGGGCACTGCAGGGGTCACTGGGGGGTGGTCCCAGAGCTCTGCCCCACTCCCGAGGCTCCTGTTCGGTTTGGAGGGATGTGGGATCCTGCTGGTGCCCCGATGCCATCAGGGGGACGAATGCTAGCACGGGGGCCCTGGCTGTGACCCCGTTCCCGGCTCCCAGGCTGTTGTCCCTCCCCTCCAGGAATGCCCCAGGCATCCAGGGCTCGGTACCGGTCTGACCTCGCAGATGTGAAACCCCAGGGCTCCATTTTCCGGCCATTTAGGCGCGGGAAGATTGGGATTGTGCCAAAATGGGCACCGCGGAGGCGGCTGCATGGTGCCAATCCCTTTCCCGTGCCCTTGGGATGAAGGGATGCTCTGGAGCATCCAGCCAGGATGGGGCTCAGCCAGACCTGGCTCCTGCTCTCTCCCCGTGTCACCAGGGCTGCTGGGGTGCAGATCCTGCGCCACAGGTGGCTCCAGGGCGACTGCTGGCACCGGCAGGAGCAGGAGCCAATTTGCCAAGGGCTCGGCATTGATTCCATGGCAGAGCTGTCCCTGCTCTGGGATTTCCATCTGTGCTCTGGGATTCCTGAGGGAGATCTCTGAAAAGCTGGGAATCTTCCAGGAGTGAGGCATCACCTCCTCCAGGGCAGGGTGCCCTGGAGCCTGGCACCCATGGGGGTCACCTGCCCAGAGGTGCCACCACAGCTTCCAGTTCTTGATTCCAGGATCGTGCTTGGCACAGCAACAGGGCTGATAGTCCTTTTCCATTTCCAATCAACCCAGCTAATCCTGGATTTTCCAGCTCCATCACTTCCAAACAAACCTCCTGGGTGTCACCTGCAGCCCCAAGCCCATTCCTGCCTCCGACCCCTTGAAGCTGGCTGGAATTCCACCCTTCTCCTTTCTTTTTTGGGCATTTGGAGTTGAACAGGAACAACGAGGAGGGAACAGCGCCTTCCTCTTCCTCCTGTCCTGGACCTGGCCATGCCCCGGTCCTGCAGGGATCATCCCAGAGCCACTCTGGATGGATCATGGCTGAACCAGAGCTGGAACAAGGCTGCTCTGGGGACCTGGGACACTCCATCGAGTCCTGCTGCATCCCCCAATGTCACCACAGCCAGGAGCTTTCCCAAATTTCTCCTAACACCAACCAGGCTTTCCATCATTCCCATTTCCATCTTGGCTCCTTCCCACCACTAAGTCCAGACCCTCTTTAGAGTTTTATTGGAGCCACAGTGGCTCAGCCTGAATTTTTTTTGAGTATGTGAATCAAAAGCAGCTTTTCAGAGGGTTTTGAGCTGCTGGAGGGTTAAAAAATCACAAAAAGAGGAGGAGGAGGAGGAGGTTGCTGCCCTGGTCTGGGTCTTTGCTCTACACAGACTTCATTCCCACCCTGAGGTGCTCGGGATGGAGGGACACCCCCCAGTTGCTGCAGAATTCCAGAGAAGTGCTTTTCCTCCAAATTATGGCAGAGGAAATTCAATATTTTTTTAGGACTTGGCTTTGCATAACAACAACCATCATGGGGAGAACAATTCCAGCTCCACACCCACAGCTGCCAACAACCTCCCACCGGCTCCAGCCCCACCACAGCCCCAGCACTGCCTGTTCCCTGTTGTCACCTGCAGTGCCAGCACACGGTCCCAGGGCCAGCCATCTCCTGGGGGAGGCAGAAGGTGACAAAGTTCTGACAGGACAACAGCATGTGGCCTCAAGCTGTGCCAGGGGAGGGTCAGGTCGAACATCAGGAGGAATTTCTGCATGGAAAGGGTGCTCAGGCCTCGGAACTGCCCCGGGAGGTTTGGGGTTCCCATCCCCGAGGTGTCCCAGGCCAGGCTGGATGGACTTGGAGCAACCTGGGATAGGGGAAGGTGCCAGCGTTGGAACTGGATGAGCTTTAAGGTTCCTTCCAACCCAACCCATTCCATGGTTTTAATATGGAATGGGGACTGGGAAAAGAATGAGGACACCCTCAGGGGTGAGAGGAAAGACCTCTCACCTCGGTGGTGGGAAGAGGAAGGGATTTGGTGCTGCTCTGCCCAGAAATGCCCCATTTCCACTGGCACAGACCCAATCCCAGCAGAAATGTAGGGAAAACCATTTGGAACATGGCTTTGGCCAACATTCCTGGAGTTCCAAACCAAGAGAACAAATCTATGGATCCATCCAAATGGATGGAGACGAGGTTGTTCCAGCCACCCAAAACCCACTTGGGAATCTGGAAGTGGAGACTGAGCCAGTTTTGGGCTCTACTGCCCTAAAAAGTCTCTCCACAGCCATGGCCCTGCATGACCCCAGCCTGCCCTGTGCTCCCCCACGGGGCCACCAGCCTGGGCCACCCAGCCCCAGAGCCCAGCCTCAAATGCCAGACCCTTCTGAGATGTTTCTGCAGAGCACCAGGAGAATCCAGCACATCCCCAGCTCCCGGGGGTGCAGGACCTCCATCCCTCAGCAGCTGGATCCAGGACCAGCCCAGACACGGGGTTATTTGTATTTGGATAAACACTGACACAAAACCAGCAAAGGGAACACCAGGAGCGAGCTCCCCAACCAAAACCTCCTGGGAGAAAACGCAGTGCAGGTGAAGGACCCCAATCCATGAACCTGACCTTATTTCTACTTCCTACAACAAATCCTGGTGCTTCTCGGTTCCAGTTATTCCCTGTGCTCCCCTGAAGGAGAATTCAGCCCTCTGTGAGCGGCTGGGAAGCAGCCCCAGCCCCAGGGCTGCTTTCCCAGCACTAAAATCCCACTTAGGGCTGTTTGTCCTGACCAAACAGTAGCAGATTTGTGCCATAAATCCCCATTAATGAGCAACCTCCATTGGCTCATTCCCGTTTTCCAGAGGGGGAGAGGTCTGTGGGAGTGGGCACACAGCTCCCTTCTGCAGCAGCCAGAGCTTTCCATTCAAGGGCTGCCCATTAAATGTCCAGGCTCATCCACGGAATCCAAATATTTCAAATCCTGACAAATTTAAACACACAGAGGTCTCATGGAGTCATTTTCCTGAAGGCTTCTTTCAAACAAAAGCTTGACACTTAATCCATGAGCACGTTATCCATGGAAACGGGGGGAGCATGGGGGTTTATCCAAGGGTTGGAATATCCTGCACGTGCTGCGTCGGCACGGAGCAGCTTTGAGCTCTGAGGGGAAGGAGGACAAACCCAGCATGGGGGGAATCCTCTCTTATTGCCACATACCCAAAATATCCCAACTTTTTAGCAGGGCCTGCTGCAATAGGACACAGGGAATGGCTTCCCACTGCCAGAGGGCAGGGATGAATGGGATATGGGGAAGGAATTGATCCCTGTAAGGGTGGGCAGGCCCTGGCACAGGGTGCCCAGAGCAGCTGTGGCTGCCCCTGGATCCCTGGCAGTGTCCAAGGCCAGGCTGGACGGGGCTTGGAGCACCCTGGGATAATGGAAGGTGTCCCTGCCCATGGCAGGGGTGGCACTGGATGGGCTTTAAAGTCCTTCCAACCCAAATAATTCTGGGATTTTATCTGGAGGCTCTAAGAGCTTTCAGTGACTCCCCATGACACGAGGGTGACCCTGAACTCTGGGTTTTCATCCTGATGCCCTCCTGATGGACATATGTCCCATGGAACGTGCCCTGGTGGGATATATCCCAATGGGGCTGTATCCTGGTGGGATTAATCTGATTTGGGACTTTCCAACGGGCTGCATCCTGATGTGGGGCTCCTTGAATGGGTTGAATCCTGGTGGGATATATCCTGATGGGGTTGCATCCTGGTGGAGGGCTGTTCAATGGGGTGCATCAGATGGAGTTGCATCCCAATGGAATATATCCCGATTTTTGCATCCTGGTAAGACTCATCCTGATTTGGGGCTGGCCGAAGGGATTTATCCCGGTGGGCTGTGTCCTGATGGGTGCTTCCCGCTGGAGCACATCCTGATGGGATCCATCCCCGTGGAGTCGCGCCTCGCTGGGATCCTCCCGCCCGCTGTGCATCCCGGTGGGATCCATCCAGCCGGGATTTTTCCCGCTGTACGTTCGCGTGTGGCAAACAGGTGGCGATGTTGTACTCCGGGATTTCAGCTTCCCGCCCCAAAACGCCGGCTGCTGTCCAAAACCTGCTCGGGAGCCTCCCTGGCCCATGTCCCCCCCAGGAATCCTTTGGGAACCAAGGAGAGCGGTGCCGCGGTGGTCCCAAGCTTTATCCTGCACTTTAATTAGGATAAACTCAAGCTAAAGCCTCTCCTTCCACTCCCTTTTAACCAAGGCATGGGACAGAACTCCATCTCTTGAGAGTGCATTTTTCCCTAGAGCCTGGAAGCGAAGGGGAAAGTCAGGATGCTTTGGGAAAGGTGCACCATGCCATGACAGACACAGGAATTGTGTTTAGGATGCAAGGATGGGACGCACGAGGGTGTCAAGCAGAGGGAAAAACTCCCACAGGGAAGCAGAGATCCATCCTGTGAGATAATCCCATCCACAGCATGGACCTGGAATCTCAGGCTGGAATTCTGCAGGATCTGTGGGCTCTGGAGCAGCAGGAATGTGACCGGGATGGGGGGGATGTCCCTGAGGCATCAGAGAAATTCCTCATCTCCGAGGGAAGGAAGCTCCTGTGGCGTGCTGGATGTTCCCAGGGATTGCTCCATGTGTGATCCCAAGGGATGCAGCACAGAGGGGACAGGGCCGTGCTGGTGGCCGCCTCTGCCCCCACATTCCCTGCTGAGCACCCGGAGCGATGCCAGCCCAAATTCCCACAAAACCAGAAGCTTCCAAGGGCTTTGCATCCCCTCATCCTGATTTCCCGGAGCAGCACATCTGGAGGCGCTGGGGACGCTCTCTGGACACAGCCCCCGTGTTGGATCTGTCCCCTACTCCCCGTCCTTCCCAGGGAAAGGTGGAAGCTCCGGGAGAAGCTCCTCCAAGGCTTGCCCACACCCACACTGGGCAGTGCCACGTCCTGCAGCAATGTCACCTCTCAGCCAAGTCCTTGTGACTGTCACTGCAGCCGGCCAGGCTCGTGGGTGATGCCAGAGGGATGGAGGGCAAAGGGACAACGGCTCCAGAGGCACCTGGATAAAGATCTCCACCCTTTTCACCAGTGTCACCTGCCCGGGAAAAGCTGGAGGTGGCAGCCACAAATTCCAGGGGTTCTTTGGCAGCTCTTGGGATGACAGAGGCTGGGAAGGCGAGGGAGCATCCCCAGGAATGGTGAAGAGTGGCAGGATGGGAATGCAGCAGCGGTGAAAGCAGTTCCCAGGGTGAGGAGGAACGGGCTCTGTGCTGGGATGCGTTTAAGGGTGTTGGGAAAAGCAGCTGCACTTCCCTGCCGCAGGGATTTCCTGACTTTCTGCTGCTGTTCCGTGCCTCTCCCGCAAGAGCTGGGTTCTGCTGCCTCACCCACGCTGCACAGCCCAAAATTTCCATCTTGGAAAGGGCACGGGAGTCATGGAAGGCCACAACCACAGCACTGCAGGAGCCAGGTCCCCTCCACCAACCCAAATCCCATTCTTTTTCCAAAGCCAGGATCACTGGGAAGTCAGAGCCTGCAGCACAGCCCGTGGGATGGTCAAGCAGCCCTGGCACGGACACTTGTCCTGCAGCAACTTTTCTTTGCTGTCCCCAAATCCTGGGAGATTCTGGGAGCACAGCGTGCCAGGAGAGCCAGGGAACGCCTCTGCAAATGGGCTGGACAGACGGACAAATGTCCATGGAAGTCATTCATATGGAGCCAGGGAATGGCAGCTCAGAGCTGAAATAAATCCACCTGCCCATGGAAAATGCCCTTCCAGTGGCTTCCAGCTCTTCCAGCAGCAGCAGGGCCATCCTGGGAAAGCTGCCTTGGGATAAAATCACTGATTTTTAGAGGTTTTGAGTAAATGCCAGTTTTGTGTTCTCTTGGTATTCCCTGGACTGGGAATCAGCAGTGGGATGGGCACCTCCAAAAGTGATTCCTGGTTTCCTCACCTTTGGATGCAGCCCAGGCATTTCCCTGGGAATACTCAGCCCTTTGAGGGGAATGTTATGGAATAGAATCATGGAATGGTTTGGGTGGGAAGGGACCTTAAAGCTCATCCCATCTCACCCCTGCCATGGCAGGGACACCTCCCACTAGCCCAGGTTGCTCCAACCTGGCCTAGGACACTTTCAGGGATGGGGAAGCCACAGCTTCTCTGGAAAAAAATTGCCAGGACCTCCCCAAAATTATCCTGGAGCGATCCATTCCTTGAGAATCTGTGTCAAACATCGCTGGCATAATGCCCTTCCTTCCACACCTGCATTTCCCTCTCAGCTGGTACCTTGATGACCTCCAAGGAGCCCAACATTCTCAGGAAAAGAGCACACGGTGTCAGGAACATCCCGTAACAGCCCTAAAAACCCAGCCCAAAGGACGGGAACGTGCAAATCCCAGCTCCTCACTCCTGCTCTGCCGGCAGCCAGAGAAATGCTCGTTATGTGAAAGCATCATAAATATCCCAGGATCTGCAGTCTCCAAGGGCTGGATGGGGGGATGCTGTCATCGAGGAAGGAGCAGGGAGCAGCAGCCACCCGCTCCTGACTCACCCAGGGAAGCGGCCGCCGTTCCCTGTTTCCATCATCTCCTGCATTTTATTTGCCTAAGGTTGTTGGTAACTGTTGCTCAGTAGTGGCCACGGGCCCTTTCACACCTTTCTGCTCCAAGCACCGCCAGCCAAAAGGGATGGGGGACATTCCAAGAGGGTTTGAAGCCCACGGGAAGCTCCCCCTGGCTGGTTTTTGGGTCTCAGAGTCCTGCAACCCCCTGAAATCTGCAGGAGAAATCCCAACGGCACAAGGAGCAACCGGGGTGTTTGCATGGGATGCACAACCAGAAGGTTATGGAGCAGCTCCAGCTGAAATGGGGCTTGGGAGATGGACAAAATCCATGTGCCGGTTGGGAAGAGGAGCATTCCAGCATTCCAGGTTCTGAAACGTGCTGCCATCTCCCTCCAAAGGCAGCCAGAGCTGACCCAGGGATCAGGCTTTGCCACCCACAGCTGGCCACATCTGGACCCGCTGCTGAGTGTGGAGACCAGACCCTACCCCCAGGAAAAAAGGAGGAATTGGGAATTTTCACTCATTCCTTGGGCAGCTGGGTGCAGCCACATGCCCGAATCAGGCAGGATGCACCAGGGGAATCTCAGATTTGGGGAATGCCAGGGTCACCCCGAGAGCTGGGAGAGGGAAGCTGGGCTGGGAAGGTGGCACGGAGATGGCCCACATCACCAAGGGTCAGGGAACTCCAGAATCCCAGAACGGGATTGCAAGGGACACTGAAGATTATCCAGTCCCACCCTGGACACCTTCACTGTCCCAGGCTGCTCCAAGCCCCATCCAGCCTGGCCTGGGACACTTCCAGGGATCCAGGGGCAGCCACGGCTCCTCTGGGCAGGTCCTGCCCACCCTCACAGGGAAGAATCTCTTCCCCAAATCCGATCACCTGGGCTTGCCACCACAGGGCTGCAGAGATGTCACCTTAAAGTGCCTTTCCTGGGAGCACAGGGATCCTGCAAAGGGACAAACATCCCGGGAAGGCGATCCCATGGGACGGCGGGGGAACACTGAGCTGTTTTCCAGGGATGGGCTTTGCAGGGCTCTGCTTTGGGACAGAGATGGTGCTTTTAGAGTAACTCTCACTTTTTGGGATCTGAGGAAACGATGCTTCCACAGAGGATTAAAAAATGTAATCCTGTCACCAGCCCTGCTGGGAGTCCCTAGGTCCAAAAATCCAGTAAATACTGATATCCCGCTAACCCCATATGGATAAAATCGGGAGATTTTGTTTTTCACAGATGCATTTTTGCAGCGAGGAGCGGGGTATTCCAGGAGATCTCCAAAACCCAGGAGCTGCCTCTCTGCCTGCCTTGAAATCCTTGCAGTGCCACCAGCTTGGACACTTCTCCAAAAGGAAAATTAAAATTCCATGAGGCAGAAAACACAAAATTTGGGAACAGCCAGACTGAGGATCTGCACAGTGCTAAACCCGAGGCAGCCACTGAGTCACCAGCTCGTTTCTAACCGCTGGAAAGTGATCTGTGCTCAGCTTATCCCAGAAGTAATCCTGGAATCATCCTGAACGGGTTAACCTCGGCTGTTTAGGAGCAAAACCTCGTCTGCATATTTTTCCTGCATTTCCCATAAACAAAACTGCAAAGTTTTCGTGGGGGGACTTCTTATAAATTAAACAGCCCCGGCGACTCATCAGCTCCACCATGGATTTGGCCACGCTGGAGTTACTGGGTTTAACCCTCAGGCTTAACTAAAACTTTGCTCTGTCCCAAGTTTCTGAATTACTCCCAAAAAATCCAACTTTTACAGCAAAGGTAGGACCTGCGAGGCGCTGATCCCAAGGGAAAGGATCCAACCTTTGCACAGTTTCTTTGCAAAGTCCCACGAGGGGAGAAGGATGTTTTTTAACGCTCTAAAAACTGCCCATGGATTTTTCCAAGCGGGACTAAGGTGGCTGCTCCAGCTCCGTACCTGGACATTGGACTTGCTGGGACATCTCCATCCCCCAGACCCTGCTTCCCAAACTTTCCAGCTGCACAGCTTCCCCCTTTCCCCACCCCCAGCAGTGCCACAGCCCAAGCGCCGGCGATAGAGAGAAACCCAAGGGATTTTCCAAGAAAAGAAGGGATTTTCCAAGAGAATGCCCTCACCTTTCCCGCAGAGCCGGGAGCTGCCTTTGCTGCCTTTCCAAGCCTCTCTCTGCACTATCTCCAGTCTTCCCGCAGCTCCCGCCGAGCTGGAAATATCATTAAGCTCCAGTGAGGCGAAAAAAAAAATCCCAGGGAAAGCGTGGCAATATCCAGAGGGAGGGGAGCGAAGGTGTCGGGACGGCCGAGCCGCGGGTCTCCGCCAGCCCCGCTCCACCTGCGCCGGGCTGCGGGAATCCTCCGGCGTGCAGCAGGCATGGATTCTCCTCTGCTGTGTGCGGATGACTTCACTTCATTAGCATGCTCCTGAGAGTTCTCCCCGACTGTCTTTTTTACTGACTTTAAGGCTCTGCTAATCAAAATCCTGGAGTGGTTAACTATTTCCTGGCGCTGGGGCTTCGGGAAGATGGAAATCCTTGGGACAGCGGTGGCCGGGCTGGAGCAGAAGAGAGAGGCACCGGCTCGCCCACGGCAATTCCTGCTCCCAGGATTGGCAGGTCATGGCTCCGAGCACGTCCCAGTTTTGTCTCCTCAACCTCCGAACTCTGCCGGGACCTTCCAGCGGCGACGGAGGGAGAGGGAGAGCGGGGATGGGATTCCCAGCCGTCATTGTTGTGTTTTGGGAGAGGGTGAAGCTGTTCAGGCACTGATTAACCTGTGGCACAGCACCAAATGTCCCTTCCACAAGGACAGATGTGATTCCAGGGGCTTGGAACAACCTGGGATGGTGGGACGTGTCCCTGCCCATGGCTCAGGGAATGAGACGAGCTTCAGGTCCCTTCCAACCCAACCCATTCCATGATTTTGTGACCCAGCCGGGTCCCAGGTGATGCCACCCTCCAGAAAAGCCACCATTGCCTTCATCCTCTTCCTCATGTTGCCTTCAAGAGGGAAAACCCACTCCTGGGACAGAAAAAGGGGAAGCAAAGCATGGAAAAATAGAGCAACTGCTCTGTGAGCACACCTGGAGAGTGTGACAGGGACAGGGACACTTCCCAGGGCTCCCAGCTCCAGCCTCCTGCCTGTCCTTTGGGATTCTGCCTGGTTCCGAGTCCAGGTCAGGTTCTTCTCTGACAAGGAAAAACGTGAGTGGATTTACAACAGTGGGACAGGAAAAATATTGATTTAAAAGAGGGACTCACTCCCATGGCCAGGGGGCACACACGGACACGGGTGTCCATCCATGTGCACAGGACACACGTGTCCATCAGTGTGTGCAGGGACGTGAGTGACCATCAGTATGACCATCAGTGTGTCCATGGACATGAGTGACCGTCAATGTGACCATCAGTGTGACCATGGACATGAGTGACCGTCAGTGTGTCCATCAGTGTGACCATGGACATGAGTGACCGTCAATGTGACCATCAGTGTGACCATGGACATGAGTGACCATCAGTATGACCATCAGTGTGACCATGGACATGAGTGACCGTCAGTGTGTCCATCAGTGTGACCATGGACATGAGTGACCGTCAGTGTGTCCATCAGTGTGGCCATGGACATGAGTGACCGTCAGTGTGTCCATCAGTGTGACCATGGACATGAGTGACCGTCAATGTGACCATCAGTGTGACCATGGACATGAGTGACCGTCAGTGTGTCCATCAGTGTGACCATGGACATGAGTGACCGTCAGTGTGTCCATCAGTGTGGCCATGGACATGAGTGACCATCAGTGTGTCCATCAGTGTGACCATGGACATGAGTGACCGTCAATGTGACCATCAGTGTGACCATGGACATGAGTGACCGTCAGTATGACCATCAGTGTGGCCATGGACATGAGTGACCATCAGTATGACCATCAGTGTGACCATGGACATGAGTGACCGTCAATGTGACCATCAGTGTGACCATGGACATGAGTGACCGTCAGTGTGTCCATCAGTGTGACCATGGACATGAGTGACCATCAGTGTGTCCATCAGTGTGGCCATGGACATGAGTGACCGTCAGTGTGATCACCAGTGTGACCATGGACATGAGTGACCGTCAGTGTGTCCATCAGTGTGACCATGGACATGAGTGACCGTCAGTGTGTCCATCAGTGTGACCATGGACATGAGTGACCGTCAGTGTGTCCATCAGTGTGACCATGGACATGAGTGACTGTCTGTGTGTCCATCAGTGTGACCATGGACATGAGTGACCATCAGTGTGATCACCAGTGTGTCCATCACTGTGTCCATGGACACGAGTGACCATCAGTGTGTCCATGGACACGAGTGACCATCCGTGTGACCACAGACACGTGCCTGTGGTCACCCTGTCCCAGCACACGCAGATGTCACACCAAGCACACATGTGTGCACATCCATGGGTTGGGAATTCCGGGTTTAACCACTTGGATCCCTGCTCCCAGCACCAACTCCATCCCCAGGGAACAGCCCCCAGCCCCACAATCCATCAGGCCTGGGGGTTTGGGGGTCTTTCCTGAAGCCTCCAGAGCAGGATTGGGAGCAGCTGGAGGGTCTGGGGGTTTGGGGGTCTTTCCTGAAGCCTCCGGAGCAGGATTGGGAGCAGCTGTGGGATCTGCTGGGCTGAGCCCAGATTCCTCCCTGGCACAGTGAGGTCGGGAGCAGCCGAGTCCGGGACCATTCCCCGCTCCGTTCAGGAGCTGACCCACATTTTTTCCTCCTGATTCACAGCTCAGCTGCACTCAGGGCTATCTTTAGCCCCAGAGAGAGATGAGGAGAGGGCCCCTCTGCAATTCCAGCCTCCAAGGGCTGGGATTTTTCTGGGATATAAATATGTGTACACACCTTCCCTGCTTCCTACGGCGTCTCCCGGAGCAGAGCGGCGCAAGGTTCGATACACGGAGGAGAATCCCAGAATCATTCCGGCTGGGAAAGACCTCCAAGATCATCCAGCCCTACCATTAACCAGCACAAAATCCCACATGGAGTCCCAGGACCTCCTCAGGATCAGCTCCCACCCGGCTAGAGCTGATTGCGACCCATTTTGGGACCCTCTGGAAACGGCGCTGGCTGCGGAGGATCAGGGCATTGGGAGAAGGACTTTTCCAAACCCACCCTGCAGTCACCCCTGAGACGGGGCCCCCCCAGAAGATGGGGGGGATGTTTTTAAGGGCAGACGATGCCAAACAAATCTGTTCTCTGCTCCAGCTGCTCCCGGCCAAACTCACAGGCACTTTCCCGGGCTGGGGAGGAACTCCTGCGGTCGTGGCTGCGTCCAGCACCCCCTGCACAAATGATAACATTGGAGCACTGTTTATCCCTGTCCTCCAGGGCGGGTTTTTTAGGATTTAAGTTGTTTCAGAGCCCTAAAGCCCATGTTTACTTTCCTGATGAGTAAAGCCCCGGCGCTGGTGCGGGGGAGCCTCCAGAGCTGGTGTGAGGTTAAGGATGTGCTTAAAGGGCTAAAAATGGATTTTATTTCTTTCTCTTTTCTCTTTTTTTTTTTTTTTTAAGCAAAGCCACAAAGCAGTAAAAAACCCATCCTTGGGACTGGTACATGAGACCTGCAACCACCACCACCCCCTCCTTGGGCAGAGCCCTGGAGACAAAAATGGACTTTGGACCTCAATTTGGGATTTTTTTGGCCCTAAACAGCCCTGATCCAGACCTGAAACCTTTCACCTGAAGATGTTACTTGGTTTCAAGAGCCAGCACCCAACTTTGTGCCTTTTAGGCCAGACACTGGCACAAATCTGTCACCAACCTCCTCAGAGACCAAGCGGTCTCCAGGAGAACTGAGTCAGGAACCTGGACAGGGATTGCTGGATCCTCAACAGGAACCTGAACGGGGTTTTGTGGACCCTCAAAAATCAGGTCAAGTCATGCTTAGAGGAGATTAGGAATGGACCCCCTTCTCCCACTCCATGAAACCCACAGGGGCTTTCCCAGAAAGCCCGGTTAGGTGGGATTTTTAGGTGAGAACGCCTCCTCTGACCAAAGTCTACGTTTTCACTTCCTTTGTAAAATTGGAAAATAACTCCTAGGAGCTAGGACAGATCTCTTGGCATCCTGAGATCCAATGGCATCCAAGCCACTGGTGACACCTCAGTCCACCCTGCTGGGATGGATGGAGGGAGTTTGTCCACTGGGATTTTCACATCCCACCAGGAACCAGGCTGGCACTCCCCCTTACAGTCCCAAATATCTTAAAAATCTCCTTTTCCCAGCAGAGGTCAGGACATCAGATCCTCACCATGACCTCGATTCCTGTCCTGGGTTTGGGTGATCTCCCTTTGGAAACGTGGATCCCAACAACTCCTTTTCCTAAAGTCAAGAAGCAGTGATTTAAAAGCCATAAATCCCAAAAAATGCAGCTTAAACCAGAGGTGTCAGATCAGAAAGTCTCCGCCAGCCCAGACTGTTCTCAGATTCCATGATAACCATGGGAAGAAGGTCGATGGAGCTTCTCACACTGATAGTGTAACCACCAAAAAAAAAGCCAGTCTGGGAATTTGAAGGCCGTTTAAAATTATTCCTGACTTATTCCATGCATGGACACCAACCACAGCAAGCTGACACCCCACAAAATCCCAGGTGGAGCAGGTTGGGATGGGTGGGTGCTCTCCATCCATCCATCCATCCATCCATCCATCCACCCACCCATCCATCCATCCATCCATCCATCCATCCCTCCATCCCAGCTATCCCACAGAATGTGCCTCAACTCTTTCATAACAAACACAAGTTGGGGAAAACCAAGAGAAAAGAAAAGAAAAGAAAAAAAAAAACCAACCCAGGCAGCAGCAGCAGCAGCACAGGCTTTCTTCAATAATAAACATCTAAAAATGTTAATTAAATCATGCTTTTCATGGAAAACGATGGGAAAATACTTTCACACAACGCTCGAATCAACACAGCTTTTTTTTTCTTCTTCCCCTCTGTCTCCTCGCAGCCAAAGGGATGGAGAGAGGGATGAGGGGCGGGAGTGCTGCGGATCCGAGGGAGCCACTCTGTGCTGCAGGGAAGCATCTCCAGAGGATGCCAGATGACTTCACGTGCCATGAATGTGGCTCCCAATGAGCCTGTGGTAAACAGAGATATCAGACCCAGATGTTTGATACTGGCCGCTCCTTTCGGGCGGCCACGGCCTCCCAGTGGCGCTGGAAAACCGCAGGAAAGTTTGGGGCTTCATCCCTCCAAATTCCCAGCCTTGGAATATGGGGTGGATAAGCCCAAAAAAGGGCAAGGTGACACCTGGGAGGGTGAAGGGCTCCTGCAGTTTGGGGTTGCTCCCTCCGGATGTGCGAGCTCGGGGCAGCAGGGGTTGAAATCCCTTTGGGCAGTAGCAAGGTCTTGGAGCACATCCGCCCTTTTCCCTAAAATCCATCCTCGGGGATGTTTTAGGGACAATTTCCAGGGTGTCCCAACGAGGTGAGCACACCTTGCAGAGGGGTCTTGGTCTTGTTGCTGCCTCTGCAGCTCCCCCAGATCTTTGCAGTGGTGCCAGCACTTCAAAAAGGGCTCTGTCCACATGGAAATGTATGGAAGGAATCCTGCCTGGCTGCAGGAGACATCACACAGCCTGTTTTCCTCGTGTCTCCTTTCAATCCTGCCTTCCAAAGGGTTGCCTGCAGAGGAGCTATGAGCCCTCTGCTCATTCCCAAAGCTGGGAAATGGTGGATCCTGGGTCCCTCCTGGACACAGCCACTGTCCCAGCAAGACCAGTGCCCCATCTCCAAGGGGAGAAGATGGAGAGGGGTAGGCATGAGAGGCCAGGAGCAAATTTCTCTGCTGCCACTTGTGAGGACTTTATGGTCCAGTCATTCCTCAGGAATTCCTTCTGTGGCCTCTCCTGGTGAGGGCTCAGTCCCAGGCTGGATCCAATGATCTTGGAGGTCTTTTCTAACATTGGTGAACCTGTGATCCTATGGATCCACAGCCTCTGCCAAGGTCACATGGGGATGTTTGGGACCACCAACCCTCCCATCCCAAGCCTGTTCCCAGTTTTAAAGCTGGGAAACACTCGGTGGGTGGGTGGGGTGGCTTTGGGTGGCTCCTTGGTGGCTCTCCAGCAGCTCTGCCCTTCCTGAAGTGCCTCTGGTGGCCGAGTTGCAGGGATTCCCATGGAGTGTGGCCGGGCTGGGTGATCGGGGGTGGACTCAGCTCCTCACCAGCTGCTGCCATTCTGGAATTGCTATTTAAAGCCTTGAGAATTCCTGGAAAAACCAACCCAGAGCGAGCAGAAAGGTGAAGGAGAGGGAGCAGAAAGGGCATGTCTGGCACTGTTAATGGGCTCTGACATTTCCAGCAGCCACATTTTCCTGATTTTCTGTGATTCTTCGAGCGCCTCCTTGAGAACAGCTCTCACTGAGCCACCTCCAAAAAGCAATCAGGCGAAAGCTGGTTAGGAAGCAGTCAAACAATAGACCAGCAGATCCTATGGATGGGCTCCAAGATCCCAGGGATGGGCTCCAAGACCCTATGGATGGGCTCCAGCCTACCCCAAAAGTGGGAGGGTGAGGAAAAGCCGACTGAGAAGGGACAGGGAAGCAGGAGGCTTCCTCAAAACCCAGCAGCCACTGTGCTCTTGGCGGGGAGGAGACTGGGAGACACTTTGGGGTGGGATTGGAGTGGCCTGAGTCAGACAAAAGCATCCTGACAATAATGCTCCAGGCCAGGAATTCAATGGGAACCGAGTGCTGGAAGTCGCCCAGCAGGATAATTCGGAGTGTGTGGAGCTGGCTGCTCCCAGCTGTTTGGGGAAAGCCAAATCTCTGCCACCATCCCCTGGGTGCTTCCTCCGCCCTCTTGGAGAGAGCTCATCCCAGTTCTCATCCTCTTAATCCCACAACCGATGCCGTCATTCCAGAGAGGAGAGAGCCTGGATCTGCTGCCTCCGCCCCTCGTCCGTTCTCCTTATCCTTGGATCGATGGAAGGATCCTCCTGGAAATGCCAGGGTGGAGCTGCCTCCCAGAGCAGCCAAAAGGAGCTGATGGACCCTTGGAGCTGATGGACAGGGAGCCCATCACTGAGAGGCTGATCTTTGCTTCTCCAAGGAAATCCCTGCAGGAATGCTCCAACATCATCCAAGCACGTAGAGAAGAACAGGTTGGAGCATCACATGGAGCATTCCCACATCACCCAGGAGCATTCCCACGTAATCCACCCCAAAGCCAGGGATCCGACCTCAAAGCGCAGTCCTCCCAACCTCGTTCTCTGCATCTCAGAGAGAATTCCTTGAGGAATTTTTCCAGCAGCAGCTCCCTTCTCCCAACGTGTGGCAGAACCCTGCTGAGGCAGAGCAGCCCCAGTTGTTGACCCCAACTTTCTCCAGTGGGATCCACCAGGCTCCCAGGAAACCCTGCTGTGCTCCCAGAATAAACCTCCCTGTGTCCCCAGCTCCAAGGCTGGCACCAGCCAGGAAAACTCAACATCAAAGCCGAGATCCATCCATCCATTCATCATCCATCCATCCATCATCCATCCATCCATCATCCATCCATCATCCATCCATCCATCCATCCATCCATCCTTCCATCCATCCATCCATCATCCATCCATCATCCATCCATCATCCATCCATCAATCATCCATCATCCATCCATCCATCATCCATCCATCCATCCATCCATCCATCATCCATCATCCATCCATCCATCATCCATCCATCCATCCATCATCCATCCATCCATCCATCATCCATCCATCAATCATCCATCATCCATCCATCCATCCATCATCCATCCATCAATCATCCATCATCCATCCATCCATCATCCATCCATCCATCCATCCATCCATCCATCATCCATCCATCCATCGACCTGGGACAACAGTGGGGGAAAAACCACCCCCAAAATTGGGCAGAAAAGGGTCAGGCTGCATTTTTGGGAGCAGAGTTTTGTTGACACTGGTGCTGCCAAGCGGAGGGGGATGAGGGAATGAGGAGAGGCCATGGACAGTACAGAGGGTCACCGGGAAAAATGCAGATTCCGTGAGGAGCAGCCGGCGGGCGCGCTGGGAAACGCTTCCAAAGCGCTCCAGAAGCTTTGCCCCAGACTAAAGTAAACAAACCCCACAGAGGGACAGATCCAGCCCCTTTTCAGGATGTTGTCCAAGCATCTCCAATTCCTTCACTGCGGGCTGAGAAAGGACAGGATTCAACCACGACCCAGCCAGGTCATGTCAATTTTCCCAGCACGATTTCAGCAGCCACAGCCCAATTTTCTTTGGATATCCATCACCCTTTGGAAGCTGGAAATGCTTTTCCCCCCCACTTTTTCCATGCCAGCGCTTGCTTTCTCCCATCCCCTAAGATGTAGGGATGCTGCTGAAGTTTGGCTGGGATTTCATCAGTCTGGAGTGGGGAAAAGCTTGGAAAAATTGTAGGTTTTGTTTTGCACAGTATAGTTCTAGATTTGCTTTGGCTATTTGATTTTTTAAAATTTTGCTTTATTTATGCCTTAATCAAGAAAATATAGTCTCCAAGCTCTGGGACCCAGCACAACCCCCAGGAGCAGCCATGGAGATGCCAATCCCTGGCCAAACCCAGCAAAGACCAATAAACCACGGAAGATTTGCTGTTCCAAACGATTCCTGCTTAGAAGCCCAATTCCCATGGAAAAAGGGGACTTTTCCAGAACAAGAATCGTCACTCAGCACTTTGCAAATCCAAACTCCCAGTAAATCATCCCAGTCTCAAGTGGGGGGCTGGAAAAACTGATTTTTTTGTTTCAAATTTGCAAATTCCAATGAACTTGGAGGGGGGAATGCTCCAAGGGCAGCTCCAAAAAAAACCTGGGACAGGATGAGCTGAAAAGCCATGGGAAAAACCTGTTTTGGGGAACACGGAGCCTCACCTAAACCAAATCCATCTCAATCATTGTGGCATTTTGACCTTTTCAAAGGAAGCCGAGGGTGTTCCATTCCCCACTGGAATTTTGTGATGTTCCAGGTATTTTAGGATGTTTTTCCCTTCAGTGCCTGAGGGAAGCAGCACAGGATCCGTGTCCTTCTTTTTCCCTTCAGCAAAACTGTTCCGACCAGAATTTCCCTTCCATCCACGCTGTCTCGCTAAGGGACAGCCTGGATTTCTCAGGACTCTCATCTTTCCCTTTGTTTTGTTTCCCAGGGATTTCTCCTTCCCCTGTCTTAACTCCTGGAGTTGGGGCACAATAATTTCCTGCAGGCAGCCGTAGCCGTGTGACCTTCATGAAACAACCCAGGGAGCACCTCCATTCCCAACTCTGCATTCCAAAATCCATTTCCTTGGAAGCAGAAGGGACCCCGGTGCCAGCCGGCCCCAGCTTTGCAAAGCCACGGCACTGAAAGGGTGCAAAACTCCTGGTGAAGTCACCAGAGCCAGGGACAGGATCAGAGCACAGCAGCAACACTTTGGGAAAAGCCAATTTTTGTGGTTCCTCCATCCCTGCACGGCTTTAACAGCTCTTCCTAACCACGATATCCAAGGAAAATCTGTCCTCACCAGGTGGGAAACGCCACTGTGCAGGGAAGTGCTGCAGGGCAGCTCCATCCAAGGCATCATTCCTGCATCCCAGCGCTGTCCCAGAGACCCTGGGTGGCAAAACGTGACCCCAAAAAGCGACCCTGGAGCATTTCCAACCACCACGAGCCTCTCTTGTCCTCCCGTTTCTCTTTTCCCCGGCAGCTTTCCCAAGGTCTCCCGTGAAAACCCAAGGGAATTGCATGACAAAGGAGCTGTGAGGGCGCGAGTGGAGCTGACACCGCGATCTGCCAGGGCGTGAATCATGCTCACGTTATCAGCCAGCAGGACAGAATTCCAGGATCCAGCCGGGAGCAGCTCGAGGCTGCGGGGTTGTTTGGACAGGGCTTGGCACAATCCGCTCGGCTCCTCTCCTGCTGCTGGTATCATTTCATTTCAAAGAGTTGTGGAAGAACAGAAATCAAGGAAAAAGGGGGGAAAAAAGGATTTTCTGGGGCTGGCCCAAGCTGGAAAATTGAAATATTTCAGCACAAAATGTGTTTTTTCAAGATATTTGCTTTGCTTCCCATGGAGGGAAAGGGGCTTATTTATGGGATTATTATCCACTAAAGCAGGAGGAATTTGGGAATTCCTTAAGTGGCATCTTGGCCTGCTGGCTTTAAGAGCCTTCAGATTCAGCTGGATCCATGGAAAAGTCGCTTTTCTCTCCACACACCACCCCAAAAAGCCGCTCTCCTCCAAATCCACCCAAACTTTCCAGGGCTTCTCCTTGCTCCAGCGCTCGCCCACATCCAGCCTACTCCAGCAGATCTTCCCTGCTTCCCTGCCAGCTTGGAGCAAGTTCACGGGAGCAATCCAGCCAAAACAAGCCATTTCTGGGATATTTTTGAAAGGTTTGGGTTGGAATTTTTGCTCCCTTTGGACAGATGGAGCAGCAGCTCTGCCGAGGGAGAGCTCACCGCTCCGAGCTGGGGCAGAACAGTTGATTCCCAATAAAAATGTGGTGATTTCCCAGTTTTACGGAGGAAATGAAAACGTAAAGTTTGGTCAGAGGAGGTTTTCACTTACAAATCCCACCTAACCTGGGTTTTGAGGAGTGGGAGAAGAGGGTCCATTCCCTCATGTGAGCAGAGGACATTTCCCACACACAGAGTCTAAAAAATGCCATGTTTAAATGGATTCTGGGAATCTGGGCCAATTTTGCATCCTCTGCTGCCTGGTTATTTTATTCCTGATAAATATCTCCCTCTTCCCTTACAAGAAGCCACCTGCCATGAGGATCAGCTGGGACCCAGGGACCCAAAGCAACTCCTTGATTTTACAGACAAATCCCAGGGCACTGTCCCAGTTTCTTTTATTTTTCTAAGGATCTAAGGATTATTTGAGCCATACAAAGCCAAGATGTTCATCCTACCCCAGCCCCTGGATGTCATCCCATTGGGATTGACATGGACATTGACCACAGGCAGCTGGAAAATCCCGTTTTCCACTTCCCCACGTGGGCAAACCAGTCCCAGTCACCATTAGAAATACCACCAGGGGAGTATTTGGGATGAAGATTTGTCTCTCAGGACCAATGGATACTTTCTTCCCTGTGAGGGTGGGGAGGGCCTGGCAGAAGCTGTGTCTGTCCCTGGATCCCTGGAAGTGTCCAAGGCCAGGCTGGACGGGGCCTGGGCTAGTGGAAGGTGTCCCATGGAAGGTGGAATGGGATGAGCTTTAAGATCCCTCCCAGTCCCAAACCATTCCATGATTCCATGGCTGCCCCACCTATGGACTTCTCCACGCTCCCTCAGGAGGAGCGGAGAGGAAGAGTCATACTCTTCATCCACACATGGATGAAGAATTCCAAAGGCAGAGCCAGAAGGACAGGTACCTCCCGGGAGAGTCTTTTGCTGTGGCTTCCTGCCAACCCCTCCTACTGCTCCCCCTGGATTTTCCAGCAGCCTGCGGCTCCACGTTTCCACGGGAGCATCTCCCACCTCCACCATTGTTCCCGGTCCCACCTGCTCCCGATCCCCCTGTGCCCCCAGGCTTCGGGAACGAGCCCCGGCACGCGGGATGTTGTTTTTAGCAGCCTGACAGATGCCAAACCTGAGCACAGCGCTTGATAAACCCAAGGTCAGGAAGGAATTTTAACTCCACTTAATTGCTGGGAGGCACCTGGGATCCGAAACACACCCAGGCAGGCCGTGGAAAGGCAGCTCGGGAGGGAAAAGCTACAGAGAAAATGAAGGGATTAACTCAATTTCTTGTTTGGGTTGGGTTTTTTTAATGGAAATCCCAATTTCTGCCAAGTTTTCTTGGAGCAAACCTTTCTGTCCTGCTGCCAGCCCTGCCAGCCTCAAGGAGGCAAAATTCCTGAGTCAGGTTTCGCCAGGCAAAGTGATGCGGCCTTCAAAATAATTCCACTGGGGGGAAAAGGGTGGATTTTCTACTCTCTCCTCACTCCGACAGCGTTTCCTTGGGCTTCCCGTTCCACCATTTTTAGTCCAAATGAACCTGGGAATCTCCAGGAATCTCTGGCAGCTGGGGATTTGAGGGAGTCAGTGAGCACCACGGGATTGGGGGTGCCACTGCTCCAGTATCTGGGTGCCACTGTCCCAGCTGGGCACCTGAATTCCTGCTGGGGGGCTGCTCCCCATGCTCATCCCACTGCTCGATCCCTCTCCCCCATCCTGGTCTGGATCCAGCCCCTGGAGTGGGATCCTCCCTGGAGTTTTCCAGCCCAGCACCCATCACAGCTGTGGCGTGCAAGTCAAAGCTCCAATCAGGGATAAATCCCTTTCCCTGCTCTCGGCTGCTGGATGCAGGAATCTGGCTGGCAGATCCCAGCCCGTCGTTCCTCGGCCGCCGCCTCTCGCGCTGCCCTCCCTTCCAAGAAAAATGGAAACAGGAGACAAAGGAACTTTCCTACGCCGCATCCAGGCCTGCCTGCTGCCAGACGAGCATCAGGAGGTTGTCTGAACGTGCAAATCCCGATTGCTCCCAAGGAAAACCAGCAAAAGCCAGAGCCCGAGAACAAAGCGGGAGCTCCAGCGCAGCCTTTGGCAGGAGCCGCTGCCACGGCCAAGTGCAGAGTTGGGATCGTGTCACCAAAAGGGGCTGAGGTGGGATTTTCCCCCCAGGAATATTTTTAGCAGCCCAGAATTTCCTCTCCTGCCTCTCCTTGTGCCCAGGTTTGCCCGGAGGGGCTCCTGGAGCTGCTGGGATGTGTCGGGCCAGGTGTTTGAGCTCACCAGGGCTTTGCCAGAAGGGAGAGGATTCCCGTGCTGGAATTCCCAGAGCAGCTGTGGCTGCCCCTGGATCCCTGGAAGTGTCCAAGGCGAGGCTGGACGGGACTTGGAGCAACCTGGGATAGTGGGAGGTGTCCCTGACATGGCAGGGCGTGGAATGAGATGAGCTTTGGGGTCCCTTCCAACCCAAATCATTCCATGCGAGATGGGATTTCTGAATTTGGTTTGGAGGGATCCAGAACAACCTGGATCAGATTGAAATTGTTTTTCTGTTGAAGACACGATGATCTCCAAATGGAGATTCCAGACAACAGCAGGGACAATCCCCCTCAGGAATGTTTGGGATGAGGAAGTGTTGCAGGTCCTGTCCCCAAACTGGTGTTTCCATTTTTCCATCACATCCCCATTGAACCCAAGGAGCCAGCACTGGAAAATCAATTCCTAATTCCGATTATTTATGGGTGTCTTGAGACAGCCCTGAGCTGGAGCCCCATCCCAACATCCTCACTGTGGATCTGAGCAAAGCTTTATCTCCAGCCAATGAAAGAGAAATTAATGAATTGCAGGAAATTCAAAATTCATGGGATTTGTCACCACTTCCACCCCACAACTTCCACTTTTTGCTCAGCAGAACCAGGCAGGGGCCATTTCTTGATCAACTTTTTGAAATTCCTTCTTGGGAGGAAATCCAGTAAAATCTGACCTTTCCTCAAACACCCGTAAACCTTCTCAATTTTTCTCATTTTGCTTTAAGATTCCCTGCTTTTATTGAGCCCCAAACGGCGAGTTATCCCTCATTTTTATTTTCCTGCCCTTTTTATTTCCCTCCCCTTTTCTTGCCACCGAATCCGGCAGGGAACATCCCGGAGGAGGGGGAATTTTCCACCCTTTCTGGTAGCAAATTCCTTAGGTTGCATTTGAGCCTTTTGTGGCTTCAAAGGAACAGCTTGAGCTCCACAAGGCTCCGGATTGGCCAAGGAAACCTGAAACATCCCAAGATTCCTAAGGGGAGAAGAATTTTTAAAAGGTTACATCGTGGAAAAAGAAAATCTGGAAACCTTGCAGAAGCCAGGAGCTTCCTTGGATGCTCCGGCAGAAAAAGGGCAGCAGAGGGGGAGGGAAAGTCAAAATTCCCCCCTGGAAGCAAATTCCACCCGACAGAAGGAAAAGCATTTGATGTCCTGCAAAGCCAAAGTGCTAAAGAGCTTTCCTGACCCTTTTCCCCAGATCCATGTGGAAAAATTTCCCTCTTTTTTCTGGCACAGCATTCCAAAGGCACCCTGTGCTGGCCCTGAAGCTTCCTAGGGACTTCCAAACCCCATTTTCATGGGAATATTTCCATTTCCCATTCACTTTCCCAAGGCCCTCTTAGCACAAATCCCTAAACTTGTGGAGGGAATATCCCAAATTCCCTCTGCTGGGGTTTGGAAGGACTTTCAGGCAAGTCCTGAGCGTGAGGCTTTGGGAGAAAAATCCAGTGATCCTTCCCTAATATTCAGTCTAAGAGGTTTTATTGTCACTTGGTTGGGGAATGAAATAAAATAAGATAAGAAAACAAATAAATAATAAAGTAAATAAAATAAAATTTGAAATAAAATTAAAAAGAAATATAAATACATAAAACACATTTCAAAGAGAAATAGCATCAAAAGGAGAATGAAATAGAAATAAAAACTAAAAAATAAAATAAAAATAAAAATTATTGAAATAAAATAAAAAAGAATAAATAAAAATTAAATTAAAGAAGAAAATAAAAAAGACAAAAATAAAAGTAAAATGAAAAGGAATTTTAAAAAATGAAATAAAAGTAAAATAGAATTAAAATCAGGAGTAAGATAAAAAATCAAAATATAAAATAAAATCAAGAGCATAAAGGAAATAAGTAAAACAAAAAGATAAAAATACAAGTAAAATGAAAATTAATAAAAATAAAAGTAAAATAAAATTGAAAATAAAACAAAACTGAGATAAAACAGGAAAAAAAATAAATAACAATGAAAGGACAGGACAGGACAGGACAGGACAGGACAGGACAGGAAAGGAAAGGAAAGGAAAGGAAAGGAAAGGAAAGGAAAGGAAAGGAAAGGAAAGGAAATCCCCCCTTTCCAAAACCGCTGGAGCAGCCCCTGGATTGCTCAATGCCATAAAGCCGGGAGCGAACGCTGGGCTCTGGAGCGAAGTTTCCTATGGAAAACCATGGAGCGCGAGGGGCTGGCGGGGAGCTCGGGAATGGTTTGGCTGCCCAGGGGCAGCCGCTGCCTTTTCCATGGAAAAGCGGGAATCTGCGGGGAACCCCCCGCACCCCGGATCTGCAATTCCCATTTCCCTCCTCCCGCCGCTCCCAGCAGGGGCGAGCCCAGGAGCGCTCCCGGCCGGGAGCGATGCTCCAGGGGCAGCTCCAGTTTGCTTTCCATCCAAATCTCGCCAGGAATGGGAAAGGCAGCCGGCAGCAGAGCTCGGGATTGCCAAGCTCAGGAATCCTGGAGTTTGAGCTGAGCTCGGTTGGAGTTAAGCGGATCCTTGAGCTCCCTCCTATCCTTAAAAGCCTCCATCCATCCCGGGAATCGCGGCTCTGCCCCATGGATGTGAGGAGTCGGGAAGCCCCAGGCTGAGGCAGGGGCAGGGCGGGTTCTTGTGGGACAGGTTTTGAGAATGAATCCTTGAATCCATATCCTAGCCCTGAAAACCAACCAAATCCCAGCAAACAGCTGGAAAACCCTTTCCCACCCCTGTAAATAAAACACTCCAAACTGGAAAAAGGCTTTTGTCCCCCTTTTCCCCGTGCTGATGGATTCTAATCCTGATTTTCCCTCTATTTCCTGCCACGGCAGCCCAAAGCCACCAAGGCTGTCCCCAGAGCTGCCTGGGAATGTCAAATCCAATTTTAAGACTCAAAAAAAAAAAAAAAAAAAGGAGAAAGTCCTGGAATCCATGATTTACCCTTCAGCAGCAGCCAAAATGAGCCATAATTGAGATTTAAACCAAATCTGCCCCAAAATCAATGAATTAATGGGTTTGAACTCTCTTATCAATTAAAATATCCACAGGGACATGTCCTGCTTTCCTCCTTTCTCCTGGGGCTGGGCATGGAACAGTGGGACAGGCATTGCTGCTGGAGCACAGGATGGATCCAGAGGCTTGGAGCCACCCCCATGTCCCTGCCCAGAGGTGACAGCGTGGGAGAAGAGGCAGAAACTTCCCTCAAAAGATGTGGAGAGGCAGGAAAACGGCAGGAAAGCTCCAGAGGGAACTCCCTGGTTGCCAGGAATGCCGAGGTGTGGAAAAGCTCCCTGATTGAGACGAATGGGAAGTGTGGAACGAGAAGCTGTTGCTTCCCACCAATAAACAATCCCGGAGCCTGATGGCAAAGGCAGATATTCCTGGGAGTTTTCCGCAGCCAGGGATGCTCCACGAGCTCCGGCACCTCGTTCTTTAATTAGGGATTGTCGTCGGATAATCAAGGAAAACACAACAATGCTGGAAGCGGGAATGGGATGGAGGGAAGGAGAGTGAGAGCTGGGATGTGGTGCGTGGGAAAAGCTCGTTAGTGCAGCTGCAATTAGCGCTGTTCTGGGGTGACTGGATCCCAGCACAGCCGGGAATTCCATCTTTCCCTCTCGGCACTCACACAATTCCTTAAATCCGCTGGGTGGGAACAGCCAGAACTCGTTTGGGGTTGCCCTTTTTCCTTGCTCTGGGCACCTCCAAGCCTGAGCTCCAGTTCTCCTGGGAGCTGGGATGTCGGGAAGATGGGATGCCAGAATCTTAAAAGGACTGGAGATTTTTTTTCTTCTTTGGCTTTGTTTCTCAGTCATATCCCAATAATCCATGAAAAACATTATTATCCTGCAAAAACCAGGAAAACCCGGATGGTTTTGGGAGCCTTCGTCCTGCCTGTGAACTCTGCTCACCCAGGGCATTTTGTGTCTGTGTTTTATGACTGAAAACCTCCTGGATCTGTTTTTCCCATTGCTGTTTTCCATGGATGAGCCTCTGGAAGCTGCGCAGCCAGAAACAGCCGGATCACTCAGACAAAGTGGTTTTTAAAGCTGAATTCCGCCGCTGAAAGAGGGAAGCAGCAGAGCTGGGGGGATGCCTGGATCCCGTGCTGGGCCTGAGCAAGGATCCTGTGGAAGAGGTCGGGGAGGTTACGAAAGGGAAGATTTCCCAGCTGTTGTTTTTGGGAATGAAGCTGAGGCAGCTCCTGGAGGGGAGCTCAGGTGCATCGGAGCGGGAGATGAGGGATATGGGATTGTTCAGAGGGCTTGGAATTGTGTTCAAAGACCTTTCACGATGCATTAAAGGAAAAGAAGCAGGAGAACGGACTTGGACATTTATTATTTTGTCTAAATCTGCGTCTTGGCTTAGCTGGAATAAAGCCCCGGGGTTTCTTTGGGATTGCTGGTGCTCTCCAAGGCAGAGCTGGCTCTGGGACAATCCATGCTGGGATCATCCCGTCTGGATTCCCTGCTCACTGCAGAGCACCGGAGTGAATCCCTTCATCCATTCCCATGCACAGAGCAGCTTTCCCATGGATCAGACGCTCCTGACAAAGCTCACCTTGGTCCTACAAAGAGCAGAGCTCGGGGGGGACAAGAATATGGGACACGGGGATGAAGGATAAGGGACACGACACAGAATTTGGGATCATCATCACACCTGGCACAACACAAGCAATCAAACTCTGATTTGAATCTGATTAAACTCTGATTAATTTTAACTCTGCTTTTTCTGGCAGTCCAGCCACAGCCACGAGGTTTTAACGAGCTGTGGAGCATTTAACTGGGGATTGCTGGAATGCTGGAATGACTGGGAGACAGGCTGCACTGGGAGACAGATAAGAGATAAGAGATAAGGACCAGGATCCCGCCCAGCACTCGGCATCCTCACACAATAAAGAGCTGTATTCCACTGCTCCGGGGACTGGTGTGCACTAATTTAACCCAATTAACGTGCTATTGCAGCAGATTGAATTAATGACTCCTCTGAGGGCAAGGCAGATCTTATCCAGGGTATTGGGAAACCTCATTTGCTACAAAAAATTGCACCGGATTGGGAATAACCTCCAGAGGGAGTGGCAGAGCCAAGGAGAAGCCCGCGTTGTGTCCAGGTTTGTAGCCCTGCAGATTCCAGTGGGACAGAGGCACGGCAGGACCAGCATCACGCCGGGATTTCCATGGATTTTGCTCTCTTTTGGGGAAATCTCACTTTATTCCAGCTCCAGGGGAAGACTTCCAGCTGGACAAAAGGCTGCAAGGTGCAGGGTGTTTTCCCAATCCCCTTCTCCTGAGGAAGCTGCCCTGGTGTCTCCTGGCCCCATGGGAAATGTCACCCCGCAGCTCCTGGCTCTGCTGGGGCTCTGCCTTGGGACCTTTTCCATCCACTGCAGTTCCCAGGCTGGAATGTTTCGTGTTTCCCTGGGAACGTTCAAGCCCAGGGTCCTGCTCCAGGTGAAGGAGTCCTGCTCCTTGCAGGACCAGGTGAGCTTTAAAGTTCCCTCCCATCCTGTTGGAGTCCAGGACATCCCTCTGGCTGCCCTGGCTGTCTCGAGACCCTGGCAGGGGGCTCGGAGACCTTGGCACAAAGTCAAAACCACCTGTGGCTTTGATTTTAGCCCGTGGAAAAAACTACCAACTCTGTATGAGGAATTGCAAGCCACAAGGGTTTGAGTGGTGCGGTAGTTGAGTTAACACGGGGTGGAAAAGTGGAATTCTGGGGTTTTTAGACTAGGATTCAGGGAGTCAAGATGGAGGGATTTGGGCATGTCCTAGCCTTCTTCTCCTTCTCCTTGCCCTCCATGTCTTGCTGTGATGGTGACACTTTTCTATTGGTTTAAGGTAGAGACACGCTGTCTAACATAGATGATAGGTATTGGCACATTATTGTAAACATGGCACACGGAGTTTTTGGTATAAAATGTAAACGCCGCCCGAGGCAGCACACAGAATACCATGGCCTCCTTGCTAGATGGAGCTCAGCAGGTCAGAGAAAGAATGTGATAGATAAGGGAAAATAAACAACCTTGAGAAGCTGATCCTACGCATTTCAGACTCCTTTGGCTGCACGGGCTGGGAAACGAGGACTTTTACACTCTCGGGGTCATCCCGACAGAGCAGACCCTGAGACCATCCCAAACTTCCCACGATTCCATGATAATGCTGGAAATTCGGAAAATTCTCTGGAATTACTGGACACAATCAGTGCCCTGCCCAGCCCCAGACAGTTTAGTCCCCAAGGGAAGGACACGTGTGCCTGGTGGCCACATCTGAGCTGTGCCAAAGCAGGGATTGATGCATCTGAAGAATAAAAAGAGGAATAAAATTTAGATTCCTTTCAGGCTGCCAGCAGATCCTGGTGGGTGCAGTCCAGCAGCACCTCCTGCGTGTTCCTCACCCAGCCCAGCCCCTGCAGGTTCAGAGGTGCCTCTCCTCAGCCCCATCCCTGCCCCATCCCAGCCATGGAGCCTTTCCCATGGTCCTGGAGTCAAGTCCCAGAGTGGGAATCACTGCAAAACCAACAAAGCCTTGGAGAGCGTGGAAAGGTGCCAAAGAGAGAGATGGGAAAAACTCACAATTCCAAGTGCCAGAGAAGACAATGAGACATAACAAAGCTTTGTTTGGGAGTGGGATTTCTTTAGGGAAGAGGGGAGAAGGCTGGACAGGGAGTGGGGGGAATTTTAGTCCATCCCACATCCAATCCAGTACTCCAATAATTCAGTGGAAGCCAAAAATTTTTCATATCCAACGACCACACTTTGGTGCAGAAAACAGCCTATCCAGACAAAGTCCTGGAGCAGCTGATTCCAAGTGCTGGGAACTTCACTGGGATGGTGCTGGAGCAGCAAAATGTCCTGAGACAGGGAAACCTTCCTGCCTCATCCAGAGGGATTTCCCTTGGGAAACTTAAGGAGGTCCCAGTGAAGTCAGGAGTCCCTGCAGGGACCCCTGCACTGAGTCCTGTCCCTCCCCTGGGCACCGAGAGGCTTCCCAGACACATCCAGGAGAGCCTGGAATTTGCATCCTCTCGTGCCCCGTGTCCTGGGGACTCCTGATGCTCACACAGATCTCACAGCCACCCGTTTTAGCATATTCCAGGTGCCTTTCCATGGTTATTCTGGGATGATCAGCTGAGGTTTGGCATCTGCCTCAGCTGCCTGAGGTGAGGCAGGTGAATCCACGCTTCACCTGCCAAGGAGTTTCCACTGGGAGCAAAGAGAGGGTGAGCCAGAGAATTCCCCACCGTGACAGCAACAAAAAAAACCCCTCAGGAGTGCACTGACCTCACTGTGAACTTTACAGGGAGAAAAAACATTCCAGGAGTTGGGAGCTGCTGCTCCCTCAGCCGTCACTGGCGGTACCTGCGTGGTGGAGCTGACAGATCTCACCTGGCACAGCCACAGCCTGGCCCAGGGACCAAACCCTGCCCTGGCCCAGGGACCAAACCCTGCCCTGGCCCAGGGACCAAACCCTGCCCTGGCCCCAGCCAGGATGGCTTTGGAGGGAGCAGCCCTGGGATGGGAGGGCACAGCCAGAAAGCAGCAGGAATTCTGCAGGGAACAGCCACAGATGGTGTTGGGGGTGCACATGCACCCTCTATCCCAGCAGGATGTGCCAGCAGCAGGCTACCCAACAGATTCTGCTGGCTCACAGAATTCATGGAAAGGCCACGGCCAGGGACACCTTCCACCATCCCAGGCTGCTCCAAGCCCTGTCCAACCCAGCCTTGGGCACTGCCAGGGATCCAGGGGCAGCCCCAGCTGCTCTGGGCACCTGTGCCAGGGCCTCAGCATCCTCACAGGGAGGAATTCCTTCCCAAAATCCCATCACCAGTGGGAAGCCATTCCCTGTATCCTGGCACTTCAGATCTCTCCCTGAAAATTTCCCTGCACTGGAGAGCAGGATCCAAGCAGCTGGAGGAGCTGAACCCCGTGGAAAAGGCAGCTCCAACACTCCCTCCCCATCAGCACAGCCACCCTCCCTCCCTGCACCTCCCTTGCTGCCGTTCCAGGATTGCCATCCCAGGATTGCCATTCCAGGACTGTTATTCCAGGATTTCTATTCCAGAATTGCCATTCCAGGGTTGTTATTCAAGAATTGCCAGTCCAGGATTTCTATTCCAGAATTGCTATTCCAAGGTTGTTATTCCAGGATTTCTATTCCAGGATTGCCATTCCAGGACTGCCATTCCAGGACTGCCATTCCAGGACTGTTATTCCAGGACTGCCATTCCAGGGCTGTGCTGTGGCTGCCAGGAGAACAGGGATCTGTTTTCCATGCACCTGATGCAGGAGGAGTTTGCCCTTTGCTTCCTTCCCCTCCTCAGAGCCAGCAGGACACGGCAGGGACAGCACAGGCAATTCCAGCAGGAGGAACTGGAGCCCAGCTGGAAAACACAGCTCAGGAACTCCAAAGGCCGAGCCCATCCGGAGCCAGCGCCGCGATTTTCACCATCATCCAAAGCATTGTTTGGGAAAAGCTCTGGGCTGGGCTTTGGAGCTGCCACTGGCACCTCTAACCCCACCAGCTGGACCAGTTTTCCCTGAGCCACGGGATATCCCTGCTGCAGAACCTCGGGATGATCAATGAGAGGCTGCTCCATGCCCCCAGGATCAAGTGCATTTCCCAAACCTCTTCCATCCTCCTTGTTTGTCCTGCTGAACTTCATGCTTCCCCCATGGCAGGAGGGATTTCCTGCTTCCTCAGGCAGCAGTGAGGACTTAAATATCCCAAATATCCCACATTTGGGGAATGTGTGCCTGCATTCTGGAAGAGCTGCCCCCACCACCATCTCATCCCTCCTGGTTTTCCCTCCATCCTCACCCTGGTGCATTTTTAATTCATTTTTGGCAACAAATTCCCAGCATTTTTCTTGGTATCAGCAAATACTGTGGTACTGGAGAGAATTCCCAATTCAGCAGGAGAGAATTCCTAATTCAGCAGGATTTCATGGAGCTCAAGAACAAGTTCATTTTTCTTTCTTTGTATTATTTTTTTGAAATATAAATAGAAATCTTTCTCCCTGTTGCTGCTCTCCTTCTAATTCCTAATTGGACAAGGCAGGCTCTTTCCTATTTCCAATAGGGCTATGCAAAATGATGAGATCCATTAAATTTCCAAAGGGGAAAAAAAGCCTCCAAGCCTTCTCTGCTGATTTCCAAAGCCTCCCCTGGAACACACGTGCTCTAGGCAGGGTAATTTTGTTTGGGGTAATTCACTTGTGCTAATTTCCTGGAAGTCTTGCAGGATACATGACTCCATTTTTGGGTGTTTTTCCACATAAATTCAGGATTAATTTCTCTGAGAAATATTTAAGTGTAAAATATCTCCAGAGAGAGGTTGTGGGGTTTTTTGTTGCTTTTGGGTGGTTTTTTTTTTTTTGTTGTTGTTTTTTTCAGCAACAACGTGGCCTAGTGGAAGGTGGAATTGGAATAAATAAATTTTAACCAAATTCCAACCCAAACCATTCTGTGGATCAAATCTTGGGCTCATCCATTGCTGTGTTTTGGAGCTAACAGGGGGCTGTTATCCCAAAAAACACCTCAAACAACAGCCCCAACTTCCCCCAAAATCCCAAGCACCTAGAACTGTAATTCCAATTAATCTGGGCCACTTCATTCCCATAAATTGCTCCGAACTGAAAAATGAGGATTCTATAAATCACCCACGGGCTGTGAGAAGGTTGAAGTGTGAATATCAGATATTCATGATGGGTTTGTTAGGGATATTTAGGATAAATGCTCCAAAAGGGGAAAATGTGAGGAGGAGGCAGCTCTGGAATTCCCAGGGAAGGAACAGCTCAGACAGAGCTGCAGAGCAGGAGCAGGAAAATTCAGCCCCACAAACCCAAAGGGAATCCCCAATTCCAATCAGGAAAGATCACTAATTCCAACCAGGGGAGATCCCTAATTCCAACCAGTGGAGATCGCTAATTCCAGTCAGGAAAGATCCCCAATTCCAACTGGGGAGATCCCCAATTCCAACCATTGGAGATCCCCAATTCCAATCAGGAAAGATCACTAATTCCAACCAGGGGAGATCCCTAATTCCAATCAAGAGAGATCCTTAATTCCAGCCAGGGGAGATCCCTAATTCTGACCAGTGGAGACTCCTAATTCCAGTCAGAGGAGATCCCTAATTCCAACCAGGGAAGATCCCCAGTTCCAATCCCCACAGCTGGACTCAAGGAGCTCAGCAGTCTCCTGCAGAAGGGGCAGGGATTGGGATGGACCCTGGAGAGCAGCAGAGCAGCTCCTCACACTTCCACATCCCTCTGTTTTTCCACCATAGATTCTTTCCCCCAGTAAAACCCCACCAGGGAAATCTTTCCCCTTTGGGATTTTTGGGATGAGCTGCTGCCCTACAAATCCCAGCTGGCCCCGAGCTCTGTTGGAATTTGCTTTCACCTGCAGGTGGAGCAGGGCTGCTCTGGCAGGGCTCAGTCCTGCTGTCCCTCCCTGAATTCAGCCTCCACTGGATCCCACAGCGGGAAAATCCCTCCCCTGGATCCCAAATGTCACCACTGGAGCCATCATTTGTTGGGACAGACGGACAGAGGACATGAGGTCCTTGAACCTTGGTGCCCACCGCCACTCTGGGAGGTTCTGCAAGGGACTGGACTTTGGGATACCCCAATGCCACGAGGGGATGCAGGTTTGGAACATTTTTGTCACGGCAGGAGGAAGATTTGGGGCTTTCCGGGAGAAAGGCTCTCGTTCCAGGGTGGATTTTCATGCTCCGAGAGGCAGAATTTGGAAGCTGCTTGCAAGCCAGGAAGGGAAAATTGCAATCCAGGGAGGAGGGGAGGAAAACCTGGATCCAAAGCCACCCTCCTCACTTACAGGAAGGCAATTGGGAGGACGCAGCGTGGAAATGAACTTCCCAAAATAACGGGAATTTAACGCTAAGCAAAACACCCGGCCGCAGACAGACTTAATCACTCCGAAGTGAGGGAAGGTCATTAAATAAACAGCACAATCCAAAGTGTTGATTTTGGGGATATATCCAGCTATCAGCTCTTCGGGAGAGCAAATAAACCTTGGGAATTTCACCACACAAAGGTCCCTGGAGCTCTGAGACAAAGGGAAAAACCCAAACCTGAGCCTTTGCTGGCACACGAGGTCCATAAAGGCTCTTTCACAGGAATGGAGGCAGGGCTGGGAAGGGAATGGGGATTTCCAACGGCACTTTATGGGCATTTTTCTTCCTTGATTCCTTATTTTTCTGCACCATAGTCCCAATTCCACCGTAAAAAAATGTTGATGTGGATTGTGGTTGGTGGAACCATCCCTGGCCAAGAGCAGCTCCTGGGCTGCTGCTTCCCTAAAATTGGGATTCCTGGTGGCTTGGCCACTCCAGTGACCTCCTCAACCTTTTCCTTGTGGTAAAACGCGGGATATAACTTTTTATCCTCCTCCTCCTGTTTTCCTTCCTATCCAGCTCTGTTTTCAGAACAGATGATCCAGGGATCGGGGCTCACTAAGGAGTTTCCCGTTCCTTTTGCCGGCACAAGGAAATCTGTGCAAAAAGGGCACAAAAAGTTCAGCTTTTCCATAAATCCAGTATCCTGGAAGTCTCTAATTGACATGGTGGGATCCTTACACTGGGCTTGATGGGAGTTCTGCGCATGGAAATTGTCCCTGAAACTTGTGGGACCATAAAATGGGAATTCACCCAGTGCTTTCGACCTTGAATCCCTCCCAGTCTCCTGGATGGGGAATTTCACTGGTTTTATAGGACTAAAACTGGGTGAAGCCTTTGGAATGGTCTTTTCTGTCACACCTACGTTCTGCAAAGCAGGAGAGGGATTTTCCTGAACAAGCAAAGATCCTTTACAGGGATTTATGAGCAGGAACAATGCAGAATTGACTCTGGAGAGAGGATTTTCATGGAACAACCACTTGGAATAAATCACCCTCTTGGAATCACAGCTCTACACCACAGAGATGCCCAGATCTCTGAGAGAGATGCCAATGCACACACTCAGCAGAAGTAAAGAAATCAAAACCAGAGCTAAAAATCCTGGGAAAAATCCCCCCAAGAACCAACAGGGATGTGAATCCGCCTCTGGAGCTGCTTTTGGAAGGATTCCCTGGAGCTCCCTATGCCAGCAAAAGCTCTGCTGGGCCCTCCTGATTTTCCTGAGTCATCAGACGGTCAAGCAAACATCAGGCACAGGATTCCTGTCCAACTCCGGAGCAGATCCCCATAAAGACGTTAGTTCCATACAGGAATCAACCCCGGCATGGACAAATTCCCGCTCCCCAAACAACCCCGATGATTAGCATTGATTAATGGGGCTGTTAGAGGCTCATTCATCACCAGTAACTCACAACATCTTTTTCCACACAAGTTCCAACTCCCGAGGAGCTGGAAAGGGAAATGGTTCTTTTTCATGGCTTTTGTTTCTTGTTCCCAAGCACACCCCGGGTTTGGGGTTTTTTTAGGGTTGTCCACAAGACCTGCCCATGTCCAAAACCTCTGCACAGCACAGGATCCTCCATTAGTGGCCATCTCTCTCCCATATTTTCTTAAAATCATGGAATCATTTAAATTGGAATAGCCCTCTAAGACTGAGTCCAACCCATCATTCCCTCAGCGCTGCCAAGGCCACCACTGACCGTGTCCCCAAGTGCCACATCCACACGGTTCTCAAATCCCTTCAGGGATGGGGATTCTACCACTGCCAGGGTTGGACAACCCTTTCCAGGCAGAGATTATCCCTAAAATCCAACCTAAACCTCCCCTGGCACACCTTGAGGAGGAGCACCCCTTACTTGGAGGTTGCCCTGTGTTGCTCAGCTTCTAAAATGATTTTGCTTCCCTCCCACCAAGTTTATTTTTCCTGCAGGAAAGAACTGCCATAAAATACTGGATTTGGAAACCAGGCAGTCTGGGATGCTGGATTGGGAATGATACAGCACAAGGCAAAATTAGGTCAGATTTTGGGCTGCAAACACATCCTTCCACCCAAAACCACAGAAAGTGTCCCACACATGGGACCTTGAGCTCGGCTCTCTCCCGAAGCATCCAGGAAAACATGGAAACAGAGTCGCACATCCACCCTCAAGGGCCAAGATTCCACCTGAGATATTCCTGCTTCCCAAATGTGGGATTGGAGCATTGGATTTCACAGGTTCCTGCAGAGGAATTGTTTGGGAAGGCGCAGGATAATTTGGGCTCGCCCTATAAAAGGCATCACATCCTAAGAACATACAACCCAACAGATCCATTGGGAAAGGACGGCTCAGTCCTTACGGATGCAGGAATCAGGGAGCAGCCAGGGGGGCTGGCAGCAACCAAAACCTCACAAGCAAAGTCCACAACATGGAAAACTTTCTCCACTGTGTTATTTGATTTACCAATCCAGGAAAAAATAAGGAGCTGTTTCCTTACCTTCCTTGGCTGGATCCACGCTCTGATGGGGATCAGAGCTGTCTAGGATGGCCTCAGTGGTAATCCAGTCCTGCTCCAGTCCCAGCCCCTCATCTGCCCCTGGACACCTTTGGGAGAAATAAAAAAAAAAACCCATTAAGCCATTTATTTTTTTAGCAAACAGGAAGATCTGTGCTGCTGCTCCTCTGTTTTCCCACTTTTCTCTTTATCCAGGGATATCAGCAATGGGACAGCAACAAGGCAAAGCACCTGAGGAACGTGAGGAGAAAAAGCTGCAAGGCAGAGCAAAAATCCCTTGTAACAGTGGAACTGATGCCTGTCCTCCAGGAATGGGGCTGGGAAGGGTTTCCCAGGAATTTACACGTCTGGGATGATGCTGCGGATGGAATCAAGGCTCCTCAGAGCCCCCCAGATTCCAATTCTTTCCCCAACCACTTTCCATCATTCCAGTTCCCAGCCAGGCCTGTGGGAGAAGTCCTCCAGACTCATGGGGATGACCTAAGGGGTGGAGACCCAAATGGTCCCACTCCAAACCATCTTCCCTGTGCTACATGTGGGCATTTCCCAGAGATCAGGCAACACTGAACCTCTGGAAAGGCAGGAATTTTCACCAATTCCTCCTCTCCCTCCATTCGTCTCCAAACCCAAGTGGTGGAGGCCAAGTTTGAGGCATGGGCTGGGTGTCCCCTGTCCCCAGGCTCCCCATGGAAGGTCTGTCCCTGGCAAGGGGCTCCCAGTGCAGCCAGCCATGGATCAGCTTTCCATGGAGCCACAGGGAGCTGCCACCATTCCTCTGACAGCTCCAGGGCCGTTTCCAGCCCGCTGGACTCGCCTCCTGTCACTGCAGATCGGAAAAAATCTCCAGTCATCCAAAAGTGGATTCCAGCAGGGCCTCCAGGTAATTCCTCTACCTTGAGACAGGCCTGGAGAGTGATCATTCCCTCCTTAATCCCCTAAAAAAATCCACGGGAATGGAAAGCTGGCTTCCCCGGCATGTCTGGCCCTTGCCCTGGAGCCTCTTCGCTCCCTGCTCAGAGCCGGACAGGAATGGACAGCTGGTTGGAATTCTGGCTTCTCCAGGAGTTTAGTTCCAGGTCAACGAGCCCATGAAGAGCAACTGCATGGAAGGAATGGCACATGCCATTCCCATGATGGGATGTGGCCAGAAGGGCTTTTCCCAGCTGTCCTTGGGCCACGTTATTCCTGCACCACCTGGACGCTGCCCCATCCCGGGAATGCAGCAGCTCGTCCCAGCACTGGGAGCCTCTGGAAGTGAACCCAGCTGGTGGCTCTCCCCTCCTTTTCCCACCAATCCACATTCATGTGTTAGCAGCAACCTGGGATAGTGGAAATTGTTCCTTCCCATGGCAGGAGGAGGGATGGGATGAGATTTAAGGTCCCTTCCAGCCCAAATCATTCCAGGATTCTCCAATAATTTATTTATTAATTTTATAAATACATTCTGTGGGTTTATATCTGTATTTTACATGAGGCATCAGCCAGGGAAGGAGAAGTGATGAAACCACATAATGGATCACGGAATTGTAATTCCTAGAGCTAGGATCATCACAATGGAGAAATTTTTGCACACAGAGGCTGGAAACGGAACTGCAAGAGGGTTTTTAAATCCCCCCTTTCTACGATCAGCTCACATGAATTATGGGAAGGCAGCACCCCCTAAAAAAATACAGCAGTGGGTTTAGGGATTACTGTCCTGAAAACAAGGATCACAGGGAAACAAGAAAAGGGAAACTGGGCACCATCCCCCTCTGGAATCTCCTTAGCTCTGCAGAACAGTCTCTGGAACAAGTGCAAGTGTCCCTGGAATTGTCCCTTTTCCCATTAAAATTCACAGAAGAGGATCAAGGGTTAAGGGATTCAGGTTCTCCTCTCAAAGCCCTTTTGTTGATCACCATCCACTGGGTCCCCAGCTGTAACTGTGCAGGATATTTCTCCTGCTTTTCCTCCATCCCTTAAGGATTTTTCTTTGTTCCCATCAACATCCTGCCCAGTCCTCCCAGGACTGGATCCTCCAGGACTGGATCTATCCTTTGGTAGGACTAAAACAACACGAAGGATCTTGCTCAGTTTGTTTGCACCCAATCCCCAGGGAAAAAAGTAGGTCCTACAAAAATGAAGGAGGATAGCAAGCATGACTCCAGCAGTTTTCATGGAATTCAGCCAGGCTGGAAACACTGATGGCAATAATTGCCTGGAGCCTCCCAAAAAGCACTGGCCACAGATTTTCCAAATGCCGAAAGACCTATATTTGTGAGTAACCACCAGACTCCATCAGCTCCTCCTGACCAAATACTCCACAGTGACATCATTCCACACTGGCATCATTCTGAGAGAAAAACCACAGCATTCCTGGAGCCCCAGCAGAAACTTGACACATGGAATGCCTAATCCTAGAGTGGACTTTATCCCTGTTTTCCTGTGAGTCATTTTCCATCCCGCTGTCTGTTCAAAAATGCTTTTTTGTTGTTTATTTATTTGAGGTTCTCTCAATGGCTTCATTGATGACCAAAGAAAGGAGGGAAGGAGGCAGGGACTGGGCATCTCAGGGATCTGCCACTGAGTCTGGCCTAACTAAACTCATCTGCCACCAGATCTGCTGCCAAAATCTGGGACACCGTTGGAGTGGCAGGATGCAGACCAGGCTTTGTGTTCTAAACCAAAGTCATGCCACAAATAATAACAGAAAAAGAAGAGGCATTCCTTGATTTCCAGAAGTTACATGGGATGGAGGGATGGTGTTGCTTTGGTTGACTGTTAAAGCTCCATTTTTTGGCACAAAAGGAAAGGCACCGAGGTTTGTCTGATGGGAACTGGAAGAAAACCATGGATCAATATAAAAAAAGTGAAACTGGCTGATCCAAATCTATAATCCAAAGAAAATGCTGGATCCAGGCCTTGCCTGTGCAACAGTCTGTGCAGAACTCAGCATCAGCCCCGTGGGTGCAAGGCAAAAGGAAGATAAAGCATCCAGTTGTGTAATAAATACCATTAATTGTGCAATTTGATCAATCTCCATCATCTCAGCAACCCAAGGACCCCTGGCAGATCCCAGTGGTGACCATGCCATGAAGGAGCACACTGTCCTGGCACGGGGTGGGATTCGCTGCTCCTTTAACACCCAAAATCATGGATCTAAAACGACAATATCCTCAATCCCCCTGCTTCAAAGAGAGGCTCTGCCTTCCCCAGCCTCAGCCAAACACAAGGAAGGGACTCCAGGCCATGCATTTCCATCCACACCTCCGTAAATCCGTGACAGAAGCAGGACAGCCAAGCCAGCTCCCAACCTCTCTGTGGCGCTGACAGGAGGTTCCCAGAGCAAATGTTCCACGTTTGTCTTCGATTTGTTCTTTGGCAAAAGGAGCAAAGGCCAAACCTGGGTTCCCCCAGGAGGGCCCATTTGTTGTCCAGATGTGACGAACGTGAAGGACTTTTCTGGGAATGGACAAACAGATGCTCTGCAGCCCCAGCACCATTCCCACCTCCCCGCTGTTGGGAATGTGTCTTTTCCCTTGGGCTTGTGCATCAGGGATGGGGTTTGGGACCAGCAGAGCAGAGTGCAGGGAGCTGTCTTATTCCTACAGCACCTGGTCTGTACTGAATCGTGGAATCATGTAATGGTTTGGGTTGGAAAAAGATCTAAAAGATCATCTTGTTCCTACTCTGATCCATGGGCAGGAACACCCTCCACTATCCCAAGGTGCTCCAAGCCCTGCCCTGGCCTTGGACACTTCCAGGGATCCAAGGGCAGCCACAGCTGCTCTGGGCACCCTGTTCCAGGGCCTCAGCACCCTCACAGGGAAGGATTCCTCCCCAATATTCCATCTAAAACTACTTTCATTCAGTTTACAAGCCCAAGGAAGCTCATCCTAGAGCTTGAGCACCTTCACAAAGCCCTTGAAGGGGCAAAACCCACCTCCTGTGAAGAGAAGGAGAGGCAGAACCCTCTGAGCCTCCATCCTGCCCTCAGCCAGTGGGGACTGCTGCAGGTCCCACGGTGGGGAAGTTGCCAGTGGCAGCTCCACCTAGACCACACAACTCCCCCAGCAGCAAACACTGGGCAAAATCTCAAATTGGGGGGGGAAACCCCAGCAGGGCCATGGCCCAGAGTCAAGGAGAGCCTGGTCCAATGGTCCTGGAAGCTGCAACAGCTCCCAGTGGCTCTGCTTCGTCTTCTTGGGCTAATTGCTTTCAGGCTGTCACGAGCTGCACTTCCTCCGCAGAGCCAAGCCTAAGTCTGGTCCAATCCTGACTTATCCCAGAGCAAAAAAAAACGTCCTTATTGGCACTCCAGCCAGGAATGCACGTGGTTCCACTGGGCTGAGCAGTGCAATCAACCTCGGAGCATGGGCACTGCCCGCCTGCCACCTCCTCTTGATCCCTGACAGATCAGGTTTCTTAAACCTTTTTTTTTTTTTTTTTTTTTTTTTTTTGAGGTTGATCACCAAGTAAAAACAAAGATCTCTCCTCAGCTGGAGATTTTTTTATCCACTCCCAACACTGAAATTATTGTGATGTGAAAATCATTACCCCAACACTGGGAAAGTAAACTCCCCAGGACAGTCTGAGACATGCAAATATATCCATGATTTTTGCCATTTGCAGCACAGTGGAAAATTGCTAAGAAAAGTTCCCATTGTGTCGGGGATGCCACTCCAGCCTCCTGGAATTTCTCTCTCTCTGGCAGCTAAAAATGGCTTCAAACTCCCCAAAATGCTGGAGGTTGAACAGTGATGCTGGAGCTCCATGAGGAAAGGGCTGAAGATGGCTCACTGCTCCCTCCCAGGCTCAGGGAATTCAGTGCTCCCAGTCCATGCTCCAAGACTGATGGATGCTCCAAGGGTGGAAATCCTGAAGCACAGAATGCTGTAGGAATCCCCTCCAGACCCCAGATAATTCCACCCCAAGACCTCGGCATCAAGCTACGGATACGGGACATCCCTCATGCCTGACATCTCCAATCCTTCCCACCACCATGGAAGGTGGCAGAAGACCCTTCCCAATCCTCAAGACCTTGAAGGCACCTCCTCTGGACACTGTTCTCCCTCCTCCTTCCTCTAATGGGAAAACTCACATGTCCAGCATCCATGTGTTGATCCCAGCCCCAGGAATAGAAGCCCAGACACAAGAATGAAAAACCGGGACAACATTCCCATAGCTGGATGGCCAGAGTGGGACTCCTGGATCCATCTTTTGGCACAGGAACAAGTGACCTGATTTCTTCACAAGCCATGAGAGCTCCCAGCAGTCTGCTCCTTCAATGGGGTCACGACTACTGGAATACCAAAGGAGAGATGGAAAACCCAACTCCAGGCTCCCTGCTTTGAGGGCTGTGAGTCTTCCTGAGACTTTCCTGCCTTAATTCCTTCTTCCCTCGGCTTTTAGGCCCCAGGAATGAAGCAGCAGGACAGGAGTCAGGCAAGAGAAGAGGGAAGAGCAGCTCTCCTTGGATGGGCACTTGTCTCTCCCACTTTTTCCAACCACATCCCTCCTCCTGCCATCTCCTTATGCCTCAGACCATCCCTGTTTTGCCCCAGCCTCTCATCCAGCCTTTCCTCAGGAGGAAAGTATAGGATTCAAGTGTGACGTGCGCGAGACGCAAAACCCAGCCTCGGATCTTGACAGGGAAAACGCCCATTCCAGGGCAAATGGGGGCAACGGGGAGATTCCAGCCGGAACCACTGGACTCAGTGCTCCCCAGGGGCAGCCAGAGGGTTTAATTTCTGTGTATTTGTTAATTATCTCATTATTTCCAGGACCATGTGCTCCCCATTCCGATAGCAAAGGGCCATATGAGGTTGGTTAAACTGTTTGCAACGGGGCCATCTCCAGCTTTTTGGAATTTCCTGGTTGGCACCTGCCCAAATCAACACATTTTCTACGTAAAGCAAGAGTCCCTCCAAGGACCTGCTCTAAACAATTCCCTCGCTCAGCAACTTCAAATGCACTGGCTTTAGGCACTTTATAAATTGCAGGGGAAAAAGTTCCCAAAACTGAAAAACAACAACAAAATGTGAAACCTCTTTGACCCCTGCAGTTGTCTGATGAGTGCAGGCAACAAAAATAGTTTGGAGACTGGGGAGATTTCCAGTGAAGAGGAATTTTTGGGTTTTCCCTTCAACTTGTGGCTGACAGAATCCATGGAAGAAGCCCCATGGAGCAGCAGCATCCCTTCCTGGATGCTGGTTTAGGAAGCAGCAGTCTGAAATCTCTCATCACATCTGGAGTAGAGGGAATTGTTGGGATAATTCTCAGGTATCTGCTGAGATTCCAACAAAGATCACACCCTCCTTCCAGCCCTGAGAGCAGCTAAAAGCCATGGAAAAATGATCCTGGATCAGCCTGTCTCCATCCTTCCCAGAAAATACCTCCACCATCACGAACTACGTCACAGAATCCCAGGATGGGCCAGTTTGGAAAGGACCACGCTGGGTCATCTGGTCCAACCTCTCTGCTCCAGCTCGGTCACTCCAGAACACTGGGCTGTGTCCAGATGGTTCTGGAATATCTCCAGAGAGGGAGACTCCACCACAAACCCAACAGCTTGCAAGCTGCAGCTTGTGACCAGCTCTAGATCCCTCTGGAAGAGCTGGACACGGAGGTTTCCTGGCATTTCGGACTTCTCCGAGGTTCGCGGGTGGCCCGGAGTATGACACAACATTGAGCTGTTTGCAAAGCCTGGGGATTTGGGCTAGAGCTCCTGGCTGGAAGTGCTGGATGTGACTCTTCTCCTCGGAGCTGAGCTGGCAGATCAGCACTGCTGGGGAAAAGCTGGAGGGGAAGGGAAGGAAATCCAAGCATTTCCCAAGGCACCTGTTTTCCTTATGCCAGCATTGCCAGTTTCCTATGGAAAACGCAGCCTGCAGATTGAACCAGTGTTAAATGGGATTCCTCTCCACTCCTCCCTTCATTCCCACACTCCTCTGCAGCCCTGGAGTTGCCATTCCTGAAAATTTCACACCTAATTATTCATTATCCCTAACGAGCCCTCACTAGGCATCCACTGCTCTGTCTGGAGCTGGTTTGAATCGGGCAGAGTTGTGAAATCTCTGGCACCAGCCCTGCTCCACCTCTACTTGAATCCCAAAAAAATGAGCCTGGAGGACTTTCTCTGGTCTGTCCACTCGGTCAGGGCAGAGGGAGAGAGGGATTTGTCTGGAATAATGTTCCAGGCTGAGGTTTGATCAGCACGGTGGCCTCATTAACAGCACGGCCAGAGAACTCCATCCTCCAGTGCTGGAATTCCTCTGGGCTGAACAGGCACAGCACAAATCAAGGAGAGATCTGGTGGGAAGGAAAAGCCCAGCTCTGCTCCCACATGCTCTGCTGGTGCAGCTTTCCACCCTAAAGCTCCCAGCAATTCTGCTGGCATGGAGCAACCAGGGATAATCAACGCCTCCCTGATTCCCAGTGCACTGGTCCCCACTGGGATCCATCCAGTCTGTGGCAGCCACCTGGCAATCCATTCATCCCAAGTAAAATCAGCACCTGACTGAGGTGCTGGAAATCTGTCCCAGATTCCCCTTCAGGACTCAGACCCATCTTCCAGTTTGTTTTCCAGCTCCTCTTTTACTGAGGAGCAGTAGTCTCCTTCCCAACTTCAGTGTACTTATTTTTCCACTTATCCCAGAATTCCTCCTCCAAGGGTTTGCCCTGCAGGGTACTTTGTAGAGAATTTTTGGAAATGAAAATTCCCATTCCAAATGCTGGCTGTGGTTTGCAGCTCTGCCTGAAACAGGCAGGCAGTGACTTTGATCTTCTGGAAAGCCAGGTCCCGACTTCCAGCAAGCTTCACCTCCACCTCCTCCGGGACTTTGGGACCTCTGTCATTCCAAAACCTTTTTAAAATGTCATCATTCCAGGAGAAGTCAGTGGGGGCTTGAGCCAGGAGTGGTGACGGAGAGCTGAGATCAAAGCTGTGAACTCTGGGCAGCTTGGAAAGCTGAGGGAAGCCAGAGCAGGAGGTGACATCAGGCGGGCTCCAGGGCAAGCACAGGATTCTCCCGGAGCCGCTGCTGCCGGAGGGATCCGGGAAGCCGGGATGCTGAAGGGCTGAGTCACCACGGCTGGAGGCTCCCCTGGGAGGAAGGAGCAAGATTCCCTCACAAGAAGGAGCTTTTTTCCACTGTAAATCTTCGGAGCACAGCGAGGAGGCTGAAAGGTCACTGGGGCTTGGCACTGCTTTGGCAACTGGGAGCCAAATGGCTTTGGTGGGAATGAGGATGATGCTGCCTCCTCCCGAGGGGCTCTCTCCTCACACGCATCACCCACAGCCTGTCTGGGTCACCGTGGAGCAGCTTTCCTCATTCCCTGGCTGCTCCAAGGTCAAACAGGCTCTGGCAGGGCTGGGAATCCTAGTCCCACCGAAGGAAAGGGGAGTTTTGTCCTTGGCTTTCACAACAAGGGAAGGATTTTGAACTCAGACCCTAATTTGTATTTTGAGAGGGATCTCTGGTGAGGACTGAAGTAGATCTGCAGGTATTCCAAGGGTTTAAGTGGATCCAGAGCTGTTGAATTTTCAGGGAACTCAAATCCCACCAGCACTTTGCCCCACTCAGGTCCGGGGGGTCCCTGATATGAGTGAGTTCCTTCCACACAAAATTATTCACTGAATTCCCTTTCCTTGGATGTGGGAGAGGATCAGCAACATTAAAGGGCACACAGATAGGAAACCCTTCCTCTTGAAACGTGGGGAAGATTTGCAGTGCTCCACGATGGAGCTGACCCTGCTCCGGTATCCAGGGGAAAGAAATTCCACCCTCAGGAGCGCAAGGTGGGAGAGCAAACCCACAAAAGCCAGCCAAGACTGACCTCTTGAGAAAGGCTGGGGGAACCACAGCCGGAGGAAAAGCCAGGGAGCAGCCGAGGAAAGGTGGGAAGAAAAGCAGGGTGAGGATGATGACAACAAAGCCCCCTCTGTGCAGCCATCCCTCAACACTTCCACAGCATTAATTACACACAGCAGCACCCTGACGACACCAAGGGTGATAATGACTTTCCAAGGTCCATCCAGCTCAGATTTTTGTCCCTGGAAGTGGCCAAAGGCACATTTTGAGGAAGGGTTTAAGAATATAATAAACACAGTGGGTTTTTTTTTCTCCCCCAGCCTAAAACAGTCAGCAGCTGAGGGATTTCCTGAGCTGAAGGAGGAGTTATCTTTGCATTAAACAGGGCTCGGGGGATATTCCTCCTACAAACCACTCCATTGTCCCTCAGTTCATAAGGAAAGAAGAGAAAGAAGCATTACAACTTTTACAGATGATGAGGTGTCAGCTGAAAATGCAGGGCAAGAAATTAAATTTCTTCACCTGCACCTCAAGTCGGTTCAGAGAAAGCCCCAATTCTCCCTCTGACAACAAAGTCTGGGTTCATTAACAAAAATTGTGCTGTAAAATCTTTCTCCTGACTTAATGGGACGGCTCCAAGGTCCTTGGAAGGATTATTTCAACCCCACAGGCTCAATCAGTTGGTTCATTAAGCAGAAAAGTTTGGGAAAACCCACCAGGGATTCCTTCCTTCAAGGTTATTATTCCTGCTACAAAATGTCCTTCTTGATTTTTCAAGCAGCTGTGAGTGAGTTTTTGGCTTTTAAAGCAAATGAGTGGGGACCCATCAGCACCCAAACACATCTGGGTGGAAGTGTTAAAGGGTCTTTTGGGGTGAACCCCAGCACCGGGGAATAAATGGAATTTAAATGGTATTTAATGGTATTTAAATGCTATTTAAATTGTATTTAAATGGTATTTTAAGGCATTTGCATGCCTCTCCTCCTCGCACATCTGGAAGGGGCTCCAGCTGCACGTTTTACACCTCCACAGTCCCATTTTTTAAAGGAATTTGTTGCGTTGTTCCCACTGCCACAAGCTGGGCAAACACAGAGGCTCTGCCCTTCTGCACATCCCTCCTGGATGGCATCCCAGGAATGCTGCTGGAGCTTTCTGCTCCCTGGAGAAACCCTGAGTGTGTTCAGCAGGACAAGCCTGGGCAGAAGGCTGGGCCTGGAGGACCTGTCTCAGTCTAATTCCTGAACCAGGAATTTCTGCCTGGCATCTCCACATCCCACAATGACACCACTGGGCACAAACCCCATTTTCTGCTGCAAAATGTGACCTGACTTCATTTCCACCCAAATCCAACAAAACCCAGGGCTGCAGCACTGAGGCCCTTGAGGACAACATGGAGTAAGTGGAAGAGAATGTATCCGAAAGGGAGGAGGGAAGGGGATTTTGGAAAAAAGGAGGAGAGCAGCACTAAATCAACACAGCAGCAGGGCAGGTGAAAAGAAGGGAAAGAAGCTCTTCCTACACAAACCTTCCAAATTCCTCATTTCCATGGCAAATACCAATTCATCTCCACGCCTTGGCCTTGTGATCCTGGCCATGGACACAGCACTGGCCTGGCTAATTGCCATTTAAATCATTAGCAGGGCACAGAGGAGAGGCAGGAATTCCTGCCCTCTTGGGCTGCAGCACAGTCTCGAGGCCCTGCTCCCTGTTAATGAGGAATTTTGTCACCTCCTAGGGATCCTGAGGGGTTCCTAATGAGGGGGAGGGTGTTTGTGGGAACTGAACCTGTCCCTGATTAGTTCATGGCACAAATGCTCCCCACTGAGCCTGAGATTTATGAGCTGGAGTTGATCCTGGAGAGCTGCAAACCTGGGCTGGCCACACTCAGCTCATCCCACTGGGCAGGCACCAAAACCCTGCGGATGGAGATGGAGACAACACCCCCAGGTCTTCATTCTCTCCCCAGATCCCCAAATCTGGGTGATCTACAAACTGGTTTTGCTCCAGTTCTGCCCCATGATTCTGCCTGATGTCCCTTTGGTGTCACTTGAGGTGGGACCAAGCTCAATGGTCATTTGAGCTGAGCTCACACCACCCCCACCACCAACAACCAGCACCACAGCCATTCCCAATCCCACCTCCAATCCCAATCCCAAATCCATTCCCAATCCCACAGCCATTCCCAATCCCACCTCCAATCCGAATCCCAAATCCATTCCCAGTCCCACACCCATTCCCAATCCCACACCCATTCCCAATTCCATGCCTATTCCCAATCCCACATTCATCCCCAATCCCACACCCATTCCCAGTCCCAAATCCATTCCCAATCCCACACCCATTCCCAATTCCATGCCTATTCCCAATCCCACACCCATTCCCAGTCCCACACCCATTCCCAGTCCCAAATCCATTCCCAATCCCACAGCCAATCCCAATCCCACACCCATTCCCAGTCCCACATCCCCATGTTTGTCTGTCTCGGAGAAGGAGTTGGGTTCCACTGCTAATGGGAGAACAATTGTGGTGGGACTCCAGGAACGCCTCGCATTAAACACAAAAAGCACCAGAAAATTAAAGCTTGGACTGAATCACATCTCAAACTTTTGGGACTGGAAATTCCCATAGGGAATGCAGGACCAAGACAAGAGCTACTATTTGTTGACAACCACTTGAAATCATCCTCTCAAAAATGTTAAGTGACTGGAAATCATTGCCCTCCAAATTTTCAGCTCGTAAAAAAATGTTACAAATTCATCTTGGATTGCTACAAGTGGTTTGCTTTGCTTTCAACCATTGGATTCTTCCACATGCATTTCTGAGTGGGATTTAGGAGAATTTCCAAGCAAGAAGTAGTTCGAACCATTGTAATAATTCTTCCCTTGCAAATCCCGAAAACCTTAAGCTCTAAAAAATGAGATATAAATGAAAAAAAAAAGGAACAAACCCAGCGTGCACGATGAGCTCCCTGCACATCCGTGGCTCCTGCACGGGATGAAAAGAACATTTAACACAAACCACGTTGGAGCAGCTCGGCTTTGCCACGGACTGTGATCCCTAAAAACCCCAACTCTGAGACACAGCCCCGCTTGCAACGCCCTCCTCTCTGCTCCCCTCAGCAGGGAGACTTGTTTGTTTGGTTTTGTAAGTCCCAGCTTAATGCAAAGCAGGAGCCGCCAAGGAGCAGGGTTTGCCAGAGGCAGAGCATCCCTTTCCTGCCTTTTCCCGTGGTTCCTGTTGCAGTTTTGGATCCTGCCAGTGTTTGGGCTGGGTTTAAATAATTCCTGACAGGCCCAACTGGTGACTGTGACGCCAGCCCATGCAGGGAATTGTGGAAAATGGTCACAGGCTTAGCCTTAGCTTGGTTGGGATTGCATTCCCCCACAAGTGGTGCCTCGTTCCCTATGGATTTTCTCTCCTCTGTCCCCAAAGGACACATTTTACAGGGGGACATGGTGTCAGCAGCCCCCAAAATCCTCATGGTACAGAAATAACCAACCATAACCCAGCCCCCTTTTCCCACAAAACTCTTTCTGGTCCTCAGGTCCTTCCCAGAAGGAATTCCCAGCACATCCCTCATCCCTGCCCAGCACCGTGCCTTTGCCAGGGGGGTTGTGCAACAGCTCAAGGACATCAAGTGGAAAAATCACTTCCAAGTGGGAGGTAATGAGATGCAATCCTGTCTGTGCAGGACAATAAATCACCTCTTTTGGCTTTTCTAGCCTTAAAAAATGTGGAGCAGAGGGCAAGGATGTGGCTGGCGAGGGAAGGACTGAGGGAAAGACCAGAAGGAAAAGATCACAGCTGAGGAAAGATGCAACAGCAAACTCCAGAGGGAAGGAATAAATCTGTTCCACATCCCTGTGCATCACCACCACAGTCTAAGCAAGGAATCAGCTCCATGGCAGTGTCGCATTCCTCAAAAGTCTCAGTGAATGCATGTTTGGGATAACAACAAAGGAAATCCAAGGAAAATGGGCTCATTTTCCCATTGTCCAGGGCCAGCACAGCTCCCACTGCTCCTCAGCACCTCAGGGGCCTTTTAGCCATGATTGGATTTATGGAATCATGGAATGGTTTGGGTTGGAAGGGCCTTAAAGATCATCCACTTCCAACCCCAATACCTTCCAGTGTCCAAGGCTGCTCCAAGCCCCATCCAGCCTGGCCTTGGGCACTGCCAGGAGTCCAGGGGCAGCCACAGCTTCTCTGGGCACCCTGGGCCTCCCCATCCTCAAAGGGAACAATTCCATCCTGGAGATAATCTGGAGTTTTTCACAGCCCAAACAGGACAATCCAACAGTGCAGAAGAGGAGAAAAACCAAAATACATTTGGGTGGAAATTCAGGGGGGTTTCAAGGAGGGAGAACTGAGTGAGTCCAGGGCCATCCGTGCTGGTTCCTGGGAGCTGCCATGGGACAGGGACATTGGGAATCACCAGTGGGGCTGTGGATCAAGGAACAACTCCTGGTCATCCCTAGGAAGGATCCCACCTTCCTGGAACAAGGGGACCTCAAGCTCAATGAACCCCACACCAAACTCTTCAAGTAGGAGAGAGGCCTGAGACACATTTTGGGTACCACAGAACCAGGGGAATCCCAGCAGGAGCTGAAGTGGTCCTGAGGGATAAGAAGTTGACCTGGGATTTGGAATCCCACCTCCCTTAACTTGCTAAGCAAGAGATTTTTTTTTCCCTTTCTTTGGGACAACTCTGTCCTTAAAGTGGCAGCCTGGGAAAAGCAGCAGGAAGGTAATAAATAAATGAATGAATTAATTCATTAATAAGAGGCTGAAGTGCCTGGATCAAGTATCCAGGGTCTGGATACTCGAGGAGTGAAGGATTTAGAACAAGTAGCACTCGACACACTAGATCTTTTTATCCCCCCTCATTTCCACTCCTTTCTAATGGCTCCAAAGCAACTGGCCTGGGATGTTTCCCATCCTTCATCTAAACTCGGAAGAGCAAAAGCATAAACATTCCAGAAATATCCACAGAGACATTTTACTAATTGGAAAATGAGGCAAATCCCCCTCCCATCCACTTCCCCCATATGTTCCTGAGCACAACTCCATTAACTGTGCTCCTCCCGGGATCACTGGGAATCACAATCCTGCCCTCAGACAAAACAACAGCAACCCAAATTTGAGGGAATTAATAACAACGTCTACCACTAACGAGCCCATCCGTAACATCTCCCAAGCTTTATTCAAATTAACAATTCCCGCAAGTAACACGAATTTCGGATGATCCGAAAGGATCCTGGGCAATCCCGGAGCAGAAGGAATGAATTTGCAAAGCATTGTCACCCCCACTTTCCCCTGGAGAACGTGGTAGCTCAGCAGGGAGGAGATTCCAAGCTCTCTGTGTTCACAGACATCAAAGGGAACGATCCAAAAGGACAGACCAGTGCCAACCCTTCTTGCCAGGACGGAATTCTACTTCCAAAAGAGGGGTTTAACAGCTGAAGTTAGATTCATAAATGACCCAGGATTATGGTGACAGTCCCCATCCCAGCATGGCAGTGCCCACAGAAAAAGTGGGAACAAGGAATGGGAAAAGCACCTTGGACCACCTTTCTGCGACCCCAGAGATTGGAAAACCAGGATTTGGAAAGGTTTCCAACAGGAACACACCCTGGTGTTTACAGGGAGATGGGAATGCTGCTGGATCCTCAGGAAGGTGTCCCTGCTCACCACAGGGACCTCTGAAGGTCCCTTCTAACCCAGACCATTCCAGGATTCCTGCCTGCTCAGAGGGATCCTGCCTCATGCCAGGAGCACCCACGAGAAGGACTCACAGTGGAAGGATCAACGCTATCCCATCCAGGATAATTCCACAAGGAGCTAAATCCACTTGGATCTCCTCACACATCTCCATGCACTTCAAAAGCCCAAACCTTTGTGAGTATTCACAACCTCCAAATCCCACTTTCCCCACCAAAATCCCAATTCAGCAAACCCACGATGATCACTGAAGCCCTGGAGGAGATCCCTGAGGTGGCTCAGACTCCACACCTGCAGGTATCCCAGAGAAAACTCTGCTCTTCCCAGATTCCCTCCACCAACCCAGGGGGTCCAAACCCCACTGGGAGCTGCTCTTTGCCACCCTGGGACCTCCTCCAGGAGGTTTGGGTCGACCCCACCACTGGCCTGGCTCTAAGCCAAAGATCACAAGGATGATTCTTTAATCTTTAGAGCCTGGTGGTACCCAGAAGATCCAGAGTGGAGCTTCCACTTGGAAAGCAGTGATTGCCCTGCTCTGGATTGCTGCAGGAGCCTCGGCAGAGGCTTCCCAGAGCTCTGCAATCCCAGAGTCCCAGCTACAAAATCCCTGCTGCAGGCAAAAACCGGGACATGGAGAAGGAGATCTAAGGAATTTCTCCATCTATAACCATCACAGCTCCATGAAGTTGTTTAAAAGAGGGAACTGAGCTTGTTTTCCTTGTGGAAATCCTATGTTTATTTTTAGTTCTGCCTCGGAGTATAAATAACTCCAGAATGAAGTGCACGGTGCTTAATTCCCTTCATTGTGCCCTTAATTGCTTCCTTGTTTGCTTTCCACTTTCCACTCTGCTCCAGCCCCATATTCCAGCACCAGCTCCTCCCTTTCACATTTGTTTATTGTGTCTGCATTTCCAGAAACTGAAAGGTCAGGAGAAAATATGAATTTTAATGGAATTTCCTAATGCCACCAAGGCTTTACCCTCCCTGCCTGCCCTTGGCATGGATTCCCTCCCATCCAGATGCCACCAGCCTGAATCCCAGAGCCATTCCAGCTTCCCTGAAACACCCTCCCTCTGTCTCCTTTCCCGTTTGTGTTGGAGCCCTTGAGCTCACCTCCCTCAGGAGGACATTCCCCATTCCCTTGGATGCTGTCAAAGGAACTGGCGCCGTGCTCATCCCGGATTTGTGGGGCCACCCTTGGATGAGGAAGGAACCATCAGCTCTTCCAGCACCATCTCCTGACACTTCCCAGCAGAACAGTGGGGTTTGCTCCATGGATGCTGCCATGGAGCACAGCAGCACCTCAGGAAACTCCCAGGACAGAAGCAATGCTAGACCTAGAGCAGGGATGTGCTCCATGAGGTTTGGAATGCTGGAGGAGTCACATTAGATCTGCTTCCCAACCCCCAGCAGGGCATAATCCACATCCTGGAATGGCCCATCCTGATTCCATCTCATCCCAGCATCCTCTGAACCCCTCCCTTGAACACACCTGGAGAACTTTGCTTCCAAAAGGAGCAGGAGGAAACTCCAACCCTGCACATTCCTGAACCCTGAGCCCCCGCAGGCAGCTCCAGCCCCACGGGAAGGATTCTTCCATGTGTTCCATGGGCCAAGCACTGCGCTTGCTCCACAGCAGGGACATGGGTGGGAAGCTGGAGTCGGGAGCATTTTTCCAAGGTGAGTCCAGAGGGAAGGAGCTCAGAGTTCCTCACTGGAAGTGCAGGGAAACACCCACTTCTCCCAAGCAAACATTAGAGCAGGATGAAGCTGCTGTCCCACCTGGACACTCCAGGGAGACCTAGGAGCCCCTTCCAGTGCCTCTCTCCAAGAGAGCTGGAGAGGGTGACAAGAACATGGAGTGCCAGGACAAGGGGGATGGCTTCCCAGTGCCGGAGGGCAGGGTGAGATGGGATATTGGGAAGGAATTGTTCCCTGGGAGGGAAGAGGAGAAGAAATGGCTGTCCCATCCCTGGCAGTGTCCAAGGCCAGGCTGGAGCAACCTGGGATAGTGGAAGGTGTCCCTGCCCATGGACAGAACTGGATGATCCTTGAGGTCCCTTCCAACCCAAACCATTCCATGATTATTGCCCTCAGTCCTGTTGCAGGGGTGGATCAAGCCGCGTTTTCCAGGTGGATCGTGTCCAAGGTTTTCTTGCCCTGCCACCACTCCCAGCCCCCAGCCAGCACTGGCTTTTATTTATTTTAATTTTGAAACTTCTCCCCAGCCCTCCTCAGCTGCCCAGAGTTTCCAATAAGCCTCTGCCCATTGGGATTCCCACCCTCAGTCTGGTTCTTCCTTGTGCTCCTCAAAAAAACAGGGCTGAGTTTTTGGGAAGCCTAAAATTCCTCCCTCAACCTCAGGAGAGGTAAGGAGAAAAATATGCAGGGATGTGAAGCAAACTCCTGCCTAATTCCTCGGGAGACCCAATCAATGGGAGACTTCTCCTCTCTGTTTATTTTTTTCCCAGCAGAAGTCCCAGTCTGTTCTCTCCCTCTTCCAAAAATCCACACCCAGGAGCTGTGACATCAGAGGATATTTTAGGAAGGCGGCTTTGTCCCCAGCCCAGGTCTGGTGTGGTTCCCTTTCCCTCACACAACCCCACAGCTGAGCAAAGGCACCGCTGGCTCCTGGATGCCAAACCTGGAGGTGAAACGGGAATTTAAAAAGGCAGGAATTGTCTTCTCCAGCCGTTTCCCTCCGAAGGAATAATATGCTTGGCTTGTCCTGGTGTTGACACAAGGGTGACTCACGGGCCCAACAATGTGGGACTGTTTGGAGGTTCAGGGCAGGCATCTGGAACTGGCCCCGTGTCCCTTGGCAGGGGCTGAGCTCAGCTCAAAAATGCACTTTTATCCCTGCAATGCACCCGGAATGCAGCCCTACCTACAGCTCCCATTCCCAGACTCCTTTCCAAGGCTATTCCCTGTGTCCATCGGCTCCTGGCTCCAGGTTTGGCTGGAAAATCACCTCTGCCAACCCCACCTGTGCCCACCTTTCATGGCTTTGAGGTGGATTGCACCCCAAGTTTGTCTCAGCGTGTTCTTGCTTCACCCAGGTTTGCTCCAGCCCTAAATCCCTGGATGGTCATGGATTCACTGCAAACCTGGAGCAGGCAGGAGTTAGGGTTAGGGTTACAACCCTCTCCACCCCATTTGACACCATCCCTTAGGACAGGTCTGGGAGCACATTCCCAAATATCTTCCCACCTCCACCTGGGGGCTGAACAAAACTGCTCTCCCAAAAGGTTTTCAAGGAGATGTCCAAGAAAAACAACCAACACTGAGTGGAATTCCCGCTGTGAGTGATCCCAAAGGGCTGATCCTGTGGGGAGAGGGATCCCAAAGAGCTGATCCCAAAGGGCTGATCCAGTGGGGAGAGGGATCTCAAAAGGCTGATCCTTTGGGAAGAAAGAGATCCCAAAGGGCTGATCCCAAAGGGCCGAGCCTGTGGGGACAGGGATCCCAAAGGACTGATCCCATGGGGAGAGGGAGGATGAGGAGGAGCAGCTGCTCTGCCGGGCATCCCACAGCACCCTTGCCAGAGGAACATGCTCCAGATCCCTCATCCTCCTGCTCCTCCAGCCTGGATCCCGTCCATGCTGCCCAGTCTTCGGCACAGACCTCCCACATCCACATGTGGCTTTCCCAGCCCTCCTGCTCCTCACCCAGCCCCAAATCCCAAATCCCACATCCCAGCTGTCCTGGAGCCCCGGGCGTGCTCCCCGCGTGTCACCCTGACATTGGAAGTCTCAGCTCCTCCTTGGAAACCTCAGCCTTGGCTTGTGGCACCCCCAGACAGGGAACAGCTGGAAAATGCTTCAGCCCAGACAGCAAGCTTTTTCCCGGGATTTTAAAAGGTCAGGAACTAAATCCATCCTATTGCACAGTGCATGGAATTCTGCCGTGCTGCGAGGCCAGCCCTTCCCACCGCGGGCATTTCCACGGCTTCGGAGCAGGATGCTGCTCCTGAGGGATGCTCCAGACCTTCTGGAGGACGCTCACCTGAGGATCCCACCCCAATGTTCCCCGGGTTCAGCTTGCTGTGTGGAAGGCTTTTCCCTTTCCCAGCTTGGCTCCATTCCCTGCTGGCTGTGTGCCGGTAGCTGGCAGCTCCCGCATCCCAGCAGATCCATAAATAATTCAACAGCTCACTAAAAAACAGGGATCCATCATGTTTATGTTTCTGAAACATGCACAGAACCGGGGCAGAGACCTAGAGCACCAGGAATGAGGCAGGAGAAGTCAGGGAATATCACCAGGGAAAGCATTGGAGACTCCAGCTACAACAGGGCCGAGGGAAAGGGAAAAAGACTCAGACTTTGAGTTAATTCTTCAACAAAAGAAAAAAACCACGAGTTTCCTAATTCCAGACAGGGCTCTGAGCAGCTCTGTGAAGAATTCCAGCTCCAGTCAAAGCCGTTTTCCACACTTCCAGTAGCATATCCTTTAAAATTCACAGAGAGAGGAGCACGCTCGCCCTTGGCTGTCCAGGCCTCTCCATCCCCAGCTCCAGGAGCAGAGAATGCCACAGAGACAAATTCCACCCTCCCTGCAGCTACTGCTGCTCTGCTAACCCAGCCCTCTCTGAGGCTCTGTGGGAGATTCAGCAGCCCTCTTCCCACATTTCTGTTATTTCAGTAACGCCATCCAGACCTGGAATCGGAATTCCATGTCCTGCTGTCTGCAGGGATCAATGGCAGATTAAAAAACCGTTTTTTTTCTGCAGAGATCTCCAAATCCTTCTGGCAGGGGGGAGGGCTGACAACTGCCTGGACTGCTCTTTTCCTTGCACTTTTCCTTTCCTTGGCTCTTGGGCTCAAGGGAGTGAAAAAAGACTTTTTTTTTTTTTTTTTTTTTTTTTAATGTGTGCGCAAAAAAAGATAACAAAAATCAGGATCTTGCACTAGCAGGAGGAGCACATTAGCATTCCAGACCCAGCTCCAGGGGTCTGGGCCATTCCAGACCCAGCTCCAGGGATGTGGGCCATGCCAGACCCAGCTCCAGGGCAGCTCCTCCTGGCAGCAGCAGATGTCGAGAGGCAGTGCCAGGCAGCTCATCCCAAGGCAATGAGGGCCAAAAGGTAAAGAAGGGAGAAGTCACAGCCTGGGTGACTGATTTGAGGATGGATATGGAAAATCCATCTCCTCATCTCTCCACGTTCCCTGAAAACCACTAAGGGCTTTGCTCCCCATGAGGAGCCACGGAGGTGACACTGAAAGGTGACATTCCAAACAAAAGCTCAGAGCACTTCCAAGGAGCTGCCATGCTTACAGGGAGATGGGAAGGGAGGGATTTTAGGCTGGGAGGGCAGGAGAAATGAAGGAACAGGAATTAAGAGTTGCCACACACAGCAATTCCTCCTTCCCACCTCCCCTCAGCTCCAGCTCCAGCTCCCACGTCAGGATATGGACACAATTCCCACTCACCTGCTCAAGGAAAACATGGAGCTGAGGGTGCTCCACTAAAATCAAATAAACTAAAATCAAATAAACTAAAATGGGAGGTGACTGCCTGATCCTGCCTGGAATACAAACGACTTGCCAGAGACCAGCAAGAGAGATTTGGATTTCCTAAAAACACTCCCAGCCATCCCAGGAAGGGTAATTCCCATTCGTCAACTTGAGTTTTTCCTGGCAGCACCTTCCAATCTCTTGGCACTGCTTCCAAGCTCCAGCAAACAGCTGTGGATGTTTGGAAATGGAGCTGCTGCACGCGAGTCAGGTGTGGGAGCTGATCAAAGCCCTGACAGATGTCAGGGCTGTGCTTGGATGACAAATGAAGATTTAATTAATTATTTTAAATGCTCCCTTTTCCCAGAAGACATCAGCAATTTGGGAACAGATTTCTCTGTTCCATTTTGCTCTGTCCAGGAGAAAATCCAAGTTTTCCCTCGGGCAAACTCCCTTTTGCTGTAGCTCCAGTCCCCTGCTTGTGCCATCACCAAACTGCTCTGGGAATTAGAGATCCTGACAAAGGGCACGGAAGCAGTAGCACCAAGCTGGAATTTTGTTTAAAACACCTAATTTCCCTGAGCATTCCCACAAATTAACTTCAGGACAAGGTGTTACCTCCAGAGCAAAGCTCGTGTTGTCTCAGTTCCCTGGGAGAACTTCCCGCTCCTCCCACCCCGCTGAACCCACCCGCAGCCGGACGATGGGATGAGCAGCAAAAGCCTGGATCAGGTGTCCAGATGTGAGTCCAGCCCTGGCAGAGCTCAGCACCAGCTGCTATACAGGATCAGTGGCTCCCTGAACACCGCTCAGCCCAGCTGTGCTCCCCAATCCATCAGGATTTCGGGCTCCGAGTTTCCCTCCCAGCAGCGCTTTGGGTACAAACCACGGGATCCACATCAGGTGTGGATCACGGAATAATCTGGGCTGGAAAGGAAACTTCCAGGCCCTGAAATAAGCAGGGATATCTTCACTCAGAGCCTCGTCCAGCTGCTTGCAGGGATGAGCATTCCAGGGATGTCTGGAGGTGCTACGTGGACTGGCTGGGATGCAGCGCTCCGGCACATCCTGCCCCCAACACCACCCAGGATTAGGGACACAGGGTGGGACAACCCCTTCCCCTCACGGATTTCTCTTCCCTCCTCCTCCTCTTCCCAAGCCAGCCGTGGCGGGGGAGGAGGGAGTTGTGCTAATCCCAGGCCCCAGGGAAGCCTCTGGATTCCCTGGCAGCAGCTAAGGCCTCCGGACAAGCTGCTCCGCACGCAAAGCTGCCGGGCCAGCAGGATTCCCCTCCTTGTAACTCAGGGCAGAAATCCCGGGAGAACTCAGAATGAGTGGCCAGTTGGTAACACCCAGGAGCTCGGGGGCTCCACGAGCTCTCAGATATCCCAGGAGTACCAAAGATTTCCTGAGCCATGGACAAAAAAACCCCAAAAGGGACAGCCAGGGAGGGTGGGAGCTGCTGGTTTCCCATCTCCCGGTTTTTCCTCCAGGAATGGAAGGAGGATGCCTCCCTCTGCATCTGGAAGGAGGATCCACTCACCCTCCAGCTCCAAGGATGCTCTGGAATGAGTGCCAGGGCAGCTGAGGAGCCCTGGGGCAGAGCTGGCCCCACCAGCTGTGGTGCCACGGTCACAGTTTGGTGGCACAGACTCATCACCTCAGTGACAATTCCAACAGGAGATGCCTTAAATTTTCCTCAGTTTTTTTTCCCAGTGGATCTGCGCTGTGGAAATGTTGTCTTGTTGGAAAAATGAGCTCAAAAATCTAATCCTGAGTCCAGGTCTGGGGTCCTGAGCACGAGAAGCACAAGGACCTGCTGGGGCAGGTCCAGAGGAGAGCACAAAGATGCTCAGCATGGAGAAGAGAAAGCTCCAGGGAGAGCCTGGAGCCCCTTCCAGTGCTTAAAGAGAATTGGAAAAGAGAGGGAAAGTGACCTTTTGCACAGGCAGGTAGTGACAGACAAGAGGGAATGGGTTCCAACTGCCATAAAGCAGGATTATTTGGGATTTTGGGATGAGACTCAGAACATGTCATCACACAGTGCTCTGGAGAGGGCAGGGGGCCACAGGGCACTTTTCCAAGAGGTTCTGCTGTTGGGATGGGAAGCAATCAGGAATCCCCCCGGACTTGCAGGAATGCTCAGACTGCTCCTAAGATTTCTCTCACACACGCAACAGAGATGCCTCAAACCAAACATTTGCCTCCAAAGAAGGTAGAGGGAGAACAGCAATTATTAATTAAAGGAGAATATTAACTATTAATTAACTAGATGAGGCCACATTCTGCTTTTACTCCAGTCAAACTGAAATCCAGCAATTCATTAACTTCCCTTTCCTTTATTCTTTGGAAGCACAAATTACACACCTTGGAAAGGACAAGCCCTGGTGTTCCCACTTTCTTCTGAGGGCCAGAAGCAGCTGAATTTTGGGATGTGCACCTGGATGTGTTCCTGGCACGCTCCCTGTGTCCTCCAGCCCATCCTCAGTGCTGCTGGCTGGGGCTCTCCAGCAGCACCTCCCTCTCCCAGCCCTCACAGCCTCATCCCACGTATTTCAAATTCCTTTAAAGGTCTTTAACCACGGAGCCAGTTTTCCAAGATGCTGGGAATCTCCATCAGCACCAAGGCATGAGGAACCACAAGTGCATCATACCCCCAAAACCCACACCAGACTTGCTCCAAGAGCATTCCTGCAGCATGAGCATGGATTATCCTCAGAATTAACAGGACAGAGGGTGCTGAGAAATGCAGGGAAAGGCTAAAACCTGACTGGCAGCGACCAGGGTCACCCCCTGGGGCCACGCAGGCTCAGGGACACATCCCGTGCCCTGTGGTAGGCATATTCTTTTCTCTCTCAGGATTTTTTTATAGAGGAGCACAGAGGAAAGACAGAGAAAACAATTTCTATTTCTGCTCCTTGTTTTCTCTTGTGGAATGTGTTTGGAGAATTGTTTACCTGGGGTGATTGCTTGGTTGGGTTCTGGTGAGGATTGTTTGAGCTGATGGCCAATCCAATCCAGCTGTGGCCGGACTCTCAGAGAGGGTCAGGAGTTGTGAGTGAGTTAGATATGGGAGTTAGAACAAGTAGGTTTGTAGTTTTAATGTTTCCTTTCAATAGTATATTAATGTATTATAGCACAGTTATAATAAAGAAATCATTCAGCCTTCTGAGCTGGAGTCACACATCAGCATTTCCTCCCACCGGGTTCACCTGCATTTACAATAGCACGAGGAGCCACAAGTGCATCATACCCCAAAAACCCACACCAGACTTGCTCCAAGAGCATTCCTGCAGCGTGAGCATGGATTATCCTCAGAATTAACAGGACAGAGGGTGCTGAGAAATGCAGGGAAAGGCTAAAACCTGACTGGCAGCGACCAGGGTCACCCCCTGGAGCCACGCAGGCTCAGGGACACATCCCGTGTCCCTTTGCTGAGTGATTCCTTGTTTTCCTCCCCAAGGTGAGGACAGGGGAGATGTGGAGCTGCAGCACCGCCCTGCTCGCGTTCCTGCTCAGCTGCAGCTGGGTCTTGCTCTGAGGGAAAGCTGCTGGGATTTGACTGATTTACAGGATGATGGACACGACTCAAAATCACAGCACTGAGAGCTCTGGGCAGTTTGATTAAAGGTGAACATAAATCAATCCCCGCCCTGGGATCCTCCCTCTGTTCCTGCATGCCACCTCCCCCTGTCCTTTGTCCCAAATGCTTCCAGAGCTGGCGTTGTCCCACCTTGTAAACAGCTCCTGCCTGGAGCTGCTGCTGGGGCCCAGCCCCAAATTCATTCCCACACGGACAACCCCATATTTGTGGGGAATTCAGTCTGACTCATCCCCCAAAGCAACCAGAACACCAAGGCAAAGAGTCACTGATACACCCAGTCCTTTATCCCTAAGGATAAAGGGGGGCAGGCCCTGGCACAGATTCCCGGAGCAGCTGTGGCTGCCCCATCCCTGGACATGTCCAAGGCCAGGCTGGACAGGGCTTGGAGCACCCTGGGCTAGTGGAACTGGATGATCTTGAAGATCCCTTCCCATCCACACCATTCCATGATTCTGGGATCTCAGCTCTTGGCTCCAGGGGCGGAGGGCTCTGCTGAGGGGAAGGAAAATTCACTGCTGATGTCTCTTTATGCTTTACATCCACAATGGCTTCATTTTTAATAACCTTGTCATCTCACCTATGTAAAATATGCGTTCAAATTAAACCCCATAGATTTGGGGGCTGTTGCTGTAGGTTAAACAAACATCCATGTGATTTAGTCCTATAGAAAATGCTCAAATTGTTCACATTATTCAGCCAGCCCATTTTTTATTAAAAAAAGAACGAACAGGCAGAATAACACAATTCATGCTCAGCAGCTGTGATTACGCCGTGAATTTTCCTCACTCACAAGAGATGACACCAAAAATTCCAAGCCTCTCCCAACAAATCCATGCTGCAGCGATAGAAACTACTTGGTCACAAGATCTAAGCCCTGCTGCAGGTATTTCACCTGCAGAGGGTGTCTGGACATCTGCCAGGTCGTTCCCAAGAAATATAAGCAGCCCCAAGCCCCAAAATAAGTTTGTCTTAGCTGGGAGAAAATCCAATGCTACAAAAATAATCCCACAACTGGAGTGGGACCTGAAGCAGGTGGAGATTTGTTCTGAGGGAGGTAAAGCACTGGCACAGGGTGCCCAGAGAAGCTGTGGCTGCCCCATCCCTGCAAGGTTTCCAGGCCAGGTTAGAGCAGCCTGGGATAGTGGAAGGTGTCCCCATGGCAGGGCAGGAATGAGATGATCTCTAAGGCTCCTTTCCCCAAACCATTCCACAATCCTACAATTTTAAGGATGTGCTGGAAGGCACAGCTCTGCTCTCCCCCTGGGCTCTGCAATCCCATCCCTCCCTGATGTTGTTCTTGGCTGCACAGGAAGAAGCACCTGAGAGCACCTTGTCCCACTGGCACAGGCTCAGCTGCCTCCCCATCCCAAACCAGCACTGCAGGGATGGTGATCCAGGGATTGTGATGACCCAGGGATGGGATTACGGCAGTGTTACGAGCAGGAGGTTTATAGGATTAAACATCTTTTAATGCAGTACACACACACACAGGGCAGGAGCCTTTCCAAGGGAACACATCTTCCAACTCCCTACCCACAACAGAGGGGACAGCCCCTCTCCTCCTGCCAGGCCTGACATGGATCAAGCCACAGAAGGGAATTCTTTGTCCCTGCTAGGATGAAGTCTGGGTGAACCCACAGTGCTTCCACGACAGCACAACAACAAGCCCCGTCCATTGCCTCCTTCCCGGAGCAGCAAGTCAAGTCCTGCTCCCAGAAATGTTCTTGAATTCCATGGAACTGCAGCCTTGCAGGCCTGGGCTGGGGGAGAGGGGAGGTTCTGACAGAGGGATGATTGATTTCCAGACGAGGCAGGAATGTGATGCTTGAGAGAAGTCAGATCCATTTAGTGAAGTTCTCCCCCTCAGCAGGGAACTGCAGCACTCGGGGCTCGGCCTCGCTGGGGACAGTGAGCTACTCAAGGGCTTCTCAGGGGACAGCAAATCCTCACCTGCACTGCTCCCCCCACAACTTGGCACAGGAACTGTGGCAATTACACCCCCAAAAAGTGGAGAGAGGAGAAAAAAACTCACACAAAAAAAACCTCCCAGAGGATGGGAACCTACCCCAGGCCCTGGCTTTGTGCTTGTGCTGGAAAACATCTGTGAGCACGCAGAGCCAGGCTTTAACACCTGCCTGGATATCCTCAGTGCTGCCACACAATTCCCTGCATCCTCAGGCTGGCAAAGCTCCCTGGGCAGCACCGATGACATCAAGAGGGCAGTGCCAAGCCATGCCCAAGCCCTGGATGCCCAGGGATTGCCATTCCCAGTGCTCCCAGTGCCCCCAGCCTGCTCTGCATTGCTGGCTTTGTGCTGCTCTCAGCTCACTGCTCCTTGGCCAGTTCTCCAGGACAGCACAGATCCCTCCCCGAGGATGGAGCTGGGGTGGTTCCAGAGCTGAACACGACACCAGGACTCCCACACGTTCCCCAGGGCTGCTCCAGCCCTGCCCTTCCATGTGCTGCTTCCACGGCTCTCAGGTTTCCAGGAGCTGGAACCAGGTGCTTGGGAGCTCAGGATGCAGCTAAAGCAGCTCGAGTAGCCTTTGGCCTGCCAGGGCCGAGCAGGACAGGACAAACCAAGCTGGGCTCATCTCACACAAGCCCAGGAGAAGATCCCACGTGGACGATCTTGCGAATGGACTCCGCACGGCTTTGTTAACTTCTTTTGGAATTGGCCAAGTATTGACTGGTACACTAACTGGGTGAGTGAAAATGGTTTTTCTGGGGTTGTGTTCCACAGACATATGGTATCTAAACTCAATACATCAGCTAAACATACTTCCCACTTAAACTTCCCACTCCAGCTGAGCCTGGGGAACGCAGCTGTGGGGAGCAAGGCTGGGATTAACGTCCCGTCCCTGCTCTGCAGGGAGGCAGAGGGGTGGCACGGCTCTGCAAACCTGCCAGGCTGGCCCCAGAACATGTAACCAGCCCAGAGCCCAGAAATAAACTTGGTTTAGCTGGCGGGAAGAGACAATCCCACAGAAATAATCCCACAGAAATAATCCCACAAAAGGACTGGGATCCGAAGCAGGTGAAGGTTTACAAGGAGGGTGGGGAGACCCTGGCACAGAGGAGATGGGGCTTCCCCTGAATCCCTGGAAGTGTTCCAGGCTGGACAGGGCTTGGAGTAACCTGGGAGAGTGGAAGGTGTCCCTGCCCATGGCAGGGGCTGGAATGAGAGGAGCTTTGAGTTTCCTTCCCACCCAAACCATTCCATGATCCCACAATTCTTCCAGACCAAGACAAGGGACTCACATCCCCGCTTTCCCCTTCCTCCCCAAATTAATATATCTAAACTTCACCTGAACTAATCCCAGGAATCACAGCACTCCAGGAACCATCCCTCTCTGAAATGAAACCATTATTCCTCATTTTCCCCACTGGCCCCAGCAGCAGGTTGCTGTTAACTTGTCCTGAGCCTAAAAATAGTTCTCCTCAAAGGAAATCCAAACCCTGCACTCTGCTCCTTCCCTCACTCCCTAATTAATGGTTTCCAGGTCAGCCCAGCTCTCTGGGAACATCTGTTTGTTTTCACTCCATCCAAGGAAAGGCAAAGCTGACCTGAAAGGGGAATATGAAAAAGGGTTTGATGTCTGCTGAGCCTCCCTGCCACAGACATCTGGAATTTGGGGCCTTGGAGTGGAAAGGAGCATCCACAGAGGCACATTCCCCACTGCAGGGCTGCAGTGTGTGTGTCCCTAATTCCCAGAGGGATCTCAAGCTCCACAGGAACAGGGGGATCACCCACAGCTGCTTTCAGGAGCATTTTTGCAAAAATACAGAAATAAATGCAATTAAATGAGTTGGAGCCACACGGATCATCCAAATCCAGCTCCTGGCCCTGCACAGACACCCAAGCAACTCCACCCTGTGCATCCCTGAGAGCAGTGTCCAAACGCTCCTGGAGCTGTGACCATTCCCTGGGGAGCCTGTTCCACCCTCTGGGGAAGAACCTTTTCCCCAAAGTCCAACCTAACCCTCCCCTGATGCAGCTTCCTGCCCTTAAAGCCACCTAAAACTCTTTGCTGACATGAGGGAGTTGCCCTCAGGAATAATTGGAACATTTACTTTCTACATGTGGAGGGAGACTTGAGCAAACCCAGGAGTGGTTTTGTCTTTCAGTTTAAGTGAGGTTTGCATGTTTCCAATCCATCTGATGGCAGGACGGGGAATATTCATCTTGCTTTGCATGGATTTGAGAAGAGGCAGGAGGCTGGGAAGCTCCAAGGTTGTCACACAGGAACCCCCCTCAGCCACATTCCCCAGCTTCCCTCAGCTCCCCAGCTCCATAAAACAACAGGGAAAGTTGGGAGCAGGAATTCGGGAGTTCCACGGAAATACCAGCCCCGAGGATAACAGATGTGTCATTCATAAACGTGGACAATCCTGGACAAACCACTTCCGACAGCAAAGCTGGAGAAGCAAGGCAACATGAGGGATGAGCAGGAGGAAGATGGAAGAGAGACATCTCCCAAAAGGAAGTCTCTAAATGAAGAGAGATGGGCAATAAAATGAAAAGCAGCAGGGAAGGATCTGGAAGATGGAGGAGATGGGAGTGTCCTGGTTTTCCATACATCCAGGAACAGAACCTGGCCCCAGGATCTCCCTGTCAGCACCTCCAAGAGAGCCATCACTCGTCAGCACAGCCCTGCTGGAGCTCCCAGGCTGTGACACCACTCAGCTCCAGCTCTCACCCAGCCAGCGATGAGATTCCCGTTCCAGGAGGCAGCGCTGCCTGCATGGGGAGGTGCTGACAGGAATGAAGCAATCCTTCCATTCCTCTGGCTCCTCAGAGCACCGATCCCCCCAGGAACACGGGGTGACAGCAATTGCAGGGACCCTCGGGGGCTTCTCGAGGGCCATCAGCTGGGATTGCTGCTGGCCATGGCAGAGCTGAGTGTCCCAGTGTCCCTCCGCACGCTGCACTGCACGTCCCAGGCTCTGTCAGCTCTGGGATAGAGCCAGCTCTGTGCTCCAGCCTCTTCCAGACCACATCAGCCCATGGAATGCTCTCATGGAGCAGCCTGCTCTATGGAAGGTGTCCCTGCCCAGGGAACAAGATGAGGTTTGAGATTCCTCTCAATCCAGCCCACCCTGTGATTCTATTCCATAACTCTTCCAATTCCAGAGCAGCACAGATCAATTCCAGATCAACATCATAGAGCAGGAACTCCCAACGCCTCTGCCCAAGCCCTAGCAGGGATCCTCCTCAACTCTCAGGAACACCTGGTTGGAAAAGAGGTGAATTTTATGGACATGTTCCCAGAGCTCGAAGTGCTGCCCTGAAGTGCAACACCTTGACCTTTTAACTCAATTCAATTAATTACCCAAGTTAATTGAGGTCTGAATCTGTCCTCCTGGCATTCACAAGAATTGAACCTGGTTGCACTCAAGGACAAAGTGACCACGGACAAGGACAGGGACTTGTCTGGGAGCAGGCACAGGGAATGAGGATCTGGGAAGCGCCCAAGATCAAAGCATTAATTAAATCCTAATTCATCCTCCCGATGAGAAAGCTGCAAAAGCACCCGGGATGTGGAGACTGGCTCTGCACTCCCAACCAGGCCAATCCCACAATGAGATGCCCTGGCTCGTTCCAAGGGTGAGGGAAGGTTATGTTTGCACTTGGAGTGAAAAGCTCCGGATTTATTTTTCCGCTCAGCAAAAGAAAACCCCAAATAATCCTCTAAGTTCAGGTCAACCCCAAAGCATGACCAATCCCTTCGTTTTGGTTTGGTGCTCCTGATCGTTCTTGCCCTTTGCAGGAAGCTTTGGAGGCTATAAAATATTACTGGGAAATGGAAGAACTGGAATGTTGAGCTCTGAAAATGTAGGAACAAAATTGAGCTGCCCTTTACAAAAAGATGAGCTCCCAGTGCCAATTCTGAAAAGAGCTGCAGTCAACCCCAAAATTGCATTTCTTGGCAAATAAACTCCTCATCCTGGAAAAAGTCACCCAAATCTCCACAGATTCTGAAAATAAAGCTCCAGGATTTGAAGGCAGCTCAAATCTCTATCACCACATCCAGGTTTGGATCCTCTCCAAAAGTTCCCAAGCCATGGTGTGGAAACATTTTACGAAGGACTTCGATAAAAGTGATTTAATGGTGTTCAGCTTTGTTCTTAAGGGGAAAATAGAGAAATAATGTGATGTTTTTCCTTTATTCAGGAAAAAAAAAAAAAAAGGTGTAGGAGATGGGAATTTTGCCCCACCGGGTGCTTAAACTGATTAAATGATCCATGGAAGCATCACTAAAAATGCATGGCCCCACTACCTGGCTGTTAATCTGCCTACATTGTCCTCCCTTTGCCAGCACATTTTGTGGGTTTTCCCAGTGGAAAGAATTGGGGGGTTTTTCCAGTGGTGGCTAGACCCAAAAAGCCCCAAGAGATGCCAAAGGCAGACCCAGAGTCCCACTTGGGTTTGGTTTTTTTCAAGTGCTGACAGCAAAATCCTTTCATCTGCTGGGAAAGCAGCACATGGGCTCCCATAAAACAGCAAAGCCGTGACCCTGGGAATTAAAGTGCTCCAAATTCTGGTCCCTGCAAGCCAAGGCTTCTCCTCTGTTCCCAGAACTGCTGCTGCTCCAGGAGAGTCGCAGAAGAGGTGAAGCAGCACCCAAACTTCCCCTATTAAACAGCAAAATAAACACAGACACCACACCTGGCAAAGATCTGCTTCCATGGGAAGGGAGATCTCAGGAGGTTGCACATTCTATGAGGAATAATATTCAAAAATTAAATCCAGCACAACTCCTGCCACCCAAGGATGGGCTTGACCTGCACACATCAAGTTTTTATCATGAAAATATTGCCCAGAAGAAACACATCAAATAAAATACTTGCCCCAAACCCCTAAAATTTGAAAAACTAATGATTAAACAGGAACAGAAAAAGGTTATAGCTGAGGATTGGATCTTCTGAATGTCAAGTAAACAAAATATTCCTGTTCTGGGTGGGAAAACCTGCCCAGGGAAACTTAAATCACACCCACCCAGCTCAGGGCTGAGGCAGCAAGAACCATTCTCAGCTGGAACCACCACAGAAATATTCCACTTAACCTGGGTCAGTCTGAGCATTTTGCACATCCCTGGACTGAGAGATGGCAGAAGATTCCACTTCAGCAGGAACTGAAGGGGAAAGTTTCCTCAGGAGTTTTATGCTGCTGTTTCCTTTATAAAATCCCCCCACACTGCTCTGCTCCATCCTTCCTTCTCCCTGTCTTCTCTCCCTGAGGACTTCCTGACTCTTCATCAGCTTTCCCAAGGAGCTGAGAGGGCTGAGGAACAAAAATAGCCCTGTTTTGACAGCACATTCCCAGCAATGTCCTGGGTGAGCAGGGCTGATCCAGGCCAGCTCCTGGCCCAGCTCCTCCTGGCAGCGATGACCTCCCGAACCCGGCCAGCACGGGATGGGAGTTCACTCCCTCCTCAAAGCAGCCAAACCCAAAACTCTGTCAGGTCTGATCCTGCTCACGCTTCCAGCTGAGCCCACGCTGGGGAAATCCAGCAGATTTCCATGAACTGCTCAGTTCTCACCACAGAGAGCAGGGAAGAGGGGCCAGGGGTGTTCTGAGTGCTGGCTCAGCAGGTCCTGACCTGCTGAGCTGCGCTCAATCCCCTTCTCCTGAAGCCTGTGGGTGGTTCAGAGACAGGGTTTGATTGGGCTCAGGGACAAGAGGGTGCAGCTGGGAAGCTTGCATCCGGATCTCAACTTGCAAAGAGTTCAAATCCAGGGGGCTAGGTCAGATCCATGTCGAGGATTCGTTTTCTGGATATCAAAACCCACCCACAGGACTTGGAAAAGCCAGGCCAGGTCTGGCATAAACGGAGCAAGAGCACTGCCCTTCCTGGAGTGTGATTGACTCCAGAGAGATCCAAATCCATGCGAGGGCAGCAGGGGAGCTGTGCGCTGTGCTCCCTGCCACGGTTCCAGTGGACACAACAACAGCTGCTTGCTCCAGAGCAGGCACCATTCCTAATGTGCTTCCCATCCATGGATGAGCGCTGCCAGAACTCCTCTGAATGCACTTGGAGCTACTATTTTTGTTTTGGGGGAAGAGCTGCACAACTCCTCAGCTTTCACATCCAAATGGGCTTTTTTCATCCTCCTCCTCCCTTTTTCCCTGGCAGCTGCTCCTGCTCCATCTGTGCCAGGAGTGGGAGCTGGGAATGGCAGGTGGGGCCCGGTACCTGCTGAGCTCTGGCTGCTGCTCCAGCCAGGTTTATCCACAGCGCCTCAGGATTCCCATCACTTCACGCTCCACAAAGGATTCTCCTTCCCAGGAGGGAGTTCCAAAAGATTCAGGGTCAGGGATGGAGAGCGAGGAAGGAAATGCAAGCTCAGGATGAACAGAACAGCGCACATCTTACCCAGAGCAAAGGGCAGAAGAGCTGGGGGCAGCTTTCCAGCAAGGCCACGGGAGTATCCCAAGGCCAGGAAAGATGGGAAGGACCACAGGAGTTTTCACCCAGCTCCCAAAGTGATTGAGAGCCACAGTGCTGTGAACCTCTGGATTCAAAGGATAGGGAGTTACTGCAGGAAAAAGCCTGAGGCAGTGGGATTCTAAAGGATTGTATAGGAACATATAAAGCAGGAATATTGGGAGTTCTTTAGTGAAATATTGAGGGGGGAAAAACCCTGGAGTTTGGAAGGGCTGTGCTCTTGCTCCAGAGTTTTTTTGCGAAGTGAAACTACCCAGAGCCAAGGCCACATCCATCAGCAGGGATCCCCAGCACACAGAGTGGGCAGGATTTGGGATCTGCAGGTGCCAGATCCTCACAGCCCCCAGGTCCTGGAGGAGAAATTAGTGACAGGAATAGAAGGAGAAGCATCACCCAAGAGAAAAGAGCGGGACCAAATTCCATCCTCTCATCCCTCTCTCAGGAACAGCAGCTGGTGAACCCAGCACTGCCCACTCTGATCCCAATCTCCCTGGAAATCTGCCCCTCCTGGCCACACTCCTCAGATCCCAGCAGCCCTCCCAGCTGCATCCCAGCGCAGCCCCAGGTAGGCAGAGTTCAGAGCACACATCTGGAGCCCAGCCTACATCTGGCTTTGCTCTGGCCTTTGTTCATGCCCGAGGCCACGGAGCATCCACCTCTCCCCGTGCCTTTATCTCCTCCCAGGATCCCCTGGCTTTGAGCTGCTGGGTTTTATTTGAGTTGCACAAAGGAGTTCTTTAATTAAGCAGCCTTTTTCTGGGGCTGTTTCTGATTGTATCAGGTTGAAAGCAGACCCCCAGGCCCAGCTCGGAGTCTCTGACACAAACCAGAGAGATCTCCCCACAACAGCTCCCCAAGGCTTCATTACTTTTGTGTAATTGCTTTTCTGCTTTAGAGGCCAGAACAGGGTCTCGGGGCAGAGGGACTGAACTCTTGGAATTGTCCATGGAGCAGAAACAGAGGCAATCCCAGATTCCCACCCTTGGGATGGTTTGGGAAAACCACAGGTATCTCATTTCGAGCTCATCCCTGATTTTTGAGCAAGGTTAATGATGGGGCAGCTCAAATTCCCTCACAATGTGGAGAAACCCTCAGATCCCAGGAAAAAAATGCACAGAACCTTCTGGTCTTTGTCCCAGTCCTTGTTTTCACTGTTTGGTTACCACCGCCCTGTGAATATTCCAGCCTGTACAGCTCTTTTCCAGGCTGGACTGCAGGTGCACAGTGATGGGATTTCACAGTCTGGATTTCTTTGGAAATCCTCGCTGCAAAAGGCATCAGGCTGGAGCGTGGTGCTGCACCTGCCTCAAGGTGTTCCCAGCAGGAAGAGCCAAGGAAAGCGTCAGGAGCAGCGGCAAGCGGAGGAAGCCGATCCCATAAAACAATTAAAGGCATGAGCTTCCAAAGGCTCGCTAATTGGCTGCAGGCACGGGGAAGTTGGAAGGGCCAGGAAGGGCTCGGGGAGCTCAGGAGGCTGCTGAGGAGGAGATTTTGTTCCTGGGAGTTCTCAGCCTTCCCTCCTTCCACAGGGACTGGAGCTGCATGGAGCAGCCACGCGCTCTTCCAGCATTGAAACCGCACACCCAAACCCTGGGATAAGGCAGGGAAAGGCGGATGCAGAGCCCCGTTCAGCAGCACAGAACAATAAATCCTCCTCAGTTTCCAGGAACCTGGAGATTGCGGCCTGCAGCTTTTCTTTCCAACACACACTGTCAACACGATGACATCAGCACATCCCGATACATGCGGGCCTCATCCAGCTCGGAGCTTCACTCCACTCCCCTCAAACATCCCACTCCCACTCCTCTGGACTTCCAGGGTCATCAATCTCCCTCCTTAGGGCACTTTCAGCCTGAACCTCCAGCGATGAAATCATGGATCAGGGATGTGACTCAGAGGGGCCGTGACTCACCCGCCTGAGTGCTGGCACAGCTCCATCCCCTCATCCCTGGGAGCAGCTCCATCTCCTCATCCTGGGAGCAGCTCCATCCCCTCACCCTGGAGCTCCATCTTCCCATCCCTGGGAGCAGCTCCATCCCCTCACCCTGGAGCTCCATCTTCCCATCCCTGGGAGCAGCTCCATCTCCTCACCCTGGAGCTCCATCTTCCCATCCCTGGGAGCAGCTCCATCCCCTCATCCCCTGGCAGTCCATCTCCCCATCCCTGGGAGCAGCTCCATCCCCTCACCCTGGAGCTCCATCTTCCCATCCCTGAGAGCAGCTCCATCCCCTCATCCTGGGAGCAGCTCCATCCCCTCACCCTGGAGCTCCATCCCCTCATCCTGGGAGCAGCTCCATCCCCTCATCCCTGGAGCTCCATCCCCTCATCCCTGGGAGCAGCACCATCCCCTCATTTTCACAGGCTTGCTTTGAGAGGTTGACCACTGAGATGTTCCAAATATTGGCACAAATTCATTGGGAATGCTCAGCTTTGGCTATTCCCAAAAAGACTGGGAATATTTCCAATTCTACGCTGGTAGAACATCAACATGAACACCAATCCCACATTCCCACTTCTCCCTGCCCCAGGATGACATGGGAAGGTACCAGCTCGGCAATTTGGGAACACCTGGATTTTGCTCCCATTCCTTTGCTTCTGTCCCAGATGGAGGCTAGATTGGGAGGAAAATCCAGACCTGCTCCTTGGCAGAGCTACCCGGGAGCAGACACACAGTGAGGACAGTTTGCTTTGGCAACTTCCTCTAGGAACATATAAATATATATATAAAAATATATACATTTTAATATCTTTGGCGAATAAAGTATCATAAAAAGAAAAGTTGGTTGGCCTTCCTGGCTGAGCCAAGAATGTACTTTAGGTTAAAAAATAGACACTCAAAAGGATTGAGGCAGAAAAAACAAAACAAAACAAAAAAAAAACAACAACAAAAAAAACTCCAAACCAAACATTTTCCCTGCTCTGAAGCTGCTTTAGAAATTGCTGATGCCACAAATCCATGTCAGGGATGGAGCACATTGCTTTTGTGGAGAGGGGTTGATCCACAAAACATGGGCCACACCTTCAGGGAGCCATCCTAGAGAAAAATATCTGTTCAAGCAGGTCCAAAATCCCATATTTATTAATCTGCTCTCATGCTCTGGAATGGATTTCAGCCTCTGTAAATCACTGGGCTGATAATGCACAACGAGGCAAAAGAGCAACCACGTGTTCCATGTGGAACTGCTCTCCTTTTCTCTTTTCCCCTTTCCCTTTCCTTGCCTGATGTTAATCCCAGAACTCGTAGACTCCCTCTTGCCCTCAGCTTCTCCCTGACCTTAGCTCCTTGACAATAATGTGGATTTTTCATAAGGAGAAGGAAATTTTTCACTTTGAGAGAGCTCCAGGAGGCCAAAGCTTGGCCAACACAAAGCAGTCCAAGAAGCAGGGCAGGGATAGATGGGATATTGGGAAAGAATTCTTGGCTGTGAGGGTGGGGAGGGATGGGCACAGGTGCCCAGAGAAGCTGTGGCTGCCCTGGGACCCCTGGAAGTGTCCAAGGCCAGCTTGGAATAACCTGGGATAATGGAAGGTGACCCTGCCCATGGCAGGGGGTGGGACTGGGTGGGCTTTAAGGTCCTTCCCAACCCAAATAATTCTGGGATTCTGTATCATGGGAAGTTTGATAATTAAATAAGGAGACAACAGAGGACTTCAGGGTTAAAGGAAGCCATGGAAAAGTTCGGGGAAGTCTGCTTGGTACTGCCCCAATCCTGGTTGCAGCCATCAGAGCAAGGAAGATGAAATTACTTCAAAGGTATTTGTAGAGATTTTCCCTAAACTGGAGAGGCAACAACAACAAAAATAAAGGTGAAAAGTGAATCAAGAAAATCTCCAAAGAGGGAAGGAACTCTGAGAAAGGAGAGGATGGTGACAGAAATACTGATGGAGGAAGAGGCTGAGAGAGGAAAAGTAAAGAGATGAGGGATAAGAGGGACTGGACAAGGGAAGAGTCCAGAAAAAGAATCCAAGGAGAGGAAGCCCAGGCAGCACCAGGGAGCTGTGAGGGTGAGAGACCCCTTGGAAACTCACAGAGCATTTCCACCAAAATCCAAGAATGTGTTCTGGGGAGAATGCCAGGGGGAGCCAGGAGATGAGGGGAGCAGGGAAGAAAGAGTTTGTGTTTTATGAGTTTTCCCTTGGAAAAAGCTCGTGGAGAAAGGGCAGAGGGGCCAGAGCAGCTCCTCTGGGCAGGAGTCAGACCCAGCCAGCAGCAGAGGGGGGACCATGCCCAAAGATACCCAAAAAACACACAAGAAACACTCCAAGGTCACCCTTCCTGGGGGGGACACCAGGACTCTTCATAAGCCAGCCCCAAAACATCGAGGGGGATGGGAAACAATGGATTTTCCTTCCTTCCATGTGCAGCCAAGATGAAAAGGCAGGTGGAAAGTGGTTTAGGATTGCAAGTCAGGAGAGCCCTCCTCGTGCCAGCTCTCCAAATGACATCATTGCAGCAAACTGGCTGGAATTCCAGCCCAGGAATGCCCGGATCAGGCATTAGAATGTTTAGGAGTGTGTTCTCCTCTGGATGGATGGGATGATTCCAGCAGCTGACCACACTCTCCCTCCACAAGGCACAGCAGGAACCCCCATCAAATAGATTCCAGTAATGCAACAAATCCATGGGTTGGGAGGGAACTCCCCGAGATCCCAAAGTTCCAGCAGGAACTGGCACCAGCCCCTCTCCAACGTGAAGTTTTCCTTATAAACCTGTGGGAATCACATCCACAAACTCCCAGGATTTCTGCTCTCCCTCCCTGGCAAGGTGGAGGAGGTTCCCCACCAAGGGATTAACATCTTGAACCAGACAGGAAATTCCCAAATGTCCCCAAAACTGAGTCACAACTCCCTTTAATCTAATAAACACTTCCGTGCCTGCTGACTCCATGTCCTTGTAATTCCCAAAATCACACAGATTTCTCACTCCTGTCCAGTGGTTTTCTCTTTTCCCTCCCTGGAGAAGGCCACCAAGAAGAGCTGGATCATTCCAGGCCTTCTGCTGCAGATCCAGCCCTAAGTGTCACCCCCACATTCCCATATTTCTTCCTGTAGTCCTCATTTCTGGGACAACAAATCCAAATGCCACCAAAAAGCTGGGAGCAGCCCTGGCTGGGGTTGTGCTGGCACATAATAAACAGTCCCTGCTCCTGGGCATTTATAACTAAAATAAAATTAAATAAAAATGGGAAAAAAAAATACCCTCTGCAAGTCCCAAGAACTCCAATCAATAATTCTGCTGGTTTTATTGCAAAGAAAAACATTTTTAAACTTAGAGAGCCCTTTCCTTTCTGTAGGTCCAGAGATTAAATTTATGTCCCTCTTGCAACTCTTAATCCAAAGCATTAAAGCAGCAGAGGCATCCAGGATCCTCTGGAAAGCTGGGAGTATTTATGAGCAGGCATCGGGCCTCTCTCTATCAGCAAGGAGTGGTGGAGGGAACGACTGGAGAATGCACTTGAGATTTACTTCCCTCCCACTGGGAATTCAGTGTCTGCAGCAGCCACAAATCCTGCCATGACATAATATTCCATAAAAGAAAAATATGGCACCAGTGTTTTATTTGTACATAAAAAGCCTTGCTTTAATTAAAAGGAAAAACACAGAGGGGTCTTATCAGGGGGTTTGGCAAGAAATAAGTGATGCCTTCAGTGTTATACAACCAAAAACTACTGGAAGATTTTTTTTTTTTTTAACTTCATTTTTATCTAGCCCAAGACACATTTCCCCAGCAGAGTTATTGGGAGGATTTTATTCTGTTTTTTTTTTGTAAAGAATAGGAGGATATGGTGTCCCCTAAGGATATTTTAATTGTGGCACCCCAGAGCAGCCCCTCAAGGTCACTGTCCCCTGTCCCTCATGGAGGGGAGCTCCATCCCAGCAGGAATTCAGCCCGACCCCTTCCAACCTTGGCACCTTTTTCCACTTCTGGCATCAACCCTGTGCCTTCATCCAATTTGGTTTGCACCAATTGCGATTCCAGCTAATTTCTCCTGGAGCCAAACTCAATGACTCAATCCCAACACGGTCCAAGATATCAACTCCTGCCTGCTTTTGGGTGGAAATCTGGGATATTTTCCCTTCCTTGGCGCAGTTCTCACCCCCAAGTGTGAAATGACCTGAGCGCCTTCAAAGCCCCAGCTCGGGAGGGCTCCTGCTCCGTTTGGAGCAGATTGGGTCTATTTTGGGTGAAATCCTTCCTGGAGCAGAACCAGGACACCTCTGGAGAGCGAGCCAAGGTCTTGGAGGTGCCTCTGTGTTTCCGTCAGCCATTGCTGCTCATGGAGAGCAGGGAGAGAGGGAAAAGTGCTTCCCTGCCCTTCCCATTCCCAGTTCAAGCCCCACTGGCCAATTCCACAATTCCGTGCAAAGCCATCACACCTTGGTCAGCCCAGTTCCCTTTGGCCATTCCAGAGGCCACCGTGGAATGGTTTGGGTTGGAAAAGACCTCAAAGCTCATCCTGTTCCATAGGCAGGGAGACCTTCCCTCTCCCAGCTTGCTCCAAGCCCCAGCACCTCCTGGAAAAGTGGGAATGCCACGCGTTGCCCGTGGCCGTGCAAGTAGCAATCCCAGCTGGAAAACCCCAAAACTGGGATCACAAAGAGGCCGAGCAGTCCTCTGCACTCCATGCCAAAATTTGGATAACGCCCCAATACTCCAGCCACAGAGTCAGAGCAATTCCAAGCATGGCAGAGCCACCTCCCAGTTATTTTTTCAGGACTTTCCGTGCCCTTCCTGCCCCTGGCATGGAGCTCAGCAGGGATCTGCTGTCTGATCCCACGGAGAAGGGATGGAGCTGCAGAAGCCTGAGGATGACTCACGTCACACACACCAGTCTGGGCTTCTGGATTTTATTTTTACTCCAGTGAAACATCCAGCTTGCCCTGGAGCAATCCCATTAGTCACACTGGCTCCTGGGAACGGGCAGAGTCTGAGCGGGATCAAGAGTCAGATGTGGTTTCCTCCTTTTTGATTTGATTATTATTTATCAGGAGTGAAATTCCTGCCTCGGGATGAGCCCTGTCCTGCAGCCCTTCCATGGAATATAGGTCACCTAATTTCACCCCCACAGACACAAACAGCTGCTGAGAAAAATCCCTTTCAGATTTCCCGAGAAATTTTTTGGGACAGGAGCAGCACTTGCTCTGCGGCCTCAAAGCCTCACTGACTCACTTTAAATCCGGGATTTTTGAGTTAAAGCACCCTTGCAGAGGAGAAATATCCATGGAAAACAGAAAGGCTCATTGGCATGGAGGGAGAAAAGCCCCAGGCAGTGATTAAGGGCTTTAGGAGGACCCTGGGGACTTTGTGCATCCGTGAATTATTTGTTGTGTTTATTGCTCTGGGATCCGAGCAGGATGAATCCATCTGCTACAACTTAAAGCTGTAACTCCAAACCATAACTCAGAGCTAGGCTGGAGCTCCAGGCAAGCACATGGAGTCCTTGGGATGCTCCGGATGACTCAGGATTGCAGCATCTCCTCAGGCAAAGGGTCTCCAAATTTCCTCCCAAGCCCAGACAAAATCCTCCTCTCCACACACAGAAAAAGGGATTTAAACACTGGACAGAGCAAAAAGGAGCTGTTTTTCCAGCCTGTCAGGGTGGAGGACAGGGTTGGCGGAGAGTGGGGGGGTTCTGATTAAAAAGCAAAGTTCAAAGATGATAAATCCAACTCTGAGCAACTTCCAGCTGTGGGTGCTTGGAGGGATCCTGCCTCAAAAGGGCTCATTCCACACTCTGGGATCATCTCTGGAGCTCCTTCCCCCTCCCTCCCTTCCAGGTGAATCCGGAGCTCACCAGCTCTACTTCCCCCCTTTCCCAACAGAGTTTGGAACTGCAAGGCTGGCACATTTCATCCCAACCCTGAGAAGTTTTTGAGGAATTTTCTGGTGGAAGGTTGCCCTTAAAGGAGAACCCCACGAGAGCAGCATTTTGTACAAACACCTTTCCCTGGGATGCAGAGAACGTGAGGAGCTGCCACAGTTTGAGTTGGAGCACGAGTACCTTTGCATTAGGGATAAAAACAGCACCTGAATCTGAGCCAGGCTTTTCCAAGGAGAGAGAACCCCTCAGATTTCTCCAACCCATCCAGATTTTATCGGACTTGCTGCTAATCCAGCAAACAGCAGCTACCAGGAACAGGGAGACCAAAACAAAACTCACTGTGGGAAAACAAAGCCTGGTGGAAAACCTCTGCCTGCAGACACAACATCCCTCAGGAAGATCCCTGGCATTTCTCCCTTCCAGGCAATGGCCCTTCCTGCCAGAGGGGAGGGAAATTGGATTGGGAAAATGTGGCTGTGTCTGAGGGCCTGAGCAGCATCTTGGCTGCATCTGCTCCCCAGCACCCCACGGCTCCCAACAGGAGCTTTCCACGGCTCCCAGCGCAGCCAGCCATCCCTTCTTGCCTGCCTGTTTTGGTCTGTAAGCCTGAAATTCCCAATTCCCCACTTCCAGCCAGCAGCTCTGAGTACAGACCAGTTGTCTCCAGTTCAGAAGCCTCACACAGAATGGTTTGGGTTGGAAGGATCCCAGAACTCATCTCATCCCATCCCTGCCATGGCAGGGACACTTCTCACTATCCCAGAGTGCTCCAAGCCCCATCCAACCTGGCCTGGGACACTTCCAGGGATGCAGGGACAGCCACAGCTGCTCTGGGAAATCCATTCCAGGGTCTCCCCACCCTCACAGGGAAGGATTTCTCCAACTCATCCCTGGAATTACAGCTCCTGCCCTGCCTCACAGCCACTCCGGGCTCCACAACACCCCAGACTAAAATAGTGCCCCGGATTTCCAGCTTTTATTCAAATTTTCCCTATTAATTTGCTTTAAAGCCGAGACAGGTGCAATAATAAATCAGAGGACAAAACCCAGCTCATTTTCCTTGTGCCATAATGAACCTTCAAGCTCATTCCAGCAATAATGATACTGCCCATGACTTTACCTCTGCAAAGATAAAAGATGGAAAGCCAGGCGACAAAAGGGATGTGAAAAATGTAAAATTAGTTACAACAACTGAAATAAAAATCCCCAAAGAACCAAGGGTTTGGTTCATTTAGTGCAACAAAACAGGAATCCTGTGGTGAAACCCATGCAGGATTCCAGGGATTTCACCTCTGAGATGCATCCCAGGGCAGGATACTTGAGTTACAGTGTGGGACTCAGGAAGAAACGAAGGAGGAAAATGCTGTAATGAGTTCTGAGAGGAGAAGCCTGCCGGAATTGATGGGTTTTAAAGCACTTCCAGAAGTCAGCCTTGTTTTCAGGTTGGATAAGAACCACAAATTGAATCAGAGCTCACTTTGTTAGAGCAGCACAAGCCACAGAATTCCAAGGAAATAAAAGGGCTTTTATAAATACAAATATATAAATTTACAAAGCCCTCAGCCTGCCTTGCACAGCACCCTCACATTTGCATTTCACAGCATAAAGGTCCTTTGATTCCCCAAAAACACCCCCTGGAGCTCGGGGCAAGGCTCCAGCTGGAACCAGAGGAAAACCATTTGGAGCAAACAAACAAACAAACCGACCAAGCCCAACCTGAGCAAGCCAGCAAAGTGCCAATCCCATCCCAACTCCCCCTGGCTGCCTGCTCCCTTCAGGAATGGCCCCTGGATGGGAGGAAGGAGGATGAGCCCTCCTTTCAGGAGGAATGGGTGGGATGGGGATAGCACTGGACAGGGAAAACCCCACAGTGAACCATCCCAAGAGCCCAGGGCTCACCCCAAGGTCCCTCCTGAGGAATTCCAGCTCCACGTGGGTGGCACGGCTTGGAAACAAGCAGCAAACTGGGAAAGACCCTCACCTGGAAGCTCAGTGCCTGCACACTACCTCGCAGCAACGGGATCCCATGGGAATCTCCTGGAGACCTCTCAGGCAGCGGCAGCTCCGCTCTGAGCCGCAGCTCCCACGGCAGCGCCCGGCTCCATCCCTATTTATCCCGGCATCCCTGCTCCAGCTTCCCGCTGCTTCCCCAGCCAGCATCCCTGTGACGTGAGCTCCGGCCCCTGGGACCGCTCCCACTCATCCTCGCGCAGAGCTGTGGCCGCTGGCAGCAGCGGGGATCTCCAGCCACATCTGCCGGAAGCTGGAGCGTTCCTGGGTGGTCCTGGAGGGAGCCCCACGCTCCTGACAACGGCTCCACTCGCCCACTTCCAATGGACACCCTGAACTTTCAGCACATCCATAAAATCAGTGGGGCAGCATTGACTGTGTCATCCTGCAAACGTCCCCGGGCTGCTCCGAGCTCTCCCGTCCGTCCCGTTCCCAAAGGAACATTTCCAGCTCCCAAAGGAACACTTCCAGCGTGGAGAGCTGCAATTCCACATCCCCTCCCACTGCTGGGCCAGGAGGGATGAGGAGAAGGAAAGTCAAGGCTGGCACAGTTGGCTCCTTCCCAGCCTTCCCGAGCCTCTGGATGCTCAGTGCTCCAGGTGCTGCAATCCCTGAACGCCAAATCCCAACATGGATCAACAACGGACTCCAAGGGGAGCTGGGAGCCCACTCATGTGTCAGGAAACGGATACTCTGGGTGTAGTTTGGAAGCCTCCACACCACCATCCTGCTAATCCTGCTCTTTCCCATCCTAAAAATCCTCATCAGGTGCATTATCCTTGGAGGCAGCAGGCACAGGAGCACTGCCAGCCCTGGGAGCTGCATGGGGAAGGTCATGGAGAGCAATTCCTCCCTTGGAATCATCTCCCAGTTCCTCCCTGCCTGCCCACATTCCTTCCCCACACCTGGATGCTCACAGCTGGGAATTCCCCATCCCTGGAAGAGCTCAAGGGACGGGGCTTGGAGCAACCTGGAACAGCCCATGGCAGGGGTTGGAACTGGAGGAGCTCCAAGGCCCCTTCCCACCCAGTCCAGTCTGGGATTCCATACTGGGAGCTCACCTCCCATCCCAGCCCTGGAGTTTGGTGAAACCCAAGATGAACAGACTGAGCGACTCCACCCCCTAAACCTAAAAAAAGGAAAAGTTGGGGATTTTTTCCCCTCCCTTTTTAATTTCTCCACGGATCCGTAACCACAAAGCAAACAACCTCCATCTGCAGAGCCACGTTCTCCTGCAGGAAGGAGAGGGGGTGTGGAAAAGCTCTGGGGAGAGGGCTCAGCTGCCAAGCAGGATGTTCTGAGGAGAGACAATGGAATCAGGGCTGCTGAAATCAAGGCAGGTGGGCTTTTCCTTCCTTTGCCCCCCACACCTTTTTTTTTTTTTTTTTTTTGCACACCCCAATATTTGTTCCAGGGCTCAGCACATCCCACAGCCCATCCTGCCAGCAGAATTCCCACCTGGGACTCTCCCTGCTGCTCAGGGGGAAGTTGTGGGGATGCACCCAAGAGCTGGCACCTGCATTTTAGGGAAAGCATTTTGGGAGTGGTGAACAACATGGCCAGGGTTGAACAGAGCGTGGAGATCCAGATTCCACCTTCTGACTGTAACCAGGAGAGGATTTTTCCTCCTGGTGCAATTCCCCTTCCACTGCTCCCCGCAGGAAGGTGAGGAAAGCCCAGCCAGCAAAGAGGAAGGATCCCGAGGTTTATCCCGACTCATTGCAGCTCTCAGAGCCCTCTGACAGCCCGGGAGACAGCAGGAAATGCCTCATTTTCACACGTGTGAGGGAAACTCCCAGAAAAGCTGCAATCCCAGCAGCTCCATCATCAGCAGCACCTTAACTCTGCCTTTTCCCTACCGACTCCAATTAGACTGAATGTTCCCCGAGCAATAAAGAGCAGGAAATTGGAATTTCAGGAGGATTTTCAGACACTCGGAATGCCCAGGTCACAAACTGACTTGCCCCTGGTGGGAGCTAAACTTTGGGAGCTCCACTAAAGGGATTGTTCCCGTTTCCCTTGAACTCGGAGCGCTGTGATCCTGCGGGGCGCACGGGAGGAATTTCATTTCATTTCACACAGAGGCAGTAATGACATTCCCATCCCGAGGAACCCCATCCAAACCTATATTCCAGCAGCGCCAGCTGTTTGCCTCGACAATGAGCTCAGAGCAGCTTCAACATTCATTTGCAGCAGCTGGAAATTTGGCAGGATGGGAGGGGAACATCTGAGTGCTGTGGACACCATATGGATGTGCTGGAGGAGAGCGGGATGAGGGCAAAAGTCACCTCCAACCCCCCAGTCTGGGCAGCAATTTGGTGCCACACAACCCTGGTGATCCTAAAATCCTCTGCCACGATATTTAAGGAAGGCCACTCCTGGCAGGTCCATCTCTTCTCCCTCCCAGTGTCACCACCAGCCTTTGCTCCAGAGGCGCGGGATCGCTCTGGAAAAGTTGAGCCTCCACAGGATTTGCAGATTCCAGCCAAATGTAAAGAGATCAAAGTCCAGGCTCTTTTTATGACCTCACCTCCACAGAACAGTGGAATGGTTTGGTTTGGAAGGGAACAAAGCTCAGCTCATTCCAACCCCCTGCCAGCAGTAGGGACACCTTCCACCATTCAGTTCTTCACTTAAAGCACTACAACCTACTCAAAAAATGTTGAGTTATCCTTAAAAAAACAAAACAAAAAAAAAAACTCCTCATGCACTAAGATGTCTGGCACCTGGGAAAATGGGTTTTCCAAGTGAATCCAGAGGAAAAAAGTCAAATTCAAAGCCAGTCTGAAAATATCTGTGAAAGTGAGAGGATAAAGATTTACACAGAACATTGACTTATGTTACTCAGTGACTGATACATTAAATTATTTGGTATCCAGCACATTTCCATCATCCAGGATTCCTAATAATCCTTGAGTTCAGAAATTCCCATTTTTCTTGCAAAGGTTCCCTCCAGATCCCAGAAGAGACACTTGGAGGCTTCATTCACCACACGATTAAACCAAAGCAGAACACAAAGCACAGAGTAACTTTTCTCCCTAATTCTCCCTGTTTCACACCAAAAATCCTCCCCTGAAATCCATTTGTAGGGATTCTGGCCATAACAGGAGGAAGGGGAGAGATCCTGGGCTATTTTTAAGCAGAATTTTGGGATATTTTGGGTATTACCACCACGAAGGCAGCGAGACCATCGCAGCCCTCACAGCTGGGCTTGCACCGCAAACCCTTTTCCAGCACATCTGGCCAGATGTGCTCCCGCCCTGCTCCAAGCAGCAGGCACAGATGGAATTCTGCACTGGATCCCAATTTAGATCACGGCAAAAAGAGCTGAAAACTCAGAGTGGCCAATTCCTGCCAGGCTTTGAGCCCCACCAGGCCCAGTCCTGCAGCCCAACACCAACCTGGGCACTGCCCTGGCTTTTCTCCACAGAATTTTGTGGGAAAAATCCCATTCCTGTGCCCAGAAATAGGTTTTGGAGATGCCATGAAGCCGGTTTGATTAAAAACACACAGATCAAAGAGCCATTTGTTCATGTGCTGGGCTCTTCCCACCTTTTATGGGTTGTTAGCCTTCAGAAATATTTGGGAACTCAGCACAAATGGATCAGCTGGAAGAAGAAAGCAGCAGCTCCTCTCCCTGCTTTGTTCCTTGCAAAATGCTTTTTTTTTTTTCCCTGCTCAAAACTCCACATTTTTCTTTGGACACAGCTCCTAGGGATGAGCAGGGAGTTCAGGAGAGGGACCCACGCCCTGAAAATCTTTTATCGCCAACATTTCAACTCCAGGCATTTTTTGGAGGTGAGAAAACCCTGGGAGCTTGGAAATGTCTCCCCCTCTCTAGGAATCCAGAAAAAGAGGTTTCCTGGGGAGCACCACCCAGGCTGGAAGCCAAAGAGGCTGCACAGGTTTGGGATGGAGGTGTCTGGAATATCAACAGTGGCATTCCCAGTTTTATGGGAGCACAGCCAGGGCCTGGGGGCTGTGCTGAGACCTCAGGGGTACCCAAGAGTTTCGTGGGTGTGCTCCAGAGCTCTGGGTTTCCTGGAGGATGACCCAGCTCCCTCTGAACCTGTCAGTCCTGATCCATGTGCTCCCAACCACACAGGGCTGAGCAGCACAAAGATTTCCCAGAGAAAAGATGGAGCAGTGGCCATGCCAAGGATTTGGGAAAAGCACAGGGAAGCACAGCACAATTTATCCAGGAAAAAAAAACAGCCCATGGGTCCTGTGGGCAAATCCCACCGTGACCACAAGTGGTGGAAATCTGAATTATTGGGGAAAAGGTCCCGTTCCAAACCATGGAGGTCTGACAGGAGTTACAGGAGCAGGCATTTCATGGCCTTCCTGTGGCTCAGAATTCCAGGTGGGAAGAGAGCTCAGGAGAGTCTGGAAGAAAGAGAGATTCTGCTGCAGCCCATAAATAGCCCTGCCCCAAAGCAGGAGGTGCTGGGGCTGGCACAGTTTCAGGGCCCTGTGGAAAGAAATCAGATCCAATCCAGGATCCAACCACTCCTGGTGGGAATTTGCTCCATAAGACAAAACCTGAGCCTGCTCCAAATTTAGGCAGCTCAGGCAAAAACTTGGGTTATTCATTCAGTGGTGAAGGGGAGAAAACACATTCAAATTCCCAACAAACAACACCCAGCTCCAAGTGAAGGGAAGACTGAAAGAATAATGGGAAGTTTTCCCGGGATTGATAACATTTGAACAGGAAGGTTTGTGAATGCCTCAGGAGGAGCAAACAGTTTTAAATTGAGAATATTCCATTGAAAATTTGTTTTTTCTCGTCAAAATTGATTAAAAGTTGATGGGAGGAATTTCACTGCTCCCATTCTTCACATAATTATATATAAAATAATTTAATAATTTGCATTTCTGTAAGAATTTAATGAATTTACATTTCAATTTCAAAATTTAATAATTTACATTTCTGGCACAAAACCGAAATTTGCCCCTTTCCCAGGAATCTTTTGCATAGACACCACTCCACATCAGTTTCCTCAAGGGCACTTTCATTCCCTCCAGAGAGAATGATGGAGTGCTTTGGCTTGGAAAGGATCTTCAGGATCATCCCATCCTACCCCTGGCCTTGGACACTTCCAGGACTGGGGCAGCCACAACTTCTCTGTCACTGAGGAGCCATTCTACCTTTTTTTTTCCCCTAAGACAAGCAGTTTCCAAGGAAGATAATTCCTCTTTCCATCTTTTTGCACCCTTCATCCCATGCCTAGCCAGCAGCATGGAATATCTGGCTCCCAAGAATCCAGGATTCACCTGGGATCTTCCCACAAGGATTTGTTTTGTGCTCAGAGGAGGCATTCAGGGTTATTAAAACCCTAAATAGGATTTGGAAAAGGTCCTGTTTCTAATCAAAGATAGGGAATAGAGAGGATGCAATTGGAAAAGGATGGAGCTGAAGCCAGAGGGAAATAAAAGCTGGGGAATTGACAGTGAGGCTCTTTTAGGACTTTCCAAGCTGGTTTCATCCTCTGTCCATTCTGGAAAAGGACAAGGGTTCTGTGTAAAGAGGAAAAGAAGGGAAAACAAAAGGAAAAGGGAAAGGTTTGCTCCTGTCAAGTGCAATTAAACTCCTGCAGGGTGGGATGAAGTCATTCCACCTCCTGCTTTCCATCAGCTGGACACGTGGAGCGTGGATCAGCAGTGCCAGGGGAAAACCCAGAGCACCCCCAGATGGGTTAAAGAACAGAAAAAAAGCCAATTTCCAGTTCCAAAGTGTCCCTTTGATCTTCCCTGTGAGGGTGGGGTGGCCCTGGAATGGATTTCCCAGAGAAGCTGTGGCTGCCTTTGACCCCTGGGAGTGTCCAGGGCCAGGCTGGACATTGGGGCTCGGAGCAGCCTGGGACAGTGGGAAGTGTTGGGATTGGAACTGGATGGGCTTTAAGGTCCCTTCCCACCCAAACCATTCCATGATCTTTGTGCTTTCAGGTACCCAGCCCTTGTGGGGATGAATCAGCAGATCCATCTTTTCCAGAGAAGGAACTGAGCCAAAAAAAGAGCTCAGATCCAAAGGCAACATCCAAACGAATCCTCCAGGCTGCCCGAGGGCTCATTCCACAGAAGGACTTCTTCTGGAGCTGGATCCATGCTCTGGATCTGACACTTCCTTAAGGAAATGTTTGATCCTCCCCTTTTCCCTGCCCACAGCTGCTCTGGATGGTTTGGAGGCTGGAATCAGGTGCTGAAATCCTTGTGGGAATCCACCACATAGACTTTGTTGGTTGTTTGATTCCCCGGAGCCTGGGTCAGGAATATTCATCGTCCAATTCATCTGTGGAGTCAGGAGCATTCAAATGCCCTCTCCTAAGGCAGGAATCACCTCAGGGCAGGATCCCTGTGGAAGGTGACTCAGCAAAGCAGGAATTTGGGGTTCTTACAGGCTTTGGGAGCTGGGAATGGCATTTGGAGCTAACAGTCCAACCCCAACCCACATCAGTAAATCCATGATGTTTGGCAGGTGCCCAGCCCAGGAAAGGGCCACCAACGCTGGCATCCCTCCCCAGCCATTCCTGAGGGATCCCAGGAGCTGCAAGGTCACCCAGGGGAATTTCTCCAGGAACCCAGCTTGGAGGGGACACCTCCAGAAGGTCCCTCAGGCATCTGCCACCTCCTCTCCCTGCCACACCCCAAGCAAGCTCCATGGAACCACAACTGGGGCTGGATGCAGCTGCTGAGCACATCTGGGAGCCCAGGCAGCAGGAAAACAGCTGCAAACAGCTGGATTGGGATAAAAATGCCACCCTGGAGCACTCCACTGGGCTGAACGTGCAGAATGCAAATAAAACCCCAAATCATTCAGTTTGCTGCAATTCCCAGACAAAACACGGCTGATCCCGACAAACCCAAGGCAGAAGCTGCTCCTTCCCAAGCCAACACAACCAGAGACAGTTCAGCTCCATATTGGCTTTTCCCAATTAAATCCGGGTGGTTTTGCCCAGAGGAGCTGACAGAAATTCCAGCAAACCTCAAAGAACAGGAGAAATCTCCTGCATCCCCAAATATGCAGCAGTGGAGGGGCTGCAGAGATGCCAACTGGCAGAAAACAGGGCGGGAACAGAATATTCCTAAGAAACCTCCTCATTTCCCACATTCAAAGGAGCCAGGAGGAGGGGGGAGCTCAAACTTTTGCCCTAAATCAGAGTGAGAGGGAAAGAAAACTCTGGGATTCCAGAAGGAGAATTTTTACTGCGACCACACAGTAAAAGGAAAATAAAAATAGTAACAAGGAAAGCAAACTTCTGTTTCTTCACCTTTTCCTTATTTTAACCATTTGCTCAGGATTATCCATCCAAAATGCACCGAATTTGAAGTTTATATCAATTATATCAGTCCCTAAAGAATGTGGTTCTCAGTGAATGCTCCCACTTGGCTCGGGTGAAGCTTTCACAAGGATTTTGGGGATCCACAGCTGCTGAGGCCAAAAACAAGGAAGAAAAAGAGAGGACGAGATGGCAAGGACAGCAGAGGTGCCATAAAACCTTGAAATTCCAGCAAACCCTTGAGGAGAAAAGGAAAATCCAATGGAGTGCTCTGCTGTTATCACAGGAAGGAGAGAACAGGCACTAAGATATACCAGAAATCCATAACACTTCAGGAAAACCAGTTCTTTTTATCCTCCATGGAAAGAAAAAGCCACCCTGAGCCTCAGGATACTTGAGGATAAAAGCCATGGCCCTTCCAGGTTTGATGGAAAACTCATTCATTAATTATCCTTTGCATGGCTAAGGAGAATCAGCTGGAGCTGCAGCACCAGAGAGGGAAACTGAACTCCCAGAAGGTCCCAGGTGCTGGAGAATGGAATGAGGGAAGGAGTGCCACATCTCCAGCTGATATCCTTGGGAGGACTCACCTGGAAGACACCAGGGAGAAGGGACAGGCAGATTTTCCAACGCCCCCCAACCCCCCCAGGAATCAGCTGCCCAAACCTGCAGCTTTTTGGGGCAGATTCCCTGGGCACAAGAGGTGGAGGCAGCCAAAGCCAAACCCAAGGCTGGTCCTTGGGTTTGGATCCCAAACAGCCTCGAGGTTTGGGGTTTGTCAGCATTCCCCATCCCTACTCCTGTGCTGGGATTCAGCACTGGGAAGAGGTCCCAGACCTATGGAAAGCTCCAGTTTTCCCCTCAGGAGAGCTGAATGCAGGGAATGCCCTCTGCAAACCCCTGTTTCACTCACACACACATTGCTCCAAGCCCACAGCACGGCCAAGCAGCTCCAAACAACTTCCACTGGGGCAGCAGCTGCTCTGGGAATGAGCTGGAAACAGCCTCAGGTCCAGGGAAAAGAGTTCCACCAAAGCAAGAGAGCTCCAGTGCTCTCCTAGGGAGCCTGGTCCTCACCCCAAGCTCACAGCCTGGGGTTTGCTGAGGAAGCTGCTGTGGGAAAGGGAGAATTCAGCCAAAAGCTCCAAGAATCCTCTCTGTAGAAACCCTTGCAGACAGATTTCCATGGATAAATTCCCCTTGGCTTCTCAGCCACGCTCATGACTTCCCTTGACCTGCAATCCCCCAATCCATTTATTCCCAGCTGCAAACCCCTGATTCCCATCTCGCTCCAACCACCTGGGCATGGCCACGAGGCTCTGATATTCCCCAAGAATCAAACATTTGCTGTCAGGAACACTGAGATTGGAACTTACAAACATCAGACAGGAGCCTCGCCTCGCCACAAGGATAGGTCCTTGCTGCAGCTGCAGGGAAAAAAAGTCCTGGAAAATCATGGGGTTGGATACCCCGATCCTGAATCTGGGATTTTGCCTCCTCCTCTCCTTCACCTCATTTGCTCTTTCCTCTGGTTTTTGTTCTGGCTGGGCACCACACTGGGAATGACAGATCCCAGCCCCGGCCTCCAGGCACTTCCTTGATAGCACTAAATGACTCTTTTAACAACACAGAGCTCATCCAAGAGCCTCCAGAGGAAGCTTCTCCCCCACCTCCATCTCCTGAGCAGTTTTTCTCCTCCACCTCCCAAGCCCTTTCCCCTCCAGGATCCAACTGGTGCAACCCTGGATTCCCTGGAAGCCTCACACCAAGATGCACAGCTCCTGATAAAAGAGTTTCTTCCTAAGCTTCCAATGTTCACATGAAAATCCCTTTTTAGCTAAAAACCCTTTCGGCTTGGTCTTGGCTCCTGAGGGACTGAGATATGTGGAAAAGCTGGAGGAAGCTGGACAAGGCTGCACCAGGAGCAGATGAAAACCCCAACCAGCCCATCAGATCCCCTCTGCTCCCAAAGACTTGGGAATTAAATGGATTTCCCAATCCCCCTGCACTCCACACATTTGCATCTTGTTTTGCTCCTCTCTTTAATTCTGTGAGCTCCCTTGGGCCGCAGTTCAGCTCCTCTCTGACAAAATCAGGTAAACCATCACTTCTCTTCACACTTTTTTAAAGCTTTTCCTGCCAGATTCCAGCAATTATTGGGGTAGTTCTGACCATGGCTGAATCCTGATTTCTGCACCTGTGAGAATGGGGAAATGCACGGGGAATTATCCCTCTTTATCCTACACCTGCTCACGTGCCACAGCACTTTTCCATCAGGAATTCACAGGGCATGTGCACAACCCCAGTGTTCCTGAATTTCATGGATTTCACAGTGCAGAATCAGCTCCTGGGAATTCCCGGCTGCAGGGAATTCAGCTGGACACAGGGACCTTGCTCTGACACGAGAGCCTCTGTGAGCTCGGTGCTCCCAAGCAAGTCCATGTTCCCTCTCTCCTGTTCCTTGGAATATCTGCCTGCTTGTTCTGGCTCTCCCTGCCCCAGTCCTGTCCCAGCAGCAGCGTTCCCTCACGCCATGGACCACAGCACAGGACACCAGGAACAGCCTGCAAAGGTCAGCGCCATCATTTGATGTTCTCAGAACGTCTGGATTCCTGCAGGATTTCCCTTGTTCCAGCAAAAAAAGAATGGATGGAATGAAGGAAGGGGGACAGCCGGCCCCAACTCCAGGTGCAGCCTACCCCCTACCCTTCCCAGCCAGCTGAGCTCCCCTTTGGGCATCTGCTAAAATCCCCAAAAAGCTCAGGAGCCATCAGGTGGTCACGAGACGTGGAGCTGCTGTCAGGAAATTTCTCCACCGTGGTTTGAGGTTCTGCCTTCCAGCCTTATTTTCCTCAAGCTCCTTTTTCTTTCCTTGAAAATAATCCCCTCACTCAGATTCTTGTGGTGCAAAGCTTCCAGTAAGTTCCAGCCTGGAATCCAGGCAGGGGGATGGATTATCTGCCTGCAGTAGGACACCTCACTCCAAGCAGTCTAATAACATAAAAATGATATATTTGAAGTGCTGCTCCCTCAATAATACCTTTAAATGGACTCCATTTATTTGAGCATTATAAATAAAAGTGCTGGCACATGTGGAAGTTTCTCTTGGAAAAGGGGAACAATGAACTCTCCAGCTCCTTCAGCCTCTCTGAGCTCTGGTTGCCAACCTCGGAACTGCGATTCTCCAAGTGACTTTAATAAGCAAAATATTCCATTTTCCATGTATTGTTGCTCTTCAGAATGGATCCAGTTCTGGGGAGCAACGAGGAAAAGCTGTGGATTTCTGCAGAGCAAAACCAAAACTCATCCAAAGCTCATCAGAGCCCAATCCAGGGGCTGTGACCATCACGGGGACATTGGTTTTATCCTTGTCCAGGAAAAGAGGACCAGCTCCATGCTCATCTCCAGCAGCTTCCAGGTGCCTCCTGCTGCTGGAGCTTTGGTCTCTCTTACACTGTGCAAGAAGCCAAAAGATTATGCCAAGCTCCAAGTCCCCAGAGTCTGGAAAACTGCAAATCCAGACCCAAACCTTGGTACTTTGAGCTCATCTTTTCATGGGAGAAGTTGGAGTAGCCCTAAAAAGATCCTTATCAGTGGCATTTTCCAGAGCTCCATGAACACTGTCTCTGCTTTTTTGTTTTTAATAATTCCAGCATCAACTGGAAGCTCTGGGGGATTTTTCCACATGTTCTGACACATTGCCTCCATCCCCTTGGATATTCCTGGAGCGATGGATCATATGGTGCTGACAGTTCTGAGCACCTCATTCTGCAGGAAAGAAGAGCTAAAAGCCTTCCCCTGGATAAAAAAAAAAACAGACAGGGAATCTCATGAGCTGGAGCTGTTCCAAGGGGGAAACAGGGCAGCACCAGCAGCACTTGTGGGCACGGAGGGCTGGGAACACAAAAAACCTGTTTAAACCATGATCCCAAAGCTCCTGGAAGCAGGTTGGCCCTCTGGATAAGCGGTTGTGCTGCTTCCAATGACTTCATCCTGAAGAAGGGTGGCCATTGGGCTTGGGGGACTGGATTCTCTCCAATATTCCCTGGCTCAATCCCCTCCCCAAGCCCCATTATCTCCAGTCGTGCTCGGAGCTCATCCCACCGCTCCGGAGATTCCCCAGGCACCGCCTTCCATCCGACGGCTTTTTCCTTTGCCAGAAAAACAGTGCACAGCCTTGACCTCCCCATTCTGGCATCGCCGCTTCCCATGGAACGCGCGGCTGCTTTTGCGTCCAACTGGGATAACTGAGGGTGTTTGTGTTGTAACTCCGACCCAGCTGCGGGGCCGCGGAGCCAGGCATGGAGCAGCCCTGGAGCGATCGGTCCGGTGCTCCCCAGGCCGGGGATGGCCAGCAGAGCAGCTGAAGGGTGGGTGTGGAGCTCCACCAAGGGCTCCCCACCCCATCCACTTCTCCTCTCCCCAGGGATCCCGCGTTGTTCCAGAAGGGCGTGGTGGCATTACGCCACGGAACCGGGACTCCGTGAAACACGGGAGAGCCACGCTCGCCCTCGCAGAGCTCGGGGGCTGAGCCCAGCGACAGCCAGGGAAAGATGCCCTGGGATGGAGGTCCTCCAATATTGTTGTCATTCCAACACTCCCGTCCAGGTGGGTCTGCCCACACCACACCTTCAGTGCTTTCTCCAGCCTCCCAAAGGCTCCCACGGCAGCTGGATCCCAGGATGGTTCTGGATGCTGGGACCACACTGAGCACACCCAGCACTGAAGGAGTCATGGAATGGTTTGGGAATGGACATTAAAGCTCATCCGCCCCTGCCATGGGCAGAGATACCTTCCACTATCCCAGGGTGCTTCAAACCCTGGCCAACCTGGCCTTGGACACTCCCAGGGATGGGGCAGCCATACTTTCTTTGGGAACCTCTACCAGAGCCTCCCCACCCTCACAGGAAAGGATTTCATCCAAAAATCCCAACTGTTCCATTCCACTTCATACCCGAGCTCTGTGCTTCCACTCATTAAGAGCTGAGTACATCCTTTTAATTAAGACTGGAATTAATTTAGCACACCCCTGGAACATCCCAAATCCCTCCTGTAACACTTCATTCTGAAAATACATCTCAACTCAAGAAGTTTCTCCTCATTTTTGGGCCTTTTTTCCCCCTCACAGCCACACAGGGAGAACAGCAGATTCCACTTCCTACTGAGGGCAAGTTACAGCTGCTCCATCTGAGCCAGCCCTCCCTGCAAATACATCCTGATCCTATCAATCCTCGCTAAACTTCTGGACTGGCTCTTGTTTATAAAGGCAAGACCTACAGCAGGACACTCAAAATATTTCATATCAGGCTACGCTACAGTGCCTTCCTGACTGGCACGTTCAGAAAGCCTTGGAATTGATCCGGCTGGGATCAGAGCTTCCAAGCCCCCGCCTGGTGATGGGAATTTGTGTGTAAAGCCAGTAGTGATAAGAGAAGGAAGTCAGCATGGTGAAAAGATGAGATCCTCATGAAAGCCACTGGCATTGTCCAGACACAAGAAAACCTCCTGGTGGGAGCCACATCCTGTTTCAGACCCAGCTGGATTTAACACTTCCCTGGAATCTCCTTGCACAAGCCCTGAGTTTTCCAGCAGAATCACCATTAATGCCAAAGCTTAACCCAAAATGGCCTGGAAAAAACCCAAACATCACCTAATTCTGCTCTTCATTCTCCCCAAGGGCAGAACTGGATATACTTGGATTGAGCAAACATCTTTCCAGACAAAAATGCAAGGAAATGGATTCATCCTTGTCTTCACAGGGATCCTGAGGAATTTTAAGAACCAAAATTGTGCCAACCCTGTCAAACAGACAGCTGCAAAGTGACAGAGCAAATCTCGGATTATCCAAATTCACTTCTGAGTTTTCCTGAGGATTCTCCAGCCATTCTCATTTCCTGGGTGCCAAGAAGAAAGGAGGAACAGCTCCCATTCCAAGTATGGGGGACATTCCAACCAGAGCCCTCACCTCAGCCCACTGCTGCTCCTGTAATTCAAACTACTCTTCCCTCCAACCTCCCCCAGAACTGCAATTCCAGGTCAGGCTCAGAGGACAAAACATTGCTCAACCTCATAAAGCACAACATTAATCCTTGAGGCAAAACCCAGCCTTAGTTTAACTCAGCTCTGCATAAACCAAAACTCCAGCAGAAAAATCCTCAACTACTGAATTAACAGAGATGTGGGACCAACTTCCACACATTCCAATTTTTTCTTACTGGGAATCTTGGGTGCTGCAAAAGGCTCAAAGTTAAATGTGAGGGAGCTGGAGAGAGTTCGCTCAGCACATCTCCTTTGGAATGAGACCTGTAGGTGTCAGGAACCGGCCAGAGTGTGGAGCAAAAAGGTTTGCAGGAGATTCCTTCTTTGCTCTTTAGAGCAGGAAAGTGCCTGAGGTCAGGGCTGGAGGATTCCTGGTGGGGCCTTGGCTCCAGATGGAATCAGGAAAGGGAGAAACAAACTGGGCTAAACCTGGGGACAAAACTGAGGGGGAAAATCACAAACTGGGCTAAACCTGGCAAACAGGGCTAAACCTGGTGACAAAAGTGAGGGAAAAATCACAAACTGGGCTAAAACTGATTACAAAAGTGAGGGAAAAATACAAACTGGGCTAAACCTGATTACAAAAGTGAGGTAAATATAAAACAACTGAGGAACCATAATTTGACAGTGACGTTACAGGGAAACATAAAAAATAATCCCAGTAGTGATGTCTGAGAGCCAAATTTGATGAATTCATGAACAATGCAACAGGTTGGAAGCTCTGCCTTCACCAGGGACCAGTCCCAGACTTTGAGGGGAGATGAAACCCCCCCAGAATTCGCCTCAGGTTGAGGAGCAGCACCCCAGGGATGTGTCCCTGGCTCGGCAGAGCAGCACGGTAAGGAAAGCGGTGCTCACGTGCGGAGCTCTGAGCGACCTCAGACTTGGCTAAACCTCATCCCCTAAACACACTCCAGACCTGGATGGCTCAAAGGGACCCAGCCTCGCCTGAAAGCTCCAGACCTCCAGGAAACCAATGGAAAATTTTATAGCTCACATGCAAGCAGGGTCAAGGGCAGAGCGTGCACGGAGCCTATCGAGATGTACGTTCAGGAAAACAAATGTGTGCATTCAGCTGGGAAGGGGCTGGCTCATCCCTGAGGGAATCATCTCCTCCACCCCATCCCACGGCAGGGAGGGAGTTGGGGGGGATTGTTATCATCCACGTGTGGGCCAGGAAAACCCAAGTCATCCGTTTGCCCTTTCCAACACCTTTCCAGCCGTGCTGGAGGCGAAGCCATGCGTGAATCCATCCATCCCTCCTCGCAGGGAAGGGGAGAGGAGAGGCTGAGTGACTCAGGAATGTGCAGCCTGCTCTGCCATCTGCTCCTGGCACGGGCCCGCTGGATCCCGGCCATCACACGGGGCTTGTGGAAAAGGCACAGCCCGGTGCTGATCCTCCCTGGTTGGAGGTTCTCAGGACTATATTTAGGATTTTTGGGAAGGAGCGGGGTGTTATTGGTTGTTACCAGGACAAAAACATGTGATTCAATCGGCAACAGCTCGGCTCCACCGGGCCACAGCATCATGTGAGTCCTGGTAACAGCCACATCTGCCAGCTTCCCAAGACCTTTGGAGTTTTATTTTTCCTATTTGTTGCTCACTCCTCAACATGTTGAACAAAGACAGGGACTTGCTGCATGCTGCAAACTGGACCCACCGTGTCCCATCCAGATCAGAGCAAAACAGCTCGGGATTGGGAAATACACAGCGTGATTTAACCCATAAATCCAGGATTTCACTGGCACAGCTGCTCTTCTGGAACATCTCGCCAGACATCAATGAGGAAAGGCTTTGCTGGCACTGCGAGAGCCCATCATGTGGCTCAGCTAATTAAAAACTGACCTCGGCCATCATCATTAAATGTTGTAATCACAAGCCTGCAAGTGATTAGATGGAGAAACAACACCCCCCCCCCCCTTCCTCGTTCCCAGGGATCAGCAGCTGACTAAGCCCAACTTAAGGCCCTCAATCCTTTTTATAAACAGCAGAGCTCAGCTGTTGTCAGGGATGAGGACACCCAGGAATTTTGACCAGCCAGCATTTCCCTCTTGCTCCACAACCAGATTTTTGCCAGACATGGAGCAGTCAGCGCTGACTCCAACTCCTCTGCTTCCCTATCCCACCAAGAATAGGATGGCAGCCAGGGAATGCAGCCTAACACATCTCAAGCACTGCTAAAAAGGTGATTTTGGTGGACATGATACCATCAGCTACCAGAGGATGAATTCCAGCCTTGGCACTCAATCCTTGACAGGTACACGAAGACAGAGAAATTGATTCTCAATTCTCTGGGAACCTTGCACACTCTTAGGTTAATCTTGGGACATTGTACGCTCAGCAGAATTGGAAAAGTAAATTAGGGGCAGATGAAAGATGATGGAAGCAGAGAATGGATAAGAGGGAGTGGATAAGAGGCAGGATGTTCCTTGGAGGATGGAGAGGGGAGGTTGCATTGAGAGCCCACAGGGTTCTTCATCCCCAAAAGCCCCAAAACCCTGGATCACAGAAGGAATTACAAAGGTAATTTTCCTGAAATTACCTGGATATACCAGAGGAACCACCAGATCTCTTGGACAGCATCCTCACCTGTGCACCACCAGCACCTCAGCCAGCACATGGAGAGGAAGGAACTCCCCCAAATTATGACAGCAAACAAAAAACCCAAATAATTTCTGCTCAGTTATAAATCCCTGTGTCCACCTTGTGTCATTGGAATCCTTAATGTCGGAAAAGACCTCTCAGAACATCAGATCCAACCATTAACCCAGCAGCACTATGTTCACCACTAAAACATTCCCATTCCAATTACCTTGGGATTACTACTCCTGGATGTTGTTTAGCTGGGATTTTTATTGGGATTTTTTTGGCTGTTGTTTGGTGTTTTACTTTTGGAGTTTTTGGGTTTTGAAGGGTTTTGTAACCTCATTTAGGTCTTATCTCAGTGTCAAGCTGCGGAACTCATGGTCCCAGCCTGACTCTGCAACACCCCCAATATCTGACAATCCAGTGTGGTGATTTTCCTATTCAAGCACCTTTTTTGTCGTGCTTTCTCAGAAAGAACCTTCAAACCATTGCATCTTCCTTTACACTCCTTCCAACCACTCTAAAAATCCACTGTGGGCAAAACACCTCCAAGACACTCAACTGCTCCCCCCCTTTTCATCGCTCCTGCCTCTGAATTTCTGATTTTTCTGCCTCCTTGGTGGGAGGAATTTACTTGAATGAGAGGCAGCACTTGAGGCACAGGCATTGAGCCTATTTATATAATACAAGATATTTTCCATGTGTTTTGTCGGGCTCTTCACACTTCTGTTTGCTTTTTTTCCACCACTGCTGTGTGTGGTGCCAAAGGCTACATTGAGCAACCACTGAGGGCTTTAAGCACTTCTTCTCCATTAATATAATAAACTCAGAACAGGAAAAAATTGGAGAAGCAGCTCCTTGGCATTTGGCAGGGAAGAATTCAGCTCCCAGCAGCTTCTCCCAGCGCCACGTCCCATCTGACAAGAAGCCAACACCAAAACCAGGTGGCCAAAGGGCTACTGGATCTGCTGGTCCATGGATGAAGCAGGACCACGAGGGAAGCACCATAAAATAGCCTGGAGTGTACTTATCCAGGATTTTCTGGGTGTCGGAAGGGTTTAAACACCATGGGAAGGGTGTGCACTGGGCTGGGCCCTGCACAGGCCCCAAAAGGGGACCCCAGGCCCCCAAAGGGTTCACTTTTCCAACCCTTCCAGCGCCCAGAGGCCAAATGGATGTTCAGAACAAAACCAGCTCCAAAGACAAGCCTTCCTGGAGAATATTTCTCCTGAGGTACCCAGGCTGCAGTCCAGGATGCTGCTCCACAGGGTTAGGCCCATGCCTGAGCTTAGGAATGTGCTGAGCTCTGCTGCTGAACCCGCTCCTCTCGGAGCCACCTTGGGTTACACGCAGGAAATCAGGGACATGGGATGAGCCAGGATCAAGCTCCCAAGCTGTGCTGGGCTTTCATCATCATCCCCCACTCGCAAACTCCCTCACGTGTGGGGCCACGCAAGAACCACGTGGACACATCCAGCAGGATTCCCTCAGGAGCTCCAGCATGCAAAACTGATTTTCTTAAAGCATTTTGGAAGCTCTGGAAGTGTTATTCATTCCCACTTTATTTCCAGGTCACAGGATATTCTGAGTAGGAAGGGATCAAGTCCAACTCTTAAGTGAGGCCCATCCAGGCATTGAACCACAACCTTGGTGTTTTCAGAACCATACACTGACCAACAGAGCTGATCTCACTGAAGAATTCCAAGCTTATGCCTTGATTATTCCAAGATTCCCTAGTGTTCAGGGCTGAACATCACTTACAGACCCAAAGAGCATCACAGGCAACCTTGAACTTTGCATTACCTGAGACTCAGCCCATCAAAAGAGAGACAAAAATCAAGATTTATTTGTCCTTTTCACACTCCCTCAGCCTTTAACACCACCAAATATCCTGGTTCAACAACATTCCACAAAGCTTTTCCCTCCAAAGCCAGAACTATTACAAACCCCACAGCAACAACCCAGTCCATGCTCTCAGGGAAACTTCCAGAAGATCCTGGAGTGGTTTGGGTTGGAAAGGACCTTAAACCTCCCCTCATTCCAACCCCTGCTGAGGCTGAGCTTCCAGAGACCAGGCTGGTCAAAACCATGGAAATAAATGTCATTGGGAGCTGCTCATCCACACAGGAATTATTTATATGGGGAAAAACCAACCAACAAACGCCTAGCCCTCCAACAACCAGGTTGTGAACAAGAATTTATAAATTTATCACAAATCCCTGTTAAACTTTGGACAAATTTAGGCCCTGGAGGCTCCTATTAATCAGCCTGTTTCCAGTTGTTCCTGGCACAAGACAGCATTTCTTATTTTTAAGACCCCCACCCCATGTTTGTGATTTTTTTATAAGTAAATTATGGACCTACACAAGGTTAAAGGAAACACCCCAGGATTCATAGGGACCAAAAATCAGGGAAGAAGCCTCCAGACTGGCATTTTCTCTGGATAAGTTGATCTCATGTTCTTCCAGCTCTGATACACAAAACAAGTGTGCAGAGCCACTTTTATCTCTGGGAAAAAAATAACTTTGCTTTCTGATAACATCAAAAAAACTCCCAGAATGGGAAAAAATTGAGGAAAAAACGAAATACAATAAAAACCTGGAAAATAATTAATAGATTTTTCTGTGCTTTCATAATAACATTCACTTGGGTAACCATAAAAAGCGATTATTATGGTAATAAAAGGATGAATAATTTATTATGAATCCCAGACAAACTGTTCCCTTCCAGAATTCTAAGATGACTCCATGCATATGAAAATCATCTCTTAAATGTCTGTGCTCGCTGTAGCCATGGGGCCAGAAAGGTCTTCCGTGGGTTTACAGGATTGATTTTCATTTCCAAAAGCCTTCTTAGGAGTTAAAATGGGAATATAAACCTGATCATGCTGGAACCTCAGTGTGCAAGTTGCAAACCATTTACTTAGCTCAGGGATCAGTTTTGTCTGTTGCATTTCCAAACACAAATTTGGGAAAGGGGATCCATGTGCAATTCCCTCAAACTGGCGTTTCCTCAACACGCAGAACTTGATATCCAAAATACCGCTCATAACTTTTGTTTGCAGCAGCGTCCAGAACTTAAAAAGGGGTTTTTGTGTGGACTGACCCTCCCAGAGACTGTAAACTGTCAGAAACAGGGAAGACAACCGAATAAATCCAAATAATAAATCTGAAATCCAAGAGGGGAACTTTTCACCACCCAGAGCTGAATACACGGTGAACAGCCCTCAGTGTTAATGGAAAAATTCCCAACAAAGCACAAACCCACAGAACACTGGGATTTCACCAGAGTAGGGTTAGGTGGGATACTGGGAAGGAAAACTTCCCTGGGAGGGTGGGGAGAAGCTGGGATGGAATTCCCAGAGAAGCTGTGCTGCCCATCCCTGGCAGTGTCCCAGGCCAGGCTGGGCAGGGCTTGGAGCCACCTGGGACAGCAGAAAGTGGAACTGGATGAGCTTTAAGGTCCCTTCCAACCCAAACCTTTCCATGATTCCATGGATAACCCAGCAGTTCCCAGCTTAGGAAACCAAATCCATCCCCTCTCCACACCTGCCTCGGGCAGGAGGCTCCACAGAAGCCCCAAATTCCAACACCAAGGAGCAGAGAGCAGAACTGGAGCTCCTTCCAAAACAAACAGCCATAATTCAGGATTTGAGACTTCCCAAAGCACCGATTGAAAAGAGCAGGAGCTCTTTCCTAATAAAGCCCAACTGCCTGGAGTGGGTTTCCCAGCTGCTCCAAGTGCACACAATCTGGAATTAAACTGAGCTAATCTAAACCATGAACATGAACCATCCCTTGGATTAGATCTGCAACCCTCTGCTTCCAGTCCCAGCTCGTTTTCCCAGAGTTCAACAAGCAACAAATAAACCTCCAGAACGAAAGAGGAATTGTGTCAGCGTCTCATGTAGTCTGCTATTAAATAAGTCCTCACACAAACCATAATAAAATTCAATTTACTGGACTTTGTAAAACGTGATTCCCCACCTTGATAATTAAAAAGATACTGTAATAAAAGTCTTTAGTCCTCATGTGCTGCACATTTGTTCCCATCTGATTTTTATCCGAGCAGGGAGATTATTAGAACATGGAATTGCTGGTGCAGCCTTTGCGTGCAGGCACAATGTCAGGGAGATAATTCTGGTGTCACAAGAAATTCAGACAAGAAATTCAGAGCTCTGAGACCTCAGCAGCTGCTGGGCCAGCCCAGCACCCTGTGGCATCCGCTGGGCTTCCCTGAACAGAATATCCCAAACTCTGGCACCTCCCTTGGTCGGGACAGATAAGTGCTGCCTTTCCACTCTGGAGTCAGCACCAAGCTCGGAGCAAAGACTTTTGTAATCGACTAACAAGAGAAGCAGGGCTGCAGCACCAGCCCTTCCCACCCAGGTTTGCCAATGCCCAGGATCTTCCTGCCTGCCTTCCAAGAGAAAAATGGGAAGCTACTTGACTCGAACTGAAAAATGTGCACACCAAGTCATCTTCCCTGACTTGAGCAGGAACAGAAGGAAAATTCCCTCCCGGGTTAAATCCAACCCTCTGCCTGAGCAGCCTCTTGTTCTCTTAGCATCATCTTGGGGCATAGCACCAGCATTTCCAGGGATTTTTCCTGGTCCATTTGCCCTTTCTGACCCAGATTCCCCAAGCCAGCTGGGGTTCCAACCCCACTCACAGCCACTCTCTGGGAAAACCCTGCAGATTTCCCAGAGCTGGTTTGGATTCAGCTCCTCTGCAAGGTCAGAGCTTCCAAAGGTTGGTTTGGGTTGGAGGCACCCAGCCCTTGGAATGGGAATTCCCATTGTCCCACTAATCTTGGCCAAAAACCAAAAATGGTTTGGTTGTTTCCCCCACCACGCTGGGGCTGTGAGCAGAGGAGACTCCATGAGTTTCACTCTTGAATCTCCACCCTCACAGCCAGGAACTGCTCAGGAATAGTGCTGGAAGCAAAACAGGACCAACCACAGAGAAACGCCACCAATGAAAACCCAGATCCCACAGAAATTTGGGATAATTTGGGTTGGAAGGGACATGAAAGGTCATCTAGGCCAACCCTTGACAACAAGATCATAAAGATGTCGGACAGGCCCCGGCTCCAAGCTCATCCACATGGACACCATCTCTGGTTTATGCAATTCCAGTCCCCTCCTGACTTCCCTTGGCTGGATCCCAACACGGGATCTCAGCCCTTGGAGTGAGCGCAAAGGGAATCCGAGTGCAAGATAGAAATCCTCCATCCAAACACATCCCCCTTCCTAAAAATCAGGCAAACACATCCAACGCCAGCAGGGCCCGCACTGGCTGTTTACTTAACAGGCATTCCTCCACCTCGGGACAGACTCCATCCATCCTGCTGGAAAACACTCCCACATCACAGGGAAAATCAGGCAAAAATCACTCTCCTGAAGCAGGAGGAGGCATGGGCAAAGCAGCGTTATAAAGCTTATCAAAAGTCTAAGTTTTACCAGAGTAATTATTTTTAAATCTGCTCAGAAAACACACCCCCAGATCAAGTTAATTCCCAGCACAGGTTCTGCTCCAATCCCAAAGAATATGAATTTGTAGGTCCGTTTTTTATAGGACCAGCCTAAAAGCACTGCGGTGTTTTTATTTCACATATGGGCTTGGAATGAAGCTGATTTCTCCGAATTTACCCAGATATAAAATAACATCTGTCCACGGAGCAGGTAAAGCTCCAGGCTGGATAGCTTCACCCAGATAAATCCCAAATTTAGCTCATGCAACGAGTAGCCAAGAGTAAAACATGAGAATAAATGGAGAGAGAGCACCACGAGGACCAGCACTGCCACAGGCTGCAGGGTTGGAACGGGTGATCTTGGAGCTCAGTGATTCCATGAGATCAGGAATGTGATTTATTATCCCCAGCCAGTGAAATGATGGAACAACTGGGCTGGACTGGGAGGCTGTGCCCAAAGAGCAGCACGGGAGAGAAGACACAGGTTTGGAATCTGCAAAATCTCTGGCTAAACAAGGGTTTGAACCTCACCGAGCACTTCAAACAGTCCCACTGCAGAGACAAACAATGATGGGAAAAACCAAACCAAAACCACCCAGAAATGCAAATATTAATGTTGGGCTTTCTCCATTGGGATCATTCTGAAATTGTGATCTACACCTTAAACCTGAGCTCAACAGCTGCCAGACAGAGCAACCTCTGCCAGCTTCAACATCAAAATAAAATAAAATAGAGCTGTTAAGCTTTTTCCCTATTAGAATAAAAAAAAAAACAAAACAAACAAACCCAGTGTATTGAACTATAAAGTATTAAAAAAAACTCATTCATTTACATAATTTAAAATCTCAGTCACAAAAACCTTTAGAGCCATCATGCCACAGAGAGGAAAAAATACAAATATCAACCTGTACACGCAGGCCAGGCTGCGTTCCTTATCCACACTCCAAAATCCCTGAGTTCGGGGAGGGATTGCAGCTCCCAGCCCTGTCAGCACACGAGAGGGCACTGTTCTGTAGGCTCAGCACAAACCCAGCAATCCCTGGGCTCAGCCCAGGCTGCCACGGCTGCTCTGGACCATCCCGCGCGGAGCCAGAAGCGAATGGAATCAGCATCCTCAACTCCTTCCCGGCCATCCTTCCCTTCCCTGCCCAGCAGCATCACTGTTTGCACGGGGAATGATGATTTCTTGATTTCAAGGCACTTTTCTTGTCCCAATTACCAAAGGTCTCATTTTTCAGGCATTACGAGACAGGAGCTGACTCAGGGCAAGGTTTTTGGTTTGGGGGCATCGATCAGGTGTGATGGAGATTCCACAGGGTCTAAAAACCTTCAGGAGACTCCCAGGTCCAATCCAGGAGGGGAAAGTGATTCAAATTTAGCCCAATATTTAAGGTTTAAACTAAGTGATCAATAAACTCAGCATTACAAGAGAGGACTCCAAGGGGTTTTTTGCTGGTGGCACCTGCATTGGATAAATCAGGTGTGATGGAGATTTCACGTGGCATCAAAACCTTCAGGAGACACCCACCATCCAGCCCAGGAGGGAGAATTCATTCAGATTCAGCCCAGTATTTAGGTTTAAACAGATGAACCCAAAAAATTTGGATTAAATCCACTGGAAAGTAACCAGTTGGAAATTCAAGTGACACTCCAGGGCCTCCAATCTGTGATTCCAAGAGGTGCCAACATTTCAGGATGCAGCAGGAGCAGATGGGACAGGAGGAGGGTTTTGGCCAAAAAAGCAAATTAACAAACAGGTGTCAGAGAGCTCCCAAGTCCCACAGAGCTGAAGCTGCCCCAGACTAAACCCTGCTGAAATCTGCTCCTTTTAGTAACTCCAGATCCACTTTGTGCCACCACAGGCTGCCACTCTTGTCACCTGCATTTGTGCCACCTCCTCTGCCCTCTGAGCCCGAACTCCAGGTGTTCCCCACATCCTCCCTGCTCCTGCAGCTCCCCCGGCTCAGGGAGCAGCACATAAATAATGAAATTATTTCAGACCCACTCAGTCTCTCCTGCCAAGCCCCACTCCCAGCTCCTGTGTTTCTCCTGCAGCACGTGCTGACAGATGCCACATTCCTGCTGCTGCAGGGCTCCTGAGGAAGCACAGGCAGACGGGAACAGGAGGAAGGCAGGAAATTGCTCTGTTTGGGATAAAAAGAAGCGTCTGCACGGCTCCTCGGAGGACAGCGATGTTCCCACTGAGGCACAGGGAGCTGGGCCTCCAGATTCGATTTCCTGCCCCCCAGAGCAGCTGATTTCCCTCCCATTCCCATGAAAGCTTTTCAAATCTTGGAGCTAAGTGGCCAAAAAATTGATCAGTCCTGTCATCCTGGCTGCTTTTTGGGGGGCTTTTTCCTCTTTCTGGATGTTATTTGGAATTAGGCATCACCAGCCCACTGTGGCAGCCTGGCACAGCCAGCTCAGGGCAAACCCAGGAACCACTCAGCCCCATTTTGGTTTTTCAGAACATCCTCAAGAACCACTCAGCCACTTCTTGGTTTTTCCAGGACACCCCCAGGAATGACTTTGCCATTTTTTGTTTCTCAGAACGACTCCAGGAACCCTTCTGCCAGTTTTGGCTTGCCACAACATCCCCAGGAACCCCTCAGCCACTTTTTGGTTTTCCACAATATCCCCAGAAACTGCTTTGCCCCCAAAGAGGCTTCACAGCCAAAAAATCTTGTGATTAAATCCCTCATGTAAGTTCTGAGCTGATGGTTCTGGGGAGGCTTGTCCCAGCTTCCACAACCTGGAGATGCTGCCAGGCCAGCAGAGCTGTGTCCCCAAGGCCACAGTGCACCCCTGGAACACCAATCCTTCATCCTCGGGCAGCCTGAGAGCTTCCTGAGCTCCTCACAGGACTCAGGAGCTCATCCCCATCCCACTGAGGGATATTCATTCTCCCAGTCCCACCCTCAGCTGTGCATCACAGGGATCTTGGAACATCTGCTCAGCTCTAAGGGCTCTGAACCTGATTTCTCTCTGCTCTGCTCCTCCCGTGGCTAAGAAAGGCCAGAGCAGATGAATCCCAGCAAGCCCAGTCTGTGATAGATGTTGTTTACATTCCAGGGGACAACCAGAGGTGTTTCCTTTCCAGCTCAAACAACAACAAAACCAGGTGGAACACCCCCAAACCCCTCATCCCGAGTCACTAGCTCAGCACCCACAGGAGAGGCAACAACTCCTCAGCATCCTTCAGTCCCATCCCTACGGGATCTCACGGAGAACATTATTTACCTACCCTTGGAAGCACCTCACCTCCAGTCTGGAAGCAATTCAGCACAACACAGCTCATTAAACTCGCTCAGGTTTATGATTAAAGCAGCAAAATGGAATTGGACTGAAAGGCAGGACAGGCACGGTGCAGCCTGAAGGAAAAATGGGATTTCAGGGAGCACAGAATCACTGGGATCCATCCCCCAGCACCAGCACAGGATTAGAACACAACTGATCACCAGTCACACAGCTCACCTGGAAATAACTTCTCCCCCCTGGTTTTGCTACACAAAGTCAAATATTTGTTTTCCCCACATGATTTATTTCAGGAAGTGAATAAATGGGGTTTAAGGTGAGGGGATTTATCACTGCCCTCTGTGTCAGATGTCTGTCCTGATGGATTCTGAACATGAAAAATGGAATGGCACCTATGGAGATGTCTGGAGATAAATCAGTTTGAAAGGAAAAGAAGGAAAAGGAGACACAGAGTTTCCTTTTCCCTAAAATCCATTGCTCATTTCAGAGCTCCCAGAGTAAGGCACCAAACTGCCCTCAACTCTGAAAATTCATAATATAAAGACACCTAAAAACATCCAACAACCAACTGCTTTCCTTGACCAGTCTGTCCTCTAAATATTATTTTGTGATGTCTAATGAGAGAAAACTCATTAGAGTAACGAGTATCATCAGCTCCAAGAACTTCACTCCCTTGAGGACCACACCAGGGACACAGGAGCCAGCACCTCGTGGTGGGACACTGAGCCAACAAGGACCTTCCTGTGGCTCCAAGTCTCAATCTCCTGTAAATCTCCAGGAACAACAATCCCTCCCTCTGCAATACAAGAGGATTTTCAAGTGCATTTCTTCACAAAGCTGTGAGTCCTGAAGGGACCATGAACTCATCTGTGCTGACCTCCTGCACCACCCCAACAATTCCCTTTCCCCACTCACCCAACTCCATAAAACCCCAAAATGACACGAAATCCTAAAATGAGGGTCCTGGCTGAGCACCCTCCCGTGCAGGGCTGGTTTGAGGAGCGGCAGGGGACAGCAAATCCTCCGTGGCACTTCCATCACAAACGCTGGGCTGTGGCCAAGGCAGAAAGCGCTGGGGTTTAGCTTCCAGCTCGGATTCTCACTCTATCTTATCCTTTTGTTTCCAAAGTTTTCTCTTTCAAAACGATCCCAGTGCATAAATAACAAGTCACTCCATTTATTTTAGTTTTTTCTCCAGAAATGCAGTAGATTAAGAGCTTTTCAATCTCTTGCTCTCATTTTTTTTAGCCTTTTTTTTTTTTATACTAACTTCTACTTTTTGACATCCTTTGGAAAAGAAAAATAGGACCAATCCCCCATGGTTTAGTGAGGGACACAAGGCTTCCCTTCACACCCATCCCAGCACCCCACTGGCCTTTGAAGCTCATCCTGTCCTTCCCAAAGGCTTTATTTATTCCCTTGGCAGTGCCACCGGGAGCACCCCTGCCTCAACCCCAGCTCCAGCTGCATCCAAGCCCGTTTCATTTCTGCGGGCTGAGCTTTCCAAAGCTCCCAGAGCACAGCTCCTCCATCACCACCCTGCCCTTCTCAGCCAAGGCTGAGCCATGCGAGCTCCAGCAGCAGGAATTTTATCAGGACTCGGGGTCGCCAATGAGGGGATGGAACAAGAGCGGGCCAAGCTCACCGAGCCCAAGCACCAACCTCCCTGATGAGGAATATTTTTATTTCAGATGTCTCAGCCGGTTTTGGATCCCTTTGGCGTGGCTTCAGCCCGTAAAACTCTAATTGTTCTCCTCAGATGTACGGCCAGCCCTCCGGAAAAACATCTGGCTTTATTCCAGCTACCTTTTTCAAGCAAATCCTTCAAGGATGAGGCAACTTTTGCTTGACCTTCATTTAAGAAGTGTCCACCAGAGCCCACATTTGTCTCCAGAACCACAACTGGAACAGTTTATTGGGGCTTTCTCCTCCCCTGCAGGAAAACAGAGCCATCAAGGGATGCTTTTCTCAGCTGTGAAGTCCAATCTGAGCATTGAAGCCACAGCTGCTCTTCCCAGCATTTTCCAAGGAGAGAAGCAGGAAAACACAAAATTATCCATTAGTGCAGGGCACTGGGAGCAGAGAATTTGAGACCAGCCATCACTGCGGAGCAGCTCTCCGAGAGCACAGGCACTAAGTGGGAATTGCTAAATAAAGTCCTCACGTTTCCCCAACAAAGAACCCTCGGCTCCTTTATCCGGCAAATCCGGCTCTTAGGCGAAGTCATAACAATCCATAAAACTGACTCGGAGCCTTCCAGCAACTCCTGCAGCTCTGAGGAGCAGGCTGAGCAGGCAAATCCGAGTCACCACAGACAGAAATGAGTTACCACGACTCAGGGCTACCAGTGCCACCCCATTACTCAACCCAGGCCAGCTGCTTTCGTTCCTACCCAGCCTCAACCATCAAAGGCTCCAACAAATCCCAACTCTTCCCAACTTTCTTGCCCACCCAACAGCTATAAACATCCAGCGAGCCTCTCTGGTGAGTAATGGGAACAGAATCTGCTCCGTGGCCGCGCGAGCGCTCGCCGGGGGCTCTCTGGTGGATTTGGCCTCGCGCAAACGTGCAACGTGATGCGATTTCCCACAAATGTTCCTGCCAGCGGGATTCTGCGCTCGTCCCGAGCGGCTGGGGGATAAACAAAGGAGCAAAAAACACCAGCACTGGGTTTGGAATTGGAAAATATCTGCGGAGGACGAGCACATGATGGGAGCGGGGCCGATGCACGGGATTGGCTTCCCCGTGTTGGGAAAGAGGAAGAATTGGCCTTGATTCCCTCTCTACTTCTGCAGGGGAAACAGAGGTAACAATTCATAAGCCAATAAAACCCCATCTGAAAACCATCCCAGAAATTGGTCAAGCACTTCCCAGTTCGCCTCGGGCGCTGCGGTGCCGGCACACGCCAGAACTATGAGGTGATGAAACGGGCGGGGGGCTCAGGCTGACAGGAGCATGAAAGGATTTCAGACACTCGAGCCACGGGGATGGCTCGGGTCACACATGGGGCTGCTCCTCCTGACAGGCTCCATCTGGGATCAGGAACAGCTGGGAAGAGGATTGAGTTACACAGGCACGGGGAGAGCACAACCAGAGCGGCGGAGACACCCAGGTGCTCATCCGGCCTCACCCCGTGCTCCAGGACACAGATCCCAGGTTTCCCAAGGCCTCCATGAACCTCGAGTCCCTCTGCACAACAAAATCCCTGTTTCCAAGGGCCCTTACCATGAGCTTTGGGAACAGCTGGAATAAAGATCCTGGATTTTCCAAGGCCTCCACGAACCCCTCAATTCACCCTGTACAATATCCCTGTTTCCAAAGACCCTCACCATGAGCTTTGGGAACAACAGGAATAAAATTCCCAGGTTTTCCTAGGCCTTCATGAAACTTGATTCACCCTGCACAACAATATCTCTGTTTTCAAGGGCCCTCACCACATTATCCAGGAGCAAAAGGGAATAAAGATCTTGGGTCTTCCAATGCCTTCAAGAATCTCAATTCACTCTGCACAATACCCCTGTTTCCAAGGTTCCATCACCTCTTCCTGCAATTAAAATCCGAGGTGCCAGGGAGCAAAATATGGAGCCCAGACCGCCAGAAGTAAAATTCAAATGCAAGCACAGCACAAATATTCCAGCATTAAAACCTTTGGAAGTGGCATTCAGTGGGAAAACAGCACAGAAATGCAATGGAAGAAATGCAGTACCTGGTGCAGGTGTTCAGGAGGTGAATTCCCACACTGTGAAGTCAATAATCCGGCCTGGAAAACGAGAGAAGGAAAATCAATATTCTGTTGAAATTTAAAAAAAAAAAGATATTTTCTAATCTAAAAAATAAAGATAAATCATTAAAGTTGTCGACACTTAGATTTATTGATTAAGTAGTAGAGACTTTGGGGTTGTATTTTTCTTTACATCAGGAACTTCTGATAATAATTTTGAATTATTATTAATAGTTAATGATTGTTCATAATTATTAATAATTCTGCCTCCTTTTATTCTCCAAAAATAGCTCATTCTAATAAATAAAAAGCTTGGAAGAAAAATCTGGAACAACCTCAAAGGAATCCTTTCCTATAGAAGTCACATGGACAGGTTCCTCCAGCAGCTGATTCCTTCAGGCACCAAATCAGGGAATTTTTTGGGAGTATAAATATTAGAAATGGCCACACATCCCATTTAATCCACAGAACTCTGGAAAAACCTTCAGGAAAGACCATTTTATTTTAATTTTCACAGTTAAAAAAATAAAATTAACAGTTAAACACCTAAAGCTTCAAGACACACTTGGCCTCAATGATCCTAAAGGTCTTTTCCAATCTAAATGATTCTGTAATTCCATTCTTGCCATTCCCAGTGATCTCCATTGGCACTGATGGCTTAACAACCAACCAGGTTCATTAGAGCAGCAAGAACAAGGTCCAAAATCCAAATGCCACTAAAATCCCCATAAATCCTTATCCATGAGAGCCAACTTGGCGTTTCCTGCCCCTGGAGTGAGGGGACACATCCCTGGAAGTGTTCCAGGCCAGGCTGGACGGGGCTCGGAGCAGCCTAGGATGGTGGAAGGTGTCCCTGCCATGGCAGGGGTGGGACTGGAGGAGTTTTAAGGTCCCTTCCCACCCAGCCCATTCCATGATCTCACCCAGAACCACAGCTCTTGGGAAACGAGCCAAAAATCCCCCTCCATTCCTTCACTTATTACAAATCCATGATTTTTTGGAAACAACTCCTGATTTCTGAGCGTTCAGGGCTGGCAGAGCTGCAAATCCTTTGGACTCGGAGCATCCATGGGGGAATCCCCAGCCGACCTTTGCTCCACACCCACTCAGGGAACACTGAGGGAAGGGCAGCTCCCACAGGCTCACAAACACATCCAGAGGGGAACGTGCCTCCCTGGCCCTGCTGCCCACCAGGGAATTCCCTGTCAGAGCATCCATGGCAAAGCTGTTGCACAACAAATGACACAAAGCATCCCGTGAAATCAGGACCAGGGTTTGGAATGCTCCAAGGAATGCTCGGGATATAAATATTTATGGGGCTTGATGAACTGCAGCCCTGCACTAATGAAAGCAAGGCTGGAGAAATGGGCCTGGACTGTCCTCTGCCCAAAAGGAGGAGGATTGGAGTGCAAATATTCCTGCTCCATGAAACAATTCCTGCTCCATGGCAGGGCCAGCACATCAACAGCAGGCAACCTTCTCCTGGAGCTGCAGGGGGAACTCAGCCAAGCCTGGGCCCAGGTGTGCAGATGTCACCAGAACACCTGGACTGGGCTAATCCCGAGCACAGCTGGGATTCCAGCCCCATTTCCCTTGGTTTGAACCTTGTCCAAGGCAGAGCCAGAGAGGAAAACCCTTCTGGGAAGTGGGGGTGGCACAGGGAATCCTCCTGCACTGGGGACAGCAGGGGAAGGAGGGGGTTCTTCCCTTCTGTCCTGCTCAGGTGAGACCCCACAGGAGCTCCAGCTCTGGGAGCTCCAACATCAGGACATGGAGCTGCTGGAGCAAGTCCAGAGGAGGCCAAGGAGATTGGAGCCAAGGTTGGAGCCAGGCTGGGAGAGCTGGGGGTGTTCAGCTGACCCAGGGAGAGCCCAGAGCCCCTGCCAGGGCCTAAAGGGGCTCCAGGAGAGCTGGAGAGGGACTGGGGACACGGGATGGGAGGGACAGGACACAGGGAATGGCTCCCAGTGCCAGAGGGCAGGGATAGATGGGAGATTGGGAAGGAATTCCTCCCTGTGAGGGTGGTGAGGCCCTGGCACAGGGTGCCAGAACAGCTGTGGCTGCCCCTGGATCCCTGGAAGTGTCCAAGGCCGGGCTGGACAGGGCTTGGAGCACCCTGGGATAGTGGATAGTGGAATCCTCATGGCAGGAGCTGGACTTGAGGACCCTCAGAGATCCCTTCCCACCCAAGCCATTCCATGATTGAGCCCACAATAATCCCCATGCCCGATTTTTCACCCCAGTTCCAGGATGGGAAGGTGGCACCCTCAGGAAGCCAAACCCCCCCAAGGCTCTGGAAGCACTGGAGACTCCTGAGTGCAGGAATTCCAGCTGTGAGCAGCACCAGCCCTCAGCTCCTTCCCAGAGAGCTGCAGACTCACACAGGGACCTCTTGCAGACATCCTGCTCTTCCCAGCCTGTCCAGTGTTACCCCAGGAATTCCATGAAAACGCCTTTCCCATGGCATTGCATCCCCCCTCCAAAAACAACCTCGGTGAGAAATGTCTGCCTCGAGCCCATGGGAACCTCAAAGAGGAAAAGCTGCTCATCCCAGCTCCTGCCTCCAGAGCCTCCCAGGTGTCTGATAAATTCATGGCTTCTCCCAGCCATTCCCAGCTGGATGATAAGCTCCTCCTGAAGTCCTCCAAAAGGATCAGGGAGTGAGATCACAAAAAAACAACCCAACCATGTGGCAGCAGGTCTGGCCACGACGGCTTTCCAAGGAAATCAAAGCTCCCTGCACATTCCACTTGCTCTGGATGCACTCTGGGAACAGATCAAAGCCACATTTAGTGGCACTCAGTGGAGGCTCCACCTCAGCCACTCCAGCAGAATCTAGGTCAGCCTGATCCCGCAGGAACGCCGGGATGAGCCGGGGGCGCTTCCCAAGGGATTCTGGATCAAGGCAGTGTTTTCAGAGAGCAGCTGGCAGCCACTACCTCCCGCAGCTCCATCCTCTCCCAAAGCCTCCATGAGCCAAGAGTTACACTTGGAAAAGGCTTTGAGCCCCTTGGGAAAACAAGGCTGTGCCCTTACCCAGAGGGAAGGCAGAACACAGGATAATCCTGAGCACCAGCACCTCCCCAGGGCACTCCCAGCACCCCGGGGGTCCTCTCCTGGCAGGTGGGGACATTCCAGCCCCTCCAGGTCCTGCAGAGCCAGAGCCACCAGCTCTGCTTCCACCATCCCAATTTCAAGCAGGGAATCAGGCACGGGGAGTTTTCTGTGGCACTTGATTTAAGCAGGACCATCTTTGCTGGCTGGGAGCGAAGCTTTTCATCCCAGCATTTTTGGGATTAGGGCTCAGGACATGGTTCCTCTTGGCTGCATGGAAGGAACTTGATGTTTTCTGCCCAAACAATCCACAGGGACTGGGATTAATTCTGACAATATTTGGTGGAACAGAATCCCAGGTCCAGCATGATCCCTTAGCTGCCTCCAGAGGGATGGAGGGAGGCAGAGTGGTGGGAGGGGGAGCCTTTCCTATCCAAAAACCTCATGTTTTGACTCCATTCCATTCCAAAAAGGGAAAAAAAAAAAAACGAAAAAAAAAAAAAACTCCAACACCAAAGGAACAAACCCACAGCCTCCAAGGTCTTGTTTTCATTCCCGTGTGAAACTCAACCACTCCGGGTTTGTACAAAGCCCAGATTTTGTTTTCTGGGCATTTTTAACTTTCCCTCCACCAGCATTCCCATTCCAAGGCACAGGTGGAGCTCCCAGCAGGAGGCTTGCAGAGGCAGGAAGGGTCTGGAGCCTTCCAGCCCCAGGGATGAGTTACCTGTTTTCCACAGGGATATAAACCTCTGGTTCTAAAGGCAATTCCTGAATTTTTGCCTCCATAAAGACAAAAGAATTCCAGGAGAACCCTGTCCTCTCTTCCTGCAGCTTCACCTGGCAAAACTGGGATGCAGCTCCATCCCATCCGAGCTTCCCACTCTCCTGCCAGTCCCAGGGCTGGGGATTTTGGGGTGGATTTGGGAAGATGCAGGTTAGGACCCTGGTGAGGTCCTGCCCATGCCACAGCAGCTGTGGGACCCGGGGCAAGCAAAGGAAAATGGGGATGGGGAGGGAAGGACAATATTCCCTGACTTTAGACATTTTATGGCAGCTGGGAGTGTAAATTGGTAAATTCTGCTATTTCAAAAGTGTGGCTTTTAAGTCCCTCCAGGAATGGGAACTCCACCACTGCCCTGGGCAGCTCTGCCAGCCTGGCCGACCCTCCTGGGGCAAGAATTTATCCCAAAATCCAACCTAAACCTCCCCCGGCACAACCTGGGGCAGGTTCCCCTTGTCCTGTCCCTTGTTTCCTGGGAGCAGAGCCTGACTGAGGGGAAGTTTCACCTCATGTGTGCAAGAAAACAAATCCTGAAGGGGAACCTCCCCCCAGCCCACCAAAACCAAGCATCAAGTGGCTGCATCCACATTCCCACCCTGGATTTAGCAAACTTCTCCCATTTGCATCATTCCATGCCCATTTTGCTGGGTTTATTCCACATCCCTCTGATGCAGGACCTTCTCCAGAGCCTGAAGCCTCCCTGGATGAGCCATTTATCTCCAAACCCAAATAAAGCACATATTTTAGGCCAGGCCATTGCATGGGAAAGATGCACTTTGAGTGAGCAGCTTGAATTAACGAGCCAGTAAAACTTAAACTGACCTTTTTTGTAGTTCTTGGCATTAAAGGGAGCATCAAACTTCCCTTTTTTTGTTGGAATGGAAGAAATGGGTGAATAGAGCTCAGTTATGATATCAAGTGATGCATTTCAGGTTTGCTGTCAAACAAATAGAGATAAAACCCCCTTTTCTCTGGGAGAGCCTTTTACTGACTGATAACCAGGATAATTAGATTTTAACTGGGCTGCCCACAAAGAACCAGCATTCCAACCATCTCCTGCCTCCTTTCCAGCTCAAAAGGCTTTGCAAGGAGAAGCAGGAAAAAAGGAGGAGCCATTAAAACACCATTTCAACAGAATCCTTGTGTTTCCCAGAGCAAGGCCATTAAGAGATGGACTGATACCTCCAGGACTGGCTTCCTCCATTTGGGGAAAATGGGATGTTCATTTATCAGGGCTGTGCTGCAACTTGATCCTAAATAAAATCCACTTACTTCCACATTTGCTCCAGCTGAGCCCAGGATGCTGAGCCAGCTGTGCTGCAGATGTGCTGCTCCTGCACCCCTGGCAGTGCCCACACCGCCCCTGCTGCCACCCTGGGCTTTTGGGGACTCTTCCTGCCCACCCCAGGGAAATCTGGTCTCAGCAGGGAGCCATGGAGCTCAGCCGGCGTTTGGAGAAGCTGCCAGGACTGGGATGCACGCAGGATGAGCCAGGTCCTGCCCCTCGCCAGCTCTCTGCTCTCCACTTCCCTGCCCGAGATCCCCCAGCACTGCAGGTGTCAATGAATTCACTTCTCAGCTTCCAGGGGTGGCACCGCACGCTGCCAGCCAAGGATGGGGTTAAATCCTGGACTCATTTCACCCAACCCAGCAGAGCCACCTGAGCAGGGACAGCATTCCCAAATCTCTGCCTCCAGCAGCAAAGTCCTTCACCAAACATGGGAGTTTTATTTTCCCCCCCTCTTTTTTTCTTTTTTAATTTTCAGTTAGGAAGGAAATGGGTGCCTTGCAATAAAGGGGCAGATTTTTCCAGTTAAGAAAAACCATTCCCACTTCCTAAAGCAGATGACAACCATCGAGGCACCAGCTCCTGCTTCTCCTTTCCAGGGCTCCCACAGAAACCAGCAGTTCCCCGTCCCAGTTTCCTCCAGTGCTAATTCCCAAATCAGTGCCCTCTTCCCACCCGCAGGCCCTGGAGAACAGGAAAGGAGTCCCTGAGAAAACTTTTTTTTTTTTTTCCTAGGGAAACCCTCCCTTTTTTGCCTCGGAAAAGGACGGATACAAGCACTTGCTGCAGAGGTTCAAGAGTGCAGCCAAAAATTCCAGGACCTCTAAATCAGGTTTATGGAGCTCTTCAAACACCTGACAGGTGAAGGCAAGCCCACAACTGAATCAGAGGCTCTCAAAAAAAGGAAAAGCAATTTAAAAAGCCCAGCTCAGCTGCTCTTTAATCCTAGAAATATTCAGACCCTGTGGACACATAAAGGAGCTTTAAAGCTCTCCGGGTACCCAATATTCCACTTCCAGTCAGGCAGGACGGATTTATTTGGGAGAAATCTGCAGCTCAAGCCCCGTTTCCAGATTTAATCCGATCACAGGAGAAGCAGATCCTGTGCCCTCCTGCCGAGGCCAAAATCCCGACAGAGAAACTCCGGGATCTGCTGTCCCGCACCCCTTCGCTCCTTCCAGTCACGACAATTCCTCCGGAGCAGGAAGGCTGGCCCCAGAGCAGCCTGAAGAGGATCCCCTCCAAGGCACGCGGCCGTTTTTCCCTTAATTAGCCCCAAAGCGGCGGCACCTGCGCAGCCCGGGGTTAATTACTTCATTACTTCATTAGCTGGGCGGGGCCGGGCGCTGATGAGCGCAAGTGATTCCAGCTGGGAGCGGAGGACACTCAGCTGGGGAAGGACAGCAAAAGCGACTTCCAAACAAAAGGGAGGAAAACCATCCCAGCATCGCCTCCAAAGCGCGATAAATCCATGGAAATGTCGCAGGCAGCTTCCCAAGGTTTTGGCTGAGCCCCAGCCGCTGCTTCTCCTGCACAATTCACAAGGACTCCGCTCCAGAGGGAGCACAAAGCCCCTTTGTTCCCCTTTTCCAGATGTGAGGAGCGGGGAGAGCTGGAGCAGCGCAGGTCAGGGTGGCACAGCCTGGGCTGGGGCCGCTCCTGCTCCCCCCGAGAATTCCAGCGTGCAGGGGAAGCATCCCACCAAACGCAGCCGTGTCCAGAGAGCAGGAAGGGCTTGAATTCGGGGGTTTATTGCAACAACAATAATAAAAAAAGAGGATTTCTAGAGGCAGAATGTTGTGTCGTTGCAAAGGGAGCAGAGGGATAGCAGAGACACCCCAAAATTCGGATTTCAGGGACACTGCTCAGGCGGGACACAAGGAGAGGAATAAAAGAGGAAAACAGCAAAACCCAGCCCAACAAAAGCCAAATATTCATTACAGCGAAAATTGATAAAAAAGGGGCGATGGGGAGAAATAACAGCCGTACCTTGGGGTGCCAGTGGAGCACAGGAGCACCAGGGATGAGTTTTGGGACAAACGGAGAGGAAAACAGAGCAGAGCAGGGAACATCCCGTGAAGCAGGAATGGTTTCCATATCCTGAGCCTCCCCAGCCCCAGGGCTGAGGGGCTGGCACCAAACCCTGCTGCGAGCAGAGGGGAAGGAGCGGGACGAGCTTTGCATCCCACACAGCTCCAGGCTCGCCTAACTCCGACCTTTGCATCCCACACAGCTCCAGGCTCGCCTAACTCCGACCTTTGCATCCCACACAGCTCCAGGCTCGCCTAACTCCGACCTTTGCATCCCACACAGCTCCAGGCTCGCCTAACTCCGACCTTTGCATCCCACACAGCTCCAGGCTCGCCTAACTCCGACCTTTGCATCCCACACAGCTCCAGGCTCGCCTAACTCCGAGCTTTGCATCCCACACAGCTCCAGGCTCGCCTAACTCCGACCTTTGCATCCCACACAGCTCCAGGCTCGCCTAACTCCGAGCTTTGCATCCCACACAGCTCCAGGCTCGCCTAACTCCGACCTTTGCATCCCACACAGCTCCAGGCTCGCCTAACTCCGAGCTTTGCATCCCACACAGCTCCAGGCTCGCCTAACTCCGACCTTTGCATCCCACACAGCTCCAGGCTCGCCTAACTCCGAGCTTTGCATCCCACACAGCTCCAGGCTCGCCTAACTCCGACCTTTGCATCCCACACAGCTCCAGGCTCGCCTAACTCCGAGCTTTGCATCCCACACAGCTCCAGGCTCGCCTAACTCCGACCTTTGCATCCCACACAGCTCCAGGCTCGCCTAACTCCGACCTTTGCATCCCACACATCTCCAGGCTCGCCTAACTCCGAGCTTTGCATCCCACACAGCTCCAGGCTCGCCTAACTCCGACCTTTGCATCCCACACAGCTCCAGGCTCGCCTAACTCCAAGAGGAGCCCAAGGCGCAGCTCAGCCTCCCTCCCGCACACGCCGGGAAATCCCGATGCGTTCAACTCCAAGAGGGGCGGCTTGGGGACACAGAGGGGACAGAGACCTCACAGACCTCACTGACCTGCTGGGGACAGAGGGGACACACAGGGGACCCAGAGCTCACTGACCTGCTGGGGACAGAGGGGACACACAGGGGACAGAGACCTCACTGACCTGCTGGGGACAGAGGGGACAGAGACCTCACTGACCTGCTGGGGACAGAGGGGACACAGAGCTCACTGACCTGCTGGGGACAGAGGGGACCCAGAGCTCACTGACCTGCTGGGGACAGAGGGGACACAGAGCTCACTGACCTGCTGGGGACAGAGGGGACACAGAGCTCACTGACCTGCTGGGGACAGAGGGGACACACAGGGGACCCAGAGCTCACTGACCTGCTGGGGACAGAGGGGACACACAGGGGACAGAGACCTCACTGACCTGCTGGGGACAGAGGGGACAGAGACCTCACTGACCTGCTGGGGACAGAGGGGACACACAGGGGACAGAGACCTCACTGACCTGCTGGGGACAGAGGGGACAGAGACCTCACTGACCTGCTGGGGACAGAGGGGACACAGAGCTCACTGACCTGCTGGGGACAGAGGGGACCCAGAGCTCACTGACCTGCTGGGGACAGAGGGGACAGAGACCTCACTGACCTGCTGGGGACAGAGGGGACACAGAGCTCACTGACCTGCTGGGGACAGAGGGGACACAGAGCTCACTGACCTGCTGGGGACAGAGGGGACCCAGAGCTCACTGACCTGCTGGGGGCAGAGGGGACAGAGACCTCACTGACCTGCTGGGGACAGAGACCTCACAGACCTCACTGACCTGCTGGGGACAGAGGGGACACAGAGCTCACTGACCTGCTGGGGACAGAGGGGACAGAGACCTCACTGACCTGCTGGGGACACACACCTCCGTGCTGAGCTCTGGCGCTGGAAGATGCCCACCGTTCCAAAAGAGGCCACAAAATGTCCATGGTGCCTCATCCCCAAAGTCCAGGCGGTCGCCAAGACCTTTGCAGCCCCTCAGGAAGGGGGAAAATCCTTCTCTAACTCACTTAGTGTCCCTAAAAACTCAAAAATGAGGAATAAACGCCGGCTCCCTGCAGCTCCTCCACCAAAAGCTCCCCTCGGAGCGGAACGAGAATTTCTGGGCGGCTTCAGTGCCGCAGCCAGGTGGGAAATGGGCCGGGCGGGGCTCTCCCATCCCAATCATCTCCTCCAGCTGCTCCTGGGCGCTGATGGCCCCACCTGGGCAGCGCTGAGCGCCTGGAGGGCACCCAGGGAAGGGCACTGGCAGCTCCCATCCCCGGGGATCCATCTCCTGGGCGAGAGCCCTTCCCGGAGCTGCTCTCTCCGCGGATGGGTTCCTCCCTCGTCCTTCCTCAGGGAGCTGAGCAGCTCAAGGGATGCTCTGCTGTGGTAAAGCACATTCTTCTCTCCCTCAGGATTCTTTCATAGGGGAGCACAGAGGAAAGAAAGAGAAAACAATTTCTGTTTCTGCTCCTCGCTTGCTCATGTGAAATGTGTTTAGAGAATTGTTTTCCTGGGGTGATTGCTTGATTAGTGAGGATTGTTTGAGCCTGATGGCCAATCCAATCCAATCCAATCCAATCCAATCCAATCCAATCCAATCCAATCCACCTGTGTCTGCACTCTCAGAGAGGGTCACGAGTTGTGAGTTAGATATGGTAGTTAGGAAAAGCAGATATGCAGTTTTAGTATCTCCTTTAAATAGTGTATTAATGTATTATAGCACAGTTATAATAAAGAAATCATTCAGCCTCTGAACTGGAGTCACACATCAGCATTTCTTCCCACTGGGTTCACCCACTGAGAATCCCCCAGAGCCAGGTGCTCTCTGGAATTATCCCAATTTTCCAGGGGTTTTCTCCAAAAGAAGGGGAAAAGGATCATCCCGTCCCACCCCTGCCATGGCAGGGACACCTCCCACCACCCCAGGCTGCTCCAAGTCCCATCCAGCCTGGCCTTGGGCACTGCCAGGGATCCAGGGGCAGCCACAGCTGCTCTGGGAAATCCATTCCAGGGCTTGCCCACCCTCGCAGGAAGGATTCCTTCCCAAAATCCCACCTATCCCTGCCCTCCGGCAGTGGGAGCCATTCCAGCTGTCAAATCCCTGTTTTTCTCCCACAGCCCCCCTGTCCTTGCACTTGCCCCCCTTTGCTGCCACACCTTTGTCCCTGGATTTGTTGTGACCTTCCCATCTCCCCCAAAATAGTATTTTTTTTCCCCCCCACTTGGAATTTATTTCTAGCCCTCACATTGCTTTCATCCAAGCAGGCAGCAAACGTTTAAAGATTTATTTAGCAGCCTGGCTGTGCCTCACACGGTGTGGAACTGGAGAATTCCAGGCTGGTTTGGGCTGGAAAAGACCCTAAAACTCATCCCATTCCATGGGCAGGGCCACCTTCCACCATCCCAGGCTGCTCCAAGCACTGTCCTGGAAATATATTTGGAGTAAACTTGCTGAAATGCAGGAATTTCATGGGGACAAAAGTAACACCACTCATTCCAGCAGAGAATATTCCTGTGGATTGTCCCAGCTGAAGTCCTTACAGGGAACCTGAGCTCCTCATTTCTGTGCTGGGAGGGACTGGACTCTGTAAAATCTGCCCAAACTGAGGGGAATGGCATTTGCAGCATCCACAGGTTTGTCTGGAATGTTGTTGGATAAAGTTACAAAACACAACCTGCTCCGCAACTGAGAGTTTGGAGGAAAAGTTCCAAATTGAGAAAATACAATTTTTTTAAAAAATGTGTGAACAGCTTCACCTCACAGGGACAGTGCCAGAGACTGTGCTGATCGTGTGACAAGAATTCCAAGGGAATTCCATGGAAAAATGGAGGTTTTCAGCATCCAAACCATCCCACTCCCAACTTCTCAGCAGTGTCCTCAGCCTTCCATCCCTGCTGCCTCCCTGGAGAATTCCCAGCCTGTCCCTGTCACGAGGGTTTTCCTTGGATCAGCTGTGGCAAAATTGAAAGGAAGAGAGGAGACAGCTAAGCTGGAAGAGGAGGAGGAAGAGGAGGAGAAAAGGCTTTTTCAGGCACCAGGGATCTTCCAAGCTCCAAAGGGTCCAGAGCTCTGCCCATCTAAATCCCGGTGTCTTCTCCCACTCCATCCCAGCTGAACCCCCTGGAAGTGCCCTGGGTGCCTCATTCCCCCTCTCCTTTCCAGGTGAAAATCACTCTGTGGAATGAGAAAGCCCTGGTGTGGATCCACCTTTCCCTCCAGCCGTGGCGACAGCCAGGGATCCATCAGCAGTGGCAGCCAGGAGATAAAATGCCCTGCTGGAAGTTTGGGAAGGAGGAGAAGTGGGATAGCAGTAACTGGTGTGGGTTTCTCCCAGCTCTGGAGCTGCAGAGGTGAGAAAACGGAACAAAGAGCAAAGGGAGGAGCTCTGGTGTGAGAGCAGAACGGGGCTGGGGGAGATTTCCAATTCCATCTGCCCTTGGATAAAGGCAGATAATGAAATACCTCTGGAATGAGGAAAAATATTTCCAATGTGATGGAAAAGCTGTTAGCAGGGGGCAGCAGCTGCAGGGGTTTTATCTCCCTCGCCAGGACAAAGGTTCATTAATCATCTGGCACTGCTTTATGCACCCAGTCTTATCTTCCCAAAGCTCCCCGTGCTCCCCTTGCAGGACATCCTGGAGCAGCACTGGAATATTGATTCCTGTTCTTGTATCCATGTTCTTCTCTGGAGCTGCTGTGTTGTTCAGGGCAGTGGGAGCACGGGCATGGCTCTGCCCCAAAATGCAGCTGAGCATTTGGGATAAGGACTGGAAAATCCTTTTAGTCATGAGGAAAAACTACACAATCATGGGATGGGTGGGAAGGGACCTTAAAGCTCATCCAGTCCCACCCCTGCCATGGGACACCTTCCACTATCCCACAGTGCTCCAAGCCCCTCCAGCCTGGCCTGGAACGTTCCAGGGATGAGGAATCCACAGCTTTTCTGTTCAAATCCTGCAGGGCCTGCAGGAAGGTGGGATATAAGGCCACAAGTAGGAATGAAGCCAGAACTGCCCCCAATCCCTTCTCTCTTGGGAAGGTGCTGCCAGACCTTTGGAGAACACAGCTGGTGGAGACTCTGATCCTTCCTTAGCTCTGGAAAAATGGGAATATTCATCTGCCTCTCCTGGCTCAGCAGATGAGATTCCCCAGCCATCAGTTGTTGTTTTTTATAATTTTTCCTGAATCTCTTGGCAAGAGATTCCCTTTCCTGACATCCTCAACAGGGGCTGTGCTCGTGCCTGGGTTGGGAACAGGCAGGGGAAGCCGATTTTGAGGAATCTCAGCTGGGGAAAGCCCAAATCCCAATTTCCCATCAACCAACCAAGCACTTAAGCCTGGCTGACACCACAGAGGAGCTGCTGAGCTCTGGGCTCAGCTTAACCTCTGTAAAACCACCCTGACAGCACTCCCAGCAGCTTCCCACCGGGAATTGTTGCTGAGCTCCAGCTGGGAGCAGCACCACCCTGGGGAAGGGCTCCGGGCTGGGGGTCACAGCCACGAGCAGCCAGCGGGATCCAGGGATGGAATCCCACCAGGAGTTGTGGGATCAGGGACTGGGATGGGCACAGGGCAAGGGCTGGAGAAGAGCCAGAGGGTTAAAAAGAAACCTTCTTTGCCTGATAAATGATTCCTGTGGAAACAGCACAGGAGTGTTGGGAATGAGCTGAACGTGGAATGGGTGGCAGGGCGGGGAGGTGATGACCACCAAAATAATGATGACCACCAAAATGATGACCACCAAAATGATGACCACCAGACCTTCTGAGTGATCCCTGCAGGAGTCTGAAGCTGGTTTTGGAGCACTGGGGATCACTGGGTGGGATTGGGATCACTGCTCCATGGGACAGCAGTGGCACCACGTGCACGCCGGCGTCACCGCTCCGCTGGGAACACCCAGAGCTGACAGGAACCACTGAGTGACACCCATGAGTGACAGGAGCCACTGGGATAAAGCAAAGTGGGGAAGAGAAGCGCCGTGTCCCTCAGGAATGGCCTTCCAGGAGGTGGAGCCTGAGGAGCTCCGGAGCCACGGCCGCACTCCTCGCTCGGGCCCGAACTTACGCAATGATTTATTTGCATCCAGCCCGAAAACAAATGGATGTTTTACATATTTATATCATAAGATAAAGTGATCCTGCAGCTGATCAAAGCCAGGGCAGATCTGGAGGCGATTACAGCAAGTGTTTGCTTAACTGAGGTCATGATGCACTCGGAGCGGGTGAGGCTCCGGCTCTGCTCCGCACATGTGAGCGCTCCAGGAAGGTCGGGAGAGGCCCTGGCTCCAAGTGCTGCCTTTCCAAGAGCTCAAGCAAAGCTGAACCTGGCTCCTCAACCCGGCTTTGGGACAAAGGATTGGTCAAGGGGAGCAGCATTGTGCTGTTTGTGAAATAAAATGGAGTTTGAAGAGGTTTGTGCCTGATGGAAGCTCAGTTTGGCTTCATTTGGAATTCTGGGGAAGCTGAGGGAGCTGGGAAGGGGCTCAGCCTGGAGCAAAGGAGGCTCAGGGGGCCCTCCTGGCTCTGCACAGCTCCTGACAGGAGGGGACAGCCGGGGGCATCAGGCTCTGCTCCAGGGAACAGGGACAGGAGGAGAGGGAACGGCCTCAGGCTGGGCCAGGGCAGGCTCAGGGTGGACAGCAGCAGGAATTTCCCCATGGAAAGGGGGGTCAGGGATTGGAACTGCCCAGGGAGGGCTGGAGCGCCCATCCCTGGAGGTGTCCCGGGAATTCCTGGATGTGGCACTCAGAGCTCTGGGCTGGGAACAAGGCGGGCACTGGGCACAGCTGGGTGATCCCAGAGCTCCTTTCCCCCCTCAGTGATCCTGATCCCATCATTCTGTGAAATGGGGATGAGCCTGTCCTGCAGTTTCTGTGTCCTAGCAGGCCGGGCTGTGACTGGGAAAGCTGGAGCAGAGGACAGGGATGCTCCACTCTGCACACCCTGGGCTGGCCTTGGAGGGATTTTCCTGGTTGGAATCCGAGGTTGAACCGCCCAGTTGGGAATGGGCAAAGGATAAAGGGGATGCAGAGTTTCCTTCTGGAGAGCCTGGCAGTGGCTGGCCAGAGGCTACAAGATCCAGGGATGAGCAGGGATGACCAGTCCAGCCTGGCACTGTACTGGGATATACTGGGAATACTGATCCCACCCCTCAAGCTGGGTGTCCAGGGGATTTTCCCAACATCCTCCCCCATGGGAAATCCAGGTTGATGCTGGGGATGTCCCTGGTGCTTTCCCTGCCACTTCACTAAATGTCATCACAGAGTTTGATTTCTGTCTGCTCCCACTGAAGCATCAAATTCCTGCTCTCACACCAGAGCCTGGATTCCAGCACGGGAAGAGCCAAATTCTCACTGAAAATCAGTCAGGAATTTGCCTTCTCCTGATTTTCCAGCCCTGCAAAGCCACGTTGAGACCTTCCCCTCTTTCCACACAGCACAAACTCCCGTGTAAGGCTCAGGAGACAAATCCAGCCGGGATTTGCAATCCCTGGGATCTCATTCCCGGCCACATCTGGGGCCCTGCCGGCTCAGGAACATTCCCGTCCCGTTTAAGGGGATGCTGAAATGAAAACCACATCCTTATCTCGCCGGCGCTGTCATCCCATCTCCCGCAGCTCATCCCCGTTTCCCTGGCTCCTGCCGGGAGGGCAGCGCTCCTCGTCCGTCACATTCCCGCTGCAGCATCCCTAATCCATCCCGTGTGTCCCGGGAGGAGGCGGGAGGCTCCCGGTGCCTCCGGCAGCCCGAGCCTTCATCGCCGCGCCGGGGATGTCAGCGGGCTGCTGATAAGAGCCTCGCCCAGCTCGTTATCAGCGTGTGCGGGGCGGGATGGAGCAGCCGCAGCTGCTCCAGAGGGGATTCCTGAAGGCACGGCTGCCTTTGGGAAAGCTGCGAAGCCCCGGCAGCGCAGGAGCTGGGAAACCACAGGAATTTTTGGCGAGGCTTTCCCGTCGGTGCCAGCGGAGGTGACGCCAGGTCAGCGGCTCCGTGCTCCGAGCGCTGAACTCAGGGATGCTCCAGCTCTGTGAGCGTCTCCTCTCCTCTTTCTCCTCTCCTGTTCCTCTTCCCTGATCCCACGGATTTTTCCCCCCCTGTATTTAGTTCCTTACGCATCAATGGAAGAGGAGCCAAAGCTCCAGCAGCCCCGACCAGCTCGGCTCACTTGTGTTCAGTGCATTCCCAGCTTCTCATGAACTCCAACTTCCCCGGCAGTTCCAGCCCTCGAAATTCCTGGGGATTTTCCCATGAAAATACCCCGTGAAAATGTCCCTGGAAAACGGAAAAAGCCTGGAAGTGTAACAAAATAATTTGAAAAAAAGCTACAGATTTGTCTTTTAGACAGAAATCATCTCAGCAGCATGAGCAGGTTGGAGCAATCTGGGCACAGGCTCTGCCATGGAAAAGGGATTATTTGGTCTATAAAGGGATTTTGATACAAAATACGTGAAAGAACCGAGACTTCCTGTAGCCAAATTCCTGCATAAAACATAAAACCGGCCCAGACTTCAAACAGCATCTCAAAAACTTTCCAGCAGATCTATTAAGAGCTGGGTTTTTAAGGAAGCCAAGGGAACCAGGGCTGCCACCCAGCATTTTGCTGATTTTATTTGGGAAATTTTGTGTTTCTCACCACCTGCACTCACTAAAAAGTGTGTTTCTCACCACGAGTTTGAAGGAAATTTCTTTGCTTGAATGGCAGAGGGGGTGAGTCCAGGCTGGATTCTGCCAGACTGGGGAGCAGAGGTGCCACAACCTCCACCCCACTTGACACCCCCCAGATGCTGATGGTGTTTCCTCAGGTGGACACCAGCTGTGGGAATGGGATGCAGGCCAGCACGCTCAGCTTCCCCATATCCAGGGAAAAACAGACCTTTTGGGATCTGCTCTTCTGCTTCCAAGACCCTCCTGACCAGAATATCCCTGAGTTTAAGTGATGCCCCAGAAACACGGCTCCACCAGGATGGAAACGGGATGAGAATGGGGAAATGACCTCTAAATAAAGGGTCCACATCCACTTCCCTCCTAAAAATCCACCCCCCTGGATCAGCCTCCGTGCTCTTGGTGAGCCGAATGCTGATTTTCCAGCTGCATCCCCCCAAACCTCTGCAGAGCCCTCGGCAAAGGGCAGATTTCAAAAAGATTTCAAAGTTTCTTATCGCAGCTTCGGAGACAACATTTATCTTCCTGACAGCAATCAGCTTGATTCCCCACCACGGAGACAAAGGAAAAGGCCTCGAGCCTCAGGAGGGCCTGGATTGTTCCAGCTGCTGCAGCTGAGGGGTGAAATCCTGGAGAGGAGGGTTTGTCCCCACTTTGTCTGCACGTGGAGCTCCGGGATGGTTCCAGCACACCGGGGCTGGCAGGAGCCAGAGCAGATCCCGGCTGTGCACATGGAGCACAGATCCTGATGGATTTTTGGGATATTTGGGGATATTTGGGATCCTGGGGGCCCTTCCCAGCTCCTGAAGCCACGTTCCTGTTGGCTCCAGGGCTGGCTGGGCCACAGGATAGGGATGAAATAATCTTTGGATTGGCTCAGTGGGATGGCTTGGGAAGGAGATGAAAGAGCCTTTGCCCCAGTCCAGGCTGGAGAAATCGTTCCCAGCCCATTCCCACCTGGTAAACCTGGATAGAACCCTCTGCCCAAAGCTTTGGGACGGAAGGGACCTCAAAGCTCATCTTGTTCCAGCCCTGACACCTTCCACTGTCCCAGGGTGCTCCAAGCCCCATCCAGCCTGGCCTTGGCCACTGCCAGGAATGGGGTTTGTGCCCTGGTCAAGGTGGGGAAGTGCCACAGGAATGCGGGAGCAGCTCCCTAAAGCCCCAGGCCTGCTGTGCCCTGCGAGGGAAGGTTTTGGGAATTGTTTCCACCAGGTTTCTGGTAGCTCCTCGGCTGCCAGCTCCAGTCCCAAACTGGTTTGCAGGAAGGAAACCAATCCCATGCTGGGCACCACAGGCTCCAGACACATCCAGCAGCTGGGACAGTGCAGCACAAATCAGGATTCGGGCAGAGCTGGAATCTCCCTCTTTGTGGGGTAAGTGTGGCAGCTGCTCCAGGACAGAAGGGAATCAAAGCAAATTCCCAGCCTGGGATGGAGATCCTGGGTTTGCAGCCTGGCATTTCCTAAGGAGCCCTCCATCCTGCTGGAGATGGATTCTGGACAGGGAGGGAGGAGGCACCTGAAACATTCCCTGAGCTTGATTAACACCTGGTTTCAAAAGCATCTTCCTGGTTTATCCCGAGTTTGAGCTGCTTCCTGCAGCTCCACAGAGTCCATCTGGGATGTGCCAGAGATCTGCAGTCAGGCAGAGCAGCCCAACCCCAAAAAACACAGTGTCCTGCCATGGAGAGGGTGTCTGCATGACCTTCTCCTCTCCAGGCTTCCAGGTTTTGTTTGCTTGAACTCTCAGTTCCTTTTTTATGGTTCCCCTGAGCTGACAGGCTCAGCACAGGCTCTGCTCCCATCATTCTGAGATCAAGATTCCAGACAGAGCTTGCCAGCCCCATGGAAAGCAGGTCCTGGGAACTGGTGGAACCAAATCCCACGGAAACAACCAACAAGGCTGCCCTGCTTTTAAAGGAGAAGTTTCCAAGTCCGTTTTCCCCCTTGAGCAGAGCCAGTGGAGCTGCCTAAGGCTGGGATTATCCCAAGGGCAGGTGCACACATGGATCCCCCTCCCCACCAGCCAGATCCGAGCCTGCAGAGGCACCTGGAGATTTGGCACGTGGAATTCAGCAGAACTGAAGCGTTTCTGCCTCTGGCTGAGCTCAGCTCAGTGCAGTCGTCCAGGGGCCTCCCAGCCAGGAGCTGCTCCCTGCCCCACGGAGAGGCTTTCCTTGGGATTAAATGAACAGGTGATGGCTGATCCAAGAGCTCTGGGGTCATTCACTCCACGGGGATTTCCCTCAGCTGCTCCTCACCCCTGGCAGGATTTTGGGTGGCAGAACATTTGGGGTTTGGCAGTAGTTTTCCCAGGATCTGCAAAGGAGCAGGCACCCAAGGCTCATAAACTGCAGAATTATGTGCAAGAACAGCTCAGGCTCCACGGAAAATCCCAGCTGGCCCAGCAAGGGATGTTCCCCTCCCTGCTGGGAGCACCAGCACCTCTCACTGAGGTCAAGGCAAGTAACAACCCAGAGTCCAACCTTTGAAATTCCAGCAATCAGGACAAAGGTTCCTTCTCCCCCATCCTTCCAAGTCAACCATCACCAACCCCTTGAGTCCAAGATACTGGAATTGTCCATGAACATCTTCCAGTGGAGGGGCAGCTGAAGTCTCAGCCTGAGGAATTTCCCCTTGGAATGGTTCCAAAGTGGACAACTTCAAGCCCTGGGAGTTCCCCACACTCTTAAAGCCTGACTTAACTCCCCAGATTAGGAGCTGGTTTTTCTCAGGGTGACCTTAAATGACTCCCCCAGTGCAATGCACTGAGCCCATGACAGAGCCAAGGCTTGCTTTCAGCTCTGCTGGCTCCTGTTCCCTGATCCCACAGACCCTGTCCCTGTGTTTGGTCCCTTCCCCAGGAGAAGCCAGCTCAGCTCCCTGGTCCAGTGCATTCCCACGCGGTCAGGAATTCCAGCTTTCCCAGCAAAGGCTCACAGCCCGGCCCTTCCATCCCACCCTCTGAAAATTCCCTCCAGCCAGACAGGGGTTGCACTTCTGGAGGGACTTCCATGGGGGAGGGAAGGAGCTGCTGCCCTGGAATAAAAGCTGGGCAAGACAATTCCACACAAAAGGCAGCAGTTGCCATCCACTGCTGCAGAAGCCAAACTGACTCCCAGTGGGATCCTGCTCTCCTTAAAAGTGCAGCATCCATCCCTCCCACCCTGCCCAGCTCTCCCCAGGACCACCTGCATGGGGTTCCCTTCCCACCCCACATTCCCAGCCCCCAGAGTGCCTCCCAAAACCCCCAGCAGGAGCCCAGTGCTACTGGGAGAGCACGGAATTCCTTCCGTTCATTGCGAGACAAGAACTCTTGCTGGGATGGAAGACGAGGAATGGAGTCACATCCTCAGCACGGCCTGGCTGCTCCATCTGGACCCCACCCGGCTGCAAAACTGTCTGGGAGCTCTGCAGGGAGGCCTGGCCCCGGCCAGCTCCTTATCCCGGGTGTTGGACCAGCACAGGTTGTCCTTTCCTAACCCTCTGCAGCTCCCGGTCCCAGCCTCCCTGCCTGTGCTTTCCTCTGCTTCCACACCGAGCTCTCTCCCTGGATTTGCTGAGGGATGAATTCCAGGCCCTGCCTGGCTGCAGGAGGCTCTGTGCCCCTCTGAGTCACATAGCAAAACTCTGCTCAAGGGACCAGCAAAGCCAAAGACCCAGCTTGGGCCTTAATTTGATGACAAACAAGCCATTCATCCCCTGAGGCTGCAGGGGAAGGCCCAGGCTCCAAGCAGAGCCTTTCCCTGTCGCCAGAGCAGGACGGGAACGAGAAGACTCCAAGTCAAAGGCAAAGAGAATGAACTCCGATCTATTTCAAATGCACCGCTCTATTCACAGAGAACATCGTGCGGACTGATTTCACTGGTCCTAGAGTAAAAACATCTCACACCACTGGTGTGCCGTGAATGACGCACGGCGGCAGAACCTACCTATCAACGATGTGGACAACAAGAGAGATTAGAGAATTATTTACATGCTTTCCCAACTGCCTCCCAGGCTCTCGCCTGCTTAGCAAACCTTCTCTTTGTCTCTCTGACGGAACTGGGAATGTCCACGTTTGCCACTGGAAATGTCCTTCCCACTGCTGGCTGTCGCTCTGGGCCGTGCCCAGCTGGGCCAGTGACCTGGAGATGCTCCGTGCGGCACCCACGTGGGAGCTCTGGGCTGAATAACCTCAGCTTTGGGGGCTCTGAGCCGGAGCAACCCTGGGCTGCTTCATTGTTTTAAAATCTGCAAACTTAGTGTTTTAAATATTATTGTTTAGAAACATGCATTTAGAAATATTGTTATAAATAATAAGATGTTATTTAAAACAATATCATTGCTTTCAAATTGGTGATATTATTGTTTAAAGTATTATTATTTATAAATGTACACATATATAAATATAAATATAAATTAATCTATATTTATATAAATAATAAATTAAAGAATGAATTAATCTATATTTATATAAATATAAAATTTAAATAATGAATTAATCTATATTTATATAAATATAAAATTTAAATAATATACATAAACTATATAAATATAATATATATATAAAATATACATTTATAAATAAATATACATTTATAGATATTGCTATAAACAATTAAATATTATATAAAACAATATTATTGTTTTAAAGTCTGCAATATTATTGTTTTCAATATTATTATTTCTAAATATTTTTATGTTTCTAAATATGGCTATAAATAATAAAATATTATTTTAAACAATATTGTTGTTTTTAAATCGGCAATGTTATTGTTTTGAATATTATTATTTATAAATATATATTTATAAATATGGCTATAAATAATAAAATATTGTTTAAATCAATATTATTGTTTTTAAATTGGCAATATTATTGTTTTAACTATCATTATTTATAAATATGATTAGACACATATATGTGTGTATTTATAAATATTGTAATATGTAATAAAATATTATTTCAAATCAGCAATATTTCTGTTTTAAAGGCTTCACCTGAGCTGCATTTCTGTAGGAACATTCCTGTGGGCACGGCAGAGCTGCTGCAGGGAACAGCAGAGCAGCAGGGGAAGGAGGACAGGAACTGAACAGGCTGAGACCTGGAAGCAACCAAGGAAATAAAGGGGAGAAAAAGGGGGGGAAAAGGGAGAAAAAGGGGGAGGGAAAAAGGGGGGGAAGGGGAGGAAAATGGGAGGAAAAAGGGGAGGAAAAAGGGGAGGAAAAAAAGGGGAGGAAAAAAGGGGAGGAAAAAAGGGGAGAAAAAAGGGGAGGAAAAAAAGGGGAGAAAAAAGGGGAGGAAAAGGGGGAGAAAAAAGGGGAGGAAAAAAGGGGAGGAAAAAAGGGGAGGAAAAAGGGGAGGAAAAAAGGGGAGAAAAAAGGGGAGGAAAAAAAGGGGAGAAAAAAGGGGAGGAAAAAAGGGGAGGAAAAAAGGGGAGGAAAAAAGGGAGGAAAAAAGGGGAGGAAAAAAGGGGAGAAAAAAGGGGAGGAAAAAAGGGAGGAAAAAAAGGGAGGAAAAAAGGGGAGAAAAAAGGGGAGGAAAGGGAGGAAGGGGGTAAAGGTGAGAAAATGGGGAAAAAGGGGAGAGGGAAGAGGGGAGGAAAAAGGGGGGAGGGAGGAAAAGGGGAGAAAAAGGGGGGGGAAAGGGGGAGAAAAAAGGGGAGAAAAATAAGGGATGAAAAAAAAAGGGGAGAAAAGAGGCGAAAGGTGAGAAAAAGGGAAGAAAAGGAGGGAAGGGGGGAAGGTGAGGGAAAGGAGGGAAAAGTGGGGAGTAAAGAGGAGGTGTTGCTCCAGATGGCAGGAGCAGGAACAGCCAGCGGCACGTGCTGTCACCCAGCTCTGCTTGGAGTTGGTTGGGCTTTGTTTTGCCAGGAATTCATAGGAGAAAAGTACAACTCAGAGCAGTGCAGCAAAGCAGAGCTTTGCCCCAAGAGTGGGAAGGAGACCAGGGCCTGGAGCCCAAGGGAAATTCCCAGGGAATGTGTGTTTGGAGCCCCCAAGGGCTGGATCCCAAAAGGATCCAGGGGGATCCGAGCTCCATCCATCCCCAGCTCCTGCAAAGCCTGCTCAGCAGCCCGGGGGTTTTCTCCTCCAGGAGGCTCCTGGCAAACACTCCCAGGCAGGAAGGGTGGGTGGAAGCCAGCGTGGGCTCTGGACGAGCTGGAGATTGTTTTTCATGGTTTTCCTGGGGTGTTGAAAGAAAACCTTGGTTCTTCACGACCTGGGAGCTCTGGGAGTGCAGCGGGGTCGTGCTGGAGCTCTGGAGCTGATTAAATCCCAGCTCTGAGGCTCAGGAGTTGGAGAGAGCTCCCTGAGCTTTATTGGTGATGTCAGCACCACCTCGGGGGCTGCTCACAGCCCTTCCCTGCCTGCGGCGTTCCCAGAGGCTCTCCGGGAAGCCCAGGCTGGAAATGGGATGGGTTTTCCACAGCAGCAGTCCCTCAGTGTTGTGCCCAGGCTCCCTGTGCTGGCACATGCCAGGAATGATCCCAAAGGGCAGGGAATGGCTGCTGGGAGAGGGCAGAGGGGACGCTTGGAAGGAATTGGCCTCAATGATTCACCAGGAAAGGAGGTTTTACACGAAAGCCTGGATGCAGCCCCTGGCATCCAAAAGAAGAGTGCGGCACACGCGAGGCTGTTCCACGGGATCCATCTCCCTGGATCCATCTGCCCCCTCTTATCCCAGAAATCCTTCCCTGCATTCCCACTTGCTGGAAGCAAGTGGTTTTCCAGAAGGCCCCAAGCAGAGAAACACAAATCCAAGACATTATTTGGACGCAGTGATGGAGCTGCCCCTTCCCTCAGCTTCCTTGGGTCACCTCCTGGAATGTCCAGGCCTTTCCTGCCTGGACAGAGACAACCACAGAGCCACTCCAGCCAACGCAACAGGGAAAAACCAAATCAATCCCCCCAGTTTTGTCCTGCTCGGGCGCAGCTGAGGGAGGCTGATGTGCAGAGCACTCAGAGGGAGCAGCTCATCCATCCCCTGAGGGCTGTGCTGTTCAAATCCAGCTCGCTCTCTGTAGGAAAACAACATCCAAAGGCATCCCGGTGTGGAGCTCTGTGCTTACACCCTCACTGCTCTTCCAGAAGATCCCAAAGTGACACTGGAGGCATTCCCAGTATCCTGGCCATCAGCAAGAGCTTGTGCCCATCCCAGTCCAGCTCCACAGAGGCCTCTGGAGCCTCCCACTGATTGTAATTAATGATTTTTAACTCGCTGCTGCTGAGGGCAGGCCGACAGCGCTCCCATTAACTCCAGCCTTTCCCTTTGGAAGCCCAGAGCTGCAAACTCCCTCTGGAAGGCCCTGGTGCCATTGTGTGAAAGGGAAAAAGGGGGGGGAAAAGGAACAAAAAGTAGAGAATCTCAGGGGTGATGGATTTATCATCTGCTCTTGCTCACGGGATGAACCCGTCGTGGCAGGAATGGGAAGCCAAGCTGGAGATTTCCCCAAATCCCTGAGGAAAACAACTCTCTGCTAATCCCAGAGGCTCCAGGCCAGCCCCGAATATCCATTAGGCTGGGGAACAGCCAAGACTCCAGCTCCAGGCCTCTGCTTTCCCTCTTTGTGCTGGTCCTGTGCCCCTTTTCGGGGACTCTGTGGCAAAGACACATCCCGAGGCCACCGGGCCACCAGAACCTCGAAGGCACCAAATTGTAAGGTGTCCAGAAGAAAGAAGATGATGAACCCGTCCAGCACATCTCCCTCAGCCCTCTGGGAGCTGTGGAGATCTCCCAGAGCAGCACTTCCCCAGCAGAGCAGACCACACAGATGGAACCAGCTGGAGAAAAGGGGCCTGGAGAAAAAGATTTTTTATATCTCTCTATTTTTTTTATTTTTTATATCTCTCCATTTTTTTTCTGGTGTTGCTTTAACCTGCAGACAGTAACTCGAGGAGGTGCTGCTCATCTCCTAAGGTTCCCTCCTGCCCAACCTTAAATGGCATCCAGGGAGACACAGAAAACCCTCTGAGCTCCCTCCTGGCACCACCACAAATCCCTGAAGCCAAGCTCTGAAGCCCCCAAAGGTGCCAGCACATCTCCAGACGAGTCTCACACCCTCAGGTTCCCAAAACTCTCCTTTTTCGCCTGAAATCTGAGTTCACTTTTAAGGCAGCAGTTGTTGCATAAGCACTTCTGCATGTGGTTAAGTTGTAAAACTTGGCCCGAGCTTTCCCTCACCATGGCTGAAGTGTTATTTTATGGGGGAGGGAGGTTGTAGACACTGAAAATCCAGACCTACCCAAGCTTCAAATAAGTCTCTTTTTTTTTTTTTGTCCTGCAGACTGAAATTCCTGGGGTTTAAATCCCTGCTCTTTTTTTTGGAATAGCACCTGGGAGAAGGTTTAACCCCCTGAACAAGCACTACTTTAGAAAAAAAGAAGTTTATTAGTTCTGTTCTTTAGAGGAACAGAAATGTATTATTAACAGCATTGGGGATTATTAAAACTTGGGGAAAGCAAATTAAAAACGAATTCTGTCCTCACCATCTCCTGACTTTTTGTGCTTGTCCTACCCTGGAGTGGGAGGTGCTGCACAAGAGGGGAGGGATGGGTGGGAAAGGCCTTCAAGTGCCTTCCCTGCCTTGGATTTTCCTTTCCTGCTTCTTTTCACTTCCCTGTCTCCACAGGGAAACCCTGGGAGTTCCCAGAGCCAAAAGTTTGGATTTTCTCCTCCTCAACCCTTAATTTGCATGGAATTCTCCTTTTTCTGCACTGCATCTTCTAAAATAATGTGGATAAAATAGGGAGTAAGAGAAAATCCAAACTCTGGTGATCTGAGCAAGGAAAACCCAGCACTGGGAAGAGACTCAGGGAATTCCCTCATTCCTGGGAGGGCTGAAACCTGTCCTTAAACCTATGATTAAACACAATTAACATGAGCTCAACAGCAAACTTGAACAGGAGAATAATTAACAGCCAGCTCTGGAGTTGTTTGTTCTCACCCTTTGTGATATTGTCAATTTATACAAATTCCAATCATTAGGGGGAAAAAAAATTATTTCTTATGCAAGGTGCAAACAAACCTAGGCTCCTCTTCCATCCAGGATGGATGATGAAAGAGAATAAATTAGGGAAAATATAGATTCCTCTGCTTACCTTGCTTTTGGAACCACTTTTCCATATCCTTGTGAGGTTCCCTGCAGGGGATATTTATCCTCCACAATAATCCCCCACCCTGCTGCAGTTCCAATGGTTTTTAAAAGGATGCAACTGAAAATCCACTAACCTTGAGGCCCTGGGGGCTGACAGCTCTGCAGATCTCTCACTCCTGAAGGGGCTTCCTGAAGGGAATCCTGTTTTTCCAGGTGGAACAGCACAAATTCCTGGGGAGAAGGATCAGAATTGGGTTGTGTGTTAACGTGGTTTGTCTGGGACAAAGCTGCACCTCAAACACTAAATCAACACAGACGGGTTGGAAAAAAGTGGGAACAGATTTCTGTTAAATTCTCCAGGATTTTCCCTGGATGTTGTTTTTAAGACATGGAATTCATGAGACCAGACAGGTGAGCACCAAACCTCCTTGGGTCAGCCTCAGGTGCCACCTCCCCACGGCCGTTCCTCATCTCCACCCTTGGAAAAGCAGGGTTTTCCAGGGGAGAAGCCATTCCTTTGGGAATGTCCCACCTGGGGGGTGCTGCTGCTCCCAGGGACAGTCACCCACGGGGACACCAGAGTGTCCCTGCTGGCAGAGGAGCCACAGCTCCCTGCGAGACCCCGAGGGACTGGAGCTGGCCTGGAGGGGTCTGAGCAGCCCCTGCATCAGCCAGGGGAGGGACAGGACTCAGGGCAGGTGTCCTGCAGGGATTCAGTTCAAATTCTCCAGGAAAATCCCTCTGTTTGAGTCAGGGAGTTCAGGCCTTGCCGAGTTTCTCTGGGATATTTTCGATTTCAGCAACCATAGGTTGTGATCTGGAGTCTCTGAGGAAAGAGCCATTATAAATTCCTATCAGTTTCTCCCTGGGAGGGCAGGGAGACCCTGGAATGGATTTCCCAGAGGGGCTGTGGCTGCCCCTGGATCTCTGGAAGCGCCCAAGGCCAGGTGAAGCCCTCCCCATGACCTCAGGGGGGGACGAGCAGCACTGTCACCTCATCCCCTGTGGAGGGGACAGCAAGGACTGGACCTGTCCTGTCCAGAGTCCCTTTAATTCTACCAGTCAGCAGATCCCAGGTCAGTCTGGAGGTAAAAACGAGCTGGTTTCCGTCTTTCCAAGGGTCCCAAAAAGCAGAGAACTGGATGAAAGCCACGCATGACTCCTGGCAATTACAAGCTCCTCGTTAAGAGCTTTGCTGAAAGAAATGTAATTTAGCCACTGATGTGGCTCTACCCAGGGACAAAACACAGCAGGAGCAGCGTGGAGCCTTTATCTCCCCACTGTCCCATCATTTTCCTGCTCTTTCAGCACCCACATCCCTGGCTGGGATCTGCTTTGAAGGTTTGTTGGTTCAGGGTGTAATCAGCACTAATAATTTCTCCACCCCAGGACTATTAGGCACGTTTGGGAAGTGATTTCCCACCCCTCAGAGACCCTGCAACTGGATACCCCGAGTGCTAACCCGTGGATTTCCTCCACTTCAGCAGATCCCGAGGCCTCAAGGAAATTAGCAATCCAAACAAATTCTGCTGGGGTTTCAGAGATGAATTCTTGTAATAACACTGCCCTAAGATTGGATATGGGGCTGGAGCTCTCTGCAAAAGCAGGAAAATGTCCCAGACAAAGAGAGATTTGCCCAAACTTCAGCTCAGTGGTCACGTAGTGTTGTGTCCCCCTTCCCTGCACTGATGACCCAGATTATTTCTGTCTCAGCACAAGTTCAGTCACTTTTCCTTATCCAGAAACTCCTCCTTTCCACGAGTTCCAGAGAAAAATGAAAGTAAGCAGATTAAAAATAGAAGAGGGAAAAAGAAAAACCAAAACAACTTGCTATCTCTACTGGCTTTTGCTTCTGGCACTTGCAGAGCTGTTCCTTGTTTTTGTTTGCTTTATTTCTTGCCTTTTTGTCTCCCCTTTCCCAAGAGAGAACTGCAAAGGTCAGACACTGCCACGCTCCCTGTGTCCCAGGCAGGAGCTGCCTCGGCTCTTGGCAGGCTCAGGACCCAGGAGTTCCTTAGGAGAGGTCCTAATCCAGGCTCAGGACCCAGGAGTTCCTTAGGAGAGGTCATAATCCAGGCTCAGAGGTCAGACAGTTCCTTAGGAGAGGTCCTAATCCAGGCTCAGGACCCAGAGAGTTCCTTAGGAGAGGTCCTAATCCAGGCTCAGGACCCAGGAGTTCCTTAGGAAAGGTCCTAATCCAGGCTCAGAGATCAGACAGTTCCTTAGGAGAGGTCCTAATCCAGGCTCAGAGCCCAGAGAGTTCCTTAGGAGAGGTCCTAATCCAGGCTCAGAGATCAGACAGTTCCTTAGGAGAGGTCCTAGTCCAGGCTCAGGACCCAGGAGTTCCTTAGGAGAGGTCCTAATCCAGGCTCAGGACCCAAGAGTTTCTTAGGAGAGGTCCTAATCCAGGCTCAGGACCCCGGAGTTCCATAGGAAAGGTCCTAATCCAGGCTCAGGACCCAGGAGTTCCTTAGGAAAGGTCCTAATCCAGGCTCAGAGATCAGACAGTTCCTTAGGAGAGGTCCTAATCCAGGCTCAGGACCCAGGAGTTCCATAGGAGAGGTCCTAATCCAGGCTCAGGACCCAGGAGTTCCTTAGGAGAGGTCCTAATCCAGGCTCAGAGGTCAGACAGTTCCTTAGGAAAAGTCCTAATCCAGGCTCAGAGCCCAGGAGTTCCTTAGGAGAGGTCATAATCCAGGCTCAGGACCCAGGAGTTCCTTAGGAGAGGTCCTAGTCCAGGCTCAGGACCCAGGAGTTCCTTAGGAGAGGTCCTAATCCAGGCTCAGAGCCCAGAGAGTTCCTTAGGAGAGGTCCTGATCCAGGCTTGGGAGGAGCAGCAGAGCAGGACCTGGGAATGCTGAGCCATGGGCTGAGAGCAGCACAGCAGCCAAATCCTCACCCTGGGGCTGAGCACTGAGGGAAGGGGAACATCCACAGGTGAGGGGAAAAAAGGGATTTTATATCTGCCTTAAAAGAGCTGGATGTGGGAAAAGAGTGGATTTTTTATCTAGTTTGAAAGAGGGATGAGGGAAAAGAGTAGATTGTGTATCTGGTTTAAAAGAGGTGGATGAGGGATTGGAGAAGAGTGGATTTTAGACCTGGCTTAAGAGAGGAGGCTGAGGAAAAAGTGAATTTTATGTCGGGGTTTAACAGAGATGGCTGAGGGAAAAGAGTGGATTTTAGACCTTGGTTCTGTGTGGAAGCAAATAATTTTTCTTCTTACTTTTATTGTTGTTATTATTATTATTATTTAGAAACCAAATTTATTAATGGCAAATATTAAGACCTAAAATAACGGATTAAAATAATGTGCCCCAGGATTCTCTGTTCTTACCCACTGGGCTGTTGGTTACTGAAGGTTTCCCTGTGTTGATGAGCAGGTTGAAGATGTAAAAAAGGGTTTATTTCAACAGCTCCGTTGGTTTGAGCTGCTCTTCAAGGCACAGGGAAGTTTTTAAAGCAGAGCAAAAACCAGAACAAGGTTTCTCATCTGTAACTTGAGCCTTGGGTTTATTCAGTGTCATAATTCCGAGGTAATTATGTTTATTCTTAGCGTAATTATAATAAAAAGAGAAATATCAGTGATCCAGAACTCTGAGCTGGTGACAGCTGAAATTCATGGATGAAATACTCTTAATATCCCACCAAAGGCTGGTAGGTGCTGCATGAGGAAGGGTGATCCAAGCTCCGAGGGACAGAAGGTCCAGGAAAACAGGGCATGGGACTAAAGGAAGCACTGGAATTTTGCATTTTCACTGTTTGCATCAAAAGTTTGCTCCTGCCAAGGGCAAGGGGCAGCAGGGGGGAAGGAACAGATTGAAATGAGAGCAGGATATAGGACGAGATCAGCAAAAGTCCTGACGGGGGTTTGATGTGCCAGGGAAGAAGAAGCCAAGGAGAGGAAGTTTGTGAATGGATGTGATCTGGGCAAAAGGCAGCGGCCAGCGAGGCCAAGAGCAAAGGATGTTGCACCCATGGAGATGTGATGAGACAACAACTTGGCCACGAGTTTCAGCTCAAAAGGTTGAGCTCTTAGGGCTGAAAACATTTAGGGCAGGAGCAGGAAAACAGGAAGATGTTGACTGGCCAGAAAAAGCAGGAAAATCTCTCCCCACCACCTGAACTGCATCAGCTGAGACAAGTCCTCTCAGGAGACTTTCCTTCCCCTCCCACAGTGTCCAGCTTCCTCCTTTCACTCTGCTTCCCATCCCAGCTCTCTGTTGTCATGTGGATGATTTGGATCATCTGTGTCTCTCCTGCACAGGACCTGACCCAGGCAAGCAGGGCTTGTAAACCCGGGGCCTTTTGATGTCTGGAGCAGGCAGCCAGGCTGCTGGAATTTATGGCTTCCAAGGAGCACGGGGAAAGGGAGAAATTTATGTTAGGAAAATGTGACTGTCATCTTCGTTTATCTCCCAGTTTTGTAATGGAAAACAGGCATTTCACAAGCACATCCCCACAAAACGGTTCAGGGAGTTAACCATGAACTGCTCCATAAATATGAGCGTTATTATTAATAATAATATCAACAATAATGCTGCAATCAATCACACAGCAGCTGCAACATCCCATCCCCATGCACCTGGCAGCCTTGGAAACCAAAGCTGCAGCATCTCTTCCTTCTTCCTATCCTTGGTGGCGTCTGGATCAATCAGAAAAATCCTTGGATGCTCCGGAGCACAAACCCCCCACACTCAGTGCAGCAGCTGTGGAGCATCCCACAGGCAGCAAACGAAGTGTGGAGCTCCACCAAGGATGCTCCAACGTTCAGGAAAGCCCATCCTGAAGGCAGGGACTACCTGGAATCCTGCAGCTGGAGCAGGCAGATAAGGAGAGCAGCTCAAGCTGAAGGAGTTCAGCCACGCAAATGAAAATGCTCCCATTCTGAGATGAAATCCACACAAATTTGCATTCCCACTCCAGGAGTCTGTTTGCAGTCCTTGGCAGCTCATGGGGACTTTTGGATTTACAGCAGGAAAGAGCAGAGGTTCTGCTCCAGCCCCCACCCCAGCTCAGGAAAACCTGAATTAAGAGATCACCTATTGCATCTGGTACCAAACAATCCAAACTCACCTGACATTCCCACCCAGCCTTTCCCAATATTTCAACCATTTTCCAAGAGTTTAGGTGGGAAGTTTTTCCCTACTCACCCTGGAGGTGGTGGCAGTGCTGCTCCTGGGCAGTTTTTTATGTGCTTTTCCTTTGACAGGGAGCTGATTGCAGAGCTCTGGGATTACGTCTGCATCTCCAAATCTTTCTTTCTCAGCTGGAAAGTCTCAAGTTCCAAGCTGGGATTCCCTCTCCACCCCCTTTCTCCAGGAGTTAACCCTCCTTTTGCTGGAAGGGTCTGACTGGTCAGCACCCACCAAAATCTCAGGGACAAAAAGAAGGGGGAAGGGGGCATTTTAAGAGAAAAATCAGTGTTTTCTTGGGTGTTCTCTGTTTACTAACTCTGTGTCATAAGAAAGCTCTTTTTAATGACGATATTTTTAATTCTGGGCTTTCAAAAACCAGCCCCAAAGGATTAAAGCTTTCAAGGCTTTTTAAAATTGCTTTTAAGTCAATTTTTTTTATTACACTGTTTATCAGTCCGTGGGTTTCCAGCCAGAAATTTGCTGTCCCCCACAAACAATGGGGACAAGAACCCATCGTTCCTCTGGTCAGAACCCAGTAAAAAGCACTTTTAGCCCAACTCAACCCTCCCACTTTGAGAACCTCACGTGAGCAAGACATTTATTTCCTCAATATTAGGAACAATCTCTTCCCCAGAAGGGTTGTCCAGCCCTGGCCTTGGCAGTGCCGGGGGATGGTTGGACTTGATGGCCCTGCAGGTCTTTTCCAGCCTGAATGATTCCTGATTCTCTAAATTTAGGATATTTCCCACATTATTGGGTGGTGCTTTTTGGGACAGGGAGGGAACAGAAGGACAGAGCCTGGGAATGGATCCAGTAATTCTGGACTGTGTGGATCCAGGGGCATCCCTTGGGATCAGCCTTGCACACCCATGCCAGGCTGCCACACACCATTCCCATTCCCATTCCCATTCCTATTCCCATTCCCATTCCCATTCCCATTCCTATTCCCATTCCCATTCCCATTCCTACTCCTATTCCCATTCCCATTCCCATTCCCATTCCCATTCCTATTCCCATTCCCATTTCTGTTCCTATTCCTATTCCCATTCCTATTCCCATTCCCATTCCTATTTCTATTCCTATTCCCATTCCCATTCCCATTCCCATTCCCATTCCTATTCCCATTCCCATTCCTATTTCTATTCCTATTCCCATTCCCATTCCCATTCCCATTCCTATTCCTATTCCCATTCCTATTCCTATTCCTATTCCTATTCCTATTCCTATTCCCATTCCCATTCCTATTCCCATTCCCATTCCCATTCCCATTCCTATTCCTATTTCTATTCCCATTCCCATTCCCATTCCTATTCCCCTTCCCATTCCTATTCCCATTCCCATTCCTATTCCCATTCCTATTCCCATTCCTATTCCCATTCCCATTCCTATTTCTATTCCCATTCCCATTCCCATTCCTATTCCCATTCCCATTCCTACTCCTATTCCCATTTCCATTCCCATTCCCATCCCAAGGCACCTGATGGCACCATGGAGCTGCATTTGGTGACACTTGGCAGTGGCAGAAGGGACCTGAAGTTGAGGAATCCTCCACTCCAGAGCTGTTTGGGCATTGCTCCTCCTCCACACGCTGCCAATCCCTCTGCCTCGATTCCCACCTGGATTTCCTGGCTTGCAGTTCCTGCAGTTCCTTCCCTGCCCTAACTGAAAAGCTTTTCCCCAATTTTTCTTCCCAACAGGAAAACTCCAATCATAAGCTTTTCAACTGACCCTCAACTTGATGGATCTGCACATGGATTAAAGCTGCAAGATATAGACTTGAAGCCCAGAGCCTGCGGGACCTCAAATCCAAGGACACCTGTGCAGCACAGAGCTGGGATTCCAGCGGGATCGGAGCAGGGAATGGCACAGGTGAATCCCAAAATAAAACAACAACCAAACACAAAAACCCCACCTCCAAATTCTCAACCACTTCCTATCAATGAGTTTTATCAGTGCCAAGAGTGTTGTGTTTGCATGGAAAACTGTCAATCCATGCAAAGACATTCCAAAGTTTTTAAGGGAATAATCCTACAAACTCGATTTTCTGGCAGGAAAAATAAGACATTCCACTTTTCACAATATGGAAAATAAATTTTTGTCACTGAACTGCAGGTTCACTGAGCTCTTTGCCACACAAGAAAACTTCCATGAAAACTCAGGGAAGTGTCAGAGGGGGAAGTATGGGGATGCAGAGTTTATTTTTGGAAAATCCTGAGGCAGAACCTGCCAGAGGAGCTGCTGGTTTCGTTCTAATGCTCAACTGAACGAAACTCCCAGGAATTTCAGGCAGAACCCAAACCAGATGTAATCCCCCCAGATGTTTACAGACTCCTTCAAAACCCAGCAAGGGATAAACAAAATGGGAAAGGAAAAAAAGAAAAAAAAGATGGAAAATCCCCCCCGAGCCTCTCCCCGCCGCCTCGCCCCTGCCTACCTCCAGCGCTGCTGCTCCTGGGGTGAATGAGGAAATTTGGGGAACTCTTTCATGCCAGAAAATGAGGAATTTCCCAGGAACCCCCTTCCCTGGGCTGCAGAGAGGAGGGAAAAGCAACCTGAGCCTGGAAAAGGAGGGAGGGATCCAACCAAACCAACAAACTGCTCCTCGGTTTTTTTTTGCCTCGCTTTTCCCTGGATCCCTCCCTCCTCCTCTTTTCTGAACATTTGGATTTTTTTTTTTCAATTTCTCTGCTGGTTTTGCTGAGGAGAGCAGGGAGCCCATTAGAGCAGGGGGATTAAGAGAGTTGAGGGAGGATTGAGTAATGCCATGGCTGTAAAATCCCAGGAATTGTGCAAGGCAGATGGCCCCAAGGAGAGCGCGGCGTTCCCTGGACAAATCCCATCGGATGAGGCTGACAGGAGCCGCCCCAGAGGAGCTGGGAGCAGGAATTTTGGGGAGAAAAGGCACCAAACCGGGAGTTTGCTGTTCCACCCAAACTGGGAACCAGCAGAATTCCCGGGGCCATCACCTGAGTGCTCCCAAAGGGAGGTTTGCTTTCGGTGCCACGTGGGAGCTGCAGGGAAAAATCTGGATATTGACTGAAAATGTTCCTAATTAGCATCAGACGCTGGAATTTCCAACTGGGGGATTTTGGGAGCTGTTAAATCAGCCCAGTAAAAACCATCTTCCCGGTGCATGAAATGAAGGGCTGAAATTGCTTTAGTTTTTCCTGATTAACGGAATTCAGAATGCAGCAGAGCATGGGGTTTATAAATATAGAAATAGATACAGAAATAAATATAGATATATAAAATAGAAATAGACATTAAATAGAAATACAATATAATAAATATAAAAATAAAAATAAGCCCCAAAACATTATAAAAATAAAAAAAAAATAAAAATAAAATAAAATAAAATAAAAATAAATAGTGTGTGTCTAAATAGAAATGTATGTTGTATATAGGGTGTATTCATATAAAAAGAAATATACATAGTATCCATGGTGCATATATAAAAATAAATATAGATATTGTATATATGGTGTGTATATATAAATTATATAGTATATATATATTATATATTATATATTATTTATGCTTTTATATATTATATATAGTATGTAAATATATTAATATATACTATTATATATTATATATACTACACATTATATATTACTATATAATATATATTAAATACTACATATATATATAAATTGATATTTTATACATGGTGCATATAAAAATAAATATACCCTATATTTTATATGTCATGTATATATTAAAATATTTCAAACATGCACCTATGTAAATAAATAGATGAATATATATATATATATATATAATTATACAAATAAATAGAAATAAATGAGTGTGTATATATATATAAATATATATCTGAAGCATACCTTTCAGCTACTCAAGCAGTGCTGGACACCTCCCAGTTTTTTCCTGTTTTTCCCAGCAAGGCAATGGGAAATGGGATGGAGAGTCCCCCATTCCCAAGTGGAACCATTTCAGCCCATGGGCAGCAGAGCTGTGTCTCTGTGGCAACAACCAAACAGCAAAGTGCCTTTGATTTCACTGCTTCAGAGCCAGCCAAGCCCAGTGCATCTGGAAAACAGAAATCCCAAAGATTCCCGAGGAAAAGCAGGGACTCAGGGACATTTCTCATTTTCATGGTCATTTTTTAAAATCCCATCAAAGTCCAGCTCATGGAACACTGAGGGACAATGAGCACAAGTTCAGCCTAAACTCCGTTTTCCATCCAGGTTTTTGTTGTGTTTCAGCACCACTTTAACTCACAGGAAAAACCTGGAATAATCCATTTACTGGAAAATGGTATACATTAAATAAACTATAATAATTATATAAAATAAAATCTCATCATAAACCTGATGGAGAGCTGCAGCTGGGCAGTTTAATTAAACATCCGTAACACAGATTAAACAGAGGGAGCAGATCTACAGAATTTTTCCCTGCCTGTTGGTTAATTTAAAAATCCATATGATGAATAAAATAGGTAAGATATATAAAAGATATCTTTTCTGCCCAAAATATGAAATTTTATTATTTATCACTAGAGGATATACTTTTCCTTTGCACAAAAAGGAAAAATTGTATAGGAAACGAAAAGGAGAAAACTTAGAAAAGTAGAATTCAGTTTTAAAAAAGGCAAAAAAAAAAGTTAATCAAAGGAGACATGTGCTGCTGGATTAAACTTTGTATGAGGCACAAATGGGGGAAAGCAGGCTTTCATCCATTCCCATCCAATTTATCACGATAAGGAACAAGATTTGATTAAAAATCACCTTGAGCAAGAGGAGAGTTGAGCCCTGCCTTGGACTGTGGGCTCTGCACGGCTCCTCCTGCCAAAATTCCCATTTTTTGGGATCCTTGAGGAGTGCCAGGCAGCAGCAGCAGCACAGGGAACACGGATCTCACTTTTCCCAGCTCAGTGATTCCCTTTTTCCCAGCTCCATGCCAGGAAATGAGCTCTGACTGGCCAGGGCTCCTCCGAACCAGCCCAGCTCCCGGCAGAGCTTTGGGATCACCAGGAATGAAAGGAACATTCGTGTCCCTGATAATGGGAACCAGCTCCTGCCCCATCACAGCTCCAGCTCCAAATCTGCAGCGCCGGGATGATTGGAAATTGGGCAGGAAAACTGATTGCTAACAGGAGCAGAGATCCCACAGTGATTCGGGATTTGGGGTTTTTTGTAGGGATTGGTTTTCTCCCCATCTTTTTCTAACAGGAAACTCCATATCCATTGAATTGGATCATAAAATCCAGGGCCAGCAGAGGATCTCCACACAGCAGGAGCTCCACCACAGAGATGAGCAACTTTTTTATTTTCTGGATGGGATTCTTTGCTTTACAGGCAAAATGTCAATGCTGAAATGCCTGAAAATGCAGCTCACGAGGACATTCTTCTTTATTTGGGTCACAGAAGGGTGATGGTTTTCATAGATTTGTTTTGCAAGACAAAATACATTAAACTAACAGGGGAGAAAAAGCAGGAAAGAAATTCCCCACATCCCTCACTTTTCTGAGACCGATTTCTTGCTGTACAATCCATCAAACCAGAATATTTTATCTTTAATCAGGAAACCCTTAAGGATTCTTCCTTTCAGGCAGGATTCAAGATTAAATGATCTGAAGGGTCTTGATAATGGCCCACTAAGAGAATTTCAGTAAAAATCAGGATAAATGGTCGTGGCTTTAGTGAACTGAATATTAAAAATAACCAGCAGGGCCACGTAGGGCAACCAGAGGCTCTTCCCCCCCCCCCAAAAAAAAAACTGAACACCAAATATTGCTCTCACCAAAATCATCCCAGAAAAACTGGACTCTGCAGGGCATGAGGTGAATTCCAATAAAAGAAGCAGCAGATCCAAGTCTAACCCCACAAGAAATGTCCTCTGAACAATCCTGGTCTCCATCTCTCTTGGACAGAAGCAGCGTGAGGAAAAGAACAGTGAAAATGAGGATGTTGGAAGGTTTGCTGAGGAAAAAAGAATGTTATCGGTAGAAAAGCAGAGACTGAGATGTAAATTGAGTGTTTCTAGGGGATTTACTGAAAATTGTATTCAAGGATGGATCCACATCCATGGTGAACCAACACCAACCCTCCCAATCTCAGAGCCAGGCAGACCCTCAGGGCACCCAGGAGCTCCTGCTGCCTTATCTTCCAAAACTTCCAGGATTTCTTCCTGGATTCTGGATGTCTTTGGTACAAGCTCGAGGTGAAGGTGCCTTCACCCTGCTCAGAACCTCAGAGACATTCCCAGGAGGGAATCCATCCCAGAATTACTCATTTGGGGAATTATTTATTTGTTGGTGGCACAGGCTGTGATGCCTGGAGAACACATCCAGCATTCCTGGAGACCTTTCCTGCCTGGACAAGGAGATCAATCCAGCATTCCTGGAGACCTCTCCTGCCTGGACAAGGAGATCAATCCAGCATTCCTGGAGACCTCTCCTGCCTGGACAAGGAGATCAATCCAGCATTCCTGGAGACCTCTCCTGCCTGGACAAGGAGATCAATCCAGCATTCCTGGAGACCTTTGTGCCTGGACAAGGAGATCAATCCAGCATTCCTGGAGACCTTTGTGCCTGGACAAGGAGATCAATCCAGCATTCCTGGAGACCTTTCCTGCCTGGACAAGGAGATCAATCCAGCATTCCTGGAGACCTTTGTGCCTGGACAAGGAGATCAATCCAGCATTCCTGGAGACCTTTGTGCCTGGACAAGGAGATCAATCCAGCATTCCTGGAGACCTCTCCTGCCTGGACAAGGAGATCAATCCAGCATTCCTGGAGACCTCTCCTGCCTGGACAAGGAGATCAATCCAGCATTCCTGGAGATATTTCCTGCCTGGAAAAGGAGATCAGTCCGGCATTCCTGGAGACCTTTGTGCCTGGACAGGGAGTTCCAACCCCCAGAGAGGGAGAAAGCACAGGGAATACTCACCAGAATCCCTAGCTCAGTGCTGAAGTCTCCTGAGCTCCTGAGCTCCTCCTGAACTTCAGCTGGAAAATGCAAAGAGGAAAAAATTCTGAGTTCACAAACCAGAGGAATGGAGCAGAATTCCCAACTCTACCTGACAGGACACAGGGAATGGATTCCCACTGGGGGCAGGGATGGATGGATCTTTGGAAGGAACTGTTCCCTGGGAGGGTGGGGAGGCCCTGGAATGGATTTCCCAGAGAAGCTGTGGCTGCTCCATCCCTGGAAGTGTCCAAGGCCAGGTTGGAATAACCTGGGATAGTGGGAGGTGTCCCTGCCCATGGAAGGGGGTGGATTTGGATGGTCCTTAAGGTCCCTTCCCACCCAAACCATTCCATGATTCCATGCTTATCCAGGCCTGACTATTTTTAGGCCTCTCTTTGGGTGCCAAGCTCTTCAAAGTTCCCCCAGGCTGAGGAACACCACTGAAAAAGGAGCTGAAGAGCAGCCAAATTCCCGGCCTGCTGCAGACCCCGAGCTCCACAAGCTGTGGTTGTCTGCATTGTGCTTCTGTGTCAAGAAATATCCTAAAGAGAAGGAGGAATTTATAGAAAGTGTAACACTTACCAGGGACAACATTCCCAGAACCTGGGGGTGCTTAACCCTTCCTTTGGTAATAAAAAAATAAAAATTTAAGTTCTCCTGGATTCCAACATGTGGGATTTGTGGCCATACCTCATTTATCAATTCATTAAGTGCATTATGAGCCATATATTGGGAATGACCCTGTGGGAAATCAGCTGGAAATCAAATACAAAGCAGCACGTCCCTCTCTCATTTTCCAAACTCTGTATTACAAACCTTATTTATCAAACTCTTATTTTCCAAACTCTGTTTTCCAAACCCTGTTTTCCAAAACATGCCTCATTAAAATAACCAGGTGACAGCAAGCAGGTTTCCTTTGCACTCAGGATTAGCAAATGGGACAATGGTGCTTTGTCAAAATCTGTATTAAATTTCCTAGAACGTTCAGAGGAAAGGGGATTTCACCTGGATCTTGGATGTTGGATTCAGATGGATGAATCCCACTCTGGGGAATTGCTGGACAAAGGAGGCAGGAGGAACTGAAAGGGAGAGAGCTCATAATTGTTCACATTACGTAAGATTATTTCATAAATTCATTCCATTTCACACACTCAAAAACTCAGCTATCCCATTTTTCTTGCATTGGGAATGTAAATAACAAAATAGCCTGGGATTGGGAATTTAGAAAATAAAATGGTCTGGGATTGGGAATTTAGAAAATAAAATGGTCTGAGATTGGGTTCTTCCTTAGAGGCTGAACGTGGATCCACCCCCAGCTCCTCCAGGACAACATTCCTGCCCAACCGGACTCATTCCCAAGGCAGAGCAACTTAGAGCTGCACTATTCATAAATACACATTTATTTTTCATTAGAAATGCGTAATTACAGCATTTTTAAAGCATTTTCCCCTAGAAAAGTAGTTAAGCAACAGTACAAACAAAAGTGTTAGTCTTCTGCAAATACAGTTTTCATGACACTGAACAGAAAACACCAGCAAAAGGCCAAGACTTGCTGTCAAGGGATTTTTCCTTTTTTTAAATATTTTCTTTTTTTTTTTTTTTGTTATAAACACCATAGCAAATTAAAAAAAAAAAAAAAGGCTGTTCCAACAGTGAAAAATATCTGAGCTCTGGAACTTTCTCTACATGGCAAAGCAGGTAGTGCAGGGCAGCAATACCCCAAACATCTGCAGACATTCCATTTTCACAGAAGGGACCGACGGCATGGGCAGGGATGGAGTCTCACAGTTTGGATGCAGGAGAGTTCTTCCTCTCCCCATGAAAGATTAGATTTTGTCCTCTCTGAGTGGATTTAAGTGCAGCCCACAGGGTTTTTTTTGAAGGCCAGGACTTGGACTGGTGTCATGATGCAGCTCTGATTGAAGTTGGAATTATCCCAGGTGTGGCAGAGCAGGGCATGGCTGGAGGTTCTGAGGTCTGGGAGGTTTTTCCAGCCCTTGCCACTCCACCTCTGGCTGGAGTTCACTGCCAGCTCCCCAGCATTCCTCAATCCTCTCACTGGATTTGGATGGCTCCGTGTTCTATCTGCATTTCTGGCTGGATTGCTGATTGAAGGGAATCAGTGCCCTGCAAAGGGGAACGGGACAGCAGGAAATCAATCCAGAAGTACTTTTTATTGGTGGAACCAAGAGAATGAGAGCTTATTATACAAATATAAAGTTTTTGTGAATACCACTGGAAAAAATTCCAGAGCAAAATCCGCATGGATGTGGGCTCTGTGACAGTGGGAATGGGAACACATTCACAAAGGCACCAAAAATAACATCAAGAGCCTCCATGAAGCCTAATGAGGAAGATGAAATAATGCAATTATGATAAACATCTACAAAATCACGAGTGGCACCAAGGCAATTATTCCCTCTCTCTTCCCAGGAAAAGAACCAGCTCCAAATAAAGGAAATAAATACAGAGTCTGGCACCAAACTGAAGCTGTGGAAGGCTCATCCCAACAGAGAGACGTTGGGAACAGGGAGCTGGAAGGGGCACCAGGGATGAGCATGGAAAAGACAGGAGAGAGTTCTGGAGTGCCAGAGCTGCTGGGGGTAAGGGCAGTGAAATCACCTGCTGGCTTTGTCCTTGGAATTTCCTCATTGGAGCAGGATGGGGTCAAAAAATGCTGATTTTCCCCACTGCAGCCTTTCCCTGTTTAGGGTGAAGTGAGACCAGCACGACTACAGTCAGCTTTTCCTCAGAGGAAAATCCTCCTGCAGGCCTGACTCTCCTCCCTTCCCAGGGAAAACCAGGAAGAATTACGAGTGAGCACAACAGATTGAAACCTCCAAAGGAAAAACCTCTTTACAAACCAACTCCCTGCTACCAGGAACGACTGGGGAGGGAAAATCCAAATTTCTGGGAGCCAGGAAAGCACCTGCAGAGCTGTGAGAGGAGCAGCATCCAGAGCAGCTGCACTGGCCTGCACTGAGCCCCTCACACCCAACAAAGCTTCCCCTGCCCAGCAGCGATCACGGCACGGATAAAATTCCAAGCGCAGGGCAAGGATTTCAGGGTTTTTTCCCTCTAAACTCCCCCTCATTCCAGAGATCTGCCCTTGCTGGATTTTGCCTCATAAACACCTCTAAAGGATGCTCTGTGCAACACCCTGGCCACAGAGTTCTCTCTCTGAGAGGATTTTGGTGCTAAAAAAAGCCTCATTTGAGGTCCTGCTTTGTGCTCCCAGCCTTGAACCTGCCAAAAGATCCACAAGGGGGAAAATCCACCTGAATTCCCAGCTTTTAGGTTTTATTACACAGTCCCAGCTTATTTCTTACTCAAATTAAACCACCAGAAGTTCAAAATACTGAAGTGCTGCTCCTAAATTAATTTATTTCTCTCTGCCTTGTTGCCAGAAATTGCATTTGGCTGCAGGAATTTTTTCCCTGTTTAATTTGAAGGGTATTTTGTGTTTGCTTAAAAGTTCGATAAATTCATGCCAAGGTGCTGAATAAATCTACGAGATTGGTAAATTGGATAGCACAAAAAAATTCAAATAATCCTCAAAGGTTTTTTTCCTGTTTAGAGGAAAAGTGTATTGAGTAAATAGAATTATCAAATATCAGCACAACAGCAACACCAAATATTGATCCAACCTCAGACCTGAAGGGATTACAAGAATTTGTATTTGGAATGATGGTGGGGTTTTTTCCAAATCTAACAAAATTTACCACCAGCATTGCATCTGAGCACAGATTTTTAATCCAAATATTCTGTATTTCTAGACTTTGCAAACTGCTGTCAAAACATGAAAAAAAGCCAAGCAAAAATCATTCATGAATAGAATGAAAATACAAAACTGAAGTGGACTTTGCTTTGCTCCAGCTGAACTCAGAGCAGGGATTTCAGGGGAAAAAAAGGGCAGAAAATGGTACCTTGTTGTGAGACATGAAATAAATCAGCACATTTGTGCTGTTTCTAACAGGGAATTGGCGCAGATTCCAACCCAGGTGGAAAATAAATTCCACTTTAATGAGCTTTGATTGATAAAGAGCTGCAAAATCCTTGGGAACATCTCAGCACCTTGACAAAGGACCAGGTGGAAGTGCCCGTGCAGCCTCACTTGGATCTTCCCTTCCCACAGATAAGACTTTTCCCTTCACATGAGACATCCTTCTCCACAGGAAAATTCCATATTTTTACCCACAAAAAAAGCTCCTGAATTATGGATAAACTCAGAGCAGTGCAAACACCAAGTTGGTTTCTCCAGCTCCTCTCCAGATCCTCAGTTTTCACTTGGTGCAAAGGGAGGAAATATTTACGGCCGACTTGTTTTGGGACTTGTCTGCTTTTCCTTTTCCTGCCACATTCCTTCCCTGCTCTCCCTGGAAACCTCTGTGGTTAACCACAGCACAAAAACCAACACGGTGCAGAGTGTCCCTGAAGAGGGAGGAACTCCTGGGGGAGCTGCTGCTCTTGGGGACTTTGCTCCAGAATTCCTTCCTGAGGAGGTGCTGGATGAGGAGGGAGCACGAGGAGAAACCCCATGGGAGGGAAATCTGGGAATTGCCCAGGCTTGGAGAGGGGACAGCAGCATGAGGAACAGCCCTCACTCTTATTTGGGGTCATGATCCTTGTGGGTCCTTCCCAAGTCAGGGTCTCCCCGTTGTTCTCGGATTCATTAAATCCACAGGAGCAGCAGTGATGGAGGATCCATAAAAAACAAGGCACAATCCCTGCAGAACACCCTCAGTGTCCAGAGCACTGTTAAAAACAAAGTATTGACAAGGGCAGTGCCGAGGCAAATGGAATTCCACAACCACTCGAAGAAGATTTTCAAAACCACATGTGCCCAAATTCAGAAAACGTGTTCCAAGTGTTTTAAATAAACTTTGTGGTGCTGTCACCAAAGCTTCAAGCTGATGACAGACTTTTTCTAAGCTCAGATTTACGTCTGTTCAAACTGATTAAAAACGACCAAAAAAACCCCAACAATTCCTTCTCAAGCAGAGAGGATCAAGTGTTCACTTCCAACTGGACTTTCTGTTGATCAAAACAACTGGAAAACTGCTGTCAGGACAGGAATAGCTTTTCTGAGGGAAACCTCAGTCTGAAAATACTTTTTGGCCGATTGCAGCCCCCTTTTTGGTGCTGTCCTTTGTGATGGCTCTCAGCCTTCAAGGACACGCCAGGGACCAAAATAACTTCTCCAGAGGCACTGAGCAAGGACAGAAAAGCAGGAGCAGTCAAGGATCATTTCTGCTTTTCAAAAAATTGATGTTTCTTATTATAAATGATAGTTTTTATGGTTTGGAAAGAGGATGATGAACTGCTTGTATTTGTGGGTAGATATAAAACAGATCTGACAGCTTTTCAAAGGGAGAGGGAGAGGGGACAGGGGAGGAGAAGAAGAGGAAGAGGAAGAGGAAGGGGAAGGGGAAGGGGAAGAGGAAGAGGAAGAGGAAGAGGAAGAGGAAGGGGAAGGGGAAGGGGAAGGGGAAGGGGAAGAGGAAGAGGAAGAGGAAGAGGAAGAGGAAGAGGAAGAGGAAGAGGAAGAGGAAGAGGAAGAGGAAGAGGAAGAGGAAGAGGAAGAGGAAGAGGAAGAGGAAGAGGAAGAGAAGGCTCCATACTTGGCTGGTGGCAGCGTGGTCTGTCACGGGGGTCAGCTGCACGTACTGCACCTGGATGTCACTGCCCTGCAGCGGGGAGCCGTCCACGCCGCCGGCCGCGGGCTCGGCCGAGGCCACGGCGATCAGCTGAGCCCCCTGCAGCACCTGTGGGAAGGCAGGAGAGAGAGGTGAGAGCTGGGAATGCCACCAAGGCAGGCTGGCAGTGATGCTGAAGTTTTAGGTTTTGTATTTTCAGATTCTGCGCTGCGTTGGTAAGTAACTCTGAACTCCATATGACGTGTCAGCAGCTCTCCTCACAGCTCACACAGAACAATCCTTTTCCAGCCCCAGAACCAAGGACACCGCTGCAGCTTCAACCCCAAAAAGTGCAAACAACAAAAAGGCCCAAAAGACCCAAAAAATCCAAACAACAGGGAATGGAGGAGAGCAATCTGGGAGAATGGGACTGCATCACCTGGAGCTGTGATTGGACAATTAACCCCAACAGGGAAATGGACCAAAACTTATAAAAGTGTGCAAACTCGTGATCTGCTGTCCATCTTGGGCTCTTGTACTGCCCAAGGTGTATCCATTGAGTCCTTTTAATAAATCCCTGCTTTATTCCTTCAACTGTCCAGCTGCTGTTCTAGGTAGCCTCTCAAGGCATCAGGAGGAGCACAGAGGGCAACTGGTCCCAGCTCCCTGCCCAGCAGGGCTGATTAAGAATTTAGTTTTTGTATTTTTCAAATCCTGTCCTGCATTAGTGCATGGCTCTGAACTCCATATAAAGTGTAGTTAACTGTCTTCACATTTGGGCCAGACCATCTCCCAGACCAGGAATACCCCATGAACCACCCAAACAAATCCAACCAGGAACACCCCATGAACCACCCAGACAAACCCAACCAGAACACCCCATGAACCACCCAGACAAACCCAACCAGAACACCCCATGAACCACCCAGACAAACCCAACCAGAACACCCCATGAACCACCCAAACAAATCCAACCAGAATACCCCATGAACCAACCAGACAAACCCAACCAGAACACCCCATGAACCACCCAGACAAACCCAACCAGAGCACCCCATGAACCACCCAGATAAATCCAGATCCAACACCAAAACCCACTAAAGGAACCACAAGAGAAGCTGTTCCTCAGTCCCAACTGCTCTCACAAAACATGGAGCACATGGATTCCCATACTGGATGCTCAATGCATTTGGTCTTGTGAGATTGATAATTATGTTAATTATGGCAAGTTTATTGGGACAGAGTGACAGATCCTGCTGTGAGTGTGATACCATCAGAAATCACTGAGCAAGGTTTTCCTGCATGAACACCCAAATCCAAGATATTCCTTCCCACAGCCAAGGCATTTATTACAGCAATGTTTATATTCCTATCAATAGGAAGGAGTAGATTTAGGAATTCCTAATTAATGCTTATGTTTATCCCATCTGCATTTGGCTGGAGAAGACAACAAGTCCCTCAAAGGCTTCAAATCCACAGAAGAACTGATCCATCTCAAAGCGCTTAAAAATGGGCTTGGGATAAACTCATTTTAATCCCCTTCTTGAAACAGAAATCAGCATAAAATAAATGTATATAAAAAATAACAAGTCCCCCTTGCATTTCTCAAACCCAGCCCCACATTCAAATTTAATTTTTACAAGCCACAAATGAGGGATTTCTAAACATTTGAACACAACGAACAAAAGGAATCTTTCAAACCAAAAGAAGAGAACAAAGAGCAAAAAATAACATTGTTCACAAAGGTTCTGCTGACCAAAGAATGATTTCTCAGCTGATCTGCAGGTGGGTGGCCATGGACGAGGGGCTGGACCCAAATTTCCCCAGGGAGCGTGGGAGGAAGAGGAGGTGACCTCCAGGAATGACCTCCAGGGTGTTGTCAGGATTTTATTGGGATCTTGGGTGTTCTGAGACAGCACCAGCACCAAGCTGCTCAAGGATGTCCCAGTCTGCTTTTAAGGAATGAGCAGAATTCTCTCATCCCCCAGTATTGGTTTTGGAACCACCCTTTGTCCCACTGAACCCCTACAGGTTTGAAATGACTTTTTTTCTCAATTATTTCTCAACTGGAAAGTTCAGAAGGGCTGGGAGTGACTGAACAACCCCATGAGCACGGAGTCCTGGAACAGTTTGGGTTGGAGCACCTGGGAGAGTGCAGGTGTCCCTGTCCATGACATGGGGTGGGATGGGGTGACCCCAATGTCCCTTCCAACCCAACCATTCCGGGATTCGGGGATTCTCCCCCTGTGCCATCCCTGACCTCAATCTCTGCCTTGCTCTTCAGGTTTTTCCCTCTCCTCTCCCCATTTTTTTCCCCTCTATCATGCTCTCTTTCAAAGTCTTGGTGATTTGGGACATGAAAAAAACTGATCTCCCAAATTTCTCTGTTTTGACCCTTCTTCAGTGAGATATTTACCACACAAAACATAATAAAATGAATATTAATAATGAAAACCAGTTACTTTCTCTGCTCTCTTTCTTTCCATGTCAAATCCATTTTATCTTATAACATAAATAGTTCCCATTTAACATCCAACTGCTAAGGCATGGAAGGGATCTTGTTTTAAAGAATAAAATATAAGAAATTTTCTTTTAACTTCTTCCAAAATTATTCAAACATGGTTCAGTTCCTATAACATCTTTCAAACCTGCTAAACCCCATTTTGAACCTTCTAAACCCCCTTTTTGAACCTTCTAAAACACATTTTGAACCATAGAAACCCCATTTTTGAACCTTCTAAAAAACATTTCGAACCTTCTGAACCCCATTTTTGAACAATTCTTGCTATTGAGCTATTTTATTAATCTGAGCAAGCACATGTGTTTGCCTACCTATAAGAATCTCAAAAATAAGATATCCTGGGATTCTGGTGCCTTTTTCCCCATGTTTTTCCCCCATTTCTACAGCAGGAATGCAGTAAAAGGTGATGTTTCTTTAAACCAAGGTGAGGTTTGGAATCCCAGAAGGAGTGGATGTTTCTGGGAGCTGAAAATCCTGGGACACTGATGGCCAAACGCGTTCAAATGACAAACACAGCTCCTCCAAATGATAAGACGCTCTGCTGATAAGAGTTCTCTTCAAAAAGATAACTCCCTATCGCTGATTCTTTTCAGTCCGAAACTTTTGGAGCCTTAAACTAAAACCATCTCCTGCATTTAGTGCCAGCAAAACATTCATTTAGTGGCTCACATCCTCAAATATTCCACTGTGAAGGAAATGCAGGGCTGTGGGATAAGGGCCTTGCAGAAAATCCCACTGCAAGAGCTTTCAGGTGCTTTATTCCCATTAATATCCCAATTAATTGCTCTGAAAAGAAAAGCGTGTTGGGTTAAAGTAAAACAAAATAAAAAGCATCCACTGCTCTTAAAGCGAGGGAACTTCATGAGCTACTTCCTTGGAGACCTTCCCTTCCCCAGCAACAACTTGTACCTAAATTTGTTATTTCTTTCTGACATGAAATGTGCCGACATGAAAATAAATTCAGCATAAATGAAAGCAGTTCAGAGTGGAGGAACTGTCCCTGCTGTGCATTTCTGGGAGTGCTGAGTGGAACCCTGCAAAAAGTGACCTTAAATCTGTCAAAGCTTCATTAGGGAACCCCCTGCAGGGCCATAGAACAGGGATCACCCCTTGGAAATTCCCCAAAATCACAGGCATGGAAAAGGAAACTGATTTCAGCTCCACGGAGTGGGGAGAAACCAAAAGGAGAAGCCCAGAGTGTGTTTTTAGCAGGGGCATTATTTAACTGTATGAGAAGAATAAACCATCCCAGCTCTTGCCCGGTGATCCCAGCTCTGAAATTCCCTTCCTGTCCTGGGAACGTGGGAACACAACCTGCAGCCACCTAAATGTCCCCAAAATGTCCCTTTTCCTGCCTGCCGTGGTCAGGTGGAGTGAGAGGAGTGATGGCAAAGTGTGGCTTTGCTTTGATTTCTGGCAGGGATGGGTTCAGGCCCTGAACAACGATGTCAAATGCATCAAATCCAAGCACAGACTTCCACTGAAAATCCACCCGAAACCAGCACACGTGCAAAGGTTAATTATAGTTATAATTAATTGGCAGTTTGAGTGCAGATGGAATTTCAGTAGAAATGACTGGTTATGAAAAGAGGAGTTACCTCATCTCGCTCCCTAGATCAAATTCAAGGGGATATTGGGAAGAAAGGAAATCTGGATGGTTCCTCTGACTCATCTCCTGCTCCAAGACCCTCCCAGGGAATTGTGCTCCAAGGGAAACTTCTCAGGATAGCTCTGGAGTTACCTGATGGCTCTTCCCAAAACCAACCTGCACTTCAAAGGGATGGATCGCCTCTCCTACAGGGAAAGTCTGGGAGAACTGGGATTGTTCAGCTTGGAGAAGCTACAGGGTGGCCAAACTGTGACTTTGCAGTGCCTGAAGGGGCTCCAAGAAAGATGGGGAAGAGACTGGACAAGGGATAGAGGGACAGGACACAGGGAATGGCTTCCCACTGCCAGAGGGCAGGGGTGGATGGGATATTGGGAAGGAATTCCTCCCTGAGAGGTGGTGAGGTGCTGGAATGGAATTCCGAGAGAATTTCTGGCTTCCCCATCCCTGAAGTGTCCCCTGGATGGGGCTTGGAGCAACCTGGGATAGTGGAAGGTGTCCCATGGCAGGGGTGGATCTGGGTGAGCTTTAAGGTCCCTCAGGAGTCCCCAGATCTACACAACTGCAAGAGTTTCTGAAGAAATGGTTCCGTGCCAGCAGTGAGCACAGCAAATCCATGGAACTGCCTCCCAAAGGAAGAGTTTTCAGGAGTGGGCAATTCCAGATCTCTACGATAATTCACTGTTCTGAGCAATACTAAAGAAGCCTTTGGCTTAAATGTTTTTTTTTTTTTTCCCAGCAGAATGTTATTGTTGGGTTTTATTCAATGTACAACTGAGTAATGGCTGGATAATCCAGAGAAAAATGCTCCAGAGTCAGGGAAATCTTCCTAAACTGGAGCTGCCGAGTGCAAGAGCTCAAGGAAGGAGTCAAAGATGGGTGATGCAGACTCCTGCAAGTGACCAGCACTGGGAGAGGTCATTCCAAGGAATAACTGAGGGTGACTCCCGCAGCATCTGCCTGGTGGGAAATCTGCTGAGTGCCATGACCCAGCCAAGAGGGACAGGATCCCTCATTCCTGAAGGAATGGCTCCCTTTCCATCCAAATGTGGCAAATCCCTGCTTGTCTGAAAAATATAAACCTGGCTTGAAATGGCACCCTGGTCTTGAATTCCTGGTGGATTCAGTTCTGCTATAAACAAAAGGTCAGGAGAAATGCTGGGCTATTTTCAGCACTTCCCATGAAATTCTGCTGAAGGCTTCAGGCAGTTGCAGCGGGAAGAGCATCCAATCTTTTCCTAAATAAATTCAGAGGAGGATTTGGCCTCTCAGTGCTGCTGAGAAGCTCCATCCCCTCCAGTGAGGCTGGCAGTAAATATGCCACTTAAAAAGAGTCTGAACAGATCACCGAGGGTCTCCCCAAATCCCACACAGCTGGGAAACGTCTGCTCCAATCCCTCACTTTGCCCTCAGAAGGGTCATTTCACTTCAATTCCAGAAAAAAAAGAGATTTAGGGGGAGCTGCAAATGTTTACATCATAACTGGCAGTGGGTTTTTTTTTTTTTTAATAGAAGCAAAATAACATCTCAAAGTTTGGCTCTTGTTGCCAGAGTAACGAAACACTGCTCCTACTGTCCCTGACAGGATCCCATTAACCAGGGGAAATATGGATGGGGAAAACGAGCATGGAGACACAGAGAAGTTCTAGGATTGCACAGCTCAGGAAAAGGTCTAAGAAAATGAATCTTCTCCCTCCTCCACTTCAATTGTGGAATGATGTCACCAGCTGGAGTTCCATCCATCAGGATCAGAAGCTCGTGGTGGCTTCAAAGGAAAAGCAGGAGGAGGATGGCAGGAAAAACCAGAGTGAGGAGCCTGAGCTATAAATCAGGAGCTGGAGAAAGTTCAAAGCCAGTGCTTGTCAATTAAAGAGCACTTAAAGGAGCAAACAGTGCTCTGGAGAATTACCTGAATCACAATAATGAGTTTCTAACAGAAACTCGCACCAAAAAAACCCTGCTCTGGATAGAATTCATGGAAAAAAATTCCCCAGGACAAGGAAAAGTGGAAACTTGACCCAAGTTAAAGAGCAGAGTCGGTCCCTCAGGGTTTGTTCTCTTTAACAGCCCCCCTCCTTTGGGAAGATGCTCCCTGATTTCCTGGACAGGGAAGGAATCCAGAACCTGGAGCTGTCTGTTGTCTTTGGTTTTCCTTTCCCACCCAAATCTCCTGACAGGAGTGACAGAGCTCTACTGAACATGAGGAGTTCTCTGTGTTGTAGGGGGTACTTCCATGTGGAGAGGGAATATGAATCCCAGAATTTCAGCTAAAAATAAACATATGGGGTTTGGAATGAAAACCATATGAGAGAACACCTGCTCTTCTCCAAACACTCCTACAAAAGCTACAGGATACTGGTAGGAAAGGAATTAAAACACCCACCTCCAGCTCTACTCCTGCCTTCTATCTCCTAGGAAAGTTCATGTCCAAGGAGTCCAAAGGAACAGAAGTTTTATCTATTTTATTGCAATTACTGGCACTGGGCAAGGTGAGAGTGGCTCTGGCAGTGACCAGAACTCAGAGCAGATGGGCTGGATATTAAAAGTCATCCATCATCTCCCACCCCAGAAAATCATCTCTGATGTCCAAAGCCTTTTCCTGAAGAAAAGCAATTAGGAAAGCTGATGGATTTCCTCCATGGAGGTGGATGTCCTTCCACACAGCCGCTGTCGATTTTAAAATACTGGGTTTTGATGGATTTAATAAGCTCAGAGCTGCACAAATCAGCACCCTCAGATTCCCAGCAGGGCTCACAGATAAGCCATGAATTATCTCCGTTTTCTCCACCTGAGGCCACATTTCTGCTGGAATTCCACAGGTGCTTCCCTTTTGCCAAGGCACTAAGTGGACAAATGTTTCCAATCCCCTGGAGAAAAGCTTGGGAATTGGTGCTTCTTTCACACCAAGCATTTGCAATGATGCAAATGTTCTTTTTCTAATTTCCAGCCATAAACCAGAAATTAATCCTCAGAGAGTTTCAGTTTGTTTGACTAAGTCATGTACTACAAGTTCTGGGGCCGCCCATGATGCTTTCCCAATTTTGCAAATGAATTTGTGATTCCTTGAATTAATTTCCTCCTTTATGGACTTGTCTCAATTTGAAGCCAGTAGCCTGACATGTAAGAAATTGTACAAATCCTTCAAGCACAGGATTTGCCAATTACGTGCCATGTTGAGCCCACAAACAAAATCCTTTTTCTGGGAGGGATTTTTAATTTTTTTTTTTTTTCTGCTTGCATGGAAAGCACTCCCAGAGAAATTGGGATTTTAGCAGAGAACTAAAGCTCTGTTTCAAATGGGAACAAAGAGGAATAAGAAGGGATTTGTTTATCCACTGCACTTCCTGCATCGCTTCGAAAACTGCATCAAGTCATTCTAAAGCCATTAGGTAACACATCCACCCTGCTCTGCTATAAATCATTAAAATCTCTTTGCTTTGGGGGTGGAAAACAATTGGCACGGGCGTGGAGTGCCTGTTCTCCCCCGTGGATTAAACTCCAACCATATGTGAGTTGTCAGGGCAGTTTTACCCTTGCTGGGGCTCTCCGAGGTTCTGTGCGCTCCTCACCCCTCTGTTTACCCTTTGTGCTCATTTTCCACTCCAGCCACATCCAGGGGATGGAATTACAGGAACCAGAACATCTCTGAACCCCTGGCTTTGCTGTAGAGCTCCAAGTTTCACCTACGTGGAGCTCCCAGCCATCCCTGGCCTGTGCTTGAACCTCGCTCTCCCATCCAGCAAGAAATTTCTATTTTGCTACCAGCTGAGCCTCCAGGGCAGCCAAAGGTCTTTAATTCCCCTCTCCAGATCACATTTGCATACATGTTAAACTTTCCCAGCGTCATTTGCATGTTTGAAAAGGCATTCTGGAAGGCCTCTCCATTTTATTTTATTTTTTTTTCCTGGAGTGTGAGTTTGAAGCAGACATCAAGGAGAGCTCTGGACCCAGAAGTGTTGTTTGCTCTGAGTCCACATCTGCTTTTCCCCAAGCTATTGCCAGTTCTGGAGCTCACTTTAATACCCAGCTGGGATAATGTAAAACGAGGATAGAACCTCAAATAAAGGCTGGGAGCACATATTTGTGCTCAGGAATAGTTGTGTGCAGCCAGTTCAGCTTCACTCGTGTTCTACCCACCGAAATTTTGTCTCAATGGAGGGAAAAGGGGGGAAAGTCCCACCCCAAAGCAAGCCTCGTGTGGCCACACGAGTGGAAGTGGAACTAAAGCTCACCAGAGCTGTATAAAATCCACCCTTAGAAGGTTGAAGTGCCTTATTTTTACAATCAACCCCTCAGTTCTGAAAGAAAAAATGTGGTTTTCTCCAAGCAGCGAACACAGAGTGTTCCCTGGGCTGCTGGGAATCTTCTCCCTCCACAACTCCAAACTTTCCTCTAATCCGTGGGAAGTCTGGTAGGAAATTTTTTAATTCTTAGGACACTCCAGCTATTGGAGTAGAGAGGAAAATGCTGGACAAAGAGAGCTGAATCAATGGATTAATTGTATATAAACCATCATTTTTTGGCAGCTTTGGTGGCTCAAACATCCATCAGGAGTCAGGCAGCAATAAAAGTGATAACCTGATAAGGTTATCCCCAAAGCTGTGCAGAGGGAAGGAGCACAAGCTGTGGCTGACAGGGATTTGTGGGATGGGGAAGGAGTTTTGAGAGTGTCAGGGAAAGTTCTTCCTCCTCCCAGCCCATTAAGGGATGAATTATTTTGATTTAGATGAGCAGATTTTTCTTCACACACCCTCCAGTCTGAGCCTGACTGCGTCTGGCTGTTTGTGGAGATGAGGAAGGGCTGAAAATGGGTTCAGCATTGGAGGAAAAATCAAAACCCACCCACATTTGGCCTTGCTCGAGTCTGGGGCTGATACAAACGAGAGAATTTCCAGCCCTCACATGGATCCAGACGCTCCCTGGGAGTGCAAAATGCCAAGATCCCGTTAATGTAAGATTCCATCGAGCTCGTGCTCATAAAAAGCAGTTTTTCGTATCTAACACAGAACATGCTGGGGTTGGTTTTTTTCCCTTAAAAATCCTGTAAAAAGTGTGGAAGTTCAGCAAAAGCAGCTCATGGAGAGACCCAGAATGACCCTGGTGCCACTGAGCCCCCTCACACTGAATTCCTCCAGCTGGCAGCAGAGGCAGCCCCGAATTCCCAGCTCCTAAGGGAATATTTCCACAATAAATCCCCTAAGGAAATTGTGGGAATATTTTCCCCCTGAATTCTCAGTTCCTAAGGAAATTCTGAGACTATTTCCCCCTTGAATTCCCAGCTCCTATGGAAATTTTGGGGATATTTTCCCCATTAATTTCCAGTTCCTAAGGAAATTCTGGGACTATTTCCCCACTAAATTCCCTAGGGAAATTCTGGGACTATTTCCCCACTGAATTCCCAGCTCCTATGGAAATTTTGGGAATATTTCCCCCCATGAATTCCCAGTTCCTAAGGAAATTCTGGGAATATTTCCCCACGGAATTCCCAGCTCCTATGGAAATTCTGGGACTATTTCCCCCATTAATTCCCAGCTCCTAAGGAAATTGTGGGAATATTTTCCCCCTTAATTCACAGTTCCTAAGGGAATTCTGGGAATATTTCCCCAATGAATTCCCAGCTCCTAAGGAAATGTTGGGAATATTTCCCCACTTAATTCCCTAAGGAAATTTTGGGAATATTCCCCCACTGAATTCCCAGTTCCTAAGGAAATTCTGGGACTATTTCCCCCTTAATTCACAATTTCTGGCTGAACACGAGGTGTTTTTGCAGCCTGTTCTGGTCCTGGTACCAACATTTTCCTCTGGAGCAATCTGGGGCTGGATCCTGCCAGGATGGAACAGTCCCAACAACTCCAAACTTTATCCCTCAAAAATCACTCCCCAACCCCCTTTAAATCCAAGTTTCACACTTTTTAAGGAGAAAGGAGAAATGGGATTTAAGGAGAAGGAGGCAATAAGTGCTATTTAAGCTTTTGTCATAACAAGGAGATAAAAGCACAGGAAAGAAAGGGATGAAAGACTCTCCAAGGAGATTTGCAGCTGACCAAGAATTCCCTCTGATCCTTTTATTTACCTACTTGGAGCTTTTTCCTGAATATATTGCTCAGGAATTGGATCACACAAAGCACAAAGAAAGCCACTGTACAGTAAATAAACCACAGAGGAGATAAGGCATAAAACAGCACTGAAAAAGATCAATTTCAATTTTTTTTTCTCCTTTTTATGTGCAGTCAGATTGAAAATCTTTAGGAATAATCCATCCTAAAACTAGAAATAAATATTAAAGCACTGGACATCCCAGAGTACGGTTGGACAGAGTTGTAAGAAGAGCAATAAGAGTTAATAATTAGATTTTAAATGTGATTTTAAAGTTTAAATGGTGGCACCCAGAGCATAGCAGACAAAGAGTGAACAGGGGGACTTTTTTAAATAGTTTGAGAGCCTCCGACTGTGAGAAATTTCACATTCCAAATCCATGGAAATGAAAATTTCTGCCTATTTTCACCCTGGATGTGACTGATCAGGGGTTAATTCCAGGGCCGGAGAGTCCAGAGAGAGGGAGCAGGAGCTGCTGGAATCCTGAGCACCCTCCTGGAGCTCCTGCAGATCCCCCAAATCCACGTTCCCACTGATCTTATAGGAACAAACCCCTGCACTGCCAAGGCTGCTCCTGCTCCACCTGCAATCCCAAATCTGTATTTAAGGGATCACTGAGCCTTTTCCTTCTCCACACCGGTGAGGAGCTGATCTGAACCCAGGGAATGGAGCTAGCTTTGCCCCTCCTGAGCAATCCCATTCCCACTTTCCCCCTTGTGCTTTTCCCTGTTTTCCCTGCTGGAATTCCTGCTCAGCAGCAGCAAATCCCGCTGGATCCACCCCCCGGACTCTGCTGAGCTTGCATTAACACATCCCAAATGTCAGGGGGCAGTTCCAGGGAAAACTCAGCTTTGCTGGGGTGAGCTCAGTGCCACTTACTGTCGGAACCCAGAATGTCCCTTGGACACTCTTGGATGTTCCGGGCCCAGGTCAGAAGCATTTGAGACCCTGGAATGCAGCCACAGACCCCTGTGGCTTTGAACCCGATCCATGGAACAATTTACCAACCTTGCAGGAAGAACAAGAAATCACAAAAGTTTAGATGTTATAGTAGAAGTAGTCACAAAGTGAGAGGAAGAGTTTTTGAGTGCTGTACAGAGGGGTCTGAGTTTTGTACATGGGGGTCAGAAGTTCTAAGATGGAGGGATTTGGGTGTGCCCTGTCCTCCTTCTTTCTCCTTCCTAACCTCCGTGTTCTTGGTGATGTTGGCACTCACAGATTGGTTTAGAGTAGAAAGTCACTGTTCAATACAGGTGGTGGGCATTGGGGTAAAACCATAAACATTCAACACGTCATGGATGATATAAAAGAGGGCACCAGCCCCCTGGGAGTCAGAGTGTGCCCCTGCCTGACTGCTGAACGGACCGCAGCAGCTCAGGGAGAAATCTTTTAGCTAACACACAATAAACTACCTTGAGACCGGACGGCTGAAGACTGCTGAGTCTTTCTTTGGAGGCACGGGTTAGAAGAGAAACTTTTCCATCTTTCGGGGTCACCCCAATCTGGAAATGAGCCCTGCCAACTTCCAAAGGGAATGATTTCATCTGAACCTCTGACAACTTCTGGCATTTCCCCTCTCCGTGCAGCATTTTCCATTTGTGCCACTGGAAAAATGTGCTGCATTCCCAAAGCTGGGGACATTCCCAGAGTCCCCCCGGCCATTCCCACTCGGGTCACAAAGAGCCCCTTTGAGAGCTGCAGGCTCCGTGGGGATGGATGCACGGCGTAGAACATTCCAGATCCCACTCCATGAAAAAGCTGCTGCTGCTGACATTCCTGAAGGCATTTCTGAAGTGTTGGGCCACAGGGAAATGCTTATTGTATAAAATATATGATATGTTATTAGATGATATAATAATACTATTATTCTATGACTAAATATAATATATAATTTTATTTTTATTTTTATTTTAAAATTTTATTTTAAAATTTTATTTTATTTTAATTTCATTTTAATTTTAATTTTATTTTAATTTTATTTTATTTTAATTATATGTATATTTATATGTATATTTTATTTTTATTTTATTTTTATTTTATATTTTTATTTTTAATTCTTAATATAGCATATATGTAATAATATCGTATATAGTACCTTAATGTTTATTATATATAAAATATAAAATCATAATATAATTTATTGTATCATATACCTGATAGAAAAATATTTTAATAGAGAAATAATATATAACAATGTTATATATAGGAGGATATGAATCTTTTCTATGATATAATAAATTATAATATCTCATTTAATATGCCATCTATATTATACAATATAATGTCGTTATATGGATTTTATGGGGATTTTAATTAATAAGAAACCAGGAGAGAGAAACAGAGGTGTCCCTTTGCTCCTTCTGTACCTGACCCTGTGTTGGGAAGGAGCAAATCAGAAGTAAATTCCACCTGAGGTTTGCACCAATAATTAGCAAAACTATAAATTAATGAGCTTATTATTACTAATAAACATTCCTTCTTCTGACCAATAAGTGCAAGGATTAGATTATAAAAATCCAGTTTGACCTTGGAAAAACCCATCTGGAATTTCTGGATGTTTTTTACCAACACGGGAAGTTTGGAATTATTTGGATGCTGCAAATAAAAGCCTGAAGGGCTCAGCACAGAAGGGGAGGAAGCTGCACGTGGAAATACTTAACGTGGATAAATCCCTAATAATTCTACTAATGGCACGGGGAGAAACCCGGGAATGTCCCCACACAGCACGTGGGAAGAGCGGATCCCGGTGCTCGCACGGATTGAAATTTCCCTGAGGAATCCAAGAGCGAGGAGAGAGCAGGGACAGAGACTCCACCAAAGGGATTAAGGGAGAAAATGAAAAGTTTGAAGGCAATCTTCAGGATAAAAATTCCAGCGGAATGCGGAGCACTCCAGGAAAAAAGAAAACCTCGGAGACGGCGCTGCCAAGCGCTGCCGCTCCACAAGACCCGGCATAAAAACCTCTTATTCCATGGTAAGGTAAATCCAGGGTTTCTACCCAGGGGATGGGATTCCTGTCCTGATAAACAGCTGAGGAAATCCACAGATGTGATGTGAAGGAAAGATTTGTGTAAAAGAATTCTGCAGGAGGGAGAATTCCGATTTATTTTTGTGGGCCGGAGTTATTAAGGCTTAAAACAGAGGGGGGAAAGTACTGTACGGAGAAACAATTAAAAGAATTACAATAATTAAAAATTTGAAGAATTACATTTAGTTCTAAAAGGAAATCATTAAGAAAAAGAATTAATTTAAAAATTAAAATCCTTATTCCTGCACAAACTTAAAGCACTTGAGCAGCAGCCAATAATGCAGGGAAAGCAACGTTCTCCTTCCAAAGCTTCCACTGGAATAGCTGAGATATGCCGAGAAAACTCAAAATAAATCATATTTATCACCAGAGGGGCAAAAAAAGAAAGCAAACATCCATTTTATTGTTTTTCCTGCGGCTGGAAATGAGATTTGAGCCTGAAAAGAACAAACAATTGCGGGTTTTCTGTCTAAATCTGTTTGTTCGCTGCTTGGGAACTGGGGAAGGATTTTATCCAAGGAAAACAAAATCCTACCAAGCCAAAGGGTGAGGGAGCCTCGAGCCTGGGTGATGCTGAGGGTACAAATCATGTGAAATTCCCTGGAAATAAAGAAATGATTTCTTTTACAGCCCAACATTTCTCACGCTTATCCCACATTTTCAGCATTTCTGGCCCCGATCCCGCTCCGAGCCGGAGCACAAGTGGATTTTGGCCACCAAAGAGTCAAAGGGAGCAGTGCCAGGCACCCTGGAGAGCCAAGACAGGGTTAAAATCCGGATTTAGGATATTTGGGAAGGCTGGGTGATTTTGTTTTCAAGTTTAATTCGATAAAATCTCTCGTAGACCTCAAAAGCAGGAAGAAAAATGAGTAATAAGCTGTTAATTCCCTCTGTTTTTCCAAGTTTTTACTCTCTCAGTGCTAACAAAAGGGAATGGTTCCCAAATTTCTTTACTAAATTATTGTGTCCATTGGTCACTTATGACTTTAAGTGCTAAAAAGATCAGATTAACAATTTTAGGGGATTTTTTCCGACTGTGAAAGTCTCATTTTCAAATCCCTTCCCAGCACTATTGGCAGTTTTTATCAAAAGCCAGGAATTTCCAACAAGGAATATTTCAGGGAATTTATCTCACACCCCTGCCGTTATTTTTTTATTTATGGGGTGGCAAAACGACCCCAAAATCTGTTGAAAACCGGCAGGATTTTGAGATATCTGCCTAATGAGTGACTTAATTGTTGAGTAATTCCATGGCTCCCATCCCTGCAATCCCAGGTAAATAACAGGAACTGCCCAGATACGGAATGTTCCCGGGAAATGTCCAAGATTTGGGAAGCTGGCTCAGGACGAGCCGCGTGTTTGTGGAGACACAAGGCCGAGCAAGGACGTGGGGAAGGATCCCTCTGGGAGAAGCTGAGCTCAAGGAACGCTCAAAGGTTATGAAAGATCCCTTACGTAACAAATCCACCTGGATTTTTTATGGCAAACACTGAATTTTAAACGAATCTAAATGAGGGTGGCGGGGCTTTGTTTTTCAGAGCGATCCCGTGGAAATAAAAGAATTTTGTGGAAAGCTGGGAAAACATCACAATGACAAACTCAAAGCAAATAAAATGAGAGAAGGTTTGAAAGCCTTGAGCAGATATTCCAAAGGAAAGACAATGAAAATCCCACTCCCAGAACTCCTTACATGCAAAAATGAAGAGAAAACTTCAAGAGGGAAATTTTCACCATTGAAATTCCGTGTTAAACACTTGTTTCAGCAGCACCACGAGCAGGTTTGACATGTATTTGTCAGATAATTGGGATTCCGTGCATTCCTTGCACTTCCCTGTCAGGAAGGATCTGGCTCCGTTTAACCCAGACCTAACAAAGCCGAGTTTGCTTAACCCCGAAAGAGTTTAACCCTGACCTTTGGCCACCTGCTCCTTAAACTCCAAGGGTTTTCCCTGTCCTTACTCCCTGTTTTTTTTTTAACCTCGCCTCACACCTCACTAAACACTGCCAAGGTTTTACAGACTGTAATTCCCTAATTCCCTGCTCCGTGGGGCTTTATTGGGATTGTAACCTTTTCATGAGCTTGTAAATCCCGGCTGCGACACAGCGAATAAAATCCGAGGATGAAGATATTCCAAAGCTGTTGTGGAGATTTGTTTTTTTTTTTTTAATAAAAACATTTTGAAGCATTTCTTTTTTAGCTGGAAACAAATTCCCTATTTTTTTTTTCCACGCAGCTGTCAGCAACTGCTCAGTATATTAAATATTCTGCTTTCAAGAAGCAAATGTTTCGAGTTGAGATATTGAGATTAAACCCAAAACTCATTAAAAGACACCCAGAGCTGACCTGGGGCTATCCCTGCTCTCATTTGGTTCCCACTTCAGAAGAGCTGCCAAGAATCCATGAAATATTTTTCAAAATCTTTGGACTTGGGTTCATCACGAACGAGTTTTTCTCGACGAGGTTCGAGCTCGCTGCAGCTTTCAGGAATTTGCACATCAAAAATCAATAGTAAAGCCTCATCCATTAAAAGGGTACAAGGGGCATAAAAATCATATTATTCAGCGTGGAAATTAAACACAGAAATTGTAAAATGCCAAATTTTCCACCACAAAAACCAAATCTGTTTGTTGTGTCAATTAAATTAAGAAGTTAAAATGGAGAAGTTAAAATTCAATTACAAGTTTCCTGTTCGTTTTCACCAGAACAAAGGAGAATTTGTTCAGCTGAAATGGAACAGTGAAATCAAATCCATCCCAAAGATTTTGAGGGGAAAAATGTCACAAATGCATCACGATCCTTTTGAGTCCCAAGTGTTTGAGCAGAGCCTGGAGAAGAGGAGCTGCCCTGGGAGCAGAGAGCTCCAAACCGAGGAAAGCTGAAAATCCCCGATTACAGCTCGGAGAACTGTGGATTTTGGAATTCCTTTTCCTGATCATTCCCTGCTCATTGAAGAGGGGGGAAAGGGGAAGAGGGCTCAGAGCTCCCTCCCGTTCCTCAGGGAATGTGGGATCAGGTGGGATCACAGCAAAGCCAACCGGGATCAGCAGTTTCCCCCAGAAGCAGAAACCTCCTGGGCTCCTTCCTTGGGAAAAGCGGGAGAAAATCCTTTCAAAATCAGAGAAAACACCCAAAAACGTGGACAAAGAAACCCAGAATTCCTGATTTCTTATCTTAGTTCCCCACTACAGGGAATTTTATCCAGGATGAGTTTTTATGTCCTGGAACATTTCCTGTCCCCTCTGTTTTTGCAGGATCCTGTGAACCTGAGTGCATCCAAATTTGGCCATTTTTTGGGAAAATAATCATTATTCCTACTACAAATTCAGATTTACAGTCACAGAACTGCGTGGGGAAGGAACTTTAATTAAACAATTCCTCATTAATTGATTCACCCCTGGAATTATAATATTAGGATCTCACATTAATGAGGAATATCTGTGATAATTCCTTAAGATTTTTTCCTTGAAGTTTGTTGAAATGCAAAAGGTGGAGTTAAAATCATTAATGAAGTAAAAATAATTTATGGAATAAAAAACATCCAGGGAGTAAAAATCATTAATGCAATAAAAATATAATTAATGGGATACACTTTAATTAGTGTCTAACTGCAAATTTATGGATTTTAAATTCTGCAGCACTAAGCAAAAATAGTTCTGCTTAAAATTGGCAATTTTATACTCCTTACACTGCACCTCAAATATTCTTTGCTCTTATTAAAAAGTTCCATAAAATGTAAATTCTCCATTCAGCTGAAAGCAAATCAATTTTGATCTGATAATTATGATTATTTAATTTGTACCTGTCATGAATAAAAAACCATCAACCCAAAATCTGGGTTTGACACCAAAATTTGACCCACAGGGAAATAACCACAAGCCATGAGTTGTTCTCTTCTTTCAGATGCTCTGAAATTCCATATATTTGTGAATATTGTGGGACAAATCAGCACATGCACAAAGCAATAGTTTTTAAAATTAATCCTAAAATGTTCCTGAAAAGGACAAAACTTTTACCTTCATGGAATTAATTCCACAGGAAAAAAAAAATTCCATGTTTTTAAAACCAAAAGATCAGTTTTGCTTGTGGAATCCTTGCTTATTTTAAATAATTGTTGTTAAAACTTCATTTTTCACCCTCCTTGCTCTGCTCACAGCACCTGGTCTGTAAGAATTGCTATTATCTCTATTTTTAAAATGTTTTCTACAATTTTTCCACAGTTTTTCCCACTTTTTTCCCACAAAATCTCTCCGGGAACCAACACAAAAAGGTTTAACCAGCATTTTTCCATGTATTCCACAGCTTGATGAACAAAAACCCTTGTAAGAATAAAAGGGGTTTCTCTTTTTCTTGATTTAACCCGTGGATTTTTTTCCCCTTTTTCCGAGGAGATTTGTAGGAACAGCAAAAAAAAAGGGGGAAAAATTCCAGGCAGAGCCAATGTTTCTATGCCAAGAAATCCCCTCCTCTCCCCCCGGGGCTCTCCCAGCCTCGGGAGCTCTGTTTAGATAGGGAAAAATGAGCAACAAATGGTTTCATTTGTCAGAAAGGGGAAATATTTCCAATCCTCCACTTTTTCTATGGATAATGTGCATCCATATGGATTTCACTGGCTCGGCCAATTAGGACAAGTGGTTCAAGATGCTCCTTAATTTCTCTTTTGAAGGAAAACAATAATAAATTTGGGAGCCCTGGTGTTGTCAGATGAGCGCATTTTGCCAATTTGAAGGATTTTCTCCCTCCTCCCAAATCCCGGGGAATTTCCCAGGGATTTCATTCCTCTGGCTCCTGAGAGAAGGACAGAAGGGTTTTCAGGGAATATTTGGGAATGCTTACAGGTTGAAGTGATAAGGCAGCACGAGCTCGGCCTGGAGCGGGATTGAGGGATCCTGGCAGCTCCAGGAGGAAGCACAGGGAGGTGATCCCATCAAAACCTCATGGAAATCCCATGGAAATAAGGGTTGTGTTGCTCCAAATGCAGGACAAAAATTCCAGTGAAATACAGTCCAGGGATTTGGACTTTGGAAAATGCAACCCTGATGTGACATGGACTCATGGAACCACCCAGGCTGGAAAAGCCCTCCAAGATCATCACATCCAACTGTTCCCAGTGCTGCCAAGGGAATGGATCCAGGACCCCAAATGCCACATCCACGTCGGTTTAGATCCCTGCAGCAATGGGGATTCCAGCACTGCCCTGGGCAGCTGTGCCAGGGCTGGGCAGCTCATTCCAGGAAGGAATTTCCCCCAATATCTGAACTAAACATCCCCTACAAGTTCCAGCTGTTTCCTCTCACCCTGTCCCTGTTCCTTGGGAGCAGAGCCCGACTCCCACCCAGCTCCAGGGAATTCAGGTGTCTCCTGAGCCTCCTCTTCCCCAGGCTGAGCCCCCCCAGCTGCTCCAAACCCTTCCCAGCTCTGCTCCCTCCACATCACACAATGCTGGATCTGACTATCAATGACTCTGGAGCCCATCAAGTAGAAAATACCAAGGAACTCAAATAATCCCCAAATCCTAAATTGGTTTAGGTTGGAAAAGCCCCTCCAAAGCCATGGAGTCCAACATTCCCAGCACTGCCAAGTCCCCAAGCTCTGCATCCACTTTTAAATCCCTGCAGGGACGAGTTTTGGAGCTGGAGCTGAAAACTTCAAGGTCTGATCCAGGTCCTGTCAAACCGATGGCAAAATTCCCGATTGTTTGAAAGGGAACAACATGGAACAAAACTGTGGAGAGTGTGAGGAGCTGAAGTTCACCCCCAAAAAATAATTCAGCTGAGAAAATGAGGAACAGGCACATGAGATAAGGCAGGGAAACACAAGGTGCCCTTCCCAAAAGTTCTGTGGAAGCTCTGGAATTAAGGTAAAAACGGAAACTGGTGTCCTGTCCAAGCCCTGAGCAGCTTATTGTGCAAATGTGTAAATCCATATTCCTGAATTGCTCGGAATTCCTCCTTAATTCCTCAATTCCTCCTCGGCCTCCTGGATCCCCAACTGCAGAGAACACCACTGGGAAAAGTGCAGCCACTGAGAAAAGATAAAATACAGATAGAAAATATCCACACAAAATCCTGGATATTTCCTTTTCCAGCTGCACTCCTGCAAAGAGGGAGCATCTATGGAATATTTAGTTGATTTTACATGGACTGAGCAAACTAAAGAATTGTGTGGTGCTTCTGATCTGCTGGAATTATAGTCAGAGATCCAAAAAATCCTGCTCTTGTCAGGGATTTTCCTGTTCCATGGAAAAGTATCATTTCAAGGTGGCTGTCCATAGCAGGAATAGGGAAAAATACTGGGATAAATATACATAAATATAGAGATAAAATATAGAGATAGATATAATTTTTTCCCTATAAAATACAGGGATATTTGTAAAAATATAAGGATAAACTCCATTAAAACCCTCAGCACTCTCGCTCATAATTCAAGGGATTTTATTAAATTCAATCTAATTAGGCTCAAAAGTGAATTAAGATCTATAAATTAAATCCTCTGAGATTCTGTCAAATATTGCCCACACAGGGGTTTATTTGGTTTAAAATAATCCACAGAACTTTGTTAATTTAGAGAAGTTTTTGGGAATATTCTTGCAGAGAGCAGCCCAAAAGAACCTCTGTTCTCTCTGAAGGATGGGTTTAGGAGAATTATGGAAGTTATTCCTGTTATTATTAGCAATTTTTGGATTATGCTTTTAAAGCATCACACAAATTTATTGTATTCACATTTTAATGCATTTTTAACTGGCTCCAGTTTGTGCTGACTGCTGGCAATGACAATTCAGTTTTTTGGATGTAACACCCACCCAAATGCTCTTCACACAATTTAACTCTTCTCCTGTTATCCTTCACTCTCCCATGTCACCAAAGGAGTCCCAGCATCCTGAAAATTACACAAAACCCCATTTTTTTGTAATAAATCTGCCCTTCAGAGCATAACCCTAAAGGTTATTATAATCAATATCCCCTACACACATTTTCCTCTCTAACTCAATTATATTTCCCTTTTAATTAGGAGTTTTATTGACTGGGTACAGCAATGCCCTGTCCGTTGGCTCTAATCCTCACTTGGGTTTTGTCCTTCTGTGGTATTTCCATGGAAAAGGACTCCCAAGCTTTGGGAACACCCAAACATCACTCTCAGTCTCAGCTCCAACTCCGTTCATGCTGCACATTCCCAACATCCAAACAAATCTCCTTGGATATTCCCCTGGCTCTGGGGGAATGTTCCTGCAATGTGGGGACTGATGCCAAAAGCAGGTCCAGGTCTGGACCCTCTGCTTGGGGAGAAATAATGGAAAATGTTCCCCAGACCCTTCTGGGACACGCTGACTCCCTCCCTCATCTCTCACACCTCTTACATGTCAGGTTTAATAAAGGAGAAGGGAAAGGCAGGGGGGATTGTGGAAAGATTATAATTTAAATTTGTGATGTTCCCCTTTTAATAACCAGAGAATTTGGCCACGTCCGTGGTAATACACCACAAATATCATCCCTCTGCTGCATAAATCATCATTAACAGAAAAGCACAATATACAGCAATAAATTAGCCCATGAATCCCAAATCCACTTTTTATTTAGCACAAAACAGCTTTTCAGGTGTTAAAAACAAAGCCCCTGCAGCTCCTGCAGGAGCACAACCTCTGCGTGGAGTTTGTGTTGGATTTTTGCCTTAATCCCCCTAAAATCCCTTCTCAAAGGCAGCCAAAGCCAAGTGGGGGTCATCTCTCCCTCACCTGGAAGCTTTCCGGAGTGAGTACCCCCAAATATCCATCATGTGCATCTCCACACTTTCAACAGCCTGAGAAATCACTGAAAATTTAATTAGCAGAGACATTAAGTGGTTCAGGTTTCCTTTTCTCTGTGGAAGCTGCTGCCTGTCCCCGATGAAGAATTATTTTCCAGGAGATTCCTGAGCTCTGTTTCTTGTTTTAAATACTTGTAGCTAAAGGCAGCAAGAAATAACTCAGGGAAATACAATATTTACAGGAAAAGCTGCACTGAAATATTGGTTTTATGGTTTTCATAGAGAAACATTTGGGTTTTGTTTCAATAGAAATTGGAATAAAACCTGCTGAAGTTTTTAATGCCTTAATATACAGAAATATACACCAATTAAAGTCACATGGCTGGAAAACCAGGAGCGAGTTATATATTTCATGGGGATTTTAATTTAATGTTTTTATCTAAATTCAAAATAAAAAGCTGAACATTCCCATTTCTCGCCTTCTTTGTTATCCGAGTTTTCCAAAGAATCACTCAGTGGAAAAGATGAAAGTTCTTCCAATTTCTCTCTTTTTTTCTGGTTAAACAAATTTTAAAGAACACAAGGTTAAAGTTGAAAGATGCCCCTGCTATTGCTGGCTGGGTGTTTGTGAGTTGTCTGAAAACACAGATCTGAAGTCTCGCTGGAAAAATGACCTTTCCTTTGGATAACTGCGAGAAAGATTTCCTTGGCAAGTGTTCTCACAGGGAAAAAAGCTTCACATATATGATTTTTTTTTCCATAAAAAGACCCAAACGAAATCAGAGATAACAGTATAGAAGTCTCTGCATAGAAAAAAATACAACAATTTTGAAAATTAGGGACTGAAGGAAGAAAAATCACCACAGAAAAATTCGTGTTCCTTTAGGTCCCATGTATGCCTTTGTAGCAAGGTCTTGTTCAAAGGCTGAACCCAGGGCCTTGGAAAAAAAAGGGGAAAAAACTGTTTTGGGGGGGAAAAAAGCAAAAATGCTACATAGAAAAACCTACCTAACAACTCTGAAAAAAAAAGATTAAGGAAGAAAAATCACCAGAGATAATTCAAATTCCTTTAGGTCCCAAGTAGGCCCTTTTAGCAAGGCCTTGTTCAAAGACTGAACCCAAGACCTTCAAATAAAAGGAAAAAAAACTATTTTTTGGGGGGGGGGGGAAGCAAAAAACTACATAGAAAAAAACCTGTTAAACAACTTTGAAAGCAAAAGATTAAGGAAGAAAAATCACCACAGATAAATTCATGTTCCTTTAGGTACCATGTGGGCCCTTTTAGCAAGGCCTTGTTTAAAGGGTGAACCCAAGGCCTTGAAATAAAAGGAAAAAAAAGATGTGGGGGAAAAAAACCGAAAAAAATCTACATAGAAAAAACTACTCAACAATTTTGAAAATAAAAAGGTTAAGGAAAAAAAAACCATACCAGCACAGATATACTGAAGTTCCTTTAGGTCCCACATAGACCCTTTTAGCAAGGCTTTGTTCAAAGGCTGAACACAACGCCTTGGAAAAAAAAGGGAAAAACTATTCTAAAAAAAATACTCAACAGTTTTGAAAACAAAAGATTTAAGGAAAAAAAAAATCCCCACAGATAAATTGGAGTTCCTTTAGGTCCCACGTAGGCCCTTTTAGCAAAGCCTTGTTCAAAGGCTGAACACAAGGCCTTGGTGACTCTGGATAAACTCCAAAGTTCATCTTTTCATTTGGTGCCAAGTTTGGAACTGTCAGTTCAGCAGAGCAGCCACACAAAGCCACAAAAATAAATCTTTAGCAGTTCTTTAGCACCCTGCTACTGTTATTCTGCCCTTGGAAATCCAGCTGCAAGCAAAGGATCTGAAACCCCCTGCAGCCATTACTTAATTAGGCCTTGAAAACTGGACATGAAACCAGGGCGGTTTTGGAGTATTTTGAATTTTGTCTCTGCACTGATGGTCCAGGGAAACGGGGATTTCATTGGAAACTTCCCTGGAGCTGGAAATGCAGGGTTTTAAAAGGGAAAACTCATTGGCAAACCTTCTAACTCCCCAAATCCTTCTCTCTCACCAGAGTTCAAGCACAGGTTGAAAATCAGCCTGAAAGTGCTGGGGCAAAGCTAGAGTTTGATTTATATAACAGACATCCTTTTTTTTTAGCAGGTTCCTTGTTTCTAATCATCAATGCAAGACATTTTGAAGGGATTCAGTCCTGATATCATCTCAAAAAAACGTCCGGGTTCAGCTGGGGCCCAAAAATCAGATTTTAGTTCAACCCTATGTTTTATATGAACTGACTGAGGCAAAAATTATCTCTATCTTTTTAAATTCCTATTTCCATAAGAGCATGGGAATAATTACAGACATGAGCAGAACTTAGGTCTCTTTCCTTGGAATTCTGTGTCTCCTCACTTGGAATTCTATCTCCAGCTCTGAGCTTGCACATCATCTGTCCGCAGCTGCACTCATTAATTTACACACGTCATTAAAATGTATTAATTACCCATTTTTATCTGCAAGGAAATAAAAGGCACTTCCAAAAACAATCCTCTTCCTCCAAAAGCTCACAGCCAGTGCTACAAAAACACAGCCCAGCTCACAGCACGAGCATCTCTCCAGTCAAACAATGACTCCTTCTTCTTTTCTTCTCTAAGTGAATTTCGAAAGGCTGAACTCTCTCAGCAGATGGACCTAATTCCCCTCGGGTGATTTCACAAAATTAATTTCTGTGGGGTGTTTTGAGTGATTTTTCCTCCCCCAAAATAAGAAATGCCAAAAATCCGAATTTACACACAATTTAGCAGGCACAGAGTGTATCTGTTTAACAACTTAAAGGGGGGAAACAGTCATTGTTTCAGCTGTATCATATTTACTGGTGAAAAAGAATATGGTGAAGTCATTCACAATATTTTGACTTATAATATACTGTTAGCAGAATCTTTTTCTTTACAAATATAATTTAATACCAGTATAACTACAAGTTCTGCTGAAAATGGGAGTTAGCTTTTCTGTGAGACAGCAAATCTTTAGTCCAAAACTCTGAATCAAAAACATGAGGAGAAACACTTCAAGATTTTTAAATTGTCGGGCATTTTTTTTAACCTTAACCCTCAGAAAAGCAGATCCCAGTGCAAGGAGCACATCCTGGGAGATACTGAACCCAAACCAATGCAGGAACACTAAAAAGCATCCCAAAGGCAGGTGAAATTCATCCCCAACGAGCTCAAGTTAATGCCACAACGATTTCCAAACGAATTATGTAAATTCGTGGAAAAGAAACCAAGAACAGGTTTGTAATGTCAGCCTAAAGCGATGTGAAAGGCTTGGGAAACAAGGAAATGCCATTTTGGAGAACAGATTTTTGTGTTATGCATATAAATAAATATGCGTCCAACTTTCAGCTTCTCAACCTCAGAAACAAACCAAAGAAAATAGAGACATTGGCCCAGAGAAAAGCAGTAAAATATATGAGAGACCTGCAAGTTCTTTCCTGTGGAAGGGAGGCTGGGAATTGAAGGATTCCCGGGACAAACAGGCACAGCGGGGCTGCAGTTGCTGCACGGCGGTGCCGAACAAAAACATCTCCTCACACCTCCCTGACTGAATTCAGCATCACAAGACACTTTTCAGCTTTGCTGCTTTTTTTTGTGCAGCATGTGAAATCTTTCCCAAATGCAAGGGGACATTTCTCAGCTCTGGCAGCACAGCTGGTTCGTGTATCCCCCAGCACCACTCCGCTCCCAGATCCCAATTTCCACCGTGGCTCTCGCGCTCATCCCGAGCTACAGAAATCCCCTGGCTCCAAAATCCGCATCAGGAACCACCTGAGCAAGGTGGTGCAGCTGAGGATGCAGGGGACGAGAGAGCCAAGGGGAAAAAACATGGATAAAGAGTGGAATATTCTTTAAATGAAGGCATTGAAGCGACTGCAAAAGGCTCCCGGAACACTCAACTGTTCTGCGTTGCTGTTGCAAATGAAGAAGAATTCCAAGAGGAATTCGAGCAGCACAAAGATGAGTTTGGAAGTGAAAAGTTTCATTGTAGAATTGAAACCCACATCTAAGCACTGCCACTCAGTTTTGTTTAGAAGTGACCAAACTCCTGATGCTGATGCCACGGAGATCTTCAGCACACGATGTCTGCTGACAGCTGAAGGGACTGGCAGGAATATTAATGATAACCCATTAAAACCCAAATTAATCAACAAAAAGAACCCCCAAATTATTCATTTTGGTAAATGCTGAGGCTATTAAAAACTGCTAATATGGATTTCACAGCCTGCCAGATGAATTTATTGCCCCTGCAGCAAAAAACAACTGGGAGAACTGAGACTAAACCACAAGTATTAAATATTAAAAAATAAATTCTTACCCCTTTCATGCTCTCCACTATCTCAGGGTGTGATGCAGGAGCTAAACTAAGTGTAAGGAGGATTCCTCACTCTAAAATGGCTCATCCTGAACATTCCCCCTGAAATGTGAGCACCCTCTTCACGGCAATTCTCTATCTGCTGCTCAAATTTTCAGGCTGCTCCTTCCAAATCCATATTTCTCCCTGCATTGCTGAGCAGAGCAGAACATTGTCACTGAAATAAAGCAGACCCAGCTGGAAACGCAGCTCCCACACAAGTGAGACATTAAAGACTTAAATCAGTGTTCAAAGCTGTTGCACCAAGAGGACTCTCCTTGCAAAGTGGCTACAGGGGAAAATCTAATTTTCTAATCACTCTCTAAAAGGGAAAAAGATTTGAAAAATTACATCAAGTTGAATAAAAATATTCGTTCCTCCTCTACGTAGTGATTTTTTTTCAGAAATATCCAAATAACACTTTTTCAAAGCCCATAACCCCCATATTTGACAAGTATCAATATCAGATAAAATCACAAAGTTCAATCCATGGGAAAAAATCCCCTCTATCAGTAAAATCCACATAAAAATAATTTAAAAAAATATTTTTAACACATCTGTTTGACATCAAGAAAAGAAAATTTCTCTTTCAAAATCCTTCAGCTTAGACAAAGCAGTAGAACCCTGGTAGTAAATTAGAGAGTTTTTTTACATAAGTCCATGGATTTTACCAATACACTAAAATCCTATTTCCACCCACGTGGGTTTAAAAACTTTTATGCACAATATTAATAAACAGGCAAATCCTAACAGAGACCATGTATTCAGTAGGGTATTTCTGCAAATTTCCTTTCATCTATTAACTTCTGGCTTGGTTTGGGATCATTCTTCAAAATAAAAAATGTAGTTATCAATGAAGAATGTTACCCAGAGAATGAATTACTTCAGGGATCAGGGAAACATTTGTTATTTTCCCATTTCTTAACAATAAAAGGCATCCAACCTGCTCTCTTCTTTGGCAGGAATTCATTGAAGCTTTGCAAAAATCAGCTTTAATAAGGGTATTGCCAAGGGTTCCTTTTTTTCCACGTAGGCTGTGGGATATTATTTTCCCCAAATAAAGGTTAAGATGAAAAATCAGCTGTTTGTTAGATTTGGGGTTTAATGATGGACTGAACTCCAGCAACCTCTTTTTCCAGGAGAATTCTGGAACATGAGAATTCTCAGTTTTTCCATTCATGGGACGGGATCTTGTTTGCCCAACTCGAGGGGGAGGTGGGGAGCTCTGCTGGGATCCATCACCCCACATCTCATGGAAGCATGGAATGGTTTGGCTTTGGGACCTCCTTCCAGCCAGGACCTGCCTCATGTCTCACCAAGGGCTTGGCCACTCCTGACCTTAAACCACTGGTCCCAAACCCTCTGCTTATTATTGATTAACCGTGAATATAATCAACTTCTTCAAGAGAAGGGCTGCAAGGACTGGGTCCTTCAATTGAGCCAAAATGAAGATTGTGCTTTTTGCTTTTTTAGCACCAACCCCCACATTTTTTCCATCTAAATCAAGACCAAATTTAAATGAAAAACACAGAAAATATTGGTTAAAGCACATTGTGTGGAATTATTCGTGATTAAAACACAAGCACAGAAAAAAATCATTTATAAAAACAAGTTTTGTAGAAACCTTGCAGTTATTTTTTGCCTTTTTATTTCCCTTTCCCTTTTATTTTTCAGAAAACCTTTTCTGACACACCTGGTGTGCCCAAGCCCGTGGGAGTGAGTGCTGGGGCGTCAAGGAGCGTGCTGGAGGGAGGTGAACTCCGTGCCCTGGTGTGGGTGCCAGGTTTGCTGCCTGTGTTTGCTCTGTCCCACTGGATGCTTTCCTTGGCATCCCCACAGGTGAAGCTTTGGCAGCCAAACTCCATCCGGCTGCAAAACCCTGAGCAGGCATTTGGATGTGGAAGAGAAGAGCTCTGAATGCAGCTTTGGCTGGGATATTAAATTCAAAATCCTAAGAAGCTCATAAAAGCCGAAAATAGCCTTATAAATATTTATAATTTATTCTTATTACATTTTATTTATTACTTCAGCAAGTCTGAAGCATGGAAAATTACACCGAAGCCATCGAGCTTAGCATTGACTGAAAGGCTGTTTTTAACAGATAAACAAAAAGGCTCCTAAATAAATCCTGCAAAGTTCCCAATCCAAGACAAACAGGATCATTCTGATTTTAGGATGCTCCTGCAGAGCATTGTTGGGTGCTTTCATTGTTTTATGGGGTAGGAATAAATCTCTGCTGATGGGTCGCGGTTAAAGCTGGGGCACTTCTGGGGAATCCACACATCCTAAAAACATCCTTGTCCAGACGTGTAAAAGCCAGGGAAACCAACTGATTTTCCTGCTTTTGCAACTCCTGGGTTGTGCCATTGTTTTTTCCAGTGGCAGCAATGGTTTTCCTTGGCCCAAGGTGTGGCCAGAACCTGGAGGAGGCCGGGATTTCCTGGGTGTCCTTCTCTGCTGGCAGCTCCAGGGAGAACCTGGAGTTGCTCATGGAATACCCTGAGCTGGAAGGGAATCACAGGGATCACCGAGTCCAGCTCCTGGACAATCCCAAAATTCCTAACACTCCTTGAGCTCTGGTACCTGACCATTCCCTGGGCAGCTGTTCCAGTTTCCCTGAGGGAAGAACATGTTCCTAAAATCCAACCAATCCCTCCAGACACAGGTTAACCCTGACATCCAGAATGGAATATCAGGATGTTCTTCCCAGTACTATAATGTGGAACCTAGATTTAAATCCATGGAAGGAAGTTCTCTGCCACTTGGTCTCAAGTCTCATTAACACAGAAATTTCCCCTAAATTTACACTGGGATCTGAATTGCGGCCAGATTTTGCCCTCTGACACCTTCTTGCCCCAGTAACTGTTTCAGGCTCTTCTTTTTGAACTGTTGGGAGAAATGTGGATGGTGATGCTGTGCACTGAAACTCCCTTTGGATTTACTGGAGTGTGGAGAGGCCCTGGCACCATCCAAGGCCAGCTCGGACAGGGCTTGGAGCCACCTGGGACAGTGCAAGGTGGAATGGGATGAGCTTTAATACCCCTTCCAACCCCAAGAGTTCTGTGATTCCATGATTTGAGGTAAAATGAGACTTCTGTTTGTTCTCCTACCTGGAATTCTTTGCCCACAGGCAGTGTTATTATCCATTAAAATGAAGCTGCTGCAATGAAACACGAATTGGACAACAAATGAATAAAGGGGACTGGAGAAAACATCAAGCTCAGACTCTCCCTCCCAGTTCCATGTATTTAACCTACATTCTTCAGGAAGGAAGAGGCCGGATACCAAACTGATTGTCTTTTTCTGTGGATCACCTCCACTCTGAACTTTTTTCCTCTTAGCCTCCTCCTAACCCTGCAATCCAATAATGATAAAATTCCAGAGATATTCTGGAGATGATCAGGGCATTTAGTTGAAGTGCTGTGCTACAGACATGACATTTAAAATTGGGCCTGGAGCTGGCTGGACAGTCTCTAATATAATAAAAATAGTCTTTTCTTTCCCACATTTTACTATCTGCCTTTGTTTATGCAACCATTCAGCAAACCCAGCTGGATCACAGGCACTGTCATCAAAGAAACATTCTAGGTCAGCCAGAAGTGGATGCCAATTGTCTAAAAATAAATAGAGGCTTTGTCACTGGAGTATAATTTTAAGGCCCCTGTAATGAATAATGGAAGAGAAAATCTTTCCAAACAAGTGGGACACATAGATTTCCAGCAGAAAGATTTCACAGTTATTGTAAGCTCCAGATAACCTCATTTTTAGTTTATTTCAATAAAAGTGATACACAAAAAGGGTTGGGATTGGTTTGAAATCCTGGAGGAGCGGCAGAATTCCCTGGAAAATGAGCCCAGCAGCACCTATCACACAGGCAGGGCTGAAATGCTGTGGGGAACCAATTTCCTCCGGGTCACCAAGTGGCAGGAGTGGGATCAGATTTCACAATTCCCACTTCTTATCCTTGATAAAATGCACAAATTATTTCCTCTGAGCTAAAAGAAGAGACAAGATAAGCCCCCCTGGCTTTATCAGTGCAGCCTAATTGCTGGAGATCTTCAAGGAGCTGGAAGGAGCAGCTCCAGAAGCCCGAGATGTTGTAACAACGTGGCTCTGGAAATATATTCATTTAAAGAAAACACTTAGCTGAATTCCTTCAGGAAAGTTTGTAAAAGCTGCTTCCTCAGTGGATAAAGAGCAGAGTTTTCCAGCTGACTTTTGGCCAAGTCTCATCAGCAAAGACAGGATTTTGTCTCAAGTGCCTGACACGGAGGAGTAAAAGATCGTGTGGGGAAAATCATTGCAAACCTGTAAATCAAAGGGAATTTTTGCTCCGTTTTCTTTGGTCTTTATGAATTCCTACATAGGGTATTTCCTGATTTTTTCTACACAGCTCGAGGTGCCCTAAAAATGGGATGGTGCAGGGAAGCCTCTTCCAAGGTTTGTCTGAAGTGGGGTTTGCAGTGAGCAACCTGAGAGGCCAAAAAACTGGGAGTAAATGGGGGAGCCACAGGAAATTCCCACAAAAAATGCCTGAGGGGCCAAAATCCCATTTGTGCTTCCCTGGAACTCAGCTGGCACAGGACAACCTCCGGCTCTCTTTTCACTGCTGCATAAAATCCATGGATAATCCTATGGAGTTAAAAACTGGTTCTGGACACTCAGAGAGAAAAAAGCCCACTCAAAAGTGGAATTCAGATGAACAATCTCCTGATTATTAACAGGCTCACATCACCAAACTCAAAGCACCAGGGAAGCCCAGATATTTGGGGTAGAGCAGCATCAAGGTGCTTTCCAGACTCAGCAGTGTTAGCATTTCAGTTTTTCTATAAAATACTAGTTTTGCCCCCAAATTCCTTCCAATTGCCAGAATGAATCCCACTGGCAAAATGAACTGAAGGACAATAATCAGAGAATCATGGAATTGTTCAGACTGGAAAAGACCAACCATCACCCAGCACACTAACCCTGTCCCAAGTGCCACGTCCATGCTTCTTCCACACTTCCAGGGATGGGGATCCTCCACTGCCCGGGATTGCCCACAGAAGCTGTTTTCCAACCTTCTCCATATGGAAATTTTCCAAAAATCCAAACTAAACCCTCCCCCCTGCCACAGGCTGTACATTGTGTGGGTTCATGTTTTATATGTACATTTTTGGACACACTCATCTTTTAAACTGATAAAGCATCACATATTAAGAAGCTCCACAACGCAGTAACAACCTCTGTTTTTTCTTATTTTTTTTGTGACCGCTTTTGGTGGCTGTTCTCCCTCAGACCAATCAGTGAGGGGACTTTTCTCAAGCTACACTTTGCAGTGGCAGCAGAAGCAATTTTTGGCTTCGTGACCAACACTCCATGGATTATATGGCATTAAGGAATGGATTTCATCCCCAAGAGCCATAAATCCAAGTCCTAAAACAACAAAGTGTGTCAATATTTCCCTTACAAATGGGAGTCACTAAATTGATCTTCACTGAACTGGTGAAAAACTCATGTTTTTCACTTGTTCAGTGTTTTGAAATCAGCAAGAGCAAACGTCCAAGGAATGACAGAGGAACTGAGGAAGATGTGAGGGAATATAATCCAGTGCTTCAGGCAAAACCAGGGAATTACTGACTGCACTGCTGACATAGAAACCCTCTTACGTTTTTAACATCTGATGTTGCTGGGAAATATATTAAAAAGGATGTTCTATCTCTTCAGAAGGAAATCCAACCACTTCCTAACCCTCCATAAGCTGCAAAAATTGTTTAAAATCTAAAGCAAACTATCCCAGACACAAATTATTTTCTTTTCTAATTGGCTGGAACTTTACTGCTCCTTAAAAAAAAAAAAACCTCCTCCAAGTGCTCTAATTCCACAAATGTTACAACTCCAAAGTTTCAAAGCTTTCTCAAAGTGCTCACGGCTAAAAATAGTTTGGAAAAAAATCATTTCAAAGAGGCAAACAAGAAAAGGAAGAAAAGGTTTTTTCGCACATTTTTCTCATCAGGTCAGACGCTGCTTTTCTATTAAAGTTATTCCAAGAAAGGAACGGTTCCCCCTGAAATGCTGAGACATTTGTGGTGTCTCCCATCCTCACCCTGCCCGCTGCAGCGAGGCCGCGGCAGCGGAATGAGAACCACAGGATTGACAGGAACGTGGGGCCAGTGCTCACCACAAACCCGCCTTTGTTTACTCTCTTGTGAAATCCTGCATCTTCCAGCACTTCTGGGCCTAATGAAGAAAATCTGCTCCAGAGATGATGCCCGGGCTGTGGGGAAGACAATTCCTGACAAATACTGATGCACAAACACGGCCCCGGAGATGCAGGAGATAAAGGCTGTCTCAGAGAGCAGCCTCCCGGTGTTAATTGACACAAAACAAGGGGAAATATTCAGCAGCAGCTTGATCTCGTTAGAGGGGAGGAACGAAGGCTGAAGGCCTCCAGAAGTGTCATCTTCTCCTCCTGAGGAGAGGCAGCAGCGCTCAAAAGCGGCAGCACAGCACAGGTGGCTGTGCACAGCTGGCAGGGCTGCTTCTCCTGAATGAAAGGATCAGCGCGAGGGGAAAATGGAAGGAGCTGGGCCTCGTGTGGCGGTTTGGTGTTCCCTCAGTGCTGACAGAAGTGCTGGAGCGAGGGCTGTCCTTTCCAGCTGGCTCTGTGTTGAAGGGAGCCTTTCCCAGCACCTTGCCCAGGCTCCAGCCCAGCTGTTCCAGGCCCTGAACATCACGTCCCCCCTCCAAGGCACTTCCAGCAGATTTCAGCCCCGACACGAACACAATGTGGAATATTCACCGCGGCTTCTGCGGTTACATTATCCCTGTTTGAGAAGGAAAATGTTCTGTGCCACTGCTGGAGCCATGAAGGGAAGATGGGACTCTGGAGAGGCTTTCTGCTCCCTAAAAAATCCTGACAGGAAGGGACAGCTGGGGGGTCGGGCCCTGCTCCAGGGAACAGGGACAGGAGGAGAGGGAACGGCCGCAGGCTGGGCCAGGGCAGGCTCAGGGTGGACAGCAGCAGGAATTTCCCCATGGAAAGGATGGCTTTTAACTGCCAGAAGGCAGAGTTAGGTGGGATTTTGGGAAGGAATTGTTCCCTGTGAGGGTGCTGAGGCCCTGGCACAGGTGCCCAGAGCAGCTGTGGCTGCCCCTGCATCCCTGGAAGTGTCCAAGGCCAGACTGGATGAGGCTTGGAGCAGCCTGGGATAGTGGAAGGTGTCCCTGCCATGACAGAGGTGGAATGAGATGAATTTTAAGGTTCCTTCCAACCAAACCATTCCACAAAACCCCCGGGTTTCTACCTTAAATAAAATCTTTAGGCATTCCCATTCCTGAGCTCACACTGACACTGGAGAGCAGCAGAGCAGCTGCCTTGAGCCTCCTGCTGCAAGAGTTGGAAAGATTTTCCACAAGATCCCAACTCTGTGGTAGCTCTGGCAGCTCTGGAGACCACGCTGGGCCTGGAGCTGGACAGGCTTTGCCTTTGTGGGGTTGGTTTTGATCAGGTTGTCATGGACTAAATTTAACTCTGCTCTTTGTTCCACTGAGCCCTTGGCAAAAGCTCTGGGACAATGTCTGCAAACATCCAGTGTCTCCCAGTTCTGGGCTTCACTGGGAATCCTGGAGCAGCAGTCAAAACAGCAACCCCCATATTCCACTGGGGTATCACCCATCTGCTCTCCTTGGCAGTATCAGCTCATGGCCAGGCCTCAGCTGGACTCTCCCAGTGCAGCATGGAAACTTCTCCCAGAGCTGCAGCACAGCCAAACCCTCCTTCTCCTTTTCACTGCACTGGTGAACAAGTATTTTATACCAACTGCACACCCCAGCTCCTGAATTTATACCAGCTCCATATCCCAGCTCCTGAATTTATACCAACTCCACACCCCAGTTCCCGAGCTCTGGCTCCTGATTACACCGAGGTAAAACACAAAAAAGGCAGAAATTTTAAACCATTCTGGTCCTGTCTCAGTCCTCGTGCTTCCTGTGCTGCATTGCTTTGAGGGGAGCAGGGGGAAGAATTTGTGGATTTATAATTATCCTACAAGTTATCTTTATCCCTCACATTCCTTGGCTGCTGATCCAGACATAGGAATCTCTTCTGCATCTCTCCCCTGTCTAGGCCAGCCCAGGAGTGGCAGCTACACCTCCAGGGTGACCTTTCTGCACCCTCTGCTTCTCCAAAGGGGTTCCAGATCCAATCCATGGATTTGCTGCCTTCCATGGAGATTTCTTCCTGGTCCTTTTATGAAACTTTAAACTCAGGTTTGTTCCAAAGAGATGTCACACCTCTTTTGAATCAATGGAAAATCAGTGCTCCTTCCTTCCTCCTCCCTGCTTTCACTCTTTCCTCTGCCCCAGGCTCACCCCACTCCAGGATCCCCCTTTCCTTCTGCTTCCAGACCTCTCCCTGTGTCCCAGCCTGGACATCCTGGCTCGAAACCCCACAGCACCTCCTGCCTGGTGCGTGGGGCCCTTCCCAGAGCACTGACCATCATTCCAGAGCATTATTTATCACTCCTCCCATCTGAGAGCACTTCCAAAATAGTGACAGCGCTGCTCAGGCTCAACAGAGATTTTTCTAACCCAACACTACAGATCCCAACAAACATGAACCCAGTCCAGAAATCCTTCTGGCAGCCCCAACTGTCCCCCTGGGCTGTCCCTTGGCCATGGCTGCTCTGTGTGAGCAAAACCAGGCTGCAAAACTCAACAGGGCTTGAGCTGAGCTCCAATGAGAATCTGACAAAACTGTCTGGTCTAAAGCAATTAAAACACAAATAAAAAGATAATTGTGGCTCTCAGGGGATGTTGTTGTGACCCTTCTGTCCTCGTGAGGAGGAAGAGCTGCTGGATTATTCAAAATGAAATATTTCACAAATCTATTTCTGCTCAGCTCCAGCTCTCTGATCCATGTGGTTTGTGGCTCCAGGTCTTTTTTCCTGGAGTATTTGGAATTCCTCCTCGAGCCCAGCAGCCTTACAGCACCTAAAGGGCTCCCAGAGAGCTGGAGAGGGACTTGGACAAGGGCATGGAGTGACAGGATGAGGGAAAATGGGTCTAAACTGAAAGAATGAGGGGACAGATGGGATATTGGGAAGGAATTCCTCCTTTTGGGGGTGGGGAGGGGTTGGGATGGAATTCCCAGAGCAGCTGTGGCCGCCCCTGCATCCCTGGCAGTGCCCAAGGCCAGGGTTTGGAGCAGCCTGGGACAGTGGAAGGTGTCCCTGCCATGGCAAGGGAGGAATGAGATGAATTTTAAGGTCCCTTCCAGCCCAAAGCATTCCCTGATTCTGGAGCTGCAGCCACAGTTTTATCCCTATCCCAGTGCCTTGTTTTGATGGAAAATCCCCGTGTTTTAAAGAGCATTTTGCTCCTGAGGCTCTTCCATGTGCTCGTTATCACCACCTCATCTCTTACCACTGAAACAATAAAAATCCCTTCAGAAGTGAAAAAACACTTGTGGAATTTTGCTCAGTCCCAGGGCTTTCTGTGATTTCAGCCACTTTTAACACCTCCTGCCTTAGAGGGCAAAAATGCATCTCCTGGTGGTTCAGATGCTCCTGGAATGCAACACTGTTCCCCTTTCTTCGACCCAATTTCCCAGTTACCTTCTCCTTTCAGAGATAAAAGTAAATTAAGTGGCTCAAGGGTCTCCAAAGCATCAAGTCCTGCCCGGCCCTATTCCCTGGAGCTGGGCTCAGTCCATTCTTGTTTCAGCTTTCTCCTGTACCAAATTTTCACTCCAATGCACGTTTCACATCCTCTGCTCTCCCACTGAGGATATCCCTCGATCTTCCTAGTATGCCTTGGACCACATGGAATTCAGGCATCAATCAGAGCCTTGAAAAGTCACATGTGCACATCTGGGCTGGGCTTTTTTTTAAATTGTATTTCCCGTTCCAAGTCGGCTTCACAAGAAAAACCCAAAATAACCTTCACTCAGTGTATTTTGTCCCAAAAATTCAGCTTTTAAAAGTGCTGTCCCCCAAATATTGCACCTTGCTGGTGGAGGGGGATGGCTTGCACAATGCAGATTTTTCCTGAAATAAAGATTTTAGAGCTCTCACGTCGCTCCCAAATGAAGCTGTGGGAGAAGGATTGATTATAGAGGATGACAGGGCTGATTTATGATGAAAAATCTGATCTTGATGAGGAAAATGACCTCAAATAATTCAGTGGAAACGCCACTAGCATGGGAATATCAAACCAGCATGGGAATATCAAACCAGCACGTGGAAAATGAGCAGGAAAAATCCCAGTGGCATCCTGGTGTTTCCTGATCTCTTTCCAACGTGGTGATTTTTACATGAGGTCATCATGTGAGATCACATCTGTGCTGCTGTGCCAGAACCTTTCTGGGATCAAAGGTTTTCCCTGGAATCACCACAGACAGGAGTTGCCTAAACCCCTGTGAATTTACAAAAAGCTGTGAGGTCTTTGGAAGGTGTCCCATAAAAGTGACACGAGCAGATTCCAAACTCAGCAGGGCCAGGAATTCCCAGCTAAAAGCAGCAGGAATTCCAGGAGGAATTCCAGGAGGAATGGCAGGGAGGCAGGGGCCAGGCAGCCTTGGATGGGTAAAGAACACAGACATGGGGAACCAAACCAACACAGGAAGATCCCTCAGGAGCCAAATTTTTCCTGGAGCAACTCAAGAAAAAAGATGCCAAAGACCCTCCTGAGGGAGAAACCAAGCCCTGATTAAACATATGGATGAAGACTGGAAATAAAATGTAGGAGTGGAGAAAGTCTGAGGTTTGACCTAAAAAGAGCAGCTCAGAAAGGTCAAAGAACGGGATAAACTGAAGGGTTTATTCAAGCTCGTTCTCAAGGCAGTTCTAGATAATCCTAAGAGCAGAAAATCAATTTTTTACCTGGTTTTTCACAGGTAAAACAACTCCAGCATCAAAATAATTCTAAACCAACTTGAAAATTTGAATACAGAACAAGGTACTCACACAGAATCCAATAGTGGCATCCCAAAATATCTGGGTAAACCAAAGAAGTGACTTCTGTCAACCCAAAAAGCTCTGTGAGCTCTCAAACCCTGTCAGCACTGAGTCCAACCCCAAAAATAAACCCTGGGCTTTTTCTCTGGAATTCAAATTCTCTTATATCCACAATATCTTTAAGTGCTACTATATTATCTTTAAGTGCTAATATATTTAAGTGCTACATATTTCCAGCATTTCCTAATGGAGGGAGCATCATTTTCATTGATCACTGACAAGGGCTGGGCTGAACTCTGCTATTGATGGTTTGAGTGCTTAAAAAATGTTTGTATTCCAAAATATCCCAGCCAGAATCATCTCCCGTGCTGAGGAGTGTGAATTCCTTGGGATGCTCCAGGATCCCACTCTGTGATAACCTCCAGCTCATTTAATTAATTGTCAATCTTTGCTCAGTGAGACAAAATATTTTTGTTTAATTGGAGCAGCACACACAGTCCTGACACCAAATATTCCCTCAAATTCTCCTTTTAATTCCATGCAGCACCTGTTTATTGGTCAGAAAAACAATGGGAATTGTCGCTCCCAATTTTTTCCTTTCAAAGGAGCAATTCTCCTCTTTGTTACACTTAGACCTTTGCACTGCCCAGAACTGCAGAGATGAGGAGAAAAGTTGAATTTGAAAGCAATTTTCTCTAGGAATTGGTCACAAAATGCCACAAGTGTTGCTGTTTTCCTGGGATTTTCATTCCAGCTCCACACAGCTGAGAAGGGCACACACCTGAGCCCACCTGCATCCCAGCTCCAGGGAGAAAACTGAACACAGACTCCTGGACACGAGCCTGGGATGGCTGGTTCCTGCCAGGATACCTGGAGCAGATCATGTCAGATCAGCCATAAAATTAAATGGAGCATGGAGCCAAACACATCCCAGGCAGCTGCTCCCAAATCCCTCCTCCTTTTTTAGGAGGATTCTGAAGCCAACTGGATTTTTAATATTTTTTTTTTAATGCTGAAAAGGATTTTTACTTTTATTTTTCCCCTTACAGAATATTTCGTTCTGATCTGTTTGGGGCTGGATATTGAAAAATCAATTATTTTTGTGGTTTTGCTGCCTTCTTTCCCTACTTTTACTGCCTCCCAGAGAAGTTGTGGATGTCCCATCCTTGAAAGTGTCCAAGACCAGGCTGGAAAAATCTGGGATAATGGAAAGTGTCCCTGCCCATGGCAGGGGTGGAACTTAATCCCTGTAAATCCCCTCATCCCGAACCATTCCATGATATTGCAGTTTTTTTTCTCCCTGAAACAAACAACTTTCCAAATTAGGAAAAAAAAAAAAATGAAGTCTGGGAATTTTTGTAGCTTTTCCTTTTTGCACTCTGCTGGGTTGAAAAAAAAACCCAATGATTTTTAGTTGATTCAAACATTTTGCACCAATTTCTGCTCTAATCATAATTACAGGCAAAATGCAAACAGATGACAAAGCCATTTATCATTTTAATAAAATGTTTGCCTTGACACAGAAAACACCATCCCTCACAAAATCAACATTTGGAATTCATCTGGCATTTGAATCAATTCAGAAAAAATTCACAAGGAATGGCACTTCTTGTACTGACAGCAAGGTCTGGCTAATAAAGCCCAGCCCAATGGCTCAAGAATGTGACTTTTAAAGTCCATTTCTTCAGCAGCAGTGCTTGGAAATGTTTGGATTAAGGGCTGATGGATGCCATGGATGCAGAATCATTGGGAAAATCAACTTCTGATTTGTATTTTCTCATCTAAGCAAAGCAGATTTAAAGAGATCTTATTCACTCCCAGGGAATAATTTAAATATCATTGATTTTCTTTATGAATTCACTTCGCTTTTTTACACCTATGCAGTAATCCACAGTTTAAAGGATTGGAGTTTTTTGTTACAGGAAATTCTGAAGAGATAAAACCTCAGATTTCCCTGGAGATGTCAATAATTTAAGGAGTGAAAACGAGGACTGTCAAAAGCTCAGCATTGACAAAGTCTGGGAAGTTGGATCCCAAATTACCGCTGTAATTTGATAATTTATATTTATCTGAGAGATGAGGCTGAAAGGAAAACGCTTCCTATTTGATATTTCAGGCAAGGAAAAAACAACCTAACAATAAATACTTACAAAACAATCTGGCTGAGCCTGATTAATGGAACAGGAAATAAGATTAAAACTGTTAAAAACATGGAATGTTCACTCTGGAAAGCTCTGGCTCTGGAGGGCTGTCATTCCTTTTTCATTATCCAACTGTCATCAGTGAGACCAAATTGTGCTCTTTTAAAGATCAGGGACAGAGGTTGAAAGAAATCAACTTTGACAGCAGACTCCAAATGGATTCCACTGGCTTCCCATTAAAATGAACAAGGCATTACTCAACACATGGAAAATGACAGGATTTTTTTTTTTTCAATAAAATAACCCCACCTTGAATAAAATAATCTTTAACCTTTGAAAAGACTTCAAAGAAAAACCTCTACATTAAATCTTCACAATGGAGCATCTCTAAGGAAGACTTTTACAACTGAAGTACCTCAAAAATGTTCTGTATAATGATATTTTCAAAAAAAAAAAAGGAGAAAGTAATTCCTGGGAAGTTTTATCTGCTCATTTTTAGGTCAGAATCATTCAGAATCCTGGATTTCCAGCACCCAGAATCCTGGATTTCCTCAGCTGCTACTTCTCTACTCCAAATAATGATATTTTCAAAAAGACCAGGAGAAAGTCACTCCTGGACAGTTTTATCTGCCCTTTTCAAGGTCAATCATCCAGAATCCTGGATTTCCAGCATCCAGGATCTCAGATTTCCTCTACTGCTTTTTCTCTACTCCAAATACACTAAAGGGACCCAAATGAGGGGGGAACAAATTATTTGAATTTGGAAGATCCCCATGGAAGAAGGAGAGAAGTTCCCTGGGTTTGGGGCTTTTCTAACCTGCCACAAACGGTCCTGCAGCACCACTGTGGAATTCAGGAGGGATCTGTCACATCCCCAGGCCAGGGACAAACACACCCCAGGGGTTTGGGGGTCACATCCTGCCCTTGGGACAGACCCAGAGGCTCAGGGGCCGTTCCTGGGGTGACTTCACCCCGCAGGGATCCCAGGAGAAAACCAAACTTCTCATTTCAAATTTCTCTCTCTTGACTTGTGGGGGGGCTCTGAGGCCACATCCAGACTCATTCTGTTCTCTCTGTTCTTATTCTCAGGTCTGACAACACTTTTTATGCGCTGAGCCATCACCAATCCCATTCACCTGGAAGGACAACACGATCCCATGCAAGCTGACCCCAAAAGGCCCTGGAACAACGTGGTTCATCCCCCAGAGGCTCAGCCTCTTTCCCCACAAACATCTCCCTGCTCACACTTCCACCTCAGCAATCTCCTGGCCTTGGCCTGAACTCACAGACCAAAAATCTCCCAGTTCCTACTCATTTTAGGACTTTTTCCTACAACCTCAGCATTTCTCCCCTCCCAGCTCTTACACCCGCTGGCGTCGGTGCATCACAAACTCCACACAAACTCAGTGCAGGACAGGCTGGGCTGGATTTCAGACAATCCCAGCATGGTTTGGCTTGGAAGGGACCTAAAAACCCATGTTATCCCCACCCCTGCCATGGCAGGAACACCTTCCACCATCCCAGGGTGCTTCAAACCCCAGTGTCCAGCCTGGCCTGGGCACTGCCAGGGATCCAGGGGCAGCCACAGCTGCTCTGGGCACCTGTGCCAGGGCTGCCCACCCTCCCAGGGAAGGATTTATCCCAAATATCCCATCTAAGCTGTGCCTCTTTTAGTTTGAAGCCATTCCCTGTGTCCTGTCACCCTGCCCCTTGTCCAAGTTCCCCTGGCACCTCTCCTGTGCCATTGCTGGGGATGAGTCCGAGTCCCTCCTGGGCAGTGCCACCTCTCCCACAGCAGCAAACTGGAAATTCAATAATCCCAACACTTCCTCCTGCTGAACTCACCCGTGCTGTTTAACACAAACATTTAGCAACATTCCAGAGTGACAGATTTCAGGAACAAAATTAGTTGTTATTTAAAAAAAAAATAAAAAAAATAAAATCAAAAGGCAATTTTTCAAAGAGATTCATTCAGCCAGGCCTGGTGGGAGCGCAGAGTTTGTATCAAAGGCAAAGTGGCTGAAGCAGTTCTGCTTTTGCTTCCAGCCCAGGCAGGAACTGATAGCTCTGAGTGGATAATTGATGGAGCAGGAGCCAATTAATCCCAGCAGACTGGGAATCAAAGAGAGCAAGTTCAGCATTTCAAATCCTCACTCCACAAGAGGAATTCTGCTCACAGGACACCAAAGAAATGGCTACAGAGGATGGTTTTGCAAGCAGACTTTCCAAATGCTCCTCCCTGAATAAAGGAAATCTATCCCAGCTAATTAAAACAGCAGCTGAGGGCAGGAATTAAAACTGGGCTGCTGAGGGGGGAGTTTAATGTCTAAATCAAGGAGCAGCTCATTTCTCCCACTCCAAATTCCCTCCTCATTCTTTCAGCAAACAACTGAGGATCATCTTTAAGCATCTTACAGTGCTCATCTGGTAGGGTTTTATTTTAATAGATGTGCAAACTTAATCCCAAATTCAGGATCTTGGATCATCCTTCTTAAGTTTATCAAAATTCTGTAGATAAAATTTATTTATTGCTCAGCTAGTTTGAAATATTTTAAGGATTCTGAAAAGTTGGCCTGGAAATGGAGTTGAACTACGTGGAGGATTAAATCTCTGAACACAAACACAAGTCAATCAACTGTCCAATTTCACTGTATTTAACACTGCCTCGTTAAAAATCTCAGGAAATCACACAGGTCTGCTTTGAGAAAGAGAAACTGATCCTTCAGCTGGGGCTGAATTTTTAAAAGAGATGGTTTGGTGCCCAAAGATGGCAAAAAACCATTGTTTTAACAGAGAGAAGATGAAAAAGAGGAGCCATTTCCCATTTTTAGTCATCCCAGATTCCCAAAGCTGTGACCACCCCAAAATCCCATTTAACCCTGCCACACAAAACGTGGGAACCCTGAACTCCTCAAGGTTCCCTGTGGGGCTTCCTGGAGTGGGAAGGGAGAGGGAAATTCCCCTGAGCTCCTTTTCTCCAGGTTAAAAATTCCCAAATCCCGCCTGGCTTGGGATTTGGGATGTGGGGCAGTGATTCCCAGGCAGGGGATGCTCCAGACACCCCAAAAATTTCAAATAAACAGAAGAGAGTGGAGAACAGGGATGGGATGAGGGAAACGTGGAGCATCAGGACAGGGCTGGCATCACGTGATGAGAAAAATCATAAATGAAGAGCAGGAAAAAAAATAAACAAAACAAAAAAGAAATGATTTCTCCAGATGAGCCCCGATAGCTTTGTGAGCACTGCCAGCCTACAAGCAGAGATTTTTATTAGCAACAGCTCTAATAAGAGGCAGCTTAGACCTCTGCCTCCTATCAAGGTGGAGAAAATGATTTTTCCTTATATTTAAAAGATTATCACTTCCTATCTCATCTCTTCTTATTAAGTTTACAGCAATATTAAAACAAGATTTGGGTGAATAAAGAACATAATATACTCCAAAATAGAGAACGTATTCTTTGGAGCATTATAAATGCTCCTGTCTGCTTGAATGGAATTTTAATGGAACAAACCCACTTTCTCTGAGGAGAAAAATCAAAAAATAGGCAGAAAATATTCTCCTTTTCCAAAGGCTTCATTAAAAAATCTTGTTTTACAAGCACAGATCAGTGGGAACTGAGGGACTATCAAAGAACTGCCTGTAACAGATTAACAATTCACCTCTGGTCATTCTTCCCAGCAGCCAGAACGTTCCACAAATGGCAAAAAGTCATGGGGGGATAAAATAAATTCCTGTTCGACAGCAAATGAAAATGAGAGCGCGTTTTGCACCTGCCTGCGCATTTTGCTGCTTTTTGATCAGAAAGGCAGAGAAAAAGCAGAGGTCTGTGGGGGGAGAGGGACGCTGGACGGGAACGGAGCTGGACGGGAACGGAGCTGGACGGGAACGGAGCTGGACGGGAACGGAGCTGGACGGGAACGGAGCTGGACGGGAACGGCGCTGGACGGGAACGGAGCTGGACGGGAACGGAGCTGGACGGGAACGGCGCTGGACGGGAACGGAGCTGGACGGGAACGGCGCTGGACGGGAACGGAGCTGGACGGGAACGGAGCTGGACGGGAACGGAGCTGGACGGGAACGGCGCTGGACGGGAACGGCGCTGGACGGGAACGGCGCTGGACGGGAACGGAGCTGGACGGGAACGGAGCTGGACGGGAACGGCGCTGGACGGGAACGGAGCTGGACGGGAACGGAGCTGGTCGGGAACGGAGCTGGACGGGAACGGAGCTGGACGGGAACGGAGCTGGAGGGGAACGGAGCTGGACGGGAACGGAGCTGGACGGGAACGGAGCTGGTCGGGAACGGAGCTGGACGGGAACGGAGCTGGAGGGGAACGGAGCTGGACGGGAACGGAGCTGGACGGGAACGGAGCTGGAGGGGAACGGAGCTGGACGGGAACGGAGCTGGAGGGGAACGGAGCTGGAGGGGAACGGAGCTGGACGGGAACGGAGCTGGACGGGAACGGAGCTGGAGGGGAACGGAGCTGGACGGGAACGGAGCTGGACGGGAACGGAGCTGGACGGGAACGGAGCTGGACGGGAACGGCGCTGGACGGGAACGGAGCTGGACGGGAACGGAGCTGGACGGGAACGGAGCTGGAGGGGAACGGAGCTGGACGGGAACGGAGCTGGACGGGAACGGAGCTGGACGGGAACGGAGCTGGACGGGAACGGAGCTGGACGGGAACGGAGCTGGACGGGAACGGAGCTGGACGGGAACGGAGCTGGACGGGAACGGAGCTGGACGGGAACGGCGCTGGACGGGAACGGAGCTGGACGGGAACGGCGCTGGACTGGAACGGAGCTGGACGGGAACGGAGCTGGACGGGAACGGCGCTGGACGGGAACGGAGCTGGACGGGAACGGAGCTGGACGGGAACGGAGCTGGACGGGAACGGAGCTGGACGGGAACGGAGCTGGACGGGAACGGCGCTGGACGGGAACGGAGCTGGACGGGAACGGAGCTGGACGGGAACGGCGCTGGACGGGAACGGAGCTGGACGGGAACGGCGCTGGACGGGAACGGAGCTGGACGGGAACGGAGCTGGACGGGAACGGAGCTGGACGGGAACGGAGCTGGACGGGAACGGAGCTGGACGGGAACGGCGCTGGACGGGAACGGCGCTGGACGGGAACGGAGCTGGACGGGAACGGAGCTGGACGGGAACGGCGCTGGACGGGAACGGAGCTGGAGGGGAACGGAGCTGGAGACGCTGCGGCCGTGACGGCCAGAGCCTGGGCAAACCCAGGGCACAGCCCGGCCCGGCCCTGCCCTGCCTTCCTCAGCGCCCCCAGAGGCGTCCAGCCGGCCATGGACAAATCTCATTTTGAAATCTCATTTCTGAAATTCTGAAAAAGCATTTCAGTGACACACCTCCCCGCTGGAGCTAGCACCGTGCCTTCTCCCGTCAAAACTCACTCCTCAAGGCTTCTCCTCGTTTTCTGTTGGGGTGGGTGTCACTGCGGGGCTGTGCTGTGTGCTGGGGTAGAGCAATTCTGCCATTGCTAACGAAATTGTTATTAATAGTTTATAAAAATTTAATGCATAATCGTAATAGATGCATAAAAATAATGAAGCTGAAGTTACTAAAATAAAATAACAATAAAATAGGATAACAGATAAAATAAATGTAATAAATATACTAAAATATATCTTATAGTTATTGTATTATATTTATATTTATATATCAATATATTTTACATTTATATATTTATATATATATTTATAATTTTTACAGTTATGTTTATATAATTATATATTTATATATCATTATGTATTCACATTTTATATTTTATTTATTTGTATATTGATAATTTTATACTTTATATATTTATATTTTCTATTTAAATATGTATATATTTATATTTATATATTCATATTATATATTTATATTTATATATTTATTTCTATATTTCTATATTTATATATTTATATATAAATATATTTATATTTATGTGTTTATATATCTATAATTTTATTTGTATATATCTATATAATATATATATTTATATAATGTACACTTTCATATTTATATCAATAAATATAACCATATATAATAATAAAATATACTACTAAAAAAAATATGTAATACTACTACTACTACTACATAATAGATTTTTAAATGGGCCAAATTTGTTTCCATTTTGGAGCTCATCTTTTATCCTCCTGGGCACTTTTTTATCCTGTTTTAAGCTTTCAAATTAAGTGCAAATTTTCTTCAAACCCATCCTAAATTCTGCAGTGAAATTACAAATTAATCACGCAGAAATCTGTATGTATATATAAATCTTTTTTTACATGTCATTTTTAAGCCCGATTTAACAGAAATATTCCTGTTTTCCTTACAACATTAATTTTCCTGGAGATATTTTGGATGATATTGATCACCAAGTCAGAGAATTTTCCCTCAAGCCTTTTTTAATCCTAAGTTTTAGGACAGCTTTAAAAGAAAATGTTTCCATTTTCATTTGCTAAAATACTACTTTGCCCAAAAATTAAGTTTTCAGAACTAAATATGGTGAGTTTTTGTTTTGGATTAATTACTCTGTGGGACAAAGTGGGGACCAGCTCTATGAACACCAAATTAAAAAGCACAAAAATCCTCAAAGCAAACCCCAAAATCTTGCCTGCAAAATGCTTCTATTTAAGTATAATTAAATATTTAAACACTTTTATTCATCCATAAATAGAGTTTCCATGAATACTCTGGGGTGTCACAGGGAGTTTGCACAAAGCACAATTGTTTCCAAACTATTGTTTTCCATTTTGCTCCTAAAACCAGGAGCAAATTTAGGAGAATTTACTACAATTCCTGAAGAACTATCATTTAAAATATAATAATTAATTTTTTTCCAGACCAATCCAGGAGTTTTTAAGCTCCAGCTGAGCTGCACTGAGTTTTTAATTGATTTTTTTTTCTTGTAATAACCATTTCTCCGTGTGTGTTATTCCAGGAGCTGTGCTGGAATTGGGAAAACCTTTTGGAATTCCACAGAAATTCTCCCAGCAGCTCATTTCTCCCTCTCCAAATTCCCCCTCACTCCTTCAGAAAACAACTGAGCATCATCTTAATGCTACTGCCCTCTGCTGCTCCTGGATTAGGGATAGGGAAAAAAATTCCTCCCTTGGATTCATCTGTGACTGAGCAACTCAAATAAAGCTCTGCAGTGTATTTAAATCTAGAATGTTCTAATTAAATGAATTCTATACAAATCAAATGTGTATGTCGTTTGTGCAAATTAAATTTGTGCAAGTTAAAAATTGCATTGGAAGGTTCTTGTCTTATTTTTGGATAATTTAAATAGCCATATTTCAATAATATTTTAATATCTGGGAAAGGATTCTCTGAGAATATTTATCCATCCTGGTAAATGAAATAAAGTTCAATTTTGAGAGGTTTAAATTACTTCAAGGGATCCCTGCTCCAGACTGGAATAAAAGCATGGGAACAAACAGGTCTGGGAGTGGAAAACTTTGAATTAGAAAAGTCAATAACATTGATTTTTGGGATAATATATTCAGTTTGGGGTTACATATGGAGTTTTAGGATAACACATTCCATTTTGGATGACAGTGTATTATTGAAGTCGTCGGGGGCAAAGTTCAGGAGAAGAAAATGCAATTCCTCCATCCAAAGCCCTCATCAAGCAGAGAAGTGTGCCATGGGATCCCTCCCCTCTCTCCAGGGGCTCTCAGAGCATCCCTTTGACTCCAGGCTCACCTGGGACACACTTGTGGCCACAATTCAGAAAATGCCAACTTTCTTTTTTGGAACAACAACGTGGCAGAAGCGATCCTGCAGATTTATCTCCCACAAAAGCTCTTTGCACTCGCTGGCTTTTTCCTGCCAGACCCATCCTGGATTTTCCTGCTTTTTCCCACTCCCCTACAGTGAATTAAATGCTGCAATTGTCCCCAGTTTTTCATTCCTGCAGCAGAACAAATCGTTGGCTCTCCTTGAACACACACATTCCTATTTTGGATTTTAAAGGACATCAACTTTTCCATTTAAGAACCAGGCAATAATTAAAGACCATTTCCCTGGTGCCACTTAATTAATCCCTACATTGGAGAAACACTGGCAGTCAGGGTGTGGAATGGCTAAAAAACAGAATTAAGGAGTGGGAAACTCCTGGAATTGTCCTGTTTTTCATATCCCAGGTGTATCCCTGAAGCACAGGACACGCTGAACATTTCCTGGGGTGTTCAAAACTCCAAGGAAAAAAAGAATGGAGGTGGAGAGGAAGCAGGGCAGGTAATCAAAGGAGATATAAATGAAAAATTCTGGTCATTCCTAAGGATAAAATGCAAAGAGCAAAAAAAAGAAATTCCCACTTTTCTGAGGTTTCAAGGCTCAGCTAATGTGAAGCTTTAATTATTTTTGCAGTTTGGGGCTTTTATTAAACGTGCACTGAAATCTGAAACTTCCAGCTAATAGAACACATGTGGAGGTAGACAGAGCTCCTCTGGAATGATTTCATTCATTCCATGCAGAGGGATGCCAGAAAAACAAAATCTGAGCTCAGAGCAACCACCAGGACACAGAAGGCAAGAGGGAGGAGAAGTTACAGTCAGGAAAATTCTGCAGAAAAGCCAAGGTTTGGTACCTGAACACCTGTGGCACCTGGGAGATTTCCCTGCTAACATCTCATCAAGCTTTGTGCTGTTTTCTGCCTCAGCTGCCAGGAACTTCCCAAGTTCCTGCTTTGTGAACCTTTCACTTGGAACTGGGATGGAGAAGCTGCAGCACCAAACCTCACCTGCACAGGGAAAGCCCCAGCAGCTGCTCTGTGCCCAGAAAATCATGGAAAACAGGAACTTTCTCCGGGAAATATTCACAGGGAGCATTCAGCAGCCAGGCTCAGATTCATAAATTCATATTCAATAAATAAATCCTTTAGTGAGGATAATTTGTTATTCAGCTGAAAACACTCAGTCACAGAAGCCCCACATTACTCCTGATTATCCATACTCCTGATTATCCATATTAGGCTTCAAATAATCCAGGAAAAAGCCTGGAAAATAGTGGACAGGTGGGAAAATTCCAGGAGTTTCTTGGAGCAGCAGACTGGGAGCTGCTGCTTTGTGCTGTGTTTCCCTGCCCTCATCCCAGGGCACGTTCCCTGCTCTCATCCCACTCCTGGTGCCAAGGAAAAGGGATCAGTTCCAGCTCCCAGCCTTAAACCACCAGCAGGGTTTAGCTGAGCTGGTTTAACTCCTTCTCCTGGGCAGTTCTGGGGGCTCACAGCTCCCACACAGCAGCCCCAGAGCTCCCCTCTGCTCACCCCTGTCCAGGGCTTCAGCTGCTGTGGAAGCTTTCAGTAATTCATGCGAGAGACCCCTGAATATCTGCTTGCTCCTGGTTTTTAATCCGCTCAAAAATACCCATTTCCCAGCAAATGCTTCTGGAGGAGCTGAGGGCTCCTGGGAATGTTCCTGGTGATGCTCAAGGCTCTGAAGTTCCTTCACACCAAAAGGCAGCTGAGTGAGTGAGGAAAAAGCAAAATCCCAGCACTTTGTCCTTTGTTTTAACCAAAGTTTAAAAGCAGAGCACAGATAGTTAAATAAAATTCCCTAAAAACTGGATGTCAAACTGATTTCCCATCCATGTGTGTACAGCCAACAACCATTGAGGCAAGAGAGAGATTATCCCAAATCTGAGTGACAGTACAGATACATAACATCAGTGAAATCCCAAAAAACTGAATTAATCATGGTTTTCTTCCCTATCTCACATCTGTGACACAGCCCTGTGCATGCACAGACGTGTGGACACACAAATTTCCACAGGAATAGAAAATGCAAGGGGAAAATAATGCTGTGAGGTTTTAATTGCAAATAAATTCAATTTAATCTACACGCCACACTCAGAGAGATAGAAAACCATCCAGTATTAAGGTGTAACTTGGGCAGCAATATTTCACAGAGAAGGGAAAAAACCCAATAAATACCAAAATACCATCTCCAAAAAATCACCTATCCAAGATTGACTTCTGCAAAAGCACCTCTGATGCAGCCCTGAGCAAAGAACATTTCCAGGGGTTTATTTTCTTGTTGAAATCCAAATACTGCCAAGTTCAGAGTGCTCCTCTGAGCCCCAAACCCTGCTGGTGGCAGAGCCTCCATCCCAGGCAGGATCCCAGATGTCTCCCAATTTATTCAGATTCACCAGAAACCAAGCAATTCCTCACACTCCGATTCAGTAATTATTGCAGAACAGAGCTAAAAATCCCTTAAATACTTGTTTGCTAATGGGTTTTAATCCAGTAAAAAAAAAAAAAAAAAACTAAAATTTCACTAAAAAATAACCATAACTAAAAATTTCACTAAAAAATTTCCCAGCAATGGAAACCCTGCTGATGGCAGAGCCTCCATCCCAGGCAGGATCCTAAATGTCTCCCAGTTTATTCAGAATCACTGGGAACCAAACAATTCCTGGTGAACCTGACTTGCTTTGTTGACTGCAACTTCAATTCCATTTAAATATCTGGAAAACTCAGTTTTAAAACAGATATACCAACAGTAAATATAGTAACAATCACACTCTGACTCCTGTGGCCTGGAAGCTTCTTGCAGGAGGGTTTTTGTGCTCTGTTTTAGCAGAATTTATCATTTCAAGTGTGTCTGAGATCAAATGCGAGCAGTTCTGGGAATCCTGAGAATCCTGAGCTCAGTTCCATGGTCACTGACTCCACAGGCAAGGAAAAGCTGCTTTTCCTCACCTGCTGTTTGCAGAAGCACCTCATAAAACCTGCTCCTCAACAAGAACAAGAGCAGATCTGCTTCCCTCAGGACAGCCATGCCATGGAAAAGGATAAAATGAAAAAAAAAAAAAAAGAGTAACTGCTTGGATAAATGTTGGGATCCTGGGGACTGGAGGAGAGCAAACCAGAATACCCTGGGCCCTCTGTCCTCAACCCTTGGACAGGGGACAGGCCAAAAGAGGGAGAAAACAGAGGGAGAAAACATCCTGCAGGAATGCTGAGCCAAATATGAAATATTTCCATCAAGTTTTATCCTTCTGCAAGTTATTTCTTTCACCAGAGCAGGTTTGGCTCTTTAAAACAGGCACTAAAAATGGGGATTATCCCAATCTGCATCAAAGAGCAAGGAAAATGCTGCTTAACCCCAGTGCTGCTCCTACCTGCCCGTCCTGACCCACGTGGACTTGGTGGATCTGCAGGTTTCCCTGGAAAAGGAGACAAGGGACAATCAGCACGAGTTTGGCACTGCAAAAACTGCAAAAATATCTGTTTCAATATGAAGGAAATCCGTGAGTTTGGGAAGTTCTGCTGAAGGCTCTTCAGGCATCCAGCTCCACTCAGCCTCAAAAGCAAGGAATTTTCCCACCCAGCAAGTTTTGCTTTTGGAAGTTCAGTAACTTCCAAAATTTATGAATTTAATTTTTGAATTATACATTCAAAGATAATCTGGTTTTATGCAAATTTTTTTCTGAAGTAAAACTTTTGGTTTTCCTCTTTTATATAAACCTGCAAATTGAAATCCAGCCCTTACTATCCCAGAACTAGCAATCTAACACTTTGACAGGGTTGCAGAGCTATTTACTGTTTGCTTTTTATTTATCCTCATTCCATACTGAAAACCAACACAGTTCTATTACAGGGATTACATCTATTAAAAAAAAAAAAAGAAAATCTCAATAAATCAAAGTATTTTAAGCTCCAAAGTCCAATCAGGAAATCTTTATGACATGAAGCTTTTATTCACATGCTCACAGATGTCCTTCCAAAAGTACACTTGGATTAAGGAGAGGCAGCTTCCCAAAAGAGCCTTGCAGTGAAACAGCACATTTTGGAGGACAAAATCCCCATTTTTGTGCAGTTTCTCCTGCTGGCAGCTCCTCTCTCACTTGTGTACATTGTCATCAATTTAAAACCAGATGTTTTCATCTGTCAGGGACAAATGCAGCCTTTGAAAGTCCCACAGACAAGAAGAGCCAAAGGATCCAGGGTGTGCTGGAACCTCAGGATCCATTCCAGCAATCTCTGCTGAATCATCAGTTTTTTAGTGGTTCTTTACCCAAAACCCCCTTCAGTTTTATGGCAGCACCACACATCAGAGCCAGGATATTTTAATCCTTTCTTCTCTCTCTCAAGGCCTGACAGGCCCTTCAAAGGACAAGCCTTTAACTATAATATTTATAGAATTTTTATGATAATATTTATTCTCCAGTAGCTGCCTGTGTTAACAATATTCCTTCACAAAGTGGTTTTATGAGCTGTGATTTGGGTTCTTTGGACAGGGATTAAACCAAGCCAGGCAGATCCACTTCCCAGCGAGGGAAAAACCTTGACAGGGAAATGGGACAGATTCAAATTGTTGCCTGTATTAATGTTTAACCTGATTTTTCTATTCCTTCTGCATTTAAACAAAGTGCATCAGAAATCCAAGAGCAGTTTCAGCAGTCAGGAGATTTTTAAATAACCAATAACTGTAGCAAATACACAGGGAAATCCACCTGGATTTGGGAGCTGAGCCAAAATTGGAGGGTTTAGGATTGAATTTATCCATTTCCAGTTATCCATATCCATTTATCCGTCCCATTCCATTCAATTATTTTTCTGGAAAAAAATTAAGAAGTGCAAATGCTGCAGTGCTAGATAAGGTGGTCAGGAATGGAGGGTAAATTAATTCTGGAATATTTCTTTATTAGATGGTGGCTGAAGGTTTCTGCAACTCCTGTTCAACCATTAAAGGCCCTGAGTGTTCTGACCACATTTAGTTCATCAACCTAAACAGAATAATTTCATTTTTAAGCAGTGAAAGCACCTAGTTTCTTATTAAACTCTGTCAGTACTAAATTTCCAAATATTATCAGCCTTATGCAACAATTAACACACACACTGAGCTGTTTTGGCTGGTGAGGGAGGAAAAAATAAATCAAAATATTTAAAAAAAAATAGAAATAATGACAAAAAAACCAATGAACACACACTGAGCTGGTTTTGGCTAGTGAGGGAGGGAAAAATAAATCAAATTAATAAAAATAAAATAAATATAAATAAAAATAATACTGAAAAAGAAACCCTCAAGACCCCAGAGACAGAAGTAGCAGGTTCTAAAGCACATTTTCTGCTGGTTCCAGCCCATTTCCTCATTTTCCCCCAGCTCCCAGGGTTCATGAGAGCCCCAGGCTTTGCTCACCTCGCTGTCCTGCGTGATCTGCACCTGCTCTCCCTGGGGCACCTGGGCTATGTGGAGATGGCCCTGTGGGATCCACAACAAAAGAAAACACCAAGGAGCATCAGAGGAAAATCACAGCTCCAGGAAGCAGCTCCTGCCCTGGAGGCAGCAGAGTTTCATGGAGAGAAGCAAAACGTGCAATGAAACCACTGAGGAGCTTTAAAAATGCAAAGTGCACCTGGACTGCCCCAGCTTTGGATGGGAATAAAAGCAGAGGGACTTGGACCACAGGCTGCTTCATTTGCACTACAGGGGAAGGAAAACAGGACTAATAATAATAATAATAATAATAATAATAATAGTATTCTAACAAGTGTATTTTTCTATTGCCTTTTTGACTGGTACACAAAGCTTGGGGTTGACTGGCTTTGTTGACTGAAACTTTAATTCAATTTAAATATCTGGAAAACTCAGTTTTAGAGCAGATAATAACCAACACAGTTTTAGAGCAGATAATAACCAACAGTAAATTTCTCCAAGAGTGATGTTTCCAAAGGTATCTCATTTTCCACCTCTTTTTGCTCATTCACTGGAGCACAGACCACGCTAAGGACTCTCAGCTGCTGGGATCTGGCAGGAAATCATTAATTTGAACAATTCCCCTGATTTATGTTGGTGAGAATCTGCCCTGATGGTTTGAATCCTGCAATATTTGGCATTGCTGCCCATTGCCACCACTCTCCTGGTCCCGTTAGCAAGGAGAAGAGTGGCTGGAATTCCTTGTGCATCCTGCCCAGCCCAGCCACTGTGATTTACCTGAGGGGAGATTGGATTCTAAATAACCTCCTGGAGGTTTTATAAAGCTTTGTGTTCATTTTAATATGCCTGCATGAGATGAAAGATAATCATTTGGAATTCTGTCAAAGGCCCCTCTGATTTTATAACACAAGAACAATTGCCTGTGATTTTCAAAGACACACAGATCCCTCTATTTCCAACAGTTTCATTTCCTTTGGAAGGAAACTGCCTATTTATAGGGAGAAAAACCACACTGAAAGTGTCCCTCTGACAATAGGGGCTGGAGAGAAAATTATAGCACTGCCCAGCCCAGGGGGAGATTAAAATCACCTTCCTTGCTTCACATCAAACTCTCAGTGCTCCCAGGAAAAAGATGGAATGTTTAGAAGATCCATTTATAGCAGGTTTTTCCCTGGATTCCACAAATTGAAGGATAATTAATATGTCTAGATCTTTTAATGAGGCAAGTTTTTATCACTTCCATCTATAAACAAACCATCTGCTCTATTAAAGTCATATATTTCGTGTAATTTTCCTTTCTATCTTGTCTTTCAAGACTTGAAAAGTACTTTTCAGTCACCAGTTAAATCTTACCCACAGATCCATAGGAAAATCCACTTTTAAAATCTACGTGGAATTCAAAAGACAAAGAAATTCCCAGGATAATATTGAAAAGTTATGGCAAAAGTGAAGTGGAAAAGGAAGATTTCCACCCAGCTCTTGCACAAAGAGAATTATTTCACTGAGGACACTTCTTAAAAAGAATTTGAATTTCAAACAATCCTTGTAGTGCCCAGTGGGACACAAGAATTAAAGTGAAGGTGGTTTTGATTTTTTCAGAGTACACTAAAACCACAGATAAAAACCATCAGGCCTGAGTGGTGGTGGGAGTGTTAGGCTTAAAAAATGTCAATATTTAGAACTTTCACTGATAGACACAGAGCTCCACAAACACACAAGGGAAGGACTCAGCTCCCAGATGTTCAAAAGTGCCTGAGAATGCAGTTTTACAGAAAAACAAACAAATAAATGTGATTTTGTTGTGGAAGTCACACCAGAAGTACCTCTTAAGTATAAATCACTAAGTAACCACAGCCAGCAAAAGGCTGATAATTCTCTGTATAATAACCAAAGTGCATCGATTTCCATTGATTGTGTGAGGAAATCCTGCGTGGAATTTTTTCGTCACATAACTCTAATTTTTTTTTTTTTTTCCATAAGCCTCCAGTGTTTGTTTTCTGGACACCTTAAGTGCTGGCAGGTTATGATTTCACACTGCAAGATGACAGTGCAGCTGGAGCAGGGCTCTGGCTGCTTTGGGAGGAGGGATTTAGGAAAAGCGAGGACATACTACTTGGACTTGTCCATCCTCTCCAATCTGGTGGATCTGGACCTGCTGAGCGTTGGCCAGGGCGTAGTGCAGGGCCTGGGGCTGGTTCTGCTGCATCTCACTGGAGGCTGACACCGAGCTCTGGGATCCCTCTGCAAGAAACGAGACCAAATTCCAGCTTTATTTTGTGTGCATCCCCCAAACTGCTCCCAAATCCAGTCCGTGGGCACAGATCATTCAACGTTCCTGGGCATGGTGGGTGTTTGCTACAAAGCCCACAGAACTCCAAAGGCTGGCAGAGCTCCTGCTTTAAACAAAAGCACCTTTTGGGATCTAAATCCCAGATTCTGCAGCTGGAACAGTCCCATCAGAACAAACCCCCAGAGGTTTCTTGAGGAATTCAATGGGTTTTGTTCACCTGAGAACAATTTCTGCCACCACCACCCCAAGGACACCTTTAAAAACCCATCCTGCCTATTGTGAGAAATGAAATTATTGTGAGAAATGAAATTAATATTATAATTATTTATAAATAAATTTATAAATATATTTATGCTTATTTCTATTATTTATAAATAAATTTATAAATAATAATACTTTAATGCTTGCTGTTATATTATTATAACATTTAATATTCTTAATTCTTGATTCTATTTAATAATTAATATTTAATTCTTATACGAATTAATCATCATAATGATTATAAATAATGATAAATTATTTATAATTTACGGTTATAAATAAAGGGAATCTCCCAATTGTTTTACAAGATCCATTCCCTACAATTCATACTGACACATGTGAGGTCTGGAATTGTATTTTTGAACCTCAAAATGACAGGTGGATTTCCTGATTTATTAAATCCAAACACAACTCACACTGCAGAGTGGAAATGCCCCTGAAAAGGGAATGTTAAACATAAAAAATGGGAGTTATCTTCATGTAACAGGGACAAAACCCACCAGGAAAACCTCAGAGGGATTTCCAGAGGGTAAAAACTTGTAATGGACACATCATAGATCCATTTTGAGGTTTTCCAGCTGCAGGGAAAGGATTCTTCTAAACAGAAGAGGCAAAAGGCAAGTAAAAATGACAGAAACCATTAATTTTTAATATCTCCACTAAATACTCCAAGATTTATTCTGCAAACACACTGTTAGTTCTGCAGGAATGAGCTTTATCCACTCAAATATTTTAATGGGAATGTTCTTTAATAAAATCAGCCATTTAAGGGTTTTTTTTTCTCCTGTCTGCAAATGTTTGGGCACGAAGATAATTTTGAGGTTTAGGTCTGAGCATGGGAACTGGGAACTCCAAACCACCAAGTTAATATTTATTTATTTGTTGAAAAGTTGGGTTGGTTAACAATTCAGGCAGCTCTGATTCTGTTAACGAGCTGGAACACAGAATTCCAGCCACCAATTTCCACAGGAACCCAGGGAAGCACAGCAAACCCAATTTTTTCTGCCTGTTGGGCACACCTTTAATCCCTCACATCTCAGCAAGAGACTGCAGAGCTTTTTGAATTCCTTGGTGCTCCCTGTGCAATTCCAGCTTTTTCTAAACTGCTGCAGAGTGGAATTTGCTGCATGGAATTCCTGGTGGGACTGAGGAATCCCAACTGGCTGAAAAGTGCTGAACTTTGTAGAAAAGCTGCCCCATCAACCAAATAAAAATGGCAATTTTAACGAAATAAATGATAAATGGCATTTATTAACCAAATAAAAATGGGATTTTTCCAACTGGGATACCACTGGCTTTGTCATGGCCACTGGAAGAAATGGATATCCTGGAAAAATCCTTACCTGAGCCTCTGTCTTTTACTTTTTCTCCCTTTTCCGTTAATTTATCCTAATATTTGATGCAATTGACTTCTCTATTTTTTTTTTTTTTATTGACAAATAGCATTTTGTTGGGATGACTGAGAAAATGCACTGCTATCATCTGCTCCTTCAGGGCCCCCAGCTCAGGATTTTTAGGGAGAAATTCCCTCAGGATTCTGGGGAACAAATTCCCTCAGGATTTTGAGGGAGAAATTCCCTCAGGATTTTGAGGGAGAAATTCCCTCAGGATTTTGAGGGAGAAATTTCCTGAGGATTTTGAGGGAGAAATTCCCTCAGGATTATGAGGGAGAAATCCCCTCAGGATTTTGAGGGAGAAATCCCCTCAGGATTCTGAGGGAGAAATTCCCACAGGATTTTGAGGGAGAAATTTCCTCAGGATTTTGAGGGAGAAATTCCCTCAGGATTTTGAGGGACAAATTCCCTCAGGATTCTGAGGGACAAATTCCCTCAGGATTTTGAGGGAGAAATCCCCTCAGGATTTTGAGGGAGAAATTCCCTCAGAATTTTGTGGGACAAATCCCCTCAGGATTTCAGGGAACAAATTCCCTCAGGATTTTGAGGGAGAAATTCCCTCAGGATTTTGTGGGACAAATTCCCTCAGGATTTCAGGGAAAAAAATCCCTCAGGAATTCTGAAAACAAAACATCCTTTATGAGTCCTGTTTTTCCCCTCTTCATCTCGGGGCAGACAAAGGGAATATTTATCCACTTTTATAAACGTTCCCCACTTCAACCCAACACAGCCATGAGGAGCACACCCAGCTTGGGGACAGGAGCTGTCAGCAGCGAGAAATCCCTGGAAACCATCGAGCCTCACATTTCCAGTTGGGATTCTTGGAGAATCCCTGGAAGGAGGAGCCACAGCTGAATTCCAGAATTTTCCACGAGTTCCCAAGGGACAACTGGGACATGAACCCTGCAGTGCACTCCCAAAGAGCCTTCAAGGATATGTGGGTTTAATTCTCAGCTAAAATCACTTTTTAAGGCAGAATCTTTGGGGTTTTCTCATCTGTTCCTATTTATCTGTTGAGGATTTTCATTTTCATGGAATCATGGAATTGTTTAGGGTGGAAAAGACCTTTAAGGTCATCAGGTCCAACACCACCACCATGGTCACCACTGACCATGTCCCCAAGTGCCACATCCATGGGATTTTTGGACACTTCCAGGGATGGAGACTCCACCACTGCCCTGGACAAACTATTCCAATGCTGGACAACCCTTTTCACAAAGGAATTTTTCCTGATTCCAACCTAAACTTCTCCTGGTGCAACGTTAAGGACATCTCCTCTCATCCTGCCCCTTGTTTCCTGGGAGAAGGCACAGATTCCACAGCAGGAGGGATTCTCACTTAGGAATTCTGGAATTAAAAATTGTTTCCCTGGTGCCCAGAGCTCCATCCTCACACCTCTCCTCACAGACAGGGATGCATCCCCTCATTCTAGTCCCAGCAAGGGAAGGGTGGATGGATTAACCATCCCCAAACCCCCCAAAAAGCAGGAAAGAACCATTCCAGAACAGTGGAAATAAAGCTGTAAACCATCACCTCCCCCTGCCTCAGCCCCAGTTGTGTGGAACAGCTTTGAAGATTTGGCTGCACATCCAGTTTTTAATGTGACACCTCAGCACAGGCCTAAATCTACCCAGAAATCCCAAAGTCAGGGAACTAATTAAAAATTCCAACATGGAAAACTGTGATAACAGCCTGAACAATCTGAAGAGAAATGAAAAGAAAGAAAGAAGGCACTTTTCAATTAATCCTCCTCCCAAACCCCTCATTTCCTACAGCATTCCCTGCAGAGACTTCAACCCTTTCCAAAGGAATATCCAGTGAAATTATCATGGCAGCCACGTGGATGTCTCTGCTTGGTAAAAACCATGGGGAAAACACACCTCAGGTACTGAAATGTTGGCTCCAAGAGCAGAGCCAACCACAGCAATCAACACCTCCTTTCCAAAAAAAAACAATGGATTCAAGCAAACAGCCAGGGAAAATCAGGAAAAGCAACTTCTGCCTGAATTTAACAGTCAAGTGTAGAAAAATCTTAATTAACATCTCTGGGGGTGAAGGACAAAGAAAATCCATTTGTGTTTTCCCACCAGGCTCCCCAGACATGATTTTCCCTGCAGGTTGATCCCTCTTGAACAGCAAATTCCAAAGCCTTGGAGGGTCTGTGGGCTCAGCCTGCTGCTTTGCTGTCGTTTGCAGAGTTAATTTTGCCACGTGATGAACAGAGCAGAGAGGAAATCTGTTGTCACTTTTCACCACGCTCCAATCAAAGCCACGTGCTCCAGGAACTGTTAATCCCAAACAAGCAGGAAAAGCCTCAAAGCTTTGGCATTTCCAACAAGTGCAAGAGGAGTGAGTTTGAACAACAATCCTGCTGTGATGCAAATAATTCAGAATTATTAATTGTGTGTGCAGTAATTCATTAAAAAAAATTTAAATCCCAAATAAATGAGGCTGGAAGTAGCCTCTGGAAATGTCCGTCCTCAAACCATGGGCAACCAGAACTGGTGGCTTTGGGCTGCACCCAGGTGGATTTTGATGTCTCCAGGGATGGTGGCAACCTCTTACTGTGCTCAGTCATCCCCAAAATTCCTCAGAGCCAGGGGAACCAAAGTCAGGGCACAGCTGAGTGAGTTTCAGGATGCCATATTTCTATATTTTTTAAATTAGGCGAATTAATTACTGCTAACAACAACTCTGAAAATCCCATTCATAGGGAAGGGTTTCCAGCACTGCAGTGCCCAGGATCTGGGAATACCTCAGGAAGTGTTCCAGGCTGGACAGGGCTTGGAGCACCCTGGGATGGTGGAAGGTGTCCCTGGAATGGGATGAGCTTTAAGGCCCTTCCCAGCCAAAGCAGGCTGGGATTCCATGGGATAACCACAAGAAACCAACCAAACTCATGATCCTACAGCCTTCAGGAGACAGGAATCCACTGACTCTGAGGTCTACATCCCTACAGGTGTCTCCAAACCTCCAAAGCAGATTGAAAATGAGTAATTTGAATAATAAAATCTCAACACCACTGAAGGAGTACAGGCTAATGAGCACAGGCTGTAATATCCACCTACTGCTGCCTTTTTACCCTGAAATACTGATTGCTGAAAGACTGAAAGTAAAAATCCCATCAACATAGAGGGCTTATGGTTATCATTACATTGATTAGTTGTTTTAATTTGAGATTTTTGGATGGGATTCCCCGTTCCAGCACATAAAATTTTCCATTGAAAGCAGATTTTGTCATTCTTTGCATGAGATACAGTGGTTAGTGTTAACATGCAACCAAAAATTTTATGCAGGCAAATAAACTGACTTCCTTTTCTTTGGGCTGCCTTCCAAAGCCCTGGTTTTAATATCTAATGTACAAAAGTCCCAGAACACTGCTTTATATTAAAAGCATGAGCCAGAAATGTCCTCAGAGAACACTCCTGAGGTCAGGATTTTTCATTTGTTATCCAGGCCTCCATACCTAGATGGAAATATGGAATCACCTACAGCACATTTCACGTCTGCAGAGGAAAACACTTCAGGAACAGCATTTAGCACGTCCCACTGAATGGTGTGAACACACCGGGAAGGATTTAGTCACTTGATTCCTCTTAGGAACAACAATTGCAAGGATATTTGGACTTTCTCCTCGAAGAACTGAGCGTGGTAGAAATACAAAAATACAGCACAAAGCAGCAGGAGCTGAATCCATGGGGGTGGACAGAAAGCAGGGTTAGGTGGGGTTTTGGGAGGGAACTGCTCCCTGTGAGGGTGGGGAGGTTCCCAGAGAAGCTGTGGCTGCCCCTGGATCCCTGGAAGTGCCCAAGGCCAGGCTGGAATAACTTGGGCCAGTGGAAGGTGTCTCTGCCCATGGCAGGGGTGGAATTAGATGATCTTTAAGGTCCCTCCCCCAAAACCATTCCAGGATTCCACATTCTCAGCATCTCAGCAAAGCCAGGCAGCCAAATTAAAATTCAGGCACCTCAGAAACCAAGAGGGATTTGTGATTTGTGGGGAAGGTTTGGTTTGTACCTGAGCCACTGTAGGAGGAGGATGAGGGGGTTCTCCTGGAGAAGCTTTTCACAGCCAGGCTCTGCCCTCGCTGCTTCCTCCTCCAGGCTGTCCTGCACTTGGAGTCGATGCTCTGCTTGATGCGGTACCAGTCTGACTCTGTGATGCCAAATTTGTAAAACAGGTGGCCTGGAATGATGGAAGAAAAGAGCTAATTGTAGAAATACAGTAGAATATACCATAGAAATCTACCTTAGAAAAGCCATGGAATAGGACAGTCATTGTTGAGAGAGAAATGGAACTAGAAATATGTTTCAAAGGATGGCCTTGCAAATAAGACTGGATACTTTGGAGAAATAAAACTATGAAAGATGCATTGTAGTAGGACCCATGAGGGGTAATTTCAGATGATTATCTTTAAGGCATCTATAGCATGGTGTGACAAAAGCTGATAGGCCAATAAACTCTTATAATGCAGTGTAATTAGGAAATAATTGGCTTCTAATTGTGATGGTGTGAATTATAACATCTGTATTGTCTCACCCTTCTCATGAGACTGAAAATGGAATAAAAGTTTTTAAGCCACCTCTCAGTTGCCCCATCTCTGGGTCAGAAAAGGGCTTAATCTGACAATAATAATCAACACAAACCTGTATTTTCCAGAAAACACAGAGAGGACACATGCAGTCCCACACACCAGGCTCTGCACCTGTGCAAAGAGCCCCAAAGCTGAGCAGTGACAGGACTTCAACAAAAATTATTCCCAAAAGTCAGTAATTGTTCACCTGCACAGGTCTGGACTGAAAAAATGCCAGCAGTACATGGAATTTTATCACCTGCACTGGGGTCTGTGGGAGCTGCACTGTTACACCCAAGCTGTGCCAAACCAAGAGGAGGATCCAGCACTCCCAGAGCCAAAGCTGGAGCAAGGGTTATTCCTCACTGACAGTACCCCACAAGAAGTCTGACTGTACAAAACTGCCTCCTGCTGAAGAAGGAAACTGCAGCAAACCCCACATAAAGAAAAAAAAAACACGACTCTTTTAAAGCTCAGTTCAAAATTGCTCCAAATCCAGTAAAAACACAGCCCAAAATGAGGATCCTCTCACAGCTGCTCCCAGAATTCAGGCACTTTAAGAGCCTCAGGATGAGCTTTGCAGCCCCTGGTGCTAAGTTGCCAAAGTGTTCCATAAACACGGTGAGGAGTGGCTTTAAAACTGGGAATTTAACTGGGAATGTTGTGCACTGTCAGCTTGAATTATTCCACACTTTCACCATTTCATTGGAGCTTCTGAGGGGTTTGGATTTTCCTAAAGCACCAACACTCGAGAACAAAAAACTCCAAGCCCCCACGGCTGCAGAATGAAAACACCTGAAAAATCCATTATTTGCCCATCTAAAAAGGAGGGAGATGGATTTTTATATGGACAGGACAAGGGGAATGACTTTAAACTGACAAAGAAAAGGGTTAGGAGGGATATTGGGAAGGAATTCTTCCCTGGGCGGGTGGAGAGGGGCTGGGATGGAATTCCCAGAGCAGCTTTGGCTGTCCCTGGATCCATGGGAGTGTCCAAGGCCAGGCTGGAGCACCCTGGGACAGGGGAAGGTGTCTCTGCCCATGGCAGGGGTGGAATGAAATTAACTTTAAGGTCCTTCCCACCCAAACCATCTCAGGATTCTCTGATCCAAACCCCCTAAATGCAACCAGAAGTCTCTGAACATATAATATGTTAATGCTGGAAACTCTCAGTACCTCAGAGGTGCAACACTAAACAAGCCAAGGCTGCCAGAGATGCTTTTACTCTACAGGACAAAGCTTCAAGAATCTCTAAAATTCTCATTTTCCTTTCCCTACCCTGCGAAGTAAAATAATCTTTTCCACTTTTCCACTTACTGGGCTTTCCAGCTTCCTCTCAGATGGGCTCCTAATCCCGTGAAGGACTTGCTTAAGCTGTTGTATATAGAACCTAAAGAACAGGATATGGGCTGCTCCTGCAAGACAAATGATTTGAAGCCTGGAGCCACAAAATTCCAGGTTTGCACAAACTAAAAGCTCCATAGTTTCCTCTGCATTAAAATGAGCCCAGAGTCCTCAAAGCCTGAAATCTGCAGGCTCTAGCAGAGCCAAGTGGAGAACTGGATCTCTTGTGGCATCATTTTTTAAAATAAATTTATTTTTTCAATGCTCTTTTTTTTTTTTTTTTGTGTGTAGGAGCAATTTGAAATAAAGGTGAGAACACACAGGAAGAAAACACCGGACCCCAAAATCTACTTCAAAAGTGCTTTAAAGTCCCCAAGATTTCTCACCTTTAAGTGACATCAAGAACCCAGAGAAGTTTACAGCCCTGTGTGGTGTCTCCAAACTGGGAAAGGAGGAAAATGGGCTGAAATTGCAATTTGCTGCTGTGAAAGTTTCCTTTCCACGGGTGTCAGCAAAAGCAGAGAACATTCTGGATTAACCCCACAGTGCTCAGCCTCAGCCATTCCCCAGGTGCATTCCCAGAGCAAGGAATGCTCAGCAATGCTGGCAGGGGAGGCCAACGGAGCCAGATGTGCCTGAACTGCTGCCCCAGCCCCAGCAGCCCCACAGAGAACACCAGCACAGGCTCGGGCTGAGTTTGGAGGAAAAAAGTCCATATTTCACTCATAACTGCATTTTAATGACTTTCCTGGTGTGTTATGGCTGCACTGCAGGCACAGGGAATCCCAGGGAAAAGCTGCCGGCCTGGCAATTGGAACTGTTCCAGTGAAATCCATGATGCCACTGGATTGGAACTGTTCCAGTGAATCCAGGGTGCCCTTGGATTTAATCCATGGGATATTCCAGGGTGTCACTGGATTTAATAATGGGGAATTCCAGGGTGTCACTGGATTTCATCATGGGAAAATTCCAGGATGCCACTGGATTGAATCCATGGGATATTCCAGGGTGTCACTGGATTTAATAATGGGAAATTCCAGGGTGTCACTGGATTTCATCATGGGAAAATTCCAGGGTGCCCCTGGATTGAATCCATGGGATATTCCAGGGTGCCCCTGGATTTAATCCATGGGATATTCCAGGGTGTCACTGGATTTCATCATGGGAAAATTCCAGGATGCCACTGGATTTAATCCATGAGATATTCCAGGGTGTCACTGGATTGAATCCATGAGATATTCCAGGGTGTCACTGGATTTAATCCATGGGATATTCCAGGGTGTCACTGGATTTAATCCATGGGATATTCCAGGGTGTCACTGGATTGAATCCATGGGATATTCCAGGGTGTCACTGGATTGAATCCATGGGATATTCCAGGGTGTCACTGGATTGAATCCATGGGATATTCCAGGCTGTCACTGGATTGAATCCATGGGATGTTCCAGGATACTCCAGGATGCAACTGGATTTAATCCATGGGATGTTCCAGGGTGCAACTGGATTTAATCCATAGGACATTCCAGGATGCCACTTGATTTAATCCATGAGATATTCCAGGATGCCACTTGACTCAAAGAGAAATCAAAGTGATATCAATTACTCAGGACAGGAGTCTCAGGTGCAGTGTGAGGAACAGGCTGAGCACCAGAGCTGGGACACAAAACATTCCCAAAAGTGCTTGATTGAGGGAAGGAAGGAAAACACCTTCAGAAAACTGAAAGGGAGGAGGTTTAGATGGGATTTTGGGAAGGAATTTTTGCTTGTAAGGGTGGGCAGGCCCTGGCAAAGCGTGCCCAGAGAAGCTGTGGCTGCCCCTGGGTCCCTGGAAGTGTCCAATGCCAGGCTGGAATAACCTGGCATACTGGGAGGTTGGGATTGAATACATTTTAAATCACTTCATCCCAACCCACTCCATGATTCCCCCCCGATCCTGATCCACAGTAATTAATGATCAGTGTGCTAAGGAGTGGCCAGGAAATGCTGGCAGACACCACCAGCTCCAAGGAGAGAACAGCTCCAGAGGAAACCATGGAAAACAGACAACAACCTCACCAGGACAGGGGCAGACAGGAGAATTTTAGGCTACAGAGCCCTAAACCATCAGAGACAGATTTTCCAAGCCAGGCATCCTCATTTCTTTCCTTAATTCATGAAATTCCCAGTTGCTGTCAGGGTGTCAGGCTGCTCCAGACAGGCAGTGCTGTTTGCAGAGATTTTTACAACTGCAGACCTGGTCATGTGCAAATCAGGCTTGAAAAATTTAACCTAAAGCACAAAGCTAATTGATAAAAAACCAAAATGAATTTCAGATGTAAAAGCTGTGCAGTTGCTGTCACAATCTAAAACATTGTTTTACAACCAGGTCCTTAGCAAGACATTTCCTACCAAGAAAAATCTCAACCTAAAGGCACTGGAGGAGTTTTTAAGCAGATAAAAAGTTCCCAGTGGCATTAAAAACATTATTTACCTGCAGGAGAGAGAGAAATCCCCCAAACATGTGCATACAATGGCAGAGAAGTGGAGCGTGCTGACTGTTCCCTATCCACAAATGATTCCAGGCAGGAGAGCTCCCAGCTGCCTCATCCCCAGCATGACCCTCACCCAACCCACTCAGAAAAGCAGATACTGGAAATGAGACCTCTCACTTGGGGAAATCCATAGGAGAGAAAAGGCAGGAATGCTCCAGGGAGAAGGGTTTGACCTTTTTTTGGATCATTTACTCTCAAAAGCTGCATCAAATGCTGACATTTTACACAGCCCAGCATCCACGAGCCACAGAACAACACTGAAAAAATCCAGGCAGGAATATAAATCAGCACTTGGACCAAAAGACAATGATTTGGAAGATAGATGTCCATAAAAGAAGAGTAAAGTGCAGGATTTAGATGATTTAAGACTGGCTGAGTGTGTTTTTAGTGATCTTTTCATGAATGGTGCCTCAAATAAAAAAAGATGTCCTTATTTTAAAACAATAAAAACCCAAAGTTTGCTTTTTTGGGGGGAGGAATCTCATTTCCTGAAGGAAGCTTTCTATGAAAAACACACCAGAGACTTAAAAATAATTCAGTGATTTCATAAATTGCAGGAGTTTGGGTGATTTATACAGAGAGAGAGATCCTGGCTGCAGCTTAGGAGACAAGAAGGGCTGCAAAGAGGATTCAGGGAGCCACAGGGGAGAAAAGGGGAAATCAAGGATCAACATTCCAATCTGAGCAAGGAAAAGCTCAGGAAGAAGGCAAAAATCAGGATAATTCAAGTCAGCTTTAAAAGGCAACAGGTGCAGCATGGATCAGAGACACAGGGAGAGATCTGGGGGAGTTCAATTAAAATTAAAAGGGGCAACACAAGCAGCTCTGAAAGAAATCTTTCTGTGGTTTTTAAAGGAATTAAAAACTAGGAAATGCAAAGGGAAAAAAAACGCTTGGGAATACAAAGCAAAACAAGCTCAAAAATGCAAAGGATAAAAAGATTTGATTTGGTAGAAACAGAGAGGTGGTGTCTAAAATGATTCAACACCCACAAATCTTTGGAGGATCTGCGTTACAAAATAAGGAGAGAAAGGGCTGGGGTTTCCTAAAAACCAGAATTAATTATAAACTAAGAAAATCCCAGGAAAACCACGGTCCTGGGGAAGTAATCCTCTCTTTCTGAAAGGTCAGAAGTCAAGGAGCAAAAGGCAAAACAATCCCCACAGAACATGAAACTGTAAAGAAATCAAATGAAGAACAAATTGAGAAGGAAGAGATCAAAACCAGACATGAAATATTCCATCCTCATCCCACATTCAGAACCAGCTCCTAAAAATCAAACTCCCTGGCAGGAGTTTCATTTGCACACTCTGAGTTTCTGCTGCTTCCCGTTCTCCAGGAATCACAGATTTCCTTGGAAAAGTCTACGGGAAATCAGTATTTTCATGGACTTGGCAGAGTTAGGCTGAGGTGGCCCAGAAATTCCTGCTGGATTTGGTGCATTTGGAAAGATTTGGGAAAGTGCAGCACAGAATCCAGTAGCCATGTGTATAAAATACAAATATATTTCTATTAAATAGAGAATCCAAGCAGATTTGGGTCACTGCTCCTTCACTTTCCAATTCCCTCTAATTTTTAAAACCCAAAGAAAAGCACCAGGGTGGGGAATTCATATTAAAGTGATGGACAGAATCCTTGTAAATTGACAGGAACATGATGGATCCTACAAGAAACAAAGGCTCCTGCCTGCTCAGAGAGGAGAAGGGGCTGATTTTGGGGGGCTTTGGCTCCCAAAATTCATTTTTTCTCAGCAGGGTCATACATTTGGAGTCTTTTTGATTAAACCAAGAGCACATGACAGCAAAATCTGCTGCTCTAAACACGCAGGGAGCAGAGGAAAAGCTGAAGCACCTCTGGAATTGCTCCTCGAGCCCTCAGGCTTTGATTCTCCAAAGCACATCCAGGGCTTGCCCTGCCCATATTGAAATCGTTGGAAAGCAGGAACTGTTTACTCCTTTGACAGCTGGGGGATGATCTGCACAGCTGAGAGGCACTTCCCCCTGCTCAGTTCGGGATGTTTAGGTTTGGGATGCAGGAGGGGAGGCATGCCAGAGCCTTGGAGGCTCCTCCAATGTCACACGCCTGGAAAATCCATCCTGGCACCAAAAAATCCCTTTCCATGACATTGCTCTGATCCACAACGTCCAAAAAGAGACAGGAGGAGCTGCTGGGAACTTGGAGAGAGGGAGGAGGGAAGGCAAATTCAGCTACCAAGTCATTACTCTGTTCATTAATATTTATTGAGGATATTTGTCGGAGTATTTCATCCTTAACAAGTCACAGATCCAGAGGAGACATGAAAATTTAAGTTATTTTAAATGCCGTTGTTTTTCAAATTAAAAGAACTCTACCAGAAGTTTTAAAAATGAAAAATTAATGTTAATTAGGATCTATAATCTCCAAATTCCATCACGGGATCCTGTTCCAGAGCAGGAGAGCTCCTCCACTCAGTCACACCTCAGCACCTCTCTGGAAAAGCAGCCAGGCTATTTTTACCTATTTTACAGCGAGCAGAACCTGGTTTATTCTGATTTATGGAAGGAGCCATCAGCATTCACATATTGCCATCTAGTGGGGTGTCAAATTCCCAGTGTGGCCGGAAAAGATGGATTTTTATCTGTTCCTGGCTTTGCTCCATCCCAGCTCCCCAGAGGACACAGCGAGTGCTCCAAAAGATTATGGAGCTGCAGGAGCAGGGAGGGGCTGGGGTGAATTAATTAATGAATCCCTGCAGAATTAATTAATCCCTGCAGGAACAGAATATTTGTGATGTTCCTGGAACTCCACGTGTTACAGAATTCCCACCCTTCAATCCCTCTCCTGATGGTGACAGAACATCCACAGTTGTTTAATAACTTGAGTACAATTATTATAAATTAATCCATCAACCCCTCCAAGAAAGTAATTCTGGACCAAACAGAGGGTTTATAATCTGAAAAGAGAAAACTCTTCCTGTTCTCTACTCCAGCCTTGCTCCAGGCCCCAAGTTACACCAGAGTGATGACACTAGACAAAGGCATTTACTTCTAGCTTTTTCCATAATTTAAAAAAAAAAAAAAATCCTGCATTTATTCCTATTTTATCCCCCATTTTTGAAAGAGAAGCAAACAGCTGCAGCAGAAACCTTCCCAAAGAGCCCATCTTCAAACTTGCCCTTTTCTTCTTTACACCCTCCTGAAAGAGGCCTCAAGGGCCCTGGAAAAGCTGCTTTTCCCTCCCCAGCTCAGCATGGTTTTAGCTGCCTCTCCAGCAGTGCAGACCTGCACACTGCAGCACGTACTTGAACCAAGTCTGGCCAAAAGGGAGAAGCACTGAGGGATGGAAGGAGTGTGGAAACAGATGGTCCAAGTGACCTCATACATTCATTCTCTGGTTTCTTGAGAGCCCAGCACTCAGCAGTGCCTGACAGCACATCACACACAGTGGAGTTACACTCAGCAGTGGGGACTGACAGCCCCACCACGGCTTTTCCAAGAGTGGAAAATTGAATTCCTCACTTGTCTAACGCAAGGACAAGAAGAGAAGTGTGAGGAGGAGAGAGAAAACACACTATTTCTTTTCTTTCCCTAAAATTGCTGCCTTTTTTTTCAGTTTATTAACATGGCCTGGCCAGGAAAATAATTGAAATCAAGAGAAGTGCCCAGGAAAGAAGCAAACTGCAGGCAGCAGCGAGTTCCAGCTGAAAGCAAGGCCAGCACTGATGCCATGGATGAGAACTGTGGTGCTGAGATAAACTCAATGGGTTCTCCCATTATCTTCTTGCCTGGCCTCAAACGAGGTTATCAGTGCCCTGCATGTGGCAGCATTTAATTGATTCACAAAGCAGCAGCTCTGTGGAGCTGGAGCCAGGCTCGTGCAGTTCTGAGGGACACAACGCGTGCGAGCAGCAGCAGCACGAGGCCCACAGAAATTAAAGCTCTTCAGAGAGGAGGAAAGCCCAACAGAAAGGATTTCTTTCACTTCTTGCTTTTTAAAGATGTGCTGAACTTTGCTCCTGAGGAGGAGAGAGCTCCACAGCTCTGCAGCCTCTCCCTGGCTTTGTCCCCAGCAGGTGACACCACTCGTGGCCTTCCCAGCCAAGCCAGCCCAGCTTGCCAGGGGGAGCAGAGCCCCTGGCAAGGCTCAGAGCCCAGGCTGTGCCAGCACCAAGCTCAGCAGGACCTGCCCAACGCCCCCAGTCTGCCACGGGCACGCTGCTGCAGAATTGGGCAAACTCAACCCTTCAGCCTCCAATGACACCTGTCCTCCCCTGAGCCATGCGGAGGAGCAGGAATGTCCCACAGGGTGATGTGAGCAACCTGGAGCACTGCAGAGTGCCCTGCCCAGCCAGGGGCTGGAAAGGACAGATTGCAGTCCCTTCCAAAGCAAACAATTCCAGGCTGCTGTGATAACACCACAGGAACAGCCTGAAGTCACTCTTCATTTCCCAAGAACTACGACCTGTGGTATTTAACACTGGGAGAAGAAAATGTTGGCAAAAAGTATTTCCAGGGACCACAGGATTAGCTCATCCATCAGACACAAACCACAGGACTCCTGTTCAGGCTACCAGGGCTGGGAAGAGGAGTTCTTATCCTATAGCATGAGGGAGCCTGAGCTGGGTGCAGCAGCTCAGGGATGCTCAGGAAATTGCTGGGTTGAGCTCTGCCACTGTCCAAACCTCCAGAGCATCCGTGGCTGATTCCTGAGGGAGCTGGAGGGACTGAAACAACAATTACCAATATCCAAATCACAGAAATCACCAGGTTCTGCTGCTGCTGAAATGTTAAAGACACGGGACAAAATGCCAATTTGGATCATTTTACTTCAGGCTCTCCAGCAGTCTCCAGATGGAATCCAAGGTTTGGATGCACCTCTACAACTGCTGATGTTCAGGATTGTGGCACGTTGGTGTGACACTTTTGAACCACGGGATGTTATTCAATACCCTAACAGCCAGGGACTTGGGGGATATTCAGAAATGAGACACGAGAAGCCCAAAATTATAAACAGGAAATGAAAGGAAGACAAAGAAAATATGCCAAAACAGCATACAAATATTAGGTAGGAAATAAGAAAAAAAAAGGGAAAACTGGTAGAGTTCATAAAAATGCAGTAATAAAAAAGGTTTTTGGAAGTGGGAAAGTGAAAGAATAGAAAACATTGATGACATTCTGTATTTACAGTGCCTGCCCTCAGTAACTGCAATGTTTGTTTAGAGCACCTGAAGGAGACAGAAGCTGGAAAAAGATGAATTCCATGGGTCTGGATGCACAGAACACAAGGGATGGCCTCCCACTGCCAGGGACAGGGTTAGGTGGGATTTTGGGAAGGAATCATTCCCTGGGAGGGGTGAAGAGGCCCTGGAATGGATTCCCAGAGAAGCTGGGGCTGCCCCTGCACCCCTGGAAGTGCCCAAGGCCAGGCTGGACAGAGCTTGGAGCAGCCTGGGACAGTGGAAGGTGTCTCTGTCCATGGCAGGGGGTGGCACTGGATAATATAAATATAAATATAAATATAAATATAAAATGTAAATTTTTTGTACACACAGCCCAAACCACTGCAGGATTCCACGATAAACATCTTAAAAAACAGCACCAGCCTGGAGTGTCCCACAAAACATCCTCTGGTGAGAAACATCTGAGCTCAGCTCATCCATGAGAACTTCCTGCCCTTCCTCCAGTATTTCCAAGCAGGATAATCCCCCAGAAGGACAGAAATGTGATCTATTTGCTGCTGATCCTGTTGTTATGAAGCTCAGACTCTCCATGAAAAGCTGGAGCAGCAGTGCTGAGCTCCCCACACGTTTTCCACGCCACCAGTGGCAGCTTCAACCAGCCCAACGTGCCTGGGCTGTGGGCAGCAATATTTATATTTCTATTTCTCTCTCCATACATAAACTCATGCCACTGACATCAGTTCCACAGCCAAATGTGTTTCCTATTAAGCAGCCGTGTGTGGGCTGCAGCTCCAGAGCTGGTGTGTGGATTTTTGGGAAGCAGAGCCAGTGTTTAATTCCACTTGGCCTCTGCTGAGGACACAAGTCCTTTCAGAGTGTATTAACATCTCTTTCAACTCCTGCAGTAGGAGAAGTGCTCCCATCCCTACTGGAAGAAATGTTTTATATAACAGGAACACCAAGCTTTGATGAAGGATTTCTTTCTGTGCTGTGTTTTTGTGTCTTAAAAAGTGAAGTTATTTGGCATTTGAAGCAGAAAATGCACCATTCAGAGTTAAAAATCTGATTTTATCATTAGGTGTTCTCAGCTAACACTTTGTTTTATGGTATATAAAAGACAAGGATGGATTCTGCATGGAATTAAAGGGAAATGGGAAAGTTCACTCTATGAGAGTCTTGGAAGCAGATGGGAAAATTCACCCAAATTTTTCAGCACAGTTTCTTCCCCTCTGTGAGCACTGGAGGGTTTGGGTGGGGGATTTGTGGTTTTGAGTTGGTTTTTTTCTCAGCAACAACCCTGTCCCTAACAAGAGAGTTACTTCCATGTGCATAAATCATTCCCTGAGCAACAGATGCTGTCTGGAGCCAAAATAAGAATTTTGGGGTCCAATAACACTAGGGCACAGGTTCCCCTTAATGCAATTCATGAGTTTGGATCTCTTTCCTCCAACCCAACCAGAAATTCTGCATTAAATTTGCAGGTTCTGATCTTCCATCCTCTTGTAGTAATTAGCCAGAGCTGACAAATAAGTGGGAAAATGAGAGTCTGGAAAAACCCATGTGCAGAGCAAGGGGCCTGCACAGAAATAATACACAAAGTTACACACAATAATATATAAAATATGTGTACATATAAATATATATTATAAGTAACTAATCTTATTTTGTTTTCATTTAGTTACTTTGATTATTTTGAAGAATAAGAACCACTGATAAATTTTCTTTACTGAGCTTCAGAAATCCCCTCTCCATTTTTTCCAGCATGCCATGGAAAATCATCTTTTCACTTACACCATTTCTTATAACTGCAAAATTCTGAATTTGGGAATCTGTTTTTTCCAACTCGCTCGTGGAAATTGCTGTAAAATCTCCAAAGAGCTAAACCTGTATTTTCTGTTAGGCAAAGAAAATTACATCTGAGGATGTTCTTGGATTGTATTTCACCAGCAAAAGTCTCCATTTTTAGCAGAGCTGAGGTAATGAGCTATTTAATGACAGAGATTGTGTTTAAATCACTCTGGTTTCTTGCCCAAAAGCTCTCCTCAGTACCACTGCCACCCCACAAGCAAATTCCTACCACAAGTGAAAATTTAGACTTCCAAAGATAAACTTTCCTCTCCTCTTGTGGTAAACCTTGTGCAGAGCATCAGGAATTTTTAATAAACACACATCTCTTCATTTTCTATACTTTCTGCACATTACACAAAATACTTTCTCTATTAAATACAGATTTACTTGGTGCTTTTCTTATAGAAAAAAAACAAAGATAGAATATCTTTCCACTGACAAACTGCAAGAAACTTGAAACGAAAGGAAAAATAAAATCCCTTCTATTTCCTTGGCCTCCTCTGGCTGTGATTGGCACAAGCCAGGCTGATGACATTGGATTTTTCATTTCTGGTTGAATTAAGTCATCAAAGCATCATTTTCTCAGAGCAGAAGCAAATCCCACTGTGGGGACCAGCACTGAGGGGGCTCCCATGCCAGGGAAACTCGGGTTTGGGGTGATTTTCTGGGAGAACACTTCAGGGATGAAAAGCAGATGTAGGTGGACAGGGAAAGGGGATTTGGGATGGCAGGGCTCTTCCCAGGCAGGGATGCAGGGATGGAATCATGGCACACACACAGACTCTGAGCGTGGGCACAATCCCATCCTCAAGAGCTGAATGCTCCACATTCCTCACCAGGCTGCTGGAATCCAACTCCACTCCCACTTAATTACTCCCAGTGATGACATATGAGGTTATTAAGTGAAATCATCATTCCTGGACCACTGTTCTCACTGTTACATTTGCTGCTCCATCAAGTTCTCCCATGTTTTCTTTGCTGGTTGCCACAGGATTTTTTGTCCTTGCTGGTAGCAGATCAACATTTCACTGCCCAAACCAGTCTTCTCTGGCCAGATCCACACAGGGTCTATTTTTTCCAGAAATCCCTAGTTTTTTATGGCCTGGCTCCCAAAAGAAAACAACACAGCAGCCAACAGTAGGAAGGAATGAAGTTGTTTCAGATACCTGGATCCCAAACTGTGCTCATGCCACCAAAGTCAGACACTGATTGCTGCTCATGATCTGCTCTCACATCTGTGCCATTCCAGACCTTTTCCAGCTGCAGGGACCACTTCTACAATCCAGTACTTTCATGGTCAGAATGCCTCACAGAAATGACATAATCCCCAGCTTGAGCACTTGGTCACATGGACACATTCCTTCCCCATGCTCACATTGGCAAACATCTCATCTTCCTCCACAACCAGTTACAAACTGACCCATGTGATTTGTGCTCTCAGATTTGAGGGATGGGAAAAGAACTGCCTGGGAATTGCTTTAACACTGGAGCAAGATCCATTTCTTAGTGTTTCTAAAAGGTTTTAACAAAAAACTATGTTTAAAAAACATCATCGACGCTGATGAGATCAGCAGACAAGAAGGCTTTGGAGATCAGCGTTAATTTGAATTACCATCTCTCTTAAAAATACATATTTAATGTGTTTGTAAAAGAAACCCAAAGTCTTCTGCTTCAGGTAAATAATGAAGCAAAAATTGCCCTAATGCAGCCACCTGAGTGGGTTAGATTTGGTTTTCAATATCCCCAAAAATAGCCTGAAAACCACTGGAAACAGCAGCAGATAAGAGGAACGTGTTTCCTGCCCTCACCAAACATCATTCACATCCCTTCCCCGTAACTATCCCACAGCCACTTCTCCAAGCAGCACCCCAAATAATCCCTTGCTGACCTTTTCTTAAGCCTTACCTGGAGTTTCAAATTGCCAATTCCATACAAAACTCACCAGTAGAACAAATTATTCCCATTCCAGATCCACTGGTGACTACACAAAATGTGACTATAAAGAATCTTGTAACAACAAGACCTCCAGGTTCATTAGAATCCAGTTCAAGGATCTCTCCTGGGCCTGCCCAGACTCCCCAACGATCCCAGCCTGTCTCTGGAAGTGATGTCCAAACACTCCTGGAGCTCTGGCAGCCTCAGAGCCATGCCCATTCCCTGATTCCAGTGCTCAACCACCACCTGGCAGAAGAAACCTCTCCCAAAATCCTGGTTATGCTTGTTTCTTGGAAATAAAGCACAGGGAACAGACTTGGCTGTCCTCAATGTATTCACTAGAAGTTGCCACAGCAGAACACGGTGCTCACGTTCAGATTCCTCTTTCCATTTCAAACCAGTGGCTTTGCCTTTGTTCTACATGAAACCACATTTGATGCCTTTTAAATTAACAAATATTGTGCCTTTAACAGCTCACAGCTCCAAAATAGCTTAAATAGCATAGTAGCTTAAATAATCCGAAGACTCGTGCACATGGAGCAGACAGAAATCCAACAGCGTCCTGCCATTCTTGCTGTGAATCCCGATTTTATGATCCTGAGATTGCCAACTTTTCCCATCACAATCTCATCAAGTCTTTTGAAAAAAGAGACATAAATAGGAAGTCAAAAACTACGGTTCAAGACCATGCTGGTTTGAGCACTTGAACAGTACTGAAATTTGTGTTACTAATTATTTCTGCAGTATTTACTACACTCACAGCTGGAAGTTGCAAAGATGTCAGAATTCAGAATAAAAGACAGGAATTTCTGGTGAATACCCACCAACAGAAATAAACCAGCCCATCAGGATTTCTTCCTAAAAACCCTACACCTTCTTCATAAACAAAAGCCACCAGAACATCTCACCACACATCAAACACAGCCTTAAAATCTCATTTAACACATCCGCTTCTGCCTTATCCGCACGTTAAACTCCCACGTTTCACTCACAGCGAATCCCGTAGATCATGAGAGGATCCAGCTGCTTCTTGCCGTGCTTGCCCTGGCCCGAGAGGTTGGAGATGGCCTGGATCTCCCTGTGGAAGAGGTAGTCCAGCAGGGTCAGGGCCATCTTCTCGGCCGTGCGGCAGTTGGTGCTGATGTGCAGCATGTCCGCGGGCGTGATGGGGCAGCGCACCCGCATCTCGGGGTTGTTCTCGTCGCCCAGCCACGTCCCGTTGGGGTAATCCTCTGAAACACACATGGGGCAAAGGCTGAGCAAGGAGGCAGGCTCAGGACACAGCCAACATTTCTCAAGTTTGCATCATCTCCCCCACTTTGCTTCCTGCTGTCCGTGGGCTTTCCCAGCTGAGCGCAGCGGGATCGCGACGGCGGCCGCTGAGAGAAAGAAACCCAAATTCACCCCAGCAGTGACCAAAAGTTATTGTTGGTCATGTTCTGACCTACACAACAACTGGTGCAGCCAGTCCAGGTGTCCAGCTCGCTCTCAGAGATCTCTTTCATTGAGAAACCACTCCAGGCCCAGAGCTCTCATGCCCTAAAAATGAAGGTTACAGCAACTCTGGGATATTCTCAAAGCAAAGCAAATTTCAAGCAAATTTCAAGCAGTCAACAGCTTTGAACCTTGTTTGTCCCAGCCTCAAACCCATGAGATTAAAGCAAGGCTAAACAAGATTATAGATTTAGGAAATTAAAATCAATAGTGAACGCTAACTTGTTTAATAATTTAAAAGGAGTACATCAAGCAATTACAATAATTTAGGATGTAACCAGAGACCCCAAACGTAATTTGGGTTTTTCCTCATATTTACTGGCTATATTATTTTCTAAATAATAGTTTCCCAAGGAACAGGCCCAGCAGAAGGATAATTATTCAATCACTAATCATCTTCCCTCTAAGTCAAATATAAGACCATCAGTACCACAGCTATACCTGCTTACACACACACTCAATAAATTAAGAAGCTTTTTTATTTCTTTCCCAGTTTGTCAGGGGAAAAAAAAAAGGATTTAATTAAATAAATTAATTAAATTCAAAGGAATATTAGGCACTCACTTCAATTAACCTGTGCAGACAATGCCAAAAGTTGATGGATTCAAGACTAACCAGAAACTGGAACAGAGCTCAGGACCAACCCCACCTCAAGTGGAGGATGGAACACACAGCCAAGGATGAGACTCCCATTCCAGACATAAACCAAACCTCCAGAATTCCTCACACTGCCAATAGGAGCTGAGTAGGAAATACTCCAGCAATATTTCAGTGTCCACTGACATGGACCATTTGGATTGATTTCCATGTTTGCTCAACTGTGGAGTAAAACAAGGTTTGCTGACTGGGGAGTCACTCAGCCCTTCCACAGAGAGCTTTACAGTAATGTATTGTGAACAACGTTCAGTTACAATTACACTAATGACTTTTCTTTCATTAAGTGATCTTAGAGCAGAGTTTTGTGATCTAGACAAAGTCCCCAGTTCCTGGTTTCCATAACCCTTCCAGTCCCCAGAGAAGGTGACAGAGCTCGGGTCAAACAGCGTTTCCTTTTCACACCGAGCAGGACCCAGAGCAAGCAGCATCTGGATTTCCGAATCCTACCCTGGGGTTTATCAAGCTACAAGCCAGAAGAACTCAATAAAATATAACATAAAAGCAACTCCAAACACTCCAAACTGCTTTTCCAGCACGACCTTTGGGTTGAGTCACGCCACATGTCAGGGTCGAGTTCGCAGCGCTGAGTAACGACAGGATGAGGCAAACGTTGGGTTGTGCAATCCTGATTTATCACTGTGAGCAGCAGATTATCTGCAAGAGCACAGCCACACAACCAGGGAATGGCTTGGGCTGGAAGGGACCTTAAAATTCATCTCCTCCACCCCTGCCATGGCAGGGCCACCTTCCACTAATCCAGGTTGCTCCAGGCCCTGTCCAGCCTGGCCTTGGGCACTGCCAGGGATCCAGGGGCAGCCACAGCTGCTCTGGGCACCCTGGGCCTCCCCACCCTCACAGGGAAGAATTTCTTCCTTATATTCAGAAACTTGCAAGGAAAACAATTTATTGTTGACATATGTAGCAACTCATCCCTCATTTTTTTTTTTCTGCTGAAATCAGAACTTCATGCCCTGTCCTGAATATATTTTTATACACTTGCAAATTGTTTGTATTTTTTTTTCCCTTAATTTGATCCTTTCTTTTTTATCCTCAGCCAGGATAGGTCACACTGGCTGCTTTCTGCTCCCAGTACCAGGTGCCATCTGAAAAATAAAGTGGTTTGGATGAGTTGTGCCTTGTTTTGCATGCCACTGTGTCTGGCCTCACCACAAGTCTGGTTACCATTATCAGGGAAAACAACAGGCTGTTCCTCAAGATAAATGGACTGGGTTAGAAAAATTTGGGCAGATCTGGCGAAGCAAAAACATCTCTGGATCAATGTGTACGTTTTTTCAAAGAAATTCTAGGAAGCCTGAATAAATTATCCTCCAGCCTATCACAGCCTTACTGCCTTACAGTTCACAGAACTGCTGTTGGATATAGGAATTTTTCATTCCTTATGGAACACCTTTTGCCTGCAGACTTTTTTAACAAACGTTGTTAACCTACATGAACCAAAGATTTTGTTCAATTTGCAAAATCTTCTCCTTTTTCTGCTGGCACAGAGTCCAGAACATACTGTTTTTACCACATGCAACTGTTCTTTTATTGCTCCCAGCCTGGAAAAAAAGACATTATCTTGTTATTCTGACCTATGACCACAATCCCCCCACTAAATTATCTCTTGCATTTTCCTCCTCCTTTCAAACAGAAAGGGAATTTATTTTATAACAATTTTGCATTAAGCATGACTGAAGTTAACCATGAATCCACTGCAGCTCTGTGAGGGCAAAAAAGCTGAATTATTCCTTATTTTAGATCAAAATAATTTCTGCCAGGCTGCCAATACATCTGGCACTTTGCAGGGAGCAAACACAGGATTGGCACCCAAAAATCTGGTGGAAAGAGGAAATCCAGGGCCAGTTCTGAGTGAGGCACAAATGCCCTGAGCTCTGGTGTGGAGAAGAATGGATAAGGAAGGAGAAAACAGATTGGGAATCGGATGGAAATTCCCTCTGAGCAATTAAATACATAAACACTATTGATTAAATGTGGATCACTGGGGGCTCCCAGCACTGAAATATTCTTTAATGCATGTGGAATGGTTCTTGAGGTGTATTATCAGGCTTTAGAGGCGATGTCTGCCTGGAATCTGGAGGGGGTGGGTTATTCAGTGCATGCACTCCAAAAGCCAGACTCCACCCCGCAGCAGTGCACAGCCATACCCTGCTGCTGCTGTTCCTTAAAGACTTCCAAAAACTCAGTCAATGTGAGCTGGAGGAAGAGAACACTCCAAGAACACCCTTCCCTTCGGCTCAGTGAAGCACAACTGCACACACTCACCTGGAGCTCAGCTCATCACACACCTTCTCATTTTGTCCTATTTTTCTTTTTTTAATTCACTGAGGAAGAACTTCATTCTCTGGAGGATGGCAAAGCCCTGGCACAGCTGTCCAGGGACAATGGGGGTGTCCCTCTCTGGAGACATCCCAAAGCCACCTGGATGTGTCCCTGTGTCACCTGCCCAGGTGCCTGGGTGATCTCCAGGGCTCCCTTCCAACCCTTCCCTGATCCTGTGAACCTTCCTGAGGACCCTGCTGTCCTTTCAGGGGAAAGGAGCTTCCTTGCCCTTTTTTACACCAAATATCAGATCACCACAGAAGTGGCTGCTGACCATTTCTCCTCGCAGTGCAGAAAGCCGTGCCAGCTTTATCTGAGTCCCTCTCTGCACTCACAGCCCCATTTCCCCCACACACCAATTTCTAGTTCCTCTTTATTGTTCTTTTTTCAACATCACAAAATTTGCCTTTATCTCCATTCTACTGAACCCAGTTTGCTTTCCAGTGCTGGTTTTGACTCTTTTTTGCTGCATTTCTTTTCTCTCCCAGCACAGCTGACCATCCATCGCTGTTTGGGGACATGCTGAGGGCTGCCACGCCAACCAAGAATTCTCTGGGAACAGGAGGAACCAGTTTGGGGTCAGCAGCAAAAAAAGCCCTGTCAAGAGAACAAAAACCAGACAGGGGCTGCTCTGGATGTGCTCTCCCACCCAGGGAAGGGACAGACACTGAACTGTTGCATTTTTCCATTGGGATAGGCTCCCCTGGTCTGACATGAACCTGAAAGCAAAGCCAGGCTCTGCTCCATCCCCAGGAGCTGTCAGTCATTCCTTTAAAACTAGGGAAAACAAAAGTAAACACCTGCCCACAGAAACACTGGAATTAACATGTTCCATCACTCCAAGAAGTTGTGTTTATTTTACTCTCAAGGCTGGGTGCAAAGTTGGCAGTGGCAGCAAAAGACTGGTAGGTGCAGAGAGGCAGAAAGATGAATTAATCTTTAAAAAATTAAAATAAACCCCGAAGAAACAAATCCTAACCTACAAAAATAAACCTCCATTTCTAGAGAAATTAAATAATGTTTTGGCTGATGTACAGAAGATTCAACATCGGCATCATGTGGAGGGTTGGAACGAGATGAGCTTCAAGGTCCCTTCCAAGCCAAACCATTCCATGATTCTGTGATCTTTTAATGAGCTCCTGTCAATTAGCAGAAGTTCACAGGGGCAGTGATTAATTGGCAGAGAGTCCAGAGCACTGACTTTATTAATTAAAAATCATTAAGTCTATGGAAGGGAGGGACAACCAGGCTGAAATTCACCTCCAGATCCAGCAGTGGGATTGAAAGCTGTGCTAAAAGAAAGGTTAAAGAGCTTTAAAGTCACATTCAACAAAACCTGAAAAAAATTCAGAAAATTAAAACCCATGGGCTCAAAGGGCTTTTTAAAACCTTGGAAAACGTGTTTCATGTCAGAAAATCAGATTTCTAATGTGGATTTTGCCCTTTTTTCCTTGTTTAATAGATCTTTGTTATATTTGGAGCGTTAACTCCAAATATCCCTGTAGCAGACACCTGCAAGAAACTTGCTCATCTGCTGGCTCCCAATAATTGAAGAAAAAAAACCCCAAAGCAATTCAATTTTTGTAATTTTCTTTGGCTTTCACAAGTCCTCATCAGTGTCTCCACATCAGCACCACATCATTTTGCTTTAGGGTACAAAAGGTTCACTCCTGCTCTGCTCCAGCTCCCCTCACTGTCTGTGCCTGTCCTGAGGAGCTTGGCAGGAAAGAGCTCCAAGTGCTCATCCCACGGGTGAGATCTGGGCCTGCCCTGAGCTGGAAAATCCTGTGCAGAGATAAGTCTGGGACAAAGAGCTGCTTGGATTCCCATTTGGAAAGCAAATCCTGAGTGCTGTTTAATGCTGCCATTATCAAATGACTGCTTCAGATGCCAAGTTGAGGAGACAAGACGTGACTGAGGAATTTTCTCTGGAAAAAACATCAGTCATCCCTTAATTAACACCCAGTGTCCCCTTATCTGCTCCAAAAATACATGTTCACATATCCAGCTCGGTGTTCTCTGCATGAGAAACTGGAGGACACGGGGAATGGTTTCACACCAGGGTTACATGGGATACTGGGAAGGAATTCCTCCCTGTGAGGTTGGGGAGGCCCTGGAATGGATTTCCCAGAGAAGCTGAGGCTGCTCCATCCCTGGCAGTGCCCAAGGCCAGGCTGGGCAGGGCTTGGAGCAGCCTGGGACAGTGGAAGGTGTCAGGGTTGGAACTGGATGGGCTCTAAGGTCCCTTCCCACCCAAACCATTCCATGATTCCATGTCTTCAGAGCTATGAAGGCCCAAAGAATTGATTCACAATTGATTCACAAATGAAGTTCTGTGCAAGGAGGACACTAAGCACCAGCTGCAGCATTCAGAATCTTCAGAACTTTAAAAATGAACAAGAACTCTGGAAAGCACAGAAAGAGAGTCTCAAAAGAACTGAACAGAGCAAATTTTTCCTTCTCTTACCACCCTGAAGGTGTAAGGGCAGTGTGTGAAAAATGAAGAGGAAAATAACACTGGGCCATCACATCCATTCCATACAACCATTATAAAATAAACCATTTTAAAATAAATTTCCTCATATTTCTCTTAATGGCTCTCCTGCTCCAAAAGTGTGTCAGTGAAACTAAAAAAGCTCTTCCTGTGCTCTGTGTTCTGCACAAGACACTGAACTGTACAAAGCTCATTGTTTTTAAGCCTAATTAGAATGTTCACAATTAAATCAAATGCACTGCTGTGTCTGAAGCGAGAAGATGCTGCACTCCAAAACTCCCAGTAAGAACACACTTGTTCTTACTTGTAAGAACTTACTTGCTTACTTGCAAGTAAGCATGCCAAAATTAACTGGATTTTAAAAAACACATGGATTGAAGTCACAGTGTTCAGTCAGCAAAAAAACAGCCTTGCTCTACACCATTACTGGGCTCAAAGCTCCTGAATCATTATTTTTCAGGGATAGAATGGCAATAACACTATTTTTTTAATTATCACAAATTACATGAAAGCAACCAGCAGAGAGCAAACAGTGCCTTTACAGAAATCCATTCCCTAAATCCTGGAAATATCCAGAGCTCAGTGTAAGATAAACCCAACTCTAAGCACACTTTAGCTTTGCTTTCCAGAGCCAGGATGACAGAGTGGAGCTGTCCTGAACACCTGGTGTTTGGTCTCAGTCCTGGCCTGGGATCTCCAGATCTCTGCACAGCTCAGAGTCACCTGAATTCTGTCCCAGCTGATGAAAGCCAAGGGCTGCTGTGACTTTGCTTCTCTCTGCACACCAGCCCTGTTACTCTCCATCTCTTCTTTTATTAATAATTGAATTTGTGCCACCCTGCAGGTGAAGTCACTTAGCAATTCCCTCCCGTGCAAGGGCAGGTGGAGGGGGGTCACTGATCTGATCCTCAAAGCATTCATCAATCTCAGAGATTTTGAATGGATGAGTGTTCCAGAGGTCTGAGGGAAATCAGAGCTGCAGACATTAATGGATTAGGTGTTTCTATAGAATTTACGTGCACATCAGTGGCTCAGACATCACGTTTGTCTGTGCAAATCTGTGCCAGACCAAGGCAGAAAAGGAATCACACAACAAACATCTTCCTGGTGCTGCCAGCTTTGCTCCTGGCATAGCTGACAGAGCAGTAAAAAATTCTGGAATTCCTGAGGCTGGAAAAAAAACTCCAGGATCAGAGTCCAAGCTGTGCCCATTGCCCACCTTGTCCCCAGCCACTTCAGGAATTCCCGGGACACCTCCAGGGATGGGCGCTCCAGCCCTCCCTGGGCAGTTCCAATCCCTGACCCCCCTTTCCATGGGGAAATTCCTGCTGCTGTCCACCCTGAGCCTGCCCTGGCCCAGCCTGAGGCCGTTCCCTCTCCTCCTGTCCCTGTTCCCTGGAGCAGAACCTGATGCCCCTGGTCAGGCTCTTGCACTGCCCAAGGTGCATCCTTTGAAGGCTTTTTAATAAATTCCTACTTTATTCCTTTTAACTCTGTCTAGGCAGCCTCTCAAGGCATCATTGGTTTCTCAAGACAGCTTTGGGGCTTTGCAGCCTCACACAACGAGGCCTTTAGGGTGTCAGGCCTAACAGAACACCAGGACTGCGCTGAATTATCAGACCTAAGGAACTACCGGCACGCACACTAAGAGTACTGAGGAGACATAAAAGATACATAAAAGGCAAAACCCCCCCTTGGCAGCCCACGTACCTTCGGAGTTGAGGGTGATGAGGGTGACGTTGTTGCCGATGCTCTGGCTGCCCACCTGGCCGCTGTTGGACACGGAGTCGCTGGCCTCGGAGCCGCTCTCGCCGTCCTCGTTGTGGCTGTCGTCGTGCCCGGGCACCTTCACCACGATGGTGTTCTGCCGGCGGCCCGGCACCGCGCTGCGGGCAAGGAACACCCAGAGAACAGCCCTCAGCAGAGCGTGAGCTTGGAATACCCAAATTCCAGCGTCAGCTCAGCTCACACACAGGTCACCTCAAGGGAAAACCCCTCAGAAGGAACATGGGCATGGAATATCCAAATTCCAGCATCACTCAGTTCAGCTCACGGTCCTGCACGTCGCTGCGAGGGCCAGCACAGGTCACCTCAAGGGAAAAGCCCCTCAGAAGGAACATGAGCATGGAATATCCAAATTCCAGCATCACTCAGTTCAGCCCATGGCCCTGCACGTCATTGTGAGGGCCAGAACAGGTCACCTCAAGGGAAAACCCCTCAGAAGGAACATGGGCATGGAATATCCAAATTCCAGCATCACTCAGTTCAGCTCGTGGCCCTGCACATCGCTGCGAGGGCCAGCACAGGTCACCTCAAGGGAACAGCCCCTCAGAAGGAACATGGGCATGGAATATCCAAATTCCAGCATCACTCAGTTCAGCTCACGGTCCTGCACGTCGCTGTGAGGGCCAGAACAGGTCACCTCCAGAGAACAGCCATCAGCAGAGTGTCAGCAAGGAATATCCAAATTCCAGCATCACTCTGTTCAGTTCGTGGCCCTGCACATTGCTGTGAGGGCCAACACAGCTCACCTCCAGAGAACAGCCCCTCAGAAGGAAGACGGGCATGGAATATCCAAATTCCAGAGTTACTGAGCTCAGCTCGTGGCCCTGCACATCGCTGTGAGGGCCAGCACAGGTCACCTCCAGAGAACAGCCCTCAGCAGAGTGTCAGCAAGGAATATCCAAATTCCAGCATCACTCTGTTCAGCCTGTGGCCCTGCAGGTCGCTGTGAGGGCCAGAACAGGTCTCCTCATGGGAACAGCTCCTCAGAAGGAACATGGGCATGGAATATCCAAATTCCAGCATCACTCAGTTCAGCCTGTGGCCCTGCACATCATTGTGAGGGCCAGCACAGGTCACCTCCAGAGAAAAGCCCCTCAGAAAAAACGTGAGCATGGAATATCCAAATTCCAGAGTTCCTGAGTTCAGCTCGTGGCCCTGCACATCGCTGTGAGGTCACCTCCAGAGAACAGCCCCTCAGCAGGAATGTGAGAATGGAATATCCAAATTCCAGCGTCACTCGGTTCAGCTCATGGCCCTGCACGTCGTTGTGAGGGAATGAAATGTGCTAATTGACAAAATACATGTGTTGGATAAAATCAGCTCCTTTAAACCACTCTGCTGCTGTGGAACCCGCAGCTATCCAGCAGAATAAAAATCACACAGAACCACTGGGTTGGAAGAGACCTTAAAGATCATCAAGTCCAACCCATGCCCTAACACCACCTCAACTAAACCATGGCACCCAGTGCCACATCCAGTCTATTTTTAAACACATCCAGGGATGGCAACTCCACCACCTCCCCAGGCAGATGATTCCAGTACTTCATCACTCTTTCAGTAAAATACTTCTTCCTAACATCCAACCTAAATTTCCCTTTGCACAGCTTACGACTGTGTCCTTTGGGTCACACACAGCAGAAGGAATAAAAAAATCTTAGGTATCAACTTCCTACATCTGCCTTAATGGAAAAGTCTAGGACCCATGTGCAAAACAAAAGAAATATCCATGTAATTTATAAAAATATATTAATTACGCCCATTTTCCACCCAGAATCCCCAGGTCTGCTTGTTTAAAATTCACTTTAGACAGTCCAAGTTTTCCTTGGACTGCATATTCCTCCTTCAGCTGGTTAAATACAGGATTTTGGCCTGTTCCCAAGGGATAGTGCATCCATGTAAAAATCCACAGCTATGGGAAACCCTTCTTCAACTTAACACAGATAATCCCTGCTCCTCCAGGATGCTCTCTCCCATCAAGAGGGAAGCAAGAGAATCTACCCAAGCCCCGGTTCAATCTTTCCCCCATTATTACCTCAAGGATTCCTAGTTTTTCCCTTCATTTTGCCCTTGGAAGTGGCCCTGCCCTGGGAGGGAAGGAGGGAGGATTTCAGGGAGTGGAACTCACTTGCTGAGGATGTTCTCCAGGGAATCTGCTGCTCTGCTCAGAGGCTCCTCCTGCCCCACCATCTTGGCCACGATGGAGTTCTGCCGGTCGTTGTTGAGGATCACTGTGGTCTGAGGGACAACACTGCAAAAAAAAAAAAAAAAAAATCACAGAGGGAATGGGAATGTAAAGGAGCAAAGCTTATAAATAATCCATGAAGAGGGTTTTGGTTTAAGTAATCCAGGGAGGGTCTGGGCCTTGTCCCTCTCCCAGCACCGCTGATGCCGGCAATCCATCGAGCTTGACACCTGCACCACCTCGAGCACTCTGATTTTTCCAGAGGATGGATGGCTCCAATGGAATTATACAAAAGTCCACGACCCCTGGGGAAGCAATAAGGAATTCATCAATTCAGGACACACAGGGGGAAGTCTGTAAATCACAGCTCCACCAAAGTCTTGCTGAGAGCATCTGAGTGTTTGCAGAGGTAGCGTGGCCAATTTACGTGGTAATACCCCAGCTTCAGTAGGATAATTCCTAGGAAAAGAGAATTTGAAAGGATTTATTGCAAAAGTGGATGATGAGCACGGTAAAAGGGCGTGTGTTGTCCTCCAGGGTGGGGAGATGAGCAGCACACAAAGCATCAGAGCAAACAGGACCAGACTGTAACTGAATAAAAACAAGACTAAACTACTTCTTGCCTGCATTTCACACATTAAAAAACCTAAAACCAAACACCAAAATCATTTCACATGTGTGAGAAACCAGAAAAAGCTTCTCTTATCACTCCTGACGACAATAGAGAAGGAAAACTCGAGACATGCAAAGTTTACGCTGGTCTGCAAAAGGAAATGTGAAATAAACAACTGTCCCCACGTGCAGGTGGGCACCTGACCGGTTTGCAGGGATTATTCACGTTACTGCCACACCAGCACTCAAAATTCCCAGGTGTGGATTTGAGACTCAAACTGCTCCTGCTGTGCTCAGGGAGAAACGAGGGAGAGAAATGTTGGTTTAGTTCCCCTTTGCTCTCCCCACAGTAAACAGCTCGTTCTTGTCACTGCGCCAACATCCCAAATGTGACTGGGGGTCATTTATTTCCCCCTGGCTAATTGCTGAAACACAAATTAAGCCAATCTGGTTTCCTGCAGCTGCAGCAGAGCACACACTTGAACATTCTCGTGTCTGTGTAAGGCTCAAGTGCCGAATTATCCATCATCAAGGAAAGATAAGGCCCTGTCGTGGAGCTGAGGATGAATGGATCCCAACTTTGGCACAAATAAAATGCTTGACCCCGGATTTTTTGGCTTCAAAAGCCCCAGGCTGCAATGCCCTGCCTCCCACTGCCAGGGACTGCATGTGCTGCTGGCAGCAGATGGGATTTCTCAGGGAAGCCAAGGATCCCTGGGTGCAGACCTGGGGAGCCTCGGGGAGATTTTGGCTCATCCCGGGCAAGGGCAGGCTCTGCCAGAGCTCCTCATGTGCACGTGGGGCTCAGACTTCAGAGAGAAAAAGAAATGGGGGCTTCTGCTGCTTTCCTGTTATTCTCTGGAGAATCAGGATTTAGGGCTTCCAGTCAAAGGGGAAAAACCCCCACATTTTTATTTTTGAAAAAAAGACAACGTCCATCTCTTTTCTCTGCACCAAACATCTAAAAACCTCACCAAACACTTGCTAAAACTGGGAGATGTGGCAGTGCTGGCAGCTCCCAGGCCAGCAGCATCGTGTGTGTGCTCATTACATTTCCCAAATTATCCAAACAGCTGCCCTGGAAGTTGTCACATCCCAGTTTAAAATGTTCAAGTATTTTACACTTCCTTTCACTGTTCTTTATCAGCATCTCCCTTGCAATCACTTCTGAAGGCCTGCTTAAAATGCCACTTACCAAAGCTTCTTTTTAATGAAGACTCTGAATAATTAATTTCAACTGGAGAGATAAATGCAATAAAATTACATTTAGAAAGTCCTTAGCATTTTGCTCTTATTAAGTTTGTATCTGAAAAAAAAAAAAAGCCTTAGCACTAAAAATTGGCATAAAATAAGGAATTGAGGGGGGTTGCTTTGTTTTAGGAATGTTCATTTTTATGGACATGCTTGAAATGCTTCCTGATGTGCAATCTGAACCTCCCTTGGAGCAGCTTGAGGCTGCTCCCTCTCATCCTGTCCCTGTTCCCTGGGAGCAGAGCCCAATTTCCACCTGCCTGCACCCTCCTGGCAGGGACTTGTGGAGGGTGATAAAGAATTTGCTTCCCTGTGAGATGTTCCAGTCCCTGTTTTCAGATTTATTTAGAAATCTGATGAATAGACACAAAATCAAAAATGGAAATTCTACATAAAATCAATATATTGGGCCAAGCTGACAAAAATCCATTAAAATTCATTACAGCCAAGTGCATCCTTGGATTATTCCAATTCCTTTCTTCATTCTCTCCATATTTTTCTGAATATTAAACAGCTTTAACCATTCCTTCTGTACTAAAACACAGAGAACACAAAGGAGAAGGAGCAGGAAAGCTTTGGACATTCCCTGAGACCCCAAGGGAAGCAATTTTGAGTGCTGCCAGTACTCAGGGGGAAGATGGAAGGAAAATATTCCAGAGTTCAGGGGCAGTTTCACAAAACCAGAGTGACTGCACAGGCCCCAGAACTTTCCATTTGTGCTCACATATTCCTTTCCCCACAAGCATTAGGACTTGGAGAGACTGGAGCAGCAATTTGCCTCTTCTTGGACACAAGTCTCTAGAAAAAAATTAAATGCATGCAACCTGCAAATATTTGGGAATTTTTAAAAGCAGTTTACTCAATAAGCTGTCAAATTACAGGTGAAAATTCTCCTAAAAATAAACATACCAACTAATGATTGCATATTTAGCCTCTGATTTGTTTTTTTTTTTTAATACAAAAGGCCAGTCTATATTTTGCACAAGGAAATTGCTGCCAAAGGTCATTTTCAGTATGGAAAATGTGTGAGTCAGATCTGATCATTCATCTTAAAGGCTGGGGTTCCATTGCCAATAACCTGCCAATCAGCCAGAGTGCAGCCAGAGACAGAAAAGAACTTTTGGCAATGCCAGAACCATCCTCTCCTCTTCCCAGCTGAGCTTTCCATTTGGAGACAGAGGAAAATCAGGCACAAGGAATGAACTGACATTTCCCTCTTCCATGAGGATCAAAAGTGTTTCTCTAAACAAACTGAAAATGACTTGGAGTGAGATTTTCAGACAGGTTCTTCCCTTTGTCCTCACTCCCACGGATCAGCTCCTGGAGAAGCATTAATGGGAAGAGGAGCTGGAATTCCTGCTGGAAACCTCTCCAGCCTAAAGGAAAGCCAGGCTGGAAAAGAGCCCTTGAACTCTGGTATTTCCCAGTTTAAATTAAAATTTAAATGTACAATTCATGTGTGGAGGAATATCACAATTATCCCTAGCAGAGAGAAAATCTAAATATAACAAATATTTTTGTACAATGTGTTATTTTCCTTATTTATCCCTAGTTTATCTTGCACTAACACTCGTGTTCATCCTTAACAAGAGCCCCTTTTTACATCTTTTCATCATTATTTAGGAAGATAATGTCACAAAGCTCCTTCCTCCTGATGGCCGCCTGCTTCCTTCGCCTGCTGCTCACAGAGTTAAGGATCCCTGGCCAAAAAGGAGAGAGAAAACCCACTGAGGATCTCACACTGCAACAAAGCCACAAACTGGCAAAGCATCCATGAAACGACTTTGGATTTATGGCCCAAAATGAACGCAGAGAACAAACCTGTCAACAAGCACACTGTGCACAGGCACCTCAGCAATTCAAGCTTCAATTCCCCAGTTCAGGGTCCACTCACAGGCAGCTGCCAAAAAAGCAGCAGTGGCATCCATCAATTTCAGTGAGTTGAGGATTAAAAATTCTCCTGGGATTCTGGACATCCCCCAGGGCAGACACCCCAGGAACAGGACAGCTCACAGGATTAAAAATTCTCTGTGGGTTCTGGACATCCCCCAGGGCAGACACCCCAGGAACAGGACAGCTCACAGGATTAAAAATTCTCTTTGGATTCTGGAACTCCCCCAGGGCAGACACCCCAGGAACAGGACAGCTCACAGGATTAAAAATTCTCCTGGGATTCTGGAACTCCCCCAGGGCAGACACCCCAGGAACAGGACAGCTCACAGGATTAAAAATTCTCTGTGGGTTCTGGACATCCCCCAGGGCAGACACCCCAGGAACAGGACAGCTCACAGGATTAAAAATTCTCCTGGGATTCTGGACATCCCCCAGGGCAGACACCCCAGGAACAGGACAGCTCACAGGATTAAAAATTCTCTGTGGGTTCTGGACATCCCCCAGGGCAGACACCCCAGGAACAGGACAGCTCACAGGATTAAAAATTCTCCTGGGATTCTGGACATCCCCCAGGGCAGACACCCCAGGAACAGGACAGCTCACAGGATTAAAAATTCTCTGTGGATTCTGGACATCCCCCAGGGCAGACACCCCAGGAACAGGACAGCTCACAGGATTAAAAATTCTCCTGGGATTCTGGACATCCCCCAGGGCAGACACCCCAGGAACAGGACAGCTCACAGGATTAAAAATTCTCTGTGGATTCTGGACATCCCCCAGGGCAGACACCCCAGGAACAGGACAGCTCACAGGATTAAAAATTCTCTTTGGATTCTGGACATCCCCCAGGGCAGACACCCCAGGAACAGGACAGCTCACAGGATTAAAAATTCTCCTGGGATTCTGGAACTCCCCCAGGGCAGACACCCCAGGAACAGGACAGCTCACAGGATCAAAAATTCTCCTGGGATTCTGGACATCCCCCAGGGCAGACACCCCAGGAACAGGACAAGCCAAAGTCCACCAGGCAGGGCTGGAAAAACTCCTGGAGCTCAGAGCCCTGGGAGCAATTTATAATAAAAGATAAAGAAAATGATGCTTTATCCAAACAATTTAAACACAGTCAACATTGAATTTTCAGCTCAACTCAGTACAAATCAGAGATTTTCCAAGTTACAAAATCCATCTTTACCTACAGAGGAGCCTCTGTTTGGCTGGAGGCAGGAAAACATCAATTACCAGATTTAAGATTCATTTTAATTTTTTAAATTTAATTTAATCCAATTTTTAAAGCTGTTAAACTCTCCTGGCGATTATTGTGCTCTGAGAAAAGCTGAACCCACCTGGAGAACCAAATTCCAAAATGACAACACCCATTTCCAAGGAGTTCATCAACTCAAACCCTCCTGTTCCCATGCCAGGCTTGCTCCTCCAGGGATTTTCCACCACCTCAATGGAGACACAAATAATTTTAGATCTTGGCTTAAAAAAAATACAACAAAAATTTAAAATCTCTCATTTTGAACACAACTGAAACTATAAAAATTAAGTGTGGTGACACAGGGTCCAAGAGACTTTTTGCTTTTAAGAAATACACAAAACTAGGGAAAATAAAAAAAAATCCAGAAAAAACCCCCGAGAAAAATTAGGAAAAATACAAAAAAAAAAAAAAGGAAAAAAGAGAAAAAAAAATTAAAATGTTTTAAAAATAAAAAATAGGAAAAAAACCTTTTAAAAATAGAAAAAATTAGAAAAATGGGAAAAAAAAGAAAACGGGGGGAAAAAAATAAGGGGGGGAAAAAATAAGGGGGGGAAAAAAATAAGGGGGGGAAAAAAATAAGGGGGGGAAAAAAATAAGGGGGGGGAAAAAAATAAGGGGGGGAAATATGGGGGAAAAAATATGGGGGAAAAAAATAAGGGGGAAAAAATATGGGGAGGGAAAAATATGGGGGAAAAATATGGGGAGGGAAAAATATGGGGGAAAAAATATGGGGCAAAAACTATGGGGGCGAAAACTATGGGGGCGAAAACTATGGGGGGGAAAAAATATGGGGGGAAAAAATATGGGGGGAAAAAATATGGGGGGAAAAAATATGGGGGGAAAAAATATGGGGGGAAAAATATGGGGGGAAAAATATGGGGGGAAAAATATGGGGGCAAAAAATATGGGGGCAAAAAATATGGGGGCAAAAAATATGGGGGCAAAAAATATGGGGGCAAAAAATATGGGGGCAAAAATATGGGGGCAAAAATATGGGGGCAAAAATATGGGGGCAAAAATATGGGGGCAAAAATATGGGGGCAAAAATATGGGGGCAAAAATATGGGGGCAAAAATATGGGGGCAAAAATATGGGGCAAAAAATATGGGGCAAAAAATATGGGGCAAAAAATATGGGGAGGGAAAAATATGGGGAGGGAAAAATATGGGGAGGGAAAAATATGGGGAGGGAAAAATATGGGGAGGGAAAAATATGGGGAGGGAAAAATATGGGGAGGGAAAAATATGGGGAGGGAAAAATATGGGGAGGGAAAAATATGGGGGAAAAACTATGGGGGCGAAAACTATGGGGGGAAAAACTATGGGGGGAAAAAATATGGGGGGAAAAAATATGGGGGGAAAAAATATGGGGGGAAAAAATATGGGGGGAAAAAATATGGGGGGAAAAAATATGGGGGGAAAAAATATGGGGGGAAAAAATATGGGGGGAAAAAATATGGGGGGAAAAAATATGGGGGGAAAAAATATGGGGGGAAAAAATATGGGGGGAAAAAATATGGGGGGAAAAAATATGGGGGGAAAAAATATGGGGGGAAAAAATATGGGGGGAAAAAATATGGGGGGAAAAAATATGGGGGGAAAAAATATGGGGGGAAAAAATATGGGGGGAAAAAATATGGGGGGAAAAAATATGGGGGGAAAAAATATGGGGGGAAAAAATATGGGGGGAAAAAATATGGGGGGAAAAAATATGGGGGGAAAAGCCCATCCAGGCAACATGTGACATAACGAGGATTGAAAAGTGCTAGAAATGACATTAATTATCAATCTTCTGCTTTGATTATGGCCAAGAAAAGGCCGGGTCATGCCATAAGCAGCAGGTCAATGCCACCCTTTTTGAAGATAAATGTACTCATAAAAATACAACAGCAGAGATATCTTGTTTTCAGGCAGTCTGGAAAGAAATTTACAGTTATTACCCTTCTTTGAGCCTTTACTTCCTGAGCCAGATAAGGAGCAGCACTGCAGCAAGTGGAGATTGTGCTCAGGGGGAAATGAGGCAGCTGCCCCGATCCTCAGCAGCTTCCAGGAGGGAATTATTGATTACAACAGAAATTCTGGATGTTTAGAAAACACAGCTTGAATCAGGAGGAAAGGCTTGCAATCCTTCATTATGCAATTAGTTACTTTGAGATGATTTTCCTGATTTTTTGACAAATCCTGGTATCAGCAGAAGTCTAAGCACTAAGTTAAATTTAGATCTAAGCACTAAAATCTTGGGGCTGGAGGAGGCAGTGCTATAAATTGGATTTCAAGACATTAATGGCAGGAAGTGAAGCCTCGCTGATCAGCAGGTAACAAATAAATACAATATCAGGTTCCTGCAAACACCCCTGAGCTCTTTCGGGGGGTTTGTAAATAATTCCCACCAGGTAATTCTGCTTTTCCAGGTTCCCAGCCAGCTTGCCACCACCACAGACATTTTCCAGCCATTCCAAGGATGCTTGGAATGAAATTAGGGATTAAATCTCAAATTTCCAGATCCCCTGAGGGCACCCTAAAGAAATCCTGCTCTTCCCTTGGTATGAAAAACACAATTTCAGGAGTTATTGGGAGCAGATTTCCTGCTCTGAACAAAGAGATGGAGCTCAAGATATGCAAAAATGTACAGTTCCTTAAAAAAGTGGGGGAAATGCTGTTTGGAAAGACATTCCAAGGGTATTTAGGGGGGGAAAATCAGCAGTTAAGTGGCAGCTGCTGCCAAGGAGAGCAGATGGAACAGGGGCTCCAACCTCAGAGAGACCTGGGAGAGGTTCTGGTGCCACAAAGGTTGGAAAAGACCTCCAGGATCAGCAATTCCAACCTTTTAGGGTGGTTCATCCTTGGGAATCCCTCCTTTCCATGCTTAAGTCAAACTGGGGCCCTCCAAACCCACTGAAAGAAAGAAATTCTTTCTTTTCTCAAACCTGAGTGGTTTAAATGGCTAAATTTCAATTATTAGATGATTTTCCAAAAGCAAGACTGGTAGTTTTTGCAATGTTTAGAAACAGAATTACTGCTATTCTAAACTGCTCTAAGCTGGTACACTAATTATTCTGGGACACACCTAAATCCCTGTCATTTCCAAACCTGGTCCCTGAATTACTAACTGGTTACCTGCTCTCCATTCATTTTCTTGCACTGGCAGAATTAACTCCCCAACTTACAGGAAGCGTTTGCAGGGAATGCTTTTACTGCTGGATTTTCAAATCCCCATTGACTCTACCATTCACAATATTTAAATTCTGCCAGGCTGGAACCCAAAAGAATAAATAAAGCTTTTCTGCCCCCTTCTGTTTATTGTCTGCTCAATAAATTAAATATATCGTGTGCAACACAGGCTTTCACAACCCAGTGCTCTGCTTCGCACTGATAAAGATTTGCAGAGTTTCACTAAACATGATCCCATTTTCCAACATCCATGAGGTAAAAACCTGCCCACTTTCATTAAATAGAATCATTTTTTAATTGTTTCTTTAGGCAGAAAGCAAAGATGAGCCCTACAAAGGTGCTTGGCCTGAACCAAACTCCACGTCCTGCACCTTTCCATTAATTCCTGGAAGTATTATTATATTATATTATAGTATAGTATAGTATAGTATATTATATTATAGTATATTATAGTATATTTTTATATATTATATTATATATATTATATATGTTATATATGTAATATATGTTATATATTATACATTATATTTTATATTAGATGATATATATTATATATAAATTATATATTATATTATATTATAGTATATTATATTATAGTATATTATATTCTATTATATGATATTATATTCTATTATATGATATGATATGATATGATATTATATTATATTATATGATATTATATATTATCTTTTCCTGGCTGTGCTCATGGAGCCATGGAATTCAATGTTCTGCTTTCCCTGGAATTCATCTCATCAATGGGATTTGGCAAGCTTAACCCACATTTTGATATGTTATAATTGATTTTAAATGTTCTTAGACAGTAATTAGAGTAGTAAATGTCCCCCTAATCTGTGTCTAAGCCCAAATCCTGTTTGATTCTCATATATTCCTCTTTTTCACCCTTCCCAGAAACCCTTACAAATAAAGGATGTTGATTCTAAATGGAACTACAAGGATTCCCTGAGGTCTCTGACCCAAAGCAAGAGTTTCAGCTGAGTGGGAATAAATAAACTGTTCATCCACATGTGGCTAAGAGTGAACAGCAACCCTGCAAACCTCCCAAATGAAAGGGTTTCACATCCATCCTGGGCTAGGTTAACAGGGAAACTGTGCAATTTCCTAGCAAAAGAGTAGAACATCAAACCTGGTAACACATCCGCAACCTGAAGGAGCTTTATCACCTAAAATCTGATTTTCAGTGTAAATTCTCTTTAAGAATTCAAAACCACCTCTTTGTAAAAGATCATTTTGGTGGTTTGAGCCTGACAGGCACATTTGAAACAGCACCACTGCAATTAAAAAGATCCAAACCACACTTTTTCCATCCTTTTCTCAGCCCTAAATCATCAGCTGCGACTTGCTCAGCTCTCACTTGAATTATTGGACTCTCAGAAATGATATTTCATCAGAAACCATTAACGTTAGAAAAACTGCAGTGGGGAGAAGGAATCCACAGTTCAAATCTTGGTCAGTCTGAGGAGTTTTATAAATGAATTCCATGCCATCCGTGCAGGAATTATTGAACTCTCCAAAACCCAGCGGAAAGGATGATGGTAAATTGTGGGTTTCATTCCATAAGTGACCTTCCCCTCTCCCCTGAAATGCTGCAGGTCAGACACTGCCTCCCAATTCATCCACGAATTCCTGGGCACTTGGCTCCCCAATATCTGAGTGCAACACTCCTGGAATGTGAAATTCCACAAGAACTCTGCTCTGGGAGCTGTTTAATGCACGATGCCACTTCCTCCTCATCCTGAATTTAGGGGAATTTGGAATCAATAAAAATCCCAGCCCTTATTTTCAATAACCAACTCGTGCTGCTGATAAATAGAACAGATCACAGAAATCTTCTCCACGTAATCCACGTGGCCAGGAAGGCAAAATAAAATTAAACCTCAAGAGGTTGAGGCTGACAAGTTTTGTTGACAAATTAGGAGATTTTGGAAAGCACTGTCATGTTTTCCAAGGAATTAAAGATGTCAAGTTTTGGGAGGTTTTTTTTTTTTTATTCCACAGCCAAAGAAACAACAGAACTCTGGATAAAGAAAAAGGAGCTGACAGATAATCTAATAATGCCTTTATTTCATTTGTTCTGTTTATAAACTCAATTTCTGAATGCAGGACAGAACTGTAATTTTCAGAGAAACTTCTCTATTACACCTCAAGAAGGAATTTGGGGTTTTCACCACATACCCCAAGGCACAACAATTCCTGCAGGCTGAAACACTGCTCAGTGCTGGCATTAAAGTGATAAACACTGACTTCCTTCATGTACAAAACCACACAAAACACAATTCACTAACTCAACCTGAAAACAGAGTTTCATACACAAATAATGTGTGGAAAACCCTTGATCTCTTTATCAGAACTGGAAACAGGGGCCTCAAAAGGCTGGAAAGGCAAAAATTTTGTGGCCCAATCTACGAAATTATGAAAAAAATTATGAAAAACCATTCAAATTCTCACCCCCTAAACTGAAATTTCACTTTACTAAATTATTTTGCTCAAAAATATCCAAATTTTGCTTCCACTTCTTCTGTACTCTTTAAAAATCTTGTGATTCCAAAGAGAATTTTTTAATTCATGAAGTGTTAATGATGATTTTCTCATTGTCAATATTGACTCTGTCCCCCAGCTGGGGACCAAAATGATCCCAAACAATTGTGCCATTTTCCTGCAGCCCCTTCCTCCTCAATCCTTCAGGAAAACAGCCCCAGAGTTCCACCTGGGAGAATCCCAGCTGTGAGCCCAGAACTCAAATATTCTAAAGAATTATTTGCAATTTTTTGTGGGATTCCAAACAAACGTTTGCCCCCGTGCCAGACAGGGAAAGGTTGGGAATTGCTCCATCCCAAGCAAGGACAAAAGTCCAGCTGTGGTCGTGTCCAGGCCTCCCAGAACTCACTGTTTGCACATTTGCTGCTGGCTGAGGCCGCAGGAAAGGCCAAGGATAAATAAAGGAGAAAGAAACTGGATTGCTGCAGCATTCCTGCAAACCTGGGCAACTCCAGAGCTTCTCCAAATCAAAGCTTTGACAGCTCACCCCGAATTTCTGACTCTGGATCTGAGTCCCTCTCAGCCCCAGGCACTGCTGGGGTGTCTCCAGGGCTGAATCTGCTTCCAGGAAATGTTTTTCCAGGCTGATTCATGGATCTGCACCTTGAAAAGAAACTCTTCACCCTGCCTGATCTTCTGCTCCTCAATCCATGCTTTGTTTCCAAATAAATCAATTAAAATCTTCCTGCAAATTCAGGGTCTTCAGAAGCAATTCCAAGAAGGAACAATTAGCTCTTAAATTGAGTTAAAACCAGCAAAAATCCTGAAGGTTCCCAATGTTAATTTATTTATCACTGAGTGAAATAAAAGGATATAAAGTGGTTTACATCCCCTAATGAGTTATAATATCAACTGCAGTGAACACAGGGAAGAGACTCAGCAGCCACTGCTCACTGATAAGGGCTGAGGAATTATTATTCCTTCTAAAAGTCTGGATTAGCATAGTGGGATAGTTTATTATAATCAGTAAAAATCCTCCTGATAAAAATGCAATTAGGTTGGCCAAGGGGTTTGTAACTCACAGAAAGAATAAATATATAGATATATATAAATTTAAAAAATAGAATTCTGGCTATTTTAGGGTTTATACACCAATACCTTGAATATATTTCTTTAGGTTTGTTTGTTTTCCTAAAGGTTTTATGCAAGAGCAACAGCATTTTTGCTAAATCTAGAACAGTCCCCCTACAATTCATTCCACACCACATTCTCTGCTTTACAACCTCATTTCAAATCATCTCAACTCTCAGTTTTGCATTATTTGACCCCAAACCCACTTGTAAACAAGGAAACAATGAGCAGAAACACAGCTCTGGAATCTGGGGGATGTGGAGCCAAGGAGGCTTTGCCAAATGGCACATTGCAAAGTGGGTGGACAAGTCTTGTTCTCCAAATTCAATTAATTGTTCTGCTGATTAAATTCAGTGGTAAAACAAACATTTCAACGATCCACACCTACAAAAATACAGCAAATTCAAACACCCCATCTGGTACAAAACTGCATCTGAGGATTAATTAGCCACATTAATTAGCCAATGTTCAACCCCCAACAAGTTTTGTTCAAGGACACCAGGATAGATTTTGGCTTGTAAATTGAATGCAATTAATCTACAGTTCCATTTACTACTGTCCCACTCTCATTAAAGACAAAAATATAAATGTTTTTATCTCTATACTTGTTGTCAATTAACCACGAATGCATATGGAACAGAACCAGATGTTTGTGGTCTGTATTTCACCTGCAGCAAAAAAAAATGGGTCCAGGAAAACACCTGAGCTCCATTTACCTCTGGATTTCCTCCATTTACATCTGAACACCTCCAGCCTGGCCTGGGACACTTCCAGGCATCCAGAGGTGTCACAGCACATGCCACAGCATGCACCATGTACAGTTCCAGAAGGCTTTAAGCATTGGCCCAAAGGGAGCGACACCATTCCTCAGCAGAAGGTGCCTGCCCCATGCAGAGCAACATCAGGTCACCTCAGGAAGCTGCAAGCATCTGCCCTTCTTGTTCTTCAGCCCAACCTTTTATACCCTCATGGCTCATGCATGGCACCTGTGTGCCCTCTGCTCCCTGGGTGCCTGCCCGGCACACCCGGGCCCTCCATGGCTCACTGCTGTCTGTGCTGCTCACCTGCTTCTCACAGCTGCACCCACTGGGGATGAGGCTGGGCCAGCCCCATCCCAGTCCCCACAAACTCTGTGCCTACACAGGGGCAGCCCCAGCTGCTCTGGGCAGCTGTGCCAGGGCCTCCCCACCCTCACAGGGAGGAATTCCTTCCACTATGCCACCTAGCCCTGCCCTCTGGCAGTGGGAGCCATTCCCTGTGTCCTGTCCTTCCATCCCGTGTCCAAAGCCCTTCTCCATCTTTCCTGCAGCTCCTCCAGGCCCTGCAAGGCCACACTGAGGTCACCCCAAAGCTTCTCCTGTGCAGGTGAACAATCCCAGCTGTGCCAGCCTTTCCTCCCAGCAGAGCTGCTCCATCCTCTGCTCCTCCTGGTGCCTCCTCTGGGCTCTCCCCAGCAGCTGCACGTCTCTCCTGTGCTGGGGCAGCACTGCAGGTGGGCTCTCATCTGAGGGGCAGAATCAAGGCCAGCCCCCCACCCACCAGCACCCCCAGCTTATGGACTCCCCCAGGCCCAATTCTCAGCCAGGATCCTGAGGTATTTACTGGATTTATTCCCATTTTTTGTCCAAGAGCTGCTCTCCTGACAGTGCAGCACCACCTTCCCTGACAGCCTTTAATAACCACAACTTTTTGTTACAGCAGCAAACCCAGCAGGAGTTTGGTGGCAGGAGGAGAAGGAGGCTGGAGAAACCCATTCCTGTGGAGAATCTGAAAATCCCTATCCCAGACTTATGGGAAGCTCTGCCTTCTGTGATGGATGGGGAAGAGGGAAGGACACAGAGCTGGTACAATGGAACAGCCTTTAACTGGAAACAATCAACAAGCGATAAAGGGATTTATGGATGAAAGACAAGGAATTCAGGGAAACATTCTGTCCCTGTGCAACTGGAGTGTCCCCAGTGCCAAATGCAACACATCCAGCCCTATTTTCTCTTGAGCCCCACAGGCCACAGTCTGCTCCAGAACAAAAAACCCTCAGTGCTCTCCTGGCATCACACCTTTGATAATGTGCAACTTCAGACCAACAGCAACAAATATTTGGGGCAGAGATTCCTGCTTTCTTCAAGACTTCTATCTAAATGATGGTCAGACTGGCTGAGGAGCTGTCAGCAAAAATTTGTAACCCAAACCAAAAGACGAAGCACCATCAACAGCCAGGACAGATTTCTGATGGTTGCAGAGATTTAAAAACAAACCAAACCAAGCAGCTCGGGTCTGACAAATTCCTTCAGAAACTCACAACAGTACAATTTACAGAGGAAAGCATTCACTGAGCATGAATTAATGGGGTCCCAAAGGGGCCGTGGGTTCCTGAAAAGGTTTCTGAAGCCTTTTGTGCACAAACCACAGCTAAAAGTTCAGCTCATGCACAAGAACTTGAAGATCCCTAAATTAACAACAAAAACATTCAGCCCAGATTTCAAGAAGGTTCTTGAAGGAACAATTATTGAGAAAAGAGTATTTAGCAGAAGCCCTGGTGTAAAACTTGCGTTACTTCCTCTATGATCCAAGTCCTTATTCCATGTTTCTGCTACTACACAACGCAGCCATAATTTATCTTTTCAGTGTATGAATCCCTCAAAAGTAGAGGCAAAAGCAGACACAGGACCTGCTTAAAAGAAAAATTAAATGCCTGCACACCTTTGTAATGGAGAGTAAAAAGTAGTTATTCAGAGCATATGAAGTGTTTTCCAGCTATAAAACTGTGAAAAAGGAGGAAGAAGTGTTGGAGAAAAGAATCTTTTGTTAAGCAGATTTCTCTGGCTGGGATCACCTCGATGATAAGATGACAGACACATCAAGATTTAGGTATTTAAAACCACATTAAGGGAGTGAGACACAAAGGGACTGCAGGTCAAGCCTGCTCTTTCAGCAAAGTGCATTAGATTATTCAACAGATTTTCCATCCCTAGCTTCTAACTCCAAAATAAGCAGAGATATTTTTCTAGCAGGATTCTTTAGCAAACAAGCTCATAAAACACAGTCCATTGTACTTCTGGTGAAGAGAAGTAAAATGAGAAGCAATTAGAATGATGATGAACTCATTAAGTCAAAATAGCTATAAATAAAAGCAGAGCAAGTCCCAAAAACCTGTCTGAAAGAGGTGCTGAGGCTTTTCCAGGGGATGGATGAAGGAGTATGGTTTAAGTCAGGATGAAATGTGGGAAGAGCTGCAAGCTGTCCCTGGACCAGCATCTGCTTGTGAGTAACATCACAAAACTGCTACAAAAATTACCTTCAAGAAGAGAAATGAACTCTACCTGCACCAGCAGCCTCTTGCCAGCTGCACAGAGAGGAGGAAATGCCCAGCTGCTGGATTTAGGGTTTTTTAGGGCAGTGGGCAGTGCTGTGTCCTTACCATCGGACTTTATTGCAGGTCTGGGTGGCGCCCAGCGGGGACCCGGCCACCATGGGCACCTGGATGGGGCTGTGCTGCTTGTTCATGACCAGGTCCAGCTTCTCCTCCAGGGATTTGCAGGTGGCCTCCAGGGCCAGCAGCTTGGCTTCGATGCTGTCCAGCCTCAGGCATATGGTCTGGTTGATGGAGTACAGGAACGACTGGGGAGGGAAAGAACCCGCGTTGAGCACTCCGAGTTTATCCCCACTCCTGAGGAAGCTCTGGAGAAACGTGACTGGGCAGCAATCCTAAAGGAACTCACAGCCTGTCTAGTGACAAAATCCACCCCTGATGACATCCAGGAGTGTTTCAGCAGGCTCAGATTCTTCCAGATCTTTATTTGGGAGCCAAAAGCAGCCCAGCCAAAGCCATTTTCACCTAAGCACTTTGTCAGGATGATTTCATCCACTGCAAAATCATTTCTAGTGACTTGCCAAAGCCTTCCAGTCCACATGTGAAAACAAAAGCATTATAAATCTCTGGATGCATCCTCCTGGATAAAGTTAGCAAGTTTTTTTCCTGCCCAAACAGATAAATTGCAGTGGAAATTGTATCAACACAAAAAATTTCTGAGACAATTAATGCCACTCACTTCAGCTTCCTGCTGAACAGCAAATCAAGAAAAGCAAATAAATAAAATCTGTTTTGCTAAGCAATCTTTTTGAAAAGAAAACATATTCCACTTGGGTTCCCCTGGGAAAACAGGCCTTGAGAGGGAAGAGCTGCTCTCTGTGTGCTTTGCAAACAGCAGCTGTGCCATCTTGTGGCCCTGCAGTCACTGAGCACCCCAAACCCTCCTTCACCCAGCTCCAGCTCCTGGGATCACCCCAAAAATACAGAATTACACAGGACAGTGTCTGTGGCACTGCAATACTCATCAGGTACTCACACTCCAGGGCAAAATCCAACCCTAGATCACAGCAGGGTGACTGCTGAGCTCCTGGGCCAGAATTAAATGTGAATTATCTATCAGGAGAATGCTGTTAGCTTCAAATAATAGCTTCAAACATGCTGAAAGTATCTACAGATTGTAACACAAATGCATCCTCAAGTTCATCTTTTTGGTCAACTTCATTTACTTTATCAAAAAATGTCCCGGTACTGATGTTTAGGGTCAGTGCAATTAATTCTGGTGATATTTTACACTGCATCTGAAATTCTTGCTACTAATTCTACACTGGAAAATTAGACAATTATCCAGATTTTTAAATTTGTGCCTAAAAATGCACAAGTATCTACCAAGAATAATTCCAGTACTAGGTATAAACAGTTTATTTTACATTCTTGTAATAACTTCCCCTAAACTGAATTGGCATTAAAATGAAACCCAGGAAAGGGCAGTAAATAACCTTAATAGAGGGATCCTGGCAGTTGATTTCTATCCTCTGACGTTTCAGGGCAGGTTCCACATCATCATCTGCCACCTCATGGTTCTCCAACACAACTGCAAAGGAAAAAAAAAAAAAAACAAAAAAAACATTGCCAGAGTTCAAAGCCCAAGAGGACAAAGCTCAAATTAAAAATACAGTAAGTGGAGAAAACAAAAGCATGTCAATTTAATTAAGATATTTGAATGTGTTCTTTGACACTCGCTCAGGGCTTCTCTCAAATCTCTGACAGTGGTGATGGGACCAGGTTTGAGTTCCTCTACCAAGCAAAGACTTTTGAAGGACTGGCAGGTCCCAGCTTCTCCTCCAACTCATTTCTGAAGAACTTTTTCATTTTGTATCAGAAAAGCAGTTTTTGGCCCGTGTCTCTCGTTTCCATTACTGTTCTTACTTGCCATAGTCACAGAGGACCAACATCTCAATGTATTTTCACTCAGGAAGTCAATTTCTGAGTAAGTGATATCCAAATATTTGCTTTCAGAAGTGTTTTTCAATTTGACTGTCCGAAGAATTTTAATAATGAATGAGACAAAGTGTCTTACACATAAAACAATCCCTAATGGATGGGGAACAGTTCCCATTGGAGGAAAAGCCTAAATCATGGAGAAAAACAAGACTGAAGGAATATTTCATTGTTTTTGGGGTTAGTCTACCCCTGCACAAAAAACCAAACAGGCAATAAAGTCTTTAAGAGAAAAGTGAAATAAATAAAATAATCTGATCTGAAGGATTTGAAGATACACAAGTGAAGCTCTGGAAAACATGGGAGATGGGCTTCAAAAGCACCTTTTGGAATAAAAACCTGGTTTGCATTTTAAAGAAAAGCTCAGCAGTGATTTCCAGTTAATGGGCACTGCTGTAAATCTCTTCCTACCTGGATTATCAGGAGTCAGGTCCTCAACGGCAATCTGAACCACATCTGCCAAATCCTGCTCTGACATCATTCAGAACCAGCAGCAAAACCCCTCGGGCACCACTGCAGCTCCCCAGGGCAGAGCTGGCCCCGGCATGCACTCCTGCAGAGCAGCAGCAAGGACAGGGTTAATATTTGTGGAACATCTCAGACTGCATCAAGGCCTTCAGTTTTTCATCTCCTTTTATTAAAAGCTTCAGTTCTCCGAGAAATGGCCAAGCTACAAAGGGATTATCCAGTGGCACCCACAGCTCAGCTCCTGCCGCCCCTCCAGGAGGAATCTCCCTGCCCCAGGGCTGAGGCAGGAGCTGAAGCTTTCCTTGCACATTCCCAGGGATAAGGAGAACCTCCAGCTTCACACTCACAAAGCTCCAGTCCACAAGAACTGCAAATTCTGAATCTTATCAGGCCTCTGAAATCTTCCCAAACTCAGTGAGAACCAGGAGTTTCCTCACAACTTGTTACAACTAAAGCAAAACTTGACTTTTTTCTTCAGGATGAACTTGCCCAGTTTTTCTACAGCTCAGCTCCGATGAAACCTTTTTTGGGATATGGTCCTGATTTTAAAGTCAAAATGTTTCTCAGCCTTGCTCTCCTGGAATTCTCAGTCCAGGTTCTTTATTAGTGTTTTAAGAGAAACCTTCAACCTGTAAAATTGAAATAAAATCACTGCAATCTCTCCTAGCTGTGCTTTCTCCCAATTTACAAAGGGCTGGACAAGGAATACCAAGAGATCAATAGATTTTTTTCCCCTTTTTTAACCTGGAGTAAAAAACGTTGGAGAGATAAATGGAGATTTACTGATGGAAATGACAATTCATCCATTAACACGGACATGGAATCAAATCCAACTATGCACAATGATTTTCCTCTTCCACTTGAGCCCAAGAAATCCATCAGGCCAGACAAGGAGAGGATAAATTTTGAGGAGAGCAACAAAACCTAGAGAAGGATTCTGAGGAGGCCTCCCATCATCTCCAAACTGTTTACCCAAAATACCAGCACTGCCAGCACTGAGTCACTTGAAATTCTGCTCATGGTGAAAGACTTTTGGGCCAGCACAGAGCGTGGCAGCGAGCCCAAAAAACCTGGCAGTCCTTCCGTGCTTGTGGATGCCATTTTGGCAAGTGAAATTTGCCATTTCTGAGAAGTCCTGGTGCCCGGCCAGGCTGAGCAGAACAAAGCAGCTGTGCTGTTCCATCCTGTCACACATGGCCTGCACCAGGAGAGCCCTGCCCTCGGCTTGAGGGGACACATCCACCACCCCAAGCACTAAAAAAGGCCAAGTCAGAACAAATTAGAACTGTTAAAAAGTTTATTATTTACAGGATTCACTGAAATTCACTTGGTTATTACAGGGCTCATTGATGCTGCACATGTTGCATTGAAACCACTCATAGCAACAGATTTCTCCTCTGAAGGAATTGCAATAATTGTATTGCAATTAAATTGTAATAAATGTATAAATCCACTTGAATACTTCACATAGCACAAAAAAATCCTGAGTTTGAAGGGACCCACATGGATCATTCAACTCCTGGCCTTGCACAGAAAACTCAAGATACAACCACGTGCCTTCAAAATCAAATTTAAAAACCACTAAATTCAACCTTTCTTCAGATGATTTCCTGTTTCCAGCACCCATTGTCCACCTGTCCCAGGACATAGGCTGAACGTGTTCAACTTCACCTCAGGAACACCCAAATATTCTGTCCCAGAGCCTTGAAACAAGGGCACAACCAGCACCACCAACACACACAGAGAAACATGCTCATAACATCAGTATTTATTTTCATTTAAACAAATTTTATCCCAATCTCACTAGGTCAGACAGCTTGGAAGAAATCAGCCACAATTCTGCCTTTTCAAGGCCAGGACAAAATTCCCTTCTGCTGCCATCCTGGATCAAAACATAAAGGGGAAAACAAATCAATTTGTTATGAACCCTGGGGATCAGGAAAGCAATGCCCAAGGTTAGGATGAGGAATTCTGATGAGGAGAGCAACGCCCAGGAAAGCTGCAGCCACTGCAGTTCTCACACCTTGCATAAAGAGTCCCTCTCCCAAATTCACCATGTCCATTTCTAACAGTAAATTTTACCGGTGGGCTGACCTTGTTTCAGAACCAAGGGGAAAAGCCTGATAAAATTCAACAGGATGAGAATCAGAGGAGTTTATCAGCTTCAAAAAGCTTCAGCCAACAAATTCAGAGTAACTTTGCCATTATGGTTTCCATGTACTTTACTTGGTGGAGTATTTACCAGCGTTTCCTCACGTAAAACACTCTTTTTCTTGAAATTTCCTCTATATTTCCCCTTTTTTCCATCTCCTGTCTGAAACTCTAGTCCCCATTAAATCTAAATTAAGTGTATGTACATTGGCATCGAGCCACCAGTGCTGAACTATTCCCAGGAACAAATGTTAAGTTATAAAAAAGAAATATTAGCAGAAAGCCAGGAAGCTGGGGATAAACCACAGCAGGGCCAGGGAACGTGCCCACTTCTCCTCCCAGGCAGCACATGGAAGTTGGATCAACACGGGACTGTTTCATGGTCACTTTGCCCCTGTCTGGGGCAGGGGATGGGGAGGAAGGTTCTACCAGGCAGGGGAAAATATTCCCTTACAGGAGTTCCTGGCCAGCCAGGCTCACACCAATTCCAGCCCAGTGCTTTTGGTGGATCTCTGCTGCACTTCTGGATTCTCCCAGAGAATTCCAGGGGCTCCTCCAACTCTGAAAGTGAGGAACAGGTTATGGTGTGTCCTGGAGGGATTTCCTCCCCGCTCCACTCCCAATTCCCTCCACAGGGGCCAGGATGGATCCATGAGGTTCCACAGGGCTCTTGGGTCACAACAACCCCTGGAGCTCCAGGCTGGAAAGCTGGGAAAGGACTGGGGGATGCTGGGGACAGTGTCTGAACAGGAGCCCAGGTGTGCCAGGTGGGCAAGAGGCCACTGGCACCTGGCTGGCACCAGCCCTGGCATGGCCACAGCCCCAGGGCAGGGACTGTCCCCTGTGCTGGGCACAGCTGAGGCCACACCTGGGGTCCTGGTCAGGTTTGGGCTCCTCCAAGACAGACCTGGAGGGGCTGGAGCGTGTCCAGGGAAGGGATTGGAGCTGGGAAGGGGCTGGAGAATCCTGAGGGGGCTCAGCCTGGAGCAAAGGAGGCTCAGGGGGCCCTCCTGGCTCTGCACAGCTCCTGACAGGAGGGGACAGCCGGGGGCATCAGGCTCTGCTCCAGGGAACAGGGACAGGAGGAGAGGGAACGGCCTCAGGCTGGGCCAGGGCAGGCTCAGGGTGGACAGCAGCAGGAATTTCCCCATGGAAAGGGGGGTCAGGGATTGGAACTGCCCAGGAAGGGCTGGAGCGCCCATCCCTGGAGGTGTCCTGGGAATTCCTGGATGTGGCACTCAGAGCTCTGGGCTGGGGACAAGGCGGGCACTGGGCACAGCTGGGTGATCCCAGAGCTCCTTCCCACCCTCAATAATCAATTCTGTGAAATCCCAGGTTCCCCAAACGTTTCTAACCCCTCAGAGCTCTTGCAGCCCACTACCAGTGCAGCTCTTCCACTGCCCCTCCTTTCCCCACCCCAGGCCAGACCCCACTTTGTTCCTGTGATCCAATAATCCCAGCAGACACCTGCTCCTACTGGATAAATGAAACAACAACTAAAAATTATCTCATTTTCCCTCAAAAACAGGAGCAAAAACCCTTGAGCATCCCTGCAAGCACTTCCCTGGAAGTGGCTCCAGTACTGGAATACTCAAAAAAACTCATCACAGACAACTAAAGATATAAATTTAAAGCTGATTAGATAAATTACATTAAATATCTCTGCCAATACTCTTACTCAGAATTAATACACTTAACACAGAATTCAATCAGCCTTTGTTTAATTAAGTAAATTAATATTTGTAAGCAACTAAATTAAATTCACCTGAATTCCAGATTAGCTTTTCCACACACAAGTTTAATGTAATTTAATTAATCTATTTTAAAACATTAATTCCAAATAATTCTTCTGAGCAGCCCTTTGTAAACAAAGCTATTTACTGAAATATCTGATGGCTTTCCTGAGTCACAGGGCAGCATTCCAAAGTGGATAATCAAACCCATCCAATGCCTTGTTAACACAGGAGAACACACACAAACCAGAAACCTTCTCTCACATTAATTAGCGAGGGTAAACACCATCTTTTAAAAAATCCAAACATTCCGAAGCTCTGCTTGGAGTGTGGAATTGCACTCCTCTGGCTGGAGCAGCTGAGCACTCTTGGACATTTCCCAGTGCTGCTGATAAATGAAAAAACTTCCCTCAGATTCCAACTTGCACTGTGGCAAATATTCCTGCTGGCTGTGTGGGAAAAGCTGGAAAATGCCATTTCCCTCTGCCCAGCCCAAGAGCCTCAAATGTTCTTCCTCTTCTTCATTCCACTCTTCCTTCTAATCCATTAAAGGCAGTGCTCAAATATGGAACCTGTTCCAAAAATCTTTGTCCAACCACATTTGGAATCATGGAACGGTTGGGGTGGGAAGGGACCTTGAGGATCATCCCATTCCACCTGTGATAATTCACTCGTGGAGAGTTTTGGAAGGAATCTGAGATAGGACCTCTGAGTTGTTTTTGACGATGTGATTTATTTTCTTATCTTCTGCACAGGCAGGAAGGGTGAGTTCAGCTCACATCTTCACTGCATGGTTCAGAAGGTCACAAGTTAAAAGATCCTTTAAGGATCTATTGACCAATAAAACACTGCCAGCAAGGATGTTTATGGTTTTGACCCAATCCTTAAATATTTTGCCTTATGGACCCATGTTACAGTGTGGTCTTTCTTAGCCAATCGTGTTCTAACACACAAACCTGCAGCGCTGCATTCTAAACTCCTTGTTTACCTCTTCACCTACTTTTATTTTTTCTGTATCTTAAACTCTACAACTCTAAACTTCCCTTATTTAACATGTCTCTGCTTTTAACTACAAATCAACATTCTCACTTCTGGCACCACAGTTTGGAAGCCTGAGTTTAAGTCTAAGCTTTGGCTTACAGGCACAAAGTCCTGAGAGTTCCTTGCATTTTGGATCCCAACATCCACCCCAGGGACACCTTCCACCGTCCCAGGCTGCTCCAAGCCCTGTCCAGCCTGGCCTTGGGCACTGCCAGGGATCCAGGGGCAGCCCCAGCTGCTCTGGGAAATCAACCCCAGGTCACCCTCATTCCTTCCCAATATCCCATCTCTCCCTGCCCCTGTCCATGGAAAACCATTCTCCTCAAATAAATTTAATTAATTAATTGACCCAGCTGCCCATTTTTCCGAGCCAAAGGTCCTTATCCTGCAAAAACTCTGATTTAGTGAGACTTTCCAAGGTCTTCCAAAGCAGGTGAACACAAAGCCCAGCCCAGTGACAGGAATAAACCCAGCACAGGCCAGGGCTGATCCCCAGGAGCAGAGAAATGACCTCAAGCTGCACAGGGATTATGGTATAAACATCATCCACGCTCTGCAGGGAAGATGCAGAGGACAAAATACTCATTAATTTGGTTTTTATTTAAATCTCTGAGGTCTCATCCCTGCAGGGAAACAGCCCAGAGGGGCACAGAGCTGTCTCTGGGCAAGGAATTCTCCCCACTTAACTCCAGCTGGGAAGCAAACTAAGGAATCCCAGCAAAGCAGCAGCCCAAGAACAGGACAGGATTGTCCCTGGGAAGGTCTCCAGGAAGAAGAATCCCCCTCTGGAGGCTCCAAACCCCTGGCACAGCTGTGACCTCTCTGGGGAACAACCTCTGGAGCAGCTCCAAGGGCACAACTGGGATAATTCCATACTTGAAGTTATTCCCAGGAGCTGCAAAGCTCAGGACACAACAATTCTCATTTCAGTCTCTCTCTGTGACTTGCACCAATTTTCTAACCCAGAGCCTGGCTTTTCCTCCATGATAAAATCACTTTGGTTGGCAGCTGGAACAGAGCCTTCCTGCACCAATTCCCAAAAAAGCCACACCAGTGCAATGTAACACAATAAAAAGCAACAATTTAAGAGCATGCAGGGCTCAAAGCACCATAAATCCAAGAGCCTCCTTTGAGCCCCAGCTCTCTGCAGCCCATCACAATGTGAATTAAAACTCATTTGAGGAGGAAGAGATCAGATTTACACTTCCTTCTTGCTACCCAAAACAACAAATGAGAATAATTTTTCTTAGCATCTGTTTGGCTGTCACCCTTCTCCTCAATCCACCTTAAAAGGCAAGGGAAAACATTGTGTTTCAATTAAATTTCACAGTAAAACCACACAAACATTTCAGTTCAAGAGCTTAAAAATGAGTGGAATAGTAGACAAGCAGCTTTGATTCAGCCAAAGATCAGGAAAAATGTCTATTCTCCCAAAAAAATGATAGAACTATTCCCTATCTGGGAAAACCAGGACACCAGCCACAACATTCTGGAGATGGATATATCAAGTAAATATCACTCACAGTGGTATTATGGTAATGGACTCCAGTGCAAGTGGTAAAATTCAGCTAGCAACAAAAAAAGGAAACGGTTGCTGCAGGAATAAAGGAGCTGGAAACTTTCTGGGGTAGAAAACCTCCCAGGCAGGCAGAAATTCTCAAGTATTACCACAAAAGCTCCCATTATTATTGTTGGTTTACTGTTTTGCCTTCAGAAATATTTGCTTTTTAGGTTTTTTTTTTTTTTTTTCATTCCACCTGGTACAAGGCACTGTTTTGCTTGGATGTCTTTTCCTAACTCTCCTAACCCTGGCACTTATCCTAACACAACACCCAACAAAAACCCCAGGAACGCCTTCCCTGCTCCCCAGGGTCCTCGCAGGCGGGTGGTCACACAAAGCAGGAGCTGCAGCCCCAGTTCCCTGGGGATCTCGTACAAAGCCTGGTGCCACGTGGCAGCCCCCTCTGGCACAGCCTGGACGGGATTATTCCCCAGGAGCTGGGCAGGAAATGTTCACACGTGTCCCAGCTCCGCTTCCAGGTGCTTGCACACACACACAGAGGCCTGAGTTCAATTTGCAGCCATTTAATCCCCCTGAACTGCAGCAGCCCACCCCCGGGCAGGAGCTAAGTGCTTGCAGATTGCAGGCTAAGGCACAGGCTGCCATTCTGGATCCCGGTGGGATTATTCCCGACAGGGATCGTTCACACCAGGCACCATCTGCAGAGTTTGCTGAAAAGCAGCAAATGTCAGAGCAGACCTGCCCAGACAGCAAATCCTGTCCTGCTGTTGTCTTGTTTTCAGCCGCTAGATGGAGGATTTTTATTTGGGAACAGCTCCAGAAGTCCTGCAAGGACCTCCAGGGCAGGTTTAGGGTGGGTATCAGGAAAGGTTCTTCCCCCAGAGGGTGCTGGGCACTGCCCAGGCTCCCCAGGGAATGGGCACGGCCCGAGGGTGACAGAGCTCCAGGAGCCTTTGGACAGCACTGCCAGGGATGCCCAGGGTGGGATTTTGGGAATGATCCCTGTGGGTCCCCTCCAGCTCAGGGTATTCCATTATTCCAGGAAATTCAAACATCCAGGATTAGTTTCATCCACCTTCCACCACCCCAGGCTGCTCCAAGCCCAAATGTCCAGCCTGGCCGTGGGCACTGCCAGGGATGCAGGGGCAGCCACAGCTGCTCTGGGCACCTGTGCCAGGGCTGCCCATCCTCACAGGGAGGAATTCCTTCCCAATATCCCACTTATCCCTCCTCCTCTAAGGTCACTCCCTCTTGGCCTGGCAGCTTACCTTTAGCAACAAAAGAGAATAATAATATTAATAATTTATCCTTTTTTCCTAATATGTGCACAGCTAGTCCTCAATACACTGGAAAAAGTTCCTGATCCAGCAATTCCAGAGGAGGCAAGGACAGCCCCCGGTGTTGGCACAGGTTGCTGCTACTACAAAAGCCAACATCAGATACAACCTGCTCATTCCAAAGTCTTCTAATGGATTTTCCTGCTGCAGGCATCAAGGAAAAGAAACCATTCCAGCTGCCAAACCAGACCTTAGCACTGCTGTATAACAGAGAGATACCAGGATCTTCAAATTCTTGCCAAAAATAGTAATGAAAATAAACTGAAGAGCATCATTTCAGTAGGGAAACATGAACTGAGCAGTTCTTCAAAATCTGAATCATTTTCATGGCATTACTGAGGGTAGAAAAGAGCTCTGGGATTGTGGAATTCACCCTGTGCCCCATCCCCGCCTTGTCCCCAGCCCAGAGCTCTGAGTGCCACATCCAGGAATTCCCGGGACACCTCCAGGGATGGGCGCTCCAGCCCTCCCTGGGCAGTTCCAATCCCTGACCCCCCTTTCCATGGGGAAATTCCTGCTGCTGTCCACCCTGAGCCTGCCCTGGCCCAGCCTGAGGCCGTTCCCTCTCCTCCTGTCCCTGTTCCCTGGAGCAGAGCCCGACCCCCCCATCCTGCCTCCAAATTCTGAATTTTCATTTACACCACCTGATCCTGGCTTGGCAGCTCCCCTCCCCGCAGTTAAAAGAGAAATCCCAACTAAATTCAGGTTTCAACTCCCCAGACCTTCATTTCAGAGGGTGCTAGAGGATCAGGTCGGTGCGTTTCTACCCGAGGGGCAGGGATGGGAAGGGGAACTCCCCAGCTGCCATCAGCTCCCTCCGCTCCTCTCCATGATAAAACTCAGCTTTTCAGAGGTTTGAACTCAGTAACACTCTTCCCTGAAGTGCTCTAAGTCAGGGGTTACAAACAGGAAGCAACATCAAATGATTCTGTTCAACAGACACCACCACAAATTATTTTATTTCAAGTCCCACATACCCAAGGTGTGATGAAGTTAAACCTTTTGTATGTTTTTTTCAGTCTAACTGGTTGCAAAATTCACTATTTTCCAGCACCTTGAAAAAACCTAAACCTGCAGGGAAACAAGTGGTTTATGTGACTGTGAAGACATTTTATTCCTTTTATTTCACTTGGGAACGAAAGAAAGAAAAAAAAAAAAGTGGTAATTAACCTTTCAGTAAGTATGGATAAAACGGAAAATAAGGTTATTTCAACTGTCAATAACTAAATATCGAGTTTCAAACTAAAGGAAATCAACCTGCGACCAAATTTTTATTGGCAAAGTTCTGCATATAAAGACATTTTGTGGTTTTAATCCCAACCACTGGCTTTTCTCTGTCTCCTCCCACAAGTGGCTCAATCCCAGCAATTCCAGTTCCAGGGTTCCTTCAAGGAAAGAGATGAAAACCCTGGGATTCTGATAAAATAAAAGAAAACCCTGGAATTCTGATAAAATAAAGGGAAACCCTGGAATTCTGACACAATAAAGGAAAACCTGGAATTCTGATAAAAGGAAACCCTGGAATTCTGACACAATAAAGGAAAACCTGGAATTCTGATAAAATAAAAGAAAACCCTGGAATTCTGACACAATAAAGGAAAACCTGGAATTCTGATAAAATAAAGGGAAAACCTGGAATTCTGATAGAAGAAAAGAAAACCCTGGAATCCTGACACAATAAAGGAAAAACTGGAATTCTGATAAAATAAAAGGAAATCCTGGAATTCTGATAAAAGAAAAGAAAACCCTGGAATTCTGACACAATAAAAGAAAACCTGGAATTCCGATAAAATAAAAGAAAACCCTGGAATCCTGACACAATAAAAGAAAACCTGGAATTCTGATAAAATAAAACAAAACCCTGGAATTCTGACACAATAAAGGAAAACCTGGAATTCTGATAAAGGAAAAGGAAACCCTGGAATTCTGACACAATAAAGGAAAACCTGGAATTCTGATAAAAGAAAGGAAACCCTGGAATTCTGACACAATAAAGGAAAACCTGGAATTCCAATTTCCTTTATTGTGTCAGGATTCCTGGAACCCTGACACAATAAAGGAAAACCTGGAATTCTGATAAAAGAAAAGGAAACCCTGGAATTCTGACACAATAAAGGAAAACCTGGAATTCTGATAAAACGAAACCCTGGAATTCTGACACAATAAATCTGTGTGTTGTTCCTGCACCTACAAATCTTTACAAGATGAGGGGGAAGCTCAAGAGAAAAAGCAGAGGCAAACTCCAAACAGGAGAACAGCCTGGAATTCCCTGGGTGTGAATCCCCTGGGACACCACCCCTCCTTCCCACGGCAAGGTAAATCCACAGTCAGCAGCTCTGACTAAAAGCTCATTTTTCCTCACCCGATTGCCCAAAATTCCAGAAAAAGGATGGTAAAAGCAGCACAGGCAGGAAAAGAGCCTTTTCCAAACTTATTTCTTGGAGCAGGTGCCTCTGGAAGCTGCAGCTGTCAGCATTGCTAATTGGTACCACACCCTTAATGGTTTTATTAAATTACTCTGGATGTTATTAATCAATTAGTCCTTTAAAAGAACCTTAATTAACACCTGCTCTGGAAGCACACAGCTTTCACGTGGCTGGGTGATTCAGACAGAACCCCCAGCTCAGGAAGAGATGACAAACTGAAAAAACAAAGTCATAAAATATTTTTGTCCTCTGGAGAAGATGGAATGTTTCCCAAATCCACCCTCCATCTTTTTATTCTCTCAGTAAATTAATTAATATTTCCTCCTAACATCTATTACTGAAAATGAAATTACTTCCATTTATTGTGGGAAAATTTGTTCCGGGTTTCAGAATCAAAGTCTTGTTATTCTGGTGCATTTTTATAAACAACTACTTAAAATATATATAATTATATATATAAAACACTTCCTAACAGAGAAAACCCTCTGTTTCAAGAGCCACTGCTATGAAATTCAGACACTTTTTTGTTTGATATTTTTAAATCTTGGCTGAAATATTTAAAGTTACACAGATGTCAGGTTTGCCTCTTGAAATCTTGGTATCTATAGGGCACCACACCTCAGGTATCCTTACAAGGAGGCAAGAAAGTACCAAAAAACACCCCAAAACACCATTTTAAAGCTGCTTCCACCAAAGCAATCTCTCAGTTGCTAATAACCCTTGTTTACTTCAAAAAGTCTTCCCTGGAGAGCTCCAAAAATAAACTGATCCATGAACTACCCGTGCCATAGCAGGATAAAATGACTATATTTGGTGACGTACACAACTTGCCACTGTGGATGGATTTAAAAATAAAACAAAAAAATAAAAGCGGGGGGGGTGAGGGAGGAAAAGGAGGCAACGCTTGAATCGCAAATAAGGGCATGGGGATACGAGTGTGTTGAGAGAATCCTGGAATAGTTTGGGTGGGAAGGGACTTTAAAGGGACTTTAAATCTCGTTCCACCCCCTGCCATGGCAGGGGCACCTTCCCCTGCCCCAGGCTGCTCCCAGCCCTGTGCAGCCTGGCCTTGGGCACTGCCAGGGCTGCAGGGGCAGCTCCAGGGAAAGCCGTGCCAGAGCCTCAGCACCCGCACAGGGAGGAATTCCTTCTCAACACCCCATCTAAAGCGCTCCATGTCAAACAGCTGGCTGCTGTGAAGGGGATGGAAACCACCAACGCTGCTACGGATGTGGAAAACCCTGTCAGGCACTGCACGGCCCCACACCGGGCTGCTCCCTGGCACGGAGGAGCGCTCCCAGCCCAGCCCGAGCCTCGCCCGGCTCCAAACGCATCCCGGGGGAACGGCGGGACACCGAGCCCAGCACTGCGGAGCCCAGCAGCGGGGTGAGCCCCGGAGCGGGGCGGGGAAGAGCCAAACCTTTGGGTGGAAGGGACATTTAAAGCTCATCCCGTTCCACCCCTGCCACGGCAGGGACACCTTCCACCATCCCAGGCTGCTCCAAGCCCTGTCCAGCCCGGCCTTGGGCACTGCCAGGGATCCAGGGGCAGCCCCGGCTGCTCCGGGCGCGCCGTGCCAGGGCCTCAGCCCCCTCACAGGGAGGACTTTCTCCCCCGGTATCGAATCACGGGCGACCCCCACGAGAGCGATGGGGGGAGGCGGCGGGGGGCGCGCGGCCCCCCCGCCTCGGCCGCTCCCTCCCCGCCGGCTCAGCGGCCCGGGGAGCCCGGCGGGTGCGCGGTGCGTGCGTGTGTGTGTGTGTGTGTGTGTGCGCTCGGTGCCCCCGTGCGGGGCCGTGCGGGCGGCCGGGGGGGCGGCCGCGCAGACGGAGGCTCCCGCCCGCGGGGCGCCGCGTTACCGTGTGAGGCGGGCGCCGAGTTCTCGTGGTGTTTTGTGCGGCGGCTGCGATAATGGCGTCCTTCCTCGCGAGAGATCCGGCCCGGGGCCCCGCGCCGCGCAGGCGCCGCGCCCGCGCGCGCGGTGCCCCCGCCCTTCGCCGCCGAGGCGCCGCAGCGGGGACCGGACTACGAGTCCCAGAGGGCGGCGCGCGCGCCCCCGCAGGAGCACGCCGGGACCTGTAGTACGCGCGGGTGGCGCGGGGCGTGCCGGGAAGTGTAGTCAGGGAACCACGGAACCACGGGATTTATCCCGGGCTCGTTGAGGGTGGGAAAGAGCTCCGGGATGATCGAGAGTCCACCCTGTGACCCCGCCTTGTCCCCAGCCCAGAGCTCTGAGTGCCACATCCAGGAATTCCCGGGACACCTCCAGGGATGGGCACTCCAGCCCTCCCTGGGCAGTTCCAATCCCTGACCCCCCTTTCCATGGGGAAATTCCTGCTGCTGTCCACCCTGAGCCTGCCCTGGCCCAGCCTGAGGCCGTTCCCTCTCCTCCTGTCCCTGTTCCCTGGAGCAGAGCCTGATGCCCCCGGCTGTCCCCTCCTGTCAGGAGCTGTGCAGAGCCAGGAGGGCCCCCTGAGCCTCCTTTGCTCCAGGCTGAGCCCCCCCAGCTCCCTCAGGATCCTCCAGCCCCTTCCCAGCTCCCTCAGGATCCTCCAGCTCCCTCAGGATCCTCCAGCCCCTTCCCAGCTCCCTCAGGATCCTCCAGCTCCCTCAGGATCCTCCAGCCCCTTCCCAGGTCCCTCAGGATCCTCCAGCCCCTTCCCATCTCCCTCAGGATTCTCCACCTCCCTCAGAATTCTCCAGCCCCTTCCCAGCTCCCTCAGGATCCTCCAGCCCCTTCCCAGCTCCCTCAGGATTCTCCAGCCCCTTTCCCACTCCCTCAGGATCCTCCAGCTCCCTCAGGATCCTCCAGCCCCTTCCCAGCTCCCTCAGGATCCTCCAGCTCCCTCAGGATTCTCGAGCCCCCCTCCCCAGCTCCCTCAGGATCCTCCAGCCCCTTTCCCACTCCCTCAGGATCCTCCAGCCCCTTCCCAGCTCCCTCAGGATTCTCCATCTCCCTCAGGATCCTCCAGCCCCTTTCCCGCTCCCTCAGGATCCTCCAGCCCCTTCCCAGCTCCCTCAGGATCCTCCATCTCCCTCAGGATTCTCCATCCCCCTCCCAGCTCCCTCAGGATTCTCGAGCCCCCCTCCCCAGCTCCCTCAGGATCCTCCAGCCCCTCCCCAGCTCCCTCAGGATCCTCCAGCCCCTTCCCAGCTCCCTCAGGATCCTCCAGCTCCCTCAGGATTCTCCAGCCCCTTTCCCACTCCCTCAGGATCCTCCAGCTCCCTCAGGATTCTCGAGCCCCCCTCCCCAGCTCCCTCAGGATCCTCCAGCCCCTTTCCCACTCCCTCAGGATCCTCCAGCCCCTTTCCCACTCCCTCAGGATCCTCCAGCCCCTTCCCAGCTCCCTCAGGATTCTCCATCTCCCTCAGGATCCTCCAGCCCCTTTCCCGCTCCCTCAGGATCCTCCAGCCCCTTCCCAGCTCCCTCAGGATCCTCCATCTCCCTCAGGATTCTCCATCCCCCTCCCAGCTCCCTCAGGATTCTCGAGCCCCCCTCCCCAGCTCCCTCAGGATCCTCCAGCCCCTCCCCAGCTCCCTCAGGATCCTCCAGCCCCTTCCCAGCTCCCTCAGGATCCTCCAGCTCCCTCAGGATTCTCGAGCCCCCCTCCCCAGCTCCCTCAGGATCCTCCAGCCCCTTTCCCACTCCCTCAGGATCCTCCAGCCCCTTCCCAGCTCCCTCAGGATTCTCCATCTCCCTCAGGATCCTCCAGCCCCTTTCCCGCTCCCTCAGGATCCTCCAGCCCCTTCCCAGCTCCCTCAGGATCCTCCATCTCCCTCAGGATTCTCCATCCCCCTCCCAGCTCCCTCAGGATTCTCGAGCCCCCCTCCCCAGCTCCCTCAGGATCCTCCAGCCCCTCCCCAGCTCCCTCAGGATCCTCCAGCCCCTTCCCAGCTCCCTCAGGATCCTCCAGCTCCCTCAGGATTCTCGAGCCCCCCTCCCCAGCTCCCTCAGGATCCTCCAGCCCCTTTCCCACTCCCTCAGGATCCTCCAGCCCCTTCCCAGCTCCCTCAGGATTCTCCATCTCCCTCAGGATCCTCCAGCCCCTTTCCCGCTCCCTCAGGATCCTCCAGCCCCTTCCCAGCTCCCTCAGGATCCTCCATCTCCCTCAGGATTCTCCATCCCCCTCCCAGCTCCCTCAGGATTCTCGAGCCCCCCTCCCCAGCTCCCTCAGGATCCTCCAGCCCCTCCCCAGCTCCCTCAGGATCCTCCAGCCCCTTCCCAGCTCCCTCAGGATCCTCCAGCTCCCTCAGGATTCTCGAGCCCCCCCTTCCCAGCTCCCTCAGGATCCTCCAGCCCCTTCCCAGCTCCCTCAGGATCCTCCAGCCCCTTCCCAGCTCCCTCAGGATTCTCCATCTCCCTCAGGATCCTCCAGCCCCTTTCCCGCTCCCTCAGGATCCTCCAGCCCCTTCCCAGCTCCGTTCCCTTCCCTGGACACGCTCCAGCCCCTCAATGTCCGCAGCGCTCAGCCAGCGGAGCCGGCAGATTGAACAGGAATCTGCACCTCCAGAATCATTCACGCCTTTCCCATCATCTGCTCCTTCCATCAGATTCCTCCTGGACGTCACTGTCGTGCTAAGGACAGAAACGTCACGGTGCCCAGAGCACGCCGAGCAGCAAGTGGGGATTTGCTAAATTGGCTCCTCAGCCTCGCTCTTCTGTCACTCCTGCGTGTGCTGTGAGAACAGGAGGGCTGGGCGAAGGTGGGGAACGCGCCGTGAGCCTTCTGGGCACGATAAAAATATGCAAAAAGCCCCCAGAAAAGAAGCACGGAGGAAGCGTATGCAAATGGCTCTGAAAGAGGACAAAGTTTAGGCGAATTTCTGTCTTTATATAGCACAGTGTTGCCCATTAAAGACCAACCACGCTTCACTTTTCAGCCTCACCATAACCAGCAGCGACTTTCAGACTTCTGCATTAAAACGTTCCCTAAATAAGAGAAATAAAAATTCCTAAATAAGATGCTTAATGGGGTTCTCCAGTGCCGTGTCACACAGCTGAATCCACTCTGGTTCGGCTCTCCAGATACCTGCAGGCCTCGTGTGTCGGGAAATTGCTCCCTCATGCAGGTTTGGGAGTGCTCAGCTCAGCCTGTTGATTTATTTACCGTGTTCTCCCCCTTCACAAGCACATTAGGCAGTTCAAAGGTTAAACTACTTAGAATCTGACTTTTCACAGTGGATTATTTCACGCTTTATGCACCCATTTGCCCTGTAACAGTTTTGCTACAGGGTTTCTGCTGGACTCAAGCAATTGCAGGTCCCAGCTGGAAAAACAGGGATACAAATATCCTCATTCCAGCTGCTGGTAAAAGCTGCCCTGTTTTCTCATATTTTCATAATCTTGCCATCCCAAAGATTATTAACTCCTGTTTTCTGGAGGTGTGAGGTGCTTCTCCTCTGGAGAGCCATGAATCGTTTCCCAACACAAACACAAAAGTTGTCATTGCCATAAAACAGTTATGGTGTTTACCCAAAGTTAATTTAGCTCAAATTAACCGCAGGAAATACTGGCGGGATCCGACTGATGTCGGGGAATCTGATCAGAGATAACAGCAGAACAAACAAATAAAACAATTTATCCCCAAGGGAGGCTGCAGCACCTCCTCCTGCCCGTCCACTCTGATCCAGCAGCTGAGAATCCACTATTTCCTCACCCCTTGGAAGAGTTTCTTCCCTCTTTACCAGACAAGTGAGTTTGGATTTTTTTTTCCAAGCCAGAAGGCATTTATTTTCAAAATTATGGATGACACCAATAAATCACGGAAAGGCTCCTTTATCATGCTTTACCTCGTGTTTCCCTGAGACTGCACAGCCAGAAATGATAAACACTTCGTGCAGCACGAAGTCTGGCTGAAAACATGAGGAAAAGGATCTCTCTGTTCCATCTGGAGGCCCAGATTTGGCTTTTTAGTCTTTGACTCCCAGTACCAGTGAGTGACTGACCAAAGGGTAATTGCTTCCTGCGCTTCACAATCTCCTGAGCTTCAGCTGCTGCCAAAGCTGAGCTCCTGTGACTATTTCTGCAATAATTGAAAGAAATTCAGTGTAATCCCCACTTAGTGAATGAGGGTTTCACTTTACCCTGGGATAAGTCCGCCTATGAGCAAATGCCAAGAAGAACTTGATACACTGAAAGGTTTATTCTGATTTAAACCACGATAATTTGCTCAAGTGCCTACATCAAATTCATTCTTAATTTCCTGTCCTCATATAAAAGCAACTGAGAACTTCAGGCTGCTAATACGTCATTTAATTTTTTAATTTTACAGGAGAAAATACCCCTTGTTGCCCTGTTAGTCTGTTGTCCCAAATAAAACAAGGGATTTCTTTGTTGTTTTATTTCCTCACATTTTCATGCTCTTTTTTTTCGGTCTCTTGCATTTTATGTCTGTGCTTTGCCATGTTATGAGGAGTAATTTGCTTCCAGGAAGTATCCAGCTCATTTCACCCTGCTCTCAGCATTCATTTACTATTGTTTTCTAAGAAAGTTGCTGCTTTCACATGTTTGTGTGGATCAGGAGAGATTGGGATCTCATTCATTGGTTTCCTTTTTTTTTTTTTTTTTTTTCCATTAAGGAAAAAAAGCCTTCCCATAGCATCAAAGGTAAAAAATTAACACACTGTGCACACAATTTTGTAGCTGCAGCAGAAAAAGAAAGGTTGCCAAACAAAGCTTTTGTTTAAACAAGTGACAGACATCCATAATTATCCTCAGTGCTGAGCATGAGGACACAGGAAAAAGGGATGGGGAAGAAGTGAGCAGGGCACAGAAGTCACTCCAGAGTATTTGCTGGAAGAATAATTTTGTTTCCAAAGGATAAAATCCTCAATTACATCCAAGTAAAATGAGTACTTGAAGCTCTCCTGTTTATTAATTTCGTTCTGCTTGGGTTTATTAATTTTTTCTTTAATCTCTTGTAACTGGAACGGGAAACAAACCCAGCCCTATGAACACAGCCTGTCCTATATTGCGACAGTGATGCTTAAGGAAAAGTTACATAAAATACCTCTTTAACCAAGAGAATATTGACATTATTTGTAAATGTGCTGTAGCAGCACGTGAGGAGAAGCTCATCATTTAATGTTCAGATGCCACATCCATTTTCAATCCCCTCAGATTGTTCTGTGGGGAAGGGCAGCAACAAGTGGGTTTTGCTCCTGGACCTACTTCAGCTACCTCTGTATCAATACTCTGATCTCATTCTGGTTTCTGCTGAGTAAACTCCATTTTATTCAATGAAAATACTCCTAATTTTCATGAACAGGGATGGAAGAAAAGGCCCTGCATCCCCTCAGCAGAGAGAGAAACACTGTGACATGTTTTGCCACCCGTCTGGTCAAAGTCCATGGTCCTGTAGGGTCACTTCTGCCAGTCTGAGGAACAAGGTGAGAAGGGTCAGACACCATCTCAATGTTCTCTTATTTATTTATTTACAGACTCCTCCATCTCCCTAAACACAACCTGGGAGAAAAAAAAAAAAAAAAAAAACCCAAACAAATTATGGGAGGCTCCTTCCCTTCTGAGAAATGTGCCCCTGGCAAAAGCCCTGTCTTTACACTTGCCTGGCTGGGATCTCCAAGGATCTCTCACAGCTTCTCCGCCCTTTTACTTCTCCCACGCAGCTGAGGTTTGCCCAGCTCTGCCCAGGTTTGCCCCAGACCACTTTTATTTGGTCAGGTACCGTTAGCATCTGAGAACTTTTGGGGGGATTATCAAAGCCTGAAGGGCATTCATTCCACCTACAGATTTTAGAGGATTTTATCCTTCCATGATTCTAAGCAGAATTTCACCATCTCCTCATTCTGGACATGCATCCATTTCAACACATCCAAAATTATTTTTAGCTCTAACATTGCAGGTGTGAGAGGTAAAATAAACTGAGTGGAGATGTCCAGCTGTGGCCAGGGTGGCAAATGTCCCTGAGCAGGTTTCCACACAGCTCCACGTGGCAGAGGCTGGAGGGCAGGGCTGCTTTTCGGGGCAACCCAGGTCAGCCAGAACCTCATCCAGAGGCAAATTCCAACCCTTTGGATGGTGAAATCCTGTGTTTCCCTACAACCTGGCCACTGCAAAGCTCTGGAGACAAGTTTTTCTCCCATTCCAGGTGTTCTCCAGTAGATCCTGGAGTGCTCCCTGGCAGGGATGATGGTCCATGGGCTGTATCAGACAGAGCTTCCCAGCACATCTCAGGAATTCCCCCTGCTCAGCACTCATGGGGACGAATCTGGAATGTTCTGTCCTGTTTGGGGACTCCAATGCAAGAGAGAGAACGAACAAGCAGAGGTGGTTGCCAGCTGAGCTCAGCTGGATGAATTGTCCCAGTAAAATGTGGACATCAAAAAAAAAAACCACTTCCCTCAAGTAAAAATCTGCCATGGGAAGTGTGAGCCAATCCTCAGGGAAATGAGGGGCAAAGCCTCCCAGGGATGGCCTGGCTCCTGTCACACTAAGTGACATTTTTAGTCACTCCATAGAGGTTTCCACTCCTCAGCAGCAAAACTCCCAGGCAGCTCCCCACAACCTGAGTGTCCTGGCAATTAGACAAGAACGAGGTGAGGAAAATGATCATTAGTAAATCGCTTCCATGATATCTAATTACAGTAAAGCTGTAACACTGTATTTTTTGCTGAATTACTGGGTTAGACCTGCAACCCCAGGGCAGGAACACCATTCCAAGCAGGGTGATCAGATTCCTTGGACACACTGCAGAGAGAAGGTGACTTTCCCTCTGCAAGTAACACAATTAATATGAACAATGGTAATATAAAAACAGCTAAGTGCTGGCAATGCTGTAGCAAAAAAAACCTCAATTATTGACCCTCTCTGCTCAGTCTGGAGGCACTGACAGCAAAAGTCAGTTGGGTGACAGCAAGAAAATTCTAAATTTTCCCTCGTTTCATTTCTGTGAAGAAAAAGAAGCCCATTTTCATTGTGTGCAGTCACATTACCCAATTATGAAGAACAGTTGATGCTTCAGTTATCTGGGCAGAACTCAGAGCTGACAATAAAGGCAGTGCTGGCAGCTCAGGGAATAAATGACAAGCAGGAAGGAAGACTCTGCTAAACAGGAGGGGTGGGAATAATAAATAGGACAGCTCAGCTGGCCAATTCAGGCTACCAGAGAGGATTCCCTGAGCCCTGCCCTGACACCCTGTGTGATAAGAGATGGCAGACAGGCAGATGTTTCATGAAAATATCACCAAAAAGTTTCTAATTCAAAACACCAGTTTGTTAAAAACAAACAAATAAATAAATAAAACACCAACAGAATGCAAATCAAAGCCATATAAAAATATTTCACAGGTTAATCTTCTTAATTTATGAATTAAGAAAAGAGGAGGGTTTAATTACAGAATGTTAACACTCTTATCATTATCACTTCTTGCTCCGTCATTGATGGATTCTGGAGTTTTTGAAGTATACCCATTCAGGTATTTAATGGAGAAGAAGAATCACATGGGTTGTGTGAATACTTTCATTTTGTCATGAGCCTGAGGGATTTTTTTTAACTAAGTTTTAATGACCCCCATAATCCTCACCTGCAGCCTCCACCCACCACTATGGGCCAGGAGCCCATTTAAGCCTCAGCTTTGGGGTGGGGGTTCTTGGCTTCAGGTTTGTCACTATTTTTGTCTCTGGGAAGGAATTGGGGTATTTTTTTGCTGCTTTTCTTTGCTGCTGTTTCCTTGTGCTCCTGATGTGGACCTTGGACCTGCTTTGTCACTTTGTCACTCATAGGGGCCGGGAATGCCAGGGGACCCTTTGCTGTGCCAGGTTATCCTTGACTCCCTGTCCTTGGAAAGGATAATTCCATCTTCAATGGCTCCCCGTTCCCGTTTGGCTGGTAATAATCTAAAATATTGAGAAACTTTTATGGGAGTAATTCCTTTCTGTGCTTGGCCTGAAAAATTGCAGCTCTGACTTGGATGTGTTTGTGCCGTTGATGTGGGTTTTTTCAGTCGGAGGAAGAGCAAACATCTAAAGAAAAATGAAGCGTGGGATTTCCAGGCTGGAAATTCACATAAGGTAACAAAGTTACTGGAAGTGCCCCTGGAACCAGCAAGAGAGTAACATTCTTTTTCTCACCTCTGAGAAATATGTGTCAGGAAAACATCTGTGTCCTCACCCAAACAAAAATTTTAGCTGTGTCCAAGTGTGAGCAGAGGAGTAATTATGTGTCCTTATGGTGCTATTTTTAGTGTATACAAAATCAGGGGATGCTTTTGTGACAAAGCTTCTTGTTGCCATCCCTTGTTCTGCAGCTCCTCACCTGCAGGCTGCAATGCTGCTGTAGCAAATGCTCAGAGCTAAGATATTTCCTTTCCTGGGCCCAGCCTTGCATAGCTGCTGGATTTTGGGAATTCCTCAGTTTGAGCCCCAGCTCGGGGCATTTCAGCTGTTCCTGACAGCACCTCTTGGCTATCAGTGTTCAAATAAATATACAACTATTCAAAGTCACGGCGTGTATGCACCAAGGAGCGATAAGAGCTTTCTCCTTGCATATCAAAGAGGAGTTTTCTGCCACTCTCCTGTGTTCTTAGAACCAGATGATGGGGGGAAAAACACCTCTGGGAAGCACATGTAGAATAATCATCAACTAGCCAGCCTCTGGAGAGAATGCCGAGCCAATGAAGAAGACAGGGCAGGGACAGGTTGAAAATTAACTCCTGGGCTGGCTCCACCTCTTAACCAGCAAAGGGTGCTCTCAAAATTATTTCTAAAGAAGCCTGGCGACCCCTCAGTGGGGCTCTGCACCCATGTGGGGTTTGGTTCTCTGTGATGCTGGTGGGTTGTTAGGCTGAGGGAGCAGTGAAGGTTTGGAGTGGCCGGTGGCAGCGATGAGTGGGGTGAAGGTGACAGCCCTGGGGCGTCTCTCCAAGCTGCTGAAAACCCTCCGGGCTGTGCCAGCACGGTCCTGCAGCCTGGCTGCCTGCTCCCGGGAAAACGCCAGGAATGCTGCCTGTAAGTCACTGCATCTCCTCCAAATCGGTGAAAAATGGGAGAGGCTGGGGTGGGAAGAGAGCTGGTGTGGGTGAGTGGTGTTCTTATTGATTAGCGAATTAAAAAGGGGGATTTGGGAATGTGGCTGACAGATTGAAGAAAAAAGAGTGGATCGAATGAAAGAAGTGAAAATACTCTGTGGAATTTCAGGGTTCCACCTTGGTTTTTATTTCTGCTGTCAGTGGCACCAAGATTTTTGTGACTCTAACCTGTGACAAAAAGCAATCATTACTTGAGAGGCTTGGTTGCATTCAATGAAAACTATTTATGAGCATAATTCAAAACACATTTAGCACAAATTGATTCTGACTTGGAATTTCATAGCCACTGCAATGTTTGATTTGGAAAATGAGGCCTTGAACAAGCCACAAACCCCTCCAAATGTGCTGTACAGACCTCCAATAAATCACTTTGAAGTGCAAGACGCTCCTGGAGGATGTTAAAGATTTAGATATTTAAAATACTGATTAACTTGCTTTCAGATAATATGGGGCCAGCCAGAGATTGTGTCTATTCACTGCTGTGCAGATAATGCCAGCTGGAGAATAGCAAAGAGTAATTTTTTGTAGCTAGAAAAACCTTTTGTTCTTATTTTTTTCCTCTGTAAATTTGTTTAGCATAATAACTTCTGCCAAAGAACAGAGCTGGGTTGCTCTTTTAACACTTCATGGTTACCCAGGGTAAGAGGGGATCCCATTCCAAGAAGCGATCAGACAGTTTGTTCCATCCAAGGAGCACTGCTGACTGAATGAACCACAACTGGTGTCTATTTTTACTCACATTCCTCTTTTCAATTTAAGACTCTTTACTCCTTCAGCCTTTCTCTCCTCTGTGCCATTCGTGCAGGAAATGCCAAAACAAACTGATTTGGGAAATCCCTGTCTTTGGAATGGCTGTTTTTGGCAGGCAGGGAGTGGACAGGAGCTCTGAGTGAGGCAGCCTGGGGGTTACTCCACAGTTACTCACACCAGGTTTAAACAACTCAAAGGCTGACAGTTTCTGGAGCTTTTGGATTCCCCTTGTGACCCTGCAAGGACAAAGGGCTTTTCCTGCACTTCACTGTAGAAATACTGAGGAGAATTGTGGCACGGATGTCAGAATTCCCAGTAGTGTGGAGGATAGGAGTGTCTGTGCCAAGCTCTGAGGTATCTTGTAATGACACATGGAGGTGGAGGATTCAGACACTCATTTTTTCAGAATAATTGCTGGAAATGTTCTCCCTGGGGATTTTAATGCCTAATTTAGTAATTATTAGCAGAGCAGGTCTGAAATGTTTTTTTTTCCTTTCTTGCCCTTTTAGAAGTAGTTACAAGAAAAGCAGAATATTTCAAGTTTTGGGTTTTTTTTTAATCCCAAAGAATTGTACAAGTCCTGCAGAGCCACACAATCCAGGTGTGCCATCTCCAGGCCTGCACATACAACTGCAGTGCCTCCCCAAATTGTCCAGGAGTTCTCTCCAAGCCCTTCCCTGCTGAGTTCCTAAGCCTGCATGCATAATTTCAGCACGTGTTTTTTATACAGGAGAAGATAAAGCCTCTGTTTGCTTTACCTCGCCAGCTGGAATTACCTTCCCCTTATCTGGGCTCAGCCACTGCCTCCTCAGCCAGGCTCCTATCTCAGCCAAACACTGTGGAGACAGAGGAAAAGTCGGCATTTCCCAATCTGCTGTGCTCCCCTGTCGAGCTGGGAGCACCCTGTCAGCTACATCTGTTTGATAAAAAGCTCTGGGCTGTTTATCAATACACTGGCCTAAATCCCAGCCCCCATCTGATATCAATTCAGCAGAACTTTCAGCACCTTGTCACGATGGGCCTGAGCCAAGCAGCGCTGTTATCCTCCAAAGTCTTGATTCAGACCAAAAAATCTTCAAGGAAATCAACCTGTCTTGGATTTCCTCTGCAATATTCGGTCCCAGTGGCTGAAGCAGAACTGTGGTCCTTTAAAGTTTAAAAGGGTTCTTTACTGAGCTTCAGCAGCATGTATATTTTATTTTCTTGTTCAGAATGTGTTGCTATGGCAAACAGGGCTTTATTTCCTTCCCTTGGGTGGGGTTTCTCAGCTCTCCCCACCACGCTGTTTGCCCTGGTTTATCTCATTTGTAAAGAAATCAAAGTACTTGATTCAGGTATTTTTCCTTTCAAAGATTAAAATCTTTATTTTCATCTGGATCCTGATTGCCACTCTGAAACTTTTGATGCTTGCACCAATCCTAAATGGACTTTTAAGGAACTACTTCAAAAGCTGCAATTAGTTATGGGAAATTATTCCAAAGATTGGGACTATTTGGATGGCTCTATATAGCTGGGTAAAGTGGGGAAAAAAACACAGGGCAAATGTAAGAAGCCCCCAAACATGATAAGATTAAATGGAGCATCACTGTGTCTGATGGGGATTTTAAAAAAATCAAGTAAATCAGGCACAGATTAGGTCTGTTTGTGGCAGATCCCTTTTCACAGGTGACTCACATCTTGGTCAGGCTTTTTGTATGACAAAATTCAGTTTACCAGTACCAGAAATGGGTGTGTGACAAAGGCAAACACCAGCCCAGGCCCCTCTTCAGTGAGCAAAGGCTGCAGAGTGCACACTTAGTTCTAATTCTCACCTTTTTTAAAATTAACTTTGGCCGTTTGAAAACTCGAAGGTGAGGTTTCTATTTCTCTTCCCACACAGATTCTGCATCACTTGAGCTCATCCCTCAGGCTCTTCCCTTTCTGGTTGTGGAAACCACTCTGGGTTCAGGAACAAGAGAGAGCCCAGCTGGAACATCCCAGCTGGCCCAGAGGTGTAACAATTTGGGGAAAACAACAGGAATCTTGTGATCCTGCCTGCTGCTGCTCTCTCCAGCTCTTGCTGCCTGAGAGCTGTGTCTCTCTTGCATAAATCAGCACCCTGAGCTGGGGCATGGCCAAGGGAGAACTCCGTGTCTGGAATTGTCTGGAAAGGATTCTGACTACCTTGGTTAAGGGCTGGGAGCAAGGTTTAGGGCTTAGGCTTTTTTTTTTTTTTTTTTTTTTCCCCCACAGGTAGTTTTGTCTTTCTGTCTGCAGTTTCCAAACCAAACCATCTCCCTGCCACTGAGCTCCTGTTTTGAAGGGTTTTCTTTGAAGGATTTTTAAAATGCAATGCTGGAGTTTTACTGAACTTCACACTCTGGAAGAAGTAGCATGTGCAAAACTGGATGGAGATTCTGCGAGTGATTCAGGAGGGAAACAAAAGTGTTGCAGTTATTTCTCTTTAGTTTTGTACCTGACTAGCCCATGATTTCTGTGAGCATGCTGTAAGCTTTTTGTTGTGCTGTTCAGCCCACGAGAAGTGACTTGCTCTGTTAGTGAAAAAATCTGTGAAGAAACTTCACATTTTTCAAAACCTTGCAGGATCAAACCACCAAAAAGCTTCATGAAGTTGGGCTGTCTTACTGGTGGCACAAGGTAAAGCAGTGGAGCTTGAGGCTTTTTATTTCATCAGCTTTAACATACAGAAAAAGATGGTTGTGATCTTCTGTAATTACACAACCAGGTGTAGATGTAATTTCTAAGCTGCCCAAGATTATTAGTTGTATTTAGGGGACACATCCTGGGAGAGGGAGAATGGTGGAGGGATGACAGCAGTTCGTTGGTAGACGAGAATAAGCCCCAGCATCTCTTGTTTATGCTGAATATAAAACACCTGAAGCCCATCTGGGCTGTCCTGTTGTCCATCAGTAACTTCAGCAGGACACACCTGTGCTAAGGAGTTGCCTAACCATGATCAATAGGCTGTTAAACTGTGATTAAGCCTGACTGAATCATTATGTTTATGGGCAGCAGGTCTTTCAATCTCATTTATCCGTCTTTTTAAGCTACAGGAAGCATTCTGTTGAGAATAGTAAATTAGCCACCCTAAAAAACATTGGGAGTCAAACCAAAAATTCATTTGCTTGCAGTTTTGCTACACAAAAGAGACGTTGCAGGAAGGAAGTAAAATGAAATTTAAACCCAGTTTAATGTCCTGACATCACAAGCTGTTTGTACATCTCCTGATGATCTGTTTGTGATCGTGCAGCCACCCAAAGCAAATCGCTGGTCAGATTTCAACCTGCTCTTACTCAACTCAGGAGTTCTTTAAACATGTTAGACTGTCAATGCAATGGAAACTTCTTATGCAATGTGGGTAAAACAGGGCAAACGCTTCTTGGTTGACTCTGGTTGAGTAGCTGGTCCTGTCTTCATTTCAGTAAAACATTCTCAGTGTTACATCAGGTTCCTTGTGAAAATTCAAAAGTACAAGATTAAAAAAAAATCCCCAAAAGGGAAATGCAGATTTTCAAAATGATTTTAAGAGAGTAACTAGGAAATACAATTGGACAGGAAGATGAAGGTCAGGAGCTAAGGGTGGTCTGCTCCTGGCTGCCCAAGAGAACGGGCCAAAATTAGAATTCTTGCTTTATCTCTGTGCTTTCACTGATGCTTTCAGCTTTCTACAGGCTTTCCTTTTTTTCTTTAATTTTTTTTTCTTTAGCTATTTGTTACTTACCGGCTGGAGGAGTGATGAAGGTTCTAACCAGTTCCACTGAGATGTCTCTGCCTCAGGCAGTGTCAGGTGAATACTGAGTTCAGATAAGTTGAGTTGACCCTCTCACCATCCAAGGTGGGATTGTTTTGGCCCATTGGCTTTGTGACAGCCAAGGAAAGTAAACATAAATATTAACTTTTCATTACTTTTCCAAATGTGGCTTGGAGAGGGGACCCTGCTGTGCCAGGGCCACCCACCTCTGTGCATTTTTTTTTTTTTTGGTGTGAGGGAATAAACACTTTTTTGGCGTTTGGTGTGAGGATAAATACTTTGATGTGAGGGAATAAATACTTTGTGCGAAGGAAAACACTTGATAAAGGAGAAGTGCTTTGATGTGAGGGAGAAACACTTGATATAAGGAGAAATGCTTGGATGCGAGGGAGTAAATACTATTTTGATGTGAGGGAATAAATAAAATACTCTGTGTGAGTGAAAAATACTTGATATAAGGAGAAACGCTTCGATGTGAGGGAGTAAATACTATTTTGATGTGAGGGAATAAATAAAATACTGTGTGAGGGAAAAATACTTGATATAAGGAGAAACGCTTCGATGTGAGGGAGTAAACACTCTATGTGAGGGGAAAAACGCTTGATGAAGGAGAACCGCTTCTATGTGAGGGAGTAAACACTCTATGTGAGGGGAAAAACGCTTGATGAAGGAGAACCGCTTCTATGTGAGGGAGTAAATACTATTTTGGTGTGAGGGGGCACTTTTTTTGGCTGAGGCGATTCTCCTTTGAGGGGATGTTCTCGGTGCGCAGGCATCCCTTTTGATGTGACGGGCCACACTTGCTGTGAGGGCACACACTTCTGACAGAGCCATGGGGACCCCGGTGAGCACGGGAAACGGGCATCCCCACGCCTCACCGAGCCGCTGCCGCTGCTCCGGGGCTGTGGCAGCACGAAGAGCCGCCGAGGGCAGGCCCGGCCCGCCCCCGGGCCATGGCGGGGAGGCCGTGCCGGAAGGGGCCGCGCCGCGCCGGGCCGGGCTGGGCGGCGGCTCCGCGATCTCCACCGCGATGCTGCCGCTGCTCCGCCGAGCTTGGGCGGCCGCCGTCTCTTCCTCCTCTTCGTCCTCCTCCTCCTCCTCACGGCGGGGCAGCCGCCGGTGCAGCCTCGGCGCCTGCTGCTCCTACCGCCTGCGAGACGCCCGTGAGTGCCGCTCTCCCTCAGCCCCCCTGCCCGCCCTGCCGCTGTCCCGCCGCGGCTGGCAGACTTCGTGTGGGAGCCGCAGGGCTCTGCCTGGCTTTGTCCTCGGCTGAAACTTCAGGAAGTGGCAGTGTTACGAATACAGGGAGTGTTTTGCGCCGCTTTTGCCTGAGTTGACCTTACGGAGCTTCGTAGTTTGCCCCTCACTGAGGGGGGTGGGGGGGAGTTATTCGGCCACCCCTCGTGTGAGTGGTTTGAAGGTTTGATTTCTTTCCAGTTGCGCGTTTAAAAGACCTTGAGCAGTGGTATCTGGTGAAGTAGCCTGTAAAGTGATGCTCGAAGCATCGCGATTTGGGGTGCAGCAGAGGCACCGTGTGCGGGTCACCGGGCGAACAGCTCCACACAGGCGGCGGTTCTGGTTTTAAGCAGAATAAAGTCCTGTGGAAACCATTCATGTACCTGTCCTGCTTGTGCCAGTTTGAGGGGCCCAGGCTGCCCCCAGAACTGCTGGGTTTGGGTTTGACAGGAGTGGGATCAGCAGGAGCTGTCTGCACGAAGCAGTTTGGTCAGGATTGCTGTGGCTCGGGTTAGCTCCTGCTGCAGAAGCTCTGGATGCCCCTTGGTGGAGTAACCCCTGTGCTTGTGTTTTCTTCTAGAGAACGTTTTGCTTCCCAGTGGGAATTATCCCATGTCTGGAGTGCTCCCAGCTCAGCTGCTGGTGGTGGTGGTGGTGTGTAAAGAAAGCTGTAAAACAAAGCCGCCTTAAAATCTGGCAATAATAGGAAAACATTGTCTTTTTTCTGGTAAATAAGGGGACGGTTTCTTTGCAGAGCATTCTGCAAAGGCAGAAGGTACTGACACGGTTCATGGCTTTGAGTCATGCAACTGGAATGTTTTATTTTTCTTTTGCTTTCCTGGGCACCAGCTGACTCGAATTAGCCTTTGGTGACACAGCACCTTCCCTTGCCAGGAAGTTCTGTGTCCTGCATCAGCCTGACTCTCCTCCTCCCCTTGCAGTGCATCCGCTGTGGCAGAGCCCGCTGACAATTCCCGGAGGCACCCGCCAGTCTCCCATCAACATCCAGTGGAGGGACAGTGTTTATGATCCCTTCCTGAAGCCTCTGAAAATCAGCTACGACCCCACCACCTGTCTTCACATCTGGAACAATGGCTACTCCTTCCTGGTGGAGTTTGATGATTCTACTGATAGATCAAGTAAGTAAAAACTCAGGGGAGAAAATAATCTATTAAAAAAAAAATCTATTTAATGTCTTGTTAATGCAAAGAGAGGAGAAATACTTGTGTGATGCAAGACCTGATGTTGAAAATGAATGTACAGTTAAAAAATGCTGGGTTTACAGTGGTAAGAATCATGATGAAGAAATTCTACACAGACTTCACATTTACAGTGTTTTTATTACCGTGGGCATTGTGCACAAATCCCCTGCTGTATGTTGAAACTCCTTTCACAAGCCTCAGTGCCCTGTCTTGTAGGTTTTGTAATGAACTTTACCCACACGAGTCAGTCTTCAGTCATTTCTGTGTGTACCTACTCAATTTGAAACCTGCTTCCCTCACGGCTCTTTATTGAAGTAATATGCCACTTATCTTTTGTGGTGTTAATAACCATATTTACTGCACTTGAAATAATCAGCAGCCAAATGAGTTGCAGTTGGAAAGCACACAGGCTTATCTCAGTGGGGTTTTAGGGAATGAAATAACACCGAGCTCTGCCCTCGGGAGCAGGTGTGTGTCTATCCCTGTTGTTTTAGGGGAAGCAGGACTGCATGAAAATCCAGCTGTGCATTCCAGCAATTCCATGTCAATAAACCTGTGACCTGAGCAGCTCAACCTTTTTAAAGGCTCAACAGAGTAAAAAAATTGACTTAAAATCAAAATATTGCTCCCAAATCCCAGATTTTCTGTCCACTGTTCCTTCTAGAAGCTGCCTTTACCAAAGGCTATTGCAGAATATGAAGATATTTCATAAGGGTGGGTGAGCTGGTAGCTCAGGGCTGTTGTGAAGCACATGATTGCCCAGCTTGTCCTGCAGGAGAAAAACTGAAGGACCCTGAGCAAGTTTGAACCTGTTGGATTGGAGTAATTTATGTTTTAAAAGGCTGCTCACCGTGAGAGCTCCTCCAGCTTCCCGAGGGATTTAGCAATGCCCTCGGGGAGGGCGCCTCCAGCACACAAACAAACAAACACTTTGTCTTCACAGCACCGACATTTCTGGTTGATGTTTGGAAAGAGGCTGATAAAACAGTGCAGCAAAAACGGTGGTGGTGGAATGCAGGGAGCTTGTGTGATGTTTGGGGCTTGTTTTGTTTTTCTTGTTTCTAGCTGTTCACTCGGAATAATCCCTTTCCAAGAGGGAATAGCCTTGCCCTTGCTCATTTAAGCACTGGTTTCATGAAGAAGTGCTGTTTTTTTTCAGTGAGGTTGGGTTAGAGGACAGACATCACTTGTTACCTCATCAGTCATTTTCATTTACTAACTTTAGATTGGCTTTGCTTTTCATTGAACACCCTCTTGCTTTATAAGCCACACCCCACTATCTGTTAAGGATAAGATCCTGAAAAGTATTTAGGAAAGGGGGATTGCCTGTAGGGGGTTCAGAAATATGCAATATTTAATTGCACAGGAGCAGTTTTTGTGACATAAAGGCAAGGCTGGAATCATCAGGCCTTTGGGGCTGGTGCTCACCTCTGAAAGATCTTACCTGCTTCGTCTGTAAGACTTTCCTTGAGGTAAATCTTTCCCTGTGAGCATTTGCTGCCTTTTCATCATCCTCATCTTCCTTAAATGAATTCAAGTCCATGAAGGGTAGGATGGCATCAATCAATCAGTGACAGGGCTCCAAAATGACACAGAAGCAACAGATAGTGAGGAGTTGCTGTATAACCCCCAGTTTTCAGGTGCCTGCCTCTCTCCTCCACCTTTCTCTCTTTACTCTTGCTGTTTCTGGTTTTTCTCACTGCCAGCTTCTGTCTAACAATCATAGAAATCCAGAGAAGAAAGCTTGGGAACAAACAAAAGCACCACAGTCGAAACAGAAGATGAGAAAGACACCCAGGATAGACAAAAATGCCTGAATCCTGACATGGGGTTTGCAAGACTTGGGCTAAAGCTGAAGGTAGAGCAGGAGGAAGAAGAGGGTGAGGGGAAGGTATGTACAGCATGTGGTTTGTCTGTGTGTGGTGCCACCAGAAATGAGGCTGAAACAGCCAGGGCTGCAAGAAACACCTGATGTGGTTCTTGTTGTTAGAGCCCCTTAAACTTCAGTGTTGTTTTGAAATTGTCAAGGTTGTAATTTGAGAAGAAATGCTTCTGAAGGGACTGAAGGGCCTGTTTGTTTCCTGTCACTTTCTGGTGGCCGCTACAGGAACCTGACTCTCTCCATACGTGTGTCTGTGCCTAAAGCTATTTGTGAGGCAAATATTCAAGTGAATGTGGTTACTAACAAAAATTTATAGTCACTTGTGAGTTTGTACCATCACTTACTCAGGAGTGGATTGTGTTAGAGCACAGAAACTTCACTTCTGAGAGGCTTGGCTGTGTCACCCACATGTTTATCCCACACCTTCTCCAGCACAGAATCCCAGCGTGGTTTGGGTGGGAAGAACCTTAAAGCTGATCCCATCCCACACCCTCCACCACCCCAGGCTGCTCCAAAACCTGTCCAGCCTGGCCTTGGACACTTCAGGGATGGGGCATTGTGATTTCCCAGTGATGGCCAGCATTGCATTCATGCCCATGGCTCAGGAGGAGGGGGTGAAATTAATTCAATGTCACTTTACACAGCTCATTTTAATTGATGCCTTTTTCACAGACAGGCCTGGCTGGTTAGGATTTCAAATCTGCTGGCTGGCTTTCAGTAAAAAAAAATAATACAAGGAAAATCTCTTAATGCTTCTCATTGTTTTCTCCTTAGCATGGAAGTGATTAAATTATTTCCAAAAGCAGTGTTGGGATTAGGTGCTTTATACCAAGGTTTGCTGTACAACTTCCTCATGTCCTGCAGTTCAGTGGAAATCAGCAGATGCTGATGCTTTAGTCCTGGATGAGCCCTTGGAAAAGCTCTTTTCCAACCTAAATGATTCCCTGATTCCGTAAGTGTTACTAGCCCTTGGGAAGCAATTAGAGTTTCTCATTTACCAGATGCTCTGGTATCATAATTAGCAAGATGACTTTGCAGGATGGTTTTGGTCCAGGTAGGAGGGAATGAGTGGAAGCAGAAAGCTGGGCATGGACTTCTTCATTCATGTCCTTGCAGAAGGATGGGAGGTCTTCTGAAATCAGGAGAACAGACTGAAGTTTTACATTTACTAATTGATGAAAAGGGCATTAAATCTCTCAGAAACTTGCCCAGTGGCAGACTGGATGTTTAAATCCTTCCTGAGCAGCTCGTAGGCACAACAAAACATATTTCTGGCTGACCTTTGCTTGTGCAGTCTGGAAGGTGTGTTGAAGCAGAATAAGATGTTTGGATTTTTGTAGCTTGCAGGAGACTTGAACGTTTGACTCGATATACTGATTTGCCTGGAATTATTTGCTTTTTGAAGTCTTGTCATCAGAAATGTCAACATTTTTCACAGATCCCTGTAGGGATGTCATTGAATGCATTTAATAGAAGTGTCACTGCTGTGTCACCTGGCCAGGCGGTCCTGACACTCCTGCTCTGACAGAGGGGTGAGAATGTGACACTCATCACTGTGACTGTGCCAAACGTGGTGTCACCTGGGAAAATGTTCCCTCGAGGGGAGATGGATGAGGAGACTTGACTCATCTCCAGTTTGGTTCAGGGAAAACCAGGAATGTGTTTGATTGAATAATTCGGTCATGGCAAAGTGTAGATAGGCCCTGTTTGAGTTGCTCCACCTGATTCTTATTTGCAGGCAAATTTTTTCTGAGAATTTACTTGTCTGGCCAATTCTAAATCCTATTTATTAACATGTGTGTCTTGTTTTGTTTTCTAGTCATCGTTGGAGGCCCTTTGGAAAACCAGTACAGGCTAAAGCAGTTCCACTTCCACTGGGGAGCTATCAACGACTGGGGCTCAGAGCACACAGTTGACTGTAAATTTTACCCAGCAGAGGTATGAGATGAAATCCTAAACAATGCAAATATTTGTCTCAGGTGTGTCTGTGAAAACTCCCAAGTTGAGGAATTGCAGTTTATTTTGAAGTGCTACAGCTCATCTGCTGTTTTATTCTATAAAAATTCATCTTCACTATGTTTTCTGGAGAAGAACGGCCTGAAAACTGGACATCATCCATTACTGAAAGTTAAAAATCACTTTGTTTACTGTTACTAAATCTTTCAGAGATTGTCACCCACAAAGCATATACTAATTACTCTTATAAAACATCACTTTATTTTCTGTTTGCAACTGTTGAACAGTTACTAAGATAGCAAAACTTGGATGCTTAAGTAACTGCTAAGAAAGAAAACGTCAATAAAAAGGATGAAGTCAGTGAAGATGTGAAACTGACAGCTTTGACCACAGTTCTTTGCCAAAGGAGAAGAATTTGTCAAAGTGACGATGGGTTATTTTTAAAGAGTTTCTCTCCTCTTGGTGTGTTCATGGTGGTGCTGCCAGCTTGGCAAGATCCTCATTAACAGGAAGACTGTGACTAAGTTTTTGGGCTGGGGTATTTATTTATCACACAAAACCCCTCAATGTATTGGCTGTCAGCAGTGCCGAGGAACATTGTTGTGTGCAGGAGGATGTTCCTCAGGAAGACAGGGTGCTCTGCTCCTCCTGGGAAGAGAGGAAAGAGGTGGAAGACTGAGCTTTGTGCCTTTGACCAGCATTCCTGGAGACAGACTCCCATGGACTAAATCCCTTTTATAGATGGGAAATGCAATGGGTCTTACCTATTTAAAGCAAAAGACAAAAAAGGAAGGACCATTATTTACCAAGAGCACTTTGTTCCTTGTTTCTGTGGTTTCTCTGGAGCTCCCTGCAGTGCCTCACCCTGCCAAGGAGCAAATGCAGCCAGGATCGGAAGTCAGGTGTGGTGTCTGTGCTCAGTGCAGGGGTTGATTTCTCCCTCACTCCTCTTTCAGCTGCATCTGGTGCACTGGAATGCTGTGGAGTACCCGAGTTTTGAGGAAGCTGTGATGGAAGGGAATGGCCTGGCTGTTATTGGAGTGTTCTTAAAGGTAATTTTGTCCTGTAGGACCAGCTGTGATGGGGCCTTTCTGTTTGCATTCTGTTAAAGCCAATTTAGGGCACTAAGGGAAGGCCAAGAGGGAATCCCATCAATCCATATCAATGTTCCCAAGGGGTGTCAGAGGATGGTGCCAGGCTCTGTCCAATGCCAGTGACAGGATTAGGAGCAATGGCCAGAAACTAAAAAAAGTTTCACCTCACTGTGAAGAGCTTTCTGTTGAGGGTGGAACAGCTGTCCTGGGAGGATATGGAATCTCCCTGTCTGGAGACATTCCAAACCCACCTGGATATGTTCCTCCAGCTGCCCCTGCCTTGGGCTGGATGATCTCCAGAGCTCCCTTCCAACCCTAAACATTCTGTGATTGTTGCTATGAAAGAATACTATGGCTGATAGGTAGAACTGATTGATTACTGATCAGCTTATTGATTCTCCAACCCCTCCCTGTCCCTGCAGCTGGGAGCACGGCACGAGGGGCTGCAGACCCTGGTGGATGCCCTGCCAGCAGTCAGACACAAGGTCAGTGCTCTGAGGTGTCCCACCCATTGTCACCCGGCAGAAAGAGCACTTGGAGAACCACAAAACGCCCAGAAAAGCTTTCTGCCTTAAATTTTACCGGAGGGGGGGGTAAAATGGAGCTGGTTGACACCTTGGAAGTGGGAAGGGAAGCTGATTTTTCAGGAGGAAATGGATACTTTCGGCTTTCAAAACCTCTTGAAGAAATGCCGCTCTTGAGATTGTTTCTCCTTTCAAGGACATGCTTGAAGTGGGGGTTTATTTACTGTGGGATTAAGGCTTTTTGATTTTTGTCTGATCTTTGAGGAGGTTATTTGCTTTTTTGTAAACACAGAATTTTCTGCTGGGGTAATGGGATCGTTCCTGGCGGGCTCCTGCCAGGAGAGGGAGTGCTGAGTCTCTGACAGAAGCATTTCTTGTTCCCTTCTGAAAGTAGGGAAAAAACCACATCGACCTCTTCAGCTTCTAATCTCATCCAGCTGAAGTCGCTGTGCCTCTACTTCTCACGGGAAGGCGTTTTTAAAATCCAAATAAAACAAGTTTTTATATCAGAGCAGTGGCAGCTCTGCCAGATAAACACCAAACACATCCGTTCAGTGCCAGAAGACCTCCCCAAATCTGAGTATACATTTATTGTGACAATATAATAATTAGCAGCATGTGAATTTAAAAGAAAATAAGCCAAGATCTCCCAGTATATCCTGAAAATCCCCCTGGAGCAATGTATGTGTGGGAAATCCTGGGTTTTGAAGCTCCTACATTCTGTCTGATATCCCATGTGTGGGAATGAACATTCTGGAGATGGGATTATTTGATTTAAATAAAACTTCAGTCCTCTTCCTGATGCCTAAAATCACATGGTGGAAAGTAAAACACTTTTTGTTTGCAGTCTTTTAAGGATCTGGCACAGCTACCTGAACTTATTCCACCACTTATTCCCTCTTTTCCTCCTTGCATCCAGCTCCCACAAAGCCTTAGGCCATTGATCCTTCTCACTCATTGTTTCTCCTATACTGAATTCCTAAAGGCTTGTGGGGAGACAGCAGAAATATTTAACTTTTATCTGCCCTTACACCTCAACCCCAATGTGCACAAATTTGAGGGATTTAAAATAATAACATTACTAATATTCCCAACACCCCATTTCTCACACATAACACAGTTTTTAACCTCACTGTCAAGATCTTTTTCAGCTTTGTCATTTTTTTTTTTTTCTCCAAACACCATCCTTAAAAACGTGTTTTTTCCTAATATTTAGGACACTGTGATCGAGTTTGATGTCTTTGATCCCTCGTGCCTGATCCCTTCCTGCCCTGATTACTGGACCTACGCTGGCTCCTTGACCACTCCCCCGCTCACTGAATCAGTCACGTGGATCATTAAGAAGAAGCCGATCGAGGTGGATGAGGATCAGGTAAATCTCAATTTTCCTTTCAGAGCACACCTCTTGCTGCCACAGAGATGCTCAGAACCAGTTGGTTACCAGTAATTCTCTGTGAAAACACAAAAATTCTCTGTGTTTTCAGAGATCTGTGACGCTTTCAACCCAGGATTTGGGGAGGAATCCTGGCGTTAACAGCCACTAATACTGAAAGACCTCTCCAAGATGTTTTTCCAGCTTTTTTCAATTTTTCCATCTATTTTCAAGAGGTTTATCTTGATCTGTGATATACAATTCTGGAAGCTGCCCCTTGAAAACTTGGGGAGTTTTAGGAACTTACTGGAATTTTGATAATTTTGCTCTCGTTAGCACGATGCAACCATTTTTTGTGGAGGGAAGGGAAAAAAGGGAAGATTTTGTGACATGGAGATTGTTAACAGAGAACTGCAGGCATAGTGTGGCATTCCTTTAAATTTAAATTTTCCTCACTTTTTCTTTTTTTCTTGGCTCCTTACTCTCATAGCAATGGCTTTCCATTGGAATGGCCTTGTGAGCATTAAAAGCTGATCTGCTGTTGCTTTATTTTAATCCCAGTTACAAATCAGTGAGAGAACAACGTGGGGATTTTTGGGGTTCCCTCTTCTCTGGGTGCCAGGGAGGCTGTAAATGGAGGTTGGATGAAGTATTTGAGTGGAAATAGCTCTCTCAGGTGTGCCACACTTGGGATTTAATTTCCATAAGGATGGCAGATGACTGATAATTCTCCCATGCTGGTGTGGATAGTGGGACAACCTTTACCAGCACATATGGGTGCTAAAACCCCTCAGAACACCAACCTAGCGCTACCTTTGACTTTACATCCCTCTCCAAGAATAAACTCTTGTCTTTTGCCACGAATTCCCAAAGTGGGGGATTCCTGGGAAGTTGACTGGAGTGGCCATTTGTGGTTCCCAGCTGGAGGCCTTTCGGACGCTGCTGTTCACGTCGCACGGGGAGGAGGAGAGGAGGATGGTGGACAACTTCCGCCCGCTGCAGCCGCTGATGAACCGCACTGTGCGCTCGTCCTTCCGCCCCCAGCTCAGCCCCTAGCTGGCCCAGCTCCCCCAGCCCGGGCTGCACAGCATTTTCCATCATTTCTCCTTCTCTCCGTGCCCTTCCACTGCCAGTGCTCCTTGACTGTCCCTAGGGAAACTGTGGGGTGTTACACTACGCCACGAAAGAACTCACACACGGACACTAGATGTAAAAGGGGAAAGAAAAGAACTTCAAGAGAGGATTTTATTCTCTGACTCCACTCTTGGATTGGAGGGTGAAATTGCCACCTCTCCAACGACACTGGTTAAACTAACAGTCTATCAATTCTCTCTACTTACAAAGGAGAATGTAAAGCAATCATTATTTACTTAAACAGTGTGAGAAGATTCAGTAGAAATTTCGTAAACATCAGAAGGCATAAAAAACTTAGAACAACTTTAAAACTCTCAAAAAAACAAAGTAACGGTGGGTTTTTTTTTAGTTTTGCTTTATTTTTTAAGAAGTGAGTCATATTAACCTTTAACGAATTGAATTGTTCTGAGGCAGAGGTCAAGAAAGAATTACTAAAACAGTTAAAAATAAGGATAGGAGAGCTGGTCCTCTGCTCCTGCTCTGAATTGTTCTGTGTTTCTTCAAATACTCTTTCAGTGCCTTGCATGAATTCATAATCCTGGGTGAAAAATGTTAAGAAGCAGGAAGTGGGAAGAAAAGAAAAATATCAGTACCTTGATATCAGTACAGGACTGATCAGGTCCTTTTGGGGAATTGTTTGATGTCTGGGAAAAGAGCTGGAAGGGAGCTAGCTTGTCTCAGAGACATTTTACCTTTTTCCGTTCTCCTTGGATGAGAGGAGAAGGACAAAAATGACATTCCGTGTTTGATGTGGGTCCACAGAATGCCCGCTGGAACTACACCAGGAGCCAGAAGACTTTCTCTAAAAGCTTTTAATAAGTGTAGAAGCTTTTGGCTTTGGCAGCTTTTGTTTGTGTTAATAATCTTTCAGGAGAAGGGAGGAGAAGAGAATTCACCAGTACCTCAAGACTGGCAAGAGCAGCAAATTAAGTGAAAATGTCCAATTGATCCCAGGAAACTGATCACATCAACAGAAGGCAAGATTAGATAAGACCCTCCCAGTGGGATTAGGAGGGCAAAAACCCAAACCAATTCCTCAAACCAGTGCTAGGAGAGTGTGGACAAAAGACAGCACTGAGAAAGGGCTTTTATTTCAGTAAATCACAGAGCACCAATGCTCTCTTCAAAGTTTTGCCTTGAGATGTATGTTCCTATAAAAACACTTACCCAGCTTCAGGAGCAGTGGGGACCAGTTTGTTTTTATTGCACCTTGTGGTAACAAGGTCCAGTGGGGGTTGGAATTGATTTGTGGACCAAGCAGAGCTGCTGTGTGAGCTGCCAGCTCCGAGCCTTTCCCAGGTGCTGTGGTCCAGCAGCCCCAGGGATCACTGACCTCTCACATCCTACTAAACCTAATTTTCCCTCAGGCACCTTTCTCTCTGGCCCTTCATGCTCTGCTGTATTTAGCAGATTAAATTCCTGCACCAGATTTCTGATGAGGAGCAGTTCTGTCTGTGAACTCCTTGTGTGATCTCCGTTGGTCCAGTCTCTTTCCTCCCTCTGTTTGATTCCTGGTGGGATTCAGTGGAGCCACAGCCTGGCTTGGCAGCGCTAAATCCAGACCTTTCCAATTGGTACTGTGGTTTTTTTTTGAAGTCCAAGTATTCAGTTTCAAAGCACTTTAACACTTTTCAGCGTGACCCTGATGATATGAAGGGTTTGAGATAATGTTGAACCAGCTGAGTGCCCAAATCCTGCCTTTTCCTTCCTCAGTAGCTCTACCTCAGGCTGTTTTTCTGGTGCCACAGTTGTGCCTTTGTCCCTTGCAATGTGGCCTCTTCAACTGAGTGACTCTGGGTGCTGAAAGGAAGGAAATCTCCCTCTATCCCAGTGTAGGATATTTTTCCTGTTGGGAATTCAGTGGAGCTCTTTGCTTTCACCACTTCCCCCAAGCCCTCCCCGCCTAGGGGAACATTTCCATCCTGGTTGTGCCATCTCCCTTTGGATGGAGCTGGGATTGTCCTGGGACAGTGGAAGGTGTCCCTGCCATGTCAGGGGTGGCACTGGATGAGCTTTAAGGTCTTTTCCCACCCAAACCATTCCATCATTTTCTGATTCCATGATCTCAGTTGAACTCTGCAGGCTTTGCCATCATCACACAGATTTTTGGCTACAAAACCACATCAGTGATGATTTTGCTGGAGAATGATACATTCCAAAACAAAGCTGGAAGGAATATCTGCAGTCCAAGGAACAGGAAAAGAATTATTTTACTCTTTGCCTGAATATATAATAATTATGATCCAGTCATTAAATCTGAGATATTTATTCAGTGCTGTTCTTGCAGACACTTTCTGAGGAGACTCTGGAGAAAGATGGCAGAAGCTCAGATATTTTCTACTCATTAATAGGAAAAATTGTAATACAAAGACATCTTAATGTTGCCTTTTATTTAAAAACAGAGCTGTCTCAGCAGCGCTGGGCTGTAGATGCATCAATCTCCTTATCATTTATGAATGGATCTTTTAAAAAGCTTTTGTAACTGCTTTTGTAATTTCCACTGAGTTTTTGGATTTCTCTGATCCACTGAGAAGAATCGCCAGTTGATCCAGCTTTCCCAACAAACCCCAAAACCAGATTATTTTAGGGATCTGCCAGGGTATAACTGTTTTAACTTCAGCTGCTCTGGAGCTCTGTAGCAACCTCACACTGAGTTCTCCATGGTTTGCTCCACTCAATTAGATTTTCCCTTCTGGATGTGTAAATCCCTTTTGAACACCCTGCATCCATCAGAGGGAATGTGGGATATTCCCTTCCCAGTGATCCAGTAAAAGTTCTCACAGAGACTTATTTAAAGTTCTCACAGAGATTTACTTTGTTCAAGTATTGCCATGGAAGCTTTGTTAGAGAACAGTGAATTACCCAGTGATACAGTTAAGCTGTGTCCATATTTCCATCAAATCACACCTGTTTTTACAGATATAAAACAAAGAAATTCCAATTTCAGCACTGATCACTTCAAATACCGGGAAACAGGGTTAATGTAGATAAAAAATAACTCTACTGTGCTACAAAAAGAAGTTTTACAGGGATTTTGTTACATTTATTTTGCTGTTTCTTGAGTCCTGCATTTATGTGTCGTGTTTTAGCATCTCCTTAAGGCAGGCAGGAGCTCAGCTGCAGGCAGATTGTTGGAATTAATCTGGAAATGAACATACTGAGGTTTTTTCATTTGTTTGTTTTTTCCAATTCTACCTTTTCTGTTACAATGACTTTATTGACCTTGTGAATGTAAACTTTAGGAAAATAATTGTGTTTAAATCAAGAGGTGGGATAGAATTCCTGTGCCTTATTCTCTCGGTTCTGTGTGGAAAAATGATTTGATTGTTGGGTTAGAGCTGATTTTGCACAATTAAGTTAAAAAGGAATCTTTGGGCTCTTTTGGGTGGCACAATACAAAAGGGTCAAAGCACATATTTGTATTTTCCTTGCATGAGAGTCACTTTATTAGTAAATTCTGCCCTGGGAGGCATTCCTGGGGCAGCAAGTCCCAGGAATTAAACTGTCACAGGAATAATTCTGGTACAACTCCCTGCAAAGGGAGGAGAAGGTTTGGAGGTCTGTGCTGGTCTGATTCCAGCTGCCTTTCAGGATTCCTCTGAAATGCTGCTCTCACCTTGTCCTGGGTGCCTTCACAGTGGGGACAACTTCTGGGGTCGGAATGTTTGATCCCTATTCCAGAACTTTCACTCTTCAGGTGTTCCTGCCCACTTTTGTGCTGCCTTTTCTGTCAGGAATGACAGGAGGGTCTCCTCTGGTTTTGGAAGCTCCAGAATCGGAGCTTGCTTTGATCTCCACAGGGTTTGAGAGGACTGGAATTCTGCTTTGGATGGAGGGTCCCCTCATGCCTTCATTTGAGACGTTTTAACTTGTATTTCCTGGCACATCTTGGCTTTTCCTTTTTCTTTGTGCATCTCGTTTTTGTGGCCTTTATGACGTTGTGTATTTAATGTGTGTTACCTTTCTGATCATAACTGAAATCACTGTCTGCAGACAGCACCTGGAACAGGGAATGCTTTATGTTTTCCTGGGATACAGGCCCTTCCCCAGAATTTTTCCTAATGTATAGAACCCTTCAGCTGCTGCATTTTACACTGTTACATTAGTGTGCAACTACAATAAAGGAACAGAGAAACCCATGCCTGTATCTCGTTGTGTAATTAAACTTTTCAAGTTAAGGAAAAAAAAGAAAAGTCTGATTTCCTGTCAAAAAAAGATTAGAATTCCTCTTTGGGAATGCCCCAGTTCATTAGGAGCCGAGTCTGATCAGCTGTCAGATGTTCTGTGGTACTTCCAAGCTCTGAAAGACTCTGCTGAGCTGTGTGAGAATGAAAGCACAAAGGGCTCTGTGTGCTGCTGAAGGGGATCCCATGATTGGTCACGCCCGCCAGATGCCACAGGCCATCTCCAGCAGCATTCCAGGCTTTCAGGATCCTTCCTGAACTCCTTCACTGGACACTGCCCATTCAGCTGGGCCTGTCAGCTGAGCTCCTTCCTCTGTCCTGTCATCAAACTGAGCCTTGAGCTGTGTGGTGTGACTCAGCTGGTGCTTGTGGCTACAAAAATGCTATCAAATAACCCTAAAAAAACCTTTAAGTCAAATTACTGATACCAATTAAAAGTTGTTCTGAGAGAGTGGGTTTAGATTAGCTATTGGGAAGGAATCATTCCTGTGAGGGTGGGAGGCCCTCACTCAGGGTGCCCCTGGATCCCTGGAAGTGTCCAAGGCCAGGCTGGGCAGGGCTTGGAGCACCCTGGGTCAGTGGAAGGTGTCAGGGTTGAACTGGATGAGCTTTAATGTCCCTTCATCCGAAACCATCCCATGATTCCTGAACACTGGGTGAAATAAGTGTTCATTTCTGTCTCACAGCTGAGCCACACCTGGAGTCCAGCTGTCACCCAGACAGGTTTTGTTTAGCTGGATTAATCCAAAGAAGTTTCTTTTGATAGGAAAAACAGGAGATTCCAGTCCTGGTTAAGAAATGCCCCTAAAATAATTGTAGGTAGTGTTTCTAGGAGCTTTCCCAAGTGTCCTGGTGGCTGGGCAGCCCATTTTCCTCTCAAGAAAGAGTGGCCTGGGTTAGGAGTGAGGCCAGCTCTGTTCTTGTGACCATTTAATGGTTCTAGAAGCTGCCACCACTTCCATTTACCCAGGAAAAGCAGCTCTGAGCTCTTTAATCAACACAGCTGATGTGTTTGCTGAAGAAACGGGGGATTTGCTGCCAGCAGGGTGGCTGGATCGAGGCAGCTTTTCCAAATAGCTGGTTCAAAACATCCCCATCCCTCCTCACAAATGGCCCATTTGCTCCTGCTCCTGCTCACTGTTTGTGCTTCTGACAAATCGTTCCTTCCCTCCTCCCTTTTGATGTGCCAGACTCGGAGTGTTAGCACATGGAGAGCTGATCGGATAATCAAATACTCTTCAAAGGTCCTGCGGAAGAACCTGGGGGCCTGAGGAGAGGTAATGCTCAGGGCCGGGCTGATAACAACACCCGGCATTGGCAGGTGCTTTGAAGATATCTGCGCTGGGAACACACCCCAGTGCCAGGCTGGTGTTTTCTCAGCAATACAAATGGAAAAACAGTTGCAGAATGAACTCCCATGCAACACTTTGCAAGAGAGTCAAGCACGAGGTCGGCTTGGAGCAGGGCAGTTCAGTGGCTGCTGTCCCACGGCCTCTGGAGCCTGGGATTTCCAGTCCTCAGAAGAAAGTCCCCTTTTGGAAGAGTTAGAACGGGATAACTCTGTCCCATTCTTGTGGGAGTTCATGGAAATGTCTGTGTGAGCTCATATCAGGTGTAAAATGCCCATGGTGGGATTCCTGGGGCCAGCAATTGGACTTGATCCCTGTGGGTCCCTTCCAGCTCAGGAGATCCTGGTTCTAGGTCATTATTGGCCTTGAGGAACTTCCTGGAGCACTGCAGAAGTAAGTCCCTTGATAAATTATTTTATTCTCACAGTTATATAACTGAGTTTGAGTGTTCATCTGAAAACACCTGAAGCAAATACTTCATTTCAATCCCAGTCCTGTCTGCTGCATCCTGATGTAACAAGGCTGACACAGGGATAATCCCGTATGTTGTAAGTATCTGATTATTTTCCTGATTTCATGGTCCTGGGATAAATTATGGAATGCAGTAACAAAAATGGCCTGTAGTGGTAAACTAGTAAATTTAAAAAAGGCTTTTGGGGTTACAGAAAACCTATGATAAATGTTTGGTGGTTTATTTTTAATTAATTGTCAGAGTCTTTTCAGTGTCTTCAGGATCCCATTTCTCCTTGAGAACTGGAGGAACGTGCTTAGTGCCAAGGTGATTTCTGTCTTTGCTCTCTTCCAGAATTTGGATATTTACCTAAAGTCAGCAGCAGATGTTTGAGCCCCTGAGCAGCCACTAGATGTCAGGTTTGGATTAGTGCTCCAAGGATTGGGCTGGTTGGGATTCTGGAATGGCTGGAAGTGGTCGTGATGGAAATGAAATGTAACTGAAACGTGCCCTTTCCCCCCAGAATATCCATCTCAAGTTTCCCTGGAGTTCTCTTGGAGAAAACCTTCCAGCCCACCTCCTGCCTGTCTGAACCGTGCCCAGAGAGGGCTCCAGGAGGATGAGCCAGCCTTGGGTTTGGAGCTCGTGCACCACTCCTCGTGTGACAACACTGCCTGGGAAGCAGCTCCTCACAGGTACCACTTCCACCCTCAGAGGGAATGTTTGCAACCAGAGCTGGAGCCTCTGAGCTCCTCTCCTCCCACCAGGGCAAGAGGGAATCAGAATTTGCTGAAGGATTGGCTCCTTGGGCGTTATTGTAGTACCCAAGTGATTCTCCTTGGATGCAGAACCTCTGCCTTCACATTGCCTTTTTTGCCTGCACGACTGCCAGATGGCTGAATTATTTTATATTTTAGTTTCACAAGCATTTTGGTGACTTTGCCATCTGGCAGATTTGAGATTGGTGACTCGTTAATGTTTCAGAGAAGCCTTTTTGGCGATTTTGGTGTCTGCCAGGAGGGGCTGATTCCTGCAGCACCTCTGCAGAGGTGCGGGTGATGCAGCGCTGGGGCCTTGCCCTGTGCTCGTGAACGGGGCTGGAAAAGCACGGCAGGATGGGGCTGGGGGGAGCTGGGAGAGGCAGGATATACATACACACACGTCTGTATATCCTACACACACGTCTGTATATCATACATACATGTCTGTATAGCCTACATACACGTCTGTACAGCCTCTATATCACACGTGTATGTATATCCTGTATATCATACATATGTGTCTGTATATCCTGTATATCATACATATGTGTATGTATATCCTGTATATCCTACAAACATGTCTGTATACCCTGTATATCCTACAAACATGTCTGTATATCCTGTATATCACACACACACGTCTGTATATCCTGTATTTCACACACACATACATGTCTGTATATCCCGTATATCACACACACATGTAGGTCTGTATATCCTGTATTTCACACACACATACATGTCTGTATATCCTGTATATCACACACACATGTAGGTCTGTATATCCCGTATATCACACACACATACATGTTTGTATATCCTGTATATCACACACACATGTATGTCCGTATATCCTGTATATCACACACACATGTAGGTCTGTATATCCTGTATATCACACACACATGTATGTCTGTATATCCTGTATTTCACACACATGTATGTCTGTATATCCTGTATATCACACACACATGTAGGTCTGTATATCCCGTATATCACACACACATGTATGTCTGTATATCCTGTATATCACACACACATGTAGGTCTGTATATCCCGTATATCACACACACATGTATGTCCATATATCCTGTATATCACACACACATGTCAGTATATCATACACACGTGTGTGTGTACATAGACAGGGAAGCGCTCTCCTCCACAGGAACTCTCCTTTACAGAGCACCCCGGACGCACAGCGCCCATGCAGGGCGGAGAAGCGCCGCTGACACCCGTCCCCTGCGGGCAGCGAGTGCCACCCGGGGCCGAGCTGCGGGGTGGCACTTGCCTCCTTCTGTCCCCTTCTGGGGCTCGGGGACGGTCGGAGGGGCCCGGGCTGAGAGCGGTGCTGGCCCGAGTGGGCACCCAGCGGCTGCCGCGAACCCCGGGGGCGCTGCAGCATCCCCCGCCGCTCCTGCCCTCCTCCTGCCGCTCCCCTCCTCCTCCTCCTCCTCCTCCCCCCGGAAAGCAGCCCGGCCCACCGCCGCCGGAACAAAAGGGGCGGCCGAAGGTGGCGGCGTGGCCGCGCCCGCTGCTCCCACCGCTCCGCCACCATGTCCGCCAGCGGCGGCAGCTCCCCCGGCAATGCCGTGAAGAAGCGGAGCCCCGCCGGCTCGGCCGCCTCGCTGGCGCAGGAGGAGGAGAAGCAGGCGACGGAGAAGATGCTGGAAGGGGCGCAGGAAAACGGCTGTGCCCGCTCGCCATCGCCCTGCGGCTCGGCGGAGGGGGTGACCCTGAAGCGGAACATCACCCTGCTGAACGGCGTGGCCATCATCGTGGGCACCATCATCGGCTCCGGCATCTTCGTCACCCCCACGGGCGTGCTGCGGGAGGCCGGCTCGCCGGGGCTGTCGCTCGTGGTCTGGGCCGTGTGCGGCGCCTTCTCCATCGTGGGCGCGCTGTGCTACGCCGAGCTCGGCACCACCATCACCAAGTCCGGCGGGGACTACGCCTACATGCTGGAGGTGTACGGCTCCCTGCCCGCCTTCCTCAAGCTCTGGATAGAGCTGCTCATCATCCGGCCCTCCTCGCAGTACATCGTGGCTCTGGTGTTCGCCACCTACCTGCTCAAGCCCATCTTCCCCACCTGCCCTGTGCCCGACGAGGCTGCCAAGCTGGTGGCCTGTCTGTGTGTCCGTAAGTAGCCGCTCGTGGCGTTCAGCTGGCAGGCAGGAGGGTTCGATGGGATTTAGGGAAGGAATTCCTCCCTGGGAAGGTGGGGAGGTCCTGGCGCATGGTGCTCAGAGAAGCTGTGGCTGCCCCCGGATCCCTGAAGTGTCCAGGCTGGAGCATCCTGGTCTCGTGGAAGGTGTCCCTGCCCATGGGACGGGATGACCTTTAAATTCCCTTCCCACCCAAGCCATTCCATGATTCAGTGACCCTCTGCAGGTCCCTGCTGTCCCACTCCACGTGGTTCCTCACTCCCCATCACCTTCCCCTAAAGGTCTGCACCATCTCTCCTGTGCTACGCTGGCTGCATCCTGGGGGTTTTTTTTGGCTACTTTTAATAGCCACAGCAGAAAATGTGGCCCCACCCGTAATAAATTGAGCGCAAAATTCTCCAAATGCCAGCTGTGGGCTAGTGAGGCTCTCTGATTCCCGAGCAGCTTGTGATAAATGCAGCGTGTGTTTTTCCTGGGAGCTGGAATAGGATTTCTTGTGCTTTCGCACGGGACCGAGCCCGGGCAGGGTAAAACCCCCTTGTCCCCAGGCTCTGCAGGGCCGCGTGGACGTTGGTGTGCGGCTTTGGGTGAGGATAACAATTATCTGTCACCAGCAGCTGGTGCTGAACACGCCCCTGGGCTGCTTTCAGCACCAGCTGTGAGAGGGGATATTTCCCGGCCGTGTGCGCGCTGATACCGCGCTCAAAACCTGCTTTTGTGGGGTTTCTTTCTGCCAGCAGACGTTGTGTCTGTCTCTGGGGCGGTGCCTTGCAGAGTTCAGTCACGGTGGGGTGAATTCTGGGCCAGTGGGGCCCGCCTGGGCACACAGAGCCCTGCCAGGGCACACAGATCTCTCTGATGCACTTTTTATCTCCTCTCTGCTCTTTTGGGGTCTGCAGTTTTGCCACTTAAATCCTGTTTTCTGCTCCTCTGGTGACTGCAAAGTCACCCCATCCAAATTCCCAATCCTTTAAATACAGGACCATGCCCTGCCTCTTCCCTCCTCGTTTCCCATTCAATCTGCTCTGCTCCACTGGAATTTAATGCCTTTATAAAGATGTTTACTGGGAGAAGACCTAATTTTTGTGCGGGCTTTATAAATCATTTATCCACTGTACAAAATCGCAGCCAGGTGATCTCTATATTTTTGCATTTTGAGCGATGAGGAGGAAGCTGCTCGTTGGTGCTGCCCTTTCCTAGGATTGTGTGAGATTCCTTCCCCCTCCGAGGATCTCAGGCATCCCAAAGCTGCGGCACGTGGTCGTTATGGGAAGATATATTGTCTGGAAATGTCTCAGAGCCAGCTTTGGGAGGTAAATTATGGCTAATTATAGGATTGATAACAGGCATGGCAGTGGGTTGTGCTTTCTTCAGGCAAGATTGAAACTTCTCAGTCCCCTGCTGAATTTTTAGGAATAGAAAGGTACCTGGGCAGGCATGTGGGTTTCCATCCAAGTTTTTTACAGTGTGGAGGGCGTTCATTAGGGAAATGTAATCATTTAACTAAGAGAGCTGTAAACTGGTCAGGGAATAGTCCTGCTGCTGGGTGTGTTGCCTTTTGGAAATATGATTTTCGAGCTTTGCTGCTGGTCTGCACTGTGGTTTCCTCAGGGACACACAGGAGAGGGGCATGGATGCACGTGGCATTTGTGTTCCTTGCTGAAAAACCAAGGAATTAGGATATTATTTAAGGTTTTCTTGCTGCCTTATGGCAAAGTTTTGCCGTGCAAGCACAGATAGAGCTGGCAAAGCCTTTGAGGATGTGTTTCTAACCATAAGCGACTCTTCATCTTCAGGATCATTCCCAAAACAGGTCTCTGTTCCCATTTTATTGCTCAAAGCCCAGGGCAGGGTTAAACAGACCTGCCCATGCTGGGATCTGTTCACTGGTGGGGGATTTGCAGCACGAAACTCCTTGGAGCCAGCTCCCATTCCTGTTTATGCTCCTCCAGGAAAAGTCTCCAGCCTTCCTTTGGTAGCAATTAGGATTTCCCTGCGGCAGAATTTGTTCTTGAACCTTTATCCTGAACTGCCAAGGGAAGGCTTTGGAGTTCTCCAAATCTGCATCATCCCCATGTGTTTCTCCTTTAAGCTCTGTTCCCCCTTGCACTGCTGGCTCTGGGTTTGTTTGTGCTTTGGGTTAAGTTTGGGGTTGTCTCCTTTGCTCCAAGAGGTTTGCTCATCCTGCAGCGCCTTCAGCAGGGCAGCTTTTGGCAACTTTGATTTTTGGAACTTTGAATTTTGGAATCAGCTTTTCATCTCCCCAGTGCCAAAACCACACCGTGACCCAGGAACAATAAACGGAATAAATCTGCTCCAAGGGCTCAGGCAGCCACACAACACTTGTGAGGACTCACAAACAGCTTTGTTCAAACAAAAACTGCCCAGAGAGAGACTTTTTAGTCCTTTCAAAAGCTCTGGAGTAGAAAAAAATGACCTATTTGTGCATAGGCTGTAGCACATACATGAATGAGTTACCTCAAAATGGGGGAGAGCAGCTTGGGAAGCAGCAGAGGAATTTGGGACCTGGGGCTGGAGTACAGTAGCCAAAATGCAGCCTTGCAGAACAGTCCCAGCTCTATTCCTTGCAAAGTTTGTATCCCCGCACGAAATGCACTTGGCTGCACAGTTTGTAGTAAGAGGAGGAATAACTAAATTTATTTGTTTCCACTTTTCTGCAGTTGAAGAGTTGAATAAATGATGTGTTGTTCAGAATTTGCCACCATGAACTTCAGAGAGTGAATTAATGCATTAAGGGAATCTAAATCACAGGCTTGGGTGAAAGGAGAAAATGGTGTGAAGAGGGAGTTTTTTGGAGGTGCTGAGGAAAACAAGGTGGGTGGGAAGAAGAATTTACCTACAAATGGGTATTTTCTGCCTTAGAGATTGTAATCTACACACAGTTGGTGTGCAGGGCTTCTTTCTTGGGCACTGGGAGTGCCTGTGGTGTTTGCCACAGATAAAAGCTGGGAATCCACTCCAGGGAAGTCTTCCTGGAGCAGGAGGGGTCAGGCTGTTCATCCTTAGCCTGGCTCATTTCGTGGTCCCCAAAAGTGTGGCTGAAGACTTTCCAGGCTGCAGGTTACTTGGGTGGTTCAGAAGCTTGAGCATCTCTTTTACCTGTGAGATTAGATTGTTGATACTTTAAAACTCATAACACAAAATCCATCCGTGTTTGGTACACAAACATTGGAAGTTCAGGAAACAGAGTTTGTGCATTTGTGTGAAAACACAGGAATAATTTGAATTCTCTCGCTTCTGAGCTCATCTAAACATCTGTACCCCTTCTGTAGTGGCTGGAGGGACAGTTATTAGGTGCTTAATTTGCAAATTGATAATCTACATTTCAATATCAATGTTGGACATGGCAAAGAATTAAACCTTGGATCCTGTGCTCTGTCTCAGGTGTGAGGGGCTCAGGTTTTCTTTCCATCCTGCTGCCACTTGTGTGAACATTTATTCCATTCAAGCTGATAAATCCTAACAAAAATCAGTGAAAATCACCAGTACACCCTGTGTGTTCCAGAGAGGGCTCAGGGATGGAAAGTGTTAAACTGATTTATTAAAGATGCCTCATTTCCCACTGTTAATTTGCAGATTTCCTGCTTGCACCTTCCCAGGTCTGGGTTGTGGTGCACTAAATTCATTCCCTGTGGATCAGGGAGACAGGAATGAAGCTGCTGCCAGCCCTGAGCTTGTTCTTGGTGTTCCACAATTGCCTGAGCTGTTCATCCCACACATCCTCACACCCTGAGAGCCACACGCAGCTTCTTCTAGAATTCCCTGCTTTCCTGACAAGAAAATCTGCTCCACTGTGGAAAACTGGGATCGGGCTCGATAATTAATCCTTGTGGATCCATTCCAGCTCAAGATATTCTGTTGTTTTAATTTTGTTCTTGCTCCTCAGTGTCAGAGGAGTTTGACAGTTTGCTTCTGAATTCGTGTCTCACTTGTTAATTAGATATGCAAATCTGGCACTAATAACCCCAACACGTCAATATCAAAGCTAGGGAATTTTAATCTTCCTCAAAATTGAATCTAAACTTCCTTCACTGCTTCTGAGCTCTGCTGTTGGGCATTCCTCCTGCAGGGCTGGAATTCCAGGGAATGCTGATGAGCTCCTCATTTGTCTCTTCTGTTTTGAGCAGCCAGAGAGTGAAGGGATGAGCAGAAGGCAGGTCTGAGAGCCCTTCTCCTGTGGAAGTGCCTGACACTCCTGAGAGAAGGAGTCCAAGCAAGAGTAGCTGCCAGGTTGTCCAGAAGGGAATATCCAGTGTCAGCATTCCACCCAGAAATCACAGATCCTGTGGGAAGCAGGAGTGTCTTCATTTGACATCAGGGTTTTGCTGCCAGGCTCAGCTCTTTTACAGGTGTGTGGATTTTCACCTCATCAGGTGTAAACTGGTGAAAAGCAGGCACAAAACACGCTCAGGGCCTGTGTGCCTGACATGGCTTCATTCTGCAGCATTGCTGCTTTTAATTAATCAGCCACGACAAGCTGGGTGTGAAGCTTTGAAGATTTCTTTTTCCTCCTCCAGAAAGGTGGATTAAGGGACTAAAGCTCCATCAGCAAAGTGCCTTGGTGGAGTGGAGTGGAAGGAAAGAAGGGGTCTGTGGAATCCCTGCTGGCTGCAAGGCTGAGGTTGCTTTTTTAATCTGTGTTTAATTAGAGCAGCATTAATGAAAACAGGCTCTGACACTCGCAGGACTCTCCAGAAATCAATGAGGGCTTGGAGGGCTCTTGAAACACACAGGGAGCAGCCAGTGCAATTCCAGCACCCTTCTCCTGGCTCTCACAACAACTGTCCCACTAAATGTTACTGTGTTTGAATGAGTTATGTTATCACTGAGATCATTCAGGGTATTTCTCCTCTGGCATGAACAAATTGGGAAGGTTTTTGTGGAAAACCCCTCCAGGGTCAGCCTCATTTAAAGCAGCATCACTTTTTTAGAGTATCCCAAGGGTTCCATAGTCCCAGGGTCAGATGTGGCCACAGGTCCAGTCCAAGGGATGGGAAATTCAGTTTTTCCAGCCAGGATGCAGAGCTGAATTCTGTGCACATAAAACAGCAGCAGGTGCTGCTCCGTGTTGGGAAGATGCTTCTGTGAGGTGAGCATGGAGGTAGCTAGTTTGGGATGGTTTATTTGCTGGGAATGGGAGGAACAGGGACAAAGAGCTTTTCCATATCTTTTCTCCCTGATTTTTGTTTGTCTTCCTGAGGTAAAGTGTCCTCTTGGTGGAATTGCTGTGTCATGTCCTCTGGAAACCTTGACAGTAAATAACAACCTTCTTCCTAAGGAGCCAAAATAGCAATTCCTGCTTCTAGACAGGAGCCACCTCTCCCAACACCGAGGAATTCTTTGGAGTTTTCCTGTGTCAGTGTCCTACCGTTATTATGGGATAGGGGTGTGGACCTGCTCAGGGTGCCTGGGGTTGTTTGTTGGGACATCCAGAGCTCTTGGCCTCTGGGTAGATTTGGAGATGATCCCATTTTTAAACTCCTTGGTAGGGCAAGTTTGCCTTCGTGTCTGTTGATGCACCCATTCCCTGATTGCTCTTTTGGGAAGAGGAATAAAAAGGGAACTGGGAAGCATTGCCAGGGATGTTGATTGTTATCAGTAGATTTTAATATAGGCAGTTGGCTCTGGGGCCAGGAGCTTTCCAACGGCCTCGTGTGCCCCCAGGCCTTTCCCTTTCCCAGACTGACTGCCCTGGGTGTTAAGTTTCTCCAGGGATTTGTCCTTGCAGAAATATCTGCAGTTTTTCCTCTGCTTTTTCCCTTCCCCACCTTGCAGGGCACCAAAGTCTTCAGTTAATACCTGCCAAGTTGAAATATCCCAAAGCATTTTCTGCCTCTGACCTTGCCTGTCCCATGTTGGAATGTGCAGTTGGAAACAGTCCACAGATTTTTGGGAGACACTGTGGCATCCCAGCCACTGAAATACAAAATTGGTGGGGTGTTTTTGCCTTGGTGAATTGATTTTCCCATGGGTTTAATCCACTCTGGTCAGTATAACCTATTTTTTTCTTTGTCCTGTGTGGATTAACTGTCACCTGCACTTCATGTGGAGGGAAAGGAGCAGCCTTTGCTGTGGGGTGGAGAAGGGAAGGAGCTGGAGCTGTTCTGGGAGTAATTGTGAGGGAAAATCAACATCACCCAGTGGCAGATGGTAAATGGGAGACAGTGGCAAGGGCCAGGCACTTTGGAAATGTGAGTTACAGACAGAGTCATGCATGATAGAGCAGTTCACAGTCCTTGTTTTCCCGGCAGGGAAGCTGATGGAGGGGATTTCTCTTTATTTCCCCTTCAATTTCCCTTTATTTTCCAGAACTTCCCAACCTGCTGTGTTATCACTGAGTACTGTGATACCCCAAACAGGAATCCCATGGGAATTAAGAGCAAGTTAATGAGTTTAGTCCCTTAAAGGCAGCTACTTGCACACATTTATCCATGTTCCAGAGGTGTGCGTGGAATCACACTGCCAGCACCACAGGTCGGGCCCAGGCGGTGAAATTAGGGACAAAAGGGACATTGTGCAAGTGTGTGTGACCCCAGAGGCAGCTGTGCCAGTACCTCAGGAATTCATTCCTGTGCTCATTCCAGAAATTTCACCTGCAAAGCTGCTGAGGAGGATCTTGGGCTGAGCAAGCTCCTGTCACCCCCAGCCATTTCCAGGTGGGAATTGGATCTTCGTCCAACTCTGTTATCCTGGGAAAGCTGCAGCTGTGCCTGTTGGGCAGGAATGCTGCCAAGGCTGTTGCATCAGAAGTGGCAGGCCAGGTCCAGCTGTGTCCAGCTCCATTCCCACTGTTTGCTCTGGGCACAGCCTCACTCTCCCCATCCTGCCTTTCCCCGGACACGCAGGAGCTGTTGTTCCTTGCTTTTATTGTGGATGTGTTCTAGGTGGGATTGATCCATTTATCTGTCTGCAGTTTTGCCTGTTGTCCTCTAGGAGTTGTGTCTGGGAAAGAGCTTGGGAGGCGACTTCAAAGGGATACAGCCATAAAATGGGAATTGTGGGCAAAGTCCTGGGTCTGGTGTCACCTTAATCAGTTTGTCCTTGTTCCTGTCCGGAATGGGGAATTCCCTGGCTGTGCAGGTGAGTGCCAGTGGAGCAGGTTCAGTGAGATGCCTGAAGCCAGCAGGGACTGCGGGACAGGGGAAATATTGAAGCCAGACCTGCTGGTGTATTTAGAAACTCCAGTTTCCCTCTGTGTTTTGAGTGGCCTTGGAATGAGGCTGGGCTGGAGCAGTCTCTGGAGGGTGAAGGGATGAACAGCATCTGGAGAGCAAAACCAGGATTTCTCCTGCCAGAGTCATGAGTAACAAATAACCCAAGCTGGATTAGGCGTAGGGGAAACTTGTTATTGTGAGGTTGGGGAGGCCCTGGCGCAGGTGCCCAGAGCAGCTGTGGCTGCCCCTGGATCCCTGGAAGTGTCCAAGGCCAGGCTGGAATGGATTTGGAGCAACCTGGGATAATGGAAAGTGTCCCTGCCCATGGGATTGGAACAAGAGGAGCTTTAATGTTTCTTCCATCCCAAACCAGTCTGGGATTCTCTGAAAAGTCACCCCCTGTCCATCTGCCATCCCTTCAGCTTTCTAACACTTATTATCCCAATTAGGTAAAGCTTTGGAGAGGGGCTGCTGGCTCAGCCAGGCGTGGCACGTCAGGTCAGGCTGAAATCCTTGTTCCTCGAATGATTCCCGAGCACAGCCTGATGGGTCACGCCAAAGCTCTGCCTGGCTGCTGGCTGGCAGGGGCTGGAGCCTTAGGAAAACACTGCAGGAATGAGGGCAGCACAGCCTGCTCTCTGTATCAGTGCCCTGATTTATGGTGGAGCTGTGCAGCTTTGCTGTGTTTTTCCTGGAGCGATTCAGCCGAGGTGAGGGAGTGCTGCCAGGAGGATCCCACAGCCCCTGCCTGCCAGGGCAGCATCTGGGATCAAAGCAGTCAAACTTGCTGCCCTAAGAAATCCCAGCCTCCTGAACAACTCAGCAGCCACTGGAATTTGTCCTGGAGTGTTATGGAAAAGCTTCCATCCTGTTTGCTGTCTGCAGGATTCTTCCTGATGGGTGAGAATGGGGGACTCTTGGCCATTCCTGTGTTGGAGGTGTTGAAGTGGAGTAACTCCACTGTGCTCCTGTAGGAAAGACAAATACTATTGTAAAGGGGGAAAAGCAAAGCAGAGGAAATGTGACTGGAAGGGCTTTGACTGGTGACCACGGCAGAAACTTCAGCCCTGTTTACTCTCTGATCCCAAAGTGTTTTCTCATTTTCAGGGAGTCTGTTTATCTGGCACTGATGGGGCTTTGGGGCTGAACACGGACACTGGGACTGTGTAGGAACTTTTACCTTTCATTTTCACCTCCACCCTCCAGGGGACTCTGTGTAGAACCAGAGCAGGGAAAACAGCCCTTAAAAATCAGTGTTGAAGTGGGGGTGAAGCAGTTACTGTCACAGACACAGAATGCCTCAGTGGGGCAGGGAATGTCACTGTCACACCTCTCAGGGCTGTCCTCACCACAGCAGCAGCGTGGTTCTGGACGGGTGAGCTCATCCTCTAAATATCCCTCTGTAAACAAGGGCAGATTTATTTTAGCCGTAATCGCTGGTCAGAGGGAATCCTGCTCCAGAGCTCGCTGCCCTGAGGATTCACTGGAGGTGCTTTCACTGGCTGAGTTGGGACTTTTGCTGGGTGACATTCCCTGTTTCCTCGTCCCCTGTAGCACTGTAAGGTCACTTGGTTAAGCTGTGTGTTTCCTCCTCGCTGCTGGCTGACTGTGGCCCTTTGCCCTGTTCCCAGAGGCAGACGTGTCCCAGTGTCCCTCTGTGGGGACAGAGCTGTGATCCCACAGGACAGGGCTGCTCCAGGGGCTGGGAACCCTGTCCCGTATCTCCTGGAGGGGCCTGGCACAGGGACAGTGGTGTGGCAGATCTGTCACCACAGTCACTCACCCCTGCTGCTGGCCAGAGCCCAGCTCGTGCTGTCCTGTGACCCCAGCGTGGCTCTGCTTCCCCAAAAACAGCTCAGGGTCATTTCAGTCCCAGCCACACTCCAAAGGGGCTCCAAGGGCACGGTACAAAATCCATCTCCAATCCCTGTTTACTGCTGGCTGTCAGCCCTGTGGGATGGGTCGGATCATGTGCTTTCCTGCCTGACACATGCAGCTCTCACTTCTCCACACTTGAGGTGCTCCTGTGTTGGAATGGCAGCAGATCCTGGAGATGGGAGGGTGGGGGAAGGAGCCAATGATCCTGGAAGCCGCTGGATCCTGGGACACTGGCACAGGCTGCCCCTGGATCCCTGGCAGTGCCCAAGGCCAGCTTGAGTGGAGCTTGGGGCGCCGTGGGATAGTGGAAGGTGTCCCTGCCCGTGGCAGGGGTGGGACTGGATCCGTGAGGTACTTCCAAGCCCACCCACTCTGGGATCAGCTCTGGGCTCTAAAGTGGGTGTGCAGCTCCAGCTCACGCCCTCAGGAGAGGGACTGGGATGTTTTGGGGAGCAGCTGCTTGGCTCTGATCGAGAGCCCCTGTGAAAAGGAGCTGCAGGCTCTGGGAAGGAGCTTTTGCACGAGGGCAGAGGGAGCTGGGGAAGGATCCTGCAGGGAGAAGCCTCCAGTTGCAGGAGGAGATTTGGGGATCTGCTCCTCCCTGAGCTGCTGGTGAATGCTCAGCCAGGGGACAGCGAGGGGTCACTGGGCTGGAGGGAGGCATCCAGCATGTGGGCACTGTCACCCTCAGTGACATCTGCCTGTGTCCATAACAAGCAGCAGGCTCTGGGGAAGGGAGCAGGGCACTAAAATAGCCAATGATTTGTGAGGGCAGCAGAGCTCTGCCATTATTTGCTCTGCAGCAGGTGAAGCCCAGCCAGGAGCAGAGGCTTTATTCAAGGCCTGGGTCAGACTGTGCCTTTCCTGGCAGGATTGTCACACTGGCAGGAGTGGGATGCAGAGGAGCTGGGGGAGAATGTGGCAAAAAAAGTTTGGAAGTAAACCCCAGTAGTTGCATTAACCACAGGGCAACTTGTGGGCAGCAGGAGCTTCTTAGCAAGCAAATACTGCTGGAGGGGGCTTCAGTCAGTCCTTTTATTTACAAGCCCTCAGGAGTGTTTTCCAATGGAAAAAGTGGCAATGCCACTTTTGGAGCATGGAACAGTGCCACTCCATGTCCCAGGGACCACAGGCATTGTTCAGAGCTCTTGCTGCCAAAGTAAAGGGTGCAATGGAGAAGTGTGAGGCTGCAGAGCTCTCTGTGATTTTTCTCTTCTGGGAAGAGGATCTGGTTGGTTGTTTTAGCAAAAGGGAATCACTCACTGGTTTGGGTTGGAAGGACCTTGGAGAACATCTCAGTCCATCCCCTGCCATGGCAGGGACACATTCCACCATCCCAGGCTGCTCCAAGCCCTGTCCAGCCTGGCCTTGGACGTTCCCAGGGATGCAGGGGCAGCCCCAGCTGCTCTGGGCACCTGTGCCAGGGCCTGCCCACCCTCACGGGGAGGAATTCCTTCCATATATCCCACTGAAAGATTCCTTGTGATTTTTGGTGCGTTTGGCGTGTCTCCCTGGGTGCTGACCTTGTCCCTGTGTGTCCCCTCAGTGCTGCTGACAGCTGTGAACTGCTACAGTGTCAAAGCTGCCACCCGTGTGCAGGACGCCTTTGCTGCGGCCAAGCTGCTGGCGCTGGCTCTCATCATCATCCTGGGCTTCGTGCAGCTGGCTAAGGGTGAGTTCTGTTCCTTGTTCTCCTTTTGGGGCTGTGCAGGTAAAGCAGGATGAGGAGCAAAGCCCAGGAGTCCAACCCCAGGTGTTCCAGAGCTTTACAAACCTCCCTGTTCTCTCAGGTGCTTGGGGGATGTTTCCAGCTTTGCCAGAGGCTGGGGGTTTGTATTTTATTTGTGGGATTTTATGTTTTATATCACTGCCAGGCTTGATTTCATGCTCCTGAAACCACTTAACAGTCTTTCCCACTTACACAGAGACTGTGGCTTCTCCCTTTGGGATTGCAGGGAGTGAAAATGTTGGTGCTGCTGCCCTGGGAAATCTCTTTGTAACATTTTGCTCACAGAGAATTATCTGCATGTGCAAACCACTCCCAATCATCTTAATCCTTCCACAAACTCCCCCTGCACATTTCCCTTCATCCTGTTCCAGGTGTGCAGTGGCTCAGGCCAGCTCTGGGTCACCCAGGGACACGGAGCCCATGAGGAACAGAGACTGGAGCTCTCAGCTGGCACTGGCACCTGGAAAAGGAGACAAAAATGGGAAGATAAAGCAGATTTTCTGGTGATTCTGCTGGTTTGCTTCATGCACCCGTAAAATCCTCTCAAAGCAGGGAGATGGTTTGTTCCAAACCCATCTGAGTTTGTTCCAAACCCATCTGAGTTTGTTCCAAACCTGGTTAACTCACAGTTAAACCAAAGTGTGGCTTTTTGGTGCAAGTTTTGTGGGAATAAATGTGTCCTGGGGAACAGTCCTGTCCTTATTTGCAAAAAGGGGATAAAATCTCCAGGGAATCATGTCCCTGCACAGGGGTGTGTGCCCGTGGGTCTCTAATTCCTGTCTCAGCTCTGGGAGCCAGTGCTGTCTTTGCAGTATTTCTTGCTTTGTCAGAGGTTTTATTTTCTTCCAGCTCAGTGCAGACACTCAACAGGGACATTGTTTGAGGCTTATCACAAAACAGACCTCCTCCCTCTGCCCAGCTCCCCAGCCTGCTCTGCTGGACCTTCTGATTCTCTCCCAGGAGGAAAAGGATAAATCACGATAAATCTGTTTTAGTCGGTTAACATTTTACCATGAAGATTTTTACAACTGGGCTTTGTTTGCAGATAGAATCTTAATTTGCATCTTCAGAATGTGCTGTTCTTTTGGCCTTTTGGGGGAGGCTGAGCCACTTTCTGCCCTGCTTCCTCAGGTGGAAATCCATGAGATTTCCCTTGTTTTCTGTCTGTAACCTAGAAGGGATTTCTGCCCTGTTAAATAAAACCCCTCTTCCCCTCCTGTGTCCCAGGAGTTGTTTTACTTCCTTTGATGTTTGTTGCAGTTTCAGGTGGTTGTGGCTGTGCAGACCTTGCAGGGCAGAGAACTCCATGTGATTTATTTTCCTGCTGATCACCTGGCAGGGAGATCAAAAGCAATTCCTGGACAGTGACACCTGTAAGCAAAGACTTTTCTCCCTGTCTGAGCAGCCAACCCTCAAACCAGACTGGATCAGAGTGGGATCCTTGGGATCCACAGCAGATCCTGGTTCCCAGTTTGTCCCAAGTGACCATTCCTGCTTGTCCAGAATCCCACAGCTGGGATTCTGCCTGGGCTCCATCATGGATTTTATTCATCTCCTTAGGGAACTTCCAAGCTCTCTGCTAAGTCCTTAAGAATGTGCAAGCTCCTTTCCTGTCCCTTCCTCAGCTCCCACCTGCAGTTTGCACCTTGCTCCATTTTCCTTTCAATATTCCAGGTCACTCTGTGCTTTTAGCAGGGATACAGCAAGAAATTGTCTTTTTTCTTCATTTTTTTATTCAAAAAAAGCAAAAAAAATTCCCATTTTCAGTGACAATGGGAGAGCACTGCCCTGTCCTCCAGCTTTGTCCCACATTTCCACACCCTGTGCCCATTCCAGTGTTGGTTTTTTTGGCCAAAGAGGACTCTTCCCACCAGCAGCTGGGTGACCCCATCCAAGCTGGCAGCAGTTTTGGGGTGAGATCTGCACCCAGCTGGTTTTCAGGGGGAATGGGGTTGTGTATTCCCAGGATGTTCTGGACAATGAACTGGTTTTACTGGTTCCTGTCCCACTGCTGGTTTGTGTTCCCAGTATCCATAAACAGCCCAGAGGAGCAACACCACATTTTTTGCTCAAATGTGGAAATTTCTGTGATTTCACAGAAATCTCTCTGCATTAACCTCCCACCTTCAGCTTTTGGCTTTTTCTCTTTCTGTCCTCTCCTTGGCTCTTTTCCTGGTTTGCAGAAGAGCTGGGATCTCTCAAGGACAAAGGGCTCTGTGGCAGTTTTGCCCACAAAAGAACATTTCCCTGTCAGCAGCTGGTTCCCATCACTCCTTCCCTGCCCTTCCCAAAGGAGGAGGCTGGAAGTTGGTTTCCTACTCAGCCTTTCAAGTGCTTGGAGGTTGACTCAGTGGAACTGAGCTGCTTGGGATGAAATTATTTTATTAATTCAAGAATGAAACTTTTTAAAAGCCTTTTTGGGGCTGGAAGTGTGTGGTTTGAGAAGTCCTGAATTTGGGTATTGGTTTGTAAAATCTTGTATATGGCCCCCAGATTATAGCCTGTAAATAATAGAAATAAATTAATTAAACTTAAATAAATAAAAAATAACTTACTTACTTAAATAATAGAAATAACTTAAAACATAGAGAGGATCACAGTTTTTTCACTCCAGTATTACGAAAACAAGATTTATTTTGGTTCTCTTATTTTACCAGCTCTCTCAATTTACTTTCTGTCCAGCTGGGTATTTTTTGGCCATATTCCTCAGCTGAGGAGTGGGATGTCTGAGACTGGATCATGGAGAAGGTTTGGACGGCAGGTTTGAGGGATATTTTTGCCCTGGATGTGACACAGAGGTCTGTGGTTATGTCCTCTCCATATCCATACCTTAAAACTTCTTTTAAAACCTGACTGAGGTGTGAAATGGCCAAAAAATCTGGCTATTAAGGACACCTTCATGCTTTTTACAGGTGAGGAAGTTCAGGAAAGGTTTTGATGTCAAAAAGCTAGAAATAAACGTATCCCAGACATGTTTGACATCTGTTTTTTTCCTGGGGATGATGCCTCGGGGTTTCTGGAATGTTTCTGTGTCCTCAGGCAGCTGGAGCAGGGATGCAGCTCCAGCCCTTGCTGTGATCTCTCACCAGCAGCTCTGCTTAAAAACCTGGAATTGGGCCTTTGGGACTTAGAGAAATAGAATTTAACACTGATTTTATTGAATTGCTTTTATTGGATTTATTGTCCATTTATTTATTGTCCCTTTTCTTTATCCTGGCTGTAAAATTCCTGGTCTGTGGTGCCTCCAGGAGCTGTTTGGAGGCAGCAGCATTTTTCTCCCTGCCTGCCTTCCTTGGGCTGTCAGGGATGCAGAGCTGCATCTGCCAGAGCAGCACGGGGTCAGTTAAGGACAGAGCAGGCAGGTTTAACTCCAGAGCAGAGCTTAGGCTGGGCAGGAGATTTGGGTTTAATTTGCACTTTTTTGTTGTTGTTTTTTTTTTTTTTACTTTTTAAAAAATAATTTATTTTGTTGGTTGGTTTTTGGTTGGTTTTTGGGGGGGGGGCTTTTTTATTGTTTGTTTTTTTGTGTTTTTTTTGAGGTTTTTTGGGCTTGTTTTTTTTGTTTTGGCTTTTTGTTTTTTGTAGAATAATGGAGTAATTTGGGTGGGAGGGGACCTCAAAGCTCCTCCAGTCCCATCCCTGCCATGGGCAGGGACACCTTCCCCTGTCCCAGGGTGCTCCAAGCCTGGGAGGAAAGGAAGAGAGACTCAATTTTCCTTCCCTCTCTCTCAGTCACAGGATTCTTCACCCAGAAAAAGGGAAAAAACTGTGGACTGGGAACTACCAAAATAACCCCCAGGGAGAAATACAGAGGCCAGAGGGGTGTTTTGTAGCAAAAGGGGTTTGATAAATGAAAGCAGCACCCAGATGTGTCAACCCCACAGTGCCAGACGTTTCCTTGCACCTGGAGTACTAAAAATGGCATTTTAAGAGCCAGGCTCTGCTCACTGAAGGTCTGAATCATCCTTCTGGTACTTTCAGAACCCTCCTAGCAGAGCTCTGGATTTCCAGGCACGACATCACTTTTAAACAGCTTTTTACAAACAATACTGGGGTGCGGGTGGCAGAGCTGGCTGGGGCTGTGCCCTGGGGCAGACCCTGGCGAGGTTCCCAGAGCAGCTGGGGCTGCCCCTGGATCCCTGGCAGTGCCCAAGGCCAGGCTGGACAGGGCTGGGAGCAGCCTGGGACGGTGGAAGGTGTCCCTGCCACGCCAGGGGTGGCACTGGACGGGCTGTCAGGTCCTTTCTCACCCAAAGCAGTCCGGGATTCCGTGGTCAGCCAAGGCTCCTGGCACAGTGACAGGAGTCTGGAGCCCACCAGGGATCCTCCCTGGAGCCAAACGCCTTGGATAGGGAACATCTGGGGGGCACAGGAGGATGGCAGGGACAGCACTGGCACTGGAGGATGGCAGGGACAGCACTGGCACTGGAGGATGGCAGGGACAGCACTGGAGGATGGCAGGGACAGCACTGGAGGATGGCAGGGACAGCACTGGCACTGGAGGATGGCAGGGACGGCACAGGAGGATGGCAGGGACGGCACAGGAGGATGGCAGGGACGGCACAGGAGGATGGCAGGGATGGCACTGGAGGATGGCAGGGATGGCACTGGCACAGGAGGATGGCAGGGACAGCACTGGCACAGGAGGATGGCAGGGACGGCACTGGAGGATGGCAGGGACGGCACAGGAGGATGGCAGGGACGGCACTGGCACAGGAGGATGGCAGGGACAGCACTGGCACAGGAGGATGGCAGGGACAGCACAGGAGGATGGCAGGGATGGCACAGGAGGATGGCAGGGACGGCACTGGAGGATGGCAGGGACGGCACTGGCACAGGAGGATGGCAGGGATGGCACTGGCACAGGAGGATGGCAGGGATGGCACAGGAGGATGGCAGGGATGGCACTGGCACAGGAGGATGGCAGGGATGGCACTGGCACAGGAGGATGGCAGGGACAGCACTGGCACAGGAGGATGGCAGGGACGGCACTGGCACAGGAGGATGGCAGGGACAGCACTGGCACAGGAGGATGGCAGGGACAGCACTGGCACTGGAGGATGGCAGGGACAGCACTGGCACTGGAGGATGGCAGGGACGGCACTGGAGGATGGCAGGGACAGCACTGGCACTGGAGGATGGCAGGGACGGCACTGGAGGATGGCAGGGACGGCACAGGAGGATGGCAGGGACGGCACAGGAGGATGGCAGGGACGGCACTGGCACAGGAGGATGGCAGGGACGGCACTGGAGGATGGCAGGGACGGCACTGGCACTGGAGGATGGCAGGGACGGCACTGGCACAGGAGGATGGCAGGGACAGCACTGGCACAGGAGGATGGCAGGGACAGCACAGGAGGATGGCAGGGACGGCACAGGAGGATGGCAGGGACGGCACTGGCACAGGAGGATGGCAGGGATGGCACTGGCACAGGAGGATGGCAGGGATGGCACAGGAGGATGGCAGGGATGGCACTGGCACAGGAGGATGGCAGGGATGGCACTGGCACAGGAGGATGGCAGGGACGGCACGGGCACAGGAGGATGGCAGGGACAGCACTGGCACAGGAGGATGGCAGGGACAGCACTGGCACAGGAGGATGGCAGGGACAGCACTGGAGGATGGCAGGGACAGCACTGGCACAGGAGGATGGCAGGGACAGCACTGGAGGATGGCAGGGACGGCACAGGAGGATGGCAGGGACGGCACTGGCACAGGAGGATGGCAGGGATGGCACTGGCACAGGAGGATGGCAGGGATGGCACAGGAGGATGGCAGGGATGGCACAGGCACAGGAGGATGGCAGGGACGGCACTGGAGGATGGCAGGGACGGCACTGGAGGATGGCAGGGACGGCACTGGAGGATGGCAGGGACGGCACTGGCACAGGAGGATGGCAGGGATGGCACTGGCACTGGAGGATGGCAGGGACAGCACTGGCACCGGAGGATGGCAGGGACAGCACTGGAGGATGGCAGGGATGGCACTGGCACAGGAGGATGGCAGGGACAGCATTCCCTGCTGCTGGGAGGGCACAGGAGGATGGCAGGGACGGCATACCCTGCTGCTGGGAGGGCACAGGAGGATGGCAGGGACGGCACTGGAGGATGGCAGGGATGGCACTGGCACTGGAGGATGGCAGGGACAGCACTGGCACAGGAGGATGGCAGGGACAGCACTGGCACAGGAGGATGGCAGGGACAGCATTCCCTGCTGCTGGGAGGGCACAGGAGGATGGCAGGGACGGCATTCCCTGCTGCTGCTGTCCCCTGTCCCAGCTGCCACCGCCTGCCGTGCTTGGAGCTCTGCCTCCTTCCTCACGCTGCCCTGGCCGCAGGGACAGCTGCCAGCACCCTGCCCCTCTAAATCACAGCAGCGTCCTGCTGCAGGTCAATCAGATTAATCCGGTGGCAAACGCTTCTTTTCCCCACTCCGTTCCCTGAATTGTCCGTGGTTTTCCTCCTCCTTGGGGGCTCTGCCTACAGACACCCCGTGCTGAGGGCCCCGTCTCCCCATGGCCGCGCTCCCTCTCCTCGCTGTTGGGGCAAGTTGAAAATATTTAATTATGCTGCAATGCTTTGTGCAGGACAAGATTGCTGTGCTTATTAAAACCAGACTAGACATGACTGGGGAGCAAATGAACATTTCTGGAGGAAGGGCCCGGGCACGCAGCGCCTCAGCCGGGCCCTCCCTCAGCCCTCCCGCGGCAGGGCCCCGGCTGACCCGGCACAATTACCGCGCTCTTGGCAGCCGGAGGAGCCGCAAATGGGCTTTGTGTCACAGCTCGTTACCTTAATTTGGTTAATTGTAGAGCAGAGTGCGGTGGAACAGCCGGTGCAAACCAGGCTCGGGCTCTCCGTTGTGCCGGGCGTGAGCAGGGCAGTGCCTGGAGGCCGGGATGAGCTGGGGATGCCCCGAGGCCGTGCTTGGCAGCCTCACCTGCACCTTTGTAAGCCTTGATTTCAGCCAGCTCCAAAAGCCTGGCGCTGGAATTGTCCAGGCTTGAAGGATGGAGTGCCTGGGAGCTTTTGGAGATGGTGCAGCGCAGCCGCTCTCCCTCCTCCCCCAGCACACCTCAGCCTGCCTGACTAGGTGGGGTTGGATCAAAGGTCCAAATTAGGATCGAACCTAAATAATTTCGGGATTTTTCAGCAGGGCTTGTTGAGGAGATGAGGGGTGAATGGTTTTAAACTGGCAGGTTTAGATTAGAGCCCAGGAAGGATTCGTTTATGCTGTGGATGGTGAGATGCAGGCACTCCTCTGGTTATTTAATTGTGTCCTGACACGTTGCTAAATCCATTTGACCCTGGGGCACAGAAATGGGAAATTTAACAACTCACTGGGAGGTTTTGGGGAGCTCCAGCTCTCCAGAGGTGAGGTGGGAAGGGCAGTGAGGTGTTGGCCGCCTCAGGAGAAGGAACATTTGGCCTGAGAGGGTTTTGCCTGTGACAGACAAGGATTTTGGAAAGGCTGGTGTCCAGCTGTGGACAAGAAACGGAGTGGAGCTCGTGCTGCTCCCAGACGGGAGCATCCTCCTGGGTGGTGAAGGTGATGGTCCATGGACCAGGGTGGGAGCATGGAGAGCCTGAAACCCTGGAGAAGAGATATCCTGAGGGGTGTTTGAAATGCCTCCTGCTCTCCCAGTCCATCCATGTGCTGTTGCAGTAGCTAATTGCCGGCACTGTGAACAAAATGTGTCTCTTATTCCCATAACAAAAGGCCTGGAAAGAACCAGACTGGTAATTATTCAGGAAGGGCAGAAAATGAGGTGGGGAAAGCTGAGCCCGAGGGATGCAGGGGATCACATTCCACCCCTCCTGCTCAGCCCTTTGATTCACCTGGGCTAAATTGGGATTCTGTGCAGAACCTGCAAGGCAGGAATTGAGGTTAAACTCAGCCTTTTATCAGTCTCTGCATTTCCTGGCTCTCCTTTTGCACTCAGATTTGTTTTTAAAAAAGGATTGGTGCATTTTGCTGTGGAGGATCAAATACATCCAGCGCATCCCAAGGGAGATGCAGGGAAGACCTTTCTGGTGCAAGGAGCTGCTGGGAAAGAGGTGACTCCAGCAGAGAACAGCTGGGATTGGGATCTGGGCAGGAGGAGCCTTGCACACGTTGGTTTTCCCGCTCTGGATGGATTCCCAGGCTGTGGATGAGCAGCTCACACCCACAGCATCCCACTGCACATGAGATGGCTCCAGCCAGGGAAAGGCAGAGGGATGCTGCTTCCCTGGGGAGCAGAGAGCATTTCCCATGCTGTGATAAGGAATGTCTTTCTACCCTGGTCAGGATTCAGCAGCAGCAGGAGGGAGAAAGGAGAAGGGAGCAATGCCCAGGGTGGAAAGGAGCAGGATAGAGCTGGAGGGTCAGGGAAGGAGGAGGAAAGATGAGATGGAGCTCTCCCCCCACACAGGGCAGCTCCACCTCACTGGCAGAGCTTTGGAGCAGCCCCATCAGTGACAGATGCTCCAGGATGGTGCTGCAGGAAAGAATCCTTCTTCCCCAGCACTGGGAAGATGAGTGGGAGCTGTTCCAGGGCCACGTTTGTCACCCAGCCTCTGCAGCAGTGGCACAGGGGAGGGAGAATTTCCAGTGAGGCAGGAAGAGAGGCCATCCAGAGGGAAAATTCCTGCTGTTGGAGCATCCCTGAGCTTTTCCAGCAGCACCTCCTGGGTGCCCAGTGCCGAGGGATGAAGGGTTAAGCTGCAGGCCCTGCTGACTGCCTTGTGATGCAGTTGTTGGGGGTGATTAGGAGAGCTCTGTGCCCTAAGAGGAATCACATGGGCTCCCCCTGGGTGCAGAGGTGCCCCTCTGGATCCCACCACGTTCCCGCACTCCGTCTGGGAGCGTGGCTCTGCCATCCCTGTCCCACAGCCAGCCCCTCCATCAAAGACAGGGAACAAAACAACTGCAGAGCATTTGAAAGCAAAATAAATAAACCTGGGGGCTGCTCAGGGAGAGCTGGGACCAGAGGCACAATCAAATCTTCTATTTCTGGCGTTTTCTTTCAAAAGCAGATCCACAACAGGAACTTTTGATCATCAGGCCCTAAAGAAGGTGACTTCTGATATCCAAACCCCCAGAACCTGACTTCCCTCAATCAAAGGGATTGCCCCGGGCCTCTGCTTTATCAGGTGGCTGGTGGGACTGGAGGAAATCCTGGGTTTCTGGGGGTTTGGGTGGCTGGTGGAAGTGCAGGAAATCCTGGGGCTTTATCGAAGGCCAGCAGCCTGGAGTTGAGAGGACAATGTGACAATCTCTGTTTGCAAAGCATCTTCCAGCAGGAAGGTCCCCAGGATGTCTCTGGGACATCACCTTGGCGACAGCACGTCGCAGCGTGAGAACGTTTGGAGGAGTCAGTCCTTGCTTGAGATGAGTTTTTGGGGTCGGCATTTGGGGATGAACCCAGCTGGATTGATCCTTGGAAAACTGGAGGGAAAACGTGCCCGTGCTCAGCATAAACCAAAAAGCAGCAGGGTGATAATTACAATAATTTCATCCTAAGAGCAGCTCTTGCCTCCAGGTTTCTCTGGAGGCCTTTGGTGTTCAGAGCCCACGGCGCTGAGCGGGGTTTGTGTCCTGCAGGTGACGTGGAAAACCTGACCCCTGAGAAGTCCTTCGAGGGCACCAAGGTGGGCGTCGGGAACATCGTGCTGGCTCTGTACAGCGGCCTCTTTGCCTATGGAGGATGGTAAGGCACAGCCCTCTCCCTTCCACACTGAGCTCAGTTCCAGCTCCAATTCCAAACTGAAGCTCCTGCAGGACTCCTTTTTGTCAGTCCTCTGAGCACCTGCTGCTCCATTTGCTGTGGAAAAAAAGGCCACTTGTAGCCATCCTCATCTTGGAGTGATGTGGGTTGGGAGGGACCTTCAAGATCATCCAATGGGCAGGGACACCTCCCACCATCCCAGGTTGCTCCAAGCCCTGTCCAGCATGGCCTTGGATATCAGCCATCCTAAGTTCTCCCATGGGATCAGTGCCTGTGCCCCTCCTGGAATCCCTGTGCAGATGAGTTAAACTGCAGGGGTTTATTTAACCAGAATTAACTGCTGTCCTTTTGAAATTACAGGAATTACTTGAATTTTGTGACAGAAGAGATGATAAATCCATACAGGTAGGTGTGAGTCCTGGCATGACTTCCCTGGGGGAAAAGCAGCTGTTTTGGGGAAGCCGCTTCCTCGTGTGTTTAACAGAGGAGGAAGCCAAGGTCTTCATCTGGAAAAAGAGAAAACAAGATGAATTAATGACCTTCTACCTCCTGGAATCAGGGAAAGGGAACAATAACCCCTGCAGGAGCAGGGCTGTTGTTTTCCCTGCTCTCCCGTGCCGTGTTATCAGCGCTGGGAGAAATCTCTGCTTCCTTGGCCTGACACCTCTGTGAGTTATGGGCCAGGAAAGAGCACTCAGGGCTTTATTGCTGCCTTGGTTCAACTCCCACTGAGCATTTGTGCTGCTGTCCATGTGTTTGTGCTGCTCTCCATGTGTTTGTCCCGTGCTCTTCCCATCCTGTTGAGCAAGAGCTGCTTCCTGCTCTGCCCGTGCCTCTCAGGGTTCTCTGGGGCCCTCAGCAGAGCAGGACAGTGCTGAGAAATCCCTTCTGCTCCTGGGAAGGTGCCTGGGAGCTGCTGGGAGCTGAGGCTTGGGGGCACTTGTGCAAGAGCCCATCCTGGCTGACCCTGGGGGTGCTTTGGTCCTGCTGGGAAGCACAGGGCTGGATCCGCCCCTTCCCAGAGAAACAGCAAAAGGGGGGCTGGATTTTGCAATTATTTTCATGTCTGCTGGATGCAGTTGTGGTATTTGACTCTGCTCCTGCAGCTTGGCGCTCTGCAGGAGCAATTAGAGTGGCACCAAGCAGGGTTTCCTTTTGCACTTTCCCTTCACAAATGAAATTAAACTGTTGGGAAAGGCAAATGTGTACCAGCACAGGCTGTTCACAGACCCACTTAGGCTGTGCCTGACCTCCTTTTCTTTGAGTTCCCTCAGTCCAGACAGCTGAGTTTAGGTAGAGCCTAAAACTGCCCGGTGCATCTCTGAGATTCCATCTCCCCCAGGAATCCCCCCAGCACAAGGGAGCTCCTTTGCCCGGAGAGAATCCCCGTGCTGGTGCCACTGGATATTTTTAATTAAAAGTGATCTTGGATTCCTGCTTGCCAGGCAGCCAGGGCCTCTCCACGCAAAAAATCCCTTCTGCCATCATCCTTCCCTCTCCATCTGCAGCCTCCAGGCTGTCCAGGGGCCATGCAGTCCTTGAGGCTGGAAAAGACCTTTAAGGCTGTGAACCAGCACCATGTTCACCACTAACCATGGCCTGAAGTGCCACATCCATGTGTTTTTTGAGGGATGGGGAGTCCCCCACTCCTTGGGCAGCCCGTTCCCTTGTGGATATCCCCTGTCCCATGGGAGCAGTGTGTGCCTGGGACACTGCACACAGGAAAGCCAGAGAACAGAGTCCCTCAAAGCCAGCGAGCACGGGAGGGTGGCGATCCCTGGGAGCAGCAGCTCCCTCCCGCGAGCTCCTCCAGGACAATGGATGTTTTTTTCCTAGAAACCTGCCCCTGGCTATCATCATCTCCCTGCCTGTTGTCACGCTGGTGTATGTGCTGACCAACTTGGCTTACTTCACCACGCTGAGCACCGAGCAAATGCTGACGTCCGAGGCTGTGGCCGTGGTAAGATCCCGCTGCTCCAGCCTGACTCATCCCAGGGCAGGTGAAATCAGCCTTGGAATCACTGCACACATCTCCTGCTTTGTTCCAGGCTGGTCAGGGCTGCTTGCAGAAGCCCTGATGTTGAGCAGAAGATAAAGAGCAGGGAAAAAAAAGAGCGTGATCCTGAGGGGATTATCCTGGGCAGCAGTGAGGGTGGCACTCAGTGCTGCAGCTTCATTCATGCTGGCCTTGTGACTGCCATCAGTTACCAGAGCTTGATATTTATTGGGAAAGGTCACTCAGTCAACACTGAACTGGATTGTTCTCTCTCAGCATCTTCCTTGTTTTAATTAAGAGAGAAAAATAATACTTCTATTAGTTGAAATGCCAGTGTGGTCAGGAACCCTTACGGCTTCAGAAAGGAGCAGACCTTGCAGACTGAGCCTGACCAGGATTGTTCAGGGCTTTAGGGAGAATGTCCCAGTCCAGGATGAGCTGAGCCCCTCAGGTGACACCGCTCCATCCTTCGGGTTGGGACTGAGGCCCTGCTCCAGCCACAGCCTGTGCTGCAGGGAATCCTGGAATGGTTTGGGTGGGAAGGGACTGAAAGCTCATCCCATCCCACACCCTGCCATAGGCAGGGACACCTTCCATTGTCCCAGGTTCTCCAGGCCCTGTCCAGCCTGGCCTGGAACAGCAGAGGTTGGAAATGGATCCCGTATTGTTGGTGCAAACCCGCAGTGGAGCAGCACAGGCTCAGCCTGCGACAAAAAGCTGCAGGGCCAGGTCCCTGCGTGTCCCCAGGGCTGGGTCCCAGCTCCTGACTCAGCACTTGGCAGGAGCTGCTGTCTGAGTTTCCTCAGAGTTTCCGTTTGGTCTTGAGCTTTCCGATAGCTGGTGGATAAATGTCGTGTCCTGGCCCCGAGGGAAGGGCTGGCTGCTGATGTATTTTAGCAGTTCCACAGTCTGCTTTTTCAGGAAAGGGGAGCAGCACATGGGAATATGGGAAACTCCGTCACAGCTTCAGCACTGAGCTGTGGCATTTGTTGAGATTTCTCCAAATACTCTTTGTAGGCAGCTCTTGAGTTTTTTGGGACACGGTGAGTGTGAAATGTCTCTTCTTGTCCCCCATTTAGGATTTTGGGAACTACCACCTCGGTGTCATGTCCTGGATCATCCCTGTCTTTGTTGGGCTCTCGTGCTTTGGGTCTGTCAATGGATCTCTTTTCACTTCTTCCCGGTAGGTTCCTTGCTCAATCCTGTGGGTTTTGTTTACAGGCTGTGCTCAGTTCCTCACCCTTTGGAGTTCTCCTCCAGAGAGTGGCTGTGGGCAGACACAAAGTCTGGAGGGCCTGCAGGCCAAGTGGGGAATGCAGGAAGACAAAGTCAGACTTTAAACCAGATTAAAGGCAACCTTTCAGTGGTGTCAATCTTCTGTTCCTCAGGCAAAGTCCTGGTGAGGTCAATAAACAGAACCAGACACAGGCTGAGGGCTCGGGGCTGCTGAGAAAGTGGCTTTCATGAGAAGCAGAAAGTTGGGAAACTGCAGGGGTGAGAATCCCTCGGGAAGGGGTGAAACGCTGGGCAGGGGCAGGACTGACATGGTTCCGGCTCTGACACATCCCTGGGTTGCCTGAGGAGTCACTTAATTGCTGTCCCTGGAGAGCAGGATAGAAATCCATCCTTCCTGCATTCCTTGGCCATGTCCAGCCTCCCTGGTGAGCAGGGACTGGTGTTCCAGGCCTGCCTCGGGGCCGTCAGGGCTGAGCTCGGGCTGCCCCCACTTGTTCTGTGCTGAGCAGAGAGCCCTGCAGGGCTGTGACTGGACTGTGTCCCCTCTCTGTGTCCCCTCCCAGGCTGTTCTTCGTGGGATCCCGAGAGGGGCACCTGCCTTCCATCCTGTCCATGATCCACCCCCGGCTGCTCACCCCCGTCCCGTCCCTCGTGTTCACGGTGAGCCCTGGGGCCGGGCTGGGGGATGGATCAGGGCTGGGATCCCCACAGCCATTCCTGCATGTGCCCACAGGACATGGACTCTTCCCCTCATGTCCTCATTGTCCACTTCTGTCTTGAATTCTTCCCATCCCTGGAAGTGTCCAAGGCCAGGCTGGACAAGGCCTGGAGGAAGCTGGGATAGGGGAAGGTGTCCCTGCCCATGGCAGGAGGTTGGAACTCGAGGGCCTTTAAGCTTTGAGATCCTTCCAATCCAAACCATTCCATGATCCTATGAAATGGTTCCAGGCACCAACTGAAAATAGCTTAAATAAGTAAGAATTAGTGTGATCCCTTCCCTGGCAGGTATTTCCCCTGAATACCCCGTTCAGTGTTGTAACATAGGTGGTTTTGCCTGCTCCCTTTCCTAATGGCCTTTTCCCTGAATTCAGTGTGTCATGACCCTGCTCTATGCCTTCTCCAACAACATCTTCTCAGTCATCAACTTCTTCAGCTTCTTCAACTGGCTGTGTGTGGCCCTGGCCATCATCGGGATGATGTGGCTGCGCTACAAGAAGCCAGAGCTGGAGAGGCCCATCAAGGTGAGAACAGGGTGGGCACTGCCAGGGGACCCCTTCCCAGCACCAGGGGAGGCTCAGCTGCTGGTCCTGCATGGAAAAGGGGCTGGGACTGCAGGGCAATGTTGTGTTGTAGCTAAAGGAGGTGTCCCTGCTGCTGAATCCATGCAGGAGCACAAAGAGCTGCCCTGGGGACAGCACAGTGAGGGAGCTCTGGGTGACAGGGACAGGGCTTTGTGGTGGGATTACTCTCCATGAGTCCCAGGACAGATCCCAGGCTGTGGCTCTCAGTGTAACACTCTGAACCCCTGTGGAATTCCCCTAAAATAGTTTTCTGCTAAAGCAGCCAGCCCGTGCCGAGCTCTGTCCCCGGTGTCCTTGGCCAGCTTGGCAGCCCCGTATCCCATCTGGGGGGAGGCCAAGATCCTGTCAGCCCCTGGTGCCTCTCCCCCAAAAGCTGTTTTTCCCTCATCCCATGGCACACTCGGGTCCGTGCCAGGCAGCAGCACCCACAGGGAAACAAACCCACGGGCCTGGACTGGTGACTTCCCAAAGGGAATCTTTGCTGGCTCCTCCCTTAGGTTTTGGGGTTTTCTTCTCAAAGCTGGGCTGCTCTGGTGGATGCCCTGCCTGCAGTCCCCTGGGAAACAGCCCCAGCTTGTGCCTCTGCTGGCTGTGATGTTTGGTGCTGATGATTTGGATATGGAATTATGGAACTGAGGTCCAAAAAGGTGCTGAGAAAGGCTCTTGGCCATGGGGGAACAATAGTTCTGTCCCTCCCAGGCTGGATAAGCTCCTGGAAAGCCTCCCCTGGCACATCTCCTAAGCTGCCCCTTGCTCCCTGCTCAGGTGAACATCTGCCTGCCCATCTTCTTCATCCTGGCCTGCCTGTTCCTCATCGCCGTTTCCTTCTGGATGACGCCCAAGGAGTGCGGGATCGGCTTTGCCATCATCCTCAGTGGGATCCCCATTTACTTCTTCGGGGTCTGGTGGCAAAACAAGCCCAAGTGGGTTCTCCAAGGCATCTGTGAGTATCTCCAGGGAGGAGCAGCTTTGGCTCCCAAAAAGTTTCCAGTGCTGTGCTGCCGTGCTGGCTCTCCTCCCCCTGGAGGAGCTTCCAAAATCCTGGATCTGCTCCATTTTTCTTTCATGGGAACAGGTTTATCCTGATGATTGCCATGTGTGCCAAGCATCCAAAATAAATCCCGATGTGCAATAATGGCAACGTCTGGGACCAATACCATGTTTTTGGGGGGTTTTAATCCTGGCGAAGAGGTTGTTAGCAGCAGAGCTGAATTCCCTGCTCCTGGAAGAGCCCAGGGCCAAGCCTTTGCTCAGCAAAGAATCCCTTCCCAGTGGTGTAGGAAGGATTGAGCACAGCTGGCCACAGTCTGACAGCTGAAAATCCACAATTAGTCCCAGCCCATGGCTTAGGCCGTGCTGACATTTGGGATCCAGGCAAAGCTTTCCTTGGCATCCCATCTGTGGCAGCAGAGCAGAGGGAAGGGAAGCTCCCCTGGATGTTTTCTCTCAGGTTTATTTTTAAGGCATCTGCTCCAAGGTTTTCCAGCAGCTGCCACAAGGCCAGGGTGTGTTTGGAGGGATGGAGAGGCTGTGCTTGGCACATGGAACCTCAACAACTGAGCCCAGAAAGTCAGTCCCTGCTGCCCGGGTAACTGAGCTCAGCAGCTGCCTCCCCGCTCTCCTGCAAGGGGCTGACCTAGAAAAGCAGGCAAGGAGAAGTGCCCAGCCTTAGCTGGGTGTTTCATGAGGAAGAAAAAAGCTTTCAGCAGCACTCAGCACTTGTTCTTCTTCTTCTCCCCCGTCTCTCTCTCTGTCCCCTCTGTCCCACACTCACTTTTTTAACCTGAGGTAATTGGATCACCTCCAACTGATCTGAGTCTCACTTGGTTGTGCTTAGAATTAGTTTTGCCATGCAGGAATAGTTTGTGATCTCCAACCGGAGCAGAGCAGCAGGGAGCAAGGAGCATTTGGATGGGTGGGATAATAAAATTACTCCAGTTTAGCACCTTCTCCTGGGAAATCTGCACCTGGAATGGTCCCTTGAGTCCCACCTGCCCTGGGCCAGGCAGTGGCCTCTGCCCTGTGTGCAGGACAGGGGGCTTTGGGTGGGTTTGTCCTTCAGAAGAGGCTGGGGGCTCACATGGTTTTCAGAATTGGAAGTAAAAGCTTCATCTTGGATTTTCCATGCTGATTCCTGACTCAGTTTTGGCTGCTCACATTCAGAGCATCCACAGTTAGGTCCACAATTAGTATCAGCAGGCAAGGAGAAGCTGTGTCCAGGAGTCCTGGAGCAGCGCAGGGTCCTTGCTGCAGGAGCAGAGCTGGTGTGAGGTTTGAATTCTGGGATGGAGCAGGGGAGCATCCATGGGATGGAGTAGGGAATATCTGGAGTATTCCAAGCCTTCAGTTGTACTTGGACTCAGGGTGGGGAGGTGGAGGGCTCAGCCCTTCCCTCATGGACCCAGGTTTCTGCTGGGGGTGATCCCTGACCTTTCCTTTGCTTTCTCTGCAGTCTCCACCACTGTGCTGTGCCAGAAGCTGATGGAAGTGGTTCCTCAGGAATCCTAGGCAAAAAGCAGGGACTCTGAGCTCGAGGAAACGCACAACGTTATTCTGAGATGACACAAGGATCCGACCCCTCACTCCCCAGTCCCAGGCACCGGAGCTGCCTCCCGCTGCCACCACTGCCCCAAGGCTCTGCTCACCTCCTGCTGCCCCTCCAGCCCCTCCCAGCCCTGCAGAGCAGCCAGAAGAAGTCCTTGGTACGAGCCAGGAGGAGGAATTCCAAAGGGCAATTCCAGAGGGGTGCTGCCTGCACCCTCTGTGTGTGTGTGAGGGCTGTGCTTGGCTCTGGGGGGCTCCTTTGCTTTGGCTCTGGGATCTGCTGGAGCCTGGTTTGAGTGTTCAGAGTGTCTGGTGGGGGCTGGGGCTGCCACAGAGCCGTGGGGGGGTCCTGAGCTGCCTTACCTGGCCCAGGTTGGGGGTGGGAAGCAGAGGTTGGCTGATGTTGTCTCCCTCCCCCAAACTCACACCCCCATGTTCTGCTGGACACTGGGCGTGGGGGGGCCTCATCTGAGTGTCACTGTGCCCCTCACTTGGGGCCCTGCCACCCTTTGGATTTGGGTCACCACTCTCAGATCCATGCCAGCTCCCTGCTGCTGAGCCAGTCCTCCAGGATGCTCTTCCCCACAGTGCCCATCCCTGGGAATGAGCACTGAGGGGGGAGTTCCTGCTGAGAAACCCAGGAGCTGCAGGCAGCAGAAGGCCAATCCTTGGCTTGCTCATTCCATGCTTTTCTGTGCCAGGCTTTCATCCAGCATGGGATGAGCAGCTCTGTGCTCTCTGTCCTCATGGCCCTGCTCAGGGAGCCATGTTTGCCCCTAAAGCATGTGCTGGGAGAAATAAAGGGTGGGGATTGCCCTGGCACATTCCCTGGGCAGTCTCTCCATGCTCTGCCTGGTGCTGTTCCCTTTGTCCTGCTGTGTTTCCTCTGGAATGTGCCACAGAGATGGGACCAACTGGCTCTGGGCTGTGGAGAAGGGCAGATGTCCTGGCTGGCTGGAGCCACCTCGGGCTACTGGAGATCATGGAATGGTTTGGGTGAGAAAGGACCTTACAGCCCATCCAGTGCCACCCTTGCCATGGCAGGGACACCTTCCACTGTCCCAGGGTGCTCCAAGCCCCGTCCAGCCTGGCCTTGGGCACTGCCAGGGATCCAGGGGCAGCCACAGCTGCTCTGTGCCAGGGCCTCCCCACCTGTGAGTAATGAAAGTGAGTTCTGCTCTAAGGAGCAGAGCCTGGGCCTGATCCTCCTTCATGCATCAGGTCTGGCTTGATGAGATCCCAGCACCACCCTCCCGTTCCAGCAGTGATCCCTGAGAGCCATCCATGATCTGCATGTGAAATCCTGGTTTGCTGTCGTGGGTGGTGCCATCCCATCCCTGAGCAGCCCCAGAATTCCTGTAGTTCCCAAGTAGGTCAGCACTGTCCCCTTGGGGACACGCTGCTTTCTTTGGTTCAAGTGTCACCTTTTGGAAAGCTGCAGTTCCTGAACCATTTGCTCATTGTGCCTCTGTGCTCCGACATCACCTGGAATTTTGATCTTTTCCCCACTGGAGCTGCTTTGCTGTCTGTGTTGCAGATCTTTGTGCTCGTGCTTTGTGCAGGTGGCTTGGTGAACTATTCCCCATTTTTTGGAAACTTGGCCGTTGGGAAGCCGGGCTGCTCCAGGAGCTGTCGCTTCCCGCTGGATTCTTCTTGTAGCAGAGTTCTTTGGAGTGAAGGGGCGTTAGGGACACCGTGGTTCTCACTCCGGCTTTGTCCTGGGAAGTTCTGCAGCACTGCAGCTTGTGCTGGGGCGGGGGCAGCTCCTGCCCAGCTGTGTGGCCGTGTCCAGGTGCAGTTCCACACTCCCACTTTGCCAGCCCCATGTCCTGCTCCGAGGCAGGAACAGGGGAGACAATCAGCTCTTTATTCCATGGCAGCTGGGGTGGAGATTCCCAGATCAGCTCAGTGACAGTGACAGACATTCCCAGCTCAGGTGACATTGTGGAGATTCCCAGTCCAGCTCTCTGGGAGCTGAGTTAATCCAGGAGGATTTGCAGCTGCTTTGGGAATATCCAGAGGGCAGACCCCAAGGTTTTTGGCCAATGCAGTGAGTTGGAGCATCTCAGATCCAATGCCTGTGGAGAGGCTTTGGCATAAATAAGTTTATGAATCACAAAACCTGAACTCGAGTTTTGGCTTCTTCCAGCTGAAGGCTGAGATGGTTTTGAGCAGTGATGGGAAATCAGAGCTCCTGGTGGACCTGCTCCATGGAGAGGGGACCTCAGTCTGTCACCTGCCACTCAAGCTGCAGGTTTTCTTGGCTGTGAGGTCTCAGGACAGCTCCTGCAGGGCCTGGGTTCAGCGTGGGGGCACTCAGTGGCAAAACCCACCAGCAGAATTCCTTGGGATGCAAAGCAAAGGCATTGGAATCTCAGCCACCTCAACCCAAAATCAGCTGGCACCAAGGGCCCTCCACAGAAAGCTCAGGATTGGGGCCAGACCTCCCAAAAGTTGGCTTGGACACATTGTCCATCAGGTGATGACCATCACAGTGTCCTCCTGGTCACCCTTTCACACTGCTTTGAAAGAGGAGCTGTCACACTAAAAAATATTTTTAAAGCAATCAACGGATTTTAATTAAATCCTCAACTGGCTTGCTTTGCTTTTCGTGGATTTCCATGATTTCTCACTTGCTGCTGAAGATTTTTTCTTGTACTAACCTGAGGCTCTGGCACTGATCCCACCTTCGTGGGCATCTCATCAGCATCTCCTTGGCAATAGAGGTTTAGGAAGAAACTGAACCAGGTACCAGCACAGAGCCACAAAAAGGCTGAATTTGGTCAGCCACAGCTCACATCTCAAAGTTGATCTGCCAAAAAGCTGATTTCTTTCACCCTGGAGTCATTGATCCCCCATAGCTGCCCTCCACCAGAGCTTGGTGACGCGGCTGGAAGAGCTTGGGTTGGTTTTTCCTGGAGGTTTGGGAGATAATGAAAGTAGGGGTAAAACTGAATTTCATTTTAGAAAGAAAAGACAAAAAGTAGTTTCTGCAATCATGGAAACAGCTGCCACAGCCTCTGCTGTCCAGTGTGGCAGCTTTACCCTTGGATCAGCAACATTGCCCCCGGCTTGTGCTGTTCTGATGGGTTTGGGTATGGAAAAGGGAGAATTCACCCCTGAGAAAGACCTTGCTGCTTGTTTTCCTCAAACATGGAGTGAGATGTGTCAGGGGAGGGCAGAGGGAGTGACAGGGAGTTCCCAGAGTTTCCCATCCTTCCCAGCACTGGAGGTGGAATTTTTTCCTGTTGTTTCTCTGTCGTGCTCTTTGGAGCCTGTGGTCAGGCAGGGAGGGAGATGAACCCTCCCCACAAGGACCCTGCAAGCACTGTGACCTACAGGAGGTTCCACAGGAATCTGTTCCATTGACAGCTCCGTGCAAGTCCAGCTGGAGCTGTTCTGTCCATGGAATTCAGGTTGGAAAAGACCTTGAAGGTGACGGAGCCCAACAGCGGTGCCGTGGCTGTGCCGTGATCCCGTGCTCCTTGAACTGACCCCAGCTCCCAATTCTTGCTCCTCTCCAGATGGTTTTTGAGTTCAGGCTCCCAGGCTGGCAGTTGTTTGGGGTGTTCACAGAATTGCATCCTGCAGGGATTGCTAAACAGAGCAGGAGCTGCTGGCCAGGCACTTCCATACCCGCTGGGTTCCTCTTTCTAAATGAACCCTTCCTCCAGCTGGGAGGGGAACCAGCCCTGCTCAGCCCTGCAAAAACCAGGGGGATTTATGTCATCCTGGTGGATTTTTAATGATTTTTTTTTTAACTTCCTGCAGAATTTGCAGTGTTTCCCATTTCAGACACCATGTTCTAGTAAACAGGCTTTTGTTAGGAACGGCCCCCTTGGTGGCCATGGAGTTCAAAGGGACTCTGGCACAGTTGAACAAACTTTAAAGGCCCTTCAGCTGGATTGAAACTCCTGGGAAGTGGCTTTGTTGTTGTCCATGTCCTCTCGCAGTGGGTGGCTCAGGCAGGGGAATAAATCAGGCTCCTCCAGGGGCTGCTTGGTGGTGGGTCCAGGCAGGGCACTGGGGCTGTTCCCCTGGAGCTGTGATTTCCAACCCTGGAGAGATACTCCCAGTGGCAGAGTCCTGGTCTGGCTGCAGGGAATCCCAGGGAATGTTTCCACTCACTCTGGGAAGGTACCTGTGCCTTCAGCCGAGGCCAGGGCACTCTCAGGCTTTACTAGAAAATCAGATTACAAAACAAATCCATGAGGAAACTGCCAAACTTGTCCTGTCCTTACACAACGCCCGGCTGCCTGGGGCTGTTCCCTTGGGATGCCAGCTCTTCCTCCATCCACTCTGCAACCTCATGACATGAAATTGGGAAAGGACTGGAACAAAGCAGCTCCTGGAGCTTGGGAAAGGGCAGCCCCAGGGTAGGGTGGCTCTGGCTGTGATTGAACCCCAGCCTTGTACCAGCCCTGGGAGCATCCCGAGCTCCGGCATGAGCCAGAGCCAGCCACGCCTGGCTGCCAAGCAGGGAGATCCTGCAGAAGTGGGAATTGCTCCTCCATCCATCCCTGCAGGAGTGGAAATCTGCTCCTTCATCCCTGCAGGGGTGGGAATTGCTCCTCCATCCATCCCTGCAGGAGTGGAAATCTGCTCCCTCATCCCTGCAGGGGTGGGAATGTGCTCCCTCATCCCTGCCAGGACATCCTGGAGTCCTTGGTGCTGAGGGAGGCTCCAGGGGCTCCTCATTCCAGGTGGCTCCTTGAGGAGTTACACCCAGGATTGTGCTGGCTTTGCCTGGGCTCAAGTTCTTCCCAGTTGGAACTGGAACTGGGTTGGGAATGTGTGGGGGATGCTGCTGGTGCAACCAAGAGCTCCCAGTTTGGTGATGCAGTGGTAGGAAACGTGGCTCGGGGTCGGTGATCCCAAGAATCCCAAATCCAGAGGATTATTCCTTGCCTGAGAAGGGGCATTGCTTCCTCCAGCTGTGGAAGTGGTAATGAATAAAAATAAAAAGTATTTTTTTAAACACTGAATTAATTTCTAAACTGCCTAAGAGAGACTTTATAGCTACACCTGAGTTCTTCCCCAGGGCTGACGTTCGGCCCAGCACAGGAGCTCTCCCTCCTCCCGGGTGAGGCTGTGCTGGGATCCACGGCAGGCACAGGGAAAACTCCTCATTTGTTCAGAGGGCAGGGAGAGGTCCATGTCCCACCAAAATCCTTGGAGAGGGAGGATCTTGAGTGGTTCCCAGACCTCACTCCCACCCTCAGAACAAAGGGAGGGCGACCTTCACTCCTGGTGGAGAATCTGACTTGTCAGAGACACTTTGTTTTGTATTTTTGTTGTTGTTTTTTTTTTAAACACAAAAAGTTAGGCTCTTAACACACACAAGAAAACCTGAACCTGATTTACGATTTTGTTGTATTTGGTTGCTTTAAAAAAAACCTGTTTTACTAATTTAAATATTGCTGTAGATGACACTATATTTATTTGAAAGGGGTAAATATCTTTTAGTCTTAATTCTTCTCTAGTAAGCGCTGTGTATTCCCAATGTTTGTGTTCCTGGCAGCACAGCAATTCCACTGACTGAGGGCTGGGCAGCCAGCAGCTCCTGAATCCAATGGCCTTGGACAACAAGACGTCTCTTGCAATGTCATTTTTTTTGGTAGTATTTCTTGATTCTTTTATGTCTGTGGTTTAACAAATCTGTTCAATGTTTGGGTTGTTCGATGTTTTGGGTTGTTTTGTTTTGTATTTTTAACAAAGAAAGCTGAATTACAACACTCTGGTTGCTGGTCTTTGCCTCAAAAAGTTTTCTTTTTCCATGATTATCCCACACCATCAGCACCTGGGTTTCCAAATACTCCTCTTGCAGCTGGATTTAGGAGCAATGAGAGTGTCCATGCCTCCATCTCCATCCTCCTTTTTAAAATTCTAGTTCATTTTCCTGAGGTTAAAACTAGGGGAATGGGGAAGTGGGAGAGCTTTGGGCACGAGGAGGGAACACAGGAGGAATATCCCAATTCCCAGGGTGTGTCCTAGTTCTGTGCAGCCAAAGGAATGTCCAGCAGTAGGAAGGGACCAAGTTTTTATGGGAGAAGTGCTGCAGTTCCTCTTCCCTGTCCATTGCAGGCTGGAGAAGAGGAGTTTCGGTGGGAAAGCAGTAGGGCAGGGATGCTCAGGCTCCCAGGGCTTGGTGGAGGATTTAATTTTGGGTTGCAGAGGGCACAACTCCAAGGTTTTCCTTCCTAAAGGAGAGGGTGGTGCTGGGGCTGTTCCCTTGGGACAGAAACACATCCCAGAGGAAGAAATGGGCAGGAAAAGCGGTGGAGAAATCCCAGTAAAGTGAGACTTCAGTGGTGCCACCTGGGCTGAGCAAATGTCACACAAATTCCACAGCCAGTTCAGGTGTGACAAGGAGGGACTCACTGAGCTTCCCATAGGGTTTGGAAAAGGGAATTATGGTTTGGGAGAGGGGGAGCACTGACAGAAGTAGTTACTGACAGAGGGAGGTCTGCAGAGCTCGCCCAGGGATCATCTCCTTCAGGCCACTGGAGCACACAGGGCCTGCAGAAGGACATGGACAGGCTGGCAAAGCCTGGAGAACAAGGAAATACAAAGCCAGGGCGTGAAATCCCACTGGATCTGGGCAATCCCCATGGGTCTGTGGGATGCTGCTCCAGCCCCACCAGTGACCCCTCCAGGGCTGGGCTCTGGGTGGAAGCAGGAGAGGACCTGGACACCCAACAAAGGCAGGAAGTGTCTGCACACCCTGGGGATGTGCTCAGACCGCTTTGCTTTGTGCACTGAAGTTCCCACAGCACGGACAAAAGGGTTTTTTACCTGGGGGGCACTCTGTGAGTCCAGGGCAAAGCTGGGGTGGGATCACAGCTCCTGCTCCACGCATTCCCTGCCGGTCACCATTGTTGGTCACCAGACTGGGCCCTTTGGCTCTTGGCTCCTCCCTGCTGACCTTTCCCTGGTGCCACTGTGCCCTCACAGAACCACGGAATGCTTTGGGAAGGAAATGACCTTAAAGCTCCTCTTGTTCCCACTATCCCGGGTTGCTCCAAGCCCCTTGAGCACTCCCAGGGATGGAGGAGCCACAGCTGGAAACTCCTGGACGTGGATTCATCAGTGGTGCCACCGTGGCAGAGGAAGGCTCCTGGAGGGCTTTTCCTGGGAAGGACTCCTGGAATGGGAGCCACATGTGGCCCCAGCCCTGTCCAGACACGTCCCCAGCTCTGCTCTTGTGGCTGCTGGGCTTTGTCCCAGGGGCTGGAGGTGATGGGAGAGGGCAGGCGTGGGAACACATCCCTCTGGAAAACACACAGGGAGCAAGGCTGACATTTTCCCACCCTCAGACCAAACACAGGATATTTTTCTCCCCAAACCCAGGAGCTCCTGTGTAGGAGGGTTGTAGAGGACACAGGGAATGCCACCAAGGAAGGGTGAGCCCTTGGAGCAGCAGGTGGGAATGTCCCAGGACTGGAGGGAATTGCAAAACCCATAAAACTGTTGTTCCTTTGAAGATTTGTGTGGAAGATGAAAGGCCCGAAATCTGTTTGGGTTGGGAAGAAGCCACTGAAGGGTGGAGTGTGACACGGGCCGGGAACAGCTTCAAGGGTGCACAGATAAATCAAAACAAGGAGCTGACAGGGAATTGTGGCTGGAACTAACAAAGGGATCCTCAGAGGGAAATAAATTCATCCAGTGAAATGAGCTCCAGGTATGAGGGAAATTGGAGACCAGGAGAATTGATGCTGACAAACTTCCTTGCAGCAAAATAACACCCAGCAAGAAAATTGTTCCTTTAATATTGAGGCAATGGAACTGCCTGAAGGGTTTTTTTTACCATTTTTTAAAGGAGTTGCTGATTTTAACCTGCAAAGCCATGAAATAAAAAAGCTGTCTCTCCAGCTGATTTTGCTGGAGATTTATTTTTATTGAATTATTTTTTAGGTGTCAGAGCTCAGCAGCACAGGATTTTTGGAAAAATGGGTGTTAAAGGTCTTTTAAAAAAGGATGTATTCAACTCCCTGATTCCAGACCTTGAAATGTAACAGGGATTTTCTAGAGATCCCTATAAGGTTTTCCCCCCCTGCATAATTCCTGGAGATGCAAATTTCCTGCCTGACTTGAACTGCAATTCTCCCACTTGGGAATGGATGGCACGGGAAGCAGCAGGGTGGGCAGGAGGGACCTGGAAATCCACGGAAACCACCCTTGCTCCTGGCTGTGCCTCAGTTTCCCCACTGAGAAAGGTCTTGCTCATCTTCCCAGAACAGACTGAAAGCTCTGTCTCAATCAGTTGGGACAACAAATGCTGGAAATTCCCCTGCTCTTCATCCAAGCTGCACAACGGGAAAGATGAACCCACATTTGGATCCCTCCATCGAATTAGAAACCAGGGAAGCAAGAAATGGCAATTCCTGTTACCTGAGCCTCTTTCTTGATTTAATTAATGTGTCCTTCAGCTGCTGTCCTGGGGTGGCCCTGCCCCAAAAACCAGATTGCAGTCTGGGTTTGCTGGGAAAATGTCCCTGTTGCCTTAGGCCAGTGCAATCTGTGCCTTGGAGAGCCTGTTCCTGGATTTGGGGGAGCTGAACCCAATTATCCACGTGAGCACCTGGAGCTGTGGCAGCCAGCAAGGAGCTGGGATGGAGCTGGGAAGACAGCAGGAGCGAGGGACAGTGCCCAAGAGATGGGGACAGATGTTCACATTATGTAGGGAAAATAACTCTTTTTTTTTTTTTTTTAAGAGCTCTTTCCAACACCTCCTTTTGGACGTGATTCCCTGCCTCCCTCTGCAGCCAGGGCAGGAGCACTGCCACGTCCAGCTCCAGGATCCCACCCTCCTCTCCCAGTTTTTCTGCATCAGTTGGCATCATTTGTCACTGTGTCCCTGAGGGTGACAGGGACACACACAGGTCACAGAGCCACCTGGGAGGGTGAGGGCGCATTTGGCCATGCTGCCTGCCCTCAGAATCATGGAATAGTTGGGGTTGGAGCTTAAAGCTCACCCAACTCCACGGGCAGCTCCCACTCCATGTGTCTGCATCGTGCCAGCACCACCAGCGACCTCTCCAGGGACTGTCACAGCATCAGGTGACAAATCCTGCAGCCTCCAGAGCAGCCCAGAATTATCCCAAAAATGAGTGATAGGAATGAAAGGCACAGAGCCCTGGGCCTAAGCAAACCCTCGGGATGTTGCAATATTCCAGGAGTGTGGTGTGCTCCACTTCAGAGCTGTTTCCTGGCTGGTTTGGTCAACATCTCCAGAGCCTGGCTCTGCACCTCAGTGAGGTCATTTCTGCTCTGACTTGCCCAGGAAAGCAGGGGCTGCCCCTCTGCACTTGTGTAACCAGCGGGAGCTGCAGGGCTCGTCCCTTGGGCTGCACAGAAATCAGGTCTGGGCACCTCAGGAATTCGGGAGCTTTGTGCTGCAATGAGCTGCTGCATGTTGGATCTGGGAGCAAGAAGCCATCAGCTCAGCTAAAAGACAAGTCAAATGTCTGGAGGGGCCGTGGTGCCTGTGCCAGGAGCAGGGTGGGCGTGAAACTCCTGCTCAGTCACTGGGATTTCAGCCCTGCCAGGCTCTGTGTGGTGGAGAATATTCCAAACACTCCTGGAGCCTGGGAGGACCTGAAGGAGATTCCTGCTGGCCCTGGCTTCCAGCAGCCAAAAGGCACCAGGGCAAAAATTACTATTGCTGGTCACAATTTTTTTCTTGAGAAGGAACATTTTGGGATGGAAAAATCATTTTCCCCCTTTTAAATGTTTGTTTTCTTCATGTACCTCTAATATTTTCTAGAAAAACCAGAATTCTGGTATTACCAAGTGACTCCAAAACCAGCAGCCCATGGAATCTTTCTGGGAAGATGAAGCTGACGGTTTTGGGGCTATCCCAGCTTTTCCTGCATGTTAGGAGGCAGCTGGATCTTTGAATGACATTCCTGGTGAACTGCAGGAATTGCAAGGCTGGGAATGCTGGGCTGAGCTCCCTGCTGTTGGCTGCAGTCTCTTGTCTGTCTGTCTGTCTGTCCACAGCCTTGCTCCTGCTAAATGGGATTTATCCCTGTGCCAGCACTGGGTTTGCATTAGGGAAAAAAAATCATAATCCACACTGAGAAAGTTGCCTGAAAGAGGCTTTCCAAAGAGGCACTGGCTCCACGATGTAAAGAGTTTAAGCTCTCACATGATGGCTCAGGCTGTGCAATTACTGCAGGAATCAGCTCTGGACAGCCCATTCCCAGGGGACAGCAGGATCCTGGGGAAGCAGCTGCATGGAAGGGTCTGGGCTGTTAATTGGGGAGTCCTTCCACAGGTAGAGGAAATCAGGTGTTCAAAATAAAAATCCCAGCTCACAGAAGAAAGTCATTTAGAGCCACATTAATCCCAGTGTATGCCAGGCCCTCTGAATAATCAAAACCTACTCTTGCTGGTCACAATTTTTTCTTGAGGAGGAGTATTTGGGGATGGAAAATCCTTTTGTCCCTTGTTTATCTTTGTTTTCTTCAGGTACCTCTAATATATTCTAGAAAAACCAGAAGCCTGGTATTACCTAGTTTGAAATCCTGCAAGCCTCAAACCATTCTCTCTTTATCTTCCATGTTTAATTACAATTAATAGAAATTGAAGCAAAATTACCCTTTTTCCTAGCACTCCATGGAATTTCTGAGCAGGTGCTATCACTGCTGAGCAAAGGTTAAGCAGGTTTTTGTCTGTCTTATTCAGGAGACCAAATCTGAGAGAAGCTCCTGTACCCAAGGCAAACAAGATAAACCCACAAATCCTGCAAAATATTCTCTCTGGGATTTGCTTCTTGCTGTGTGGGCCAAATACCATCTGGATTTCTCTCCTGCCCTCCACACAGAGAAATCAGCCTGAAAAGCACTTTGACACCCTCCTCATTCTGGCCACGGGCTTGCAGCATCCTCAGGGACTGATGCAAGACCCTGCCAAGGGCTGTTGCATCAGAAAAAACAGCAGGAAACAGTTGGCTCTGCTCTGTTTTCCCCCCAAAATTGCAGATTCTTCTTTTTTTTTTTTTTTTTTTTTTTTTTTTGAGGAAAGGGACTTCCAGCCACAAGGCTGCTGAGTGCAGAGCTGTCTCAGGAATGGGAAGTTGTGCTGCACAAGAAGATTCCCTCAGGAACAGAATTTATGGCAGCTCTTGGATTTTCCCTGCTGCCTGTTGTGGCCTGCTCTCCACTGGGAAAAAGGCTCCAGCCTGGAGCCTTTGGATGCTGCAGCTCTGTTGATTCATGCAGGGGATTAGGCAGTGAAGGAGGCTTTCATTTGATTTTCCTTGGCTTTATTAAATGAATTCCAGCTTTTCTGTGGAGCTGCACATGCTGCTTTGTGTGCCACAGCCTCGCAGGCGCCAGGCCTGATCCTGCAAGGATCACTGAGGGCTGATCTGCTCCAGCCTCATTCCCAAAATCCTGCTGGGATGGGGATCCATCCCCCTGATGGATATGGGGGAGACTCTGGGAACACAACAGGACAAAATGGATCTCAGGGGTGGCTGGCTCCAGCCAGGTGTGACAGAAACAGGGGCTGGGAAGAGATCTGGAATTGGAGACAAAGAGGAAAATTGTCCTGGAACGAAAAAGGGATTTGATCCTACAAACAGGAAAAGGAAGCTCAGGAGGAAATTCCCTGCTGGGTGTGTGGTTTGGTGGTGGGCAGGAGGAAGAAATCCCTGTACACAGAACCCCAAAGGGTGATGGGAAGCGACGGGCCACAACCTTTGGATAGCAGCACCTTGGGAAGTGGAAGGTTCTGGATACAGCCGCTCTAAGGCCAGCCCAGACTGCCTGCAGCACCTGGGTGAAGTTGCCATGTTTTCACCTGGGGCTGAAGGGATTTGTGAGGGTGCAGGCAGAGCTTTGGCTGTGCCTGACTCATTGCCTCTCCCCAATAAAGAACCACCGGCCTGTTCAAACCCCGCTGCCCTCCGCCTGCAGGGCATAAAGGCGAGGGATTTGGGAAGAAAGAGCCCAGCACCAGCCCATGCCTGCCTCCAGCTGAGCCCTTCTCCAGGCAAGTCTGTGCCTGGGCAGAGCTGCAGCCTCTCCTCGCAGCTGCTCTGCACTTCAGAGCATCACTGGTTCATGTGTTTGTGTGATGTTCACCAATTCCCACTGATGAAAGCTTCCTGGAGATTCTCCAGTGGATCTCCCACGGCAGCAGTGCCACATGGAAGGACTCACTGCCCTCTGGGGACTGTGCAGCTTCCTGATGTCATGGTGTCCTGAAATATCCAACCTTTTTCATGGACTGACATCCCCCAGTGCCATAAGTGATCAGGAGGTGCCAGTCCATGAAAGCACCATGAAAGAGGGCAGCGGGCAGCTGGTGTGCACAAACATTCCCTGTGTTCTCCTCTTCCAGGGGCCTGTCCTGGACTCTCGGGGAAATTGTAGGGAAAAGCAGTTGTATAAAATCCAGGGGTTGGACTTCAGTGATCCTTTTGGATTCTCTCCAACTCAGGATATTCTGGGAGTCTTCCATGGGAGTACAAGCCACCACTCTTGGTGGCTGCAGTGGGGACAGCCTGGAAGAGAGGAATAACCCCTCATGGACACCCTGCAGCCCACCAGCCCCAGGGACTCGGCCACCATCCCAGTCCCAATCCCAATCCCAATCTCCCCAAAATGCTGCCAGCTTACCCTGTGGGAAGAGTGAAGCTGTGCTGGGTGCCAGGAACCACCATAGAAACTCCGTTTGCACTCCAAGCAATGCCAGGCAGAGCTGCCCAGCAGGGAACTGAGTAAATATTGGTTTTCCAGTGGGATCTAATTCCCACCTGCCTCATCAGTGGGATGGATGGAGTGTGGTGGGTCAGGTTGTTGTTCACACGTGGTCATCATGAAACCCCTGCTTTCCGTGCAGGCAGCACAGAAAAGCCCAGCTGTGACGTGTCCCTGATACCTGGGGCTGACCTTCCTGTGTGACTCTGTCTTTTCTAGCAACAGAAATTTCATCTCAGCTCAGGAAACCAAGGTGGTTATTTTCAGAGAGAACAGGATGGAAACACTTAACTGAGGCTGCAGGTTAAAATTAGACCTTTTCTTCAAAAACTGAGTCAGTGATAGAGAGATACGGGACAATCACCTGTTCCATCATGTCTGTAAAATCACCCTGAGCTGTGCTCAGGAGTGGATGTGATGTCATCTTTTAAAATCTAAATTGCTGCAGTTCAAATCTGTCCGGGCAGTCATGCAGGAGCGGTGTTGGGAGGAGGTGGGGGGCTCTGCAGATGACACTCCGTGTTCTGCTGGAAGGAAAAGCAAAGTTTTATTTACATTTCACGGTCCCTAAATTGCCACCCATCCCTAGAGGTTCTGCTGAGATTTTGGGGGTTCACAGGAAAGAGTGAGAAAGAAAATTCAACATAATTTTAACCATGGGGAAGAGCTTTCCTATGTCTCCTGCACTGACCCCACCACAGCAGCTCCTCCTCCTGCAGGTTACTGCTTTAGGAGAACATTCCTGCTCAAGAGAATGGTTAACACACCCACTTGTACCTTTTTAAGCTGCAGAGAATGAACAAATATTTTCTTTCCTTTTGCAAAACCAGAAGGAATCTTGCCAAGGTCATCGTTTCCTGAGGGTAAATGCTGAGCAAGATAAGAGATGTAAGGAGTTATCTCTACTGAGGGGCTCAGGGAGACCAGACTGAACTGGAGAAGAACTCACCAAATCCTCCCCAGCCTTGCTCCAACTGGTAAAGCCTTGTCAAGTGCCTTGACAGCAGCAGGTAGGGCAGAAATCCATCCGATCCCAAAGGCTGTCACAGCACCAGCAGGAAAAGCAATGCCAATCAGTTGTGGAAAAAACCTACTCACTCATCAGGCCAGGGTCAGTGGGTTTCTGTGGAGATAAACCAGAGTGAATGTCATTAATGGCACTGTTGTCAGGGCTGAGGGAGGTAAAAATCAAACACTGAGGGTCAGGCTCTGTCCTTTACCTTTTCAGCTGTGGAAGCTGGGCATGGCAGGACAGGGAGAAACGATACAGATCCACCCTTTCCACAGAACAGCTTCATTCCCTCCAACCACCCTCTTTGACAGAGGCTTAGACACAGCTCTGAAAATGCCACAGTCAGTCTCTTCTCATGTCTCACGGTGCTGGAACTCAGGGATTTTTCTGTCATGTTTAAATTAAACCTTTTTCTGATAATATATAAGGAATCCTCTTCACTCTCCCTGCCAGGAGATTGCTCCCCCTGAACACAGGTGAGCCACTGAGCCCAGGTTCCTAAGGTTCCCTCAGCAAGTGCCAGAGGAAAACTGGTGTTGGAGAACACCTGGATGAGGGCATTTTTTACTGGATTGCCACAAAAGCCAGCAGGACACTAAACCCTGCCCTGCCCCAGCCTGGCTGTGCCTCACTGCTGGTTTCATTTGCCCCCAGCATTTCCTTCCCCATCTAAGGGAAACATCTCTAAGACATTCTCAGCCCTGAGAGGAAGGGTTTGTGCTGGGAACTGGGTGTTGGCTGTAAGACAACTGGATGTCCATACAGCGTTTGAAGTTATCTTTAAGTGAATTTGTATCTGCTTTCTGAGGACAAACAGTGCTGAGGATTGTGGCCAGTCCTCTGCAGCACCCACTGCAGGCTCTGCTCCGAAGATGGTGCATCCCAAAAAACAGCCCTGGGCTCTCTGGAGATGGTGTAGCCCAAAAAACAGCCCTGGGCTGTGCAGGCGCCTCATGGCAGAGGAGGTGTCCTCGAATGTGCTTGGACACCTTCTCTGCAAAACAATGGGATTAATAGTGGAAATACTTTCTCCACCGCCAAATTCCTGAGAATGTCCTGAAGCTGGAGAAACTGAAATACAAGGTTCTCCATCTCAACATGCTTTGCTCACTGGAGAACATTTCTCTGCTGGCCTCCTGGAGCTGGGACATCCACCATCCCTGAATCCAGGGGTTATCCGCATCCCTGAATCCAGGGGATATCTGCATCCCTGAATCCAGGGAATATCCGCATCCCTGAATCCAGGGGATATCCGCATCCCTGAATCCAGGGGATTTCCGCATCCCTGGATTCAGGGGATATCTGCATCCCTGAATCCAGGGGATATCCGCATCCCTGGATCCAGGGGATATCCGCATCCCTGGATCCAGGGGATACCCACATCCCTGAATCCAGGGGTTATCCGCATCCCTGAGGTTATCCGCATCCCTGAATCCAGGGGATACCCACATCCCTGAATCCAGGGGATATCCGCACCCCTGAATCCAGGGGTTATCCGCATCCCTGAATCCAGGGGATATCCGCACCCCTGAATCCAGGGGTTATCCGCGTCCCTGAATCCAGGGGATATCCGCATCCCTGAATCCAGGGGATACCCACATCCCTGAATCCAGGGGTTATCCGCATCCCTGAATCCAGGGAATATCCGCATCCCTGAATCCAGGGGATATCCGCACCCCTGAATCCAGGGGTTATCCGCGTCCCTGAATCCAGGGGATATCCGCATCCCTGAATCCAGGGGATACCCACATCCCTGAATCCAGGGGTTATCCGCATCCCTGAATCCAGGGAATATCCGCATCCCTGAATCCAGGGGATATCCGCACCCCTGAATCCAGGGGTTATCCGCATCCCTGAATCCAGGGGATAGCCGCATCCCTGAATCCAGGGGATATCCGCATCCCTGAATCCAGGGCATATCTGCATCCCTGAATGCCGAGCCCTGCTCGGAGCTGATGCAAGGCTGGGGCGGGTGTTGCAGCAGCAGCAGCAGCGGGGCTGCACTGATGCTGGCACCTCGTGGGGCTCCGCAGCCACTGCAGCCTGACTCCACTCCAGCCCGGGTTGCATCAGACTTGGAATTTGAATACTGGTGAGGAAAAAATGGTCCCTTGCACAAGGGCAGTGGATTTTAAGGTATTATTGGCCGCTTTGCTCTCTGAGCAATATGATCTCACTGGCCAGGACTCCTCACTCCTCACCCCTGATTTTCCGGAGTTTCCTTTTACTCACTTCATTTCTCTCAGGTTCACTCAATTATTTCTTTAGAAATTTCAGAGTGGGCTGAGATATGGGGCTGAGCCCCAAGTTGTGCCCCTACAAACCCCTGACCCCAGGCGAGGCAGGGACCTGTGTAGTGACACTGACACTGAAGTGCTTCTGGGTCAGCCCGGGACATAAATGAGTGGAAAAATATCAAAACTTGTTCATCAGCAAAATGGGAATAGAGGAAAACAAGGCTGGTGACAGGTAAGGAAAAGCAGTTTCAGCTGGTGTCAGCTGGATCCATCCCTGATATTGTGAGCCCTGCTTGCCCAGGAAGATTAAGCATCTCTAAAGAAGCTTAGGTAGCCTAATTAATGGTTCACCAGCCTAATTAAAGAAGATCCGGGACAGACATAAAGACAGTGTAAGATTGCTGCTTTGTCATCGCTGCTGTGGTGCTGGCACACGGCAGGAGCAGATTGATGGGGGTCAGTGTCCTGGAAAATGTGACAAGAGCTGGACAGAGCCTTTGGGAGCAGCTGCTGGAGCAGTTCAATCAGGAGCAGCAGTTCTGGGCTGGTAAATCCCATCAGAGCTCAGTGACACCACGACACACCCGAAACACCCCCACCAAAGCTGCTCTGATGAAACAATGGCACCAGAGCCCTGCTGCAACCCCTGGTGTCTGATAAAGGACAAGCAAAGGAGGGCAGTGACACATGCAGAGAAAGTCGGCTGCTCCACGAGGAAGTTTGGCTGGAGTAGAATGGAAACAGCCATTCCTCCAAGAGCCCCATCCTCCTGTGCTTACTCAGGTGTGAGCACACACCTGCTGGGATTGAGTAACCAGAGCCTTTTCCTGAAGGGCAGTTTGGGATTTGGGTGCTTTAGAGGGTGGGGATAAATCAGTGAACAGTGGGAGCAGAACCCTCTCATGTGGCAGCTGCTCCTGGTGAACAGCTGAAATAATCCCACAATCTCCCTGCTCTGGCACAGAGGGTGCTCCATGCAGGATCCCAGCACAGTCAGAGACAGGGCTTTACTCAAATCAGAAATTCTATATTTCCCCCACTCCATAACCAGTTAAAACCAGAGATCAGAAAGGGGGGAATCTCAGGCCCCTTTGCTCTGACATTCTTATTTGCTCCAATTTTCCTCTCAAAAAGTGCAGAAACCCCAAGGAAATCCTACTGGCATGGCAGAAGTAAGGGCTTTCACAGCTTCATGGGGAATTTTTGGCCTCAAGCCTGGCACTTTGCTGATGGATTTAGATGGATGTCCCTTGGGACATGTATCTGGATAGAGCCACGCTTTGTACTTCCCTCAAGGGAAGCCTCTGCCTCCCTTGGCTTCCTCTGTTCTCCAGATATTAAAGCACCGATTTCCAAACAGAAAATCCAGGAAGCCCATTCAATGGCTGGGAGATTTTATCAGCTCCTGGTTATAAGTGAGCCTTGAATGGAGCAGCAGCCACCTGCCAGCTCCCAGTCCAGCTCCAGGTTCTCCAGCATAAGCAGGGAATGAGGGGCCTCTGCTGGACTGTCAGCACAGCCAGGAGGAAAACCAAGAACTCCCAACTTTTTTCTAAGTGAGCCCTGGTTATGGGCATACCTCTGTCCTTCAGCTGGATCTGCCTTTGGAGATGACTGACGCTGACTGTCCACAAAGCCTGGAGGGCACATTTTGGGTGGATTTCTCCCTATTTTATCTGTGTGGAGGAAGAAAATTGCAGCCTGATCCTGGAGACCAAAGGTTATTTTGATTCATTTTGTGAAGTTTTCCTGCATGAAGCTAATTCCAGCTACAGGACGAGAGGAAATGACTTCAGGATTTGCCGGGGGAGGTTTAGATTGGATACTGGGGACATTTTTTCATGGAAGGGGTTGTCAAACCCTGGCACAGACTGCCCTGGGCAGTGTTGGAGTCCTTCTACCTGGAACTGTGTAAAAACCATGTTGATGTGGCAGCTGGGGACATGGCTGGTAGTGAATGTTGTGCTGCTTTGATGATCTTAAAGGCCTGCTCCAACCTTAACGATTCCATGATTTTCTGGGTTTTTCACCACACAGCAGTGAAAGAAATTCATTTTTCCTGGGCATGCTGGCATGCCCCAGGGCACTCGGAGCCGTGGCTCTGCTGAACCTCTCTGACACCCCCGTGTTCCCTGGCAGTGCTCCCCATTCCTACTGCAGTGCATCCACCAGCATTTGACTCCCCATCCCTGGAAGTGTCCAAGGCCAGGCTGGACAGGGCTTGGAGCAACCTGGGGTAGTAGAAGGTGTCCCTGGCCATGGCAGGGGGTGGATGGGATGGTTTTTAAGATCTCTTCTAACAAAACCATTCCATGATTCTACAAACCCCATCAGCACCCCACAGCTCTCCCTGTTTGCAGGGCTTATCTTTATCCTCCTTTTTCCATACAGACAGAGGCAGAGCTCTCCAACACCAGCAATTCCAACCATTGCAATGCTTTTTTGGTTGATTTAGTTCCTGTGCTGTCAGCATGTCCTCCCGCTTAATCTGTGGCATTAATTCCTTCCTTGCTACTGGCTTCAGAAAGCATTAACAAGGGAAAAATAAATCAAGTGTTAGAGCACAAAGAAGACTTGTGGGAAAAAGCTTTTGAGCCTTTTCTGAGGCTCTCATGCCTGTTATTCTTTACTTTGCTGATACAGCTGGATTTACCATCCTGTTGAATGAGCATATTCCAGACTATAAAAAAATAACAAAGTCGAACCACGTGGGCTTTGTATAGGTCAGAGCTGGAGGGGCTGCCAGAGACAACAGCACAGGACGACTTCAGAGCACGAAATGTGCAAACACAGCCAAAGTGCAGCTTATGTTCCTCCAAACAAAGCAGGGACCAAACCTGAGACACAACAGAAGCAAGCGTGGGACATCTGGGCGTGGGAGCTCTGTGTGTGTGTGTGTGCCCCAGCTCGGAGCCACAGCTGTGTGCAGATGTTGGTGAGACTGTGGGAACGTGGAGTGGCCTTTCCCATCCTGGCTGATGGGAAGCTTGTGGAAAGAGCTCACCTAAGTGAGTGCTGGAGTTTTAAATTGATGTTTTAGGGCAGGCTGGTGCTCTCAGGTCTTCAGTCTCATCTTTACCCTCGACCTTCTGAGGAAGACTCATCCCTTAAGTCACCATTGTAAACACAGCAACTGCTCAATAGTGGAGCAGGGCTGAATTCCCTGAGGAATTCCTGGCCTCTTTCATGCTCCTGTTGTGCTTTGCGTTTTCAGATGTGCAGCACAGAGCTTTGGTTGTCTCCCCATCCTCCTTTCTCACATCCCCCGTGAGAAGCCGGACTGGGGAGTTCAAGAGATCAGGGAACTCACACCAGCAATGTCCTGCCTCACATGGGAGCCAGCTCCAAATGACCCCACGCATCCCAAACTGCACCAGAAACATGGAAAATAAAGGGGTGAGAAAGCAATGTGAGCTCAGAGAATCTCTGAGCTTATGGAAATAACCGTGAATGATGAAGCAGCAAAAGGGGATCAGTGGAGCTGGGTGTGCGGGAGGTGAAAAACTTCTTTCTCCCTCAGCGGGTGAAGACTTTGAGGCTTCATTTCCTAAAAATGCAGCTTTTTCATTTCAAAGCCTCCCTAAAAAGTGCTGGAAGATCTGGACCCAGAGGAATCGCTGACCTGTAGACACCAGGAGGGGATGTGTTTTCACACACTGATGTCCCTTTGAGGTTGAAGCCCAAGGAGCAGCAGGGAAACTTCCGAGCCCATTTGCAGTGCCAGGGAACTCGCCAGAGCTCCCACATCTGGGAATTGCAATTGTCCCATCCCTGGTGCTTCCGTAGTTTCTGTTCCCCTTCCTGCACACAAACACGGACACACCGCAGCTCGAGCTGGAACCACAATGTTTTCAGAACAAACAGAAAAACAAAGTGCTGCTCATGGTGTGCATTGTCTCCAACCTCAAAATAACTTTCCCAGCTCTTCCCTCCGTGCCCCAGGGCTGTATTTTTCCCTGATCCCAGCTTCAAGAGTAGGTGGATGTTCACAGCAAAGGATCCATCCTGCAATTCCATGGCACGTGCTGGATGTTTTAGATAATTCAGTGGGTGTTGAACTGTACCTTAGTGGAGATCCCTGCTGGTTTGGAGTGGTGAAATCCCCCCTGCTTCCAGGAAATGAGGGGTTTTGTGGGAATTCGGTGAAAAATATAATGATTTTATTCCTTCTGCTCCGCAAGAAACAATCAGGGTGGCAATTTTGATGTGCAGTGGGATGAACTGCATTTCAAAAAAGCTGCAGTTCAACCTCTATTTACACCCTTAGGTGCTCAAAGAAGGTGTTTTCCCAGGAATTTTTCCCTGGGCTCAGCATTTCTGTGTGAAATACCACATAAATCATCATTATTCCTTCTCCACTGCTGAGGGAAAAAGCAGCTGCCTGGCATTGCCTGTACTTCTTTTGACTCTCCAACAACTCAGGATTTGGAGAGTGGCCTGGATAAATCCCATTCCCAAAGGTCTGCAGCTGGAAATGAAAACATTTTCACAGTGCCTCAATCCCTGGGGAATTCTGCCTGTGGTTTAATTTAATTTTATTTTATTTCCTCACAGGGCCTCCCCCAGGCCTGGCTCGTGTCTCAGGTGATGGAATTACAGAATCCCAGGACCACTGAGGTTGGAAAAGAGCTCCAGGATCATCGAATCCAACCAGTGACCGACCCCCACTTTGTCCCCAGCCCAGAGCACTGAGTGCCACATCCAGGAATTATTCCCTGGTCACCTCCAGGGATGGCCACTCCAAACCTCCCTGGGCACCCCTGCCAATGTTTAACCACCCGCTCCGTGAAGAAATTCCTCCTAACCACAGAATCATGGAATATTTAGGGTTGGAAGGTACCTCTGGAGATCATCCAGCCCAAGGCAGGGCCACCTGGAGCAGGTGACACAGGAACGCGTTCATGTGGGCTTGGAATGGCTCCGGAGATGGAGACTCCACGACCTCCCTGCGCAGCTGCGCCGGTGCTCTGCCACCCTCACGCTGAGGTGGAACTGGTGGTTTAGTCCGTGGCCATTGCTGTTCGTCCTGTCCCCGTCCCACCGAACAGAGCCTGACCTCCCCTCAAGACGTGTCCTCGCCTCCCCTCCCCTGAGGGGGGGCCATTTTGTGTGAGGGGAGGGGGCCATTTTGTGGGCTCCACGTTCTCCTCAGGGCGGGCATCAACCCCAGCGTGTCCGAGCCGTGCCAGGGCTGTGCCGGCCGCTGTGCGGGGCTGCATTAACCCCTCTCCCCGGCGCTGCGGGGCTCCTGACGCCGGCTCGCAGCGGCCGCGGCCCGCGGGGCTCCCGCAGCGCTCCCTGAGCGCGGGCGGCCGCCAGCAGTCCCCCGGGCCGGCAGGGGGCGCTGCCGCGCGGCCCCGGCCCGGCCCCGTCCCGGGGCCTTCCGCGCTATCCCGGCCCGGCGTGATCCCGGGGTGATCCCGGGGTGTCCCGGTGTGATCCCGGCGTATCCCGGCCCGTCCCGCTGTGATCCCGACGTGATCCCGGGGTATTCCGGCCCGTCCCGCTGTGATCCCGACGTGATCCCGGGGTATCCCGGCCCGTCCCGCTGTGATCCCGACGTGATCCCGGGGTATCCCGGCCCCGTCGCCCTCTGATCCCGCTGGAATCCCGGGGTGTCTCGGTGCGATCCCGCTGGAATCCCGGGGTGATCCCGGGGTGTCTCGGTGCGATCCCGCTGGAATCCCGGCGTGATCCCGGGGTGTCTCGGTGCGATCCCGCTGGAATCCCGGCGTGATCCCGTCGCGGGCCCGTCCCGGCGTGCTCCCGCTGTGATGCCGGCGTATCCCGGCCCCGTGCCGCTGTGATCCCGCTGGAATCCCGGCGTATCCCGGCCCCGCCGCCATGGGGAAGAAGGGGAAGCGCGACAAGAAGGGGAAAGGCGCCGAGAAGACGCTGGCGAAGCTGGAGAAGAAGGTGTCCCGCAGGGCCAAGAAGGAGGAGGTGACGGGCGCCAGGGAGGGCGCGGGGCCGCTCTGGGGGCAGGGGGAAGGTTGAGGACAGCGCTGGGAGCAAAGGAGCGAATCCAGAGGGAACCTGGGCTGCCCAGGGAAAGGGAAGCATGTGATGGGTTGGAAGGGATCCACACGGATCATCCAGCCCAGCTGCCGGCCCTGCGAAGATACCACAGCAATCCCACCATGTGCCTGAGAGCTTTGGCCAGACCTCCTTGAAGCTGGATTTCAGGGATGCCCCTGGATCCCTGGCAGTGTCCCAGGCCAGGTTGGACGGGGCTTGGAGCAAGCTGGGATGGTGGAAGGTGTCCCTGCCCATGGGTGAGATTTAAGGTCCCTCATTCTCTGATTCTAAGCAGAATCTTGCTTAAATCCCCTGCGGTCCCTTGTGTGTGACAGCAGGTGTAAAAGGAGAGGAAAGCACAGTTTAAGGATCCTTCTTCCTTTCCATCCCCTTCATCCTTTTCTCCTGGTCCTAAAAGCAAATGAGAACCTTGGTTTCTCCCACTCCTAGAGGGGCTGCTTGTGTTTAAGCCTCAAAGCAGTGACTTTTCCCTGGTAAAAAGCGCTGTTAATGGCCTAATTTAAAGCTCCAAGGCTTGGAAGGTGCCCCTTTGGAGTCTCCTGGCTGCAGGGAGAGCTGATTCCGTGCTGCAAAATTCCCAGGCTTTGGAAATCTCTGCTTGGAGCACACCTTCAGCCAAGTGACCTGAGGTGGGGTGGTGGGAGAAACCCTGGCTCAGAGCCTCCCATTGCTGCAATCCTGCTCCTGCCCTTGGGCTGTCAGCAGTTTTGGGGGCCAGATGTTGGCTTTAATTGAGTGAAGTTGAAAGGGAATAAAGATGCACGAGGTTTCTCTGGATATAAAAGAGTTTCCAGTTATATTTGGGCAGTTATTTTTTTTCCTAAAGAAAGGGAAACTGGGAGTGAGTGCTGGTTTCTCTGCATGTCAAGCTGCTCATGTCTGGCCTTTTCTTTCCAGGAGGATCTTGAAGCCCTGATAGCAGAATTCCAGAGTTTGGATGCTAAAAAGACCCAAGTAATTGAGTCATCCTGCCCACCCCCTTCACCCAGGTGAGAGCTTGTGTGAGGCTTTGGCTGCCGCTTGTAGAGCAGCTGGGAGTGCTTTTAATGTAATTTCTTTATGTAAAGTTATTTCCCAAGAGTGGAAGGTATACCTGATATCTGGAGTTATGAAACACCTGGAATACTGAATTAATGGTTAAAAAGAGACCAAAAGCCTGGTTTTGGGCATCCAAATCCATTTTTTAACCATCACATCAGCACAAAAGAGGCAAAGCAGGGTTAGATTTCAGGGCTTTGAGGGGAAAATTAAAGTGAAGAGGAAGTGTGGGGTTTGGACTAGAGGGCTGAAGGGAATTCAGAGGCAAAAGGATGTGTCATGAGGTAAAAAAACACTTTGTTAAGTGGGGTTCACAAACTTGGGGTGTTCAGGAGAGCAGTCACCAGCAGCAAGTGCAGAATAATGACACAGATAAATGGAGAGGAGACAGCCCAGAGTTCTGAGCCCTCATAAAAGTAATTTTTGTTCCTGCCACCCCAGCATTAAAATTCAGGAGCTCACGTCAAAGGGGGAGTTAAATCACAGAGTAACGTGTGCTCCTGAAATAGGAGAGCCTCTCAGACAGTGCCCCATTCATCTTGCTGGAAGTTTTGGAAGAAATTAATTTCTTTGGAGAAGTTTTTAGCCCTGGGGTGAACATCACAGCAGGGTAATTTGGCAGATGATGGAGAGACCTTTGGGGCTGGAGGGCAGAGGTGCTGGTGCCTGAGTTAAAGGCTCCAAGATTCAGGGTTTTAAGGACTTTCACATTTTTTTTTTTTTTTTTTTTTATCCTCTTTTCTTACAGGCTGAACTGTTCTCTTTGTGCTCACCCCGAGAGAGATGAGCTGATCCTTTTTGGAGGTGAATATTTCAATGGCCAAAAAGTAATGTATACTTCATTTTCTTCTTCTTTATCTCCCCCCTCCCTCCTTTTCCTGTAATTTGCACGGGTCTCATTTGAAGGGAAATTCAAGGCAGAGTCATAAAATATGCATTTGTCCCTGAATGAGAGCAAAATAGCCTTTTAATTCTGCCATGGCTCTGTCTCATGGCTGAGCAGTTGGCAGGAAGGAGACATGCTGGAACCCATTAAGGAGTCAGAGTGATTGTCTCAGCATCAATATTTCAGGGCTTCATAATTTCTCCAGACTTAATTGTAGCCATATCTGCCCCTCATTTGGGATAACTAGTGAAGAATCTCTTGCACTTCTCAAAACAAGATATTTCTGCACCTTTGCTGCTGGCTGCCTTGGAGATGGGAGCAGCAGCAAATTGTTGCACTCAGGGACACTCTTTTTCCTGAATTTCTGCAGGTTGCAAGTGGTTATTTTGCTCCTGGAGACAAACTGCTCTGGAAAACCCCAGCCTGGCAGTGATATTTGGCCACCTCAGAGTTACCCAGTGTGATGAGCTGAACTAATTCTGCTTTTTATACCACCTGGAGCTGTTCTTTGCTCTGAGCAGCTTTAACTTGAACATCTGTGTTAAGCTCCAGCTTTTTAAGTCCTCGTATTTCAAGCTGTCACCACGGGTTTGGGAAGGAACATTCCAGCCCAGTGGAAGAGTTGCTGCCTCCCAGTGCAGTGCAGGAGCTCGTTGTCCTCCTTCCCTGCCCTCTGAGGAGGTTGTGCTTTGCAATCTTCGCCCCAAACCCCCTGGGCTGGGCTGGGCTGGGCTGAGCTGAGCTGAGCTTCTGTTCCCTCTCCCTGTCTCACAGACCTACCTGTACAATGACCTGTACATTTACCACATCAGGAAGAACAGCTGGGCCAAACTGGACATCCCCAACCCACCCCCGAGGCGTTGTGCTCACCAGGTAAAGCTCTGGCTGCCAGAGCAGCAGCTGGGATTGTTCTGAAGCTGACTTGGGAGGAGGGTTTGAATTTTTTCAGCTCCTGAGGGTTTCTTGCCTGTCTTTGTCCTCCTCCTAATGGGCTACCAGTGGTGTCACTTCAGCTTTTCTGTCCAAGGTGCTCTGGACACTGGGTGCCCTCTGGAAGTGTTTGCTTTAGAATGAAGATTTGGGGTTGTATCTGTTGATTTGGCAGAACTCAAGCAGAGCCAGGGAGCAGATTCTTCCTCAGAAATTAATTCTCTTTGCTGCATTCTACAAGGACCAGCTCAAATCCATAATCCTAGGGGGCCCTGAATTTTCAAACTGGAATTTGACCGAAGTCCATTGTTCCCTTCATGGCCACAACCCTCATCCATGAACGTCCCAGACACTGCCGCTGCTGCCAGCAGGGAGCACTTGGGCTCTTCTCCACCTCTGCAAATCCAGGTCACTGGCTGCTTGTGAGGATGAGGAATTTGGGCTTGTTTACTTTATGTGAACACCTGCACAGTAGAACCTGGACCAAAGACTTGTATTTTTTGCAGGTCTTTGGCCCTCAGCAGCTGATAGATTTTCTTACCTGCTGCAGCCAGTGGGTGACTGGTGCCTTCCCAAAGCTGCCATTCAGGATGTGAATGTCCTTTTCCTACCCATCCCAAAGCTCCCTGGTAAGATCCAGCACCCCAATTAGGTTCATATCCCTTTGTAACGTTACTGAGTGCCAGTCTTGCTCTGAGCTGTGTATCCTTGAAATATTCTGCTTTGATTTTTGTGCTGCTTTGTGTTGCTCAAGATAGAACTTGGTTACAGAGGCCACATTCCAGCAGCCAGCAGGTGGCTGTCGAGCAGCTCAATCCAAAGGGAGCAGCTCAGGAGCTGCAGCTGGATTACAACAACAATAAATTGAGGAGTCCTGCTTCAGCAGTGTTTCTGTCTGATAATTAATTATGGTTTCACAGGAGACAGTTCAGCCTCATGAGTTGACTGCTTTGTCTTCCTTGTGGCTTTATATTTAATGCATAGCTCAGAGTTAAATAGAAGTGTGTCTGTGGGTGCCAGGTGCATGCTTTTAGTTTTATTTGTCATCCCTGGTCTCTGACACACAATCCACTGTTGGAGTTGAGGTGAGAGGAGCTACGGGCAGGTTTTGGCAGTTGTTCAAGGAAGAAGGTTTGGTTTTGTCATGAATTTCAAGCCAGCTCTTGGAAAGTTCACCCACAAGTATGAGCAGGCTGTTGCATAAACCTTCCCTTTAAGCTTTTAAGCACTGGATGCCCATGGAATTCAGGCACACATCCCCTTTGTTTAGGTAACTTCATGTTCTCACAAATCCTGCCTGAAAGCACACCCTGGATTTTCTTATTTAATCATTTCATGTTTGAGCTGGTTTATGGCAGGGCATGGTCCTGTGTGTGGCTAAAAATCTTTTTTTTTTTTTTTTTTTTTGCTGGGAGAGACAGGCAGGGAATGAAGCCTTGAGAGGAAAGAGATCATTATCCCAATGTTGAGCTGTGATGGGTACCCTGGAGAAAACACAAATTAAAATTTGCATAGCCACAGCATTTCCTTCTTGGAATTCCTTCCTTCTTTCTTGGTCCTAAGACAGATAACTTTAGTGAAGTGGAATCTTGCTCTTCTCCCTGCTTTTAATTGGCATCTTGCATGCCAGTGGTGTTGCTGTGCAAAAAAAAAAAAGCCAAAAACAAAACAAAACAAAAAAAACCCACAAAAAAACCCCAAAAAACTCCTCTCTGCTTTGACACAATCAAAGCTGTAACAGTCTTTCCTCTTGTCCAAATGCTGCACATTTCCTTCTGTATTTGGGTTTTCTTTTTTGGTGGTTTTTTTTTCTTTCTTTTCTTTGGTTTTGAACAGAGAGAGTTGAACAATTTTTGTTACATTAATCCCAAGATGTTTCCTAGGAAACTTTGAGCTTCCCACAGGAGGTGAGAAGAGCCCAGCTTCTAGGCCAGCTTTCCCTTGCTCTAGAGAAGATGTGCTGAACACTTTTAATCCAAATTCTCCTTCCTTCAGCCCCAGAGAGCTGCTGCTGTTCCCTGGGATTTGGAGCTGTGTGTTTGACAGGGGAAGCTCTGTGCCTGGTTTGGAATCCTGCTCTGACCCAGCTGTCCCTTGTCCTGCAGGCAGCTGTGGTGCCCACGGCTGGGGGGCAGCTCTGGATCTTTGGGGGGGAGTTTGCCTCTCCCAACGGGGAGCAGTTCTACCACTACAAAGATCTCTGGGTCCTGCATTTGGCCACCAAGACCTGGGAGCAGATCAAGTAAGTGCTGGGCCCTCGTGTCTGGACCATTCTTTTGCCAAGAAATTTGGATTTCTGATCCCTGAGATCCTGGTGTTCAGTGACTCTTTGGTGTTGGCCTCATGAGGAGCTGTGCCAGTGTGATCCAAGTTTGATTCCTGGTTCAGTGCTGTGATTTCCTAGCTCTCCCTTAAATACAGAGATACCCACGCTCAGAGGGGTGGAGAAGACACCGGGATTGAGAGATGTGTTCCAAGTCTGTTGAGACCAAAGCTGGTTTATTTCATACCTGATTTTTGGGGTGTGGGTGTGCCTTGGTGTTGCTTAACTGAAGGGAAGAGTTTCATGAGCAGCTCTCTGTTCCCAACCCTGGCAGGTGCAGGTGTCCAAAACTGGTGCTCTGTTTTCCTGGGCTCCTCCAGTGGGGGCTGTACAAAGCCAGTGCAAGGATCTCCCAGTTTTAACACCATTGGACAAGCCAATTTTATCTACCCAGCTTCACTCCTGGCATTTGAGATTCCTGCTGCCTTGAGATTCCTTGGAATAAACAAGCCAGTAATTCAGGCCTGTCAAAGGAAACAGGTGCCAAAAGTTTTTGACAGGAGTGAAAGTGCAAATGTTTTCAGTGGATCTGGCCCAAAATTCTGTGTTGATGTTTCTTTAACCTTTGGCTCCTTGCTTTGGCTGCTCCTGTTTGTATTTGCATGAGAGGAGAGTTCTAGTGACATCCAGTGGACTGAGAGGCAGGAGATTGCCTTTGGGTCCGAGTTTGGCATTGACTTCCTCTTGGACTTTGGGATTGTCTTGTACCCAGAACAAGTTTGGGTGGGCTGGAGCTCCAGATCACCCTCAAAGTGCACTGAGAAAGGCAGCAGCTTTTGATCACTTAGGAGCTCCATGTTCTTCCTTCAGGTGGGAACACCAGATCCGTCCAGGTTGATCCCTTTTCACCCTGTTAGAGGGTGTGGGGTCTGTTAGCTGTGCCTGCCTCTCCCTGCACAGTGGCTGAGGCTGCTTTGGGATGAGCTGTGCAGGGATGGGGCCAGGGACTCCATCCCGAGGTCACACAGTGACTCACTGTGCCTGTCTCCCCCTTTTCCCTCTCCCTGCAAAGTGGAGGCATTGATAGTGCCTGACAAGTGGGAATTTGGAGTCTACTCCATTTGAGCTTCCTGCCTGGTTTGAGTGGCCCTCTGTTCTTCAGCCCTGCTGGAATTTTGGGAACACCCATGCCCTGGTCCCAGTGTTGGAATCAGGCAAAGCACATCCCCTCCCCATCCTTGGGCTGCTCCCGGAGCTGCATTAATGAGGCAAAGGGAGGAAATGGCTTTGTTTTAATGCTGACCTGGCTGAGCACAAAAATCCAAGTTCTGCTGCCTCTTTGCTTTTCCATACAGCATCTTGGTCAGGAGGCTGCTTGGAAAGGGGAACAGGAAAGGGCAGAGGTGATTGTTGGCTTCTACAGGGGATTTTATCCTGCTTCTTTTAAAACTCTGATCATGGCACCTGCTGCACTTCACCTCCTTCAGCATTTCCCATTTGTTGGGATCATGGTGAGGAACCATCCCTGGTACCAAGAGCCTTCACACACACCAAGGAATAATTCCATGTATCCAATGTGCTGCCACTGTTACCTGAATAAATGCCAGGTGACAGACATGGGGTACAGATTAGTGTGGGGTTTAGAAAACATCATTTTAGTGTGAATATTAAAGTAATAAAATTAATCATTCATGAAGAAATGTCTGGACAAGAGAAGCAAAGTTTCTGTTTCTGTTCCCATGGGAAGGATCACGAATGCCCCATTCCAGGTGGGTTTGATGTGTTGGTTTGTTCAAGATGACCCTGCTGTGATAAAAGCATGAAATTCTAGGAAATTTGGTTATTCCAGTCCCCCAGCTCAGATTCCAGACGATGACGTTGTCCTTCCTGGCCTACAATTCCTGCCACAAACCATCCTGGTGCCCTGAGCTTCAATCTGAAACACTTAGGAAGAGAAAACCTTGACTAACTCTGAAAACTTCCCTGTGCTGGAGAAGTGCAGCTCCGTTTTCTCCTAGCACAGAGCACAGTGGTGCTAGGCTGCCTGACAGAGTTAAAAGTTGCTAAATTTAGCAAGATTTAGCTGTGTTTCCTTGCATTTTGCATGCACAAAGATGATCCAAACCCAGCAAATCCCAGCCCGTTAGAAGCCGTGCCAGCAGCTGACTTTGACTTAGTGCAGCCACCTTATCTTGTGTGTGATGCACGAGGTTTCCTCAGTCCATGAACTGTTTGTTACCCTGCCTTGGAGCAGCAATATTTTAACCTAATTGCCTCATTCCTTCCTAGAGAGAACATTCCCAGTCAGCTCTGTGAGTCCCAGTGCCCTCCCTCAGGGAAAGACAGGGAGCATCCTTGGGGCTTGTGCTTGGGAATTGCCACATCCCTCCTCTGCAGCTCCCTTCACTGAAATTCTGGAATGCTGGTGATATTTCCTGTAGGATTTGGTGGGATGTGGTGCTGTCAGTTTCCCAGTTTCACCAGAGTCTGTTTAACTGGAGCAGTCCCTGCAGTGGAGGATGGCCCAGCACAGGGTTGGGTCTGATGGATGCCTCTCCTTGCTCACCAGAAAGGTCAGGTCCTGCCACACCAGGTAGAAGATGCTTAAAGAAAAGGGTGTTTTGGTGTAAGTCAAGTAGGTTGTCAGCCCAGAAATGAGTTTGATCTTTAGCAGATCAGGATGCAGGTGTACAGCTCTGGATTGACTTTGCAAGGGGTTGGAATTGAGAATTTTGGGCTCTGTGCCAGTTGTGTTTTCCCTTCTCTGTTTCCACCTGAGTATCCAGACACGAGGGGACAGAATTTGTGTGTGCCACTGACCCCAGCACTGGGACATTCCCAGGGAAAGGTGTAAAACATCACAAATCCTGAGTTCAGCTGCCTCTGCAGGATAAAAGTGCTCTGTCCTCAAGTGCCCCTGTGATGGAATGTTCTCTTCAGCCCCACTTTTATTATTATTGAGCATTCCCAAGCTTCACCTGAGCATCCTGTGGATGAAGAGGCAACTCCTGCAGCCTGTAGCCACTGGGACAAGTAATTCATGAATCTGGGGGCTGAATTCAGCTCTGGTTTGTTACTACAAGTCCCAGAGTAACTCCACAGGCAAAAGAAAATTCCTTATGGAGCAGCTCAGATCAGCCTCATGCTGTACATGTGTAAAGCCAGTCCTTAGCCAGAGTTTTTCATCTATTTTTTAAAAAGTCTTTAGAATTTACAGCTCCCTCCTACATGTCTGCCTTCTGGTGTCAACCCCATGAAATCGAGCATTAATCACAAAGTCTGGGAAACCATTTCTAAAATGTTTCTTTGGGACCAGGAGCACTGGAACAGGTAAAAGGGAAGAGTTTGTGCTTGGGAAACAAGTTCCAGGAAGATGCTCCGGGAGTGGGAATGAGGTTCTGCATCGCTGCCAGTCCTGCCTGACGTTGCCATTTGTGCCTTGGAGTTAAATCTACATTGGTGGGAGCTTTATTAAAACACATCAATGAATAAACTTTTATTGATTTTGAACTCAGAGGGAACCTGTTTGAGAAACAAGGCACAAGATATTCTCCGAGAACAGGATTTTAGAGCTCATGTTGGGTTTAATTCATCCTCTCCTTAAAAAAATGAAAAGATGATTTTAAAAGTGCCATCTTTTGGAGTAGTGACACGGGAGCTTTGTTACAGCAAGAGAAAATAATGATTTCAGGTCTTGATGAAATTAATACCAGAGGTGCTGTTCTGCAGGGTGATACTTAAAGATCCAGTAAATGCTTGGGAAAAACCTCCTCTCAGTTAGAATAAAGAGTCCAAGCAATCAATATTAATTCAGTCTTCCCCAAACGCTGCTGTTCTGGTGGAGTTTCTCATTATCACCGGGGTGAGGTTGTCATTTTCCATGGTGAATAAGGGCCCTCATTTTCTCTCTCCGCAGAAATCCCTCACCACGTTCCCAGCTCCCTGCTGCCACTCCACAAGTGTGGCCAGGGGGTTGTGGCTTTAGGTTTTGCTGCTGTTTTCAGCTTTATTTGTTTAGGCCCTGATTGTGCAATCACTTCCACTCCTTAGGGCTGCCTGTTGGAGGAGTCTTGCTGGGCTCAGTGGTGCCAGCTGGGAGCTTTAGGAGACTCCTCAGTGAGGGAAAATGGGATGGATTCATCCATAGAGGCAGAGAACACACAGAGCAAACCCTCCTTGGCCTAGAGTTGGCCTCCTTTCCCAGTTGGAAAGTTGTTGGGATTGTTTTTGTTGTCTCTCATGTGATGCTGGGGGTGAAGGTGGAGGAAGGAGGGTGAGTCCATGTTGGGGTGGTGTCCAGCTGCCCAGCTCCTTGGGAGCCTTTTGGATGGGACAGATGGAGGGGGTGTTGCTTGTTTCTGGGAATGGAAGCTGCACATTTAACTGAAAGGTCAGGAAAGCAGAACAGGAATGTGTGGCTGCTTTTGAGTGTGTAGGATCATGGAGTGAGTCACAGAGTCATGGCATGGTTTGGGTTGGAAGGGACCTTAAATCCCATCTCATTCCTCCCCCTCCATGGGCAGGAATGCCTTCCACCATCCCAAGGTGCTCCAAGCCCTGTCCAGCCTGGCCTTGGACACTGCCAGGGATCCAGGGGCAGCCACAGCTGCTCTGGGCACCTGTGCCAGGAAGAATTCCTTCCCACCATCCCATCTATCCGTGCCCTCCTTCAGTGGGATAATGATCATAATGATGACAACGATGACTTGTTTTGCTGCAGTGCCTTTGTTCTTGAGGAAATCTGGGTAATTCATGAAGTGTTTTCACTGATTTGGTGTCATACCCAAACTGCAGGTGGATGAGTGAAGGTGTTGTTGATTTCCTGAGACACTGAGGGAGGGGGATGTCAGAGCCAGGCTTTGTCTCTTGGTGCTTGGAGAAAACATCTCGGTTTGGAGTGTCTTCCCTGCAATTGTGAAGTGCTGCTCATTAAACTCTCCTGAAGAATCAGCTCCTGAGTCATCACTGAGAAGACTCTGGGTGCTGTTAGGGTGGTTTATCTCTAGGAATAGAACTGCCTGTGCTGCAGTCCCAAGATTTCCTGGAAGAGCACCCATCCTGTCCTGGGGAAAAGCAGACACAGATTGAGGCAACCACGTTCCCAGTGGTTCCCATTTCCAGGAGAGGCTGAGCTCAACCAGCTCGGCTGCCAATAACCTCAAGAAAAATGGCCTGAGGCACTACCAGGACAGGGGATTTTGCTGATAAATGGAATTTCTTTGTGTTTCAGGGCACCAGGAGGGCCCTCTGGACGAAGTGGACATCGGATGGTTGTGTGCAAAAGACAGCTGATCATCTTTGGAGGTTTCCATGAGAGTGCAAGGTGGGTTGCTGGGGTGGCTGGGAGTTTGAGTCCTCATTAAAAAAGGCAACAAAATTTCACCAGTAACAGATATCTGGGTGTTGATGAGAGGAATATCCTCAGCAGGACTGGGACTGAACTGGATTTTTGTGTTAGAAAGACAGATCTTGATTTAAAGTCTTCAGGTGTGGGAGAGATCATTGTAGCACTGAAGCAGCTGCCCATCCTTGTAGCCAAGGCTCAGTGCAGCAATTTTGGCCTCTGAATCTTGTCAGATCCTTGTCTTGCAGAAGTGGGGGCTGTGAGCAGGGCTCTGAAATGCTGTTTTATCCTGTCCTGAGTGTCCCCATCACAAAATGTGCTGTGCCCATGTGCTCTCTGCAGAGATTTCATCTACTACAACGATGTGTATGCCTTCAACCTGGACTCCTTCACCTGGAGCAAGCTGGCTCCTGCAGGGATGGGGCCTGCTCCAAGGTCTGGCTGTCAAATGACTCCCACCCCCGAGGGCCACATCATCATCTATGGGGGCTACTCCAAACAGGTATGGGACATCTGTGCTAAGGCAGGTGTTGTCCACAGGCTGGGTATCAAAAATGGCATCTTCTCATTCTGCCTTATTTCATGCAGTTCTGCTGATTGAGGGGCTAATATTGGTTCAGATGATTTCTCTATTTTCCCTGCTGTTCTAATCCAACAGAAGGAATTGATGTCACTGAGGGAGGAATAAGCAACTGGGAGAAATGACACTTTTTTGGCAACTTAAAGCATTCTCAGGTATTCCTTTGTGCTTCAGCACTTGCAGGTTAAAAGCAGCAGTTGCCAGGAGACTTTTATTTTGTGCCATCAGTGGTAGAGGTGAGGGAGAAAACTCAATAAGCCAAAAAAGACTTTTGACAAGCACCAGGCTCCCTCAGCTCTGCTCCTTGCTCCGTTAATCCTGGGAATTTATACCAGAGAGCACATTCCTCACTGAGCAGGTATCCCTGTGTCCATGCTGGGCAGCAGGAAGGAAGTGTTTCATTGAGCAGAAGGCTCCTGCAAAAGCTTTTCATGTTGGGAATGCAGGCAGAGGCCCCAGATCCTGCTGCTCCCGTGGAAAGGCAGCAGGGGTGGAGGACGCCTTGTTCTTCTGAGGGGAATAAATGAACAAAGGAGGGAAGCAGGGAGAGGGGAGAGAAGGGAGTTGGTCTCTCTGTATATTTAGAAGCATTTGTGCCTCCTCAGGGCCTGAGCTTTGGGCTCTGCCTCATCAGATGTGCCTTGGATCCAGCAGCAGTAACGACACAGAGCTTTCTCCACCTGAAAGGGCTTTGTCCTCTTCCCTTCCCTGTGCTGTGTCCTCACTCCTGGAGGGTGGGGAGGGAGCCTGCATGCTCTGCTAGGTGTGGAGCTCTCCTGGAAGCAGCTGGGCTCCAGGTGCCCCATGGAAATGTAAAAGTCTCATGTGTTTGCAGTCGGTTCTGTTCCACTGCTGCTCCGGGTTGGTGTGAGCTGATGAAGGTGAAGGAGAAGGGATGGGGGAATGCAAAGCTGCCCTCAGCCTTTGGCAGGGCACTGGGCAAGGATGGGAGCTGGGGGAAGTTCTCTGCAGCTTGGAAAACAGCTTTTCCATTAGAACAGACACTCCATTAAGGCAAAGCAGACATTCCATTAAAACAAGACATTTTTCACAGATGTTAAAAATCTCCTTCCTTTGTCATGTGGAGAGCTCTGTGTGCTTCTCTCTGATGGGCCATTCCTGCCAGGCTCTGCTTTTGTGGCACAAACTGACCAAAGCTCTGAACAGAATTTTCTCTGCAACCTTCAGCATGCTCCTGAAAATTAAATTCAGCAGGATATAGCCCCTCTAGGAGAGAACCAATTCCATTAATGTGTGGCTATTTAATTCTCATTGTGTCTTCACTTAGAGCTGATTGTGGAGCTGAGTGTCTGGGTTTGCTTTGAAGTGCAGAAAGTGTGTTTGCCTGGGATACTCTTGGGAGAAGGTAGACATGGAGAAAACAATACTTAACTGGAGTTGGGCAGCTACAGGAGGGGACTTATTCCTTGTCTCCAGTTACAGGGGCAGATACTCCAGTCAGGGCTGCTATGAAGACATTTTGGGGAGTTTGAAGACATTTCTACATCTGAAACCAGGCAAATATGCAAGCAAAGCACCATTCATCAAATGCAGAATATTCCAAGGAGAGGCAGGACTAAGTCACACTTGTGATGGGAAATTTTGAAGGGAAGAGGGGAGGAAAATCATAATAGCTCTTATTTTTGAATAGGGACACGATTTGGCTGTCACATTGCTGGAGGAGGGTGGTGACATGGCAGGGCTGCTGTTCTGTGATGGGCAGGGAGCTGGGAAGGCAGAAAGAGAGTTTTGGGGCCTGCTTTGATTTCCTGAACTTGCAGAAGTGATGTGGAGAGTCTCTTCTCAGTAACATGTCAGTCCAGGGCTGAATACCCTTCATGGGACCTGATTAAAATTCTCTTTCCTGGCTGGGGAAATAGAGGCAGAAAAGATGGAGTGACTTTCTGAGGCACTGCAGGACTTGCAGAGCCAGGGCCAGCACCTTGGTCCCCCCCACACCTTTGCTGTGGATTTTCCTGAGCAAACCAGGCTGCAAGTGGTGAAAAAGGAGCTTTCCAACCCTGGGTGTGACTGCCTTGAGATGCTGGTGCCTGATATTTTGAAGAGCAGGATTCTCAGCAGGATTCTCAGGCTGTTTCAGCAGCAGCCTGGAGATGATAAAGACAATTTCTGTCATCTCCTACTGAAAGGGGTGTTGTGGGTGCTGCCAGCTCTGCCTAAAACAGACCTCACAATGCCCAGAGGAGCTCAGACCTGCTCTCCTGCTGATCCTAAAGATGTCCTCAGCCCTTTCCTGTGCTGGGGATGGGGCTTGCTGCAGCAAGCTGCATTTTGGGCTGTCTGAAGCACCGAGGCCTCTCCATTGCTAGGCAACAGAGGGGCTGGAGCTGCTGCTGCTCCACCTTGCAGGTGCAGCCCACAGGCTAGGGGAGGGCTGGAGTTACACGTGGGCAGGGCTTTGGGATGCCAGAGATGGCTGGGGTGTGGGGATCTTGTTGTTGTTTTGGGGTTTTAGTGGCAGTTGTCACAAAGCTGAAGTGGATTCTGCTGGGAGATGTGGAAGTGCCTGAATTGTAAGGTCTGGTGGGACTGGTTCCCTCTGTAGCTCTGCCTGCTGAACACTTTTGCTATTTGGATGTTTTTGAACACTGTTGATCTCCTATCAGGCAATTTTACCACATGGAGAAGCCTGATTGCACTTCTCAGGCTCTCTGTGCCTCAGTTCCTTTGCAGTCTGGCAGCAGAGTTGGAGTTTTCAGCTGATGCCTGTACAGCTCTTGTACCTTCCCACTGTGCCTGCATGTGCAAACTACAGGCTGGCCACTGTGCATATCCCAGCCAGTTTTTGTGCTGGAAAACAAACACCTGGAACTGGAAGGCACCAAGGACAGGGGGGAGCAGGAACCTCTTGCGAGTGATGGAATGATTTGCTCAGGGCTGTCTTGTCCTGGCTGGGAGGGGATGGATCTCTCCAGCAGCTGGAAGTGCCTGTGACAACAAAGACTGACTCCCACTGCACCTCATCAGGGTTTTCTGAGCCCAGGGAGCTTTGTCATGTTGCACACGCAGCGTGTTTGCTACAGGGAGCTTTTCAGGAGAAAAGAATGTGTTTTTTCCACACAGCTTGGATGGCTGTGGAGCCAGCTGCTCTCCCTGTGTTTGCTCTCCTGCCTCTCACGCAGTGCTGTGCTCCTCACACTTCGCCTGGGTGGAGCTGTGCAGTGCCTGGAGCACACTTCCCTCTCTTCTCCCTAAGAACTGAGCACCAGTCCCAGGAATTGGATACCAGCAACAACAAAACCTGCCAGCTACAGGTGTGCAGCAGGAAAGGGCTGGACCCAGTTGGTTTTAATCCCCTGTGACAATTCATTTCTCTTCTCTGGGTGCCAAAATCCCTGCATCCTGTAGTCTCCATAGAGCTCATCTTCCTGAGGGCTGGGATGCATTGCTGGCATCCTGGGAGCAGAGTTCCTCATCCCAGGAGGAAGGGAATGACAAGGAAGCTGTGCATGAAGGATGGCTGGATAATGACATTATTATCACAGCTCCTGTGGTGGTGTGGCAATGAGCTGCCTTGGGATGCTGCTGTTGCCATGAGCACTGGAATCCAGAGCTTCCAGGGAGAGGAGCAGGGAAATCACCCTGAAAATCAGGCATTTCATGGCTTCTGCTGAGCTTTCACCTTGTCCTTGCTGCTGCCTTTTGTAGGGATGGGAGTAGAGTTTCTGCTTCTGTTTAGGAGGATGAACCTGTTGCTCAGGGCTGTGAGGGACACGTGGCAAATCTGAATGACCCCACATGGCCAGCTGCAGGGGGACAGAGCTGTCACCTACCTCTGCCTCTTCTGGCTCAGGGCGGGTGACAGGGACCCACAGCCTGGGCTGGTCACAGGGGTGGGCCACGTGAGGTCATTGCAGGTCAGAGCTGCTCAACATCCAGGGCAGAATCCCAGAGGCCCTTGCAAGCCCTGGAAAGTTGACATGTCCCACTGGGGAGTGGGAATATGCTCCTTTTACAGTAGTTAAATCAGCCCCTGAGAGCACCCGGTCCTGTCTGGGCAGAGTAAAAGGCAGGACCTTGGCTCTTCTGTTTCCTCAGTGCTGCCCACCCTTCCTTTGTTTGCAAACCAGTTGGTTTTAATCCCTTGTGACAATTTATTCTGCTCTTGGTGCCAAAATTCCTGCATCCCATAGTCTCCATACAGCCACAGATCCCCGGAAATCTGTGCTGCAGCTTGGAGAGCCCTTCCTGCTGCCACAGGCAGGGATTCTGGCACATCACAGGGACTGTCCCTGCTTTGAATCCCATGGTTTGGAGCTCCCGGATGCTCCAGAGTGGCCTTTCCTTGCCCAGTCCCAGTGTTTGCATTTCCAGCTGGATCCCCTCTGTGATTTGGCCGCTGAAGCTGTTTCCCTGAGCATCTCTGTGTTTCCCTTCCCTGCAGAGGATCAAGAAAGATGTGGACAAAGGCACCCTGCACACGGATATGTTCCTGCTGAAGGCTGAAGGGGCAGGCAAGGAGGAAGGTGAGCACTGCCCTGGGAATGCAAATCCTCTCCCTTCCTTGGAATAACACACCAAAAAACCTGGAACCAAATTCCCCTCTCAGTGATAACCTTTGTGTTGCCCCAGTATTGGCTCAGGAAGAAATCCAGGAAAAGAGATTTTGGTGATTTTTTTTTTTCAGTTTGTATGTGGGAAGGAATTAAAACAACCTTTCCAAATTCCTGTTTCTGGGACATTTTGATCAGTGCTTTCCTGTTCACAACAAAATCTTGGGGATTGCAGAATTCTCCTGTGGTGGAGTATTCCTGGGTAGATGCCAAGGACCTGCTAAAGCTGCTCCATCCCTCCCTCCTCAGCTGGAGAAGGGAGAGAAAAGCCAATGGAGGACTCGTGGATTGAGATAAGGACTGGGAGAATCACTCAGCTCTTTCCCTGCTCCAGGCTGGGCCCATTCCATGGGGTACAATCCTTGTGGGACAGATTGATCCATGGTGGCTCTTTGGTTATCTTGGATTGGAATAGGAATTCCATCACTTTCCTTAGGAGATTTTCTCCTTGACTCAGGCAGTGGGACAATTTTCTTGGAGCTGAATTTCTAAAATGTTAAAATTGTGCTTGACTTCTCCAAACCTGACTGTCTGGGATGGGGTTTGGGGAGGAGGGTTGGGCGCCAGCACTGTCTGGACTCCAGGCCCTGTTTGCATTATTCCTATTTATAGTTTTATCTTGCTGGAATTGCAGTTCCTTCAGAAGCACAGGGCCTGGCAGTGCTTCTCCCAGCCTGCATTTCGGGGATTTGCTCTGAAGTCAGAGTAGAAGGGACTGGAGAAAAGCAGAGGGATAGAGCACAAGTCTTGTCCTGCTGCTGAGCCCTCTTTTAAAGCCTGGCTGGGGCTTTTTGGGATGATCTGTGTTTATTTTTGGGGGTAAGGCAGCGGTGCAGGGTGGCAGAAGAGGTGGAGAGAGCTGATGGAAGGTGGGAGGGCTCCATGGGATAACTGAGGGACATTTTTTGGTGCTTGAAGGCTGCATCTGATCAGGCCTTGTCTGATCTCCACCCTCCAGTAAAGGTGCAGACACTTTCAAGAGTCTCCTTGCTCCAGAAAGCTCTGAAAATACCCTGAAGATGCCATGAAAACATCCAAAACAGGGCATGGAATTGATGCCTCAGGTTTTAGCTTTTATATTTTCACATTCTGAGCTGCTTTAGTGTGCAGTTCTGAGCTTCACATTAGGGGATGGTGAGCTCTCTGCACAGAGCAGGGAGACAAAACAATTCCTTCTCCAGCTGGGGACCAAGGACAAGTGATCCCAATCTCAGCCCAAGAGCACAAACAACGTGGGCTGGAGAGAGAAAAACAAGCAGGATGGGACTGCATGGGCTAAAGCTGGAACGGGACAATGAACTGCAATGTGCCCATGGAGCAGAGCTGATCCCAGTGAGAGCCCCCGGGAGCGCTCGTGCATTTTGGGACCATTTGGGTTCATCTTGGGTGCAGCCCTGGCTGGGCTCTGGTGCTGCCCAAGGTGGATCCATGGAGAAGATCCTTTTGATCAATCCCTGCTTCATTCTGTAACTCTGCCCAGCCTCTGTTCCAGCTCAGCCTTCACAAGGCATCAGATTTCCTTGCTGGAATTCTGAGAGACCTTGGAATACATGAACCAAGCAGGATTCTCCTCTGCTGGTGCTCACATTTGTTCTCTCCATTCCAGACAGGTGGAGTTGGAGTCGCCTCAGCCCCTCTGGAGTGAAACCCACCCCCAGGTCCGGCTTTGCCGTGGCCGCTGCTCCCAACAACCGCTGCCTCCTTTTTGGGGGGGTGCACGATGAGGAGGAGGAGGAGAGCATTGAGGGGGACTTCTTCAATGACATTTATTTCTATGACATCGGGAAGAACCGCTGGTTCCCTGCACAGCTCAAGGTCTGGGGTTAAATAATTCAGTCATTTCATCACCTGGCACATCCTTTATGCCTGGTTTGGCCTCTTCGAGGTTTCACAGATTGTTTGGGTGGGAAGGGACCCTAAAGATTCTCTCATTCCACCCCTACCATGGGCAGGGACACCTTCCACGAGTCCAGGTTCCTCCAAGCTGGCCTTGGACATTTCCAGGGATGGAGGAAGGATTTTTCTCTCTTTGAAGGAATCCTGTATTTCTGGTAGCTCACTGCACCTGAGCAATCCCTCTCCTCCAGGAATCAGGCTGCCCCCTTATTGTGGAATGCAAAATGAAGCAAAGCAGCTTGAAAACATATTTCTGGTGTTTTGCTGAAAGCTCTCTCCAGGCCAGATAAATCTGACATGAGGGGAGTTCATTCAAAGCTGCTGTGAAAAGATTTTGGGATCAAACCCCTCCCTTTTCTCCCCAGTGCTGATGAGCTACCAGAAGAGATGAAATATTAACCTTGTCTCCAAGAGCTTCAGAGCTCAGCTCTTTGATTGTGTTTGAACCACTCTCACAGGCCAAGGGAGGTGCAAACCTGGTTCAGCTTCTCCTTCCCCCTGCCCCTTCCTGGCTTTGTTCTCCAAATGGAGAAATCAATCCCATAATAACAGGCAAACAGCCACTCAGCTGGTTGCTTCAGCCTTCCCAAACTGATTGTTTTCCAGCCCTTTCAGAGACTTCTTCCAAGACCTGGAGTGCTGCCTGGTAATGGGCTGTAATTTAGCACCCAGCAATTGTTGTGATTTCAGGAAATCGTGGGTTACTTTCCCTTGTCACAGAACAGTGGCCTCTGTGTGTTTGTGGCACCTGGGAGCAGGAGAGCTGCTCCTCTTTTAACAGAGGAGGCAATTCCACACCCCAGGTTCTCCAAGATCTTCACTGTTCCTCGTTTTAGGCTGGGAGAAGCTCATGCTGTAGGAGGAATTGCACTGATCACTTGAGACTAAATTGTGATGAAAACCAGGAATTGTTCCTTCCCTCCGTGCTGTCTGTATGAACTGCACACAATTGCCATGAAATCTCCTTTAATTCCTGCTCTCAGGGCCCAAAATCAGAGAGGAGGAAGCGCAGGCGTGGCAGACAGGCCGAGGCAGAGGCTGCTGGAGGGGAGGAGCTGCAGCTGCCACCCCCCCAGGGTCCCCTGGAGATCGTCAAGGAGGTGGTGGCAGAAGATGGCACCGTCATGACCATCAAGCAGGTGATCCCTGGAGCTGCAGAAGACAAGGACAGGTCTGGCTCGGAGGAGGAAGAGGAGGAGGAGGAGGAAGATGGAGCTCTGGGCCAGCCAGTGGAGCCGTGCCCACGCTCCAGTGCCATGGTGGCAGTGAAGCACGGGGTCCTCTACGTGTACGGGGGCATGTTTGAGGTGGGCGACCGCCAGGTGACCCTCAGTGACCTGCACAGCATCGACCTGCACAGGATGGACCAGTGGAAGGTGCTGCTGGAGATGGATCCAAGTAAGCTCTGCTGCTGGGAGCTCTCCCTGTGCCTTCAGGGCAGCAACACTGGGGGAAAAAAAAAACAACTGTGGGGTTTCCTCAGGGGTGGTGGAGAGCCTTTGAGTGGAGGTTTTCTCTGGATAGGAAAAAGTGTCTTACCTGTGTGGCCCAGAGCTTTGGGGTCACTGTAGAGTCAGCTCTGCCCTGTAGAAATTCAAGAGCTGTAAACATTGAGTTGTGGTGGCATGAGCCATCCTGGGAGCCCTGCTGTGCCACTGCTCCAAGGAACAGGGATGCTCTTGCCTGTCCCCACTGTCTCAGGGCAGTGAAGGGCTTGGGTCCTGCAGAGCATGTGGGCATTACCTGGGGTCATCTCTTTGTAAGCTTAATTCTCTCTTTGTACCCTAATTCTCTCTTTGTACCTCTCTTCTTTTTCCTTTCTCATCCAAGAAACCCAGGAATGGCTGGAGGAGTCAGAGTCAGATGAAGAGGAGGATGATGATGTGGAAGGTGCAGAGGGAGGGGAGGAAGAAGAAGAGGAGAGCTCTGAAGAGGAGAGTGAAGATGAGGAAGGTAATTACTAATAAAATACTAATCTAAAGTGGGGTTTAGTGCAGTGCCTGGTTCTGCTGCCAGCCTGGAAGTTCTCCCTTGCATCCAGGTGAGTTTTCCAGCAGAAGCAGCTTTCCTAACACAGTTCTCTTGGAATAAAAGAGAAATTTTCCTGCTTGCTGGTAGATTTTCAGGCTGTTCCATTCAGCCCCACGTGGCCTGGCTGGTGTGGCCCTGGTGAGCTGTGTGTGACCTCTCTGTGTCCCTCTCTTTGCCCAGGGGAGCAGCAGCACCCAGCAGTGCAGCCTGGGGAGGCCCAGGCCCAGTACACGGCCAGGACAGAGAAGTACTGGCTCGGGCTGGCCCGTAGCCACATGGGCCCCGAGGCCAAGGACAAGAAAGTGCTCAAGGTGGCTCATGCCATGGCCAAGACTTTCTATGAAGATGCCATCCAGATGTCCTGAGGCTGCTCCAGGAGTGAAGGAGGGTGCTGGGAGCAGTGGTCAGCCCTGCTGAGCTCAGCCCGATGTCCATGCTGGCTCCAGCCTGTCCCAGCTCTGGGCTGGCCATCCTGGATGGATGCTCTGGATCTGCTGGTACTCCTGGGAATGCTGTGGGAGGCTCCTGAGAAACAAGATTGCTGTCCAAGCACTTGTTCTGCTTGTTCTGGGCTGTACAACACTGACTTTGTTGTTCCAAAGTTGTTTGGGGTCTGTCCAGACAAACTGTGCTCATGACAATGGTTCACTGGTCCCAGATTCCCGACTGGGGCCAGGACATGTCTCCAGGTGTTCCTACAATAAACTCACTTGGTTATATCACCTGGTTTTGCTCAGTAAATCCCATCCCAGCTTTTGTTCTTGTTTTCCTCCTGGTGTGGAAGAGGGATTGCAGTTCCTGCTGTGACATCTGCAGGCTGTGTAAAGTGCACCAGCAGCTCTGAGATGCCTGGAAAAACCTGGGAATTCTTCCCTGCCTTACCTGTGAGATGCACTCACAGAAACCTCTTCCTTTTCCCTGTTCACTGTAGTTTTGCCTTTATGGAATCTCCCAGTTCAGTTTTTCCCCCTGTTGGTCTGGCTGTCCTGCAAGTGACCTCTTGATGACCAGTGAAATGTCCACCTGCAGACCTCACTGAGGCCAGGAAGGAGTGGGCTGATCCCAGGATTTGTTTTTCAGCCCCTCTCCTCAAGGCATCCCTTCCTTCCCAGCAGAGCAGTGCTGTGTCCTTGGGGGCAACAGATGGGATCCAAGAGTGTGCTGCAGCAGCCAAGTGATGCCTGGAGGTGCCACCAGGACTGGCTGTCCTTGTGCAGGGAATTCCAGGTGCCCTGGGTATTGCTGTGGCAGGGCCATCCCTGGGGATGCAGCTCTCCAGAGAGCAGGGCTGGGATCCGCTGGGCTAATTAGGACAGAAGGAAGATTAAATAGAGCTGACAGGGAGCTTTAATTGGTGAGATAAAAACATGGCTGGCAGGGAGGGACCTTCCCCATGAAATAACAGGTGAGAGGTGAAAACAAACCATTTATTGATAACCTGGGAGAGGAGAAAACAAAATATTTATTGATGATCTGGGAAAGGTGAAAAAGCATTTCTTGTTAATCCAGGAAGGAATCCCACGTGCTTGCTCACTCACCTGTTGTCCTCTCACTTGGGTAAGTTCACATCTTTCTGTGCAAAGTTTCGGGAGATTTGCCACTCCCTGGGAGGGTGCTGAGGCCTTGGCACAGGGTGCCCAGAGAAGCTGTGGCTGCCCCTGGATCCCTGGGAGTGCCCAAGGCCAGCTGGTATGGGGCTTGGAGCAGCCTGGGATGGTGGAAGGTGTCCTTGCCCTTGGCAGGGGTGGGATAGGATGAGTTTTAAGATCCCTTCCAACCCAACCCATTCCATGATTTGATGATCCCACGACTGCTGCAGTCATTCAGGAGCTGTGCAAGGAGCTGAGCTGGTCCCTAAGGCAGGAAAAGCTGCCACTGTCAGGATTCTGTTCCGTGCAAACCCCTCACCCCCGGCTCAGGAGATCCCATCCCATCCCTGCTCCATCCTGCCTCAGCACAGCCCTCTGGAGCCACCCTGTCTGTGTGACAGCTTCCAAAAATCCCTGCTTTCCATCCTCCCTGGACTTGCCAAAGCTGCCGTGTGTAATTAGTCCTTAGGTCTCAATTAAGCCCTTCACTGTGGGTCCCACCCTGTTTCTCCTGTCGCTCCTCCCCTGCTGATGCAGTCTGGCTGTGTTTTCTGGCAGGGATGCTGCCACAGCTCAGGATCTCTGGAAGCTGGGGCTCTGGAGAGAGCTGGAATCTGAGTCTTGGGTACAACCACCCAGACACCAGATGGGCTGGGAGCAGCTGACGTGGCACAGGGGGTTTGTCTTCCTTCCTTCCTTCTTGCTCTTCCCAAGGATGCAGTGCTGGACCAGCCCCTCTCACACAGGTGGGATCCAAATCTCCCTTCCCAAATTCCCCCTTCCCAATGGCTCTGCTGTGCCAGCCCCTCCTCATGCTGGCAGAACATAAAAATTCCAGTGCAGCCTTAAAAAACGATCCAAACCTTCAACTGACCAAGTGCAGCTGCCAGCCTGGACATAAAGCAGCAGGGCTGGATAATTTCCATGGATTTATGGCTCACCTTGATGGGCATTTTAATGGGCCTTGGGTAGGTCTGCAGGAGCCAGGCTCATAAGACAGGGAAATACACTGAATTACCTCTCTCTCTGGGCTACTTCTCAGGAATATTTCTGGCCTTGGGCAAATGTGAAAAGCCCAGGACTGAGACAAATTGCTCAACTCCCTGGGATTAAGAAAGGAATCATTATTTTGGAACGTGTGGGTTGGGAGCCAATTAATATTAGTCTGTGGCTGTCTTTCCTACTGAGCAAACCTCAGCTTGACCGAGTGGAATAGAGAGCTGGAAAATCCAAGTTGGATTTGTGCTGGTCCAGGGGCAAGAGCAGGAATAACTAGGCAGGCACCAGTGGGAAAAATCCAGTCAGGAAACCACCAGTGCTTTTATTTGATGGATAACAGGGGGCATTTTGGTGCTGTTTTACAGATATGAAAATATCTGTGTTTGCAGGGCTGTGTTTAACCTGCTCCTGACAGGACCTTTGTGTCCTGCACTTGAATGCACCAAAAAAAAAAAAAAGTCCTCGAGAGTCTTTCCAAAGAGTAGAAGCAGGATTCCAAATCCCAGGGGTGAATTCCCAAGGCTGCAATCCCAATATGTGTTTTTTTTTCGTTCATTTCAAGTGTGCAGCAAGCATTGAAGAGGGGACAAAAAAAACCGAAACTATGACTAAGGACCCAAAAGGAAAATCCAAAACAACACACAAAAAAGGAAGAGGTGGGAAGATGATGGACAGTTACTGTGGAAAATGGAATTTCAAAATTATCCTTTCCCCTGTCCACCCATAGCCCTGTGCCTGGAAAGGGAAAGGAAGGAGAAGAGGAAGCAAAACTGCGACAGGAGGGAATCAGACCATGTAAGGAAAAGAACTGAATTTAACTGGCACATGCTCTAATCCTTAGTTTATTTCTGGTTAAAAATATAGCAATCCAGTGCAGTGTAATAAGAAATCTGCTGAAAAGGTAGCAGAGAAACAGCTAAAACAGAAGCAAAGCAAAGCTGAGTCCACGAGTCCGGGCTGGATCCAACAACTCTGGACGTGAATGTCGGGGAGGGCTTTTCCCTCCTTCCCCACCCCCAAAATCTCCTGTGAGGGTCTCACCCCCCTCGGGAGCTGCCACCCTCCTGCACCCTTGTCCTGCTGCAGGATGAGGGTGGGATTTGGTCCCTGGCCCTGCCAAATCCCAAAGGAGCCGTGGGAGCTGCTGGTGGGGGAGCACCGAGGGGAGGGATGGGAGCTTTGGGAACGCCACTGGCCAGGCTGGGGCTGAGAGCACGCTGTGTGATGGGGACCAGGACAGCTCGGAACAGGGATACGCACCTTTAATGAGTATGCAGGTTATCCGTGGGGACGGGGAGGGGACAAAAATCAAGGCAGGCATAGTACAAAGATGGTAGAAACGAACAAATTAAGTGACATAGAAAAAAAAAAAAAAGAAAGAAAATACATCCTTAGAGGCTGCCATTGCCAATGATGTTTGGTTTTGATTTTCTTTTTTTTTTCTTTTTTTTACTTTTTTTTCTTCTTTTTTTCTTTTTTTTTTTTTTTTTTTTTTTTAATACAGGGACATGTTGGAAGCTGGAATATACATCCTGCATTACAAAGTGCAAAATACTACATGCTCAGAGCCCAAGCATGATGTCTGAAACAGTCCACAGCAAGATGTAAGAGACAAACCCACCACCCTCTCCCTCCTCTCTGGGACATGATCCAGCTGCTCCTCCCCAGGTGCCTTTGAGAAACAGTTGGATTTTTGCTTGGTTTTGCTTTATTGTCATCCTCAGTGGATTGGAATTGAGCCCTCTGTCCCCTGTCCCTCCCCACCCTGCTCCCTGTGCACATTTTTTGGGATGGGCTGGATGCTCCTCACCAGCGCAGCACCATCAGCCACTCCATCCGTGCTGCTGGAGGTGCCTCCAAGGGTTTTTTTGGGGAAGTTTTAGCCAGGAGAAATTGGCTGTGAATTAAAAGTAGCTCTGGGAGGTTTTCCTGCCTTGCCATGGGTGAGGAGCAGCCTGGGGAGGAGGAGTGAAGGCAGGAGGGTGCTGGGGCTGCTGCTCACACCTCATGTTCCCTATTCCCCCCTGCCCCGAGGAATTCTGCAAAAAGCCAATTTTTCTTTTATAAACAAGGATCAGAACGGGGCCTGTTCTGCCATTTTCCCATCCAGACAGGGTTCATTCCTTCCCTGTGCTCCTTCTCTCCTCCTCCTCACAGCAGAATTCCTCCATTTCCAAAGGGTGAAAAGCCTGACTTTGCTTTCCTCTCCCATTTATCATTAAAGCTGTTGTGGGTTTCCCTGGGAAACTCAGCCTGGAGCATCCCAGAACCCATCCCCACTCCACCCAAACTCTCCCCATGGTCCCCTCGTCTCATCTCCATTTTGGGGTTCATTGCTGTTGGTACAAAGACAATTTTTTTCTTTTGCTGGGTGGGGGTGAGGGGAAGGGAAACGAGGTTTTTTCTTTTGTTGGGATTCCTTCTCATCCTTCCCAGTGTTGGGGGGGCAGAGTGTTGATAGCATTTTGCCATGCCACACAGCATAGTGTTATACAAGCAAAGAATTTTGGCTAAAATCCAAAAAACATTACCCAGGAAAAAAGGCAAACTGTGAGTGAGACTCGATCATTTGTTGTTCTTCTGTGAAAAGACTTGGAAATTGTCAGAGGACAGTTCGAGTTACGATTTTTCCCTTTTTTTGTTGTTGTTGTTGTTTGGTTCTGTTTTTTTTTGTTTTGTTTTGTTTTTTTTTTTTGTTGTTTTTTTTCCCCCATTCATACATGTAACTGTTATTTTTGCAAACAAGACAGTCTTGAATCAGATGAAAAAGTTAATAAACAAAATGGCGACTCCAATATTTAGTAAGATCACCATGACTACCAGGATGGGAGCTGAACCCTGCAAGAGAAAGAGAAGGACAGCAGTTAGACGGATCCTTGGAATTCTGCAGGGATTCCAGGAGAATCTGGGGAGAATCCAAGGGAATCTGCTCTGGGGAGTCCAGGCAGCTCAGGGGGTGAGCAGATCCCAACTGACAGCTCCCAAAGTGCCCAGGAAGCCTTGGAGGATTTTTTAAAGCTGCCAAACACTTGGCTGTACCCCCTGAGGGATCATGGATCATCCCATGCCACTCCCATAGGAATTCTGGCTTTAAAAACAGAACTAAAATTGGTTGTTTATCAGGTGGTCAATCAAAAGGGAAAAAAAAAAAAACAAAACCAAAAAAGCAGATTAGATGGAATCTTAGAGTGGTTTGGGGATGGCTTGGGGTGTCCACAGGACATTTCCCAATAATCACAGTTGTTTTCCAGGTCCTGGACATCAGGCCAACACATGGGGGTCCATGTTCAGGCAACATTTTGGGAATGCTCTAATAACCTTTCCTGAGTTTATAAGGACCAAATGAAGCTCCTGGGAACCACCTGGAAGTGTCCAAGGCCAGGCTGGACAGGGTTTGGAGCACCCTGGGATGATGGAAGGTGTCCCTGCCCATGGCAGGGGTGGGATGGCATGGGCTTTAAGGTCCTTCCCACCCAAACCATGCTGGCATTCTGTGATTTCACCTGGAAAGCATTGCAGGAACCCCACTGCAGCTGCCCCGTACACCCCCCAACCCAGCTGGGCCGGACATCCCAGGAGTGGTTCAATCCCTCGGGGAGCATCCATTGCTTCCCCTGGAGCACGTCCTGGACAATCCTGTGGGACCTCCAGGGGCACTGCAGCCAGCCCTCCAACACATCCTTCTGCAGGACACTGGTCAGGAAAACATCCCTGGCCCCTCATCCATCCTGGCCCCTCATCCGTCCTGGCCCCTCATCCGTCCTGGCCCCTCATCCATCCTGGCCCCTCATCCGTCCTGGCACCTCAGCCCTGGTGCCAGGGTGTGAGCGTGGCTCGCACAGGGTGACTGCTGCTGGCAGCAGGTGGGTGGTTGCTTTTTCTTGGGATCCTCAGCTATTCCTGCTGCATCCCAGCCCTGGGATGCTCCAAACGCTTTTCCCCAGGCTCCTGCTCCCTCCTGGCGCTCCCCACGTCGCTGGGATGGAGCGGGGACAGGGCTGGGCACCCCTTGGGAGCTTTCCCTGGGTCACTCTGCTGGAAAAGGAATGGGAAAAAGCAGCTCCCGGCTGCCCGGGGATGGTTTCTGTTCCGAGCAGCCTGATTCAGCCGGGAGTGGGTGGGAGCGAGGATGCTGGAGCCTGCTGGAAAGCCATATTTGTAGCTTAGCAACAGGGTCAAAGGCAGCCAAGCCAAGGCAGGGACTGCAGCGAGCAGCCAGGTACCCATCCAGGGCTGGCTGCTCCCGGCAAACCTCTCCTCCTGTGCCATGAGAAGCTTCCAAAGGCAGCAACCACCCCCTGCTCGCTGCTCCTTCCCTTCCCCAGCCCGGTCGTGCCAAGCCCGGCCTTGCTGGCGCTGGGAGGGATTAGCTGCATTTCAGAAGATTATTGGGTTTTAGGGTTTTTGAGCTGCTGGTAATATAATAACAGATTTCAGGCGATTATCAGTGTCATTGTTTGCCTTGGCACGGAACGAGCTCCTGCCCTGGCCCCACAGCCAGGGAGGGCTCAGCCCCATTCCTGGGCTGCTCCATGGAGGAATTCCCTGCCAAAACAGCACAGCCAGCGCTGCCCCTGCTCTGCACACGCCGCTGTCCCTCCAATTCCCTGTTCCCTCACTTTGGGATGCAGCCGGAGTCCAGCCCTTCCATAGGATGTGTCCAGGGAGGGAGCACAGCCTTCACTGGTCACTTCTCCCAAGAAACAGCAACAGGACAAGAGGAATCAGCCTCGAGTTGTACCAGGGAGGTCCAGATTGGATATTCGGGAATAATTCTTCAGCCAGGGCAGTGGTGGAGTCCCCGTCCCCCGAGCTGTGTGCATGTGGCACTTGGGGATATGGAGCAGAGGTGGCTTGGCAGTGCTGGGGGAATGGTGGGACTCAATTCCAGAGCATTTTCCAGCCTAAATGATCCTGTGGTTCTGTGATTTACACACAGGGCATCAAAGCTGTGCCCTCAGCTGGAAAACTGGGGAATCCATCACGCACTCACGTCAGCAGCCCTGGATCCCCGTGCACAGAGGTTCTGCTCAGCCCAGGCTCAGGCTGGGCCTGTTTGCATCCTGCAGGGATGAGGAGCAGGGCAGGGGCAGGAGAAAATCCTTCCTTTGCCACGGCAGGCACGGGATCTGCCACATTTCCCATCCCAGGAACAGGATGACCAGGGGCGGGTGGGAGCTCTTCGACCCAACCAGCTCAAATCCAGCTCACAAATTCTGCCTCCTTTTTACAGCTGCCTCTTTTTAACCCCCTCCTCCCTGTGCTGTCCAGGTGGGAATGGCAGGGAATGGCAGCTGCTGCTGGATAAGCAGTTTTGCCCCACCAAAGCTTCTGGTTTAGCTCCAGTTACGGATCCTGCTGCACTTCTCAATGCTTACGTCTGCCTGATTTCTGTCTCGTGAGGTCTCAGTGCCTTCCCCTCTGCTCAGAGGGAAGGCTTGCCCTTCTCCCCTCCCGTGGCAGGGATGGCCTGGGACATGTGACAGCACTGAGCATCATCCCTGCTCCGTGCCTGGGCAGGAGAGGGATCAGTGCTGGAGCTGAGCTTTGGGAGAGAGGCTTTGCTGAGCCCAGCCTGGCTGCAGGGCACCGATCTCCCTTTTGCTGCAGCAAAGAACCAGTGCTTTAACACCAGTGGCTTTTAAACCCTTCCCACTGTGTTCCAGCCTCCAGCTGGAGCCTTTGGAAAGAGGAGACACAGCCCCTGATTTGCAGCTTTGCCTGTTGCTGTCACCATTTGGTGGGGCCAAATTTCAATTTTTTACAGTAATATCCCTGGAGTCCTTCACAGGAGAAGGAAAACATCTGCCAAGGATGAGAATCTACACCAGCATCAGCTGGGCAAAAGGATCCTTCTCTGTCAACAGGTTGGATCTCCCAGGATTTTTAAGCTTTGCTTCCAAGCTTAAAGAACAGAAACTTCGACCTTAACCCATGGAAACACTAAAATAGGAATAAACCATGGTCATGGCACAGGAGTAATAGCAGTAATTGTAGCTGTAAAGTAATTCCTGCCCCTCTGCCTTGTTTGTTTTTATCCTGGAACTGTTGTGTAGCAACTCCAGGGTTTTTCTGGGAATACGACGGACAGCTGGTTTACAAATGCAATTGTGGCATAATTAATTTAAGCATTAGCAATCCATTATTATCTGTTATCACAGGGTACAAGCTCTGCCTCTCTGCCATGGAAACCAGAGTGCAGGTTACCTAGGAATCCCTCCGGGATCTATTAAGTGTAATTACTAAGGACTTGGATCAGCAAAAAAAAAAAAAAAAAAAAAAAGAATAAAAAAATAAGATATGCACCATTTTCCAGCCTCAGCACTGCAGAAAGGGCTGCAAACTTAGCAGCTCGGTGACATTTGTGCTGAATTGTCACATCATTGCCAGGAACAGGCTCTGTGAAATGGTTAAGGAGCATTTAGCAAAGGAAACATCAGGGAGCCACTTGGCTTTCTCCAGCGGATTGCAGCAGCTCCCCTGGCTCCAGGAAAGGGCCCAGGAGATGCTAAAAGTGCTTGTGTGAGGGAAAGTGAGTTGGGTGGGATGGAAAAACCTGCTTCTGGTAGAAAAAAAGGCTAAAAAAACCAGAGGTTATCCTCTTAGAGATCCTTTAGTCTCTTAAAGAACTGATTTGTCACCCCTGGTTCAATCCTCACCTTCCAGGTGCTGGGACTGAGCTCAGTGTTTGTTTAGGTATGTTTGAAGCTCTCATTTTAATATTTTTATTCTAAAAACAGCAGTCAAAATTTGGTTCTAATGCAGTCAAAAGCTGGTGTTTGGCCCCAAATTTTCCCAGCTACGAGATGGAATTGGGCTCAACCCCAATATCCAGATGACAGGAGCAGAGCCAGGAAGGTGCTCCCAGGTACATCAAAGGCCCTGGAGAAGAAAAGGCTTTGAAAAGGACCCTGTCGAGTTGAACATCCCATTTCTCTCTGAAGATTATTTACCTCAGGTTGTCTGAACACGAAAGGGATTAGAGGAGGAACAGTTTGTGATTATTATTTGCCTTAAGAAGAGACAGCCCCTGCAGTAGTGCTCAGCCCTGCCTCATTCCAGAGCTGTGATGGCAACAGGACTCCTCTTCCTCCTTGTTCCCATGAAATGATGGCTTCTGTTTGTCTGGGCACGCAGATGCCAGCCAGGATTGAGGTGAATCTGGTTGGTTGAGATGAGAGGAATAAGGAAAACCCAGGGATGATTGTGTTGGGAGACCTGGGGATGGCTCCCGATGAGCAAGAAAACAAATGGGAAAACCTGAAGCTGGAAGGCCACAGGGATAAATCACAGGGTTTAATCCCAGGGAGGTTAATGCCAAACAAGTCCCCAGGTCCCTTCATCCCAAAGCAGCCAAACGGGAACACCTCCATGCACAGGGAAGCTTCACACCCCAAACACGCTGGGTGGAGAAAACACCTAGGTTTTATTTTTACCTCCTTTTACGACCTTTTGGGCTAAAGGTGCCTAAAAAACGAAGGGAAATCCATCTCCACGTGGAGACGCATCCCTTCAGGAACAGCCCGGCAGCTGTGGCAGGGGGAGGCCCGGCGGGGAGGAGCCGGTGCCGGGCTCCATCCCCGCTCCGTGCCGGGGGAGGCTGAGCCGAGCGCCCTGCCCGCATCCCCGGCCCCGCAGCTCGGCACATCCCGCTCCTCCTGCAGATTGGCTGCCTGCTCCAGCCTTTCCCCAGCGACAGCGAGACCTGCCTGGAATATTTGCTGGCAAATCCGCCCCTCTGCCGGAGGAGGGAGGGAGAAAGGGAGGGAGAGGCGGCCGGGATCCCTCCCCGCCGCCCCCGCCGGGGGCAGGGGGGGCTCTCGGAGATCCCTCAGCCGGGAGATGCCTCTCAAGCCTCTGCTGCGGTTCTTTCCCCGGGAATTTTTGCCTTTGGGCTGGGATTTGCTCCGTGGGACGGTGCGGGGAATAGTCAGGGGTGGCCGGGCACCTTGAAGGGCCGGACCTCGAGCCTCCTCACACCCCTCAGCGAGAGCAGGGCTCGTCCCTGCAGCCTCTGGGAGTGCTGGGCATCGCCGCTGCTCGACCGGGACCGGGCATGATGGATCGGGCTCGGCTGAGCCCGGCCCTTCCCAAAGAGCTGCTCCGTCCTAAAGCGCTTCTCCTCCCTTCCAGAAGCGGCAGATGTTCAGCACCTGCAGGAAAGGAGATCTGCTCCCTTCTCTTCCTCCCCAGCCCTGCCACGGCCTGTGGTTTGTGGATAAAAGGCTCGCTGGCATTTTAGAGAGCTCCTTTCCCTTCCCAGTCTCTCAACAATTTCCTTTCCTTTCCTTTCCTTTCCTTTCCTTTCCTTTCCTTTCCTTTCCTTTCCTTTCCTTTCCTTTCCCTTTCCCTTTCCCTTTCCCTTTCCCTTTCCCTTTCCCTTTCCCTTTCCCTTTCCCTTTCCCTTTCCCTTTCCCTTTCCCTTTCCCTATCCCTATCCCTATCCCTTTCCTCTTTCCTCTTTCCTCTTTCCTCTTTCCTCTTTCCTCTTTCCTCTTTCCTCTTTCCTCTTTCCTTTCCTCTTTCCTTTCCATTTTCCTTTCCTTTTCCTTTTCCTTTTTCTCCTCAGAGGCTCCAGGAACCTGTGGAGCATCCAGGCACAGGCTTTGTGCCTCGTGAGCCTTTAAGGCCTGGAAGGATGGGGACATTCCCATAAATCCCTTAATCCCACAACACCAGCACCGGTCCTGGCGCGTTGGCTCCCGTTTTCCTCTGCCCCAATGCTGACAGTTGCTGTGAGTTTGTCCTCTGGGTGCTGGGGTCAGTGCCCACAGAGGCACAGAGAGATCAGGTGGCCTTAAATGTCATTTTAAAGCATTTGTGTGGCTCAGTGACCCCAAAACCCCCAAATCCACTGAGAGCCAACAACAAGCAGAGCTGAATTTCACCGATGTTACTGAACCGTGGCCTCAAGAAATGACCTTTATGAGAGGATTTTTCAATTCAGGAATTGTGAGAGGATTTTTCAATTCCTGGTGTGCAGCCCCAACAAAGCAGGGTGGTTCTGGGAGCTTCTTTTAAGGGGAAAAGTGACAGTAGAGAACAGAGTTCCTACAGCAACCTGTACGTCTGACTCCTCTGTGGGGTCTGCATCCCTGCCTGTGCGGCTTTGGAAAAGCTTGGATTCAAGGCCCCGTGGCTCCCAGCTTGTTTTTCAGACAGGAATCAGGAGTAGTGATTTTTTTGGAGTGTGTTCTTGTGAGACCTGCACCCCCAGCCCGTTCCAGCACTGCCAGAGGTGTGCTGGAAGCTGGAGCTGCCACGCCAGCACAGAGCCAAGCCCTGCTCTCATGGATGGCTTGTGCAGAGCTGGTTTAGGGCAGATTATTTTTAAAACAAGCTAAGCTGTGAGGGTGACCTCGCTTCTGCTCAGGGATACCTCAGGTAGAGCAAAAACAGCCGTGCTCAGCTCTGAGCATCCCTCCTGCTCACTGGCAGCTCCTTTCTCTGGGAGCCCAGCTGGTGGGAGCTGCCCTTTGAGCCCCTCCTTTTGAGGGAGCAGCTTCCCAGCCGGCATGCTGGGACCCAGGGAAGGGGCAGTGAGCAGGCTGGAGCAGTGTGGGCTCTCACACACCTGCCCACAGCTGCCTTGCCCTGCCAGGCCACATGGAAAGGGGATTTCAGGCCAGTGTGGGGAATTTGGCTTTTGGGGGGCTTGGGGAGCCTTGATTTGCTGTGGGGGGATGTGGAGCTCGAGCAGGATGCAGGGGGGTTTTGCAGGATGGAGTGTGTGAGTGTCCTGTGCTGCCGGGAGATGGATGTGGGGTCTGTGGGGTAAATCCTTCTCCCTCAGCCTTCCCCTCCTCCTCCTCCTCCTCAGGGATTTACCACTTCACTCCCTGAAGTCTGAAGTGCTTCTGATGGCAGGTGCAGGTGAGGTCACGGGTTTGGGCAGGAGGTTGGAGCACAGATCTCTGCACCTCCCATTCCTCCCCTACACCTTCCCCTGCTCCTGCCCAGCCATCCCCTCCCTGCCAGGCCACTGGAACAAAACCCTGCTAGCACCGTGCAATTCCTGCTAGAACAAATTGTTGCTGGCATTGTGGGTTATTTAAATCCACATATTATCTCTTCCTCTGTATTACATTAGCTTCCTCCCAAACCTTCGCCATCTGTTCCACCCTCGGTTATGAATGTGAGAAAACTGAACATGCTGCTCCGCAGCTCCAGCACTTCCAAAGTAGGATGTGCATCCCAATGGCTTTTCCATGCACTTCCCCATGCAGGCTGGGCCCTTCCTTGGTGGCCAGGACTCACTGGGAATGGCCAGCAATGTGTTGGTGGCAGTTTGCCTCCAGCCATGCGGAGGGAGGTTTATTGTGACAGCGCCGAGGTGGGAGCACATCTGATGGGCTGGGTGGGGAGACAGCCCAGGGCTGCTTGTGCCAGTGATCTCCCCAAAATCACGTGGCTCTCAGCGAGCGAGAAGATGTGGTTTCATCCCTCCTGTGGGCCCTGTGTCTCCCAGGACGTGTTGTCAAAGGTGCTGGAACATCTGCGCGTCCCACGGCCTTGCCAGGGCTGTGTCTGTGCAATTACTGCCGCTGCTCTTCCCCTCTGGGAGCCTGTCAGGCTCCTCATGCTGCCTGTCATGTCTCCAGGGCTTCCCAGGCAGGCAAGGACAGCCTGCGAGGCTCTGGTTTTCCAGGGCTGCAGAGTGTGTCCTGTGGAGCCCTCAGCTCCCCCTCGGTGCCGGGTGGGAGCTGCTGAGCCTGAGCCCGGGGATGGGGAGACAGAGAGCTCCAGGGCTGCTGGAGGGATTTATCAGCAGGGAAACTGGGGCAGATCCATCCTTCCTGCATCCCAGGCTGCTCTGGAGGGGATTTATCCACAGCTCCAGCAGGGGCAGATCCATCCTTCCTGCATCCCAGGCTGCTCTGGGGGGGGATTTATCCACAGCTCCAGCAGGGGCAGATCCATCCTTCCTGCATCCCAGGCTGTTGTGGGCAGGATTTACCCACAGCTCCAGCAGGGGCAGATCCATCCTTCCTGCATCCCAGGCTGTTGTGGGCAGGATTTACCCACAGCTCCAGCCAGGAAGCTGGGGCAGATCCATCCTTCACTGCTCCCTCCTCTCTCTGCCCCTGGGCTCGGCTGGCAGGTGCTGGAGGAGCAGGGACACTGCAGCCATGGCAAATGTCACCACACCTCACACACCTCGATGCCTCTCGCCTGAATTTTCGGCCTGACTGACAAATTCATTTCAGTTTCGTGACCAGGCACCATCCTGTGCTCCCCTGACAGGGAGATTTAGCTCCAGCCTGCTGAAATGTCACCTCCTGAGCGTGACAGGTTTTCCATTTCTCCTGGGTAGGCCTGGGGCGTCCTCATGGGACCTCCAGCCCTGCCCTGTGTTTGGGCAAGGGACAAGGGACAGTTTGGGGCAGTGGTGGCTTGCCCAGTGCTCCCAGCAGGCCCCGTCACCTCTCCTGTCAATGCCAACCAACGGGGGAAACGAGTGAGGAAGCTTCTAATGGGAAATCCAGCAATCCTTGAAAAACAAGACTGCAAAAACCCTAAAACCCACACAGCTCAGCCTTGTCCTGAGGAGCTTCAGCTCTGTCCAGGTCCTGTCTGAGCTGGTGATGTCCAACCTCAAACCCCCCATCCCCAGGCAGTTCATTACAGCCCTCACCTCATTAGCCATGGTTAATGGCTCACCCTCCTTGACTTTAAACTCATTAATTCTGTTTGTGGAGAACAGATTATTCCCTTCCACTTTGCAGCAGCTTTTCAGATCACTCTGTCTTCTCTCCTGAACACCTCCAGCCCTTCCCAGCAGCCACTCCATGCCCAAAGAGTCCTTGTCTCCCACAAAATGAGGAGCCCAGGGTGGGATGTCTCACAAGGAGCTGTCCTGGAGCAGCAGGAAGCTCTGTGGCCATAACCATAACCCAAGGAACACCACCAATGCCCTGCCTGCTCCTGCAGCTTTCCCACCAAATTCCCAGCAATTTTATTTTTATTGCTGGCCCAGGGGCTGGGCTGCAAAATTCCATCCTCCAGGGAAAACCCTGCTGCTCCCAGCACAGCCTGCAGGGAACACCCCACACCATCGTCCAGCAGGATGGGAGAAGGGAGCAGAGGGGATTCAAGGCACAAACCCACGATAATCCACGTTTTCCGAATTTCCCTCCCATCCCGCAACAGCCCCAGGCTTCCAGGCCAGAATTCCACACCCGATCCCCTCACTCACCGTACTGGATTTGAGCGCATCCCCACTGTCCTCTTCAGATTCTAGTGCAACAGGTAAAGATTTCTGTGGCGGGGAGAAGGTTAAGTCCCACCTCAGTAGCCGAGGTTCAGCTTTGTCCCCGAATCTCAGGTTTTCCAGTTTCTGCACCGTGGGCTCGGCAGAGGAAGCTGGCCTGAAATTCTCTTTGTTCTGGGACTTAGACCTCAGTCTCTGAACCCCGAAGCCCCGCTCTTCCCCGCGGTGCTCGTCAGCCGCGCTCCTGCAGCCTCCCCCTTTGCTGTAGTGTCTTTTTTGGGTGTGAATCTCTTGCATATAAGAATCCATCCTCATGAGGGGCTTCATCTCCATCTCGTAATTGCTCATCTTCTCCTCGTCCAGCTCAAGCAGCTTGGAGCTCCCTGAGCTGTGGTTGTGGGACCTGTGGTGGGAAGTCCATGAAACCGTGGCTGGGGAATCTGTCCACCTCTCTCTCGGCTTGTGGTTGGAGGCCGAATGTTTGTGTCCCCCGCTCCGACCTCTGTAGTCTTCGGGGCCAGCGGTGGAGCCCAGCTGCCCGCTGCGCATCGTCCCGCTCCTCCCGGCACGGCTCCCACCCACCTTCTCTTCGCTCCAGCTGTTGGGGCGCAGGTAATCCCCGCCGCGCCCCTCCAGCAACATCTGGATCTCACCGCCCCTCTCTTCGTCCACCGAGACCTGCCTGGAGAAGTGGGCGCTCTTGTTCCTGCAGGAGGGGCCGAGGGGCGGCGTGGAGCAGGGGCTGGCGGGGAAGCTCTGCAGCGGGCTGTCGTCGGGGGTCAGGTCGGACGGGGTGGTCCCTTTGCGGTACAGCTCGGGGCTCTCCTGCTGCAGGGGGGTCCCGGTGGAGAGGACCTCGATGTCATCGCTCGAGTTCTGCCGCTTCGGCCGCTGGCATTCGAGCCCTTCGGGAGCGGTCGTGGAGAGGAGAGAAGGGAGAGGGGAAGGCAACGTGATTATTTCTGGTGTGTGGATGCCCCGCGGGTTTTTCGTGGCACGGAACGGGGAGCAGAGAGTTGGGGAGTGGGGAGGAGCGGGGTGGGATTGGGACAGCAGCACTGGTGGGACACCAAAGCTGCCCTGAGCCCTGCCCTACAGAGCCACAGCAATGGTTTTCCAACCCCAGAGGTGTGGAGAAGCCACCAGCGATGCAGAGCTGTGGGGAAGAGGTTCCGGTGGTTTTTTGGGATCCATCTGACCACATTTCCTGCCAGTTCCCAGTCTGGAAGCTTGGGAAGGGAAATCTGTGAGGTGGCTGGTGGCACACCCTGTGCTCTGTGTTTGTGTGTGCTGGGTGTCACTGGGACCACCCTGGGTGTCACTGGGACCACCCTGGGTGTGCTGGGTGTCACCAGGATCACCCTGGGTGTCACTGGGACCACCCTGAGTGTCACTGGGACCACCCTGAGTGTGATGGGTGCCACTGGGACCACCCTGGGTGTCACTTGGACCACCCTGGGTGTCACTGGGATCACCCTGGGTGTCACTGGGACCACCCTGAGTGTGATGGGTGCCACTGGTACCACGCTTGGTGTCACTGGGACCACCCTGAGTGTGATGGGTGCCACTGGGACCACCCTGGGTGTCACTTGGACCACCCTGGGTGTCACTGGGACCACCCTGAGTGTGATGGGTGCCACTGGGACCACCCTGGGTGTCACTGGGACCACCCTGAGTGTGATGGGTGCCACTGGGACCACCCTGGGTGTCACTGGGACCACCGTGGGTGTGCTGGGTGTCACCAGGATCACCCTGGGTGTCACTGGGACCACCCTGAGTGTGATGGGTGCCACTGGGACCATCCTGGGTGTCACCTGGATCACCCTGGGTGTCACTGGGACCACCCTGAGTGTGATGGGTGCCACTGGGACCACCCTGGGTGTCACTGGGACCACCGTGGGTGTGCTGGGTGTCACCAGGATCACCCTGGGTGTCACTGGGACCACCCTGAGTGTGATGGGTGCCACTGGGACCACCCTGGGTGCCACTGGGATCACCCTGGGTGTCACTGGGATCACCCCACACCAACAGCTCTCACCCCCCTCCTGGATGGGAACCACCTCAGTTTTCATCTGCCAGGTACAGGAGGGAAACAGCCACATCTGGGCAGGTGTGCAAGAAAAACCCCACAAACCTCATATCCAAGAGCTCTCCTGCCCCACACAGCCCAGCAGGACATGGAGATTTCCCTGCTCAGCCCCAGGATGGGATGGAAGGACAGGGCTGGTTGTTCAGGAGCACCCCCCAACCTCCTCATCTCACTGGAGGCTCCTCATTCCTTCAGCTCAGAGACCTCCCAGACAGGGGCACCCTGGGGATGGGCACTTCAGGAGGGGCTGAATGTCTTCTGCTGCTGGAGGAACACGGAACAAAAACCTCCAACGTGTTCATCACTGGTGAAACACCAAACGTTTCAAGTGAGCTAATAGTGGTTAATTCTCCTTTCCCTCTCTCCGGTTGTTCCCAGCTAAAGCCATGCTAAATTAGGTGAATAATTTGATAAATATATTAAGTGCCTAATGCCCCTGAAATGCATCTAATTGTGATTGCTATGGTGAGACAAGAAACAAGTCTTGAAAAGGGAGAGCTCAATTTTCGTGCCATCGCTTAAAAAATAAATGCTTGGGAGCGCCTGCTCGGGCCTCTCCACTTCTGCTGAGTAATTTTCTCTCTCAAATCTTTTTGGGGAGCTGCTGGCATGTGCCTTCATCCTTGCCAGGGTTGGGATACACACAGGGAATGCTGGAGTCCCCACTGGAGCCACTGGCAGGGAGGAAAATAGTAAAAAAAACCTGCTTGGAAATCTACCCAAGCAATTTATGGGAAATGGTCTCCTAATGACTCCAGTTTTTGGGACAATACTCACATAATCCAGCCTTCATTTTCCCCCTGTTTGTATATGGGAGACTGAATCTCCTGGGGTTTATCCAAGGCCCCTGAAAAATCCTGGTATTGGTGGGAAATTGCTGAGAAGGAGAAAGGTGGAGCTCACCTCTCTGTTTTCCTGCAGAATATCTGTTTCTGGGATAAAAGACAATAATTTTTGGGGCTGTTTTCCAGTCATTCCTGTCCCATCCACCTTCCAAGATCCCAAATGGGAAGCTGAGGCACGGAGGGAATAAAGGATTTCCTGTGAGAAAGCTGGGAAGCCACCTGTGGGAGCGGGCTCACCCAAGGTTTGGGGTGTCCCTGGTTTTTGGGCTTTATCCTCCCCAGTTCAGAGATTTTGCTGGAATTCCAGGGAGTTGCAAGCTTCCCTGGAATTCCCTTCAGCTCCAAGGCCTCCAGAGCTGATGTCCAGCCCCACAACCAGCCATAGCCTGGCTACACCCACTGCTGCTGTTCCCAGAGCCCCAGAGAGGGGACAAGAAACCCCAGAGCTGCTCCCCCTCAGCCACACCAGGGGGATGCCATCGAATCCCCCTCGTCCCCAGCCTTCCCCAGCAGCAATCCGCAGGTGGCTCTGCCTTTCCTGGGTTAATCCCCGAGGGCTGGGGCTGTGGGAGCAGCAGGACTGGGGGTGCTGGGGCACAGCTGGGGCACAGCTGGGGCTCTGCTGCCCCCCAGCCCCGCAGCCCGCAGGGATGGAGGCGTTTCCTTGCGCATGAACTCCGCGGATGCACCGGGGCCCTTTCGGCACCCGAGGATGTGCAACAATTATCCGGAGCTAAAATTAGTGCTGGGGCACGTGATGTTCCTGGAAGAAGGGTTGTGCGAGCGAAGGAGGATGCAGAGCACCAAATTTCCAGCGGGATGGAGGCAGCCGAGCCCGGCCTCCGAGGCTTCAAAGCCAAAGCTGAGGAGCCACGTTTGGGATTTGGGAGCCTCTGGCTCTGTGTGCTGCTGCCTCTGGGTGGGGGGGACTCGGTTCTGCAGGTGCACCCAAGCCTGGGTGATCCTGCTGTGTGCAGGAATTGGGATTGATGGGCACCTGGAGATGCCCATGGCTGATGGGCACGGGAACCGTGGGCGAGAGGGCGATGCAGGATATCAAACAGGGATGTTTTTGTTTTTACCTTCCAGGAGCTGCAGGTGCCCTGGGGCGCCCAGGGCTGATGCTGAGGTGGGCACAGACCCCTCTGTGGTGTCCCACAGCACCCACAGACCCCTCCGATGGGGGCACCCAGCACCCCCAGCACTCGCTGTGCCAGGTGGGTGGTACCCACACCCACCTCCCTGCCAGGAACACCTCCAGCACCCAGCATCCCATGGAAAGGGAGCACAGCCAGCACCCCGGGGGTGAGTGGCACTCAGCACCCACCACAGCACGCCGTGGGTGACACTGGGGACCTGCAGCACCCTGCAAGGGAGCACAGCCAGCACCCAGGGTCCTGAACGAGGAGGGCACGTTCAGAACCCACAATTCCGAACGAGGGGGGCACATCCAGCACCCACAATCCTGTGAAAGGGGGACGGATCCAGCACCCACAATCCTGTGAAAGGGGGATGGATCCAGCACCCACAATCCTGTGAAAGGGGGACGGATCCAGCACCCACAATCCTGTGAAAGGGGGATGGATCCAGCACCCACAATCCTGTGAAAGGGGGACGGATCCAGCACCCACAATCCTGTGAAAGGGGGACAAATCCAGCACCCACAATTCTGAATAATAGGGGCACAGCCAGCACCCACAATTCTGAATATGGGGAGCACATCCAGCACCCACAACCCTGTACAAGGGTGAGAAATCCAGCACCCAAAATCCTTTACAAGGGTGACAAATCAAGCACCCACAATCCTGTGAAAAGGAGACGAATCCAGCACCCACAATTCTGAATATGGGGGGCACATCCAGCACCCACAACCCTGTACAGGGGTGACAAATCCAGCACCACGATCCTGAACAAGGGGAACACATCCAGCACCCACAATTCTGAATGTGTGGGGCACAGCCAGCACCCAGGATCCCGTGCAAGGAAGGGCATTTAGAGCACCCTATCAGGCACATCCTGTGGAAGGGAGACAAATCCAGCACACACAAGCCTAAATGAGGGGGGCACAGCCAGTACCCACAATTCTGAATATGAGGGGCACATCCAGCACCCACAATCCTGTAGAAGGGTGACAAATCCAGCACCCACAATCCTGTGATAGGGGGGCACATCCAGCACCCACAATCCTGTGATGGGGGGGTTCATCCAGCACCCACAATCCTGTACAAGGGGGACACATCCAGCACCCACAACCCTAAATGAGGGGGGCACGTCCAGCACCCACAATCCTGTGACAGGGGGCACATCCAGCACCCACAATCCTGTAGAAGGGTGACAAATCCAGCACCCACAATCCTGTGATAGGGGGGCACATCCAGCACCCACAGTTCTGAATATGGAAGGGCACATCCAGCACCCACAATCCTGTGAAAGGGGGGCACACCCTGCACTCACGGTCCCGTGCAAGGTGGGCACGCAGAGCCCCTGCAATGCCCGCAGTGGGGTGGCAGCTCCCCCATCCCTGCCCCAGCTGTCCCCAGCCTGGGTCTGGGGGTGACACAGCCACTCGCACCCATGACCTGCCCGAGCGGCTCCGCAGGCGCTGCCAGTTCTCCCGGCCCAGCTGGGATGCTGGGTTTGTTTTTTAATGCGCTCTAAGTGGAACCGCCTTCCTTCCTCCCCTCCCCTCCCCTCCCGCGGCTCACACAACCCCCCAGACAGAGCTCCGACCACACAAACCCCAGCACGAGTCAAGCGCCACGGCCCCGTCCAGGAGCTAGTAAAAAATGCATTGCCTAAAAATATCTTTCGAGGAGGTGATTTAAACCAGCAAAGTCTCCTGGCAGGAGGAAATGGAGATGAGGAACATCTCAGGGCTGGAGAAGCCCTTGGGAGAACGCAGCCCTGCGAGAAAGCTCAGATCTGCCGCGGGCAGAGGAGGGATGGGCGCCTCCGGGGCAAGGCTGCGCCTCCGGGCGGTGCGGGGGACGCGGGGGATGCTCGGAGCGGCCCTGGCTCGGGATGTGCCCCGGCTCAGGCTGCTGCAGCCCCCAAAGCTGAGCCATGGGATGCCCCCGCAGCTCGGAGAGGCGAGCACCGGGCCGGGCTGGGCCAGCAGAGCCGATGGCCCCTTGTCCCCGAGCAGCAGCCCCTGGAGCAGTTACGGCGAGTGAGTAATCCTCGCTGAGCTGCGAGGGGGAGAACAATGACAGCCGCCTCCCGAGCAGGGCTCGGGGCTGGAAAACTTCCCAATAAACCCAGCCACACATTAATTGGGATGTTCATTATTGCTGGGGGGACTTGGAGCGTCCCACTCGGCTGCAGAGCCCGGCCCGACCCCAGCTTGGCTTCGGCTCCGTCCTCCCCGAGCCTTTGGTGAGGAAAAAGGTGAGAAACCAAGGAGGAGTGGTGAAAATGGGGAAAAAGGTGAGAAACCAAGGAGGAATGGTGAAAATGGGGAAAAAGGTGAGAAACCGAGGAGGAATGGTGAAAATGGGGAAAAAGGTGAGAAACCAAGGAGGAATGGTGAAAATGGGGAAAAAGGTGAGAAACCAAGGAGGAATGGTGAAAATGGGGAAAAAGGTGAGAAACCGAGGAGGAATGGTGAAAATGAGAGAGGGAAGGAAGGAAAGGAGGGAAAGGGAAAGGGAAAGGGAAAGGGAAAGGGAAAGGGAAAGGGAAAGGGAAAGGAAAGGAAAGGAAAGGAAAGGAAAGGAAAGGAAAGGAAAGGAAAGGAAAGGAAAGGAAAGGAAAGGAAAGGAAAGGAAAGGATCAAATGTGGATTTTCTCAGTGACTGATTTGCATGCCCAAGGGAAGGGTCAGGTCCCACCGGGTCCAAACTTCCCAAAGCAATCAGGAACTGCCCATGCCATGGGTGTAAAGTCAGTGGTGACCTCTGGGATCATCGGTGTTTGCATCCAGAGCCCTTGTTGGGCTCTTTCTGTGCAACCCCCAAGGGCTTTGAACTAAAAAATTGGGGGAAAACAGGAAATACCAGGCAAAAAGCCCTGACCAAGGTGGAACTGTTGGATATTGACAGCCCTGCCCTAAATCTCCCAAAACCTGGTGTTCAACGGAGTTTTCCCCCTCCAGCAGCTCCGGTGGGGATCGGGAGCTGCGGGCACAGGCTGAGCCTCCAGCCAGGGGAATTTGGGGGGTTTGGGGCTCCGAGGGCAGGGCCTGGCAGGGACTGACCGTTCTCCCTGTGCTGGAAGGAAGGCGAGAACTCTTTGGCAGTGATCCTGGCGATCCGCGCTTCCTCCTGCGCTTTCTGCGCCGCCGTCACGGCCGCCTCCGCCTTGGCCCTGGAGTGAGAGGTCCTGCAAGGCAACAGAGACACCAGCACCCCGTTAGGCAGCTCCTCCCTGCCACGGGAAACCCCACATTTCCCCCACAGATTCCTCCGAAACCCTTTGGCTGTGAGGGAGGAGCTGCCAGCAGAGCTTGGGGATGGCTGGGGAATGGGGGATTTTCCAACACCTTCGTGAGCTGCTCCTCAGCCTGGAAATCACCCAGGAAATTCAGGTTTGTTCCCCCAGGGTCCCTCCATCCCATTTCCCACCTCGTCCCAGCAGCCTCTCCGTGCATCTCCCACGAGCCTCCAGGGTTGAATTTAAAGCTGGTTTGGTTGTTTTTTTAACCAAACCCATTTTTTTGGGGGGAGATGAAAAAAAAAAAAAAAAAAAAAGAAGGACATTTCCACATTTCCACATTTCCACATTTCCACATTTCCACATTTCCACATTTCCACATTTCCACATTTCCACATTTCCACATTTCCACATTACCACATTTCCACATTTCCACGCCCACCCCCACGTTTTGCGTAAAATGCTGGATGTAAATAAATACTGGGAGCAGAGGTAGGAGCGGGGGGTTCGGCTCTGGAGCCGCCTCCACCATCCCTTCACACATTTTGGTCAGGGCACTTTTTCCCTCTGGATCAACAACTGTCCCCTGCACTCACTGATGATTCCCCAAAGGCTTTTTTTGGATGGCATTTCATCCCATCACTCAGGATTTACAGCTTCTCTGAGAGCATCCTCCGGATGCTTTGCCCCTTTTTTCCCCTTATCTGAGCCATCCAGGCACTTTCAAAAATTCCTGCTCCCACCCCGGTGCAGGCAGGGTTATAAATAACTCCACTGATTTCTTTTCCCTCCAAAATCAGGCCCTCCATCTCCTTTAATCATTTTTTTTCTGCCTCTCTCTGAATTCCCTCTAATTTCTCGACATCTGCGTGGAGAGGGAGTGCCATTTCTGACAGGCTCCTAAAAATGGAAAACAGGGCCAGGAATGTGCCTGCTTTGCTTGGAAGCATCACCAGGGCTGGGGGAACAGGGTGTGAGTGTGGCTGTGCTGTCACCTGTGTTCACTCCTGACACTGCTCAGGTCTCTTTGCTCTAATCAATGCTTTATTCCAGCCACTGGCTGCTTTGGAGTAGCCCTGGGAGCGAATCCGAGCTGTTTTCCAGAGTTACTGGAGGTGGTGGAGGGGCTGTGGTGATGCTGCCGCAGGTCCTGAATGTTCTCTGTGATTAATGCACCCAAAAATTAGGTTTAAATGGGTTTTTACCCAGCTGGAGTCCAGCGCTCTCCCTGCCCAGCACTCAGGTGGGGTCAGAGGAGGGGACAAAGGTGTCACAGCCCATTCCCTGTCAGGTATCCCTGCCCTGCTCGTTTAGGAAAGCAGGGATGCCCCAAGGAGGAGCTGCAGCAAACTGCTGGGAGGGGAGGTGCAGGCTGCTCCCGTTTTTCATGGAATCCTGGAATGGTTTGGGTTGGAAAATACTTTAAAATCCATCTCATTCCAACCCCTGCCATGGGCAGGGACAGCTTCCTCTAGTCCAGGTTATTCCAGCCTGGCCTTGAACAGTTCCAGGGATCCAGGGGCAGCCACAGCTTCTCTGGGCACCCTGTGCCACCCTCACAGATACTGGGAATCTCTTCCCAATATCCTATCTAAATCCACCCTTTTCCAGCTTCAAGCCATTCCCCTTTGTCCTGTCCCTCCATGCCCTGTCAAAGTCCCTCTCCAGGTCTCTTCTCAGCCACATTTTTGGCACCAGCATGCTCTGTGGGAAATGCTGGGGCATCAAACCTGTGCATTAAACCATCAGAGACACCAGGAGGTTAAAATTCAGATTCTGCCTCTCCGAGCTCCTTAAACCTCTGGCATCTTCCAGGGGAGCTTCTCAGGGGCGTGGATTTGAAGGAGGTTAAAATTCAGAGGTTAAAATTCAGATTCTGCCTCTCCGAGCTCCTTAAACCTCTGGCATCTTCCAGGGGAGCTTCTCAGGGGCGTGGATTTGAAGGAGGTTAAAATTCAGAGGTTAAAATTCAGATTCTGCCTCTCCGAGCTCCTTAAACCTCTGGCATCTTCCAGGGGAGCTTCTCAGGGGCGTGGATTTGAAGGAGGTTAAAATTCAGAGGTTAAAATTCAGATTCTGCCTCTCCGAGCTCCTTAAACCTCTGGCATCTTCCAGGGGAGCTTCTCAGGGGCGTGGATTTGAAGCTCCTCCATCCATTTATCCCCTGGCCTGGGAGCTGCCAGGGCTGGGGCTGTCCCTGCCTCACTGCAGCACTTTCCCAGGTCCCTGCTGGCCCCAGCTGAGGATTAGCAGCGTCTGCGAGCGCCTGGCCCGCGCTCAGCAGCCAGGATTACCCTCTGTTCCCCACACCATCCCTGGAGAGGCGGCTGGAGCCACTCATCCCTCTCTGCCTGCCGGGGAAGGAGGCTGGAGCAGCAGCCTGTGCCATTCCAGGGGCTGGGGCACTCGGGGGTGGTGGCAGAGCGGGAGGTGACGCTGGAGGAGCCCACACAGAGCCACCACCCCGGGCTGGGCTTCTGGGATGGCCCAGACTCTGCTCCTCCCTGCAGCACTCGGCACCCCCTTGATGGAATCACGGGATCATTGAGGATGGAGAAGAGCTCCAGGATCACCAAATCCAGCCTGTGACCGATGGCCACCTTGTCCCCAGCCCAGAGCACTGAGTGCCACCTCCAGGAATTCCTGGGACACCTCCAGATGCACTCCAACCCTCCCTGGGCAGTTCCAGTGCCTGGCCACCCTTTCCAGGAAAAAAATCCAACCTAAATGGATTAAAATCACCATCCCTGGGGGGTGGATGCATTTCCAGCCCTGGAAAACTCACTCCAAAGACTTCTGTGTCTGCTCGCCCCATCACCCCCAGGATCGGCCCAGGAAGTGCAGGGAATTTAAAAAAAAAAAGAGAAAACTTGGGGCTTTGGCTCAGAAAAGGTTAAAAATCAATCCCATCAATGAAGCCACATCTGATCCAAAATACACCTGGGGAGGGATGGAAAGCACTGGATTCCCTGGAGCAGAGGGACACACTGGATTCCCTGGAGCACAAGGGACACACTGGATTCCCCGGAGCAGAGGGACACACTGGATTCCCCGGAGCAGAGGGACACACTGGATTCCCTGGAGCACAAGGGACACACTGGATTCCCCGGAGCAGAGGGACACACTGGATTCCCTGGAGCAGAGGGACACACTGGATTCCCTGGAGCACAAGGGACACACTGGATTCCCCGGAGCAGAGGGACACACTGGATTCCCTGGAGCACAAGGGACACACTGGATTCCCTGGAGCACTGGGACACACTGGATTCCCTGGAGCAGAGGGACACACTGGATTCCCTGGAGCACAAGGGACACACTGGATTCCCTGGAGAAGATGGGACACACTGGATTCCCTGGAGCACTGGGACACACTGGATTCCCTGGAGCAGAGGGGACACACTGGATTCCCTGGAGCAGAGGGACACACTGGATTCCCCAGAGCAGAGGGACACACTGGATTCCCCGGAGCAGAGGGACACACTGGATTCCCTGGAGCACAAGGGACACACTGGATTCCCTGGAGCACTGGGACACACTGGATTCCCGGAGCACAAGGGACACACTGGATTCCCTGGAGCACAAGGGACACACTGGATTCCCCGGAGCAGAGGGACACACTGGATTCCCCGGAGCAGAGGGACACACTGGATTCCCTGGAGCACAAGGGACACACTGGATTCCCCGGAGCAGAGGGACACACTGGATTCCCTGGAGCAGAGGGACACACTGGATTCCCTGGAGCACAAGGGACACACTGGATTCCCCGGAGCAGAGGGACACACTGGATTCCCTGGAGCACAAGGGACACACTGGATTCCCTGGAGCACTGGGACACACTGGATTCCCTGGAGCAGAGGGACACACTGGATTCCCTGGAGCACAAGGGACACACTGGATTCCCTGGAGAAGATGGGACACACTGGATTCCCTGGAGCACTGGGACACACTGGATTCCCTGGAGCAGAGGGGACACACTGGATTCCCTGGAGCAGAGGGACACACTGGATTCCCCAGAGCAGAGGGACACACTGGATTCCCCGGAGCAGAGGGACACACTGGATTCCCTGGAGCACAAGGGACACACTGGATTCCCTGGAGCACTGGGACACACTGGATTCCCTGGAGCACAAGGGACACACTGGATTCCCCGGAGCAGAGGGACACACTGGATTCCCTGGAGCAGAGGGACACACTGGATTCCCTGGAGAAGATGGGACACACTGGATTCCCTGGAGCAGAGGGACACACTGGATTCCCTGGAGCAGAGGGACACACTGGATTCCCTGGAGAAGATGGGACACACTGGATTCCCTGGAGCAGAGGGACACACTGGATTCCCTGGAGCACAAGGGACACACTGGATTCCCTGGAGCACAAGGGACACACTGGATTCCCTGGAGCACAAGGGACACACTGGATTCCCTGGAGCACAAGGGACACACTGGATTCCCTGGAGCACAAGGGACACACTGGATTCCCTGGAGCAGAGGGACACACTGGATTCCCTGGAGCAGAGGGACACACTGGATTCCCTGGAGCACAAGGGACACACTGGATTCCCTGGAGCAGAGGGACACACTGGATTCCCTGGAGCACAAGGGACACACTGGATTCCCTGGAGCAGAGGGACACACTGGATTCCCTGGAGCACAAGGGACACACTGGATTCCCTGGAGAAGATGGGACACACTGGATTCCCTGGAGCACAAGGGACACACTGGATTCCCTGGAGCAGAGGGACACACTGGATTCCCTGGAGCAGAGGGACACACTGGATTCCCTGGAGCACAAGGGACACACTGGATTCCCTGGAGCAGAGGGACACACTGGATTCCCTGGAGCAGAGGGACACACTGGATTCCCTGGAGCACAAGGGACACACTGGATTCCCTGGAGCACAAGGGACACACTGGATTCCCTGGAGCACAAGGGACACACTGGATTCCCTGGAGCACAAGGGACACACTGGATTCCCTGGAGCAGAGGGACACACTGGATTCCCTGGAGCACAAGGGACACACTGGATTCCCTGGAGCACAAGGGACACACTGGATTCCCTGGAGCAGAGGGACACACTGGATTCCCTGGAGCACAAGGGACACACTGGATTCCCTGGAGCAGAGGGACACACTGGATTCCCTGGAGCAGAGGGACACACTGGATTCCCTAGAGCAGAGGGACACACTGGATTCCCTGGAGCACAAGGGACACACTGGATTCCCTGGAGAAGATGGGACACACTGGATTCCCTGGAGCAGAGGGACACACTGGATTCCCTGGAGCAGAGGGACACACTGGATTCCCTGGAGTGCTGCTGATTAATTGTTTGTAAAGCTCCCTGAGACGCTGGCAGGGGTGAAAAGCAGAATTATGGAGATCCATACGTTGCATAATAAAATCCATAAGTATTCCCAAATAAATGCCAGTAATCCAGTTAGTGCTCGCATGACTTTGTCACATCCTAAATTTACCAGCTGTCTCCTTTCTCCACGCCTGCTGCTCGTGGCGTGTGCTAAATCTTAATTCCCACTTAATTGCCTGGAGTTTATTTTCCTGGAAAAGTGGGCTTTTTCCCTCCCTGACACATGGGCAGGGCCTGATCTCATCACTCTGCTCCTCCTTCCCTAAGTGCTGCCATACATTTTTTTCCGGGATGGAGACGCCAAACTGGAGACCACGGTGAAAATGAGGCTGGGGCCTTCCCCATCAAACAGAATTATGGGATGGTTTGGGTTGGAAGGGACCTTAAAGATCATCCTGTTCCTGTGGGCTCGTGAGGGGATGGAGGGAAGAGTGATGCAAGAGGAGCTGTTTAATTCCTCCCACCTCTGAGCATCCCCAGCCTCCTCCTGCAGCTGGGATGAATCCAGGAGCCTGGGATCGTGGAAGGCGTCCCTGCCCCTGGCAGGGATGGGCTTTAAGCTCCTTCCAACCAAACCATTCCATGATTCCAGGATTTTAGTGCACTTCACCATCCAAGCTGAGCTGGGGGAGGGTGTTCAGGCAAAGACTGGGATTGGGAAGGGCCAGAGCGGGGAAGACCGGGATGGTTTGTGGCTTTTGAGCCCCCGTTTTGGGTCTCAGGGCAGAGACTCCCTGCTGGGGCTGGCCTGGAATATTTCATTTATTAATTTTTTGCCAAGCTGACTCACTCTTCTCAGAGGATGAGTGGGCAAGTGGTCAAACTGGCAAGGGGAGCTGGCAGGAGGCAGGGAAAAATCCCAACCAACCAGATCCCCGGAAATCTTTGCGGATCTCCTGTGATTTGGCCGGAGCTGAGAGGGGAAGGGATAATACCTGGGCCTGCTTCCTAATGCCAAGTTTATCAGCTCCAGCTAATCTATAAGAAGCTGGAATCAGCTGATTTGCAAGGAAGAACTTGGATTTTTAGGAATTCCAACAGTGACTCTGGGCTGGCTTGGAGTGAGCAAGGAGTGGATCCGAGGGCTCTGCTGGAAAGCGGGTGCTGGGGGCAGGTTTAGCCAAAAAGGGGTGAACTCCCAGCAAAATCCTCAGGGATTCAGGAATGAAGGAAGCAAAATTCAAACCAGGTGAGGCTTGAGAGGTGTTTTGGTTCCAGGAATGCTTTGGCAGGAGAACAAGTGGGACAAAGTGCTTTAAAATGAGGCTGGAAATTAGAGCGAGTTTACAGAAGCCCAGAAAGGTTTCAGAGCTGTGAATGTGACTCCTGGAATTGCCAGGATGGCACATGGAGAAACCTGGATCACCGGTGAGTCCTTCTCCATCCATTGTTTGAATCCATCCAGGGGAGGAAATTGCCACCTTTATTCCTATTTTTCCAGCGTTTTTGTATGGAAAATACATTCCAATAAAAACCAGGCAGCAGACACTGAGCAAACTCATGCTTGGGGAGCTCTGTGCTGAACACAGGGAGAAATCCACATTATTGGCAATGTTAAAAAGCATTCTATGGGTAAGATTTCTGGGAAAGAAGGTCTGTTGCCCAAAATTCACATGGCAGCTCTGGCTGTTCTTTTCCAAGCAAAATTCTCGCTTCCCTGACCCCAAAGCCTGCCTGAGGGAAGTATGAAATTCCTGCTTTACTCTTGGGATCCTGTGCAGGCATGGAGATGCTCAGCCCTCCTCCATCCCAGAGCTCTCCCATTATCCCAACTCCAACAGGAGCACCAGGAGGCTGCAACAAGTCCCAAACCCTTTCCACCCCATAAAAGGACCCCGTGGTCCCTATTTTCGTGGAAAACCTGGAAATTGGCAGGTTTGCCACAGGCTTCACAGGGAGTGGTGAGGATGGAGTTAAGCTGGCAGTGAGCTCATCCCTAATGAGCAGCTTCAAGTTTTCCTAAGGGGCCAGGTTGGCTCCATCTGATCCACTTTGTCTCCAGGTCAATACTTCATCAGGCAGCTTTGGGGCTGTTTTTTTTTTCCTCTTTAAATGCATCTTTATCTTCCTATAGGAGGGGATGTTTTCTTTCCCTCCATTACAGAGCTTCATGTATTTTTCAAACAGCAAAATTCAATTAAAAGACACGCCAGCTGCAAGGAAATACTTCAGGAAGAATTCAGAGAGCGCATTTGCAGGGAGTCTAAGACTCGCTCATCCGAACCCCGGGGTCAGGAAAGCCTTGGGATGCACCTTGCCCTGGGAAGAGATGGCTGGATGAAGGAGGAAAAGGGAAAGCCAGGCTGGCATGAGGCTGGGAAGGGATGGCTTGGTGAGGTGAGGAAAAGGAGATTTTCAGTGCAGCCTCCCCAGCGGGAATCCCTCGGCTGTGTGGGCAACTCGGGGATTGTTTTCCAGTCCTGTGGCACGGCAGGATCCAGCCCTGATTGCATCCACCGAGGAGCACAAGGCACCGGTGCCCGGGGGATCGCTGCCGGTCACCAGCCCCGGGATCGCTGGGGCAGCCCAGCCAAGGAGATGGGATCGCTCCGGGCTGGGGCAGGACAGGCGATCCCAGCTCCCAAACCCCTGCCAGCCTGGCATCGATCGCTGCAACAGCCCCGGGAGGCTCTGCCTGCTCCGGGCAGCCGGGAGGGGAGGCTTGGCCGGGCTTCGTGCTCTCCTAGATGGGACAAATTGGGACTGAATTATTAATAACCACTGCAGACTGTCTGGTTTCCACCTCTGCGGGAGCCTCTGTGATTTAGGGCACAGCTGCAGTGCCCATCCTGCCTCCCTTTCCCACTCCAGGGGCTTCTCCGGGCACCGCATCCCGCATCCCGCATCCCGCATCCCTCTCTCTGCGGAGGGTCGGGGTGCGCGCAGCCCGGAGCCAGGCTCTGTCTAGACACAGCCCCGAGGGAAGGGGGAGATGGCAGCAATTAACAACCTGTTTGTTATTTTCCCTATCTGGCGTTGATTGCCCCGATAAAACCCGCTCCCGATTCCAGCTTGGCTCTTCCCACAGCTCTCGCGGCTTCCCTGTTATTGCAGCAGGCTCGCCGTGAGTGATTTGTGCAGGCAGCAGCACCGCGCTGCTCCTCAGGGGGTGGAATATTAGACACACCAATTAGCTGTCTGTGGAGAAATTCCCATTTACCTGCTCGGCGCAGGCATTTTTCCCAGCCCGCTCCCTCCGTCTGCTTTTCCCTCTGTTTCCCCTTCTCCCCCCTCCCCTCCTCCCATGGCTGGAATTCTTAATTAAGGGGGGAAAAGCTGCTTAATGTGACCTCTGACATGACGTAATGCAGCCCCGAACGTCTGCTGGGGCTCTTTGCAGCCAGACACGGAGCAGGTGCTGTGCATAGCAAAGAGAGAGGCAGACTTGGCAGCTCCAGAGGGAGATTTTGGGATGGGAGCATGGATGGATCACCCCTGGGCTCTGAGGAGGAGCAGGAAAGCTCCCACCAGCGGGAGGGAAGGTTGGGAGAGGCTGGGATGGTGTCAGGGTCTGTCCGAAAATCCCTCATGTTTGCCTCACGACTGTCTCCAAGGACTGAGACCCCAGACCCTGACAGTAGCTCTAGCCTGGGTGAGGTGGAAAATCTGCCAAGCCTTAAGGACTGGTATGCGATGCCATGGGAACTCAGTGCGAGAACAATGGACTGGTCATGGTGGACTGAGCCCTAATCAGTTCGTCCTGTACCCTCGGTCCTGTACCCTTGGTCCTGCACCGACGCGATGGTTACAACTGGTTCCCAAAACAACGAGTCCACACCCACCGTGTAGCCAGGAGAGCTGCTGCTTTGGCCAGATGCCACCCGCTTTGAGGAACCCTATAAAAGACTGAAGGAGTTTTGAGGACTTTGTCCGGACCCCACCTGGAGAAGACAGCCTATGAGCATCTCGTCAAGCTCCGAGGGCCTCGTCTCTTCAGACTGGTAGCTATAATCCCCTTCCCCTCTTTCTCTATCTTTCACTCTATCTCTTTATTTCTCTCCCACTATCGCAGTTGTTGGCACTAAATAAAAGCGCATTTTGTTTAAGCAAAGTGTTGTGTCCCCTGCTGTGTCTTTTGTGCTTTGAGATCTCCAAAAAGAACCTATCAGGGACCCTGCATGCATTTGCGGACCCTGACAGATGGCACAGGATGGATGGAATGGTGATGGCACGCCCTGAAAAAAATGGCTCTGGAAGTCACATCTCAAGAGAATTAAGGGAAAATAAACACTCAAACCCTTTAATCCCGGGCAAAACAATCCCCTCGATGTGTTTGCTGCTGCCCGAGAAAGCAAATCAGAGAGAAGCACCGAAAATGTTGCGGTCAAGAGGCCAAATCCAAGTTTCCTGTAGTTTTACAGCAGGAAATGTCACCTTAGGGGGGAAATCATTCCCAAGGCAGCTGGGAGAGCTCATGGACAGCTGGGACATGGAATGCTTGAGGTCCCCCAAATTGATGGGGATGGGGCTGGAGCCAGGTCCTGTTTTGCTCACTGCTCCAGGCACCTGTGCCAGAGCCTTCCCCACCTTTATCTTTTTGGAGTTACAAATGGGGAGTGAACTCACCGAGGAATCTTTTGCCATTTTACACTGAAATTCCATTTTTTAATACGAGTAAAGGGGAAGAAAATGTATCCCGGGCTGTGTCCTTGTGTCCTGTGCCTTGCCTTGGAGTGGCCACAAGGAGTTTTGCGGGAGAACTGAATTCACAACGTGGAAAGGTGCAAAGTCTCAGGGGGACAGGGATGGGCCATGTCCCCAAAATTCTGGGAGCAACAGCTCAAACCACATCCCTGAGCTGGGTCATTCCCAGTGGAGAAAGGTGAGAGCATCAAATGCCAGGATTGTCTCCAGCTCACCTTATTCCCGCCATCCCAAAAAGGATTTCTTTATCTTATCTTTGCTTTTGCTAAACAAAAAATACCAAGAAAATCCAACTCTATCGACTTTAGAAGGCTGGGCCAGGTGGAGCTGGTACCCAGAGGCACATCTGGCACCAGGATGCTCCCAGCATCTCCCTGGCCAAGGAACACATGGAATAAGCAGGGCCAGGCAGATTCCTGCATTTCTCTCCCAGGGCTTCCCTTCCTTTTAACTTTGTGCCCCCAGCAAGGACAGAGCTGATGGGCTGTGCAGGGAGATGATGCCCTGGGTGTTACCTACAGCTGGCCAGAAAATCAACATCTGGAGAGGGAGCCTCATCCCTGGCCATCTGCCACTTGGGATGGAGCTTTGCAGGAGGCAGGTGAGTGAAAACGCTGGGATTTGCCTTGGGAAAGGGTAGCTTTGAGGCCACTGTCCCCACTGAGGTGACATCTGCTCTCCAGACTGGTCACTTTGCCTTCCTGGGGCACAAATCACCTAACCTCCCTCACTAGGCCAGTCCTGGTGGGTTCAGGCAGGAGGGAGAGGGGCTGGAGGTGCCTCCAGGGCTCTGTCACCCCTTTGTGGGGCAAGTGGTGGCCCCAGCCCTGTGTCTGTGGGGAGAAAACTAATAAATCCTCCCTGTTCCCATCTCCTGCCTGCCTCAAACTTCAGAGCCCACCCAGGATGAGCCACCTCCCTCATCCCAGCTGCCTGCATGGGGTTTTGAGCCCCAAAATCAGCTGCAACCCCCAAAATCCCACTTTTCCTGAGGCTTCTCAAGCCGCCCCTGAGCTGCTGGGTCCCTGCTCAGCCCCACTGCACCCTGCCCACCCCAGCATCCCATGGGATGCCCTGGATGGGATCCTGGGGGGTCCCTGCCTGCTCCCCAAACCCCAGGCCAGCAGACAGCTCTGGGTTTGCAGGTCCGAGCTGCCTCGGAGGCAAAGCCCATGAAAATTTCCACTCGAGCAGCCAACAGCTCAAAACAGGAGAAGGAACTGGGAGCCCGGCCCTGCCAGGAGAGAATCTGGGCTTTCCTCATTTCTGCTTCACCTCCATGCCACGGGGATGAGACACAGCCCCGACAGGGACATGGGGCTCAGCCCCTCCTCTCTTTGTCTCACTCGGTGGCTGGAGGGCTCCTGGCCCTTGGGAAGGGCTTCTGGCCCTTGGGAAGGGGCTCCTGGCCCTTGGGAATGGGCTCTTGGCCCTTGAGAAGGCTTCTGGCCCTTGGGAAGGGGCTCCTGGCCCTTGGGAAGGGGCTCCTGGTTCTTGAAAATGGGCTCCTGGTCCTTGGGAATGGGCTCCTGGCCCTTGGGAAGGGGCTCCTGGTCCTTGGGAAGGGCTTCTGGCCCTTGGGAATGGGCTCCTGGCCCTTGGGAATGGGCTTCTGGCCCTTGGGAAGGGGCTCCTGGTTCTTGGGAAGGGGCTCCTGGTTCTTGAAAATGGGCTCCTGGTCCTTGGGAATGGGCTCCTGGCCCTTGGGAATGGGCTTCTGGCCCTTGGGAAGGGGCTCCTGGTTTTTGGGAAGGGGCTCCTGGTTCTTGGGAAGGGGCTCCTGGTCCTTGGGAAGGGGCTCCTGGCCCTGTCCCACCCCTCTCCCCTTGGGAAAAGGCTCCATCCTGCCACCACTGCCCTGGAGGGCTCATCCCCAGCACTGAGGGCTTGGGAAGATCAGCCGCCAGCCCCAGCTCCTTGAAGGATGTCCTGATGCTGGGTGCCCTCCTGCCAGGGGGGACATCCCCTGCGTCCAGCTTGGAGCCCACAGAGCTGTTTCTTTTCCATAGGGGAATGTGATCCCGAGGAGCTGCTTGTGGAGGGCAGCGTCACGGAGCCACCAAGGACACTTTGTGGCACTGAGGCCACACTGGGAAATCCAACAGCCCCCAGATGACATCCCATGAGCCCAGAGGGTGACACACAGGGGTGGATTTGGGATGTGGTGGCAGCGAGGCTCTGCTGTCCCAGTTGGAAGTGAGCTGCAGCAAAGGGAAGCTGCCCACCATGGAAAAAGGGGAGCTGGAGAGGGGATAAAATTGAAAAGTAGGTCCCCCCAGATGCTGGAATGGGCTGAGCACTGGACATGGCCACCGTGGGATTTTAGGGTGCTCAGCACCCTGAGGAACTGGGACTTTCTTAGTCACAACTCTAAAGGGATAATCGATCAGATCCATGGGTTAAATCCCCCTGGGATTTCCAGGGGGGAAATTTGCTTAGCAGGGTCTACAGTCAAATCCTTTAATTTCCTGGATTAGGAAGCCAGGACAGCTTGTCATTTGTCCTGTGGGGAGGAGGAGACAGAAACCTCATTTTCAAACCAACTGCAGGAGCATGGAGAGGCTGGAATACCCCAGCCCATTCCCTGTGCTCTCCCCAGCATCCCAAACTCGGGGGGAAGGAAAACAAGCAAGGAAAGTACTCAATAATTTGGCTCAGCTCTGTGTTTTCCTCTTGGTTGTGCTCCTGATATTAATTTTGCCTCTCCCTGGGGAAAAAAGGGTGTGGGGAGGGACAAGGATGGGGTGTTGGGGATGTTGCTGAAGGGAAGAGGGTGGGAACAACCAGGAAACCCAAAATGGGAGCTGGGAGAAGAAAAAAGAAAGGAGACCTCTCTCACGAGCTGGGAAAGCAGCAGAGAAACCCCAGCCCTTCCTCTCGGTTCTTCTCCACCCTCAATCTTTGGGATGCAGCATCTCTGGGACACGGCAGGGACACGGCTGGGGGGGCTGGGACACGGCAGGAGGGGCTGCCAGCATCCCCCCATCCCAGCCCTCGGCCCGGCTGTGGCACTGGGTGTCCCAGCACCCTCCCCACCCCTGGGAGGGTGAGAATGAGGATGGAGAGGGCGGCGGCAGCCAGGGGAGGGATGTCACCTTCCCTGCCCAAAATCCCAGGGAAAAGCAGTGCTGCAGTTTCGTTGAGCAGGAAGAGCAGCAGACAGGGAAAGGGAAAGGGAGAGGGAGGGGGAAAGGGAGGGGGAAAGGAAAAGGAAAAGGAAAAGGAAAAGGAAAAGGAAAAGGAAAAGGAAAAGGGAAAGGGAAAGGGAAAGGAAAAGGAAAAGGGAAAGGGAAAGGGAAAAGGAAAGGAAAAGGAAAAGGAAAAGGAAAAGGAAAAGGAAAAGGAAAAGGAAAAGGAAAAGGAAAAGGAAAAGGAAAAGGAAAAGGAAAAGGAAAAGGAAAAGGAAAAGGAAAAGGAAAAGCAGCAGAAAGGGAAAGGAAAAGGAAAAGCAGCAGAAGGGAAAAGCTGGGGTTGTGTTGTTGTTTTTAGGATATTTTGCTTTCCCTGCCCGTGTGATGAAGGGCTGCTCCACCCAAAGCAAGAGGAAGAAGCTCCATCATTTTGTGCCGGGCAGGCAGGAGGGTTCCTGGGGGATCTCCGGGCGCTGGAATGGTCCCGCTGCCCTCCGGGAAGGGCTGGATTCAAATCCAGGCGGATGATCCGCACTGCGATGGGCTGCGGTGCCATGCCAGGGATGAGAAGGAGGAGGAAAAAGAGGAGAAGGAAGAGGAGGAGGAGGACGAGGAAGAGGAGCCGGCAGCTTCTCCTTTCCCCACGCTGCCCTCGCCTTCTGCCCGGCGCTCCGGGGCAGCCCTTCCCATGGAAGCGGTGCTGCCAGCAGGGATCTCCTCCCGTCCTCCTGCCTTGCTGCCAGCCCGTGCCACCCCTCCTGTCCCCTCCATCTGCTGTCCCCACACGGGTGGCCGCTGCTGGCACCGCTCCCCACTCCCGGCTCTGCTCCTGCATCCCAAATCCCCATTCCTGCTCCATTCCCGGGTAAAACCGTCCCTCCGGCTGTGCTCAGCCGCGGGACGGTCACCGCACAGAGCACGCGGGTTTGGGACACCTCTCCTGGCAGGGAGGGGACAGAGCCAGCGGGGACAACGAGAATCCGAGGGGCTGGGAACGTCTGTGCCACTTCAGCACAGACAGCAAAGCTGGGAATGGTTTGAGGGATGTTTGTCACACACCTAGGCCATGGATACGGGATGTTTTGGCTGGGAATGGTTTGGGGGATGTTTGTCACACACCTGGGCCATGGATACGGGATGTTTTGGCTGGGAATGGTTTGAGGGATGTTTGTCACACACCTGGGCCATGGATACGGGATGTTTTCACTGGGAATGGTTTGAGGGATGTTTGTCACACACCTGGGCCATGGATACGGGATGTTTTGGCTGGGAATGGTTTGAGGGATGTTTGTCACACACCTGGGCCATGGATACGGGATGTTTTGGCTGGGAATGGTTTGAGGGATGTTTGTCACACACCTGGGCCATGGATACGGGATGTTTTCACTGGGAATGGTTTGAGGGATGTTTGTCACACACCTGGGCCATGGATACGGGATGTTTTGGCTGGGAATGGTTTGGGGGATGTTTGTCACACGCCTGGGCCATGGATAAGGGATGTTTTCACTGGGAATGGTTTGAGGGATGTTTGTCACACACCTGGGCCATGGATAAGGGATGTTTTGGCTGGGAATGGTTTGAGGGATGTTTGTCACACACCTGGGCCATGGATAAGGGATGTTTTGGCTGGGAATGGTTTGAGGGATGTTTGTCACACACCTGGGCCATGGATACGGGATGTTTTGGCTGGGAATGGTTTGAGGGATTTTGTCACACACCTGGGCCATGGATACAGGATGTTTTGGCTGGGAATGGTTTGAGGGATGTTTGTCACACACCTGGGCCATGGATACGGGATGTTTTGGCTGGGAATGGTTTGAGGGATGTTTGTCACACACCTGGGCCATGGATACGGGATGTTTTCACTGGGAATGGTTTGAGGGATGTTTGTCACACACCTGGGCCATGGATACGGGATGTTTTCACTGGGAATGGTTTGAGGGATGTTTGTGACACACCTGGGCCATGGATACTGGATGTTTTGGCTGGGAATGGTTTGAGGGATGTTTGTCACACACCTGGGCCATGGATACGGGATGTTTTCACTGGGAATGGTTTTAGGAATGTTTGTCACACACCTGGGCCATGGATACGGGATGTTTTCACTGGGAATGGTTTGGGGGATGTTTGTCACACACCTGGGCCATGGATACGGGATGTTTTGGCTGGGAATGGTTTGAGGGATGTTTGTCACACACCTGGGCCATGGATACGGGATGTTTTGGCTCATGTTTATCTCGCTGGAGAGGGAAGGGGGTAGGAATGGCCAAGCTGAGATCGGTGGTGGTGGGTGAGGGGTGGGAGGGCAATGGAAACCAAAACCTCACCGAGCTGCTGTGCCAGAAGTGCAAGTGACCTGCTGAGGTTTTCCCAGCTGGATTACCTCAGAAAGCTTCAGTCCTACAAAAGGCACTCCATTGTCCAGCCTGGCCCTGCCCGGGGAGGGTGCACCCTGTGGTGGGGTGGCTGCCTGGGGACACACCGAGCCAGCCCTACACAAGCCCGGAGGCTGCTCCTGACTTTTGACACGGCCACAAAAGGGCTTAAGGCTGCAAATCCTGTCTGAGAAGGAAGTTATTAAATTGGCATGGCTGGAGCACGTCAACAGCCACGGTGCTCACATCACATCACATCCCTCAGGAGGAGGGATGTGGGCAGGGATGGACGGGACACTGTGGGATGGCTGAGCCCGGGCTGGAGGTGAGAATGTGCCTGCCGTGAGCCACAGGTGTCCTTGTCACCCCTGTCCTTGTCACCCCGGCTGACGGGACACACCCCCAGCAGCAACCACAGCTGATCCTAATCGGATCCCCTGACCCCTGGCAGCACCGAGCAGGGAGGGAGGGAATGCTCAGTTCCAGCAGCAGCAGAGCCCGGTGCAGCCTGCCAGCCCAGGCTTTGCTCCTCTTGCATTGCACAGGGGAGGTCTGGGGGAGAGAGGGCTGGGGGGAACAAGGAAAGGTGCTGTGAGGAGAATCACCTTCTGCACAGCTGCTCTCAGCCTTGGAGCCACCTCCATCAACACACCCCCTGTGTGTTTCCCTCCCTGACCCTTTGTACCCCTCAAGGAAAGGATGGAGAGCCCGGGAAGGGATGGAGGGAGCACATTCACCCCACACGAGGCCTGGTGGGCTCCCGGTGATGCCCTCAGTGGCCCCATCAGTGCCCAGCTCATGGGCTGAGGTGACTCCTGCAAACGCCGAGCTCCAGCTGCTGGCAGGGGCTCAGCAGGGAACAGCAGCACTTCTCAGAGGGCCATGAGCAGAGGAATCCTCCCTGGACTCAAAGTTGCCCAGAGAGGGGCTGGTGAGAGACCCTGCCCCACCTGGGCATCAGCTCAGCCCATCCCTACAGACAGCTCAGCTCTGCCCCATCCTGGCTTTGTTTGTCCCTGCTGTCCTGACCCAAGGAAGGGGACACAAAAAACCCTTTTGGGGCCCTTAACCCCCACACCCCCCCATCCTCCTCCTCCTCCTTCTTCTCCCTCTCCATCCGCAGCAGGAGCCCCTGGGGCAGCACAAGGCGGGATTAGGGTCAGCAGCCAGCACCCCCAGGCACCCAAAAAGCAGCAGCAGCAGCAGCAACCCGAAATCAAAGGCAGCCCAGACAATGGCAGAGCTGCAGGCTCAGGCCTGGCAGAGCATTAAGCAGCAGCACTACCCGGGCCGGGGAGAGCCGGTGGGGACATTACCGGGGCCAGGGAGAGCCGGTGGGGACATTAATGCCACTCTCAGAGCACAGCTTTGCTTTTCTCTGGGTTCGCCTGAGCTGCGTTTCCATTTTTCTCAAGAAAATACCTGTTTGGCTCTAAGAACCTCCTGCACTTTGCTGCTCGGCTCTCGGGGGCTTTTCCTGCCCGACGTCAGCCCTGGCTGCAGCATCCTGAGGGAGCATCCAGGGCGAGACCAAACACCTCCCCTCCTCACTGCCAGGTTGGCTTTATTTCCTTCCTTTTCCTATTTCCCTCCAGTTTCCCTTTCTGGAGTTGAATGACACTGTGCTAATTTCTGGCCCAGCTCCTCCAGAGACTGTGGAGCTTTAATTATAATTTTCTCCTGGTTGGTGCAAGGCTCGGCTATAATTATGCCAGGGAGAGCATTACTTAGGAGTGACCTGGGAGCGGCATTCCCTCTGGGAGCCAGGGCACTGGCTGCTCCCAGGAATTCTTATTTAAGGTGCTGGGCAGCAGATCCCCATGCTGGAGAGGAGTGAAGTGTTTGCCACCCATCCCTGGGACTCATCTAGTGATGGTCCCTCTTTCCATAACCAGCCCAGCCACTAATTACAAACCCTTGAACTGTGGAAGCAAGAGCAAACCCTGGAGAGAAGTAGGCTCTGTCAGCTTTGCTTTAGAACTGCCATCACCCATCCTGGAGAGCTGGAGTCAGCCCTGATCTCCCCCGACATTCCCTGTGCACCCATCCCCCCCAGCAGGTGGCTGTGCCAAAAGCCAGGGGCTGGGTGAGCTCCCTGGCCCACCTTTGTTGCCTGGGTATCTTATTTTAGTGGATAATGGCACACCAGAGCCTACAGATAATTTGCCTGAGGTGTCAATTAGCACTAATGAGATGGGACTCGGGGTGTCCAGTGCATCCTTCGTCCTTCCAGGGTGGCAGCAGAAAGAGTGCTGGCTCTTGGCTGATTTGAGGGGGAATGAAGGTCTCCCAGAGCACTCAGAGAACACCCTGAGCATTCCCTTTAAACAAGCTGGGAAAGAGTTCCCTCTTTGTCTGCCCCTGAAAACTGTCAGGGAATCATGGAAAGATTTGGGTTGGAAGGGACCTTAAAGTTCATCCAGTCCCACCCCTGCCATGGGCAGGGACCCCTTCCCTACCCCAGGCTGCTCCAAACTTTCTCCTGGCCTTGACCCCTTCCAGGGATGGGCCAGCTGCCCTGTCAGCAGGAGTTCCTCACCCTCATTCACATCCCTTCCTCCCCGCTCACTTCACCTGAGCAATTCCAAAGGATCAGAGGGAATTAAATCTCCCATTTAAATTACCGCAAAGAAAATTTAGGAGAATCTCCTCTCGACCCTAAAAGAAATCCTTTAAACGTGAAGATATCACTGTGTTCTACGCAGACTCCAACAACTTTAGGAAAGCAATTTACTTGTCTCCAGCACACTGTGTTTTTAGCCTACTTTCCTCAGGAAATGGGGCTCACTCCTGTGATTGTGCTGTTTATATATCTATATGCCATCACTCCCACACTAATAACTTTTGAACGTGTTGGCCAATTCCAACCAAATCTGACAGAGCGGCAGAGTTTTCAAAAATACTGAATTCTTACAAATTTAATGAAAGCCGTGGGTGGGCACATATTTTTTTTTTTTTTTTCCCCACCAAGGGAAAGGCTGCAGAGTGAACTCAGTATGATCAGACAGAAAAGAATACACACACACACAGAGCCACGCCAGGAAATTGGAGTTTATGTTGGCATTAGAGGGGGGACATTCCACCCCTGAGCCCCAAAACCTCGGGAATGAGCACCAGGATTCTCCCCCAGTTCTGTTTTGTGGCATTTGGACGATGCAGTTTGGTGTGGGCACTGCAGGGGAGGGTTCCTTCATTAGGAAGCTTTAAAATTAAATCCGACTAAGATTAATAAGAGAGCTTTTCCAGCTGGATCTCAGTATGTAAAACCTTGCTCTGCTCTGGTTCTGCAGGCTCAGGGACTCTGCCAAAACCCTCACGAGGGGGGAGAGCTCGAGCTGAGGATTGCAGGTTTCAGACAAAGCGGTTTAAGGTAAAAGAGCAGAGATTTACATGGGATATTGGGAAGGAATCCTTCCCTGGACCCACCTAATCCCATCCATCTCCAGCTCTCCATCCTCCACCCTCCACTCCCCAGCAGAGCCCTGGACCACCCAGTCAGTGCAGGGCAGGGAGGTGTTCACAACTGGCATTCCTGACTTGAATTTTTCCTCTTCTCTCCCATAATTAGAGGTGGAATACTACATGTCAAGAGCTCATTAAGCATTTCTTCCAACCCCACTCTCATGGGCTTCCAGGATCATCACCACTGGGGCATTGAGGATGCTCAGGTGCCCAGACCCAGCATCCCATGGCAGACTGGAGCTCCACATTTCCAGGATCCACCCCACAGCACACTGGAGCTCCACATTTCCAGTTCTGCAGCCTTTCAAGGCATTCCCATCCATCCCCAGACCACAGGGAAAGATCTGGCCTTCCCACTCCTCTGCAGTTTGCTTCCTACCTGCCATTCTAGTGGGATTTTAAATTTTTTTTCCAACCATCAGCTCAAAAACATCATCAAGCCCAAATGTGCTCCCAAAGCAGGCCCGGGAGGCTCATTCATATTGCAGATAAGCCCTTGGCAGACGTGCTGATAAAGATTTCAAGTGTGACTCTGCATACAAATATTCCAGACCCAACAATTAATCCAGCACAGGAGGCTGAGGAGGTACCTGGGTTTTTCCCCTAACCCCAGCCCTTTTTCCCAGACTGGCTGCTAAATATAGCCCTCGCTCAGAAAACAGAAAGGAATGACATGCTCTAATAAACCACCCCAAAATGTGATACAAAGAGCACTGAATTCTCCAGAGGAGCTTTTCCTCCTCGCCTCACCGCTGGTCTGGGAGCAAGGCACAGAGCCCCAGGTGCCTTTTGGGAGCCAGCTACAAGGTGCTTGAGCTGGCCCTGCTTTGTGCTGGGACCTTATTTCAACTTAATTAGACATGGCTCGTTTTCCCCTTCCCTCCTGCTGGTTTTCAGCAGATCCCAGCTCTGGATCTCTGAGCAGTTCCGTGAGGGCTGCACAGGGAGAAGGGGCATTGTAGGGTACCCAGATCTGCTGTTTTCCAGCAGAGCCTCCCCAGGGCTGAAGTCACATATTTGACTGGTTTTCCACTCAAAAACCCTTTTGGGAATGGAAATAGCTGGGAATCCTCCCAGCACAGGCCAGCCCTGGGATGGTTCCTCTTGGCTGTGAGTCAGGCAGAGGATTTGGGCAAACTCAGGAGCTCTTCTGCTTATCCAAGAGGAGAGGGAAAAATGGGATAAATAACCCAGCACCCCCTACGTGACAGTGCTCAGCCTCTGACAGCCACCAAGGTGCCACCACCTCCTGCCCAGGCTGCCCTGCTCTGTTGACACTGCATGACCTCCCTGCCTCACTTGGGGAGGTTGTGCATGCCCAGCCCACTGGGAATTTACCAGAGGGACAACTGGGCTTGGATCCACCCTGTTTTGAACAGCACCCCAAGGCTTGGGCAAGCCCAAGGCTGCAGCGAGGTGCACGTGGCACCAACCTGCAGATGCCCACCACGAGCTGCTTCCCTCCAGCAGCACCCCTACTACAATAAAAACTCCCATTTCTCCCAAGTCCCCAGGGTGGGATCCCAGCTCAGACACACCAGGGTGGGCAGGAACACCCTTACCTGGACGCCGCGATCTCCGCTTTCTGCTTGGCGATGGTGGCCGCCCTCTCGGCCGCTTCCACGGCCCGATCCACCTTCTCCCGGATCTTGCTGGCGCGCAGCGGGATGAGGTTCTTCCTCTTGCCGCTGACCAGGATGTTCTGCTTGTACTTGCCCTCCTCCTTGGTGCCGTCGGGGAAGGTCATGCAGCCGTAGCCGTGGCGCTTGTTGTTGGCCCACTCGCCCTCGTACTTGAGCCCGTCCGAGCGCTGGCTCACGCCCGAGCCCGAGCGCTTGTCGTTCTTCCACTCGCCCACGTAGATCTCGGTGGTGGTGGCGTCGATGTCGTCTTCGATGACTGAGAGCTCGGCCTCGCCCTCGCCCAGGCTGATGGTGGAGTTGATGTCGCTGGCGGTGGAGCTGACCGTGCTCATGCCGGCCTCGCTCCGGAACGAGCTCTGCTTGCTCCGCTGGCTGGCCAAGGAGCTCTTGGACTCGGACTTGCGGAGCTTGAGCCCGCTCAGCAGCGAGCGCCGGAAGATGCCCTTCTTCTTGCTCTTGAGGATCTCGGCGTCGCTGTGAGCCATGAGGACGAAGCCTCCACGGGACACGGCCGGGCTGCCGGCCACGGCGGGCGAGGCGTCGGGGTGCAGCGCCGTGCCGTTGGTGTGCTCGCTGCGCAGGGAGTTGATGGACGTCCTCAGGGGTGACCTGATGACCGCAGCCATGCCGTAGGGAACGCTCTGCCGGACGCCGTAACCCTGGCGCATCCCTCCGACCCACTGGCCCTGGTATGTCCCTGCGGAGAGGAGACAAAAGCAAACGGAGGGTGGGGTCACGGCATCAAACTGCTCTGGGAGCACTTTGCAGCTCTGGAATCCCAGTCCCATCTCCAGGACAAGGATTGCAAAGTCACGCTGTGGAGGGAAAATTGATTGGATTCACAGAATTCACAGAATGACCACGTTGGAAGAGACCTTAAAGATCATTGAGTCCAACCCCTGCCCTAACACCTCAGCTAAACCCTGGCACCCAGTGCCACATCCAGGCTTGTTTAAACACATCCAGGGATGGTGACTCCACCACCTCCCCGGGCAGGCCATTCCAGATTGCAGGCTTGCACTCCAGCTGCAGCATGGGGGTGTTAGAAACCATCCAAGGCATCAAGGAACTGCCCCTTGGATCAATCCCTAACGTGAAAGGGAAGGGAGCAGGGGTGTGGAATGGGGGAATGGTTATCCAGGAGTACACTCCATGCTGCTGGCAGCGATGGCATCTCACAGTGGATGGATAATGTATAACAATACATTTATTTATGCACACAGTGCCTTCATCCGGTGTGCTGGGGAAGGAAGCAGCTCCATAGAAATAAAGGCCTCATGGGGAGAGATCCATTTGGATATTCCCCTTGGAATTGTGCCCCTGTTGGAGCTCCTACATTTGCGTGGGCACTTCCTGGAGTTTCTTAACTGGTTGTCGGTGGCACGAAACACACACAGGGCTCCACCATGGCACTGGGAACGGGGAGACAAGGAGCCCACCCAGCCCGGGGGGCCCAGCTGGACCTCAGCACCCTCCCTGTGCACCGAAATATGGGGTGGGTGGTAATCTGCTCAGGGTTCCTAATCCCATCCCCTCCTGGAGCTCGGAGGTTGGCACAATTCCAGGCCTTATCCCAGCCCATTGAACTGCAGGGCTTGTTTTTATTCTTAGGTCGGTTTAATCTTCTCCAGACCAGCTCGAGATGCAGTGATCCTCTGTGAGCCCTCCTGGGGCAGATCGAGGAGCCCGAGGATGGCTCCGAGCAGGGCCCTGGAGCTGCTGGAATGCTGTGAGCAGTCCCAGCCCCAGGATGCGAAGAGCTGGGATGGGCACAGGCAGCACCTCCCAGCAGTGGGACCTCCCTTTGTGCCAGCCCCAGGGAGCCTTAAAATAGACCTGCTGAAACAGTGAGCCCTGAGTGAATCGGGCCAGTCCAACCCCAGCACTCCCTGAGGAATCTCCCTGCCCAGTTCTGGGGCTCAGCAGTGGAGAAGGGATCTCGGCTGGAGCAGCTCATGCTGAGCACAGGAACTGCTTCCTGAGAGTGTGAAACCAGCACCTGGCCACTTTTTGGGGTGTATTTTGGGGTGCTTCAGCTGTCTTTTAGCTGCTAGTGCTTTGAACAAATCCCCCAGGATTTGTGCATCCTTCCCTGTGCTCCAATGGCATTACATTATTGGGGTGGCAGCTTTGTGCACCCCAAAAAACCAGCAGGGCCAAGCTGGGGACCCCACAGAGCCTGCCCCGGAGAAGGGACGTGGAGAGGCAGGGGCAGGCGGGATTTACTGAGGGTTTATAGGATTAGCACCGGGATTAGGGCAGGCACTGGCAGGGCAGGGCGAGGAGGTGGTGACAGGGAGAAGGATGGGGGACAACCTGCGAGATGCAGCTCAGGGGGCACAGCAGACGTGTCCTGTGGTGGGGGGGTTTGAGCAGCGAGCCTGCCTTGTCCCCTGCGGTGTCCCCAAGAATGGGGAACAACCAGTGCCATGCGCCCACAGCTCTCCCCGTGCCTGGGATGGTGGCTGTGGCAGAGCCTGCCAAGGTGTCCCTGCATTCCCTGGGCACCTGGCAGCACCTCTCTTCCCTTTCTGGCTCCATCCCAGAGTATCTCAGCAGGACAATGGAGCAACCTGGGGAAAGATTCCCACCCAGAGCGCCAAGTTCCCCTGCCAAGGAGCCCCCAGGGTGGCTTGGGCTGTCCTCACACAGTGCTCCTGCTTCCCTGGAGATGGATTCAGTGGGTTTCAGGGAAAGATGCCAGTGTGGGCAGGGGCACAGGGAGAACAGTTCCTGCATGAGATCCACCAGATCCCACCCTGCCCAAGTCCCAGTCTCCCTTTCCCTTGGCTGAATCCCTTGACTCCAGCCCTGACCCCACACAGGTCCCTCGGCCTCCTCATCTTCTGGCAAACATGCAGTTGAAAAACCTTCCTGGATTCAGATGGAGCAGCGTGAAGGATCACAGCCCTGTGCTGAAAACCTGAGGGACTGGCAGGGAGCAGAGCAAAGCGCTGTGGGCTGGAGCACTGGCGGCAAATTGGTCACAGCAGGTCACAGCTGCAGCCTGTGCCTGTCCCCAGCCAGGCTGAGGTGCCCGGGATGCTGCCATCCCTGCCTGACCATCCCTGCCTGGCCTTCCAACCTGCTCCTGGAATGGCACAGCTGCCAGGAGCAGTCTCTCCTCGGCATCTCCTTGGCCAGGTGGATTTTCCAGCCACTCCGTCCTGCTTGTCCTCTCCCAGCTCCGTGGAGCAAGTCCCAACTCCCAGCTCTGCTTTCATGGGCGTCGTTTCTTCCCTGCAGGAGGCAGCAGAATGGATCATCCCTAGGGATTGCCTCAGAGGCCACGCTCGTGTCCCCGACGGCCACCAAGACATCTGGGCAGCTTCACGGCCACCAGCAGATCAAAGAGCTTCCTGCCAGGGAGCTCAGCCCTTCCTCAGCCAGCAGCACTCTGTCGGAGTCCAGCACATCCCTCTGGCTGCCCTGGTGGCTCGAGACCCTGGCAGGGGGCTCGGAGACCTTGGCACAAAGTCAAAACCACCTGTGGCTTCGATTTTAGCCCGTGGAAAAAGCTGCCAACTCTGTATGAGGAATTACAAGCCACAAGGGTTTGAGTGGTGCGGTAGTTGAGTTAACACAGGGTGAAAAAGTGGAATTTTGGGGTTTTTAGAATGTGGTTCAGGGGACAAGATGGAGGGATCTGGGCATGTCCTAGCCTTCTTCTCCTTCTCCTTGTCCTCCATGTCTTGGTGTGATGGTGACACTTTTCTATTGGTTTAAGGTAGAGACACACTGTCTAACATGGATGATAGATACTGGCACTATATTGTAAATATAGTACACGAAATTTCTAGTATAAAATGTAAACACTGCCCCAAAGGGGCAGACAGAATGCCATGGCCAGCCTGCTGGACAGAGCTCAGCAGGGCAGAGAACAAATGTTCTAGATAAGGGAAAATAAACAACCTTGAGAAGCTGATCCTACACATTCCAACTCCTTCTTTGGCTGCACGGGCTGGGAAACGAGGACTTTTACACTCTCGGGGTCATCCCAACACACAGAGGCACCCAGACTCCGAGAGCGCTCCTTCCTTCCCGTGACTCCGTGATGTTTTAAACCCCTGGACATCCAGGATTTGGCCATGCACAGCGGGAGGCTCCGGAGCCATCTGATCTGCATTGCTAAGCTCCTCCCCGAGCCCCGCTCAGCTTAACCTCTGCCCCAACATTTGCAGATATGTGCACAAAGCTTGGTCTCACAAGGAGCCAGGATACTCCTTGTCCCTGCAGAGGAAACAGGATTTCAGGATATTCCCCTTCACGTGCCAGGATGGGCCGGCTGCAGCTGCTCCAGGCTTGGGGGATGGAAAGGGAAGGTGCAGCAGGAACATGGCATGGTGGGGACAGCAGGGTGGGGCTGGGAGGGGTGGAATGAGCAATTCTGATGGAACAGAACCATCTGCTGAGGTGCTGAAGGGGGAATTCCAAGGACTTTGGTTCTGAGCACCTCACAGGGTCAGGATGCAGGAGGGGAACGTGCTTGCCTTGGGATGGGAGGCAGGGAGCAATCCAAGGCAATGCTGGCACAAACCCATTGTATTGCCCAAGCCAGAGAAGAGCCAAAGGCACCGTGATGGAGGAGAATCCCTGGGGAGGAAAAGGTCCCAACCTCTTCCCTCAGCCATGCAGGCACTCCTGTGGATGCCTCCAAGATGCCACAAATATCCATCCCACTTCTGTGTGGCCCTTTTGCACGGGGCAAAAAGGACAAAGAGAGAGAAGAAAGTCTTGGATGTGGAAAATCAAGATAAAGGTGAGGAAGTGGCCACGTCCATGCCAAGCAGAGCTAAGGAGAAGGCACAACCTGAGGCTTGGAGAAAACAACTGGAGTCATCCCAAAAGATGGATTGGAGAGAAAAACCCTATTTCAGAAATCACTGTTAAAGTGTAAGAAAGGGAAGAGGCTCATGGGAAAGACAGGGATTGATGGAAACATGGGGAGAAGACACGGGACAGTGCTGTTGGACACATTCACTGGTGTTCCTAACCCTGAATTTGGGTTTTTTTTGGCTCACTCCCCATGGAGCAGGGCTGGCTTGCTTCCAGAGCTCCTGCAGGAATTGCCATGGCTTTGAGGAGCATGCAGATCCCCATCCTTGGCCAGAGGCAGCGGGGCTGAGAGCAGAGAGCAGGAAGTCCCTGGCCTGGGAAGCATCATTCCTGCTTCTCCAGCAGTGACAGGGAGCAGCACTTCCTCAGCATTTGGCTAAAATCCATCCTGGGAAGAGAGCTGAGAGTCTGCAGGGCAGCTCCTGGTAGCCCCATAATGCCAAAATCCCAAAACCAGGGTTGGCCTGGGTTTGCACCGTGCAGCAAAGCGGGGTGGGGGGGAAGTGAGCAGGACCCTGCACCTCCACATTCCCTGCTGGGAGCAGGGATAAGGCAGCAGCATTCCAGCAGTTCAGCTGGGCTGGGGAGCTCCAACACAGCTCCTGTTTGCACAGATCTCCATGGAGAGGATGGGAGGCATTGCAGGAACAGCGAGGCCTTTCCATGCACTTCCCTTCCTCTGCCAAAGAGATTTTGGGGATTTTGCTGGGGAGGGGAGGAGACATCTCCAGCTCTGGCTCATCCCTCTGGGATACAGGCACTGTGGGGATCCAGGACTGCTCCCCTCTCACTGACAAGGTCTTTCTTATCCATGGCTGGAAAGGGACAACAAACCACTGCTTGTTGTCCCAAACTGAGGGATTTCCTGGACCTGGAATCCTTTCCTGCTTATGGAGAGATGGTGAAACCCCACAGTGATGCCCAGCCACTGGGTAACAGGGATGTGCAGCATTCATTCCAGTGAAATCCGGCTTTATAACACATAAACCTCCCAAGGAGCTCCCTCAGGAATGGCTGGAGTCTGAACAGCACAGGAGGAAGCCCAAAGGGAGGATGTGGGGCTGCCCAGGTATGTGGGACTTCCTCTGGCTTGAGGTGGGATCATGCACTTGGATATAAACCTGGTCCATGATGTTGGAAGGAGATAAAAATAAGGATTTTTTGGGTTGGAATGACTGCGTTTTCTTTCCCCCCTGTGTCCATACCCAAGATTTGGCATTTTGGAGCCACTGAGCCCTCTGGCCCCACTCCAGGAACACCATTAAGGAGAAGCTTTATGGCTGCTCCCAGGTTTTCCCCAAACCCACACGGCCAGTTCCGTGTCCTGCAGGATGAATCCTCTGGCAAACAAATGGATAAATCCCACGGGAGGTTTGCACAGACCTGCCCTCTTCCAGTTCCTCATATGGAGACATCCAAGCAGGAATTTGGGATGCTGTGTAGCACTTTGAGGGCAGCGGACACACATGTGTCATTATCACAGCCCAACCTCAGAAGACAACAAATGTTTGGAAAAAATTCCTTCTCCATCCCTAACACTGAGTTGAAAACCCAAGCACACCCACCACGCTGGGTCAACATTCCCAGGTCAGATAAATTCATCAGCAACAGGGATGCAGCTTCCCAAGTTTGCCTGGAAAATGGGAGCAGGAGGCTCCAAAGGGCAGGAACTCTGTCCCATCCTTGAGGCACAGCCAGATCCTCCTGGTCCAGTGACTGTGCTGGGCACCAGCAGCATTCCCAAGCTCCCAGCCCTCCTCCCCCAAAACCCCAGGGAGGAGGGGGAATTGGTCCGAAGTGCCCCTCCACTTCTCCAAGCCAAAGTAATTAGGTTTTACAAATTGCTGATTTATCTCACAAAGGATCCTTCCTGGCGTGCTCAGCCCCCCTCTTATCTCTGGCCTCTGCAGCATATTAATTAAAGATGTCCGATGGCAATAATTAGGCCGGGCTCTTGAATTCCAACCAGAGGAGGGAGTTTTGCAGATATCCTTTCTAGCTGCTCGATATCACAGAGCCCAGGAGGGTTCCCACACAAATCATCTCAGGGACACCCAGCCCAAAGGGAAGAAGTCTGGGAGAAAAGAGAGGGCTGGAGCGTGCTCAGCCAGCCTCAGCTCTGATGGTGTGACAATGGGGACACCCTCGCTGGCCATCCCAGGGAATTGCTGGGAAAAATGTGCCCCCAGATGTTCTGCCTGACTCTATGGGGACTCCTGAGCACAGGAGCACAGGATCCCAGAACAGTTTGAGTGGGAAGGGACCTTAAAATTCCTGTTGTTCCCATTCCCTGCCATGGCAGGGACAGCTTCCACTATCCCAGATTGTTCCAAACTCCATACAACCTGGCCTTGGGCACTGCCAGGGATGCAGGGGAAACCACATCTTCTCTGGCCACCCTGTGCCAGGGCCTGCCCACCCTCCCAGGGAACAGTTCCTTCCCAAAATTCCATCTATCCCTGCCCTCTGGCAGTGGGAGCCATTCCCTGTGTCCTGTCCCTCCATCCCTTGTCCCCAGTCCCTCTCCAGCTCTCCTGGAGCCTCTTCAGGCCCTGGAATTGCTCTGAGTTCTCCCTGGAGCCTTCTCCTCTCCAGGGGAGCACCCCCAGCTCTCCCAGGCTGGCTCCAGAGGGGTTCCAGTCCTGGGAGCATCTCCATGGCCTCCACTGGAATTGCTCCAGCAGCTCCACATCCTTCTCACACTGGGAAGCCCCAGAGCTGGAAAAGCACTTCAGGTGGGGTTTCAGAGGGGGAGAATCCCCTCCCTCAACCCCCTCCTGGTCACTGCGTGGACGTGGGGACACATTTTCTGCCAGGACACCCCTCCTGCCCTGTCCCTCCTGGCAGCAGGACACCGTGTCCAGCTGGGTGACTTCCATGCCCTGCCCTGTGCCCAGCTGCTGCTCTCACCCCCCAAACCCTGCCCTAAAATCCCCACAGGCATGGCATGGATGGCTGGGAGGTGCCACCTGCACTGCCCACCTTGGAACGTGGGAATCAGTGACGCTCTCTGTGTCCAGCACCACGAGGATCCGGAATCCACAGCCAGTGATCCCCCTCCAGCCCTGCCAAGCTTTTCCATCACCAAGCCACGCTATAAACACAGTCAGATGCTTCTGCTATGGCTGCTAATTTGCCAAAAATATGCTCTGGTAACTGCTTACACAGGGGAAGGCATAAAGTATGGATTTTTGAGTATGCAAATCTAATCTGCAGGCAGGAACACGTGATGGGTGTTAGTCACAGTGCTAACGCTGGGTGCATCCAGACATGGTGGGCACAGCCAGGCCTGGGCATCCAGGGAGGCACGGAGGGCAAGGAGGAGAGCATGAGGAGGATGAGAGCTGCCAGGGGCTGCTGTGCTCCTGCCTGGGTGCAGAATGATATCTGGTTTGGGGGCTAATAAATAATAAAGAATTACAGCTCGTGTCAGCATGGTCAGCTTGTACTTCTAAAAGCAGGGAGTCTCCATCTAAAGGAATCAAGCAGTGGAGGTGCTGGGTTTGGATGAGGGTTGGAAGGAGATGGCTTTGGAAGGGGTAGGGATGGGAGCAGGGATGGGTTTGGAACAGCCAGAAGCTCTGCAGGAGCAGGAGCCGGGGGCTGCAGGGAGGAGATGGATTTCTACAGCCTCATGCCTCAGCCAGGGAATCTGCCTCCTCCTCCTCCTCCTCCTCCTGCTCCTCCTCCTCCTCCTCCTGCTCCTCCTCCTTCTCCTTCTCCTCCTCCTCCTCCGGATGCAAATAACAACAGAAGTATTTCTGGCTGAAATAGCACGGAACAGGGATTGCTGAGCCCTTCTCCTTGGGGAAAATCACCGGGAAATCACAGGTGGCAAGAATGTTCCTCTGGGGGGTATGAGCCCCATCCCAAACGTGGGGACACATTTATATCCTCATTGCCTGTCCCAAGGATACTCTGCAAGCAGCAGGTGAAGGCTCCTCCCTCACTGGAAACATGAAAAAAAGAAAAATCTTGTGTGGAAATTGAAGTTTTCCAAGGCGTTTCAGCTATTTGCTTCAAGGGGTAAAACTCTGTTCCTCTGTTTTTCAGGAAAAACCAGGCCTGTCCTGAGCATCCCCTCCCTCTTCTCATTGCTGCTGCATCTCCTGCTTCCCCATACCTGTTGGGAAGTGCATTTTCCAGCCAGAATTCAAGGAAAAGCTTCAAAAACCCACAATAAAGACAATCAAATCTTGGCTTCACTGATCCTGATGGGGCTCACGGTGCCCCTCAGGCCAGTTGTGATTCCTCTTAAAGCTCCAGGTCCTGCAGTCAGGGGAAATACAGCTTTTAAAAGGAAACTACCAAAGAAAGACATTTCTTGTTGTCTGTCCTGGGGGTGGGAAGGGCTGGCTTGGTCAGACAGAGGGAAAGTCAAGGAGGCATCATCCCCTGGTGAAATGGGGCCACGGTTTTCCCAGGGCAGCTGAATCCCTGCGGATTCAACCACCAGCTGGGGTCAAAAGCAGGACGAGGTTTTATCCCCAGGGATGCAAACCACTTCAGGATATTGCTCAGCACCTTTATTAAGGCCAATGTGCTCCTCTCAGAAAGCAGAGTGAAATCAGGCTAATGCTGATTCCCTTAATCCCCCTGTGCTCCAATCCTGCCCCGAACTCCGGGATCGCTCCCGTTCCCCAGCGGAGAGCCGGGAGCAAGGGCTGATTCCCAGCCTCTCCCACACTGCTGGGCTTGGGGGCTGCATCCCCCCGAGGTGTGGGAGGTGCTGGTTTTGGGGGCTGCATCCCCCCGAGGTGTGGGAGGTGCTCAGATGGGTGGGATGAGCCTGAGCTCCCCGTGGATCAGTGCTAGGAGGCTGCTCCGGGATGGGATGAGGCAAGAGCAGGGTTTATTTATTCCCTGTGAAATAAATCATGGAATCACAGAGAGGTTTGGGTTGGAAGGGCCCTTAAAGCTCATCTCATCCCACCCCTGCCACGGGCAGGGACACCTTCCGCTACCCCAGATTGCTCCAAGCCCCTCCAGCCTGGCCTTGGACACTGCCAGACCCTTACTGATGCCAGGGAAACACCTTGCAGGCCCCAAGTGATGCCCTGAGCAGGAAATTATACCTTTGTAGTGATCATCTTCTTGTGGAAATCAGCAAAATGAGGGGCCTTGCTCTGGCTGCTCACTCATTCATGAAAATTCATGATGCTCTGCTGTGTGCTGAGAGTGAGTGGAACCTCTTCAGGGAATAATGTTGGGAAAGCAGTGGCTGTTCTTAGGGAATGCTCATGCACCCAATGCAATTTTTAAGGATTTTTGATGCAAGGGCCAGAATCTGTCTTTGAAAAGCCAATATCAAGCCCCAAAACAGAAACATTTGCCTTTCAAGTTTTGCTTTCTGCAAGCTCCCCTTTTTTTTTTTTTTTGTTAAAAACACTTTAATTGTGAGTTAAACAGCTGAATCCAGGGGCAAAGGACCATCAAGCCTCTCCTGTAACTCCTGCAAAAAAAATCCTTCCTTGCTCAGGAGTTCAATCGATGCCAAAACCAGACCCAAAGAGACAAAAAATCTCACAAGGCAGATGCTAAACCCCAGTGCTCACCCCTAAAAGACAATCCCCAAGCTCACCCTGCCCAGCCCCTCCATCTCCAAGTCATGCCTACTTTAATACAGCTCATTCATCTACGTCAGCGTTACCTGACTCAAAGCATTCAAAATTCATCAGGTTCATTTTAAAATCGAGGCATTTTTAAACAGAAGGCATTTTTAGCTCTTGTCTGCTGCTTCCCAAGCCTGGAAGAATGACTTTTCTGCAATAGCCTGGGTGGAAACCTTGCTTCCAAACCGAAGCTGAAAATCTTGCAAAATCACATGATTCCACAAGCTGGAGCTTCTAAAGGGGAAAAAAAAAAAAACGTTCAGCTCCAGGAGCAGATGTCACCCAACCACGAGGAGCCCCATGGGATATCAAATCACATGCAAATATCCTGAGATTTGCATTCAAAGCCATGAGAAACCCACCCCAGTGAAATGACATTAACACCGTGCTTCAGGGCTGAAGTCAGCCTCTGGTGTGGGCCAGGGAGAGAGGCTTGATGGGCTCCCCAAGGCTGGGGTCCTGCACAATTCCCTGGAGGATCTCAGCCTGGATAAAAGACTCGGGAAGATGGAGTGAGGGTCTGAGGCCTGTCTGGCCATTTCTGTCTCATGTTCTTTTCTCCGAGGTCAAAATCCTTCTTCCTCTGTCCTGAGCTGTACCTGAAACTAAGCAGCATGTTCCAGTGAGAGAAGTAATTACCATGAGTTCATAGCATTTATTTTTAATGAGGCTGGTCAGAATCTTCATTTAGTATTTCGATTCATTTTTCTGTGCTCGGCAGCTCCTGACGTCTCCGTTTTTGCTCTCCTAGAACCACTGCAAGCAGCTTCTAGACCCAACCCGGACAGTGTGATGCTCCATCACCAAAATCTTGACTTTTTAAATTGATTATCAGGTTCTGGGGGGTTGTTGGGAGCAGCTCTGGCTGTGTCTGGGTGCTGCAGGAACGGGAGGATCGAGGATCAGGGTGCTCTTGTATTTGCTTGTTTCCGCCCACTGTTTAAAGTGCATCAACAATTCCTTCCCGGCAGCAAAACAAGGGAAGAGCTGGTACTTTTAAGGTAATTCTGACATCCGTGCTATGAATAGATCCTGAGGGAAATTTGCCCTCTCTCTCGTGGCTTCCCTGTGCAGGAGCTCAGGGGAAGGCCGGGCTGGGGAGAGGCACCAGGCCGCTGCCATTGTGGAATCTGGGAATGGTTTGGGTTGGAAGGGACCTTAAAGATGTCCCATTCCAACCCTCCTGGCTGGCGGTGGTTCATCCCAAAGCACGGCTCTGCTCAGGTGAGGGGATGCAGCCCCCTCCAAGGCAGGCAGGTCCCACACAGCATTCCCGCTCCATCCGCCCGGAGCAGCCCTCGATGCTGGCTTTTGGGAAATATTCCCTGCTTTTCCCCTCCTCAACCACTCCCCAGCCATTTGGTCGGTAGCTCCTGGTGCACCTGCTGAGAGAGGTGTCACCAGTGCCACTGCAGGGGTGGGAAAGTGGGACGTGGAGCAGGACAGGCTGGCAGGGCCCCACCCCGGCAGCTCCCAGCGCTCCGCTTCCCTCTCTCCACGGCAGGAATATTTCCCAGCCCGGGCCAAGAAAACCCACTTGCCTACTCAGCCAGTGCTAACAATGCAAACACTAATTATATTTCCCTCACCTATCAAAGGATGATTCATTTTAGGTGAGTGGGCACGGAGATTACACAAGATGAACACCACCAAGCGACCGCCCGGCCCTTTCGGGGTAGCCCTCCCGAGAAACAAGGATTTAGGGAGCATGGGACATTCAGGATGGGGAGAGGACTGGCAATAGGATGAGGCTGGTTCCCACAGACACCCCCAGCCTGTCCCATTCCCTCAGGGATGCTGGGCAGTGGGCGCCCAGGATGGGGCTGGTCCCATCCCAGAGCCCCTGTCTGGTTTAGGATCCCAGTTGTTCAGCTGGGAAGAGGTGGGAGGAGGAGGAAAACAGCATTGCTAGGATGGAAAGGGCAAAAACAGATCTGGGGGCTTCCTTCAGCCACCCCACCTCACCCACCCCCACAGCCATGATGGTTTCAGCAGCTCAACCCAAACCCAGTGCAGAGAATTCCCATGGGAAATCTGGAGCTACAACTCCAGCTGTCCCCGGGGTGAAATCACTGAGCATCCCCAAAGTATCGGAGGCAGGAGGCAGCTGTGATGTCTCCTATCTCCAGACCTGATCAGAAGAGGGTCTCCAACCACTGCCCCAGGTCCCCCCAGCTCCACTGCCAGCACCCCCAGCCTCACACCAGTGCTGGTCCAGGTGGAAGCAGCCCTTTCACCTGGAGCAAGGGAGCAATTCCTGCTCCCACTCCGGAGCTGGGGTGAATCAGACAAGTGCTCCAACTCCAGCACCCGACTGAAGCAATCCTTGGGAGCCTGGTTTATGTAATACCAGGCGCTCTGGAGGGGGGCAGGAGGTTTTTTGGCAGGAAGATGAGGCTGGATCAGCAGTGCTGGGGATGTCTGGGTGCGTGAGGCCACGGGGACAGCAGGACGGCGAGGAGGCCGCGTGTCAGCCGTGCCAGGGACACTCGGCGACGCGTGGGCTCCTGGGAGAGCAGCACAGCTCCCTGGGCTGCTCTGGACTCTGTGTGGATGGACACGAATCTCCCGGGCTGGGAGAGCAGGATTTGCTCTTCCCAGGGGTCAGGGAGCGCGTGGGAAGGGCGTGGGGGGCTGGTCGGCGTGGGGGGACGGGCGTGGGGCGCGCGGCGTGTGCGGCGTGGGAGGTGTGAGCTCGGCAAGCTGCGCGTGGGGGCAGCGCTGCCTGCGCCGCCTGCGGGGCTGGCGGGAGCCCCTGGACCACCATGTGCCACCCCTGACACCCAACACGCCCAAGAGTCCAGCAGTCACACCAACAGCCCTCCCAGCACAGCGCTGGGGCAGGGGGAGGTGTGCCCTTCCCCGCTGCTGCGCAAGGGAATGGGAAAACCGGAGCCAATCCGTGGATTCTGGGGCTCCCCGAGTCTCGCTGCGCATTTAGGGCCCCATCCCCAAGCCAGGGCTGGGGAGCTAAAATAAAATGATGTGCAAGGGATGAATATTTATCTGTGGGTGGCAAGTGACAGATGCTGGGGCGAGGATTCTTGGATACTTCAGTTTGCTGGAGGTAATAACTGGAATAGATTAATGAGAAACATCCTTCCCTACAGTTGCCTCGCCGGTGCCACCGCTCCCGCACACAGCGGCCTCTGGGACCCAAACACACAAAGTTCAGCACGGCTTGATGCCCAGAAAGGCTGGAGATGCCCAGCTTTGGTGGTTTCACCCAGAATGGAGCCACGCAACTGGGAAAGGGACGTGGCCTCTGGGTGCTGGGAGCTGAGCTGGTGAAAGTGGCCTTGGAGGTGGCTCTGGCCCAGCTGAGGTGGGGGAAGCTGGTGTGGAGGAGCATCCACAGTTACCACCACTCTGCATTTCCCCAGCACGGCATTCCTTCCTCCTTGGAAGGTTTGCAGAGTCCCAGGGGGAGCATTTTGCCACAGACCCTGCCCCTTCCCAGCACTGTTCCTCTTCCCTCCTCCCGAAATCGCAAACACGCGACGTCGCTTTTGGGTCCCCAAGCACCGGGAAGCCGGGCTGGCCTGACAAGATGGAAGGAAAAGCTCTTTGCTTCTGGTAGCTTCTCAGAAAACGCTGAAACTGCTGCTAAGCCACCCCAATGTGGGGATGCTGCCCAGGTTTCCCTAAAAAACGCTGCGCTGCAGAGGATGGGGAGTGTGCCGGGGCGGGGGCACGTGCGTGGCCGGGGACAGGGCCAGCCCTGCAACACCCAGCCCTCAGAGACCTGTAGTTAGTCCAGACTTGTGTCTGTCCTCCCTCAAACCTCCCAGGCAGGGGCTGGGTGCCAGGAGGAGACAGCACCCACGTTGGGAGCAAGCAGAAACCCCCCCACAGCCCCTCCTGAGCGCCTTGGATGTGGGAGACGGCGACGATTCCCTGCCCAGGCTTTATTTTTGACTGAAGGACTGCTGGGATTTATCCATGGCTTCCAAACACACACCCAGCACATCCCAGCTCAGTCCCCAGCATCCTTCCAAGCAGCTGAAACAAAAGGTTGCAGCTCTCTTTTTCTCTGGGAGAAAACAACCGGCACCAAATTACCATTAAAAATCCCGAGGTGGTTCCGCCTCTCCCTGCGAGAGCACAAGAAAAGCAGCTGCAGGTGAGGTTTAACCTCCCCTCCCTGTGCAACCACAAAGCAGCAAACTGGGTTTTCCAGAGCAAGGTCTTGCAGCACCTTTCGGCAGGGCTGCGATGGAGCTCCCCGACGCTGCAATTCGCTCACCGGAGCCGTATGGAAAACCATAACATCCTAAAAATAACCCATGAGCCTGCTTTAGGAGGCCACGATTCCCGGGAAAACCAGGGGCCAGCGGAGCCCAGTGCCCCCGGCTGCCGGCAGGTAGGCCTGCCTCAGATTATGGTGGCAATTCCGATTGTGGAAGTAGCCACAACCCAGGAGAGAGGATGATACAGCCACTTACAGCTCGGCACCAGCTGTTTCTCCCAGTTCAGCCCTAAAGCTTGTTAGCCCAGCAATTTTTTGTGGGTTTGATCGCTCCAATTGGGTTTTCTTGTTTTTCCTCTAATCCCAGTTTCCCCTCAGCATCTCGTTAAGCTGTGTTGACGGCAGAGAAGAGCTCTGGTGATCCCTCTGAGCCCCTACGCTAAGCATTAAGCCGTAAACTAGGAATGTAAGACTCTTGTCTGAATTAAAGTCTTTTCCCTGGCATCGTTGAGCGTGGGGCTGCCTTTGGAGGGGCTGGAGGAGGTGCAGAGCCCCCCGCCCCTGGCTGGGAGCTCTGGCAGCCCTGGAGCTGCCCCATCCGCCCCAGATCCCCCCACACACACACTCGCCTCCATCCTGCCCCGCGTTGTTCCCATGCAAATCCTACAGGTTCCAGTGGTGCAGTCAGAAGTGCCAATCCCATGTGCAACTTGGGTTGTGTCCCCAAGGCCTGGCCCACCCCGTGCTCCGACCTCTCTGGGCCAGAGCTGGGCATCCCTCCACCAGCACAGCCCTTCCACATCCCAAAAACCTGCTTGAGGAGAGGAAGGAGGGAGGACCCAGCGCCCAGAGACCCCATGGAACATATGGGGCTACCTGTGGCAAAGAGCTGGGCTGGTGCCACGCTGGGCTGGTTCCTTCTCTCCTGCAGGGTGGGAGCATCCCTTGATCCAAGGCAGCAGGTTGCAAACTCCCAGAGTCCGACCCAAACCCCGCTGAGAGGTTCTCCCCACCACCCTCCACCCCACCTGCCCCAGCCAGGAAGGGATCAACGCATCACCTACCTCCATCCGAGTAGGTCTCTGTCCCGTAGCCATCCTGTAATCCATTGCTCCAGGTGCCTTCGTACTTGGCCCCGTTTCCAGTGCATTCCCGGACCCCGTACCGTCCCTTAAATCCATGGGTCCACTCTCCTTTGTACACCCACTTCCCTTTGCTCTCCATGCCAATGCCATGGCGCTTGCCCTGCGCCCAGGTGCCCTGGTAAGTGTTGCCACTGGGCCAAGTGTAGACCCCCAGCACCTCAAAGCCGTGACTCCAGGAGCCCGAATATTCACCTTGACCCTTCGGGCCGGTACAGATTCCATGGCCATGAGCCTTTCCGTCCTCCCAGCCTCCACAGTACGACCCTCCATCGTCAAAATTAAACCTTCCCCCACTGGACATGCATGTAATTCGGTTTGCAAATCTCCCAAAAGGTGAAAAAAAAAAAAAAAAAGAAAAAAAAAGAATAGGAAGAAATGCAGGAAATAAAATGCGAATGATGACTTGGGGAAAAAGAAATAAATAAAAATAAAAAAAATTAAATCAAATCAAACTCAATCGAAATCATGCACCAGATCCAGGGAGCTGCTTAAGCCAGTTTCTTGTGATTATTCATTCTCTGGGAGTATGTTGAGGATCAGTTCTCTCTTCCCCTGCTGTGGAAACAGGATCATTAAAAAAAAAAAAAAATAGCAGCAAGAACAGCAGCAGCTATTGGATTTTGGTGCAAACGACTCCACCTAAAAACCATCCAAGGCAGGGAACGGGGGTGGGGGAAAAGGAGAAAAAAAAAAAAAAAAAAGGAGCAAAAAAAAAAAAAAAAAAAAAAAAAAAAAGAGGCCAAATGCCAAGAGAAGAGGAAAAAGAAAAAAAAAAAAAAAAAAAAAAAAAGGAAAAAGCGAGCGCTGGGCAGCCCCGGGGGGAGGATGCTCAGAGCCCCCGCGGAGCCCCCCGCCGCCGGCCGGGCTGGCTGGGGCGCAGGGCCGGGGGCAGCGGCGGGCGCGGCGGCATCGCGGGGCTCGGCAGCAGCAGCGGCAGCAGCAGCAGCAATGCGGTGCCTCCTCCGCCGCCCTCCCGCACGGCTCCCGGCCGCTCCCGCACCGCGCACGCCCCGCGCCCCCTCCCGCCGCCTCCCCCGCGCCGCTCCCCGCCGCAAACCTCAGTGCCGGGGGGCCGCGCTGGCCGCGCCCGGCCGAGCCCGCATCCCGGCCGGAGGATGCTCACGGCGAGCCGGGCTGCCGGCCCCAGGGGCTGCGGGCTGCTCGGGGGGCCCGGGCTCGCCCCGCCGCCTCCCCCCACGCCGTTCCTCGGCGGCTCCCTACGGGGATAAATCCCGCTCGTTAATGAGCAGGATCCTGGGCTTTCTGCTCTGCCTCAGCTGCCGGCGCCGGGCTCAGGGTGGATTTAAAGAGACAGGAACTGCGTCGCCTTTGCCTCGCAGCCCAGCAGGGCCGCAGCCCCCCGCAGCCTCCCGGGATGCTCCCGCGTTTTTATTTATCCCTCCGGCTCTCCCCAGCCCCGCCGCCGCCGCTCGCCCACGGCTCCCGCGGGGCGGAGAGGGGCCGGCATCCCCCGCCGGGGCCGGGGGTCCCCGCGGGCAGGTGGGTGGGTGCGAGGGTGGGAGGACACCGGGAATGGGCCAAACGCCTCGTTCCGCGCCGCCAGCGCCGAGTGTCCGGGCAGCCCCTGCCCCGTGCCGGCTCCGGCACGCCGCAGCTGCAGCACGGGTTATTTATTTATTGACGGAAAGGCCGCGCTGTCGCTTCGCTCCGGGCTGCGGGGCAGCGCTCGGGATTCACGGCAGCGCTCCGGGCTGGGTCCCGATCCAGCTGGGCTGCGGCGCGCCTCGCTCCCCTCCCTCCAGCACAGCGCATCCCATCGGGGTCCTCCCCATCCAGCGGGAGGCCCTCAGCGCTCCGCTCCGCAGATATTGGGGTTTTTTTTCTCCCTGGCGTTGCTGGAGATGTCGGAATCCTCCCCAGGCAGCGGCGGCGGCTCGCGTTGTGCCCCTGGAGCAGGCGGGGTCCGGCTCCGCTGGTGCATCCCCCTGGATCGGAACGTGCCCAATCTTTTTGGCACCGGGATGCGTGTGCGGGGTCCGTGTGCCTGCAAATATCGATATATTTGTGTTAATGCACCAGGGGATTCACTCACCGCTATTAAAGGGGGAGGTCTGCTGGAGAATAATTTAAAAGATGCTCACAAGTGCTTATAAAGCAAAATCTGGGCGATGGAGGAAAAACTCAGCTCTTCCCCAAAATCTCCCCGCACCGGCTCGGATTTGCATCCTGCCATCGCCACCAGCGTTACTGGAGTGGTGGTTTTGAGCCAGACCCAGCCTGGCCAGGACTCCAAGGAAAAAAAAAAAAACAAAAACCAAACCGTGTAACTGCTGGTGGTAGAAACGCGCGGAATTCAGGCTGTGCATCCCCTCTGGAAAGGCTGCTTGTGCTCGGTACCTGCCTCACTGCCCACCCACCGGGAACTTTCAGGCTGTGTCTTCCCACTTAGTTGTTTTTTTTTTTTGTTCGCCTCTCTCAATGCATTTTCTTGTCCATCCATGGAAACACATCACCACCCTCCTCTGGAAGAAAACCTTCCTCTTTCTCTCTCTCTCTCGGAGCTGGAGGGAAGAGATGCAACTGGAGTGGGTGGAAATTTTCCCACTGAAGCATTTCTTTCCAGCAGAAAATGTCTTTTCAAACTACGCCGAGTCCTTTGTGAATGCAAGAACTGTGCCCATTACACACTGGGGGGCTTTATTGTGTCCTTCCCTAAAAATCCCACACTCCAGGTGCTGCATTTTTTGGCAACTGCAAGCTTCCTTTTTTTTTTTTTTCACAGAGGGAGAATTTGGGTGGGAACTCCCAAAGTTTCCAAGAAAAACAGCAGAACTGAAGTTGCTTAAACACATATAAAAATTTTGGCAGGGAAAAAAAGAAATTCCAGTCCCCTTCTGTTGCTTTCTCAGTAGTTTTAGACAGTTATAGTGGTTTTACATGTTAATTAGCCAAATAATTATTAGCCAGCTGTTCTTTTGGGGGGGATTCTGTGGGATGTAGGGATCTGAGGCAGGCATCAAGGTGTGACCAACGTGGGATGCTGCTCCTCATAAATCAGGTGCTGAAAATAACAGCAAGTTTAATGGTACCTGGTGAAAAAGAGATTCCCAAAAATCTGTTGAAGGAAGAGAGGAGAATGTGATCTGCTATTAGGATGGTGTGTGGCTTTAAAATGAGGGTTATTTTGGGAACAGCACCTTTGTACCTGAGGAATGGGCAGGTTCCACTCTAAAAATGCGTCTAAAAATCTTCTGGTCTTGAGCTGATTTAGGTTTCCTGGGACGTTCCCTGTCTGACATGGCTGGAGCAGAGGGTTTGGTCAGAAAGGGACATTCTGGTCATTAAAGGTTTTAAGGTGGGCTCCACGAGGCTCCAAAAATTTCCAAAAGCCACGTTGGAAGGCAAATAAAGCAGATTGGAGATGTCCAAGGCCAGGCTGGATGGGGCTTGGAGCAAGCTGGGATAGTGGAAGGTGTCCCTAAGGGGTGGAATGAGCTGAGCTCTAAGATCCCTTCCAACCCAAAGCATTCCATGATTCTCTGATTGTGGGAATGCCAGGTGAAGGGCTGGATGAACCCTTATAGGTGCCGGGGAACCGTGGTGTGGAGGCCAACCCTGACACTGCTGGCCCTGAGCTTCTCCCCAAATAAACCTACTTTTCCCAGACTTTCTCCAAAGGTCAGGATTTAATTTAACATAAAAACTCCTGCCCCAGTGAGCAGCCTTGGGAGTCCTCTCCAGACCAGTTCATATTTCCTCAGTGCTGCTGATGTGCAGGAGGCTGAGGGAGAGGAAATTCCAGATTGGATTTCACACCAGCCCTGAATGCCAGCGGGCTTTCCCCTCCTGCTATGCCAGGTCTGCAGAGCTGGGCTGCAGGATTTCTCCAGGAGATGTGACTAATTGCAGGGACTTTTCCACCACAGGATACAGACGGTGTTAGATAGGTCTGGCAGGTTTTTTCTTTAAATACCTGGTGCATGTGTGGATGAGGAGATGAGTGAGATGAAGTTTGGGATAAAAACCTAATGATGAAAAAATACAATGAAAGGCAAATCAGCTTCTAATAAATCACAGAGTGTGGATGGGGGAAGAAAAAGTAGGATTGGGCAGTGGGAGTAGTGGGTGTTTTCTATCCATGGTGGAAATGCAGAGCTCCAAAGGGAGCAACTCCTGAGGGTATCTGAGCCAGCCAAGCCAGGGGCATCAGGCTGGTGATGGAGAGGAGGAGGAATGATGCAACCAGTCCACACTCAAAAAACAAACAAACAAACAAACAAACAAAAAAAAAAAAACCCCACCACAAAACAAACAAAAAAACCCCAAAAAACAAAAACAAAAAAAAAAAAAACCCAAAAAAAACCAACCAAAAAAAAAAAAAAAACCAATTGGGAAATGACAGGATACAAAGAAAAACAACTGCAGCAAAACAGTGGAACAAGGTGGAATTGCTGAATAGAATCCTGGAATGCCAGGATCCCAGACTGGTTTGGGAAAGGGACCTTAAAGCCCATCCAGTGCCACCCCCTGGCATGGGCAGGGACACCTTCCACTGTCCCAGGTGCTCCAGGCCCTGTCCAGCCTGGCCTTGGGCACTGCCAGGGATCCAGGGGCAACCACAGCTGCTCTGGGCACCTGTGCCAGGCCTCACCTTCTTAGTATCCCATCCTAATTAGGAATTCCCTCCCAATATCCCATCCAAACTTCCCCCCTTCAGTCTGAAGCCATTCCTCCAGTGTCCCGTCACTCCATGCTCTTGACTAAACTCCCTCTCCATCACCTCTGAGATCACTGAGCCCAACCATTAAATCCACACCTTAACCCTGCTCCCAGTGCCTCAGGGTGGCAGGGAATTTTCCTGCCTGGAATGCTGCAGCCCTGTGTTCTAACCACCCTCTCCATTTGATTTCCACCCATGCTTGGAGCTCTTGACTGCCAGTCCTGATTGGCATCCCTCTGGGATTGGCTGGGAGAGGTTCTGAGTCATTAACAACAAGGAAATAAATGATCCAGAGAGTTTCTGGATCAATATCCTGGGAAATAAAGCATGAGGCAGGAAGGGTCTGCAGCAGAGACTCAACACATTCTGCTTCTTTAAGCAGCCACATCCATAAGATCTAATAAAAACCTTGGGATCCCTGGGGAATTCCATGAGCGATGGATGCTGGAGGTCCTGAGCTGCCAATATGAAAATATCCTCAGAACTTTGGGGGAAGGGGAAAGATAATATCCTAATGGGAAAAAAAAGATTGTCTCCAGCATGAGGGAATTCCACATTTATCCTCACTCCAGCAGGTGAGGGTGGATTTCTCACTGCACCAGGCACAGGCCTTAGTGGCTTGGTTATATTTGTTATGTGCAAATGAAGAAAAGCTTAAAGTAGTAATGTATAAAAATCTATATATTTACTTGCCACTTTAAAAGGTCCTGTTTCCCAAATCAGAAAATAATTACAAGTAAGATGAATTCAGAGAAGGACTTTAAGTGAAATGTGTTGAAAAGGGAAAAACCTTTAAAAATATTTTTCCAAAAAGCAGCAACACAGGCAAGAATCTTTGTTAAAATAACCAACACCACTTGGAAAGGAAGGGAAAGAGCTGCCAAGACTGACACACAAAATATAAACACACAAAATGAAGAAAAGGGAAACTGGTTGTAACTAATAAACCTCAGAAGCTGGGAAAATTAAAGACAGAAGGATATTTTCCATGAATTTTGAGCAGTGGGGCGATCCTACACAGAAATGGGAGGTTTATCGATGACACAGGAAAGGCAGGAATGCTCAGTGAGGGATTTATCCTGGTAAAAAAGACAACACGCTAAGGAAATACTTTCCAGGAGCACCCAGCTGATGGAGCTCAGTGGTTTTAAACCAGCACATCCGAAGAACTTGAGAGGGTTGTGAAGGAGGTGGCCAAGGAGCTGTGTGGACAGTTAGTGGTGGCTTCCAGGAGGCCTTGGAAGAGCCACTGGAAGTGCCAGAGGACTGGGAAAAGCCAGCACCACGCTCCAAGCGGGATAGGACACCATGGCATTGAAGTGTTTGGGGTTGGGAGGTTTCTTGGACAGTTACTGGAACCACAAAGGCTGAAGTGGGTAATTAAAAGAGGGTGGTATAATTGGTAATTAGAGAGGGTGGTGTAATGAGCGGCAAAGAGGAGTCTGAGGGAAACGGGCAGTGGAGAGCTCTGCGGGGTGATGGGGACGTGAGGTAGAGATAATCACACCATGGAATTCCTCAGCCTTCCACACAGCCCTGGGCTCGCTCCCTGCCATGGATGGATTGGGAAAAATACCAGATCAACAGGGCCTGCATTCAATAAATTAAACTGCAAAAGCGAGAGGGCTGAGGGTTCAGCTGTAAACAGGGAGGGAGGCACAGAGCAGGACAGCTCTGGGATGGAGTGACAGGACAAGGGGGAGTGGTTTTAAACTCAGAGAGGAGAGATTTAGATCTGATATTAGGAGGAAATTCTCTCTGGGAGGGTGGGGAGGCCCTGGCACAGGTGCCCGGAGAAGCAGTGGCTGCCCCTGGATCCCTGGGAGTGTCCAAGGCCAGGCTGGAACAGCCTGGAACAGTGAAAGGTGTCCCTGCCATTGCAGGGGGCGGGACTGGATTGTTTTATTATCCCTTCTAACCCAAATAATTCCATGATTCCAATATCCTGCCTGTGCCACCTGCATGGAGGCAAAGGCTGGGGCTCAGAGCAGGCAGGAAGGAAAAGGAGGGCTTTACTCCCTACATCCAGCTCAGAGCCCTGCACAGTGGGACTCCCCAAAAATCATTTTCTCTGGCAGCACGGGAGGAGTCAGTGATGGCTGTGGAATCCTGCAGCAGCTGCAGGGATGACAAGCCCTCTAAGAGGGGCTCAAACTTGATGCAGGTACAGATGTTGTTGAATAAACAGGGCACCTCCCTCCCTGGCCTGTAACCTTTCTGAGCATTGCTCACCTTCCACTCCTCTCCTGGGATTAAACAAGAGATGCAGCCACCACCAAGCACAAGAGCCAAAATATTCCCAAGGTCTCCCACCATTAGATTGAAATGTGCAGCTTTGGAAAGCAGAATGATTTTCATTTTTGCTTTCTGCTCCCTCCCTCCCCCAGTGAATTGAATTCCAGGAGTGTAACATCACCTGATGTTGCCCCTAATTCTTCTTTTCTTCACTTGGTCTCTGGCTAAATTACCCCCAAAACCAATTAAAGCCCGGAATGATATTGCAGCAAGCAGAACTGCTGCTAATCTTCCGGAAGACTGGAATTTTTGGAAGTGATTGAAATGGTGGGAAATTACATTACTTGGACGAGGTCAGCCTTGGAGTTGTAAGTAACATTTTTCTTTTTTAATATGTGGCTGCTTCAATGCTAATAACCTCACAGGTCAGGAGAAGCCAAGACCTGGGTTAACCAGAAAGGAAAACTCCTGCATGTCCTTGGGTTTTTCTGCGGGCTTGTGAAGAGCTGAGGAGAAAAGGATGAAACGTTTGGCACTGTGCAGCAACCCTGCCAGGGGAAATGGCTTTGCAGGGAGAGGAAGGATGGGGCTGGCTAATGGGCATGTTCCAGGCATGTGGACAATAAATCACCTCGATTGTGCTCCCCGTGCTGGGCATGGGCTGAGCGCGTTCCCTGGTCACTGCCTGTATCGCATTAACCTGCTGCACACAGGACGTGTCTGTTTATCCTGCCAATTACTGCCAATCTAATCAGCTTCAGCCGGGTAAAAATAGAGCCAGTTTCCGTGTGGAAATCAAGAGGCACAAAAGCAGCAGCAAAGAAGCTGATCCTGATCAGCCGAGCACATGGGAGGGAAAGGTTTGCAGCAGGAAATGGGTTGGGATGGTTTTTCCTTGTGGGCAGGTGGATCTTTTCCCCCAGGGCTGGATTTTCCCCAGCATCCATCAGGCAGCCTGAAGGAAGGAGCTGGGGAGTCAATCACAGGCAGGCTGAGAGCTCCTCAGAGCATGGATGTTCCACGTGCTTTCAGGAGAGAAGGACCAGGGCTGGAATAAGCTGGAAGGGACACACGAGGGGAGGCTGATGCATGGAATAGAATCCTGGAATGGTTTGGGTTGGAAGGGACCTTAAACCTCATCCCATCCCACCCCTGCCATGGGCAGGGAACCTTCCACTATCCCAGGATGCTCCAAGCCCCAGTGTCCAACCTGACTTTGGGCATTTCCAGGGATCCAGGGGCAGCCACAGCTTCTCTGGTCTCACCACCCTCACAGAATCCTTTCCTAAAACCTGATCTAGACCTGCTCTCTGTCAGCTAAAAGCCATTCCATGATGATGGATGGATGGATGGATGGATGGATGGATGGATGGATGGATGATGGATGGATGATGGATGGATGGATGAATGGATGGATGATGGAGGGATGGATGGAGAGATGGATGGATGGAGGGATGGATGGAGAGATGGATGGATGGATGATGGGTGTGTGGATGGATGGATGGATGGATGGATGGATGGATGATGGAGGGATGGACAGATGGATGGATGGATGGATGGATGGATGATGGATGGATGGATGGATGGATGGATGGATGGATGGATGATGGATGGATTTGAGTTCCTGTGTGCTGTGGAACACACCCAGCAGCTGTGTTCAGTAAGATCAAGCTGCTATCCCGTGCAAGGGCCTGTCATGGAGGTATCAGCCAAGGAGAAGAGGAGCAGGACATGGCTCTGCAGGTGGTGAGATCCCATCCTCCTTCCTCCCATCCCTCTCTCATGTTTGCTGAGGGACAGAGCTAGATTTTTTGTGATCTTGGGAAACTAAAACCAAGGGAAAACAGTGGGATTTCCCCCCAACATGCTTCATTTGCCCTTTTACTTTACTGGATCACCCTACAAAAAATGAGTGTCAAGCTCTTTGTCCATAATAAACCCCAGATCCATCTCAAGGAGGACACAGGGGGTTATCCTTCTTTGCCCTTCTCACCCCAGCGGGAAAATCCCCTTATTTGCAGGGACGTGGCTTCCCTGGTCGCCCCCATCCCCCTGGATGTTCCACCCTCCTCACCTGCCTGGAGTTCTGGGACACCCCTTGGCAGGGCACAAACCCCAAGGTGACCAACTTTCCACAGCTGAAAGACGCCTGTGAATAAACCCGAGGTAGCCAGGCTTACCCGAACCAAAGAGGGCCTTCATTTGAAGGCTCAGAATTCTCTGTCTGAGCCCGAGGAGCGGGAACGCTGCCGATAATTAAGGGACATCTGTCACCCGCGTGTTCCTGCTGGGATTGTCAGGAAATGCTGACATCATGTGAGGAGAAGAAACCTGCTTTGGAGCAGGGCTTGGCATGCTGGCTTCCAGCTCCAGCCCTGCCACGGGCAAAGGCTGCTCCTGCCCCGTGTTGGGAAGGGCTGGAGGAGTTGGAGGAGCTCATCCTGCTCTCCCAGGAAGGGACACACCCCAAAGCTTCACCAAATCTAGAGAAAAAGCCATTTCTGCTCCCTCTACCCCTCCTCAGCCTTGAGACAGGGTTCAAGCTGCAAATTAACAACTTGGAGGATATTTTTTTTTTTTTTTGCTTTGAGGGCATTTGGGGTATTTCCTGCCAAGAGCTTGGATTTTTTTCTGGCTTAACAGATACAGGGAGTTGGGTTTGTTAAAATTCTGAGAGTTTTTATAATCCAGAGAAGTTGAGGTTGTAGCTGCCTCCTCCCTGGAAGTGTCTAAGGTCAGGCTGGACAGGGCTTGAAGCAACCTGGGCTAGTGGAAGGTGTCCCTGCCCGTGGCAGGGATAAAATGGGATCTTTAAGGTCCCTTCCAATCCAAACCATTCCAGGATTCTGTGATCCCAAAGAACTCCTGGACTGTGGGATCTGGGATTTACAAGTATTGGCCAAAATTTTTTTTTTTATTATTATTATTATTTCCTCAAGCTCCCAGTGGGCTGAATCCTCAAATGTGACATCAGTGATGGAGAAACTGAGGCAGGGGCCAAGGACACACTCACTCCTCTGGTCTAACCCTTTGCAAAAGGTGCTGCTCTGACCCTTGGGATTAGAATCTGCTCTCAGAGGAAGAAACAAACTTCAACCAAGTATTCTGGCACCTGATGAGAAAGCAGGGCTCCCTCTCTCAGTTTAATGGAGCTGCTGATGGACGAATTCCTGTGTGAATAATGAATGTTTGGAAATGCTTTGAGCACTGTAAATGCAAAGGACACTGTGATTTCCCTGGGCTCTGAAAGCCAGTGGCAGAAGTTCCCAGAATTGTTTGGATTGCAGCAATAGGGATTTATAATTCATAACAAAGAAGAAATGCCTCTCAGTGAACCAAGAAGACACAGCGATGTATAAAACTTGACGTTACTCATCTTCTTTTCTTATGAAATTCTGTCACACAAGAGTGGCCAAGGATCTTTCTTCTGGGCAGATAAATACCTGTGGAAGGATTTATCACATATTTGATGTAGGTTTTCAAACAAGGTTTCCTTCTTGCATCCTGTTTTGTAGGGATTTAAACAGATGCACACTTCAATCTGGAATATCACGTCCAGGCTATCCAAACATGAGAAATTCCTTTGCTTCCCAAAAGCCAGAGCAGAAAGTTATCCTACACATTTCATGCATTGGGTTTAAAGGAGGAAAAAAAGCACAAAACAAACCCTCAGAAAACTCCAAAGCAGATTCACAGGGTTTTGAGATCTGCTTAAGGAATCAGCAAGCAGGATTCAGGAGCAGTTAATAACAGACTGTATTACATGGCACTATTAACATGGGATAATCCAGGAAGAAAAGAAAGGGTGAGGGATAAAGGAACGTCACCCTACAACAGTGAGACCTTCAGAAATCAAGCCACGAGAATTCTAAACCAGATTAACTCAGCTGTCACTGTCACGCACCAGCACGGGCACAAAGCAGAGCAGCAGGGATGGGAAGAGGAGGATATTTGGATTTTCCCTGGAATGAGATGCACACCTTGTTCCTGCTGAAAGAAAGGAGCACAGGTGCTGAGAAATCCCAGTGGAAATCGTTCTGAAGTGAGGGAACTTTTGGATTTGGACTGAAACTCATACCAGACATGGTGGGATGAATGGAGCTCCCCAAAAGGAGGAGGAGGAGAAGGGAATCAATCCTTCCTAAAAGGAGCTGGAGGCCGCAATCCCTGTCCTCATTCACTTCATACCCAGCTTCATTTCCAGCCAGGAATACAATCTTCCCTGGGCTTCCACCTCCTAGAGAACCTCTACTCACAACCACCCCAAGCTCCTCTTTTACCCTCTGCTCATATTTCCCAGTATTGCTTGGGCCTTCCCTTCAAACTTCCTTCATGGTTTGATGGGATTTTCAAGACCCTGTGAATTTTGGCTGGTTAATTCTGGAGATCTCAGGGTGAAAGCTGATGCCAGGTGAAAACCTCCTCCAATTTGTCACTTACCTTGAATGCCCCATCTTCATCAGGAGACAGGAGCACACTGGGGGATGAAATTCTAAAGTAAGGGGCCCAAGTCAAACTTTGGAGTGAAAAGCCTCCAGGTTATTTGTTGGAAGAGCAAATTTGGAAGGAACTGGCTTTCAATCTGCATGCAGGCACCCAAATGATTAGCAGAGCTGCTGAGCACTCAGATTTGGCCTTCAGCTCTGGATTTATCGACCCTGAGTGCTCACACACAGCTCTGGAGTGCTGCAGAGCAGCCTCTGCTCCTCCTGACGTGCTGGCAGCACCCAGCCCCGACACCATCCATGCCAAAATCTCTGTACAAGTCTCCAAAATTCCTGTGGGGCAGAGCGATACATCCCAAAATGGGGAAATCACATCCTGGGGAAAACCAGAACCATCTGAAATTAAACCCTGGCCCAGCTGAAGTCAATGAAAGTTTGAACAGGGCTGAGGTTTCGCTCTGTCTGCAACAGGAGCCTGTTCCAGTGTCCCAAAAAAACCTCCTTAAACAAGAGCAGGCTGCCCGTGGTTCTCATCAGTCTCAAGCACTTCCTATGTTTATTTTCTTGGCCCAGCCCCAGCTTTGCCAGTTGCTGCTCTGTGCACTCTGCTGGCCTGTGCTCCCTCCCATGTCCTCACACGTCCTGGCTTCCCTTCCCATGCCAAACTGCTCAGCTGTGCCACTCCGAGCCCTAAATCCCACCCCACCCTCCTCCCCAGAAACCTCTGGTTTATATTTACTCCCCAGAATGCTTCAGGATCATTTTGGGAAGAAAGACTCTCCAGCAGTGTAAGGTGAGACCATCCATTGGTGGCTCTTCCCATGAGGATGTGGCTGCAGCCCTGGATCCTGCTATTTCCATCCTGGGAAATCAGGGTGCTCACAGGGATCAGGGACCACAGACTTGGGGACAGACAGGGTTTCTTCTTGTCCCTTGGCCACAGCAGCAAAGAAACAGCCGGGGATGGGCAGCTTGTGGTCTGTCCAAGCTCCACATGTGATCCACTAAATCCATCCTTGTGACACCAGGGAAGCCACCAGGATGAGAAGGGTGGCCACAGCCAACACCAGCACTCAGCCAAGTGTGGTTTTATTGGAAAACTGCTGTCCTAGTCGAGTCTCTTACTCCTTTACCATCCCTGGCTTTCTGTCTGTAAGCCAGAAATAATTGCCAATGCATGATCCTGACTTTTGGGTTCAGAAGCACCAAATTCCTCCAAAAAGGAGGGAAAGAGGTGGCTGTGTGCTGGACACAGCCCTCACCCACCTGGTCAGGACACTGCTGCTCCTGCTTTGTCCTGAATTCCCAGTCAGCAGAGTGAGATCAGTCCTGCTGGTGTGGCTCAGGGTCAGCCCTTCGTCCCATCTGCTCTGGATCACCCACTGTGACCTGGGACAGGAGCAGACGGCTCCAAACCTGAGCCACGTTGGCTGAAATCCACAGGAAAAGCTGTCAGGATGTGCTGCAGAGTCAGGCAGTGCTGGGCTTTGGGATCTAGCCACGTTCCCTTCCCCTCCCTCACTGCTAGCACCTGTAGCTTTCCAGACACTCATCCCAGGAATGTTCCTACCCCCTCATTAACCTGAAATCCACGTGCTCCAAAAGATCCCATGCTGGACAGGCAGGTGGGGAAAGGGATGCACAGGGATGGGTGTGCCCAGAGGCAGGGCAGGGACACAGATACCTCATGATCCAAGGAGTCATCTCATTTTTCCCCTGTGCCAGCAGCAGTGTCCCCCTGCAGCTGCACCACAGAGGAACTGGTGTTCACACTGCTGGGAGGGACAGGGCACAGGGAATGCCTTCCCACTGCCAGAGGGCAGGGTTGGGTGGGATATTGGGAAGGAATTCCTCCCTGGGAGGGCACTGAGACCCTGGGACAGTTGCCCAGAGAAGCTGTGGCTGCCCCTGGATCCCTGGCAGTGTCCAAGGCCAGAATGGACAGGGCTTGGAGCAGCCTGGGACGGTGGAAGGTGTCCCTGCCGTGGCAGGGGGTGAATGAGGTGAGCTTTGAAGTCCCTTCCAACCCAAACCATTTCTATGATTTGTGATTTCAGTGATTCTATGACTGACTTGTGATTTACGGTTTCAGTGATTCTATGACTGATCCCAATAATTTCACCAACCCTGCCACAAAATTACAGAACTTTGCTTTTCCAAAGCTTCAATACCAAGCAGGACACTTTAAAGTCTGCTGTGCCTGCTGCAAGCAGCCCAGACCTGATGATATTCTGCTCCTCCAAAGGGGCTTCTGTGGGATGGAGAAGAAAATCCATTTGATAACTGGGCTGTTTCCTGATGTTGGGTGATTTTTGGCAGACTTGGAGTAGAAGAATTGGGCCCATCCTTTACTGTCTGTCCTCACCTCTACACCTCGAGCACAACCAGTGACAGCCATACAAACTATTGTTTTCCACCAGAACCCCACTTTTTTGTGCATAAATCTTGTTGCTTTTTTTTTTTTTTTTTTAATGAGGATTTCCTATTCACATCCAAACAGTGTCCAGAACTCCCTGTGAATTTTGAGATCTCCTGCTCTCCATATCCACTTCTTGAAAACACATCTCTGCCTGCAAAATACCCCCAATGCAGTTTGGACAATTCTTCCAGGCATGTGGTGGGATTCTTGGAAACACCCTGTGCAAATCCAAGGGTTGGACTTGATGATCCTTTTGTGTCCCTCCCAACTCAGAGCATCCACGGTCCTACTTTCGAATGGGCAGGGCAAGAACTGGGTCCAAAATTGAGTGTGGATTTGCCCAGCACCGAAATAGATGGCAAAAAAAGTTGTGTTTTGCACGATTCCTGGGCTCTGTAGCAACAGTAGGTTCCTGGCACCCTCTAATGGAAAAGCTCCGTCACTGAATCACCGTCTCGGGCTGCAACTCTTGGCTCCTGCCTTTCTATTTTTAATCCAGTATCACAGGAATAACTCCGAGCCAGGCATGATACACGGCGTGCCAGGAAGGACCTGGAGAAAGTGCAGAACAAATGTCAGGGCTGCTCTTGGGGAAGGAGAGGCTGCCTGGTGTTCGCCCCCGACGCCGGGAATCCAGCACGCCCAGGGTTTGCTGCTTGACTTATGGAAATGCAAGGGAAGAGCGCATCAGCGCTGACATTTGGGCCTTGTTTGTGAATTTAAGGCACATCCTCGGGGGGTTAATCATGTTACATTGCCCGTCCTTCCCTTTCCCCCTGCTCTCCCTCGGCTGCATTGATAGGGTGGAATTTTCTAGGATATTTTTCCAAGTTTGGCCTCTTGGAAGTAGCTCAAATCTCAGGTTGGACGTGGCTCTGGAGCTGTTTGTAAACAGAAATCCTGGTTGAAACTGTAAGGTGTTTTTAAAGCTAGAAAGGGACAGCCATAGCCAGGGAAGCTCTCCAAGGATTTGTCCCCAGCTGGGGGGGGACACCTGACATTTAGAGGCACAGAAAAAGCCGGGGTGCTGCCAAGCACAGGGTTCCTGTCAGCCTCCCACATCTCACAGCCAGGCAAAGGGGCCAGGGCACTACAGCTTTTGGCTTCCAGTCAGGAGCTGGGATCCAGTCTGGGGATCCCTGGGTGGATCAGAGGAAAAAATTGGCTTTTCCACAGGTGGCTCAGTGAGATCCCTGCCCAGGTAAAACATGGAATTTCTGCCAAGTGAGAGTCTGCCCCTTGCTGAGCTGCCAGAGGAGGAGCGGGGTAGGAAACAAGACCCAGCCCATCAATCACACCCTTATCCTTTACACTCTACACCCAGAGACAAATAAAATCATTTAAATAACTGTTTAATACAGGAAAATCCAATTTTCAGCAAACGCTGTTCCGTGCCAGTCTCAAAGCTGTGGAGAGGAGCTCGGAGTCCTCCCTCTGAGCTCAGGACACAGGGAATGGCTTCAAAATGAGAGAGAGCAGGGTTAGGTGGGATATTGGGAAGGAATTCCTCCCTGTGAGGGTGATGAGGTCCTGGCACAGGGTGCCCAGAGCAGCTGTGGCTGCCCCTGCATCCCTGGAAGTGCCCAAGGCCAGGCTGGAGCAGCCTGGGACAGTGGAAGGTGTCCCTGCCCATGGTAGGGGGTGGAATGGGATGGATTTCAAGGTCCTTTCCAACCCAAACCGTTCCATGATTCAATGACTGGCTCCAGTATGCAGGAGGTTCCAGCACATCAGGTGGCATTTCCCTTGGGAAAAGGCTGCCAAAAACCAACAAAAGCCAAGGAAGAAAGCAAACAGCCCCAGAGCCTGGCAAATGTGCCTTTGGTGACACTGCGAGTTTGACACTCCCATGGCTACCTGTGCATCTTTTGTCTCACAACAGAGAGCAAAAGCCAGGCTGTGATGTGCCAGACCATAAAAAACAGTGCACCAGTATTCCCCAATATCCCCTGAGGGTTACCTGAGCCCCTCAGGTGAATTTTACCTGTAAGTTCAAGGCATGGTTGAACACAGACCTCTGGAAGGGAAAGCCAGTCCCGAAATTCAGCAGGTCCCTTCTCAAATCCCTTCAAAACCCTTTTACTTTTAGAATCCCAGTTTCCACAGCAACAAGACACACAGCTCTCTGCGGAGTTTAGGGCTATAAATAACCCCAAGATCTATAGTTGTGATATTAGCTATGAGGGCTTTAAAAGAAAAAAAAATAAAAATTGCATGTGGTAATGAAGGGAAAGGCTCAGCACTGAAAGGAAACAAATTTAATGAGGAAAAGATGGTTCCTAACTCGGTTTAGAGAGCAGATTTGAACAAAGGAAAGCTGCTCCTGGTAAGATCCTGCCTTTTCTGAGAGTCAGATTGATTTCAGTCGGATTTTTGGGAGTGGTGCTTTACAGTCTCCCTTTTATCTGTGTTGAAAGGCTGCGCTGTCTCAAAAAAAAGAAGGAAAAAATGGCAATTAGGTGTTGTTTTCCCAGCCCTGCTCGTTGTGGGGAAGCAATCAGAAGGTAACACTGAGCCTGGTTTTAGCACAGCCTGCCACAGCCGTCACTCCATCCCTCTTTGGGAAAAGGATGTCTCCATGTGCTAACTTTAAACACATCTTTTACTCCTAATTGCTCCTCTGATCCGGGAGGGAAGCTGCTATTCCTTGGGATGCAGTCAGAGGGCAGGAATTCCGTCTGCTGGCCCCAGAGAAGTGCTGGCCTTCCCCCTTGACATCAGCGTGTAAACAAAGGCACAATCCCATGAGGGAAGATAAATATTGGCCGTGTTGGAAGCAAAAGAGGAAATTAAATAACCATCACATGGCATAAGAACCAGCTCATCAGGGGAGGGAGGACTGGTGGCTTGGAGCTGGCAGAACAGATTTGTATACAGTAGTGAGGAGGAGGAGATGAGGAAGGAGAAGAAAGGAAACACAAATCAAAGAGTTATTTGGAGTTTCCTCTCTTACAAACAGAAGGTCCGTGTTATTCAAACAGATGCACTGCATGTCACCAGTTTGCTGGTGTTTGTTATTTTAAGGATGGTCTTAGGAAGAAAATAAATTCCACGCCGAGGCTCCTTTATACCCATTTTAGGCAGTCTGTGGAGAGGAGCCCAAAGAGTGGGGTTGTGGAGATTCCTCCAGGCTGAGCTGCTGGTACATCCTCTGCTCTCTCTCCAGGAGGGAATTTTAGGGAATTGCTGGGAAGGAATCCCACAGCAGCTCCAGCTCGGGGCAGGCTGGGGCAGGAACCCACCAGCAGCACCGTGGGACTGCATTGCTGCTGCTCCTTCCCAGGGGACACAAAAAACTGGGAGGAGAAAGGTGGCTGGCACAAGACGGACAGGGAAAATCCAGCAAAACATGGAAAAGGGAAGCTGTTCTCTGGCCAGATATCCCCTACACAGTGGGGAGACACCTCTGCCTGGGCTGAGGGCTGGGGGGACAGAGGACTCTGCAGCAAGAGGGGAATAGTTCCTTGAAATGTGATCCCTTCAAGCCCAAGCTGGGGTCTGAGCATCCACCGGCATCCTTTCTGGCCCCTGCAACAGCTGGAAAAATTCTGTGGATGGTCATCTGCTGTGGTGCCTCTCCAAAGGAATTGGTTTTGCAGCCAAGGATAAAGCAGGGAGCAGAACAATGTTGGAGTGTCCCATGAGCCACACCAAAATCAGGGCTTCTTCTCCTGAAGGTGTTGGTTTGTCCATGGGGAGAAAAGTGAGAGATAAACCACGTTACTCTGGCCCCCAGCAAGTGGTCTGGTGGAGATCTGCTGTTGATGTGACACAGGCACAATGGGACAGCTTGGTGGTTTTTTCTAACATTTCCACACTCAGAGCTGTAGGAATTTTTGGTGGGAAAGAACCAGCACAAACATTATCCATATACAGAAAAAAAAAAAAATCAAATGCCCAACTGCGATTTCTGGGCTCAGAGTGCAAACATTTAATTCAGCACCTCCTGTCCTGGTGACATTTCTGGATGGATTGTGTTTTCTAAAAGGTTTTCAAGCTTCTCTCCTCCTCTGGATAAAAGCAAAGCAAGAGGAGACATGAAAAACCTTTCCCTTCAGAGAACACCAGGCACAGGACATGCCGTGGGACTGAGGGAACATTTCTGTCCCTGTCATTAACTGATCACCACGCAGGACAGCTCAGAAGCTTTTCTAATAGAAGACACAAAAGATTGGAATCAGTGAGAAACAGTAAAAGGAAAAGAAAGCATGAGGCATTGCAGAGGGAGCAGGCACCAGGCCCATTCTCTGAGGGCTCTGTCCTGCTCCGACTGAAATCAAAAGGAGTTTTAGAGTTGGCTGCAGTGGGAACAGGAACAGTCCTTAAGGCACTAATTAGTACAGCTGGCTGAATAATGCATAATGAACAGTTCATTCAGCTAATTTCATCTCTTTTTCTATTCATGACTTGCCTGTGAACCAATCCCAATTTTCTCTTTTTGGTCGTCATTCAGGAGCTATTTGTGGGTTTCTTCAGGAAATCATCCCCAATGTGCGATTCCAGCGTGCATCCCAACATGTAAATATTGGGAATTTGCACAGAAGGGTTCAAGTGTGGTCCCTGCAGGTGGGACAGGTGATATCAGCTCTCTAAAAGTGGGCTGGGAGAGCTGGGGCTGCTCAGTCTGGAGAGGAGAAGGATCCAGGGAGACCTCAGAGCCCCTTCCAGGGCCTAAAGGGGCTCCAGGAGGGACTTTGGACAGGGTCATGGAATGGGGGGATGGCTTCCCACTGCCAGAGGGCAGGGACAGATGGGATTTTGGGAAGGAATTGTTCCCTGGGAGGGTGGGGAGGCCCTGGCACAGGTGCCCAGAGAAGCTGTGGCTGCCCCTGGATCTCTGGCAGTGCCCAAGGCCAGGCTGGAGCACCCTGGTTTAGTGAAAGGTGTCCCTGCCCATGGCAGGGGGTGGAATGGGATGGATTTAAAGTCCTTTCCAAACCCAAACCATTGTTTAATTTTTACCCAAGCTGATTTTCTATAACCAACTACAGCAAGAATTTCAAATGTTTTAAAGAAACACTGAACTACACACCCACATTCAGCACATACTTGGGCACTTTCCTTTTCTTCCTCATCCTTTCTCCTCCAGCACTTTAAAAGGATCTAGCTGGTTATTGGAATACTGACCTAAGGCAGTGAGAGAAGGGATAGGATGTGAAAACACCCCAAGGAATGTCACTGGAATAATCAAGTGAATACTTCCAGATTCTCCTTTCCAGCTCTGAAGTGTTTTGGCTTTAGCAAGGACTAAATTAACATTGTGTAATGGGTGAGGGCTGGAATCAGCCTGTGGATCCCAGAGGACAACTCCATGCTGGGCTGTGCACATCCCTAATTTGGTAAAGTCACCCAAAATGTGACTTTGGTGGGGGTAAGAGTTAAGCAAGGGAATATTCCAAACAGGAATGGAGAGGAAATCGCTGGCCTGTGATGGGGCAGGGCTGAGGCATCCCTGTCCTTCCAGGCAGGAGGGGCAGGGACAGGCCCTGCACAGGCAGGGAGAGACAGGGAAACCCAGGAGTGCTTCTTTTGCAGCAGCTCCTGAGACACATGCAAGGAGCAAGGGAAGGGAGCTGGGCAGAGGTTTTGGCAGCCAGGCTCTGTGGGTTTTCTCTCTGAAGGAAGTCCCACAGGGAACCACACAAAGCCAGAAGGGCATCCTGGCTTCTGGGGCCAAGGAGGGATGTGCCAGCACTGTTGGAAGGGACACAAGTGACACATGGGGCAGGGGATGTTCAGGGCTGCTCACGCTTTGAATTTTGAAAGGTGACAGATGAAGCAGAGCATGATTGATGGGGGATCTTCACTGAGGGAGAAGCGAGCCTCTCTCTTATGCCTCCAGCTGGGAAAAAACCCTGGAAAATCCGTATTTACAGGCACTCGTGTGCGTGCCGGAGTCCATCGGCAGAGGGCAGCGACACTCGCAGGCACAGGCTCATCCCCGGCAGCCTTCAATCCATCCCGCTCCTGCTGCTGTCACAGCAAGGACACCTTCCCACCCCGCCCGAACCAAACCCGGCTTAATCCTTGCAAATCAGACTCCAAGGGATGCTGCAGACCCGACAGCTGGCCGCTTTTTGGTTTGGTTTTTCTTTTTTTTTCCCTCTTCCCAAAGCCCACGTGATATTTTTCTCTGCGCTTCAAAGCTCGGGGTTTGTTTGTTTTTTCAAGCCCGAGAGCTCCAATTCCAGCATCTGCGTGAAAGCCGACAGGAAATAACCCGTGTGCTCAGAAGTAGTTGAGAGAACATGCAAGGGCAATATTTATCTTCCCCTTCCGTGGCTCGGAGCGCAGACACGCAAGGCTCCTGCTCCTGCCACTCACCGCATCCCGGCAGGAAAGGACAGGGTGGAGCCGCAGGATCAGAGCGTTTCGGGGTGGGCTGGGAGAGCTGGGCCTCAGCCAGGGCTCAACGGCAATGAGGAGGGAGGTTTGGAACAAGGCAGCCAGGATGGGATGAGGGGAGAGGCAAGGGATGATCAGCATCGGGAAATTTGGGAGAGGCGCGACAGAGCAAGGAGTGTCTCCAAAGGAGCCGGCAGCTCCGGGGTGAAAGGCACAGCGATCCCACTTTGAACACCCAGTTGCTGTGTCAGGTTTTATGTTCATCCTTGTACAGAGTGGGCTTTCAGACCGGATCATCCTGGGAAAGCAATTCAATCCCAAAAAGAGGGAAAGCTGTTTTGGCAGGGGAGCCACCCGGGGGAAGGCTGCCCATCACAGCTGACTCATACCCCACACAGCAGTGGGTTCATCTCTGGCTTTGAGAGTCATTTTGGTAGAAGGTTTGGGATTTCCAGGCTGGATTTCTGGCAGAAGTGCTAAGATTTAAGCCACATTTAGGAGGCTTAAAATGTCAAACCTGTCATTAAATGGGCAGAAGATTTTGCAAGACTTGAACAGCCTCCTAAAATCTAAATGTGAAGGGAAAAGTCTCTGAGAAGGTCCCTGTGGAGGAGTTCTGTGTGCTGGGAGCACTGGGCACTTGATGGATCTGGGTAACTCAACTGGTCTTTTATCCAGCAGCCTCCCAAATAAATCTCTTCCTTTTCCATGGTAGAGATTCTCATTCCCATTGTCTCTGTGGATGGACACAGAAGTGAATAATCTCCTTTCACACTGGACTCAGTCACCTGCCTCACACACACCTGAATTATTTCAGTTTATTTTCATAGGCTTTTGGCCATCGTGTGTTGCATGGAGTCAAACTCGCAGGAAGGAATTATCTGTGATAATTGGGATATGATAAATCAATCCTGTGATAAAGGCTTTGGCTACAATGGCTCTGAGGTGCTGCTTGAAGGGAAAGAAGTACTTAAGCCAAGCTCCAAGTTTAACAGGATAAAGGAAATCCAAACAGGAGAATTCAGACTCTTTACAGCAGCAGGTAAAACTGAGGTGTTGAAGGGCTGGACCCTCTCTGAGTCCTCAGCTGACTGCAACACCCAACAACAGCCTCTTCATGCTCTGAAGATACAAAAAGAGGAAAATGAATTATTGCTTACTGATTACTCCAGCAAGGAATCTTCACCAGTTGTGTTAAGCGTGCACAAAGAGAATTTTCAGGGAGAACAGGCAGGAAATGGGATGATCTGGGGATGAACTGAGGAGCCAGTTTGGTGTCCTGTGCTCACAGGAGGAGCACAGGCACCCCAGAATGACCTTCACTCCCAACCCAATCCTGGACAAGTGGTAACACGAGCTCTTACTCAGTTGGTTTATCTCCCTGAAAGCAGTTCCTGGCTCTGCCCCTGGGTAGCCAGGAATTCTTGGTGACAGAATTATGTCACGCCCCTTTTGGTTTCCTCAGGCTTCACCCAAAGCCACTTCTAATCAGAGAAAAGGCTCCCAGTTCATCTATTACACTTCAGGTTACGGTTTGTTCTGCTGTCTGGCATCAAAGACAAAAAAAATCTGTCTGTAAACCACAGAATCACTAATTTGCAACAAAATTCTCATTCAAACATTTATTTAGACTCAGTCTTAGACCTGGTTCCCAAGCAGAAAGTTTCAACCTTTTTCACCTTGCTACAGAAACCTGACTTTGAGCACAGCGTGGTGCTTTCAGGATGGATTAGTGGATAAAGGATGTGCTTTCAGGATGGATAAAAACATCAATATAAGCAGAAAGGCCACCAAAGGACTCATCATGCCTATGCCAACGGCCTGGCCCGGGCTAGAACTCAAGGCAGACCTTTCCTAGGGGACAGAGCACTTCCTCTGTTTTCCACACATCCCTTCCTCCCACAGACAATGCCGGGCACGGCAGGAAAAGGAAGCACATATGGTTTGCACTCCATGACGGATCTCTGCAAGGAAAGGACACAGAGAGGCTGTGGGGCTGTCAAGGACCCTCTCACAGCAGGAGCCTGCGACAGAAGCAGGGTTGTGTCTCTTTACAATACATGACATTATGCAGCCCCAGTCAGTGTTCTCCGCCCGCTGGCTCCTGCATTTCACTGGGACTCCAATAAATGCCGTGGATGGCCCGCGATATTCCACGGGGAAATAAAACAGGATAAACTACCAGCGTTTGGAACGTTTGTGGTGCAGCAGTTCGTCTTAGCAAGGTGTGTAATGAGATTTCCAATAAACCATCACCCAGAGGAGCCAGACTTTTTCTCTTCTGCGATACCAGCACAAGTGGTCACACAACTCATGTGAGAGCCCACATTTGGGCATCTGCACATCCCATAAAGATCAACTCGAGACAAAATGCAGTTTTGCCTTTAAAAGCATCAGTGTTGGGTCTTTTGTTTATCTGCGGCGCAGCAACGTTGCACTTGTGAAAATAAAACACACGGTCCATCTTCCAAGATTACCATCACATAAAAACCAAGCCTGGATTCATTCACTGCCTGCCTGGGGCTGCATTTAAAAACGTTATTCCTGGCTTGTCCCAGTTTAAGATCTTCACCCGTGTCATTTATCCAGCTGATGCGCAGTCTGGCTACTGGGCTACCACAGCCAAACAGCCGAGTTCCATGGAAAAACACCACGAAAACCAGAAATTGCGTCCGCCCCTCGGCCGGCCGATGCCGTCCGTGCAAACCTGCAGCCCACAACCCTGCTAGAAAATGTGCATGGCTACGTCGCTGTCAGCCAGAATCACGGTTTAGAATGGACAGTGGGAACGGGGGTGGGGAGGGCGAACAAATGATCATTTTGAGAGGTCTTTGGTGCCTATTTTGTTTCCACGCTGTATTTAAAGACAATCTGGAGTGAGGTGCCAAGCTGGCTGCGGGTTGGGTTGGTGGCGGCCCAGGCAAGCGCCGCTGCCAAAAGCTTTATCGGGGTTTTGGCATCACCAGCCAGCAGCAGCTCAGGCTGCACCCCCGAGGCTCTTTGTCATCCTAAAAACAACGCCTGAGGAAGGAGAGCGTGGCAGCCATTCCCTCTTCTACTCCACACGCTCCTCGTGGCTGGAATGAGGCGTTTTCACTGAAAAGGCAGGGAAAACCGCCCACATGGTAAGCGGCAAAGAGCACGGGCAGCGCTCGGAGCGGGGGGACAGACTCAAAATGCACCGGCCATGAAGGACAGAAGGAAGGAAGGTGCTCACACACCATCTGGGATGTCAGGATGCACCCCGGGGCTCCTCTCCAGCCTGCGGGGAGGACAGGAGCCCCAAGCCCAATCCCGTCAGCTCTGCGGGGTCAGCGGGAGCACGGCGAGGCACAGCTGTGCCCAGAGCGGGGTCAGCGCCCCTCAGAGCCCCCCGCGGCAGCGCCGGCCGCAGCCGCGGCCCCTCCGCACCCACGGGCGGCCGCACACAAAAGGCGCCCCTTCCCGCCCCTCTCCTATTTAACGCCTCCTCGACCAATCAGCGACAGGGGCGGGGCTAAACCGGGAGGATTGACAAGCCCCCGAGACCCCGCTCCGGAGAGCGCGGAAGGGGGCGGGGAGAAGCGGCCGCAGCCAATCGCCACGGGCGGGCTGGCGGCTCGGCCAATCAGCGGCGCGGGGGGCGTGTCGCGCCGCGGGGTCAGGCCGGGAGCGAAGGCGCCCGTCGCTCCCTGTTCCTCCCGCTCCGCTCGCGGCCGAGCCTCCTCACCGCGGGATCCCTCCGCCTGCGCGCAGCGGCCGGCGGGGTGTGCGCGCCGCTCCGTGCCCCTCCGCCCGGGAGGGATTATTTCCCGCGGTCGCGGCGGCGGGGCGGCCCCGGCGGGGCCGGGGGATGGAGGCACCAGGCGCCCGCCGGAGGGACGGAGGAGCCGCCCCGTGAGGGAGGAACGGGAGCGCAGCGGCCTCCTCGGGGCCGCCGGCGGGCGGGGACCCCGCGGCCAGGCCGCGCCTCAGCGCTCGGGCCTGCGCCGCCCTCAGCGGGGCCCGGCCCGGCCCTGCCCGCCCGGGGTTGCCCCAGGCCGGGTGTGCGAGCCCCGGCCGGGGCGTGCTCGGCGCGGGGCACCATGGTGGAGAAGCGGTGCCCGCGGCTGCAGCGGGACGGCGTGTACCGCTGGTTCTCCGAGCTGCCCTCCCCGCAGCGCGTGGAGTTCCTGTGCGGCCTCCTGGACCTGTGCATCCCGCTGGAGCTGCGCTTCCTGGGCGCCTGCCTGGAGGACCTGGCCCGCAAGGATTATCACTCCCTGCGCGACTCCGAGATCAAGGCCAACAACCCCGCCGACCTGGGCAGCCTCACCAACCTGACGGACGAGGTGGTGCGCAGCAAACTCCTGGTGTCCCTCGCCCTGCTCGGCTCTGCCCACCGCGAGGCCGCCGGGGTGCTGTTCCGCACCCTCACCCACATCGACTCGGTCATCAACAACTACGGGCTGCAGCTCAACGAGGGCCGCACGGGGGATGAGTTCCTGTTGCTCTTCACCATGGCATCCAACCACCCGGCGTTCAGCTTCCACCAGAAGCAGGTGCTGAGGCAGGAGCTCACCCAGATCCAGAGTCTCATGGCCAGCACCAGCAAGAATCCCAGCAGCTCTACCCTCAACACCATGGCAACCTATCCTGGCTGCCATAAGGTGGGTATCCTGCTTTTTGCGCGCTGGAATGGCACCGGGCTGTGTGCTCGGCTCTCATTTTGAACCGTGCTTTAGCACGGTGGTAAATGGCAGCTACAGAGGGAGGCGGTTGGATGATGATGGGGGTGGTCAGCTGAGGGCACAGGGAGAGGATGGATGGAGTTTTTACGAGCTTGTGACATTTAAATGAGAAGGGGTTCGCGAGCAGATCAACAGCAGCAATATAAGCATTCCCTGATTGCTTCTCAGAGCATCTGCTCTGAGAGCAGTCCTGCCAGCTGCATGGAAAACCGGGGGTTTAGGGAGGGGAATAAAAGCATCTCTAGATAAAAGCATCTGTTTGAAAGTTCCCCCTGGAAAAAAGTTGGAAAGGAGGAGTAGCTGTCCAGTGCCCAAAGCATCTTGGTGAGACTGGGTTTTGTTTAGACGGATGTGATGGCAAACATTTGGAGTTGCTGGTGTTGAGCTGAAAGAAATGTTGTCGTTTTCTGTCACTCTGCATCCCTCGGGTATTGATCCTGGTGTCGGGGTTCACCGTCATTAACTTGCTGTTCTTTCATTCAGTTGCCAGCAGTTAGGCCAGACAGGAGCGTTTTAAGATGTGCTGCAAGTCATTAGATATGTGACTGCTTAATTGCTCTCAGCCCGCTACAAATCAGGAAGTCCAAGTGTCTTTCTGCCAGATTCTAACCCGCTTGAAAGTTCAATCTAAGCATCAGCTTAGAGGGTGCTTGTGAGAAGTTAACAGACTGCAGCCTTTGAGGATGAGTGGATGATGTGTTACCCTGCTCTTGGGAAAGGTGGCGAATACCTAAAAGCTGTGAAAACCCCTGTATTGGAGTAAAATTCTAAATAAAGCTGTTTCTCAGGGCTCAGTAGAGATTTCACTGAGTGCTGAATTCCAGACTGAGACAGAAATCTGTGCACAGTCTTCCCCTGAATACAAATTCCCTTCCAATTTCATCTTTCTTTAAAGACCTCTGCTTTGTAGAATTGAGATGTGTTCAGCTTCATATTTTTTTTCTTATTCTTCCCTTTCTGTCTTGTTCCTAATCTCCTGTAGTAAGGGGGAAAAGAACAAGGCATGGGAGAGCCTCTTCATTCAGCTGAAACCTCCATGTGGATAAAATATAGCTGGAAAGAACATTTCACACAGGATGTAGAAGGGTATAATTCAAATCAGAAAAAAGCTTATTTTCAGATACTTAACTACTTGCAGCTTCTCTTATTCAAATGATGCAGCGACCCTGAGTTGGAAAGGAAACACTGTAAATCATATCCAAGTTCCCCCAAAATAAGACAAATTAAAAAAAAAAAAAGATGAAATCAGTTAGGCAGGAAGGTTTTTTGAGAGTCTTTTTTCTGAGCTGCAGGATTTATGGAGCTGAAAAACTCCGGCACTATTTATGTCAATCTAAGATGGACGGAGAATCCATCCTGCCATTTTTCCTGCCAGGAATAAGGCAGGCAGGATCGTTTGATTTTTCTTTTCTTCTGAGCTCACTGAAGGGTTGTCTCTTTGAAAAGCACATTTTTATAGATTCTGTGTTGAAGAATCTTGGTTGCTAAGTACAGAGTAGTGAGAGGGAACACAAAGGTGGTTTTGCCTTCTCAGTCTCTGAATGTGCATTTTGTTTGAAGTGATGCAGATTTCCTTAAGATTATTTTTTTGTTGTTGTTCTTGACTGGATGATTCTGATTCTGTTACTTTTAGAGTAAGCAGTTGGCTTAAACCAAGAGTTGGATGAAGCAAGTGGAAAAAACAATCTCTTTCTCCATTCAGCCCTGTTTAGATATGCACAAATAAATTCCAACACCGAGTCCTTGAGGTGTTACCAAGTGATGTTGTGACAATCCTTGTGCTGTAACATCACCTAGAAAAAAACAATGTGGATATGGAGACAAAGTGAATGCCCTGGGCTGGTGCTCTTCCTGCTTGGAATTGGAGGAGAATTCCCTCCCTGGTGCCAGCACTTTCCCCTGGCTCCTGTTGCTTTACTCCAGGGTTAGCCATGCTGAGCTGGTGCTGGAAGCTGGGTGTTAAATGTGGGAATTCTGCTCCTCTCTGAGCTCGTCCTCAAGGAACTGGAGAAATGCTCACCATTTGAGGTCCTGAAGAACTTCGGGAAGCTGGGATGGTGTGGATGTGAGATGGGTTGCAAACAGGGAGCTGGTTGTGAGCTGGCTGAATTATCCTCAGCCTCCCCCTTGGGAGAGTGGGAATAGGGTGTAACTCTTGTGTAACTTCACCTGTCTTACTGTTAAAATTTCTGATTTCTGGTTAGCTTCTTTAGTCAGAGAGATGCAGCAGAAATCTGAGCAGCGCTCTTTGTTCTCCTTGCAGAAACAAATGGGAATGTGCTGCTTCTGCTTAGCCAGCCCTATTAAAACATGCCCCAACCTGACATTAGCTATAACTTTTTCCACAGGATTGGACCTTGCAATCCTTTTTCCATCTCCTCTTTCACATTTAACAGTGAAATATCTCAAAATCAGATTGTGTTTAGCAGTGAAGAGACTGAACAGCTGATACAAATTTACTGTAAATAGTTCATGATTCCTCAAGTTGCTTTGGGCTAGGTGAACACAGCTGAAGGTGGTCAGTGATGCAAACTGCTTTTTGCTGTTTCCTTTTACTGCCTGCAGTTGCTGACTATGAGGAGGCTTAAAACAGCTGCCCATATATTTTTTTTGTGCTTTTTCAGATGCTTCTTGTCTTATCAGAACCTTAACTTTGCAGGAGAAGGTGGCTGTGGCTAGCTTTAAGTAGGTCAGTAATTATTAGATTGATGGTTTCTACCTGATGATATAAAATGAGTGTTTTATGAACAGGAGGGAAAATGCTGCCCTCTCTAACATTGCATTGGAGTGTGTGAGGATGGAATCACAGAATATCCTGAGCTGGAAGGATCCCACAGAGATCACTGAATCCAGCTCCTGGTGCTGCCCAAGACATCCCAGCAATCCCTCCTGGCTCTGCACAGCTCCTGACAGGAGGGGACAGCCGGGGGCATCAGGCTCTGCTCCAGGGAACAGGGACAGGAGGAGAGGGAACGGCCTCAGGCTGGGCCAGGGCAGGCTCAGGGTGGACAGCAGCAGGAATTTCCCCGTGGAAAGGGGGGTCAGGGATTGGAACTGCCCAGGGAGGGCTGGAGCGCCCATCCCTGGAGGTGTCCTGGGAATTCCTGGAGGTGGCACTCAGAGCTCTGGGCTGGGGACAAGGTGGGGATTAGTCACAGGTCGGGCTTGATCACCTTGGAGGTCTTTTCCAAGCTCAGTGATTCTCTGCTAGGGTGGATGGCAGATGGAAACACAAATCTGAACTTGAATTCTGTGACCTACATGGATGCTGGACATCGTAATATGAATCTCTGCATGGACTTTCCCTTTCAAGAACTATACTGTCAGTAGCTCTAAGGACAGAACTTCAGAGCTAGGGAAGTTGCTCATGAATCTGTCACTCTGTTTCCTGGAGTTGTTTCATCTCCTCATTGAGATCGTGCTGTAAAACCAGGGAAATAAGAGAATGCTTTGGGTACTCAGCACCTGCTCTGCTCTGACAAGAGCTCTTCAGTGCAGTCAGGGTGATGAGCTGTAGGTTTAGATCAGATATTAGGAAGGAATTCTTGGCTCTGAGGGTGGGGAGGCCCTGGCACAGGCTGCCCAGAGAAGCTGTGGCTGCCCCTGGGTCCCTGGAAGTGTCCAAAGCCAGGTTAGACAGAGCTTGGAGCAACCGTAGCAGGGGCTGGAATGAGATGAGCTTTAAGGTCCCTTCCACCCAAACCATTCCATGATTCTGTCATGATGATTCTGATTTGGTTGGGGGTTTAGCTGCAGAGCCGGGGTCAGAAATAGTCACCCTGAATGCAGTTTGTTTGCAGCTGAAGTGAAATAAGGGGCAGTGACCCCATAGTTATGTGGTTGTTTCGGGCTGGTATCTTGTGAATGGGAAGGAGGGTTCTTGCCCAGTCAGCTTCCAAATACTGCACCAATGGCTATTTCAAGTTTATAGCATAAGGTACTATTTTTCACTCATGCTAATTCCATAGGCTCCTCTAAAACTTCCAAAGAACTCAAGGCTGTATATTGAGAGCTATGGAGCTGCTCTGAGGGATCCATTTCAAACACTTTCACCTGTCTGCACTGATGCCTCAGGAGCATGAATGGACATAACTCCATTGAGAAATATTCTGATATTTTTATTTCACCAATGGAGTGATGAGTTATAAAAAACCATCACTTGCTGGGTTGAAACTGAGTCGTCAAGCCCTCACAGAGACAGCAGTGCAGCTATTAAGTGATCTATGTCAGCTGCTTTATGGCTTTTTTTGCGCTTTGTAGGGATAGAATAAATCATGACAAACTTAATTTTTAGCCTCTTTGAGGGTATTTCATGGATTCAGCAGATGACCATGTTGAGAGCAGTTGCTGGCTGGGATTAGTGTTTACTCACTGGTATCAGGAGTTGCTATCTCGGAATGATCTCACTTTCCAAACCACATGAATCCAACCTCAGGAGCTGTAGAGACAGGTCTTGTAGCTTCCAGCTGGTGACATTGCCAAGCCCTACATGTCTTTTGCATGTCCTTTGAGAATTTTGGGTACTCCAGGCAACATGGATTGCACACACCTCTTGATATTCCACTTTAAAAATGTGAGGCTTCCCCTTCTGGCTCTTTTCTGACTCATGATTTCATTTGAAATGTGATCAAATGGTTCAGTCTCAAACCTGCAATATTTTCAGAAATGAGCTTTACATGTAAAGGAATCCCTGCAACACAATGGCAGTAACAATATCAATTAGCACCAAATTCGCTTTGCCTAATTGTATGTTACATGATGAACTTGAATTTAGGAACCTAAACGAGTTTGCTTGGGAGATGCACTGTGCACCCAAACATCAGGAGCAGAGCAGCCAAAAAAATGTGTGGTGAGCTAATAATGATGATGTTTTTTCCATGAACTGTTTTCCCATTTATTTTTGCACGGGCTGAATGAAGTTTTTGTTTTCAGAGTGGATTCCACTTCACTTTTTTAGTTTACTCTTTTTTTCTACTATTTTCCTCAGAACTGTTAATTGTCAGTGAAGCAACACTGAAGTGAGCCTCATTCTTGTGGGATAAAGATTCCTGTTGGAAGGTGTTGGATGCTTTGGACTGTACCAGATCCAAACTGTTTTTATGGAATCAGTCCATGAGCTGGAGCAGATCTTGCAGAAGTCCAGAGTGGAGAGGCAGAGCCAGCAGAAGTTAACCACACCTCACAGGCATTCCAGGGGCTGACTTCAAAGGTGCTGAACAGCAGCCTTGTTTGGAAGTGTTTAACCATTTGGTTTAGTGGCTTTGTAAATGTTTGAGTTGCTAAAACAGGGGTCCTGTCACCTTCAGTGACAGTAGGTACAGCCCTGCCTCTTCCTGGCAGGGCAGAGCTGGGATTCTTCTGTCATCTTTAATATTCAAATACTCCACTCTCCATTTATTTGCTCTGGAGTGCCTTTTATCCATAAGAAAAGCAAATATAGTCCCAAGAACATAGATAAGATTCTCAGAGCCCACAGAATTTTATTATAGAAATGCTAGATCTAATTTGTCTGTGGAAACAAGAGCCATTGTCATACTTCTACTCGAATTTGACTTCAGTCTTGGAGCCAGTTGAATTGAAGCTGTTTCTCCTGAGATTTGAAATAGGTATTAATTCAAGCAAAAGGATGTTGCTATGGTTCAGATCTGTGTTGCTTTGCATGGGGTTTGTGATGAGCAGACTTCTAAATTCCTCGCTCTTGCCTCATGCTGAACCAGAATTTTCCCATTGATTCCATTGGGATAATTATCCAATAATCAGCATTGGGAGGGATAAACCTTTTAACAAGTGTTCAGGCTATTACAGAGTTAAAGGGGTTTTGTGAATAGCTGAAGTGATCCAGAAATAATCAGATCAGTTACTTAAGAGCAAGGTCTTAATTTTAATTACAGACCTGCCAACTCCTGATGATAAATAGTGAAAGTGAACACTTTTCATGTGTATTATGAATTCTTCTCGTATGCTCCCTTCTTTTATCACCATAAGTGGAAGAAAGAAGGACATTGAGAGGCTGGAGGGTGTCCAGGGAAGGGAATGGAACTGGGAAGGGTCTGGAGCCCCAGGAGAAGCTGAGGGAGCTGGAAAGGGGCTCAGCCTGGAGAAGAGGAGGCTCCGGGGGACCTTGTGGCTCTGCACAACTCCTGACAGGAGGGGACAGCCAGGGGGGTTGGGGTCTGCTCCCAGAGAACAGGAGGAGAGGGAACAGCCTGAGGCTGATCCTGGGGAGGTTTAGGCTGGATATTAGGAGAATTTTCTTCATTGAAAGGGTGTTCAGGCATTGGAATGGGCTGCCCAGGAAAGTGGTGGAATCACCATCTGAGGAAGTGCTCAGAAAATGTGTGAATGTGGCACTGGGGGATATGGTTTAGTGGTGATCATGGTTGGACTTGGTGTCTCAGAGGTCTTTTCCAACCTTAATGACTCTGTGCTTCCATGATTCTGAGTAGTTTTATTACACTCAAGCCATTTCTTAAGTGAATATTGAGGAGGGGAAGGAGGGAGAGATAGAATTCAGTGGATTTGTGACCTGTCAGATAATTTCTTTGTGAGTGGTTGCAGAAGAGACAGGGGTGGTTGGCTTTTGGTGGCATCAAGTGAAGAAACAGGATCAGGTTTGTACATCAGTGCTGGGCTGTAGAGCAGCAGTGTCTGTCCCAAGGTCTGCTGAGAAGCAGGGATTTGTTTTGATTTTGAGGTGGTTTGAATGATCAGTTTGTAAAATTCAGATTTGATGAGTCCAACACTTCTATGGTAGATTTATGTTCCTATTATTAACAATGTTCACCATTCTTTAAGCAAAGGGGTTTTAGTGGAAATTAGTCTATAAAATCCAGCCCAGACTTATTTTGTCCATCTGTTCTCCTGAATTCATGAGGAGCCTTGGAGCAGGTGTGTGATTGTCCTGTGGTGTTTAAGTACCACATGCCTCATTTCATTCCAGAGAGTCTCCCAGGACAAAACCATCTGATCAATTATCCATTATCCCATTTCCCTGTGAATTGCCTCTTCACCCTTTGTGTTCCTCCTCTAGGAGAAAAGGTGTATTTTGTAGCTGTTGAAACATGGAGGCACCTGGCTCTTACAGCTTATTTGGACTGTTGGAACCACTTGAATTTTTACACAAACCAAACACTTCCATCTGCATCCACGTCCCAGTCCAACAAAGCAACTAAATATGTGTAAATTTAAGTGGTGAGCACTTTACTGGGTATGTGGAAAGTGGGGGGTGTTTGTGAGCACTTCTTAGACATCCTCATGGAAGAGCCTGAATCTTTCAAAGGAGAAGGTTGGAATTTTCTTCTCCTGGTGGGAGAGCAGTCAGGTGTTTGGATATGTGAGGAAATGCAGGACTGGTGCCTGAGGCAGTGGTTTCACAAGACTGCCTTGTTAACTACCAAGAGGATGGTGTTGGCTCAGTCCTGCCCCTCCTGGGCTTGTCTCAGTGCATTTGGAATTCCACATCCCTGCGTTACTTGCTCTTGTCTCCAGCTTGGATTTAGCCTGATGAACAATCATGTGGTGTCAGACTGACAGCTGAGTGTCAGCAATGCATTTTTATTCAGATTACTTAAAAACCTGGGCTTGTGCCTTTGGTGGGAATCAGCCTGAGCTTGCAGGGGCCGTGTCCTTGCCATCGAACTTCTCCTGGAGCATTGTTGCCAACAGGATTGCACCATGTTAAAGACCTCGGTGTTAACCTCAAATAAGCTGCTGTTAATACTCAGTAATATGAACCTGGCAGGACAGGAGTTGAGTGGTTTTTACCCCCTGGAGTCACTGTTCCAATTCCTGAACTCACTCATACATGTTACCTATTCCTGGAGGGCATTTATGGCTAAAAACCCCTTTTTTAAAGGAGAATTCAAAAGCCAGTATGGACAGAAGCATTTCTCTGTGTGACTCTGAAATTATCATTGGCCATTGTTGAAAACATGGGAAAGTTTTCCTGTGTGATCAATGGGAGAATGTGTTTGTGTGGCTTGGAGCTCCAGGACCTCACTTAACTCAGTCATTACTGCTATATATTGTTTGCTTTTCCTGTGTAATAAATGACCTAAGTTTCTTACCTAACCAAGTATAGAAATCCATATTTTGCTTCCTCAGATCTTGTATCATTGTTATCATTGTTCCATTTGTCCATGGTACTTTGGGTAGTGGCTCTGTTGATGATTTTTTAATTTTTTTTTTTTTTTTTTTTTTTTTTTTTTTAGTATTTTTGGCTCCACTTCAAACTAAGTCAGCAAATACTTTGCTATTAAACCATGTATTTTCTGTACCCTGTTTATTTTTCAAAGGAACAGATAATTGCTGTTTTGGTAAAACTCTGGCCACATTAAGTTTGATTCCTATCAGTCCTGTTATTTTTATGAAAGACTTTGCTGTATTTAGTGTTAGCAAAGCTAACAGTTACCCAGCTTCCCAGACTTCCCATTTTCCATAGTGACTCCCACTGCCTGGGACAGAGCCACTTCAGGCAGCAGTGGCTGAAAGAGCAGCACCACCTGTGGGAAGCACCTGGGTTTATTTTCCTGTGTGCTTTTTAATGGATTGAGAGCTTAGGAGAGCTTCTAGAGCTGCTTTTGCTGTCCCAAGGAGATCTGAACCTGTTAGGAGCTCTCTGGTGCTGGGAAGAAGAAAATCACAGAATTAACTAGGTTGGAAAAGACCTTGGAGATCATCAAGACCAACCTTCTGGGGGAAAAAAGGTTGGGTTTGGATGATGACAGGTGAAAATGGGAAAAATGTGATAATGGCAAAATTCTAGCAAGGAATTCTGTTCCCTTGGCATGTTTGTCATTGCACATGGGTCAAAGCAATTGTTTCTCTTCCTGGTAACTCCTGGGGGTGGAGAACTCCAGGGCAGCATTTAGTGATCCTTCTGAATAGTCTGTGTTGGGAAGGATCCACTTCTCGGTAGCTGATACCAATTTTGATCCTGTCATCATTACAATGAGGAGTGAGGTAGAGAAGAATTCACTCTGAGCCTCAGTCACTAAGCAGTGATCAATTTTCTTTGTTATTTTCAATTCTGCCTTTAACTTGAAATGCAGGAGGCAGCAGGGTTTGCATCTGGAAAATCAGAAGTGCATCTGTGAGCCAGATGCTTTGCTGTGGAGGGAGCAGATCAAAGGATCCCAGGATCATCAAGGTTGGGAGAGACCTTAAAGCTCATCTCATTCCAAGCCCCAGCCTTGGACAGGAGCACCTTCCTCTAGACCAGCTTGCTCCAATCAAAGATCAACCATTAGAGTGGAGTAAAAATGATTTTAGGGATCTTTTCTACACACACTTGCAGGTTTTAGAGGCATTGAAGGAGGCTTCAGGCCACGGTGGTGTGGAAGGAATTCCTTAGCAATGCAGTGAAACTATGGAGAGGTGCATCAGATGGTTTTCCTTCTTCCTGGAAATGCTGTGCTGGGGGTAAAACCAGGCAGAATATTTAACTCTGGGCTTGCTGCTAGTTTTGGTTGCTCTTTATGGACTGTTTCTGCTGATGTTCTCGAGTAATTTCTGTAGAAAAATCCAGTCTTTTATTCAAAGGTCTAATACTGTTCTTTCTTAGACCTTGAATGATTCATGGGGTTTCTTCCTGCATTTATAAAATGTCACTCCTGTGGTTTGTTATGATGTATGGCCTGAACATTCCTGGTTCCTGTGATGCCAATTTATCCATCTTCACTGTGGCCTGTTAGTGCCTCAGAAAACAAGCCTTGAACAGTTCTGGAGCTGCAGATGTTTATTCTTTAATGGCATCTTGGCTTTCTCAGAGATGTTACAGCTTCTAAAAGGTCCAAAGCAATTTGCTCCCTGCTTCTCTGAACCCTTATCTCCGTGGAATGCCTCATTCTTTATTCCAAATCCAGTTTTTCCTGAGTAGCTGTTTGTGCTGAGCCTAAACCAGGGATTTCAGGAGTGTTCAGATATGGAGAACTCTCCTTCCCGAATTTACTTGATGCTGAATTTCTGCAGCTGAATTTGGACAGGTCCTTCCTGTAAAGCTTTTCTCAGTGTTTCTCCCAACCCTCCCAGGACAATATCTCCTGCAGTTCTGAGCTGATGGGTTATTGTTCCTCTGTTTGGCTTGGCCACAAGTAATAAAAAAAAGAAAGAAGGATTAAAAAAATGCTGTTACTATTTTGGAACTTTGATTTGCAAACCACTTTTCATTATTTCACTTTCCCTAAACAAATCCAAACCGTTGCAGTATCGTGATGTTTAAGTCAGTGGAAAAAATTATTTCAGAATTTGGAATGGAAGCTTTAAGCAGTGGGATTCAGTGGTTCTAACACCATTCAGCTCCCTAACAAAGTGCTCCATTTGGAACTAATCAGTGCTTTGTGATTTTTCTAGGCCAATTTGGAACTGCTTTGATGTGCGACGGGATCAGATAGTATGAGCTCAGGCAGACAAGACATATGGGCTAAATTAATCCTTAGCAAGTCTAGGAAAATTAAATCTTTATGGAAAAAAAATGGAGGTTATGTATAAACAAAATGCAAATTATAAGCTGCACGCGATGCTTGTTGTAAGGAGAGTGGAGAGGAGGGAATACAAGATAAGAGGCAATAAATTGTAACAAACTGCTTGTGCAGAGGTTTTCTGGAGCTGTGTGGCTGCTCTGACTCGGCTTCAATCATTCTGAGTGTTTATATTTCTGATTATTCTGAATATTTGGAACCTGGTTGTCCAGGATAACGCAGCCCTGCCGGAGCTGTTTTCCCAGCTTGCTCCTCTGCGCTGTCCCTTTGCCAGGAGGATGGTGCTCAGCCCTCTGGAACTTCCTCCCAGCAGCCCTGGGCTGGAGGGAGAGTTTAATGAGCTCCAGGAGAGAGGCTGTGTGAGATAAGCTCAGCTAAAGACTGACTTTGGCAAAGGAAATTTAAACTCTTCCCCACCCTCCTGCCAAGCTGGGAGTTTAATGATTTAATGGTCTGAGGGAAAGCTTGGTGTTAAGTTTTGTTATTGGTGGGAAGCTGCGCTGAAGAAACAGTGTATAATTCGATAAATATAATACTTTTGTATTTTTATATGTAAAATAAACTTTATTTTTTTGTCAAGATGTGCTGAAAAGGAAAGCAGCTACCTGTAGCCCTCCTTTTTTCCTGACACTCATCTGCCATTCTGGATTGATTTCTTTACCCATAGAAGCTTTTTTATGGATGTCAAGTATACAGAGCCTTTCACTTGTTCTACTGCCTTAAAGTGTGTATAAATCTATAAATGTCAGTCTTAAAATGGAGCTTACAATAGGTAATTGTATGGAGTGGGGCTGTGCTATTTCTGATGTGCATTGTGTGTGCTGACTGACGGCAACGTGGAATGGGAGGGGGTGCAAAGTATTGTTTTCTACAGAAATTGTCCCAGCTCAGGGCACTGTGTCAAGTTAGCAGGGTCTGAGGGAGCCTTTTCCCTTTCAGGGACCTGGAGCTGCTGGTTTTGAGTTACCTGAGTGAAGGAGAACTAATTTTGTTGTGGCAAGATGCACATTTTCTCCTGTGATTTGCGCCAGGCTAAAAATCCATGTGGAATTCTAATTACAGCTCTCCCTAACCAACAGCTCAGGTTGATTCCAGATGTAACAATTGAATTTCAAGTCACACAGTTACTCTGAGTAGTTACTGGGAGTGTTTTTGTTGGTCTGAACTCCCTCTTTAAAGCATCTTTTCCTCTTCAAGGTTCTTAAACCCTTTGTTGTTTTGATGCTTCAAACTTCTACTTGGGGATTGTTAGTGTAGAAGTTTCCATTGAAATATGATCATGACAGGTTATTAAATGGCAAAGACAAGAAAATCAAGGTGATGCTAAAAATTTTTCATTGCAATCTGTTGTGGAAATGCTTGGGAATGCCTTGAGTCTCCTCCCTGGAGAGGTAATGGAGCCCCATGGGGCCACTTCTGCTCCCCTGGCATCAGGATGGGAGACAGTGGGAGGAGTGAAACAGAGGGAACTCCTGGCTTAGGATAAAGACAATTTAACAGGGAAAACAAAAACCACACATGCAAGCAAAGCAAAGGAATCAGTTCCCCATGGATGGGCAGAGTTTGGCCATCCCAGGGAACCTCATGGATCATGGAAGAGTACTGGGGTCACTGAAGGTCCCCTGCTTCCTTCTTCCCCCAGCTTTCCATACTGAGCATGATGCCACAGGCCTGGAATATCTCTTGGACCAGCTGTGCTCAGCTGGCTGTGCTCAGCTGGCTGCCCCGTCCCCAAAACCGTGGTGCCCCGTCCCAAATCCTCGTGGCCTGTCCCACATCCTTGTGCCCCCCCAGCCTCTGTGCTGGTGGGGTGGGATAAGGACCCAAAAAGGCCTCGGTTGTGTCAGCCCTGCTCAGCAGTGACCAAAACATCCCTGAGTTATCCACAGCTTCCAGCACAAATCCAAAGCAGCCTCACACCAGCTACTGTGGAGAAAATTAACTCTAACCCACCCAAAACCAGCACAGTGTCATAACATAAAAGTGACATTTTCCAAGAGCCCTTTTCCCCAGTTTTCTTGTGGAAAAGTTAAAATCTGTGGTGTGCAGAGGTTAAAGGTCTTGTAATCTCTCTCCAATTGACTGCTGGGTGACTATTGTTTAAAAAAGAATTATGCTGTAAGTAGCTTTTTAGATTAGCCAAGATAATCTCAGTTCGTGAATAGCTGCTGACTGAAAGCACTTCCCTGAACTGTTACTTGGGGAATATCAGGAGTAACACCCTCAGCTCTCAGAGAAGCCAGCTTCTCCTGAGTGCCTTCCCAGGGGATCCCTCACTCCAGAGAAGGTGTGATGTTTGTGTGTTCCCTCCGTTTCGTTTAATGGATTTTTGTACTTTTCCTTCCAGGTCACTCCAAGGTCGGAGACCCCCATCAACAGTGTCAGTAACAGTTTGGAAAATGTGCTCCACACATCCACACATTCCATGGAGGAGTCATTACCCAAGAGGCCTTCAGGGAAGCACTCCAAAGGTGTGTCCTTGTCCTCCTGCCTGCTGCCAGTGGGGAGCCACCTCGCATCCTTGGTGGTGCTCAGCTTTATTTTCATTGGGATTGGAGGCCAGAATTTTGCTGCTTTACTTCTGGGTTGGGCAAAGGAAGCCACAGAAGGGTTTGTAGGAAGTGTGAGTGTGTCAGGGAGAAGTGGCCAGTGAGAGAGGAATACCCTGATTTTTCCATTGGGTTTTTAAATATGCAAGAAGGTTTTTTTGAGATACCTCCTTTTCAAATACCAGAGCTTTGCTCTCAAGAAATGTTCTCCAAGAGTGGATATCTTGGACATTCCACCTCTCAGCAGGTTATTTCTTGGATAAAGCATATGGTGTTGAGTGTTTCTCAAAGGGAAAAGACATTTAAACAGTTTTGACTGCCACTTCCACCTTTCTCTTGCTTTCCCAAGTGGGAAACTGAGTGAAGTGGAAGATAGGAGAGAGATCTTGCACCTTTCTCTTACAAATTAAATCTGGTTTTTGTAATGCTATATTGCATGCTGACCTGGCTAAAAACTGGCCTTAGCAAATCAGGGTTAATTATTCCATTTCCACACTCCAGGCTCTCATTGCAAATATGAAAATGCCCAGGCTAAAATGTGACTAATAGTGTTTTTATTTGATGCATTAAAAAAAAAATCACTGGTAAATGAGGAAAGTCTTTGAACTGGGAGCTGTTCAAACAGCTTTTGTGAGCCCTGTAGGGCAGAAATCATCAGGGGAAATATGCCCTCATATGTTGCCTTCAAATATCATTAAAAATACTGTCAGGCACCATCTTTTTTTTTTTTTATTTAGAGTTTGTTCTGTTTTGTTCTCCACTGGCTTCCTACAAAACTTTGCAAATACAGTTTGATATCACAGAAATTCAAGGATTTCAAAGCACGTCTTCACTCAGAGGATCTGATACAGCTCAGAAAGGGTTAAATGTCCCAAGAAATGTTGACTTGCCTCCACCAGCCCTCCTTTTCAGTGACACACTCCACTGTAATCCCAGAAGTGGAAGGAGCAGTCATTTTTTACAGCACAGTAATGCTGCAAGTAGCCATTTCTCCAGCTGTAAAAACCATCAGGGTAGAAGAAAACGCAGCACTAAGCAGAAGCATGGCTGGGTTTGTGGCTTTCATCTGATTAAAAATAGGACAGGGTTCAACACTGTTTTCATTTGTACTCAGTGATTGCTATTCCAGTACCATATATGCTAAGATTAGTCATGGTATGCTGTGAAAATTAATTAGGTTTTGCTCTGATCTGTTTTTCTCTTATGGAATACCTGCCTCGTGTTCAGTTTAATTTACAGGCTGCCTCAGTGATGGTTGGGAAAAGGGGGTGTGGAACAAATACTGATATTCTGCTTTCTGCTTCGCCAGCAGTGTTGAATTCTTGATGTCTTGGGGTTCTGTTTCTTCAGCTTGGAGTGCAATTTAGGATTATTTGCCACCTGAATCCACTGTTCCTGCCTTATATTCCTCATTTTCATAGCAAACACAACTCTTAATTCAGTAGGACCCACCAACTTGTTAACATGGAGCACATAAAATTGTCATGAAAGCACGGGAAGCTTGATTTTCATGTTGTTATTTTTTAGTGAGCCTGGTTTCAGACAGCTTGACAGGACAGGATTTCTCCCCAGAAGTAATGAGCTGCCCAAGGTCATCATGCCTCTCCTGGCAAAGCCCTGGAGCTGGAAGTGTCTCAGTTAAAAAGGCTGGAGCTGGAACATGAGAAAGAAAAGAAAAATGAGAAAGGTGCAGCATTTGTTGTGCTTAGCTGGATTAGAGACAGTTTGTATTAACCCAGGGAATGTTTTAATCCTGATTTGGAGACATGTCAGTAATTTAATTTACTCTCCACAGCTGAACAGTGACTGGGGTTGTAGTAGCTTGGATCTGAAAGCTCTCAGTGACTGTGTTTTCCTTAATCTGCCACTTTTGGCATCAAATATTGGAGTTCCTACATGGGAGGGAGGCAGGAAGAGAGGAGCATTCTGCTGGATCCTCTGTGGCAGTGTGTGTGCTCTTGGAAGTGGGAGCTGGGAATGTTTGTACAGCTTCATGCACAGACTTGTCAGATACCTGGGAGTAATTTCACCAGAATTGTACTGCCTCAGGAAATGAATTTATGACAGGAGTGTCAGCCTGAGAAGTGCACCAACCTTTGCTTTTACCTCAGAGGCCCTGCTCGCTGTGGGAGCATTGTCAGGCATTAAATCATAAATTATGGAATTATTTGGATTGGAACAGACCTTAAAGATTGGCTAATTCCATGGGCAGGGACACCTTCCACTAGCCCAAGTGCTGGATCTGTGCTGCAATACCCAAGTTGTTGAGAGTGGTGACCAGCAAACTCTTGTTTTTTTTATCAAAATTCTTCAATATTTTGCTGCTGTTTGTCCAGGCTAAACCCCTTTGTCCCTGTGTACATATCTGTGGTAAAATGGGATAAACCAGGTGGACATTGCTTCCCAGTGAAAGTTGTGGCACTGAGAAGTTCTGTGCCTGCTGACATAAATATTTTGGGGATCTGTGCTCTATCTGGGCTTTTCTTTTATAAAATAAAGTTTAAAAATTTTCCCTGTGCAAGTTGAGAAAAAAATACAGATGGGTTCTGACAGAAGGACGTGAAGCTCTTGTGAAATCCAGCAATTGTAACATGCTCTGTCAATTGTGCTTTTTATTCCTCTTTTGACCAGTGATTTAGGGCTGTTCAAAGCTGTTTCCACAGACGAGGAATTGTTTGAACTGGAGGTAACTTTGGGAAGTGGAGGCTTTCCCTCTTCTCAGGATTTGGCTGTTGAGCTGGAAGCTGCAGTCAGGCTTGTTCACAGGTATTCAGGCACTGACAGATCTCACTGGTCAAGCAGAGCAGAGATAAACACAGAGATTCTTGGGTTACATACAATTAAAATTCCAAGAGGGGTGTGTTGCTTTCTGTCCCTCTTCCCACTGTTCCTAGAATGTAGTCAGGTTTTAATAATGGTTTTAACACCATTTGAACAAAACAAATTCAAATAAAGGTTGGGCATTTTTTTGTCCCCTGAGTCTTTACCAGTAGAAAGTGCTTTTAAAAAGTAATGAGTTAAAATAGCTTTTCACTATTTTATTTTGCAGGCAATCCTCTGCTGGTAGCAAAGGGAAATTTGGGAAATTCTGTTTTTATTCCAAAGTTCAGGAGGAGCTGTGTGACCCATGGGAAGCCCTGTGCACAGAGCTAATTTTTAACAAGCCTGTGGATGTAGAGTTGGGGTAACTCCCTAAAGAGAGTAGTTATTGGTTATCACAGCTGACTGAAAAAATCAGCTTATGGTTATTTGTTCAAAAAAGCAATAGGAATTTTCCATGCTCCAGAGGTGTTGTTAATTACTCTTTTACTGTAAGGTTCCAAGGATTTGGCCATTCGGTGGAGAGCAGTGGAGGCAAGTCCTGCTCTCTGCATGTGACATATTTTAGCAATGTATTAAACATGCTCTGTGACCACAGCATATTTTCCAAAAGCACAGAGGAATTAAATGCATTAGACCAGATGTTGAAGTGCAGAACAAAAGCATCTTTATAATAAAGACAGCATAAGTTACAAACATCCCAGGACAGAGACTGTGCAGGCTTCATCCTGTCACGGCTCTCAGTAAAATCAGTAAAAATCTCAGTAAATCAGTAAAATCATGATTTGTCGCAGCCTCTGGGTGAAGTTTCCTGCACTGGAGGTTTAGAAGCTGCTCATCCCTGCTCATTTTGCAGGTGGCACTGGCCATGTCCCTCCCCAGAGCAGCCTGGACAGCGATTTCCTCAAGTGAACAAGTCTCATTTTCTGCAAAGTGACAGAAACTCTCCTATTCTTGTGTTTCCTGTATATTTATGTTGCCTTTCCTCTGTTGCCACACAAAACCCTCCAAATTGTCTCCACGCCAGCCTGATTTCAAATGAGGCAACTGTTGAAATCTGATCCTTCTAGAGTGAAGCTGAATCATAATTCTTGCAACACAGGATCTAAGGATAGGCACAAACTGCTTCTGGAGAGTGAGGAGTAAAGCTTTGAGATGGAAAATGGGGGCAGGAGGCTTTATTCTACAATCTCTTCTCCATTTAGCTCTGCTGAGCACAGGAAAACCAATTGCTTTTAATTGAAGTGATGCTCTGAGTCCACACACAAGGTCCTGCAAAGCCTTGATGTGTCCCGGACTTGGATAAATACATGGAACAGCATATGACTGGATAAAAGTCTATGGGCACAAAGGAAAACAAGCTCTAAATGCATCTCAGGAATATATTGATTTAGTTTTCAGTCAATATTGGGGTGTAAATCTATCCCTGTTTGCAGTTTCCCCGTTGAGCCCAGGTGGGATCAGTTGGAGGTGGCTTGTGGTGGGTGTCACGTGCAGCAAACGTTGGTATCTGAATTATTTCATGACAATAGTCAGCAGCAGTGTGTGATGTCAGCCTCCCAGAACTTCTCTCCACTATTTTTGCTGCTCTGTTTTCCTTGGCAAAATGTGTTTGTACGGTCTTGCACCTTTTTTCCCTCTCCCACCTCCTTGACTCATTCTTTTTCCATAAGAAACCAGGCTGCAGGAGCTCTCCCAGTTTAATGGCGACCGACAGCCTTTTCCTCTTGAAATGTTTGACACCGGTCTGCTGAAGGCAGGCAGAAAATACAGGGGGAGGGGGAAAAAGAGCTCTGAAATCTATTTTGTTCAGGTCCAGATTTTAGACTGCCTTGTTCTGCATCAGTTGTGGAGCTGGATTATTCTATTTTTAAGTAACTGCATCATCTCCAACAATATTGGGTCAACTACTGGTAGGGTAGGGCTTAAAGAAATATTTAGGCTATGATAATCCTTCAGGAAAAATCTCCCTCTCCCAACTGTATATAATTTTTCAGCTGTTTGTGTATGTCCTTGTTCATTTTCCCTCTGAAGGTTCATTTTCCCTCTGCTTCTAAACTTGAGCAATGTAGGTTGAGATCACACACCAGGCACCGTGTTCCTGACCTTCTGTCTCTGCCACATGAGTTGTTTGAGGAATATCAAGTATTTAGAGTGAATTCTAGAAGTCAAACCCAGGGATTAGCGTGCTCCAAAAAAACATGTTTTGATGTTGCATATTTTCCCCTGTGCTAGAAGATTATTGTATGTGAAGGAATTTTTTGGTGATGCTTAAGTCACATCGCTCAGTGTGGAGTTGAGAGTTCAGTTCAGGTTGGAGGTTTGATTTTGCAATAAAGACAATACTCAAATTTAGGGTTTAAAAAAACATCAGAAACTTTGCATTTCACCTCATGTTTTTATTGATAGTTTAATTTTCCTCTGCTTACAGAAGGCCATTTTATGTCCCCAAAGCCAGGGTGAGTGCGTTGTTGTAGAGCTGGGAGTGGAGCTCCTCATGCTGGGGCTGCTCTTGGACTCTGGCAAATTGATGCTGTCAGCTGTTAATAAGGTAACTTTTTTCTTCTCTCGAGGTTCTGGAATCAGTATTTCTTTGTCACCATCATTACCTCTTTTTCCCTGTAATGAGCCTTGTCAGGAGAGATCTGGGATTGCTGTGATAGGAAGGGAAGGGAGAGGAGGCAGACACTGGATGGGAAGGTGGCTCCTGCCTGCCTGCTCGTGCAACAGCTCTCCACCTTCTGTGCAAATCTGGAGCTGCTCCTGCCTGGGGTTTGGAATCCATGGCCCCCATTCCTTCCTGCTGTGCTCCCCAGGGAGGACTCCCAGGCCACCAACAGCTGCAGGGAAGGTGATGCTCTGTGTGTGTACCTGTGGCTCTTCTGGAGTTCATCTCACAGAGCATTCTTTAGTTTCCTCTGAGCAGTTTTAGTTGTACCTACACCATCTGCCTTGATTCCATATTCCCCTAAAATAATGAATATCAAGCATTTAACCTGGGCCTTACCCTGAAGCTGCTGAGTGGTTCTCTAACTTTGGTCTTTTTGGACTTGCTGCCTGTTTTTCCTCAGTGAGGAGGTGGAATTGCTCTGCTTGGGCAGCTGCTGGGGCCCCTACCTAATTAACTGCTGAGCCTGTTCATTAAATTCATTCAAATCTGACAAAGCTATTTAGAGATTTTATTTACAGTGCTGTCTGCATAGAAGAGACTCATTCATGCTTCCTCCAGGAGAAGTGAGAGCAGCTGAGGTACAGCCTGGATCTGTGGGAAATAAGGCTTTGTTTTGCTCCTTGGTAATCCACAAAATCCCAGAGTTTGTGTTGGAGGAGACCTTAAAGCTCCTCTCATCCTACCCCTGCTACCTTCCACTAGCCCAGGTCGGTCAGAGCCCCATCATTCATCTTGTTTTTATTTATCCTTGTGTTAAAAATAAAGATTTCTGTGCTGGGCAATACAATTTCTTTACTAAACATTAGGAAACAAGCAGTTTTCTGCTACAATAGGATTTGACAAAGAACACTTAATTTGGAGTAGTCCATTCAGTTTGGCTTCAGTGGGAGCTGGATGATACTTTTGTTTATAATTAATTTAATCAAGCTACTTGGAAAAATTTAAATTCTAAGAATAGGATGCTGGTAAATCCAGCTGTGCCAAGGATTTTACCTCTCTGTAATGCAATCCTCCGGCACGTCCCTGGTCTTGGATAAGGACAGTAGTCATCAGTATCTGCAGTGAGATTATAAACTCATATTAATATTACCTGCCTTTTTCCATGACTCTCTCGGGAGGGCACACACAGGATGTGCATTCCTAGAAGGATTCTCCCATTTCCATGTCTTTGGAGTCCTAGAAATGCCTTCAGTGGCACAGGAGTTGTTAATGAAGGTGAAATTAATGGTCATTACCTCAACAGCTCTGGAAGCAGCAGCATGATCTTCTTCCCATAATGGAAACAACAAAACAACTTCAGCTTTTAATTAAAATCATATTAAATAGTGAAAACCAGTTTTTCTCAGGTCTTAATGGTAATGGCTTCATACGTCCTATCTTCTGAGGCAAAAAAAAGGTGTTGGGAGAGCTTTTCCTGTGGTGGAACTAATGCTTAAACCTGCATTTTTACTGAAAATCTTTAATTAAAAACAGGATATAAAATTTAAGAAATTACTGAATATGTAATTCAAGACTGAAAAAAACCCCAAAAAAAACCCCAAGAAGGTACATTTTTACTGCTGATTTTTGCCTCCTGGCAAGTTCCTGCTGCAACCTGAAGGGAAGTGGCTCAGTGGGGCTGGACATTCCTGTGTCTGCTGCCTGCAGATTGAGAGAGGGATGTCAGAAATGCTCAGAAATGCTCAGCTGTTCCTCGTGCCTTCAGAATGCAGCACCCTGGAACATCTGGGGATTTCTGAAATAGCCCAATTTGCTGCCATCTTCAACAGGGGCATGCAAGAATTCAGGAAAGAATTTAAAATCAATGGCTTGCTTATCCTATCTAGGCCCACATAGCCCTTAAACAAAATTGGATAAAAATTGGCACTTTAGAGAAGAAAATAGGAGTGGTTCACATGTATTCCTAGAAATCCAGCACATCCCTGCCCATTTTACGTACTGTCACTACTGTACTAATGACTAAATGGCAATTTTCTGGTGCATGTCATGCTCAGAAAGCTTTTTACAGCTGGTTAGTTGTTAGCTGGTAAATGCTCCTTCCCTTAACAGTTTATTCCTAAATCCCCCCCATTTTCCAAAGCACATTTTTCATTTCCATCTACCTTTCCATTTAGATGAATTCTTGCCTCCAAAAGCTGAGGGTAATAGGTTTAAAGTGCAATAATTTTCTCAATAGGTAGCTGGAGTTTTCAGAGGTTTCTGAACATACAAGTTAAAAATGGTGGCATCTCTCACATAGTTTTGGGTCCAGACCTGCAAATTTCTGGGTATTTAAAATAAATCTGAGGTTTCTTGCTTGCCTTTGATGTCAGCATTAGAATTCTCAGTGGGGGCTTTCCTCTGCAGACATGGGAGGCTGTGATTTTGGAAAGAATCAGACTGCAGCAGGGAAAAGATACCAAATACTGCAGGACTGGACAAATGGGTGATCTTGGGAATTGGAAATAAAAAATAAATGAAACTGGGGTTGTTCAGCCTGCTGTGAAGCTAGGGAGGGACTCTTCATCAGGAACTGGAGTGACAGGGCAAGGGGGAATGGCTTCAAACTGAAGGAGAGTTGGTTTGGGATGGATATTAGGGAGGAATTCTTGCTCTCAGGGTGGGCAGCCCTGGCACAGGTGCCCAGAGCAGCTGTGGCTGCCCCTGGATCCCTGGCAGTGCCCAAGGCCAGGCTGGACAGGGCTTGGAGCAGCCTGGGGTGGTGGAAAGTGTCCCTGCCACGGCAGGGGTGTCCCTGGATGGACTTCAAGGTCCTTTTCCACCCAAACCACTGCATGATTCCATGATATGAAAGAACAAATGTGAGAAGAGTCAAAGCAGTGGAATTCTGCCCATTAATTCAGTTATTTTGGGGTTGTTTAAAGGAAGTTGTGTTCTCGTGTTTATGACAGCTTAATGTAGTTTTGATGAATGGTGTCTGTTGGAAAATGCCAGAGCAGAGCCTGATCCTGGGACCTGCATGAAGAGATTGGAAAGCTGCTGGGGAAGGGAAGCATCTGGAGCTGTTCTTGGATTGATTTTAGGGACTCAGCTGAGAATGAAATCTCGTTTGTGGCTTGCAGACAGTGGGAACTTGAGAAGTTTGAGAGGTGCTACAGCCCCAAACCCTGTGAATGTGGTCCCTTGTACTCCCTAGAGCATTCCCTGGAATTGTGGCTCTGATCTGTTCCTTTGTGCCACACAAGTAGAGGAGACAAATAGTCAACTTTGGCATTGTTTAGGTGCTTTGAATTTTCATTTCTAATTTAATTTCCTCTTGTTCTTTTAAGCTGAGGAGTCACAGGCTGTAATTATGCAAGACAATGCTTTTGATTAAAGTAAATTTTCTTTCTTGGGTGCACAGAAATGCTAAGCTAAAAGGTTAATGTTTCATTTGCTTTCTGGCTTGTTCTTTTATTTCTCCCTGGAAAAAAAAAGAAGAAGGAGAGGGCTTGCTGTGCTGCATGACTTCCCTGCCTGGAGTGGTTGCATTTCATCAGTGGAGGGTGTGGGTGCTATTTTTAACCATCACTCAGAGGGGCAGCCCTGCTAAAATTACATCATTAATATCCCCAGCTGAAGGGAAGTGGCAGAAAACACAACAGAGCCTTTGGACTTTCTCCCTATTGTGTTTTCCACTCCTGAGGGTGAATTATTCCAGGTGTATCATTCCAGCAGAGTTGTTTACAATCAGCCCCTTGTGAACAGGCCCGAGGAAAAGTGTAATAATGAATTTGTCTGCAAAAACAGCAGGTATGAAATAGGTCTTAGTGGCTTGGAGAGCTCCTAGTTTGTGTTCCTCCCTGTCCCTGTTATTAAGGACTTCAGGGATTTGCTGGATATCCAACTATTGCAAAAGAAGGTGGGGACCTGGAGCTTTAAACATGAATTTTTGTTAGAAGTGGGGTTTGTTTCATTCTGTAGGCCCTGCTAAAGGTTCTGCTGGAGAGTCTGGAGATTCAGAGCTTCAGGGCTTGGAGATCTTTAGTGGATGGGGTCTGGTGTTTTTTGCATTATTTTAGCTCAGTTTCTGGGCATTCTCATTGCCCTGGCAAATATCCATAAAATTTACTTTGGGCTTTTCCCTCCTGTATTTGCTTCATAGATGTGTTACAGTTATCCAATAGTTGTGTGATGTCTCCAAATCAGTTTAACTGCTGAATTAGAACTTCCTTCTGCCTCTTTGAATCACTGGTCAGATCTTGTCTGGGATCCAGAAAGAAGGAACAATGAGTTGTACAAAAGTAGAAAAGGGAACAAGAATATTAAAGCCTGAGAACAGAGTCAGAAAAATTGCCACAAAAGGGGAACCTCACAGAAGTGGCTGTGCAGGGATATTTGTTCCTCACTGAACTGAGCACTTGAATGCATTTGTGGCTCTTGGCAAGACTGTCTGTACTCAAGGATTTTCTATTCCACACGAGTCCCTTAGTCTGGTGTTTTTACATAGCGTGCTAAGAGAAATTTTTCTGTTGTTGTTGCTAATAAGGCTGTAATTCCTTAGAAAATAAAAATTGAAGCTGCTATAAAATGACTTTGTCCTTCCTGCTCCTGCTTGTTATTGCAGCCTTAGTCATGAGTTTCCAGTGCTGGTCTCAAAAATGCAGCAAACAGCACGTGCTTATTTACAGGAGCATTAAACCCTGCTGGCCTGGAGCAGCCCTTGCAAACCAGGCAAGCTGCTTGCTTCATCTGCCTTGCAGACTGAAACGCTGCACTTCTCTGCACTTGGCATCTCTTAACTCCTTTGGGTAAGGGCAGGAATCCTTGGAGCCATCTGATCCCGGGGCAGTGGTGTTTTAGCACCAGATGCCCTTCGAGCCAGGGCACGTTGGCTGAGCAGCTGCAGCCTCATCCCCTCCCTCTGGGCTCCAGCCATGCCGATATATGGTTACAAACTGCACCCTCAGGCTGCAAAACGAACAGCCCTGTGCTGGGAGAAATGTATATTTATATATGGAGCACTCGGCTCCTGCCTTGGGGACTCAACGTTGAAATCATGCCGGGTAAATCCTCGTCAGATGCAGTTGGGATTGGGTTCGTGTGGGGTGTTTGAATAGAGCAGCAAAGACTGTGATGAGCTGAGTGGTCTGAAAATCTTTATTCAGTCATCTAGTGAATAAAATCTTGGGTGATTGAGGAAAAAACTAATGGGCACTAACAACTTTAGCTCAGTGGCCATTTCACTCACCTCCAGCAGAGGTGGTTTGTGGTTAGTTCAAGCTGCACCCAGAGGTGCTTTGGATTTAACTGGGTGTTGCTGTGAGACTCCATTTGTCCCTTGGTGTTTAGGACACTGCTCCAAACTTCAAAGCCCAGCTCAGGTCCCCAGCTGTGGTGACCACCTCAGTGTGTCACTTTTTGCCCGTTCTGGTTTCCTTTCTGAGGTTGGAATCCTCTCTCTGAACTCAGGGTAAGCACCTGCTCATTGCAGACCTCAAACTTCAAAGCCTTCAGCTCAGCTGGGTCGGTTCCTTGGTGATATTTGGGATTTAGGGAAGTCTGGATTTCTGGGCTTTGCTGCACTTCAGCAAAAAAATGAAAGTTTTCTGTCAGTTTTTCCATGGAAAACTGACTTTGCATGTGTAATTTTGTAGGTGAATACAGCTTTTAGATCAGAATTAATCATGAGGCTCACCTTGGGTTTGAAGGGGCTCAGGGAATTTTATGTGCCAGAGAAAATCCTTTCTGGGGAAAAGCAGGAGATTTCTCTATGATGAGCAAAACTCTTCTTAAGAATGAGAAACAAAGCCAACATTTTGTTTAAAAGTGCTCTAAGAATAGTAAATAAAATAAGCACTCCATCAGATAAAACCAGACTAAATATACAACTGCATCTTGCTTACCCAGAAAGTAAAATTATTTATATCTAAAGTTGAACATTTCTCTTGATTTCAGAGATGTTTTTGTTAGATAATTCAACACAGGCAGCCTGCTTGTTTAAATGGCCTGTACAAGGCTGGATGTTAATGGTTACTGGAGCTGCCCTTCACCCCAGGGTTTGGGGGGTTTGCTCACTTTTGCAGGAATTCTTTCCCATGTTTCTGAGCTAACTGGGAGAAGGAAAATGAGTCACTGAGCAAATGAGGTCCAGGGCTGCATTCAAAACTTACACTTCTCACTTGTATGGAAAGAGTTGATTAGCTGCAGTTCCAAGTGGAATTAGACAGTAAATACAGTGTGCAAATGAAATTCCTGGACCCCTTTAAAATACAGCCCACAAGGCACATGTTTTCCTCACTGTGACTGATGTCTCTGAATTTGTTGTAGAATACCTTTAAACCTTTAGTGCTGCACACGTTTACCTAAAGTCATGCTTGAAAATGCCACGGTATCAAACCCCATCCTTCAGGATTCCTTTTTCCCTGCCTTCTGCCTGATATCCCAAAGAGCTGCATCTCTGCTTGGGAAGAGCTGTTGGAATTGAGGAATATATTGCTGGGTTGTCCCTGATGTCAAACTCCTGCAGCCTTTTCTGGCTCTAAACACAACTTTTTGCACCCAGAGCACCATTCCACATTTCAGCAGCAGATCCTGGGGGATGTTCCCAGGCCCAGCACCTGCCCAGTGCCATGTGTTGGTGCTCAAATTTAGGAGCTGTTTCACAAATCTGGCCAATCCAGCAGCCCTTTCTGGGTACTTTATTCTGCAAAAGCCTTTTCTGGCCTCAGAAAAGAAAAGGAAAAAAAAGGCAATTCATCAGGCAGTTGTGTGCTCAGTGGCCATGGCAGGAGGGAGCAGGGATGCAAGGTGCTCCTGGCCTCAAGGATTTGGGCGGAAAACCCTTCAAAACAGTGTTTGAAGCCATGTCTCAATGGTTTTCAGAGCAGCTGAGTGGTTCTTCAGGGTTTTACATTTTCCTTCCAAATGGCAGTTTTCTCCAGCCTCCAGCACAGGCACTTTGGGGTTTTGGGAAGCTTTTGAACCCTGGGAAGTTGCACAACCCATCTTTAAGTTGATTGACTTTTGTGGTTGGTTGAAGTGCTGACAGGATCATTCAGGATTACTCCAAAAATGCATGAGTTCAGTTAAAAGCTGAGCTATATAGGCTTTTTTTAAAATTTTAAATATCTGTTTTGGAGAAACATAAGAAGGTCACTTAGTTGGCAGCTTAAATCAGCCAAAGTGAGGAAATAGCAGGGACATGAGAACTCCTTCTTTGATTGGGGTGAGTGATACAATCCCAGCCTGTTATTGCTCCTCTGGGCTGCCAAAACTCAGCTCACGGCCTTGGTTTTTAAAAAAGCTGTGTAATTGTTTCCTGTGGAATATTGCACTTCATGGGCTCCAGCCTTGCTCTTCAATTAAGGCAGCATGGATTTGTCACCTGAACTCATGGTGGAGGGATGTGTTGGTTTGGATCTTAAATATTCTGTATGTTGGAAAGAACCCTTATTTTTCACACGGGAAAATGCCAGATCTGAGGGCTTTTCCTGTGCTGACAGAAATTTTTCATTATGTCCATAAAACTTTTAATTTCCAGGGTTTTCCTGCTGAGGAGCAGCCAGCCAGACTTTCTTGCTAACTAGTGAAACTGTTCTGTTTGCTTACAAGTTTTTTCCCAGCTGCACTTTCCTTTTCCATGGAAAAACTGTTGTCTTCTCATCCACTTTTAGTTTTAAGGGATAACAGCAGTAAACTGGATGGTGGATGCTGTTACGAGGCTGAGCAGGATCCAAATGAGTCCAGCTCAAATTGTATCTTCCTTTTTCTGTAGAACTTCAGTTTTAAATTTAAATATTTATTTTTTTTCAATCTAAACATTCAATTTAAGTATTTCTTAACAAATACTTTGCAGAAAGTATTGGGGATCACTTCAGTGTCCCAGTTAGGCCTCTTCACACGGTGTTTTCTCCATCCATAACCACTGCAGGATGTGAAAACAGGTTAATACCTTTATAAATTATCCTTCTGGAGAGGTCAGAGATGTCACTAACATAATAACAAAAGGTCATTTTCACGTGGCAACTCAATGCAATGAAAGGCAGAGAGAATTGCTCCTACATCTGACTTTTCTAGAAGTAGCAAAATAAGATGATTTTCCAAAAGAAACATTTGTTTCTTTGCCTGTTTCCCCTCCCTTTTAAGGGAATATTTGAAACACTTCCTGATGCTGTTGAGTGGAAGCATTTTTCCCTCTGGTATCTCCACAGACAAGCTCATGGCTTGTCAATTAAGTTAATTATGCCTTTTAATTGTTTGCTGCAGTTCCATGTGAGGGTGTGTTTGATGTTTTTTGCCTCCCCAGCAGCAGTTTCTGTACCTGCAGCCCTCCCACAGCAGAGAGCACCTCCTGTCCTGCTCTGGACTCTGGCCCATCAGCTGATGCAGATCAGAGATCTCTGGGGAGGTTTGTGCAGGAGTTAATGTGTCATGGAACACACCAAGGTGTGTTTTTGCTGGCTGTGGAATAGAGCAGAGTTCAAGTTGAGTGGTTTCAGTGCCATCCTCTCCAGATATTGAGGGTTCAGAGCCCGCTGGGTGCAGGGTTGGAAGCTGGAATTGAGGTTTTGGGATGCTCTTCCAGGGAAATCTTCCTCTGAAATCACCTCAGGGACAGCTCAGCAGTGCCAGCTCTTTCTTAGCTTTAGTGACAGATCAGATAATTAGATGATAATATTAAAAGATCTATTAGGATCTTCTAATACCTATTAGAATATCTGTTAGAAGATAATATGGTAATTCTGTGGTTTGTTGAAGGAGTTTTAGTAAATAAACCCAAGTCTGACCTGGTCTGAGCTCCTGGGACAGTCCCCATCCCTGGAGGTGTCCAGGGAATCACTGGATGTGGCACTCTGAGCTGGTGACAAGGTGGGGATCTCTCACAGGTTGGGTTTGATGACCTTGGAGCTCTTTTCCAACCTCAGCGATCCTGGGATGGCACCAACACCAAGTTCTTGGCACCCTAAAGATGCTGATCATATTTAGATCTCAGTTCTCATCCTACAGACTCAAACCCTGACATTTGATTCTGCAGGCTTTCCTCAGGCCTCCATTGTTCCAGTAAAAGAAAAATTAAAGTTTTGAGAAGTAGGAGAGACAGGGAAATCAAATTTAGTGATGAGAATCTTAGTCCTTGTGTGTTTGTGCAGAAGAGGATCAGTTGTGTGTGCCTGGAACAAGAGGGTATCCTGAATTTCTATCATAACCTGGATAAAAAGCTTTAGAAAGATTTAAAAAGTTAAAGCAGGAAGTCTTGTGCAAAACAGCCAAACCCCCCCCCCCCTTAAGCTGATATTTATAAGCAGTCAAAAAACCCAAACAAAACCCCCACAAACCTCTTTAATTTCTGGTCTTTTGTTGCCATGAATGTGCTTTGCATGGAGCAAATAAATTCTTTTCTCTGTTTTCCTTCCCTCCTGCCTGTATATGTGGGAATATAAATCGTGGTGGGTTTGTGGGGAGCCTCTGTGGGATTTTGTTCCCAGATTTTGGCATCTGCAGGGCAGCAGGAATTGAGTAATGCTGCTTTGGAAGCATTTCTTCAGCACAGAGAGGCGATGGCCTTGTGAAAGTGGTGGTGCTGCATTTCTGCCCACTTCTGTGTAAACAGGGATGTGGAAAGGATTTTATGAGGTCCCTTTTGTTCCGCTTTTTCAGCACAAACTCAGTTACTTGTCATGGTGTTTGATGCCTCTTTCCATGAATGAAAATCTAATAAATCTTTTAGTCCAGAGGCCTCATTTATGATTATGGCCTCCTATAGAAAGGATTTTACTTAGATTTTTTTTTTCCAGCTTAAAAATAACGTGCAGCCTTTCTGCTGTTTTTGGTCAAGTACCGCAAACCAAAGCGTTCAACCCAGTTTCAGGAGACTCAGATTTTGCCACCTGGAGAGTGGCATTTCCATGCCACATCCCACACAAACCGATCCTGCATCCAGGGATTTAATCAAAGCAGCTCCTCTAGGTATGCAGTGCTGAAATATTGGATTTTATGGAAAAGGGCTGGGCCACAATCAACACTCCTGATTCATCTAGAATTACTTTACTTTTTCAGGGGGAGCACAAAATTCTCAGTTTGGATTGAAGCACTGATCTGTTGAATCCTTTTATTAGGATGGATCCAGCAGCTGTAAAGAGGGAATTTTAAAAAGATCAATATCTGGTTGATGTGGCTTCCCAAAATGTCTCTTCTGCCCTTGCCCACACCCAGTGCAGATTTTACCCTGACCTTTACCAGCCAGGAATTGCAAATCCTGAAGGGTTGGAATTGGCCTTTTGCTTTGTGTAGCTGCTGACATTTTGGGAGGAGATCCAAGCTCCTGCTTTTTTGGAGGGGGATGCCAGAAATCCAGAGGATTTAACACCTGGTGTGAGCAGAGGGAGGGAATTGTGTGTCCCTTCACAGAAGCACTGAAGTGAGCAGATGAGAAATGCTCCAATATCAGCCAAAAGGGTGAAAATCCCCAGCTGGAAAACAGGAAATATGAAAATAGGGAAAAAAAAACCCACCAGGAAATAGGAAAAAACCTCCAGGGAATAGGAAAAATAGGAAACCAGAGCTGAATAAAATGTCTGCAAGCTCCCTGGCTGTGTTTTCCCTGGATGGTGGGGCAGGGTTGGAAAAGCAGACGCGCTGACGTCGCTCCTGTCCTGGCTGTGGTTCCTGGCTGTGCCTCAGTGCTGGAGTGTTCCACACTCAGCCTTCCATGCTGGATACAATGAAATGTACTTCAGAACTACATGACAAATGCTTCTCTTCTGTTTAAAGAAAGCAGCGAATAATAATAATTTAAAAAATCCCTTCAGGGATGATGCCAGAAGGTCCAGGGAGCACCGAGGGTGCCACAGCCTTGCTGGAGCTTCTGCAGCCCTGAGCTTCTCCAATCCCCTTTGTTTTCCTCTCCCCCTTTTCCTGGGGATCTCATCCAGCTGTTCCATTTACCTGCTGGAATTTCCCAGGTATTTCTGGATAAATCTCCACAGCAAAAAGCCTCATGTGCCCCTTTGCCAGTGCAAATATACTCTGGGAATCTCCTGGATTAGAATCTTTAACTTTTTGTGTCCCCTGGGTTGGGAGGTTGGAGCTTTGCAGAATTCAGCATCCTGAAAAGCCATCAGTATCATGTATCCCTAATTCTGTGCAAAGGTTTTTTTGCTCCTGGACTCATTTATTGAGATACTGAGTAGAGTCAGCTCTTTGAGCTTTTGAGAGTAAAAGCAGTAAATAAAAATCCCTTTTTTTCCCCCCCTTTGTGCTTGGTGGATGGCACCTTTTCTTCTGGAGTTCTGTAATACTGATTGAATAAAGCTAAGCTTCAGGGTAGGTTTAAGAAGGTTATTTCAATAAAACCAACCAGAAGTTAAACAGCACACAGAGTAGGTGAGAGGCCACAGAACACAAACATACAACTTGATAAATTAAACAAGATTTCTTTAGGCTGCTGATGTTTTTCGTGGTATTTCGGCTAGCTGGGAGAAAGTTCCTGGAGCTCTTTGTGTAATATTAGGAATTATCCAGTTGGTTGTCCCTAAAGCCTGTCCTGCAGGACATGAGCTGCATTTCCTGCTCTAGAACAGACCTCATCTTACAAAATCAGTGCAAAAATCTTTACCTAATTGCAATCCTTCTCCTTGGATAAATTCACTGCAGAGGATTTTATTCACCGGGCAAGTTCAGCCCAGACGTTGAGCAGGAAAAGGTTGTGGCACTGTCAGCACCACAAAACCCAGGGGTGATTTAAGGTTTGTTATTAACCCACAGAGTAAAACAGGAATAGCTTGATTTTATGTCTCTGGGTAATCCAGTTCTGCTGGAATTGCTGGAGAAGAAAAATGAATGACTGGAAGAGAGGGAGGGGGTTTGAATCCTTTGGAAATGCCAAGCGATAAGAGCAGTTGCAGAAAAGTGACCCTGGGTTTGCTATAAACAACAAATGTTGCATAACACTGGCTGTGTTTTTCAAAACCAGATGTTGCAGCAGTTGACACCAGGATTTCTGCAAGTTATTTGCTCATCCTACAGCTGCTTCACCACATTCCCCCTCTCAATACCCATTTTACATATTCCTTCTCATTGTAATCCTGTAGTACTCATATTTCCAATCAATATTCAGTATATTTTAGCTGTGATCACAACTCAGGGGGCCCTGAATTCTCTTAAATAAATGTACTGAGGTAGATTTTTGGTTTTTTTTAATGAACCTTTTCAAATCTTCATGTTCAAACCTTCATGCCACTAAATGTTGTCTGGATGGCTCAGCAATGACTGGTGAGCAAATTTATCCCTGTGGTGCTCAGCATGTGGCACAAAATCATTTCAGAAGCGTGAGAGGAACCCAGTGAAATCTTTTGAACGGAACAAACCTCTCCAAAAAACAGAATGTGCAGGAGAAAACAGTAAGTAATGAATTGACATTATTCCTAAGCCCTGGGATTGATGTAATTGTAACTGGGAATTACATGGAGGAGGAGCAGTTGTGAGCATCAGACAGGAACGTTCAATTTCTCCACGTAAAGACAGCCACAAACATCTGTAGAACTGAATTTGGGGGCTTCCAAAATTTTCACTGCAAATGAGACTCAAGAGATTTTTAAGCAGCCAAGACCCTGGTGGCAACGTTTGTAAATGAGCAGGACCTGCTCTGCTCCCCTGAGACCCCACCAGAGCATCCAGCTCTGGCATTCCCAGGGTCAGGAGCTGCTGGAGTGAGTCCAGAGGAGACCCTGGAGCTGCTCCAAGGGCTGCAGCCAGCCTGGGAGATCTGGGGGTGCTCCCCTGGAGAGGAGAAGGCTCCAGGGAGAGCTCAGAGCCCTTCCAGGGCCAAAAGGGGCTCCAGGAGAGCTGGAGAGGGACTGGGGACAAGGGATGGAGGGACAGGACACAGGGAATGGCTCCCACTGCCAGAGAGTGGATTGAGATGGGATTTGGGGAATTAGGAATTGTTCCCTGGGAGGGTGGGCAGCCCTGGCAGTGCCCAAGGCTGGGCTGGATGGGGTTTGGAGCAGCCTGGGACAGTGGAAGGTGTTGGGGGTGGAACTGGATGGGCTTTAAGGTCCTTTCCAACCCAAACCTGGGATTCTCTGAGGACACAATAAAAGAATTTAAAAGGCCTCAACAGGCCCCAACTGTTGGGAAACAGAGGGAACTCAAGCTCCAGATGGGCTTTGGGTGGAGCCTCCCTGGGGACAGGGACAAGGGAGGTGACAAAAGCCAGGTCCCTGTTGCAATGGTGCTGCTGTAACTTCACTGCAGTGTTTTGTTGGGCACTCAGGAGGAAGTTCCTTGTGATAAACATTGGTTTGAGTCTTACTGATAACAAAAAGGTTACAATAAGTAGTCCTGAAAAGAGGTTAACAGCTTGTAACTGGTGTTTCTCTGGAAATAATGGGACAGAATTCTGGGCTCTCCTCCTTAGGACTGCTCAGTGAAAACACACCATGCATGGCGTGTGTCCCTTCAGGCACCTGGCACTCAGGGGTCCAATTTTAGTGACTCTGGCTTGGGATAATTCTGCTTTTGGAGTTTTAAGCCAATGTAAATTGGCTTTTTGTAAGAAAAAATCCATGTGTGTATCCCCATGAGGGTCGTCAAAAGGCAGGAGGAATTTTGAAGATAATAAATTGATGAAATAAAGGCTTTTCATGGTGAATTCCTGATCTGGGTGTCTTGGGGAGTGGGAGTCTCCAAGAACTCAGCACATCAATTATCTGATGTGTAAGATGACCTGTCCTGGCATTCCATCCTTTCCACACTCAAATGCTGATTTTACTTACACCTTATTCCAACGGAGGCTGAAATTTTCTGTGAAACTGCAGGAAGGGAGGAGTCAGGATGTGAACAGAGCCATGAAACCACACTGACCTTGTAAAACCAGGCCCTGAAAACATGGGGAGTTCTTCCTCATCCCAGTTTCCCTGGGAGGCATGGTGTTTATTCCTTGATGTTATTAAGATAATTCCATGTGTGTGTAGTGTGTTATTACAGCGATGAGTGGGGTGATAAGAGCTTTGCTTGGAGGGGATTATTTGGGTTGAAACTGCTTGGAATGAAGCTTTCCCAAGGCTGGAAAATTGCATGAAGTGGTGTTACCAACATTCCTGAGGGAGGAAGTTGGAATTGGGCACCTGGAAGACCTCCACAGGTCATGGGATGCTCTCAAAGCAAGGCCTGGCACTTCCCAAAAGTCATCACTTCTGCCTGTATTTAGGGATATCCTCCTCAACCATCTTCTCTCTTTGTTTTTCCATAGTGAGTGTTGAAAAAGTGGAATTAAAGGGGCTGGCACACAAGAAGAATGAAAGAAATGTTGAGTATTCCTTTGAGGTAAGTTTGGGTTTCCTTTCCTGTGAGAGAAGGCATACTTAATACTTGAGGAGTAGTTAAGGAGATTTTCAAACTTTATTGTTGGATCCCAAAAATCCTTTGTGAAAGCAGAGTTGCTTTGTGACTGATAGTTTTTAATCAATGATTTGCAAGTCATAAATGGCTGTGGATGATACAGAGGTTGGCAGGTGGGGATTGCCAAAAGAAAAAGCCATTTTAAAGCAGGAAATTTTGGCAGTGTTTATTTTGGGGGAAATAGGATGCCACACTAACAGGATGGTTATCCATATCTATATCCAATGTCCATTCTTCTGCTGGAATGCAGAAGCCAGAGAGAATTTAGGTCTTAATCTGGACAGAGAACAATGTGGGCTCTGAGGGCACAGCTGCTGGAAAGAAGCAGGGAGGGAGCCTCTAGTGGGATATGGTTCCAAAAGGTTGGAGAGTACAGAAAAGCTTTGGGAATTCTGCAGGGCTTGAGTGATGGGTTTCTCCTCTTCTCACCCGAGATAGCTCAGCTATCTCTAATGGCATAAAATTAGCAGGATGGCTTCTGAGGTAGTGTTGGAAACAGAAAAAGGTTTAATAAAAGGCAAAATAACAAAGCTCTTACAGAGAAAAACCGAGCCAGGGGCAAGAGGTTCTTGCTCCTGCTAAAACACCCCACAAAAGGGATTATTTCCTGTGTTCTCTTCCTTTTCTAGTGAATTACCGTGGTGGAACCTCTTGGCCTCTGTCCAGTTGGGCAGCCCCAGGTCTGAGGTGAAGTCCCAAAGGTTCTATAAGGTGTCTTTGGGAGAGAAACTTCTGGGCTTTTTGCCTTTTTGAGCAGACAAAGAATAATTTAATCACTCCATCAACAGGGGGGGCACATTCCTACACTTGAGGGAAACTCTGTGGAGCAAGAGTTGGGGGAGATCACTGGAAGGGGACTTTCACCGTGGTCTAAAAGCTTTGGAAATGGGTGCTGCTGAGCAGCTGGAGTGAAGTATTCCAAAATTTGGGATGCACAGCCCAGTAAAACAGCTTTGGTTTCCTTGATGGGACAAAGTAGGGGGTGAGAAAAGGAGAAAGCAGGCAGGAGAATCCCAATTATCCACAGCTTTCACCGAGTTATTCCTTAAAACTCCCAGCCAGGACAGAGCATCTGTTGGGTTGTTGGCAGCATTAACCTCTGCAGGACTGGATTCATGGAGAATGTCCCAAATTTCCTGAATCCCCAATTGTTCCAAATGTCATCCATCACAGACAGGATTTTTCCAAGGGCTTTTCAAGCTCTGTATAAAGCCTGCAGTTGTCTCCACTCCAATTAAGATCTCGTGAAACTTCTTTTCCTATTACAAATTTTTCTATAAATAACAGAAATTACTGTACTCAGTGTTTGCTTCAACAGCTTGAACTGAAGGAAGAGCAGAGACTTCAGCTGAGTTGATAAATTGCTGTTTGCTGGGTTAAAAACCCAATTATGGAATGGTTTTGTTCTGTTCAGGAGCTTGGGAATAGCAGGTCAGTGGATGGAGCAGTTTTGTGTTTGCAGTGCTATTGTTCCCCACATTTACAGTTCACGTTATTGTTTTATAAGTATTGAAAATTCAAGTTAAAACAGAAGTCATGACAATTGTCTGTTACTACAGAACTAGGAAAAAAGAGACTATTTCCTGTACTTTCTGAAATTCCTTGTGAATTTTAAAAAAGCATTTATTTACCACAAACTTTAAAAAAAAAAAACACAAACTTGGTAAAGCCGCTCAAGTTTTTGTCTTTGTTTCTTCCTCCCCCCCCTTTTTTTTTTTTTTTTTTTTTTTTTTGTGTAACAGCTCTGCTGAGAGGAAATTCCTCCCTTATGTAATATATTTTGAAATCCTCTCCTCTCCCCACTCTTTTTGGCAGCTTTTGGATGGCTGGAAAAACTTTGTGTATGTTTGGAGTTGTCATTGAAACGAATGTCATGTGAGAGGCTGCTCTGTGATCCCCAAACTCCCACCCAGCTCCTTCCCCTATGGATCCAGCTGCCTCCCAGATGCCTCCAGTGGATATTTTGGATCCATAGGGATTCATCCTTGGCCTGTCTCACAGTGGTTTTCTTCAAGCCAAGAAATCCTGATTTTTGGCTTGATTAAACTTCATCTCCCAAGCAATAAATGCTTCGATATCCAAGGATGTTGTGACTTGTTTGTGTGGGAAGAAATACTGAATATTCCTTTTTTTTAGAGCATGGACAAGATGGAGTCTGGGGCAGGAGCTGCAGGTTTCATTAGGAAGGTTTTGCCTGGATTTTTGCTGCCATTCCCAATTTCTCTGGCATATGGAGTTGATTAATTAGCAATAGGCAGCCTTGTGTGGGGGGAGCCGTTCCTGTTGGAAAGCAGATCCTACAAACCAGCTGTTTTCTTTAACAGTAATGAGGGGGGAAAATTCCATGACTCTGTGGTTGGTTGCTTAACTCTGGATGTCTGCAGTGTGTAAGGGCTGTGTAAACTCTGAGGGGCTTTTCCAAGCATCCAGAGGAGTTGATAAATGTAAAAACAGCAAGATTTGGGCAGCAGTTTTGTCCTTGTGCACAGAAGAGAGTGTTTCCTTCTTGATGTCACTCATCACAACATCTGTGAGGGACAGTTGATACCAATTACTGAATTTTGAGGAACCAAATTAAATTAATTACTAAAGCAAATTCTCCTTGCTCCTCCCCAAGGTCCTGTGGTCTGATTCTTCGGTGACGTTGGTAACCAAATCTCCTGCTGAAGTGACTGAATTCATTTCAAAGGTAAAGACAATAAGAAAAACACTTTGAAAAGGAAAAAATGTTTTGTCCCTCTCTCTAATTTTGTCCAGTGATACTTCTCAAAATGTGCCAAGATAATTCAGATTGAATTTTATAAAATATTTGATTTATACTAGGCAGTGGCTTGAATCTCATAGAAATAACAAGTCTTTTCACTTTCAATTTGTCATATCCTCCCCCTTTAGCTGTCTCAGCTGTATCCAGAAGAAAACTTGGAGAAATTCATTCCCTGCTTAGCTGGTCCAGATTCATTTTACCTGGAACGGAACCACCTGGACCTGGAATCAGACCTGAGGTATGCTGGGATCTTGTGGGGTTTTTATCTTGACACTGGGCTTCTTTCACTGAGAAAAATTTAAAAACCCAGGAAATTGAAATATTATCTCCATATTCTAAATTACTTTGAAGAAATTAGAGCCTGATCCTAAGCTTTTTTTCCTGGATGTTCCATTAATTCCAGTGCATAACAATTTTTCAGGAATTCTTTCTGCAGAAATACAGATGGTAATAATATTCTGTATTAAGCTTCCCGGAGAATTGATATTTCCTCATTCCTTGTGAAGAACAAATAGAGGATCACTGGCTTTGCAAAAGTTTGTTTTGGACTCAAAAATAACCAGAATTGTTTAAAACAACCACTCAGAACTCAGGAAAAAATAGAAGCCTGAATATTCACCCATCTGTATTGAGGAATGGGTTGTGGGGATTTTTTCCCCCTTTCACAGAATTTTTATTTTCTCAGTCATTTTAGGTTGTCATGGTGTTTATTTTACTCTGGTTTTAAAAAGTTAGTTATGTATTTAGATATTATTAAATTGTTACATTTTTGGAAGCCTTTAACAGCTAAGAAATTTTGAAGCCTTAGCTTCTACCTCCTCAAATTATCACAAATCATCTGGTCTTTATTTAATATAAACCACTATTTTAAATATCATAATCTGTGGCAGATCACATCAGGTTTCACTTTCTAAATATTATTTTCCTAGGAAAATTGGAGTGACTGAAATTCCCTTCAGCTGCTACTCTCTATATCTACACAAAACGAGATTATTGTAATATTAATATTATTCTGACCCTAATATGTTATTATTATAAAATTAAATGACACTTTAAAATATTAATTAACTTTATTAGAGCTTCTCCTTTCCACTTTTTTTCCTTAAGCCATGGTGGATATTGGTTTTCCATAGGCAGCAGCCAGCAGGTGCATGCCTGGATTATTTTTCATGGCAGGCAGCATTCCCTTTGCCTTGCTGTGCTCCAAGGAGAATTTGGGAGGCTGCAGGGAATGTGTGTGGCTGCTGCTTGGGAACAACAGCCTCTCCAAATCTGGGTTAATGGAGCAGCAACTGCACTGCCAGAGCTCAGCTGCAGCTCTGGAGCAGGGAGGAAGCTGCTCCAAGGTGCTGCTCAGCTGTGAAATTCAGCACTGAACTCTGGGATTTCCAGCTGGGAAACACCTCTGGGTGTGTGGAGCTGCAAAGTTTTGGGAGATTGGTATTTTTTTGTGGAATCCCAGAGTGGCTTGGGTTGAAGGGACCTCAAAGCCATAGCAGGGACACCTTCCACTATCCCAGGCTACCCCAAACCCAGTGTCCAGCCTGGCCTTGGGCACTGCCAGGGATCCAGGGGCAGCCAGAGCTGCTCTGGGCACCTGTGCCGGGACCTGCCCACCCTCCCAGGGAAGGATTTCTCCCAAATATTCTATCTAAATCCATCCTCTTCCAGCTCAAAGCTGTCCCTCTTGTCCTGTCCCTCCATCCCTTGTCCCCAGTCCCTCTCCCAGCCTCCCACAGCCCCCTGGAGGCACTGGGATGCTGCTAAAAGGGCTCTTTTCCCTTGAAAGAGGCACAGGGAAAACGTGACAGAAGTTTCTCCCTAAACTGCCAGACTCTGCATCTGCTGTTTATCTTCAAGAAGAGGAAATTCAATAACAGATCCATCTCTGTTTTGTATTCTTCAGGTTCTTTCATTTGAAAGGCAATTTTCAAGTTTACATTTGAACATTTTCTGCCTTAGAAGTGTTCAGGGTTCCTGAATGAGGCATCTTTGCTGAAACACTCACCAGAGTGAAAACAACCCAGGGATAACAGGGTTTGGTATTAACAATAAGAATATCCATAAATTTCCAGAATTCAGAATTGCATGGTGTGTTTCAGCTTTTAAATTTCCAATCTGATTTCCAAGTGTGCTGTCCAGAGTGCAATCCTGATGGATTTGGGAGGCTCTAACAGAGCAGGGGCTTTGTTTGCTGCAGGTACCTGGCCCCGTTCCCTTCCCATGTGGTGAAAAACGACCATGTCAGGAAGTTCTTCAGCACTTCATCTCCCTCACAGCAACTTCAGAGCTCAAGTGAGTTGAAATAAAGTTTAAAAAATATTTTTTTTGTACTGCATTTCATAAACTGATGCCATTTGTGACTCTGTTCCTCGTTTCCAGATCCTGGCAACCCCTCCCTGTACAAAGTAGGAACTACGCTGGGAACATCTGGAAGGTGAAATATTTATCTTGTTTACAACTCATTCTCTTAAGAGGCAATTTTCATGTCCTCCTTCAAGGAGCCAATATTGTGGCTTCTTTTGCCACTTCCATATGGAAAGATTAAAGATTTCCATGGGATTATATCTGGGCATCTTTACTTCTTTTTAATAATGCAAAGGCTGTTCCACCAAAAGCTTTTCTAAATCACAGAGAGCCAGCAGAATATTTCATATCTGTGATTATTGAAGGAAATTATTGAAGGAAAACTCTGTTTAAGGTGAAGATCAGCTTCACCCTTTGCCAGAACTGCCCTGTTTCACTGAGTTTTGGAACAGGGCAGGTACAAATCCATACCCTAGCTCCAGCAGGCTGGTTTTTCCCAGATTTCTGTGGCTGCAGAGCTGAGCTCTGGGTGGCACAGCTTTTCCAACTAAACCCAACCCTGTTCCTATTTTCCAGACCTATATGTGGGGTGGCTGGAATTCAGTCTTCCCAGAACCACGTGCAGCACTCGGCTGCTGCTCCCGTGTCTCTGCCCCACTGCTCGCACTCCGGAGGCGCCGGCTCCTCGCTGGGCTACCGCTCCCAGCTGGAAACCTCCTCCCCAGCCATGCTGATGTCTTCCAGCCCTCAGACCCCTCAGACACAGGAGCAAAACGGGATCCTGGACTGGCTCAGGAAGCTGCGCTTGCACAAGTATTACCCTGTCTTCAAACAGCTCACCATGGAAAAGGTAGGGCAGGAAATGGAGGGAAGCAGCCAGCTTTTAAACTATCCCCATGTTCTCCAGGCTGGGAACATCTGCACTGAGGATCACACAAGTTTCTGGCATGTGCTGGGGAGGTTTTCTCTTTCTGAAGGCAGTAATGAATTGATGAAAACCTTCTTGCTGTTCTCACTCTCTGTTGTGTCCGCGGCTGTCCGACAGCTGCTGCTTCTCGCAGGCTTCCTCGTGGAATGCTTGGACATCCAGCTTGGATGCTGCCTTAGGAGCTCTGCTTGGCTCCCTGGACATCCCTTTGTATGCAGGAGATACCTAAATATGTTGATTTCTCTTGATTTCTGCTTCTTGGTTGATTTTTCTCCCAAAATATTCAGTTACTTTGGTTTTAAGAAATAGATTTTCAGAGACTCGTGGCATGAATATGAACATGAGTGAGTGAGGTTTGTTTCTTGCAGAAATTCCTGTGGCAAAATCATCTCATATGTCTTTGCATTGCAAGAGTCCCAAATGACACCTGTGTGTGCTGGATTTGATCTAAACAAGGTTTTGGAGCATTTTCCCAGCTCCACTGGGAGATTCCTTGTCCTCTGTCTTTTGGCCTGGAACGCCCTCCAGTGGAGGGTGGGCTTGGGCTGAGCTTTGTGCTGCTTATGGAATATTTTATAGATTTAATTGCAATCTCTTACCAGAGGCTTCTGATTTAATTTTCTTCATTATAAGACAGGGAATATACTGGGTTTTTTTTCTTTAATAAAGTAGTAAAACTCTATTTTCCAGTGTATTTTAAAAAAGCAAATATTATTATGCATACTTCACTAGCTTTCATTTTAATTACATTATAATATAAATGTCTGTATCTATCTCTGTATTTTATTATTACATTTACTATTGGTGTATATTTTCACTGCACTTTTGTGGTAAATGACACACTGGGAAAACTGGAGTGATTTTCTGAGATCCTCAAATTCACTGATAGCACCAAGTTGTATTTTAATTTAATTCTATTTTAATATGTACACGAGTTATTTCATCTCTATTGTGACTGGTTAATACAAGCACACACCTAATTAAATTGAATCTGCAGGTGTTCTTTCCTTCATGCCTGTCCCCCACACTTTCATTTTACACTCTAATTGAAAACTGGAGTACAGAGTTTCTTTGAATTTAAAAATGGTTTTAAAGTTGGCTTTTGGAATTGCTCTTCACTGAAAATGGGAATAAAAATATTCCAGGTTATAAAACTAAACTTTTTTTTTTTTCCAAGTTTCTGAGTCTTACTGAGGAAGATCTGAATAAGTTTGAGTCCCTCACCATGGGAGCAAAGAAGAAACTCAAGACCCAACTAGAGCTGGAGAAGTAAGTGAGGGCTGGGGGAACTTTTTTTAAGGTTGAAAAATGCAAATTTTGCTTCCCAGACCACAAAACTACCATGATTCCCACCTGGAGATATGGATGATAATTACCTCCATTACTAAACAATATATAGCACTTTCTGGTTTACTGCTGCCTGTTCAGGGTTGTGATAAGGATACCAAATTTTTAAATCTACAAAATATACCTATTGTGGTTTGGTTTTTTTAAACTTGTGTCACATCTATTGCAAAGATTTTGGGCTTCCCGTCCACTTGACATTGATGGGAGCTGTTGGGTTTGCAAGCCCAGGGGATGCACTCCCAAAGTCAGGCCTGTTTTTCCTAGGAAGTGACAATCTTCTGGCTCCAATCCATGTGGATGGAGCACAGCTACTTCAGGAGCTGCCTCAGTGTCCCACAGTGACCCCAGGCAGCTGTGACAGCCCTTTGGGGACACTGATGCAACAGATTGTCCTGGTTTTTGCATCTCCACTTACAGGAAAGTGTTTATTCTGCAGCTACTGCTGTTCCTTAAGAAGCAATTAGAAATCCTGATCCGTGCCCATTTATCAGAGCTCCTTTGGCAGCCTTTATCAGCAATCTTAGTTTTTCCAGAGTTTGTTTGGAAAAGGAAAACTTGGGGCTGTGTTTGTTTTCTCTTTGGGTTTGGGACATGCTGACATAATATGTGATAGAATTTTGGAGTTTAGTCAGGGTTTGGTGATGTTTTACCCTGGCCAAATAAGAGCATAGTGTTCTAATCAGATGGCAAATAGTCCAGCCCTAACTGCTGGCAGTTCTGGTCAGCACTGATGTGATTTCCGAGTGTTTCCATTTGAAATGGGCACAGCAGCAGTGGATTGTTCAATGGGCTTTGTCTGCTTTGGGTTCATTCAGAAATGGATTTATTTGTGGTTCTCTTTTAGCCAGTTTCTGTCTCTTCATGCTTCTCTCCATCACCCTGTAGGGAGAAATCAGAGAAACGGTGCCTAAACCCCTCCACACCTTCCTCAGTGACCAGCAGTGGGGTGGCCAGGGTTCCCCCCACTTCCCACGTGGGGCCTATCCAGAGTATGCGGGGCAACCACGCTGCAGGTAAGGGGAGCAGGGGACACTGCTGTGCTCAGCTGTGCCTGCACAAGGGTCAGCTCCTTCCTGTGCTGCTTCTTCCCCGAGCTTTATCTTCCAAAGACCATTGACTTAACAGGGAGCAAGCAAAAAGTCTGATTTTGGTGATTATTGGGGCAATAAAAGGTGATTTTTTTTTCCCCATGGCTGTGGTGGGAATGGGCAGCTGCTCTGTTCCACCTCTGCTGTATCCCTGTCAATGCTGAGCATGGCCGTGTTCTGCTGAGGTGCTGCCAGTGTCACCTCCGTGTCCCCTGTCCCTGCAGAGCTGCGAGTGGACGTGGATCAGCCAGCCCACCCCCTGCCCCGGGAGGGCAGCTCCTCCGAGTACTCCAGCTCCAGCTCCAGCCCCATGGGGATCCAGACGCGGGAGGAGAGCTCGGACAGCGCCGAGGAGAACGAGAGACGTAAGCAGAGCCCCCCAGCCGTGCCCCGTGCCGTGCCCAGGGCTGTCCTCACAGCTTCTCTCTCCCCAGGCCTGGAGCTCCACCTGGACGCCTCGGACAAGGAGAAGCCGGTGATGCTGCTGAACCATTTCCCCTCGAGCTCTGCCAGGCCCACGGCCCAGGTGCTGCCCGTGCAGAACGAGGCCGGCTCGGGCCCCGCTGGCCACCACGCGCTGCCCATGCAGATGCTGTCCCCAAGCCCGTCACACATCACCCCCATCCGCATGCTCGGCTCCGTGCACAAGCCGGAGCGCGGCTCCGCGGACATGAAGCTGCTCTCGTCCTCCGTGCACTCCCTCTTGTCTTTGGAAGAAAGGAATAAAGTGTCTCCTGGATCGAGGGGCAGCATAAAGATGGAAAAGGGCTTTGGGAACGCCGTGGTGGATGTCATGTCCGCGTCCTCTCCGCACCAGCCCTTGCAGGTGCTGTCGGGGGGTGCCGAGAGCAGCTCCCCAACATCCACCATGAACTTTGGGCCTCGGACCAAAGTCGTCCACGCTTCCACTCTGGACAGAGTGATCAAACCAGCCCAGCAGCCAGGACTCATCGTGGAGACGAGCACTGCTGCCACGGTGACGTCCAGCACAGTCTTCCACGTGGCTCGTCCGCCCATCAAACTCCTGGTGTCGTCGTCTCTTCCCACCGACTCCGCCATGGCCGGACAGACTTCCTGCTCCAGTAATATGCAAATAACGGTGTCCCCTGCAATAATCAACCCCCGGACTGCTCTGTACACAGCCAACACCAAAGTTGCCTTTTCTGCCATGAGCAGCGTGCCCGTGGCGCCCATGCAGGGCAGCTTCTGCGCCAACAGCAACGCGGCCTCCTCCAGCAGCCACCCGTCCCCGTCCTTCACCACCATGGCCAACCTGCCCAGCTGCCCCGCGCCCAGCTCCAGCCCCACGCTCTCTTCCGGCGCCGACAACAACTTCTACAGCAGCAGCAGCAGCAGTAGCAGCAGCAGCAGCAGCGGCTCGGCCGGGAGCGTCCCCGTCCCCAACCAGAACCACCACCACCACCACCACCAGCAGCCGCCGCCGCCGCAGCCCCCCGGCTGCATGGTGTGCAGCTCCTGCGGCTGCAGCGGCAACTGCGGCTCCAGCGGCATGACCGTAAGCTACGCCAACTATTTCCAGCACCCCTTTTCAGGACCTTCCATGTTTACTTTCCCTTTCCTGCCCTTCAACCCCCTGTGTAGCAACGGCTACATCAACACGCAGCAGTACAACAGCAGCACCACGTTCCCTGTGGTGCACACGGCCTACAACAGCGGCCTGGCCCCCGACTCCGTCATGGCCGGACAGTCCACCTTCGCCGTGCCCCCCATGCAGAACTTTATGGCGGGCACGGCCGGGGTGTACCAGGCACAGGGAATGATGGGCAACGGCAACGGGTCAAGCCACAAAAAAAACGGGAACCTCTCCTGTTACAACTGCGGGGCCAGCGGGCACAGAGCTCAGGACTGCAAACAGCCACCCATGGATTTCAATCGGCAAGGTAAAGGCCGGGGGGGACGCACGCAGTCCTTTCCCGTGTGTACAGTTCAGGCTGATGTTTCCAGCAAACTGTTTCATTCCTTCCTTGGGATCATTTCCTTTGTGATACGGCTGATGTTTCTTCAAGTGGCTCATGGCTGCATTTGGGTGACGCTTTGGAACGGTTGGGTCTGGGTTTGGAGTAGGATCCAGTCCACACAGAGTGCGGCCTTGAGCCCTGCCCCTGGGGTCTGATGGCCCCTTGGAATCTCTGGCTTGTAAATATATTTTGTTATTAAAAGTTGATGGTCTGAGCCATTGGCAAATTTTAGGCAGTCCTGTGAGGAGGACTCAGACGAAGCCCTCAGGTGTGCTCTGTGGGGTTGGCACTGTTTTTAGGGGGGAGGTAACATCAGGGAAGGGAGGGAGCTGCTGTGGACAGCTTGCAGCAGAATTGCTGTTGCTGCTTCTGCATTGTCAGCCAGGTCAGCTTCGGTCATTATTGCAAGTTCCCCTGGAAATTCAGAAACTGAAATCTCTGTTCCTCTTCCCTTCCTGCCCAACAATAACCTAAAGGAAGAATTGCTGTTCAAACCCTCCTGAAGGTCCTGTTTGCTGATGTAATTATTTTATAGGACATGTTGCTTACACGTGTAGAGCACAGGCTTCTCCAGGAGAATCCTTAATTCCAGGCAGGAAACAGTAAAAGAGAAATACTGCTTTACCAAGAGCACTTTTAAGCCCCATTTTTCTTTTTTTTATTTTGATTGTCTTATTTTGAGATAATCTGAGAGTGGTGTGGGTTAAAAAATGAAATACAAACTGCCTTCTCTGTAGCCTTTTCCATTTTGGTGTTGTCTCAACAGTTTCAAAACATAAATTAACAAGTGTGAGGTGTTGGGCAGCAATTTGCAGCAGGAAAAAAGTAAATACTGAGTGGAATTCCAGTGGTAAATGTTTTGGTAGTGGCCAGGGGGAAGCAGAGCTGCTGCCTCGTCAGTCCCAAGTGGGAGAACTTTGGGAATGCAGCAGACTCTGATGTCTTTTTAAATTGGATTTAATTTCATTAATTAAACTCCCATTTAAAGTCTGCCAAATTTTTCACAAGGGCATGGACTGACAGGACAAGAGGGAATGGTTTAAGCTGAAGGATGCCAGGGTTAGATGGGATATTGAGAGGAAACTCTTCCCTGTGAGGATGGGGAAGCCCTGGCACAGGGTGCCCAGAGCAGCTGTGGCTGCCCTGGAAGGGGCATTCCTGGAAGTGTCCAGGGCCAGGTTGGACACTGGGGCTTGGAGAACCCTGGGCTAGTGGAAGTTGTCAGGGTTGGAACTGGATGAGCTTTAAGATCCTTTCCCACCCAAACCATTGTGAGATTCTGTGATTCCACGAAACAAAGTTGTGCCAGCCCTAAAATCGCACCCAAGCTCCAGTGGTGCGTTCCATGGGTAGGAAGCAGCAGGTTGGTTTGGGAAGCTGTGGGAGGTGACTGATGTGTAACCCTGTGTCCCTGTCCCTGTCCCAGGTACGTTCAGGCTGAAGTACGCCCCTCCCTCTGAAAGTCTGGACTCCACAGACTGAGGTTTCCCCAGCTGGCACCACGATGCTGTAAAGCCATGGAGAGCGACGGAGATCGAACTGCAAAACTGAGACGTCCAGTTGCTGTTAAGCTTAATGTATTTTTTAATCCAAAGGTGCTTTACTTTATTAGACTAGGTAGAAAATCTAGCTTAGGGGTGCAGCCAACCCAGTTTTGATTGCCAAATTCAGGCTTTGTTGTTGGAACTCCTGACTCCGTGTCCTCGGACCGATGGATGGGCAGATGGACGGATGGATGGTGGAGCTGGCCAGCTGCAGTTCCTGCTGGAAGTACAACATCCCCCGTACTTTTTTGGCTGGAGAATGTTGCCACAATTGGACTTTTCCAAGGTGAAAGGCCTGACTCCAGGGCAGCTCTGTTCTGAGGTGGAAGGTAGGAGTGGCCGAAAGGACTTTGGCACCCCTGGGCTAGGTAAAATGTCTACTTTTTTTCAAAAGTGATCAGGCACTAATCTCTGGGATTTTTAAGGATTGCACTACAGAAGAATGTAAAACTCTTCAAGCTTTCTGCACTTTTAGCAGACAGTGTCACTCTGAGACCAGTGCAAGAGGCAAAGAAGTTCCAACATTTACAAATTGGCACCAGCAGGCTTACGGGACTTAATTCCACAATAAAAATCCTAAAAAGTCTCTCTTTTCCCTTCCAAAAGAACACACACGGCAGTTTCGGTTCCTTCTGGAAACAAACTCGTGCTTCATTGTCTCACCTATTACTAGCTAGTGCTGGCTTCCCAGCACTGGAATAAACTTAGTTTCCAAGGGTCCAAGTCCCAGAGACTCCAGAGTCATAAAGGCTTCAAGAATATTTTCCTGTAATACACAAAACCTTTACGTCCTGTTACTGTATATAGGTCTCTTTCACAGAAACCTTATTATTCTGCTTTTGTAAATGAATTTTAAACCATCCTAAAAAAAAATCAAACTAAGAACTCTGGTAGCAGAGTTGATAAGCTTTTGCTTTACTTTATATAAAATACCCTTTGGCTCCTACCCCAGGATTCAGGAGTGGTGGGAGTCAAACATGTAAAAGGTAGTAAAAACTTCATTATTATCAAGACTTGGAAGGATTTCTTGTCGGCCTCCTTCGTTGCAGTAGGTTGTAGATGAGTAGCTTTGGTGTTAAACTACTTAGTCCATCATTTGTGGGTGACAAATCTAAATTAGGACTGGAGAGGAAGCCAAGCCCATCTCGAACTGCTAATTTGAAACACTTTGGTCCTGTCTGGTTGAAAGAAGATCCTAATCCTCATGGCTCTCCCCCCCGGGAATTTGACGGCATTAAATGGGTGAGGCCTCCTCTGTAAAAGTCTCTGACAGAGAGAAATTTGCATCCTGTAATTTGGGAGACACCTTTAAAGTCTGAAGCCTTGTTTACACTTGGAGGTATTCCTTACACCAGGATGAATCCATAGGATTTGTAGTGCAGCAGTGGCTTGGGAAGTCCTCTGGGAGCAGCAGGGTTTGGAGCTGCCCCCAGGAGATGGGGCTGCGTGAGGAAGGAGCCCAGCCCTTCCTGGGCTGTGCTCACAGGAAAGGAACATTTGGGCCATCCCTGTGTCCCTGTCTCTCCAAGGGCAGTCTCATCCTCGTGGGATCATGAGCATCGGGAGAGCCTTGGGAATGTGGGTGGGGAAACCAAACCCGGCCCAGGGAGGGATCCAAAACCTGAATTTGCAGAACAAACAAACAAACGAACGATACTTTTTATTGCTATGCAATAAGAACCCCGTGATTTGTGTATCTCCAGCCCAGCTCCCACTCCCTGTTGGCTCTGCCTGAGTTTGAGGACATTCCCTGTGTTCCCATGAACAACCTTCAGACCTACAACACTAAAGGGATGAAAACTGACAATGCAATTTACTTTGCCTTAATGAGCTCGAGACAATGGTAGGAACAGTCTGTCCCACTGCATCATGCCCAAGGAAAACGTGCAGTTCCATGTTTACTATTTGCAACTTTGAGGGTCTCTCCAGTGGCCTGGAACATGTGCTGAAAGCCAAACTTAGTGTTGTTATTATTATTGTTGTTATTATTTTTTTCACTTTTTTTAAACAGTATTTTAAAATTGTATTTAAAGAAACTGTATTTCAACACACATGTGAGTGTTCAAAACCCTCTTGAAACAGCAAAAAACAGCAGCAGCAGCAAAAAAAAAGGTCATTTCTGTACCAGTTGTTTTGTTTTACTGCCCAAGCCTGGGCACAGTTGTGTCTGATCTTCCTCACAGAAAAAAAATGATATCAAAAGGACTGTAAAACTGAACGTCTGTCCAGCAAATGTTTCATTCCTTTCTCCAGAGCTTTCTTTAGGATCCTTTCCTGTGTGTAGAGTTCAGGCTGGTGTTTCCAGCAAACTGTTTCATTCCTTCCTTTGGGATCGTTTCCTTTGTGTCAAGTTCCGGCTGATGTTTCTTCAAGTGGCTCATGGCTGCATTTGGGTGACGCTTTGGAACGGTTGGGTCTGGGTTTGGAGTAAGATCCAATCCAGAAGGACCTGGAGGCAACACGAGTGTCCGAGAGGAAAATCTGGTGAGCCAGCAGCAACCTCAGAGCCTTCCCCAAATCCCAGTGAGTTGGGGCTTCAGACCTGCCAGTGAACACCCTCCACTCTGTACCCAGAACAACCAAAGTTGGTAAGTCCAAACAGAGCACCTTAATTCCATAAAATTATCCTTAATCTGTTCTTCAAAGGCACAAATCCATCTTTTTACCCCTAAAAAGCAAGGCAGCTTGGGTTGGAATAGTAGAGTTCCAGCTGCCCTGCCTGAAGAAACCAGTTCTTAAACCCTATTTTTATACATTGAAAGATGGAGATTTCAAAGAATGTTATTTAGCCCTATCTTTGTCCTGCAAGTATAAAAAGAATTAATTCTCCAGATGGATTTCAGTGTGGAATGGGAATGATTTTTCAGTGTAAGAGGGAAGGGAATCCCCAGTGATCTCCCTGCAGGGGCAAGAGAATCAGTGAGGAGCCTTTCCCAGGGGAGGGAACAGCAGATGGGACAGTTCCAGCTGCATTTTCCATTTGATGATGGAAAGACTCGAAACAGGATGGAATTTCCAGTGAACTCCTCCTCACCCTGCAAATTAAGCATTAATAAATATTCTGGGCTCGACCCTAACAGGGAGTGCAGAGAGGGAGGAGAGGGAACCGAGATACTGATCAGAGGGTTCCACCTGACTTTTACTGAAAACTACATTTGAACCATTACTAAAGTTTATCAGAACTGGTTTTTATTCAAACCAGCTCTGTCACACTCAGCTTTTTGTGAAACCTTTTCATACCACGGTCATTAAATCTTGGCAAATTAAGCACCAGACTTCCCAAAGTTTAGAGTCCAGCACCAAGCCATGGCCATGCCCCAAATCCCAGAGATATCCTGGGATGAGCCAGGCTGGGGCACCAGGCAGAGCAAAGCTCTTCCCAAAATCCTGCAGGGGAGCAGAGCTGTGCCAGAGGGACCCTGGGGGTGCTGGATTCAGGCTAGTCTGGAACACCTGTAAATGGGATGAATATGGGCAAATCTGGACAAAAATCCACGTAATGGAGCGTTTGTGAGAGTAGGAATCACTTTGGCTGGTTGAGGCCCCGCAGCTCTTGTAATAAACCCTTGGAATTACCCATTTGTTCCCTGAAATTTTCCTGATGTACACAAGAACTGTGTTGGTACTGAAGCAGAAAGCAAATCCTGTGTGTTTTCAAGTGCAGATTAACAGCTTCTCTTGGACATAACTTTCCATTAGGAATGAAGGAAATTCCTGCTCCATTTGAGCCATTTCTTTTACTTCGATCACTTCTAGTATTACAAATTCTGCATGTAACTTTATAAATATTTTAAATAGTTTTGTAAATATTTAATATTCAGCTAATTTGATTTTGAATTGTAAATGTCAAGTATTCTGGTATTGGGATTTTTATGTTTTATTATACTTTGTTAAAAGTTAAATTGTACATTTTTAGAATGTTTTTATCTGAGTAAATTTAATGTATGGAAAATAAAGAGTTAAACAGAATCCCTCGGTATTGGCTTTCCTTCTAAAGGGATTCAGCTGTGTGGGGGCTTCTCCAGCTTGGCAGTAGCAGGGAATTATTTTTAATTCCTTTAATTATTTTGCTGTAAAAATGCCTAGGAATAACCACACAAGCCGGAATTAAGTTGGGATGTAATCCATCCATATCAGCACTGTATTAATTTTAAAAAAGCAACATTTGTACAGGAATATCAGTCGATCACGTCGTAATTACAAGTACAGTTGTCAGTTATGAGTGAAACGAGTTCTTACACGAACAGAACTAAACAGAGAACAAGCTGCATCGAAAAGTTCACGTCGGAGTAAAAACACAAAGGACAATAAAAAACGGGCAGGGGGCCCCGGCAAGGAGATGCATGCAAAGAGTGGAGGAGGTACAAGGCGGAGGAGGTACAACGCGTGCACCCCGCGCAGTGCCAGGCGCTGTAGTATTGCTTCTGTCCCCGTCAGAGCCGGGCTGCCGGCGACACCGCTGACACCGCGGGGATCCCGCCACGCCTCGCTGACTAGAGAAACACAGGTTTGTCCCACGGGAGAGCTCCCCTCTGCACAGCCTGCTCCCTGCCCGGGACACAGGAGCCTCCAGCCGTGCCACAAATCATTTGTTCGTCAACTCTCGGCAGCCGCTCCCGGCCCTGAGCTGCTTCTCCCGACCTCCGGGCTAGGGGCACGATCCTATGGATCACAGCTCAGATGAACACACAGGGATTGGGAATTCATAACAGACTGGAGTTTATTTCAGTGTTACCTGTTCGGGTGTGCATTTTACAGTTAGACACTTCCTAAAACTACGATAAAGCTGTGGTGTTTGGTATGAGTATTCCAGAAAGCGGCACCGCCCCTGAGCGTGCGGTGCCCAAAAACCGGAGACACAAAAGAGTTGTCCTTCCCCAGCTCACCCCAAGCACTTGCCTTAACTCCCTGCAGCGCTGACACGAGTCTGGTGGAGCTGCAGAAGAAAAAGCTCCCCTTTGGAACATTAAAATGCATTTGCTCTCATGAGAAACCTTCCCATTTAAAACCAAAAAATTTAGGGAATCGTAGGGAGATTTTCCAGCAAACTCACGGGAAACACTTTAGTTCCTCCCTGGTGCCTGTTTGCTTGTTAAAAATAAATCGAGTGTCCCTTTCTCTGCAAGTGTCACATGCACAATTGGGCTCCTTTCATCAGGTCCAGACCTGTAAATGTGCCTGTGTGGAATATTATTAGGGCAGGTTTCAAAGCTGGAGGTGCTCGTCTGTACTGTTTAATAGTCACAAACAAGGCAAGGTGAGATGAGACACCTGCTAAAGCAAGACTATGCTAAGGACTGAGAGCGTAGGTGACATCCGGTTCTTTCCCTGGGGGGTGTGTGGGGAAGAGTGGGGGTGATGGCCAAGGGTCAACCCAAATCCTAGGCTGGGGCTGCTGGCGTGTCCTAGGCGGACGCTGGCGCGCCAAAGGTCTCCTGGGAGGCGTAGACCATGTACAGGAAGCCATCCTCGTCCTTCTCGCTCTCGTACACCTCGGAGATGGGCGTGGACACGCTCACCATGCTGTGCCCGTTCACCAGCAGGAAGAAGGCCTGGTTGGAGTTCAGCTGCAGGCGTCGCCTGGGCAGGGGTGAGGGGAAAGGGGGACAAAGGACAGATGGCAACGGACAGTCCTCAGCACTGACAGCAGCAAGGTCATAGCAGAGAATCAGGGAATGGTTTGGGGTGGAAGGATTGAAATAAAGCTCATATCATTCCAACCTCTCTCATGGGCACCTTTCCCTGCATGTCCCCACCCTGCCCTGTCCCTCAAAACTGGGCTCAATTCCTCTGCTAAATCCAGGCAGGTGCATCCACTGGCAAGGCCCTCACTCAGGGGAAAAGCTGCACTCCAGAAGGGCATTGAACTGGAGGGACTGGGAAGAAGCACCCCTGGCATAACCAGGGACCTTTGGCTTGCAGCTCACTGGAATGAAAACCCAGAGGTCTTTGGGAAGACTGGGAAATTCGGGCTGAGCTTCCTTGCAAAACCTGGGCAACTTTTAATCTCACTTGGTCACCAGCTCTGTAACGGCCTGGGTTTAACCTTGGAGCATCTTGCTCCCTTCTCCTCCTCCTTCCCTCCCTCCCAGGAGAAGCATGGAGGGAAGGGTAGGGAGCCACAGGCTGCTCAAACTGCCTGGCACAGGAAACAGCTGATTTCTGGATTTCCCTTGGATCATTCCAGCTCGGGGAAATGGGTGTTCCTGCTAAACTGCCTCCTGCAGAGAGCAGCTCTTCCCACTTGATAAACCAAGTGAGCAATAGCAGCTCAGGAGTGTGGAGCTACCACCAAAGCAAGGAAAGAATAGATCACAAGAGCTTCCTGCTGCTTCCACTCGCTGCTGAGGGGCAGCAGCAGCTGGAAACAAGGATTTATTTAGCTCCCAACCACAGCCCTGGACAGGGACCTTTCCAAAGCCAGACTAATCACTCCAGAGACAGCAGGCTGAGGGAAGGCAGCAGCTCTCCAAGGTTTGGGAAGGATGGGCTTTGCTGTGCATCACTGGAGCTGGCTGAGACCCAAGTCTGGCTGGTACCAAGTTATTTATTAACAGTAAAGCCAGGGAAGAAAGGTGGGAAAATCCTTCAGCCTGCAGTTAACCTCTTTGCCCAGGGCCTTTCACGTTACTGAGAAACTCTGGAAGACTTGAGCAACCTGGTTCCCGTCTCCAAAGCCCTCTCTGCCTTTCTACTTCCTGCAGGAGCTGGGATTTGCCTGTGACAGTTTTTGTTTGGACACTTTGGACAACTCCCACAGCCTGTGGCCTCCACAAACCAGCTCCTGCTGCAGCGTGACCATCACAAAACAAGCTCTGGTTTGCTGCTCACTTCCCAGTTACCACTGGAGAACCCTTCCTCATCAAACAGTGCTGCTGAGCCAGCAGAGATGCACTTCTAGCAGAATTTCTGACCACACAACTTCCACTTGGGGCTGTTTCCCTCTGCCTTTCCTGTAAGCTCAGCAAGCAGCCAGGGCAGAAACACTCTGGCCTGAGCTGGTGTTTCCCAGGCCTCAGTGCTGTCACTGAGGGAAACTTCAGTTCCCAAAGGATGCCAAGAGCCTCCCCAAGCAGCAGCCGGAGCAGAGCTCTGGCTCTGAGCCCAGACTCCCCTTCCCAGTGGGTGGGAAGAGGCAGCCACTCCCGAGGGGGACTCCATGGCAGAAGAGAGGAGGCATCCCAAAATAGCCAAGCAGGAAGCGCTGGGCAGAAGGACCCATGTCAGCCAGGGATTCACAGCCCCACACTCCCTCCTACAGCTCTGGGGGTGTTATTTCTCTTGGAAGCAGACTAGCAGCCCAGCTGTCTTCAGAGTGGGGTTTTTCCAGCAAAGCAAAAGGAAAAGCACCTTCTCCTGGATTTTCCCTAGTGCTCATTAGAAGAATTTTCCATTCAGACCTCCCAAGTGCACGAGGGGGGGGGGGGGGAATTAACAGAGCATCACAGTCTGAGGTTGATCAGCTCACACTGGAATCCCAGCAATACTACCTGATAATTTTGATTAGCTCGCTCATGTTGACATGATCTGGCACCAGGAACTTGGTCTTATCCAAAACTGGAAGCTGCTTCTCCCCCTTGTACCTTTCAATGATCACCTGAGAAGGAACACAAAAAGCAGAATAAGTGAAAGGCAGGAACAGTGTCTGGTGCCCTCATCTCCCCCCTCCCAGCTCCATTTCCCTTCACCTGTGAATGCAGCATCTCCAGTGCGAGAAGCAGCAATTGATGGTTGGGCTCAATTACCTTAAAGGTCTTTTCCAACCCAAACAATTCTGTGTTTCCATGAGAATGAATTACCTTCACGTGCTCCTCTGTTCTGTTTGCAAGAGCCACTGCACAGAGGGGTAACACACAGAGATTTAAAGCACGCATCCATAGCTTAAGTGCAGTTTTAAGAGTTCCTTTGCTGCAATAATTTAACCCAGCACTGGATTATCCAGCAACAAGGAAATCCAGGGAAAGACCAAGGCCACTTCCCTCTAACACACTGCAGTGGCTGACCAGGGGTTTGTGCTACTATAGAAGTCTGCCAGATCAAGCAGTTGTCACTGGAATTTCTCCATTTCAGGCCATCTCTTTAAGAACCACCACTCCAGATGACTCTGCTGTTCCATTCACCTCCCATGGTTCCTTCTAATACATGAGAAAAAGCTACTTTGGAAGGCTATAAACTCTCCAGTTTCCAAATTAAGGAGAAAATTTCCTCAAGCACGCTCTGGAACGAGTAACTCTGCCAGGACTGCTGTGTAATAACCACTTAATTCACAGAGAAACTGCAGATTTCCCAATTTAAGGAACACCCTGCCCAGCAACTGAGGGTAGTTCCTGCTTTTAAGAAGTGATCTCAGAACTCGTGTGGTCCCGTTTCCAGGGCCATGTGGGGTTTGTTGATTTTCAGTCAACAGGAGCTACGTGACACCAGTCCCTTGGATCCCTTCCATGCTCACGGGGTCTGGCTGTGTTGATCCTAAAAAGCTGCACAGGTGAAGAGACGTTGATTGAATTCTACCAGAGAAAGAGCCTTACATCAGTTGAAATAAATGCTGGCTCATTCTGGGTAACAAAGCCCCACTATTTTTAAGCAGTAGATATTTCTAACAGCAGAATGGAGGATGTTGACAGCACAGGAGGGATTTATTATCTAGTGTGACATTGCCACCTTATCTCATCCAGAACTGCTAATGACAATAACGAGGCAGTGACTGGCCCAGAAAGACTCCAGGGATCCCAGCAGGGATAGCTGGGAGTTTGCATCACCACAACTCCAGCAAGTTCCTTAGGTACCTCTAAATTTTTGGCTGGAACCTGTCCATGGCTGACTTAAAGTGAGAGTTTTGCCATAAATCCCTGGCTTTCAATCTGTGGTCACAGAGCTTGGGGACTATGGCTAAGTGGTCTTTGAAAGGTGAGTGAAAAAGCAATATCTGTCAGGAAACAGATTTGCAAGGAAAGTGCCTTTTGGGAAAACGAAACATTCCAAAAAAGTCAGAAAGTCCCTGCTGTGATGTATTCCTTGTTCCTTTGCCCAGCTGCACAGGGAAGCAGCAGTGGCAGCTCCAAAGTGAAGGAAGGAGTTTAAAGCCCAAGGAAAGCTGAAAACCTTTCAGTTTCTGTTTCTACTGCAGAAACTGTTTCTCCCGTCAGTGAGCTTGCTCAGGGGTGGGGGGACAGTTTGCAGCAGTTGGTTCACAGCAGAATTTCTACACACTGGGGTCACCAAATCTCATCACAGAGCCAAAGGCTGAGGGTCCCGTTCACTTCCCTCTGCTGAAGAACTCATCAGTGACAGAGCACAATCCATGCCTTTTGCTTGTAGGATATTCTGTGCATTTTTAACTTTGAGGATGTAAGTAAAATAAAATACAAACTTAGGCAGCATTTGGAGCTGAGCAGCTCAAGAGTGACAGGGTCAGGGGTGATATCCAGTGTGAGCTGCACAGCCCAGCAGCGTTCCTGGAGACCTAAGCACAGGGCCCTTCCCAGCAGAAAAGCATTTCTGTCCTTCCCAGCACAGGCTGATGAGCAAATCCATATCTGCCTCTACACTCCTGTCTACTCCTCTTGCTGAGCCTCTGAACACTCTTAATTCAGAGAAGAAAACCACAGAGAGAGGAGCTGAGCGCTCAGGAGGATCTCAGAGCTCAGCTGGGGCGTGGTTTTCTCCCAGGTTACAACACACAAGTGCAAAACTCCGGAAATGCCGCTTCCTCCAGCCCCTGTGAGCACCTTGCTGCACCACACCAACCGTGAGAATTACTGCTTGAGAATGCTCCTGAAACCCAGGCTTAGCCACCTTGAACAGCCCCGTTTTCATTTGGTCTCCTCAGGACAGCTCTTTCACAGGTTTCTAACCGCTAAAAAGACCACGAGTCTGGAAGCTGAAGTAAAAAAATAAAAGAACTGGACTTACTGGTATTTTAGTGGGATGCTGATCCCGAATCAGTCGTACATCTTCCACTCTTTGTTCTGCAAGGGATTAAAAAAAAAATCTGTTTAAACATTCACAGTTAATGCTGTTATTTCCTTATTTCTCCACCGCTGAGGAGAGGGACCACGTGTCAGGAAAAGCCAGAGGAGGAAATTTGGGCAAATCAATTTCCAAATGGGCCAGCACTATCAGGAGTACAACCTCTCCTGTGACAGCTGATCTCCTGCTCCTTAACCCAAGGTGGCAAGCGCTGTGTGCACCTGCCTGGCACTCCTAGAAAGTGTTAAAGGAGATCCTTTCCTCCCCACACCCCCTCACTTTCTGCCCACTGAAGCACACATTTAACATCACACAGTTAAAGGCCTCAAATTACACCACCCAAATTAACAACTAAATACCCTGTGCTATTTCTGTCAGGTCCCAGAAGAGGAAGTGGTCAACAATTATTTGAGCCCCGGGACTGGCCCGAGCCTGGCAGCATCAGCTTTCCTTGTGTGCTCTCCTGTTACCGAATTCCAGGTTTTATTTTGACTCAGCCTCACCCATTGTTGCAGGAGCCGCTGGAGGCTCTGCTGGACCTACACATTTTGCCACTCTCCGTGCCAGTTTTCAGGATAAAGTTCACCTCTCCTCAGACGGAAATATTAATAGAACAGACATCATGAACCTGGCTAAAGTACACGAGGCAGAGTAAACAGCCCGGCTGCTTTCAGGGGCCGCCTCATCTGTGTCCCCTGCCTACTTTCAGATTCAGTGAACTCAATTTTAAGCCCTCTGTTCTTCAGCAGGACGGGGCTTTCCAGGCTGTCTTCAGGTTCCAAACGGCTCCGAGAGAGATGACTGAGTGTTGCATCACGGCTTGAACACACACCTGCCTAGGGAGAGAAGCACTTAGGCCAGCTCCCCTTGGAATGCTAATGGCAGGACACTCAGCAATGACATCCCTCAGTCTGCTCAGTGGTGTTTGTGCCCATGGAACACATCCTCCTCCGGAGCCCGGCAGGGAATGCAGCTGTCCTGAATCACCGTTTGCAGCTGCAGGTGAATCAAGCAGAACTCAGGCAAGGAGCACGCCAAGCCTTCACCTGAAAGCCACCCCACATCCCGAGCCACATTCCCAGCGGGAGCGCTTCAAGGGCAGAGAGTTCCACCTCGTTAAAACAGTTTTTCAGATTAACCAAAAACACAAAAGATACGTGGAGAGAGTGAGACCAACCATCCACCTGGCAAGCACTAACTTTTCAGCTGGAACAGGTTTGTTCACAGCAATGTTATTCAGCAGAATTCCCTGGGGTAGAAGGAACATTAACCGGGCAAAACATGGAGATTACTGTGTGTGGTGTGTTCAAAATCAGGCCCCAGTCAGCCACAGATAAACACTGTTCTCTGACGACAGTAGTTGCAGTGGCAACTGCTTGGCTGCCATCCTAGCTGAACTTAATACCTGCAACAGAGGCTGCTGACAGGCGATGGGGTCAACAACAGTTTTGGAAGGCTCTGAGAAAAGGGGTGGCATAAACACAGACTTCTGTCAGATCCACATCCTCCCCGCTCCACTGCGGGGAACAGCTCACATTTAGCACAACAGCAAAGGCAAGGGTGGGCACATCACAAAGCTCTCTTAAGCAGCTTGACTTTAACCCAAAGGCAGGAAGAAAGGAAAATCTGGATCAATTACTTCCACCAATTCCATCTCACGTACGGGATTTTACAGTTCATGCAGAAATAGGTTACGCTGCCAGTTCGTGTTACCCTCGCAGCGCTTCAGCCTCCCTCACTGACACACACGGGCAGAGCCCGAGCCCTTTGATTGCTCCGCTCCCATCCTGAGCGCACGCAGAAGCGTGGCACGGCTCTATCGAGGCTGCTCCTTCTCGAAAGGCGCTAATCTCATTTTCCCCAGCCATCATTACACAGCTCTTTTCGATGCCCTGCTAGTTTTCAACAGGCAAACAGAGACAGGAGCCCCACGCCCCAGCCCGGCCGCGGCTGCCCGGGTGGAGAATTCCTCCCCCCGCGCCAGGCACCGGCTGCCAGGGGAGCTTTAATTCCGCTGCCACCGGCGCACAGGCCGCCGGACACCGAGCACACACCGGAGGGAAGGGCAGGCCCAGCTCCTGGCACACACGCCGAGGATGTTTCCAGGCTCCTGGGAGTTTTGCAGTCGATAATGGATGATGCCATGAAGAGACCTCAAGCACAGATCTCCTCACCCGGGCACAGCACGGCTGCCACCCCACAACCCCCGTGTCCCGAACCGCCCGGGTAAACAACCCCGGAGGACGGGCCGGGCTTTGACTCGGACACGGCCCCGAGCAGGCCGGGACACCGGGGCGGCCCCGGGCCCGCTCCGCCCGCGGGGCCCCGCTGTCAGCGGCAGCCGCCCGCGGATCCTCGCCGCTCCCACCGCCCCCTCCCCGGCGATCCCCCCGCAGCCCGCCGGGACCGGGCGCTCCGGCGGGCCGCGCCCCGCCGCGTCCCTCCCCGGGGCGCTCACCGAAGGTGCGGCGCTGCTTGAAGCTCTTCTCCGAGGGCATGGCGGCGTTCGCTCGGCCCGGGCCCGGCGGCGGCTCTGCGCGGCGGCAGCGGACACCTCCGAGTGCCGGCGCCCGCCCCCCGCGCCGCCGCGGCCGCTCGGCCGTCAGCTGACCGCGCGTCACGGCGGCTCCGCCTCGCCCCGCCGGCATCTTGGGAGCGGCGCGGGGCTCGGCCGGCCGGGCCGCGCTCCTCGCTCGCTGACACGCAGCCAGCGTGCCCAGGGAGTGTCACAGTGCCCTGGCGGTGTTCCCGCGGTGCGACACACGGCCATGGCCGCCTCGGCGCCAGGCAGTGTTCTTCTTTAGTGACACACGGCCATGGCCGCCTCGGCGCCAGGCAGTGTTCTCCTCAGTGACACGGCCATGGCCGCCTCGGCGCCAGGCAGTGTTCTTCTTTAGTGACACACAGCCATGGCTATCTCAGTGCCAGGCTGTGTTCTTCTTTAGTGACACAGCCATGGCTATCTCAGTGCCAGGCTGTGTTCTTCTTTAGTGACACGGCCATGGCCGCCTCGGTGCCACACAGTGTTCTTCTTTAGTGACACACGGCCATGGCCGCCTCGGTGCCAGGCTGTGTTCTTCTTTAGTGACACGGCCATGGCCGCCTCGGTGCCAGGCAGTGTTCTCCTCAGTGACACGGCCATGGCTATCTCAGTGCCAGGCTGTGTTCTTCTTTAGTGACACGGCCATGGCCGCCTCGGTGCCAGGCAGTGTTCTCCTCAGTGACACGGCCATGGCCGCCTCGGCGCCAGGCAGTGTTCTTCTTTAGTGACACACGGCCATGGCCGCCTCGGTGCCAGGCAGTGTTCTTTAGTGACACAGCCATGGCTATCTCAGTGCCAGGCTGTGTTCTTCTTTAGTGAAACACGGCCATGACCACCTCGGTGCCAGGCAGTGTTCTTCTTTAGTGACACACAGCCATGGCTATCTCAGTGCCAGGTTGTGTTCTCCTCAGTGACACACAGCCATGGCTATCTCAGTGCCAGGCTGTGTTCTTCTTTAGTGACACGGCCATGGCTATCTCAGTGCCAGGTTGTGTTCTTCTTTAGTGACACAGCCATGGCTATCTCAGTGCCAGGCTGTGTTCTTCTCAGTAACACACAGCCATGGCTATCTCAGTGCCAGGTTGTGTTCTTCTCAGTAACACACAGCCATGGCTATCTCAGTGCCAGGTTGTGTTCTTCTTTAGTGACACAGCCATGGCTATCTCAGTGCCAGGCTGTGTTCTTCTTTAGTGACACACGGCCATGGCTATCTCAGTGCCAGGTTGTGTTCTTCTTTAGTGACACAGCCATGGCTATCTCAGTGCCAGGCAGTGTTCTTCTTTAGTGACACACAGCCATGGCTATCTCAGTGCCAGGCTGTGTTCTTCTTTAGTGACACACAGCCATGGCTATCTCAGTGCCAGGCTGTGTTCTTCTTTAGTGACACACAGCCATGGCTATCTCAGTGCCAGGCTGTGTTCTTCTTTAGTGACACAGCCATGGCTATCTCAGTGCCAGGCTGTGTTCTTCTTTAGTGACACAGCCATGGCTATCTCAGTGCCAGGCTGTGTTCTTCTTTAGTGACACACAGCCATGGCTATCTCAGTGCCAGGCAGTGTTCTTCTTTAGTGACACACAGCCATGGCTATCTCAGTGCCAGGCTGTGTTCTTCTTTAGTGACACGGCCATGGCCACCTCGGTGCCAGGCAGTGTTCTTCTAGTGACACGGCCATGGCCGCCTCGGTGCCAGGCAGTGTTCTTCTTTAGTGACACACAGCCATGGCTATCTCAGTGCCAGGCTGTGTTCTTCTTTAGTGACACGGCCATGGCTATCTCAGTGCCAGGCTGTGTTCTTCTTTAGTGACACACAGCCATGGCTATCTCAGTGCCAGGCTGTGTTCTTCTTTAGTGACACACAGCCATGGCTATCTCAGTGCCAGGCAGTGTTCTTCTTTAGTGACACACAGCCATGGCTATCTCAGTGCCAGGCTGTGTTCTTCTTTAGTGACACAGCCATGGCCACCTCAGTGCCAGGCCGTGTTCTCCTCAGTAACACACAGCCATGGCTATCTCAGTGCCAGGTTGTGTTCTTCTTTAGTGACACACAGCCATGGCTATCTCAGTGCCAGGCAGTGTTCTCCTCAGTGACACACAGCCATGGCTATCTCAGTGCCAGGCTGTGTTCTTCTCAGTAACACACAGCCATGGCTATCTCAGTGCCAGGCTGTGTTCTCCTCAGTGACACACAGCCATGGCTATCTCAGTGCCAGGCTGTGTTCTTCTTTAGTGACACAGCCATGGCTATCTCAGTGCCAGGCAGTGTTCTTCTTTAGTGACACACAGCCATGGCTATCTCAGTGCCAGGCTGTGTTCTTCTTTAGTGACACACAGCCATGGCTATCTCAGTGCCAGGCAGTGTTCTTCTTTAGTGACACACAGCCATGGCTATCTCAGTGCCAGGCAGTGTTCTTCTTTAGTGACACACAGCCATGGCTATCTCAGTGCCAGGTTGTGTTCTCCTCAGTAACACACAGCCATGGCCGCCTCGGTGCCAGGCCGTGTCCCTCACTCAGTGACACAAAAACGAACAACCTCCCCAGGAAAGTGGTGGATTCCCCAATGCTGGGCACTTTTAAGATTCAGCCATCTTGTCTAGATGGAGCTTTTGCCAAGAAAGGTTGGGCCAGATGATCCTTGAGGTCCCCTCCAGCCTGGTATTCCATTATTCCGTGATTCCATGAAGTTGTAGGATGGCCACCTTGGAGTGGCCCACCACGTCCCCTTCAATATGAACATTTAAGCACTTTTCTCCATGCAAAAGTGCAAGTTCAGTGCTCTGTCACCAGTTTGCCTTCACATTGACATGGATATGGGTAGAGTTTACATTTGAAGAACAAAATTTTAGGAGCAGGTGCTCTGATTCTCTTGGAAGCCACCCCCCGGCCTCATGCAGTTTGTGAGGAATTGATTAAATCACAACTTCAGTCACAGATACCACGTTGTGAGTAAAACTGCCCAACTGTTTCCTGCTTAGCAGCTTTCTGACACAAGCTGTTGGCTGGAGCCTTTCAGCTGCATCTCTCTTTCTCTCTTTCTCTCACATACATTCCTGGCACCATGTTTTGAATTTAAGGAGGATTTTGCAGCAATAGGGCAACAGGATCTCACTGTATAATCCAAGGGACAGGGAGCTGTGACCAGGATTGTCCTTAGGAGTACAAGGAGAAGGACAGTTTTCTAACCATCTTAGACATTATCAGTGTTTTTGCATTTTTGGGGTGGAGCGATGCATTGAATTTGGAGTGAGTCTGCACTCACACAAAGGAATGAGGGTTCATGACCTAATTTTGTGATTCAGGGTCACGCAGTTCCAGTGGCCTGTCATTATGAGGCCATTAAAGATGTGACTAACAAGGAAATCCAGCCCTGAGGTGTGTGATTGCTCTGTCCATCACATCACTGTCCAGGGATAGCAGGTGAGACATGGATGACCAGCAGAACACTGATACATCTGCAACTTAAAACAGCAGTCCCAAATTTCTTTGTCAACAAGACTCTTCTTTATTTAAATACCCGCCTTTAAAAAAAAAACAAAAAACATTTTCTAGGCTGAGGAAATTCCACCATGCTCTCAGAATTGTGTCTGAGGGCTGAAGGCAGGAGGATGAAACCACATAATGTTACTTTTTGGGGCGTACAGGTGTGTCCTGGTGTCAGGGCTGACAATTCCGGGCTCTGTGTGCCGTGCGCTTTGCATCCACAAGCCAACTGTTAGCAGGGCTGCAGCTCCGGCTGAAAGCATCCATATGGTGCTTGGGGAGAGCCACAATCAGAGTATCTGCTGACAGGCTGGGCTATCACATGCTCCTCTCATAAATAATCCACAGAGACTGTGAGAAGGAAACTTAGATCCACACCGAGACTCGCCTGACCTTTCCCTCCTCAGCTCAGCCCTCGCCCGGGTCTGTGTGTCGACAGCACAGACAGTTGGCGAGTCTGGATTTGAGGAAGGTGTTAGGAGCAGTTGGAATGACAGCATGGACACAGCCTTTGGGATCAGCCCTGCCTCAGCACAGCTCCCCAGCCCTGGTGAGAAAACGCTGCTTTGGAAAATGCTTTGGCTTGAGGCTCGGCGACGGCGCTGGAACAGAGCCCTTCAAAAATGGAGCCACAGAGCGTTTTTATCCTGGCCTTAGAACACTTTACAAAGCATTTAGGCCGAGGAAGAGGAGACTTAACCCAAAGGGGGCATTACATCGTCTTCAAATATGCAAAAGGTTTCTGCAGAGCGGGAGGGAATTAGCTCTTCCCTGCATGCTCCGGGACCAGGATGAGAAATAATGAGCTTACAGTTTGGAAAAGGCCACAGAAATCAGGGACTGGGCTAAGGGTAAGAATTGTTGAGCAGCAGAAGAAATTCCCTAGGAAGGAAATGGAATAATCACCTTTGGATGTTTTTATTTAATGAGAAATTAGTAAAACATCTGCTCTGAAGAGTTCAGGGAGAATCGGTCTGATCTCAGGGAGAAGGATGGGGTAAATAATCCCCTACAATCCCTGTCAGCCCGAGTTTTGCATGAGGCAAAGGAGCTGTGATTTCCCAAATTTACAAAGCAGGTTAGAGCACAGGCTGGGTTTGGATTCCAGCTCCCGTCCTCCTGTCTGCACCTAATACACCAGACTAAATACTAAGTAAAAAAAAAAGCAACACAGGTTTTCCCAACTGTTCTGTCTTCCACAAGGCTGGGTTGGTTGTTTTTTTGTTAAAAATCCGGAATGAACAGTGACTCCAAACCGTGGCTGATATTCACAGTATTTCCCTTGGGAAAAACTCCCACTTTTCCTATTTTTTTCCCACATGAGCTGCCTTACAATGAAAGGAGTGTATTTCACATTCAGAATAATAAATCATCCCCTCATTTTTCTGGTACAACAGGACTGAAAAGGTTCTTTTTTTTTTTTTTTCCAAGGAAAAGACAAAGCTGTTCCTCTGCAGTGCTGCACCCTTCCTGGAAGACAGCACTCAGTGTGTGGGGCTGGGAGCTCAGCAGCTGTCAGCAGTATTAAATTCACCAGGAGCACAGAGAGAAAATTCCCATAACATAAAAGGAGGAACACTGTGCTGATAATAACTTGCATTTCAACCTGAATTAAAATACCTCCCCTCAGTTCTTTGCTCACAAATTGTTCTTATCGATCCAGCTCAGCTCAAGATTAATGTGGGTTTGGTTTTTTTATAAGTGTGCACCATTACCCAGCTGCTATTGGAGATTTTCAGGCAGAATCTGACTGTAAAGAATTGTTTGCAGTGCCTTAAAATAACTCTTCTGGGAAGTTTTCATCTTAAATTTGCCTCAAGATGGTGGCTACCCTTAAGAACAAATACCCACACTTCAAATTTCACCTTCTGAGTCAGGAGAACTTAAGGAAGAAGTGATGAGAATGGCAAAATATCTGTTTTGGGGGTAGAAAAGTGTAATTTGAGAGAAGTGAAGCTAGAGAGAAACCCCACATTTTGCCTGGGTGGGTTTTCTCTGAGGCCTTACAACAGCTGAGCCCGTCCCTCAGTGGGAACACATGTGATATTCCAAAAGACCAACTGTCTTTTGGAATATCACATGTTCTAGACTATTAAACACGCCTTTTTTTGGATGGTAAATCCAAGCTAACACACAGATACGTGCAATGCCATCACAAAAACATCATTTTCATAGAATGTTTGGCTAAAAACTCCCTGCACTCCCCCTGCAAGAAGGATTGCCCAAGACATCATTGCTGGGTGCCATAACTGATGTCAGTTCCTGCTGTTCCTGCAGTTCCAGCAAACAGCTCTTGGCTCCAGGATCAAGTTTGAAATGGGAGATGTTGCTTGATGGAACACGGCGGATCAGTTGGTGTCAGCAGCAGTGAGTTGTGTTTGTGTACTCATTTCACTCAGAAAATCCATAACATCTTGGCAAGCAGCAACGACAGCGCGAGCGCGGGAGGCAGAGCGGGGAAACTGTGGAGTAACACAGCGTGTAACAAGGTCTCCCCCTGATTTTTGATACTCCTAGTATTGAAGCAATCCCCCACGTGTTCAAATATTAACTGAGCACGACATCTCCTGTGCTTCAGAAAACACTCTCCTCGCTGACGTTGAGAGGCTCCGTGAGCTGCCTGGCATTGCACAACCACGGGTCAGCAGCCAGGAATAGCACCCCCAACACCTGACCCCTCCAGAGCAGGAGAATCCTTCTGCCAACTGAGCCGCTCCAGGTGTTGAACAGGACTAAATTGTTCAGGCTGGACTGGGGCCAAAGCTGGAGGGACAAGGACTGCTTGTGGTAGAAGTGCTGTGACATCTTGGGTGACTCCAGGCACTCACAGCCTTTAGGTCGACTGATTCCTCATGGAAGCAAGGACAGCACGTTGAAGAAAGATCATACCCTCTTCCATAAATCATAGACTCATGGAATGTTTGGGGTTGGAAGGCTGGAAGTGATCTTAAAGGTTTGGCTTGGAAGGGACCTTAAAGCTCATCCAGTGCCACCCCCCTGCCGTGGCAGGGACACCTTCCACTACCCCAGGTGGCTCCAAGCCCTGTCCAGGGGGCACTTCCAGACATGAGGCAGCCACAACTTCTCTGGGAACCTGTTCCAGGGCCTCACCACCCTCCCAGGGAAGAATTCCTTCCAATATCCCATCTATCCCTGCCCTCTGGCAGTGGGGAGCCAGTTAAAGAGAGGGCACGGAGCTCTGCTCTAAAGCAGAAGGATGTGACCACTTCCTGAGCCATCAGCAGCTTTTTTTGCAGTGCTCTGGATTTTCCCTGAAGAGCCCAGCCTGCCCAATGCTGTTTATCCTGCAAATCTGGTGAGATCAATGCCCACAAATCAAGGAAGTGGGAAATCATAGACCCAGGACAAGAAGAGTTGTTTTCCAGCTTAAAACATACACATAAAAAAACCCAAAGCAAAATTCTTCCGCCTTTCTATTGGGATATTCTCTCTTTGATGTGTCCTCCCTCCAAGGATGGGAGCAGTTTTTTAGGAGGCAGGAGCAGGCTTTGTTTTTTATTACGAAGCAGAAATCTCAGTATAGGCCCATGCCAAAAAAACATGCTGCAAATACTCTCTGTGGCAAACAGGGCTTGCAGACAGGGTTTGTTCATCTGTCTCGGCCTGCCTTGCCATACTTTTCTGTCCCTCTTGCCAAATGGAAAATAAATCATTCTCTCCTCGCTGTTCTGGTTATAATTGGCTGGATATGCCATCAGCTGGCTCGTCCCTGCTCCGAGCCTGGGAAGGCATAAACACTTCCAGGATTACAGAAAATGAGGACACTAACTTTGGGACCCATCCAAAGCCCTTTAGTGAGTGTGAAGACTAATTGACTACAGCGAGAACCGCATCGGCTCCTTAATTGCTGAGGGGAAATGAAACAATAACATTTCCCCTTTCGCTACATCCTTTTTCAAGAGCCCTGTGGTAAGGGCTGCGAGCTGCCTGCCTCAGACAGCAGCCCTGGAAGGCTCCAGGCCATTACTCTGGGAATGTTTTCCAAGGAAGGTGCTCAGACAGTGCCACAGAGGATGGGAGATGATGGTAACACACTTCTCCTGTTTCCCCTGCTGTCACAAACAAAGCTGGTTGATTCAGATAATGGATTTGGTGAGATAGGGGAGAAAGCAGCAGTTTTAGACTTTGATGACTGAAGCTGAAGGTGATATTCAGTTATAACCTCCCTGTTGCACACCAGGTCTTCACCTTCTGGGCCTCAAGGACCTTGGATGTGCCCAGGCTCCAAAACTATTGTGTGGTGCTCCACAAGAACAGCAGTGGAAATTGGAGACAGCAATTGTTTCTCCCCTCTGATGTGATGGAGGGCTGGGATTCCCTCACTCTGTCCTGTTAGAAGGGGAAACATGGTCCCACAGAGCACGGGGAGCTTTGCCTCAGGCTTTGCTGGGCTCTGGCTGACATCAGTGTGGGATGGAGGTGGGCACTGCCTTTTCCCTTTGCCCTTCCTCATCTGCAGGAAATCAGCACGGGGCAATGGAGCTCCGTGGGAATTGGCATGGATCTGTGATGGGCTGTCCATCACAGCCCTTTCCACTCCTGCCTTCTGCTGGCTTGGACTGGGAAGGGGCTCAGTGGGCCAAGGGGAGTCTGATGGATGAGAAATGTGGCTCAGCACCCACAGAGCCAAGATTGCGGTGTCAGGTTATAGGGGTCAGGTGGGTGAGGGAAAGGAGAGAAGGTTGTAGGGTGATTAGGCAGCAGGAGCATTCAGTGGGAAAGGAGAAAGAATAAAGTTCAGATAAAAATATAAAAGCAAAAGAGGGGAAAGCATGTGTGTGCTGTAGACTGCTGTGGTTCTGCTCCAGGCAGTGTCACCCAGGACATCTTTTCTTTCATTCACATGAAAATCCTTGCCATCAGTACTTTCCCCCGACCCCTCCATGAATCCATCACTTCCTAAACAGACAGACATGATAAGGCCTTCGAAAGCTGTGTCAGAAGCTTTACGTACCAGCTGAGCATAATGTAAGGTGGGAAAAGCCACGTGATTCCCTACAGGTGCAGAACGGCTCCGGCCGTATTTCCAAAGGTTTGATGTTTGCTTTACATGACTCACTGCCCGTGTGCCTTGGTTTAGATGCTTGGAGCAGCTTTTTGTAATGTAATCAGAACTGTGGGCACTCCATTTGTCCATCACTGAGGCCCCAAAGGATTAGCACAGCACTAAAAATGACACCTCATCCTGCCCGTGGGCAGAGTCGGGGGCGGAATGCAGCGGCTCAGCCTGGGAGAAGCCGAGCATTTACTCATCCCAGGGCTGGAGCAATGCTGTTTGTAGCATGAGCCAGGCAGCCTGGACTCGTCATGTCATCATCCCATACCCACGTCCAGCCGGACCCCGTCAGGGTTTCCTGACCCTGACAACAACAGCTGCCCGTCAGACCCTTGGCAAAATCTGTGGGCAGCTCAAGCATCTCGTCTGGTCTGGTGGGACTCAGAAGGACTGGGAGCAGTAGGATGAGGAGGGTGATTCTCCCCTCTTCTCTGCTCTCATGAAATCCCACTGGAGCTCTGTGTCCAGCCCTGGAGCCCTCAGCGTAAGGAGGATGTGGAGCTGCTAGAGAGTCCAGAGGAGCCAGGGGTGCTCCAAAATCTGGGAAAACTGCTCTGGAGCCAGGCTAGGAGAGCTGGGGGTGCTCACCTGGAGAGGAGAAGGCTCCAGAGAGAGATCAGAGCAATTCCAGGGCCTAAAGGGGCTCCAGGAGAGCTGGAGAGGGACTGGGGACAAGGGATGGAGGGACAGAACACCGGGAATGGCTCCCACTGCCAGAGAGTGGATTGAGATGGGATTTTGGGAAGGAATTGTTCCCTATGAGGGTGCTGAGGCCCTGGTACAGGGTGCCCAGAGCAGCTGTGGCTGCTCCTGGATCCCTGGAAATACCCAGGGCCAGGCTGGACCGGGCTTGGAGCAGCCTGGGACAGTGAAAGGAGTCCCTGTCATGGCAGGGGGTGCAATGGGATGATTTTAAGGTCCCTTCCAACCCAAACCATTGTGGGATTCTATGGTGTCCAAAGGTCTGTTCCTCCTTCATCCTCTGCCAGCTCCTTGCTCTGCAGAGCAGCCTCCCTGCAGCGATTCTCGTGAGCGATGCTCTCAGGCTTTCTGCATCAATTAAATCCCTGTTTTCCTGTCTTCTGCCAGTTTGGGGATTTGTTGCTCCATTGTCATGGCGACTGCATCCTTGGGACCCTCGCTGAGGGTGAGGCCTCTCCATTAGGATTCAGGGCAGCACTCCAGCCAGCATCACTGGGGACCCTCTTGTGCTGAGCACTCTCTGAGAGCAGGGAGCTCATTCCACTGCAGAAACCCCAGCTGAACAGCGTCTCTTCACAGCAAACGAGGCTGGCTCTAATTTTTGTTAATTATGTGGAAGCAACTTGATTTCCTCGTGAGCCTGCTGTCAGCGCAGCCCTCACAGTCTATTCCTGGCCAGCAGCACGAGGATGCTTAGGAACCCCAAAGGACTCTGCAGCTGTTTTGCGGAACAACATGGAATAAAAAGGACCCATTTCCAAAAAAAAAAATTACAAAAAAAAAAAAAAGACAAAACCCAAGATATTTCGTGTGCAACGCCGTAGGGAGGAGGAACCACTTGCAAAAAAAATCTGAGGTCTGACTATCAGAAAAGCAGGGAAAAGAAGGAATGGGGGGAAAAAACAACGGAACAATCAAAAGAGGTGCAGAAAATGAGATTTTTGTAAGGAAATGGATTTCTCAGGCAGCACCGCGGGAATGGCGGTGAAGACACGAGCGCCGGGAAGGGCCGGGAGGCGGAGGCGCAGGACCAAGAGCCCTGCGCGCAGGCGGGCTCTCGAGGAGCCTCGTTAGCGCAGTAGGTAGCGCGTCAGTCTCATAATCTGAAGGTCGTGAGTTCGATCCTCACACGGGGCAGAGATGGTTTCCTCCGTTTTTTTTTTCCCCTCCCACAGCCAATCTTTCCCGAGGGAAGGGAATGTCTGTTTTTCCCATGGAATTGGAGCAGGAGGCGGGACGGGAGGCGGTGAACGCGCCCCCAGCCCTGCAGCGGCCCGCAGCTCGCCCCGTTACCGGGCGCCGGCGCCGCCGTGCGCGCTGCCCGTCCGCCCGCTAGGGGGCCGCGCGCCGGTGGTGTCGGTGAGGGACCCGGCGCCCGCTACCGGCGGGGGCGTGGCGCGGCTGGATGAGGAGGCGCTGATTGGAGGAGCCGCGCGGTAGGCGCGGCCTAGCGGCGGGGTGGGCGGCGCTGATTGGCGGGGCTTGGCGGTGGGCGGGGCCGGCGGCGGGCACGGGCCGCGGCGGGCGCGGCGGCGCGCCCCGGAGCCGCGGTCAGAGCGGCGGCGGCGGCGGCCATGGCCGTGTGTGCCCGGCTGTGCGGCGTGGGGCCGGCCCGCGGCTGCCGCCGGCGCGGCGCCGCCAGGGAGCAGCGCCGCGGCGCCGCCGACAGCGAGCCCGACACCGATACGGACCCCGAGGAAGCGGGAGGCGGCGGCGTCACGGAGGACGATGAAGCCGCGGAACGCATTGAAGGCGGGCGGCCCCTGCCGCCTTCTGTCGAGGCCTGCCCGGCCGGGCGGGCTCCGCTGTCTTTGTTGGAGCTGCCCCCGGAGCTCCTGGTGCAGATCTTCGGCTCCCTGCCCGGTACCGACCTGCCCAGCCTGGCCCGAGTCTGCAGCACCTTCCGCCGCATCCTCCGCACCGACACGATCTGGCGGCGGCGCTGCCGCGAAGGTACCGCCCGCCCGAGCGGTGCGCGGCCCGGGGCTGCGGGGGGAAGGCGCGGGCAGCGGCCCCGAGGGTGCAGGAGGGTGCGAGAGGGGATGGGCTGGGGCAGGACGGGCGTTTCCCTGCGGGACGGAGCGCAGATTTGGGGTGCGGGCTGTGCGGCCTGGAGAAGGGGGCGCATCTCGGGTCCCTTGGGACACGCTGCCTTGGTGGTGGCGCTTGACTTGCGGCAAAGGGCATCGAGCTGGGGTTGTCCCGCGGAGGAATGGGATGGGAGCAGGCCCTGGGAGATGCTGCCTCCGTGTAGCGTGTCCCTGGGGAATCCCGAGGACAGGGAGTGCTCAGCCCCTGCAGCAGGGAAGAAAAGGGGGGACCTTGGGGTTCCTGGGGACGCGGGGGATACACCGGGAGCTGGGTCCCGAGGAGGCCGGGCCTGGGTGAGGGCATCCTTTGGGGAAGCACAGAGCCAGTGTGGAGAGGTTCCAGGTTCGGGTGTGCCTTTTCCAGGAGTCCTCTGGAGCAAGGATGCTGTGCTGCAGTAATGTGAAGGCCTGGGAGGTGTTTTTTTCCTCTGTGAGGCCGCGGTTCTCCCTCCTTACTCCTCATCCTCTTCCTCCCACCGGTGTGGCTCTCTGTCCTCTGTTTATTTCAGTCCTGTCCCACCTCCCAAGGCTGTGCTCATCCTCTCTCCAAACGCTGCCATCCTGCCAGGGGCTCCTGCTGCCAGCACATGAAGTCATGTGTATTTTCCTGTTTGCTTTCTGCTTTTAATACCAGTGAGGACACGGGGATGGGAGTTTTGGGAATGTCAGCGGCTGCCTGCAGTGGGATCTGCTGGAATGCCTGAAACCTTGCAGGAATGAATTTGTGTCGTGTCAGCACTGTCCAAGAACCTTTGGACAGCACAAAGGCTGCACCTGGAAAATGTAAACCAAAGCATTATTTCATAATTCAGCATTGTCCCGATAATTTAACACTGGTTTTAAGAGACAGGCTAATGAAATGGTGTTAATACTTCTCTCCAGTGACATGGAGATTTCTGTGTTTGATGAATGGTTTGCAAAACTTCACTGATTAATTATTTTAATAGGTTATGATCCTGGCAAAATGTGTATATAGAAATCTGTGTCACTTTTAACTCTAGGCTAGGTTGGCTTGGAAAAAAGACCTACTGAATTAGGTCTGATGAGGATTTACATTTATTTATCAAATTAATGTCTGCTCCTTGGATTTTCTTTCCAATGGATAAAGCCATGTTCAAAAGCTCAGCTGAAATTTAAGGAAATGAAGGAAGCAGTGGAATTTGTATGGCTAAAACTAACCTGGTCAGGAAGGGAAGGTATCAAGACAGCACTTTTGTCTATGCCCTTAGCTAACTGCCAGGTGAGAGGTGTATAAACCAAACTTTGATTCTCTTTGCATTTGTAATTTCTCCAGTTTCCCAGCATTGCCATTCCAAGCAGTGCCAGAGAGTGGCTGCTGCCGTGGCTGAGGAGGATTCTGTACCAAAGGCAGGTGCCCAAGCTGTGCTGAACAGATAAGGGGCAGTTCCTGGCCAAAATCTTCCTGCCCTGGTGAAACTGATTCTGAAACTTTTAACCAGCTCTGGTTTTCCAAGCAGTTCCTCAGCTGGACTTCTCAGTCTGTTTGTGGTGCTTTGCATTCTCTGCTGAGGTAGGACTGTAACTTTGAGTTGTTGAACACATGAGTATAAAATTGGGCATTATTTTATAGGTAAAGATCAGGTGTTGGTCAATAAATACACATTTAAAACTTAAAATATTCTGTGCCGTGTTTCTGCACAGCCATACACTGCTGGCTGTGTGATAGTCAAACATAAAACGTAAACATAAAATGTCATCGGTTTTTGTAATCTTTTCTAAAACCAATTCCCATCTGAGCTCAGTGTTTGTGTCTGCCTCAGCCTTGTTGTGAGGCTGCATGTCCTAAAAACAGAGCAGGAGCACATGTGCCTTGCTGCTTTATTCTCTCTGAAGCCTCCTGATGATCATGGAATCACAGAACATCCCAAGTTGGAAGGGCTCCACAAGGATCATCCGAACCCAGCGCGATGTTCCAGAAGTAGCTGGGAAACTTCATCTTGCTGTCAGCTACATGTGCAAAACCACTTCTGTTTTTAGGAGTGCAGAGCAGTGCAGAGGCAGGAAAGAATCCTGGAATAATCAGAACAGAGAGAAGCTTCTCTGGGAGAAGCTGTTGTTGCCGGGCTTTGTTTTGGCCGTTTTCTCCCTCCCCCTTGGGCAGGAGCAGCCTGGCTGTGCCCCAAGCTGGATGGAGCCCTCAGTCCGTGCAGTGTTGATGTCTTGCTCTGCCCTGCTCTGGGCCAGCCCAGCTGTAGATCAGTCTGAAAACATGCTGTGATTATTCCAAGTGTCCAGAGGACTTGTCTGCCTGAAAGTGGAGTGGCTTTTGCTGCTGGTGGGGAGCTGGGGTGAAGCAGGGGGGATTGTGTAACACTGACACGACTGGCAGAGCTGTTGTCCTTTTATCATTGCAACTGTTTGAGGTAAACAATGTCTCTGGATTGCTTCCTTGGCAGGGGGAGGTTGCAGTCACTTCCATGTTTTCTATAAATAGGAGATTGCTGGTCTCTGCAGCAGGAGCAGAATTAAAGCTCGTGTCACCCTGGCTGGTGGCCTGACCTACCTTGATTAACACCTTGTAGTCCATTTTTAATCTTTCATTGCTTTCATCTTTAACCAGAACAGGGCAAGTGCAGCAGAACAGCTGGGAACAGACCAGCAATGCAGAATAACCAGTTCTAGAGCAGGAAGAAAAGGCTTTTTTGTTTGTGAAAGCAACCTCCAGCAGCTTTTGGGCCTGCTGGAAAATGTCAACCAAGGTGCTGAAGTTTGTGACCTTCAGGTTGTGTGGAAAGAAGGGTGGGAAATGTGGTTTGTACACTCAGTAAGGAGACTTTTGGGTGGGGTTCAGCTCTTAAAAGTCTCCAAGGCATCCATGCAGGAGCTGATGCACAAATGCTGCCACAACAGGAACCATTTCTTGCAGTGCTGTGCCCTGGTGAAGGTGGCTTTCATAAGTCACAAGGCTCCAACCTCCCTTTGTGTGAGGTGAAAACGTTGTGTGGGGTGTTAGTCTGTGGCTTTTCTTCATCTCTGATGACCTTTCCAGGCTTTTGAACTCCAGTTTGGCAGTGGTTGGCTGTTCCTCACTGCTCAGGCAGGTGCTCAGCACTCTCAGCCACCCTTCAGAGAGTCTCAGACCTGTCTGCAAGCTGCACAGCTGAAGCTGCCCACCTTCTGCTTTAGGGTTTCCACAAATGGGTGCGTTTGGGAGAGGACTGGGTGTGTTTCCATCTGATTGCTCAGCCTTTGGAAACAAGAAGCCAGTTCCAAATTTGTCCACCTGGTACTTCAGAGCTGCTTACCTGAGAATCTCCCATTTCTGTGGTATCTGGAATAATCCAGTGAGTTTTTATCCTCTCTGTTCTATGTCCAGCCTTGTGAACATGCATTTATCCAGGGATAATTGGAAGATTTGATTAGCCAGGCCACAGTGGAAGTTCAGTAATGGTGAAGGGGATCAAGCTCTGCCAGACACCCTCATTTCCTCAAAATTGTGGATGTGCACACCCGGCTTCCAGCAGCTCCCTGGCATTGCCATGCTGGGAAGGGCAGCAGGAAAGCAGGAATTTGGGCTTTGATGTAAGCACAGGGGTTATTCCCAACCTGGGAAGGAAGAGCCTTGCTTGTTTTTAAACTCCAGAATAGTCCATGCAGGGTGAAAGTGGCACAGCTTCTCTTGGGGAGGAGCAGGGAATGTGAGGTTGGGAGTGCTGGGAGCAGGGCAGGGATAAATGCCACTTGCAGAAGTGTTAGTGCAGCTGATACCAAATGGAGACTGCTTTTCCAAGTCCTTCAAATCCCGTGCATGTGACCATGGAAACAGCAGCATGTCCCTGTGCTTGGGAAATCAGCACTCCTTATAAACCAGCAGCCTTTCCAGCTGGTCAGTGGGAACCTGAAAACCAATTTCCATCCTTGCTTTGCAAGCAGGATTAAGTAGCCATTTTCCAAGGGTGTGAATTTCGGTGACTATTAAAATAAAAATACTTTACTCTGAGATACATTTCCTTAAAATAGATTTAATTGCAGTGAAGTGGAATTTTCCAGGAAACTCAAGCCCTTCAGATCTTTCTTGGAAAGGGATTTCTGTTCTCTGTAAAGAAAACCTTACCAGTTTTATTTTTCTCTCATTATCTTGAAGCTCTAGTTGCTGTTAATTTATGTCCCTCTTGCCTTCTGGGTTAAAAGGAGATGGGTCAAAACCTTTTCTTGCTTATGATATTTGGAGGGCTTTTTTTTAGGCACTGTGAGCCAGAAGATTGATTTTTCCCATAAAATGGCCATGCTGGTATGAGCAGCTGGGTCAGAAGAGGTGCAGTAATGTACTTATGGAGTTCAGCCATCACTGTGGCATTTTCACTCTCTCTAGCTGTTTGCTGACCAAAACAGAATAAGAATTAGTTATAAAATGAGTCTTAAAGCACATTAGGATGAGATTATTTTTTTCTTGATAATATCTCTTGGATATCTAGTGACAAATAGCGTGTAGCAATATAGAAATCCTAAATTTTTGTTTTATTTGGAGGAGTTTTTTTGAATCTTTCCAGGTAAGATTGGAATTACAACCACTTCAATAACGGTTTGGCTTTCATATAATTTCACTGCAGGTTATCAGGGGCCCTTGCATGAAGCTTTGCCATCAAATCCCTTCCCACCCTGTTATTTGGAGGTGCCTGCTGGTGGTGGATCTCCCATGGCACTCACTCCAGGGATTCATGGATTAGGGAGAAGGCTTTGGGAAGCTGTGGGAAGAGGGAATGTCACTCTTGGTGCTGTTGGAGATTCCACTTGGGAAGGATCCTCCACGTGTCTCCTCCCTTTGCCCTGCAGTACAAATCCCTTCCCTGCCTGCAGTGGCCAGGGCTCGTCTCACCTGTCCTGGTGATGCCTTGTGAGGGCTGAGCTGGAACAGAGGCTGGGCAGAGTTACAGAATGAAGCAGGGATTGATCAAAAGGATCTCCTCCATGGATCCACCTTGGGCAGCACCAGAGCCCAGCCAGGGCTGCACCCAAGATGAACCCAAATGGTCCCAAAATGCACGAGCGCTCCCGGGGGCTCTCCCTGTGATCAGCTCTGCTCCATTGGCACATTGCAGTTCATTGTCCCATTCCAGCTCCAGCCCACGCAGTCCCATCCTGCTTGTTTTTCTCTCTCCAGCCCACGTTGTTTGTGCTCTTGGGCTGAGATTTGGATCCTTTGTCCTTGGTGCCCAGCAGGAGAAGGAATTGCTTTGTCTCCCTGCTCTGTGCAGAGAGCTCACCATCCCTTGATATGAAATTCAGAACTGCACTCTAAAGCAGCACAGAATGTGAAAAATAGAAAAGCTCAAACCTGAGGCATCACTGGGGCCAAGTGAGTTTTGTTTAGGTGCACAGGAGTTGCCTGTTCCCAAGCCATGCTGTTCCTGCCCTTTTCCAAGGACTTTCCAGTCAGCTGAAGACATTCTACACTGTTCCTGCATCCCTTGGCTGTATTTCTATCCCTTGGCTGTATTTACCCATCTCTCTCTCACGTGCAGGGCAGTGCTGGGAAGCCTGGAGGGCTCTGGCAGGCTGGCTCTGCATTGCCAGGCTCCCGTGGAGCTGTGGTTCCATGGATCTGCAGCACTCAGCTGGCACAGCCCCAGCACTGAATGGTTTGTTTGTGCTGGGCTGTTCTTCCTGCGAGCTCAGCTCTGCTAATTGTGCTTCCCCAGCCCACCCTGGGGCTGAGAACCCTCAGAGCTTCCTCTGGCTTTGCCTACAGAAGCCAGCAGGAATTCTGCCACTGCCCTTGGCATTTTTTGATGGAGGGCAGTGTGTTTGTTGTGCCCTGTGCCCTCCTCACCTTGCTGCCTGGCCAGAGTGTGCAGGATGTGTATTCCCTGGAGACAGGCTGCCAGTAAACCTCTCTCATCGTGTGCTTGTATTTATAGGCAGGAGGAGGCTGAATTAATTCAGGGAACCTCCTGCTTTTCTCCTATTTGAAACCCGAGTTCTCTCCTGCAGCAGGATTCCAGCATTAGGTGCTGCTTCACAGCCACAGTTGTTGATTCAAGGATGCTCAGCTGAGGATACATTTTGTATTTAATGACTTGATGAGGGCCTGCAGAGGTACAGTTTTGTGCCAAATATCTGGCAGGTGTTTGTGCTGCTGAGGAAAGCTGCTGTTTGATCTGTGCTGTTGATGTCTTTGATGTCAAGGAGGGCACTTTTCTGTACTGAAATCTGTCAGGGTCACTGCAGCAGGGTGGCATTGTCACTGCTGATTTTTTGGGATCTCCCTCCTCTCATTTCCTCCCTCTGCTCTTCTGAGAATTCCGGGCATCAAGACATTAGCACTTGCTTTTCTTTTTTTTTTTTTTTTTTTTAATTTCCTAGAAGTTCAACGTTGACTTCCTGAAAATGAAAGGAGAGAATCTCATTTTCTGCTTCAAAGCTGCTCCGAGATCTCCAAGTCCCTTTGTTTCCGGGGGGTTCTGGAAGCAATCAAAGGCATCAGACTGTACAGCAGCCCTGTCTCAATCTGATCTGCTTTCAGTGTAACCGTATTTGTACATGCTGGAGCCTGTTTTATGTCTGTTTCATTCTTTTTTGAGCCTGTGACCTTTCCTTTAGGATCCTGATAAGCAGTTTTCCCTGTCGGGTACCTCAGTGAGAGTAGATAATTGCTGCACACAGCAGTGATTTGCTGGGAACAGGCACACAATCCCAGCTGGAATGGGGATGTCTCCCACATTTCACACTCCTCCTGGCCGAGATGTGAGCAGCTGGGACTTTGCTGGCTGTGTTTGTGCCTTATGCTGTGTTTGTTGCAGGCATTGCTTGTGAAACGTCTTGGAATCTGCAACGGAATCGCCTCCGTTTTTTAAAGCAAAAAATCAGATTCTTGGTCTGCCTTGGCAGCTTCAAGAAAGCACAAATCCGATCTCAGTAGCTGATGTCAAGACTCCAAACCTTTTTGTGCCAGAGTTGATCCTTTTTTCCTGTGCTGTTGCAGAATATGGAGTGTGTGAAAACCTGAGGAAGCTGGAGATCACAGGAGTGTCCTGTCAAGATGTTTATGCCAAACGTAAGTGATGAAGCCAATCCAAATCTTCCTTAATACCAATTTTGAGAGCACAGAAATGTTGAGTATTTATTAAACTTTGATGGCAGAAGTTGTTCAGACTGATTTGCAAGGGTTTCATTGGGAAGTTGACATGTTTGGAGTTATATTTAATACCAAGATTCGGGATTTCTGTGCCTCCCAGTCCTTTGGTGGGAAAAGAGGATGGAATTTATTTTTTTAATGAGGGGCTTTCATCCTGTTTTGCTATTTTCAGATCTTGCTAAGGAATTAACAGGTTGTTTTTTTTTTTCTAAGCTTTGATCACAGTGAAAGGAAATGGCTGTAGGAGAGTGGGAAAGGGATGAGCATTCCCTGAAGGAAGAGAGCCTGGCAGGAGGTGCCTGTGTTTTGGGAATGTCTGTGGGTGTGGGACCCTTTAGAACCTTGAAGTAGCAATGACCTCAAGCACTGATCTTAAAGGCAGAAGGGCTTTAATCCCATCTTTAACAGACATGCTGAGCATCCACAGGAAGATTATTTCATCACCTAATATCTCTCTTTCCCTATTGCACACCACTCTAGGGATGGAACTGCCTCATTTTCCTGGCTGGGAGGGCTGAGTGATGCTGAGCCAGCACACAGATGTCCCCAGAGGTGTCCCATTAACCCTCCAGGCCTCCCTTAATTCCCATTTAATCCCATATCTTTGTGTGGTGGCAGCCACACAGCACATACCAGCTCAGATCTCAGCACTTCATTGCCATTTTTGAGTGGCACAACACCTCTTCGTGGCCTGTAGTCCTTTTCACTGCATAACTTCTGTGGTTCAGAGATCCTAAAGTGATATTTAGTGTTTTTTATGCACAAGTTGTGGGTAAAAATGGCCCTACTGGCTCAGGACAGTGGTGACTCTCCAGCCCAGTATCTCCCAGCCATGACTGTGGGCAGGGAGGCTGAGGAGAGGGCCAGCCTGTGGGATATTTTCCTAAATATTCCCACTGTTTCCAGCTTTCCAGAGTGTAATCAGGTTATTTATTTAATAACCTGCAATAAATCTGTCTCACACCTAAGTTTCCATGAGTAGTTTTCAAATCCATGGCATCCATTAGCAAAGGGTCACGCTTGATGTGTGAGAAGCCCCCCTGAGATGGCCTTTCCTGCCCTTCTGTGGGAGGTCTGTGTTTGTACCCACCCAGCAATCCCAAGCATGGATGGTTACTCCAAAGTGGGAATGCTTGGCAGCTATTCCTGGCTTTCAGGATGCCCCACCTCAGCTCCTCTGCTCAGATTCTGCACTTTCCCCTGTGCCAGGAGCAGTTTCCATTTTATCTACTGGCCCATAAACCTCTTTAATTGCAGAGGAGTTAATTTGGGATTACTGCATGGACTTTTCCATTCCCTGAGTGTGCTTCTGTGAGAAATGGTGTGGGAAAATGGGAACTGAGCTCAAGTGCCTGAAAGCAGAACTAATCCAAGGCCTGGGCTGCTGCCCATGGAGTGACTTGTTCTTCTCGAGGCAGCAGTGCAGAGTTTGAGGAAGGATTTTGATTCCACTTGGAGTTCACTGGATGCCATTTATAAATAATGTCTGTGGGAATCTGGAACAAGTTCTGTGTGAGAAATCCTGCTCACATGAGGCTGAGGGTGACGGAAACAACTGGAAGCAAACTCAGGAGAGAGCAGGACTTCCCTGCGTGGTTGGTGCAGGTCCACGGAAGTGTTTGCTGATCCCAGTGGAGCAGAGTTTGCTGGCACTCACCCTGCTCTGTCTGTTCAGGTATAAACCCACGGGTGAAGTCGGGGCGTTTTATGAAAATCCTGCCCGACTACGAGCACATGGAGTACAGAGATGTTTACACCTGCCGTACGTACCCGCTGCTGCTGCTGCTGCTTCCTGCACCCAGCACGCCCGGGCTGCTGCATGGAGTGTGCCCTGCCTTGGAGCAAAGCACTGGGGCTGACCCTGGGACAGCAGGGAGGTGCCACCAGTGGTGGCTTCTCGGAGTCTGCGGTGTTGGGATGACCCTGAGAGTGTAAAAGTCCTCGTTTCCCAGCCCGTGCAGCCAAAGGAGTCTGAAATGTGTAGGATCAGCTTCTCAAGGTTGTTTATTTTCCCTTATCTATCACATTCTTTCTCTGACCTGCTGAGCTCCATCTAGCAAGGAGGCCATGGCATTCTGTGTGCTGCCTCGGGCGGCGTTTGCATTTTATTCCCAAAATTACGTATACTCTGTTTACAATATAGTGCCAGTATCTATCATCCATGTTAGACAGTGTGTCTCTACCTTAAACCAATAGAAAAGTGTCACCATCACAGCAAGACATGGAGGGCAAGAAGAAGGAGAAGAAGGCTAGGACATGCCCAAATCCCTCCATCTTGTCCCCTGAACCCCATTCTAAAAACCCCAAAATTCCACTTTTTCACCCTGTGTTAACTCAACTACCGCACCACTCAAACCCTTGTGGCTTGTAATTCCTCATACAAAACTGGCAGCTTTTTCCACGGGCTAAAATCAAAGCCACAGGTGGTTTTGACTTTGTGCCAAGGTCTCCGAGCCCCCTGCCAGGGTCTCGAGCCACCAGGGCAGCCAGAGGGATGTGCTGGACTCCGACAGTGGCTGGCGTGTGTCACAGGAGCGCTGGGACCCTGCGGGGCGGCAGCGTGAGCAGGGCGGGCACTGAGGCGTGTTGGGTTTTTTTGAGGTGCTTCTTTGAGGATCTCTTTGCACAGAGCAGGAGCACTCACTCTGCTCGTTGGGAATTGCTCCTTTCTCTGAGGAAAGTATTCAGATGCCTTGGTGAGGCCTCCCAGAGGCAGCCCTGGACTGGCAAAGAGCTTTGTTGTGATTCAGGTGAGCCACGGTGAAGTCCACAGCGCTTTCCAGTGAGAAATGCTGAGTGTTCCCACAGTAATTCCCTCCCTGCACACTGAATCCTTTTAAGCACCATCTCTTTCTCTAGGAAACGTTCTGCTAATGTTTTAAACATTGTGATTTGCCTTCCTCACTTTGGATAACCGTTTTTTCCCCTCCTCGGGTTGTGTTGAGGGAGGAATAGTTAAACCCTCGGAGTTTAGTGTTCAGCAGGAATTGAGGGGGAAGGGCTGATTAGTTTAAATCAATTAAGGAAGCCAGGACTATTTGGTGTTTATTTGGAGGGGGTGTTGAGCTGTGTCTGATGCTCCTTTGGGTCTGCAGAGTTTGGCAGACTCCAGTTCCTAACTCACTGCTGCTTGGGAATGGAGTTTTTCCTACACATTAATGAGTGGATGCTGCAGAATTCCCTGTGCTGCGGGAAGAGCTGAGCAGGGGCCACGCAGGGGAGGTGGTGACTTTAATGTGAGTCAGGACAGCCCAGCAGCAGGGCTACAGCAGGAACTGGGACAAAGTTTTGGGTTTGGTAACCTGTCAGCACCAGCTGTGTTCTGGGGTTGGAGGGAAGGAGAAGAAAGTCCAAGCTGCAAGGTGGATTCCTTTGGAGACGGGATGTTTGCTCCAAACTTTAATGGCATTTAGTGCTGTTCCCTCAGTTGTTATTTCTTTAGCTCCAGCCCCAAATTTCTGGTGTGCCCCTTTTCTCTTGGGGAAAAGCTTGGATGGTTGGACTTGGTGATCTTAAGAGGTCTTTTCTGTGGTTCTGAGCCCATGTGGTTTTAGTTGCAACGGCCCATTTCCCCTGTCAGGATTTTCCATGGAACTCTTCCCTAATTCCTGTTCATGCAGGGTCAGCCAGGTGAGCTCAGATCACTTTCCCCAGGGGTGTAAGCTCACCTGGATTACTCTGAGCTCTTCCCATGAGCAGGTCAGGTATCACCAGCCAGGGCACTGCTTACATGTTCCAGCTCATTTTGCTTCTATAGACCTTCCTGCATCCCAGGAATCTGAGGGAATTGCAGTGGATTGGGTCTTTCCTGGTCAGAACATGCCCCAGGCAGCCTTTTGTCAGTGGGAGCTTGGCATTCCCTGCTTTTCCAAGCCCATTCCCAGCTGGATTCAAGCCCCCTTCCCATCTGAAGGGTGTGCAGAGCTGCTTATGGAACGTGGGGAATATCCAGGCTGGGTGAAGCCTGTCCTGGAGCATCCAGTGGATCTGGTTTTGTTTCATTTGGCAGGATGTGGACTCAGAAGTTTGGATAGGCAAGAGGCTTCTCCAGGACAGAGCACAGGCAGTGGAAAAGATTGGAGAAAGACCCGAGTGCTGTTTTCTTTCGAGGAGCAGAAAGGGAAACAACTGCCAGATCCATCCTGTCTCCTACCAGGAAGAGCCAGAGCTGGAATTCATCAGGTTTTCCCTGCAATTGATATTAGCTGCTGTTTTGCTGGAGCTCAGAGACAGCCCAGGCTTGAAAACTGAGCTGTGTTTTGAGACTTGTTTGGGCCTTTGGCCAAGCACCAGCATTTTCCCCAGTAAGTTCTGGAAGTGAATGGCTTTTTTTTTTTTTTTTTGGCCTCTTGTATCCAGAACTCAGCTCTGTTTCCTGAAATTGCTCCTGACAGGAGCTGGGCTAGGAGGGACATCCCCATCCCCCTGGGATAGCTTTGTTTTCTGTCCTAAAAAATAACAATACATTTAAAAAAGGCTGGGTTTTATCAGGTCTGTGGCAGACAGGGTAGAAGTCAGAGTGTGGTGGGTGGAACAGCTCATCCCATTAATTAATGTGTAATTACTGAGCTGGGAATGGGGTTTGCCTGCTTGCCTTAGTGTTGTTTGTGCTGCACTTGCTTCCCTGGGTGAAACCAGGCCAGTCTGAAGTTGTTTACTGCCCAGGAAAAAGGTTCCTCCAGCTCAGCAGCTCTGGACATCCCTCCCTGCCATCCTAAACTCCTGTGGAAATTCTTGCTTTCGGTGGAATAAAACCACTCCTGTAGTTCTTGCTGTCTGAAATAAGTAATGCAACAAAGCTGCTGGAACAGCTGCACTGAGACACAATTCTTCTTTTAAATTGATGCAAGCCCAACCCTATTATTCAAGCCAGTCCTGGAGGTTTAAATGAGTTACTGTGCCCTTCTGAGGTGGCCATGGACATGTGCAATATCAGTGAAATATCTTCTTGCCATCTTCTTGGAAACAATGAGGTTTCCATGCTGCTGTTCCTGCCCAAAATGCCAGGCTGTGTAATGCCTTCTTGTGAAGGTTACTGGTCTTGTGAGGAAAACAGATGGACAAGAGGAATGGCTGTGTAAGGACTGGAGGCAGGTCCCATCTCTCAGCTTTCCTCACGACAGGAGGTTTAAGATCATTTTGTAAAAGCCCTTTTTTCCTGCTTGCTGAAAATATTCCTCTATTTAGGTGGGATTGGAGGGACAGCTGGCTCCGAGATGAGAAACAGGGAAGCCTTAACTGCTGGAGTAGATCTTGAGTAGGTTTTGGAAGCAGCTTTTGGGCACTGCTGAGGTGTAGCTGCTTCTGTAGCATTTTTAAGGCCGTGACTGACGTGGCCACACCACCAGATTCCCAAGCTGGAGTGATCCACGTGCTTTCTCCGTGCTCCCAGTGGCTGTTTCTAGGGATGCTTAACTCTGAAGCCAAGTTTGTCTACACAAGGCAGTGAAATGCTTTCAAAATCCTACAATTTCCCTGTTCCTTCCTACCTTCCTGCCCTTCCCTATTTTCTGTTGCTTTGCAGTGTGAAGCATCGAGTGCATTTTTGGTAACCGGAGGCAGCAGATGCTTTTATTTGTTTTTTAGCTCTGGTTATATCGTGTGGTTTGCATTAATGGGACTGTGTTGCAAAAGTTTTTTGGGAATTCCTGCTGAGGTAGGTGGTTCTGCCCTTCCACAGGGCCAGGAATAAAGAACATAAATGTGCGTGAGCTTGGGGGAGGGCTCAGCTTGCACACAATCACTCTTCCTGAGGAAATGCAGTTGTGGGTGCTGTGTGCAGCCTGGCAGCAGGGTTTTCATTCCCAAAATCCCAGTTCCCGGGCTGGATGTGCTCACTGAGTGTCTCCCTGTTCCCCAGTGCTGCACCGCTACCGGCACATCCTGGGATTGTGGCAGCCGGACATCGGGCCCTACGGGGGACTGCTGAACGTGGTGGTGAGTGAGGGCCTCAGCCTGGGCCTTCTGGGGGCTCAGAGCTGCTTTTTCACACTTTCCACTCCTGGCAGCCTTTCCCAGACCACTAAAGAGTCTGAACAGTCAGCCCTCAAGGGAGTGATTTGGACGCAGAGGGTGCTCCGTGGTTCTGTCTTGGTTTCTCTTAGGTTAGGCATCAGGAGGAATTCTTTCACAGGAAAGGTTGTTAAGCACAGGAGGGGGCTGCTCGTGGTGGAATCCCCATCCCTGGAGGGGATGTGGCACTCGTTGCTGTGGGTGGGGATGGGGATTGCTCACAGCCTGGACTCGATGGTCCTGGAGCTCTTTTCCAGCCTGAATGGTTCTGGGATTCTCATCATCACCACCTTTCTCCAGACAGTTTTTATATTTCAGCTCCACACCAAACAGCCCCAGGAGCAGGTAGAAAACATGATCAGTGTTTGAGGGAAAGGCTTGATTTGGAGTTTGACACTGGTATTCCAGTGGCTGGCACAGGAGTCTGTTCATTGACTTCATTTTCTCTGCCTGCAGCTGAACCTTTTGCAAAGGGCTTTGCAGTTGTGTGGTTGGCAAACCTTTACCCCAGCCCTAAGAGTCGTGCATCAGGTGTAGAGTGACTCTGGTGCAAGACCTGTGGAGCCTGGCAGCTCTGGTGCTGCTGGGAGAGCAGTTAATGAACAACAATTGACTCTGAGCTGTGAGGGCTGAGCCAGGAGTTTGCCCGGAGCCCTTGTCCTCTGCACCAAGGTTCAACAGCTGCCAGCTCGAAGCGGAACAAATCACGAGGCCTTTGGGTTTTGCAAGATTCTGTTGCCTGAACTGGTGTAAGAGGGCATCCAGCTGCATCCGTACTTCCCCTGCGACCTCATAAAGACTTTGTGGCACTGCCCTGCCTTCGTCTCAGGTCTGTCTCTTTGGAGAATATCCTGCCTCTGGAATTGCAGGCCCTGAGGGAAGGGATTCTGGTAGGTGTGCAGGAAGGGGGCTGTGCCTCTCAGCAGAGGAAAGCGTTGCTTCCTGTGTTCTCTGAATAGCAAAGCCAAATAATTCCTCATCCAAAAAGCAGGGGTAGTCATGGGAAGCAGAATTCATCTGCTGGAATATCTGCCAGCAGGAGCTCTCAAACCAATTAGAGTGTGACTTGCTGTGTGGTCTTTCCCTCTGGATCCTGCACTCCAGGCAAGTCATTTGCAGCAATAAAGGCCTGAGCTTTTTCCAGTGGTGCAGGAGGCCTTGTAAAGAAGCCCTCTTCACCCTGGGAGTGCATATGGTCTGGGTTAATGGCTGGAAAGCTGTTTGGGAATGCAGCAAACTGTTCTGCAGCTCCTGGGCCACCAGAGGCCTCAGAGTTTGCTGCGGACTCCGAAGGAATCCTGCAGAGCTGATGCCATGGGCTCTGTGTCCTGTCCCTGTGCAGGTGGATGGTTTGTTCATCATTGGCTGGATGTACCTGCCCCCTCATGACCCTCATGTGGATGATCCCATGAGATTCAAGCCCCTCTTCAGGATCCACCTCATGGAGAGGAAAAGTGCCACGGTGGAGTGCATGTATGGCCACAAGGGACCTCATAATGGCCACATCCAGGTGAGCTCTGCCTCCCTCAGCATCGTGCGTGCACTCTGGCTCTGGAAGTGGATTCATCAGAAAGCTGGGAGAATTTTATTTCAGAGATACGGCTTTCAGCACCCTGCTGTGTGCATGGGCACCAGCTTTACACTCATTATGTGTCTGACAAGTTGTGTGGGCTGTTCCCTGCTCGGGATTTGTTCCCTGGCAATGGCACAGCCAGGCTGTTGTGCTGTTTTCTGTTGGGCTGGGAGCACCAGGATGTGCACAGGCTGGGGAAAGGATGTGTAAGCTGGCCTTGGGCAGCTGCTGAGGGTGCCCAGGCACACACAGACCTGTTCTGCAGCTCTCTCCACAGTGAGGCCTTGAGAAGGTGATGCAGCATCCATTGGATGCTTTGAAAAGCTTCCTGACAGGTTGTTTTTCTTTAAAGGAGGACTCTGAAATAGGGAAGCAGCTTAAAACTGTTATTTTCATTAGAGTGCATTGAGGTTTTATTGCTTTTATTTCTCTGTTCTGTAGCAGTGAATGATTTCTCTGTTGCAGTAAATCCAGTAATGTTTGTTTTGTAAAGCATTTACTGTGAGCAGTCTTAGCTGCATCATCCCAAGCATCTCTAAACTGGTGTGTAACCTGTTCAATTCTCCTCCCTGGTAACCACAGATTGTAAAGAAGGACGAGTTCTCCACGAAGTGCAACCAGACAGATCACCACCGGATGTCAGGGGGCAGGCAGGAGGTGAGTGCTCTGCCAGGGCTCTCACTGAGCCTCTTTGTGTGTCCTCCTCCCTGAGGCCAGCTCTCACTGCTGGAGGGTAACAGGCTAAAATCTACTTTGGTGAATATTAACCATTCAGTTATTATCCAATTGTCAATTCTTATTTCAAACTCAGTAATTGTTTTTGCATTATGGTAGGTATGGAGTGATATTGGCACCTGGAGATCACACCAATAAAGTCTTGAAAATTGTCCTGTGTGTCAGTAGATCATATATCTGTCTTACAGAGAAACACTGCTAGTTTTTAATAACAAGTTGTCCTATAGAAAGGTGTCCTATCTCACACTGGGTTTGCCCACCTTACTGCGGAGACAGTCTCTTTTCTGCTGTCAAAATGCTTTTGCTGTATGTAAAAATGTAATGTTATTACCATCATTCACTCAGTGCTCATGTTGTCTGATCAAGCATCTATTACTGTCTGCTAGATACACTTGAGGATAACACTTTTTCATGTCTGCTGCTCAGTCACGTGCAGGCCCCACTTCTCAAAGATTATTCAGAGTTCCATAATTTATTAAACACAACACAAAGGCCTGCATCATTTGCAGGATTTTATTTGTGCAAATGTAAGCACCAAATGCACCCAAAATGCTACAGCAGTTTATACTACACTAGGACTGAACCTGGGAAGTGCCCTTCTGGTTTCTGTGTGATTGGGCATGGATGAACCCCCAGGCTGGGAGCTTTTGGCTCATTCCCTGTTTCAGGCAGTTTTCTGTGTCAAGGTGCTCTTTGAGCCCCAGCAGCTTCCTCCTGTTTTGGTAGCAGACCTGTCCAGGGAGGCTCAGCAGCACATCTTGGACATCAGCAGCACTCCAGGCACTGATCTCAGTGGCATTGCTGTCTGTGTAATTAAGATCTTTCAAACACAGTGAGCACCAGCTGCACTTGGATACCTGCTGGTCAGAGAGGCACCTTCCCACTGCTTGCCTTGCTCGAGGGATTAAAAGCTTCATTTGGTTGCTTCTCCTGTGTCTGTCAGCCCTACCCAGCAAGGCAGATTCCTGACTGAAATACCTGTGGTTTAAATGCAGGTGTAAATGGCAGGATGAATACCTGTGCCAGGTACTGCTGTTTGCTTCCAGCTGGTTCCACGTGACAAATCTGTTATTTCAGCTGCTTTCTGAGGAATGCTGTAAAATGTCTGTCTGCTAATGGGAAACAGCTGGATGAAAGGTTTAGTTAAGTGTTTTCTGGTGCTGGAGCAGATGAGAAATGCTTTAATACTTTCAAAGCACCACGTTAAGTGTGCGTGGCATTATGGAAATTGGAGGATCTGGCTTGGGAAGATAAAGGAGGCAGGTTTGGAATCTCACTTGGCAGGCTGCTATCTCAGTGTAAGCTGTTATCACACCAACTCATGGCAGGGTATTAACTTGTCAGAGCTGCAGTTGGGGTACTTCAGGAGATGCTTTCAAAGCACCCATTGGATTTAGATGCATCAGTATTAAATCAGCAGGATTTAACCTCCTAAACCCTCTGCTTTTCAAAAGCTTTTTTCTTTTATGTTGAGCGTGTCAGGACAGGGCACAGGAGTCAGCTTGTGGGCACACAAATGAGTTACTGTGACAGAAAGAGTAGATGAGCTACTTTGCAGTGACAGGCCATGCTCATGCCTTTATTCTGAGGAGGTTTATGCTTCTACCTGGGATTTATTTGAAGGGGAGCCTGTTTATTGTGCAATCGCTGGCAGTTACCATAATCACTGCTTGTTCAGCATATTTCCAAGCCAACATGTGCTTGTTCCCAAATCCAGCCACGTTTCCCTGTCCTTGGCAGAGGATGTGCCCTGTCTGTGGCTCTGCCAGTGAAATGTGCTGTCACAGGGTCGCACAGTGAAGCCATCTTGGGGCACATCACTGAAATGACCTCATCCTCTTTTCTCCTTGTGCTGCAGGAATTCCGGACGTGGCTGAGGGAGGAGTGGGGTCGGACTCTGGAAGACATTTTCCACGAACACATGCAGGAGCTCATCCTGATGAAGTTCATCTACACCAGCCAATATGAGTAAGGGCTGCTGCACCTTCACAAGCACACTCTGGAGCATTTTTCCCCGAAATGGGGTTTTCCATGGGCTTTCACAGCCAGAGGAATGTTGTGTCTCTGCAGTGCTTCCCAGCTGTACAGGGAGATGAGCTGGAATGACAGCAGTAGGAATAGGATTCCAAGTTCTACACAATAACCATGCACAGTAAGGTGCTTTTGAGCCATTTAACTCTGTTTAATTTGAAGACAGAGCAAATGCCTGCGATCCCAAGGAGTGTCCGGTTATTATCCATATTAGTCAGTGTGCTTTGTAGTGCAGGAATTAGAGAGTCCCTGAGAAACTGGGGATTTTAACCAGCTCTCCAAGCTTCTATTAGCAGCCATCTCACTGTAGCAGATGTTTAAATATGCTTCACTCTCAGGTTCTCTAGGAATCTCAAGGGCTGAGGAAGTTTCCTTGCTGCAGGAATCTCCTGGTGTGCTCACGAAGATGGTGGGGAGAGCAGCACAGGGAGGGAGGAAGTGCTTGCAGAGCTCTAAAGCAAATCCTGGGCTTACTGCAAACACAGATCCTGCCTGTCTTGACAACATCCCCAAGCTGCTGGAGGAGCAGAATGCAAACACACTGCTGCTGGGTAGAGGTTTTTTCTTGACTTCTCTGATGTTTTTGTCTTGCACAGCAACTGCCTGACGTACCGGCGCATCTACCTCCCCCCCAGCAGCCCTGAGGACCTCATCCAGCCAGGCCTCTTCAAAGGCACCTACGGGAGCCACGGGCTGGAGATTGTCATGCTGAGCTTTCATGGGAAGAAAGCCAAGGGCACCAAGATCACTGTGAGTGCGTTTTCCTTTCTCTCAGGTGCTCGTGAAAGTGCTCTCAGAGCCATGGATGTGCAGGAGAGATTTCTGTCTGGGAGCTGGCAGCTCGAGCCCTGTTCCCCGTGGGGATTGGTGGCACTGGGCGAACCTCAGCGCACACAGAGTGACCAGGACCTGCTCTCTGCCAAGCTGCTCCTGGCTTCCCCTTCCTTTCCTTTCCCTTCCAGCTGCTTTCTGTGAGCAGCTGGTAGCAGGTCACTGGAGATCCCCAGTGTGTGTGTGAGGAGCAGGTACCAGGTGTTGGCAGCTCTTCACTGAAGTCAGGCAGGGGAGCTCCTTTCCTCCCTGCAGGGAGGGATTCTGCAGCTGCAGCTTTGACTTTCTTTCACCCTTGCAAATACAGCTTTTGATTTAAAGTTCTGGTTCTGGGAAGGGGAAAACAGAGATGGCAGAAAAGATCCAAGCAGGGTTTTTTTTTATTGCCAGCTTGGTGATTGTAGAACAGGGTGAACTATTAAGAAGTTCAGGTGATGGCTCTGTAGCTCTGGTGTCTGCAGCCGTGCTGTTCCTTCCTGTCCCTAGGGAGATCCCAACATCCCAGCTGGACAGCAGACTGTGGAGATAGACCTGGCACATCCTCTGCAGCTGCCTGACATCGAGAACCTGCGCGACTTCAGCGAGCTCTCCCGCATTGTGCTGGAGGTGCAGGAGCAGGTCCGGCGGGAGGAGCAGGAGCGGGAGCAGCGGCAGGAGGAGAAGGAGCATTCCCAGCAGGCTGCCTCCCAGCCTGCCAGCCCCCTGGGAGGAGAAGGTGCTGAGGGAGAAGAGACTGCAGCTGGGGCAGAGGGGACGACCCAGGACAAGGCCCCAGCTTCCCAGCCCTTCGTGCTGCCCATGGGAGTGATATCGAGGAATGAGGATTATCCCCGGACCTGCCGAGTCTGGTAACTGGTGGTTTTATGGCCGATGCATTTTTTGAAAGGGAAGGGGGAATCTTTGAGGTGTGTCCTGTAATTGTGTGCCCTTTACCTGCCTATGGATCTCCCAGCCCCTTGGGCTCAGGTTTCACAGAATCCCAGAATAGTTTGGGTTAAAAAGGACCTAAAATCCCATCTTGTTCCACCCCTGCCATAGGCAGGGACTAGACTTCCACTAGACCAGGTTGCTCCTGTCCCTGTCTGACCTGGCCTTGAACATTTCCAGGCATGTGGAATCCACAATCTCTGGTTCCTGCCTCTGCTGCCCAATTTCCCACACTTTGGTTTGTTCCCTCTCTCACCACGCTGTCATCTGCCATCCTACTTCCTTGCTAGATTTACTTCAGAAGCTGGCACCTCTCCTGAATTCCACACACACACCCCCCTTTTTTTTGTTTTTTTGCTGTGTTTTGTCCCAGGGCTACCCAGCTCATATATTTAGACCTGTTCAAGCTGCTTCCCATTCCTGTGTGTGTCATTCATGTCCCTTGGCTGTGGGAACACAGTGCTCTCTCCCACTTTTCCCTGGCCTCGGGTGCCTTGGGGCAGCTCTGGTAAGTGCTGAGCACCCCAAGCAGGAGGTGCAGGCCCGCAGAGAGCTGTGCTGAATGGGAGCTGGAGTTGGTGAAGCAGCACACTAAATGAAGTGTGGAAAAAGAGCCCAAAAGCTGAGGCTTAGACAGGTGACCTTCAGCCAAACATCTGTGCTCATGGAAAAACCTACCCAGAGCTGGTTAATCCCAGAAGGCTCCTGCTGTCACAGCCCAGTTGTGTTTGGATAAAGCCCTGCTCCACCTGCTGCTTGCTCAGAGCTTTGACTGACCTTTATTCCTCCTCAGGTCCTGGTAGATTTTTCTGCTTTTTGGATTTTTCTCTCCCTTGAGTTTTGCCTCTCTGCTCACGCTCTCAACATGCCTTTGCTTTCCTGGGAGGATTGAGCCTGTGCTAATCCTTGAGTTGCACAAGTTAATCTCAGATGGATTTGGGGGCTGAACTACTGAGAAACTCAGCTTTGGTGTGCAGGTCCTAATTAGGATAACCCAAAGCAGGAACCTTGCAAATAGCAACGGGGAGTTCCTTGTCTTAATAGAGAAACCGAGTGTAAACCTCGCTGTTCTGCCACACCGGGCAGAGTGGCTTCATCAGAGTTTTGTGCTGATTTTTTAACTAAATCCTGGGTGATCCTGGCTGCTCTCACACCTGTTTTGTCCTCATCCCCTGGCAGTTTTTACGGGACAGGGCTCATTGCTGGCCACGGCTTCACCAGCCCCGAGAGGACGCCGGGGGTGTTTGTCCTGTTCGATGACGACCGCTTCGGCTTCATCTGGCTGGAGCTCAAATCCTTCAGCCTCTACAGCCGCATCAAGGTGTCCTTCCAGAACGCCCAGGCACCTTCCCGGGAGGCCTTTGATGAGATGCTCAAGAACATTCAGCCCCTGGCTACTTGATGAGTGTTTGTGGTGAAGGACAGGGCTCGGGGTGGCAAAGGCTGCTGCGCTCCCCAGCCGGGGCTGGGGCAGGGAGTCCTCGCTCTCGGTACCTCTGGATAGAAGCATGCACTTTGAATAATGCCTTTTTACCCCAAACGTGCACACATCCCACTTCTGACATCCGTGACTGCCCTTTCCTCTCTGCCACTCCACGCTGCTCCCCAGAAGTCCTTGTTTCCCAGTCTGTGCTTTGGAGAGCTGAAGGGATCCTGCAGAGGAGGGAACAGACCTTCCTTAGTGCAAACAAAGAATGTATTGGGACAAAACCAACTTCTGGTGAGAGCTGGACAGAGGAACAGGCAGTGACAAAGCACATCCTCCTCTCCAGAAACCTTTCTGTGGGTGCAGCATTGCCAGGAGGGGCTGGTGTGATACCTCCATCCTTGCTAATTGCAGTGTGTGGTTTCCTCTGGAGAATTCCCTCAGCCAGGGCAGGATCCCCACTGCAGATGAGTGTGTGCAGCATTGTCCTGGCTTCTGGAGCTTGATGGATGTGCTGTTCCTGGAGCCCCAGGTCTGGGTGCCCTCCTGAGAGCTGAGATGATTTTTTTTCTCCTTGCAGGAGCTGGGTGTGGGGCCGGAGATGGGTGTAAACTGCAAAAGCTCTGACGTGTTCAGACTGGTTTGTACCTGAAAGATTTTCTCACATCTTGTGAAGTGGGTCTGAAAAGGCACAGGAAAGAGCCAAAAGAAACCCAGCTGTGAGATGAGCCCACCAGAGGGGCAGCAGAGGGTGCCACATGTCACTGGTTCTGTGTGACCCCAGGGCTGCCATTCCTGTTCAGGTTTGCCCTTCAGAGTCCAGAGTGACAAGGGGTTGTCCTTGTACTGTTTGGCTTGTTCTGGCTCCTGGGGTGGTGGGTGCTGCTGCCCCACTCACAGAGCCCTTCTTTCCCTTTCGAGTTGCACTTGTTTGATCCCAGATGGTTTTGTGGCAGATCTGAGCTCCAGTGGGAATTGTGTGCTGCAGGCAAGGGAGCAGATTCCCTTTAGACTGTGCTGTGCTGGAAAATCCTGGCCAGTGCTCCTCTCCAGGCTGTGAGTTGTGCTCGAAACCATCAGCACTAACACAACTCTTTGTTGCAGCTGCCCTCTGGCTGTGATGACAAACTCCAGGTCCCCTCTCTTCTCCCCAGACCAGTGTCTAACAAACCCCTGCCGTTACATCTCTGCAGTTTTAGGTCTGTAAATGTTTCTGTACCTGTGCTGGGAGGTTTCAGGCCCCTTCTGTGGGGAAGTTTCAATCCCTGCCTGGTTCCAGTGCCTGTGAGCAGCTTTTATTCTCACTCTCACAAGGGCTTTTTGCCATTTCTGGCTCTCATGTGTTCCCTCAGCTGTGTGAGAAGCCAGGCTCCAGCAGAGACAGCGAGCAGCAGCTCGTGTCACTCACAGGATTAATTCCTGTCTCTCTGGATAGAGCTCTCCAAACCTCTGGGAATTTCAAGGTGATTTTGGGCACTTTTTGCTTTGTTTCCTGCAGCTTTGTGAGGAGTGGCAAGCCTGCCTCAGTGTTGGGGGTGAGGAGCTCTTACAGGCCTGGTGAATAAGCTGGGAAGAGCAGGGTGGTTGTGAGAGGCTTTCCTGCAGAGGGAAGAGCCAGCTGGGATCACACAGGGCTGGGAGAGAGGGAGAGGCTGCTCTCTGTGCCTTGCTGAGTGGGCAGAGAGGGGACCTGGAGCTGAAATGGGGCATGCCAGCCTCGTGCTGCAGCTGCTGAGCTCTGTGCAGAGCTCCTGCCTGGTTTGCAGACAGGTTTCCAGTTTGGTGCAGGTTTCTGGGACAGCTGAAGATGTTCAGTGCTGGGTTAATGGTTGGACTCAATCTCAGATCTTCTCCAACCTAAATGGTTCTATGATTAGAACTTTATTTGGTATCTCAGTGGTCTGTTTATCTTGGAATTTGCTGTTAGGCTGCTGCAGTTCTGCCTTGTGTTCTAACAGCCCAAAGGTATGGGAGATGTGCCCTTGGGCTGCTGTTCCCATTGCCTGTCCCTAAAGCCAGCTCTTCTTCAGCTGGATCTGTAGCTCTGATTGCAGATTCCTCCCCACTTCAACATCCCCACCAAAAAAATCCTGAAGTTTTACACAACTGACTTGATAATTTTTGCTTTTAGCTTTTAAATTACAATTAAAATGTTTTAAATTGAGATTAAAATCCAGATTGCACCGATTGCCCTGCAAGTACCTGAGGCTTGAGTCACTGTCCCAAGTACTATCTATCTGTAGCCTCTGTCTTTTGTCAGCTGGGCAAGGTGTCACCTGTTTGTTGTTGCCACAGGTTGTGCATCTGCTCTTCTCCAGGCTTTTTGTCCCTTCTGAACCTTTCCAGTGGCAGTGCCAAGGGTCTCCTGATGGCCAAACCTGCTTGGCTGGCTGGAGAGAAGGGCTTTGGTGGAGACTGATGTCCTGTGGGAATTTTCCCAGCTCTGCCTTGCCCCTGTAGTGGCATCTTTTTATTTATAACTCACCTGGCTGGCCTCAAAATGTCAGGATAATTCCTGATTAAAGGGAAAACTGCTGGAACCCCCTGGCTTCATTCTGTCTGGAGCAAAGGAAATAGCAAATGTTGTATTAATATTCCTCTGATGCCTTTTCTCACCTTCTGCTGCTCCGAGCCTGGCAGGCTTTTGTGGCATTTTAGAAGAAAATTCCCCTGGTTTGGCTGAGGGTGAGGAAGGCATCCAGTGAGGATGGATTTGGGAAAGCTGGGATGCTCCTGTGCCCGTTCCTTTGTGCGTGGCTCTGCCAGTGCTTCCAGAGCAAAGCAGGATAACATGGAGTTAAAACTCCCAGCTCTGGAATCTTTGGGAAAGGGCAGACAGATTTAGGAGCAGGCAGTCTGGATTTGATCCCCCCGTGGTGAGGATGCTCCTGCTTTCCCAGTGCTGCCTTTCCTCGTGGGAAGCTGTGCTGACAGGACAGGGCTTTGCTGTGCTTGCTCATGGTTGGTACAGGCTGTTCCACCCCCTGCACAGCTCTGCATTCCCCACTGCTTTCCCAAATCCCAGTTTTGCAGCCCGTTGGGATCGTTGTGAGAGCTGTTGACAGGGATAATGTGTGCCGGGGCCCTGCAGATGGAGATAAATCTCTGCTGCCGACGTCTCCTCGTCCTTTTGGCTCTGCAGGAAATCTTGGGGACAATTGGCTGGATTTCTTCATCCCAGATGGGTGGAAAGTGCTGGCGAGGATGGAAAACAACTTGTCAGGGGTAGGAATACTCTTGGCAGGAGCCTCTTGGATTAAACAAAGCCTTTGCAGGGAGGTTGCAGAGCCCCAGTGGCCACTGCGAGACCTGGAGCTGAATTCTGGCTCGGGGACAACTTGGGGACAAGTGTCTGGTTCAGTGTGCTGGGGATGGGTTCTGCTCCTCCATCCTGCTCCCTGTGTTGTCAAAACACATGGATTTGGCCAGCTGGAAAAGAGGAACATCAAAGCTCCAGTCTGTGTGCCTTGGGCCTGGTTTGAGAGCTGTGAATGTGCTGCGCTCAGGTGTGGTGGATGTGGGGGACTCGCTGCCCTCCACGGGGATTTGTCAGGCTGGATTTTACTGAGGAGGAGGAAAAAGGATGGAATTGTTTGTAAATTTGGGTGTCAGCTCCATTGTGGGGTGAATAGCAGTGCTGCTACAGCTGCCCTGGAATGGGACAGCAGCAGTGGGAGGGCAGTTCCTGAGGAAATGTGTGCTGGGGAAAAAGGGAATTCTGCGCTCCCTGGAAAAGCCCAAGCCACAGCTGGCTCATTGTTTTCAACAAGGTTGACTTTTTCTTGGCTTTTTATTAATTTAAACCTAGTGGGACTTGATGGGAGTGTTGGGTGTTGTGTGGAAATGGGTTGTTTAGGCTCAACTTGCTAGTTTAGGGAATGATAACGTGTTAACTCTGTCTTGTAGCTGGCCACTAATCCTCTGTGCTGTTCAGCTGCCAAAGGCTCCTGCTGCCCTTACCAGTGGGACAGTGAATTATCTGGGATGTGGAGTGGAAGAGAGAGGTACCAAACTGTGAGTGCCACTGAGCTTTGGGTGCTTTTGTGTGCTGAACTCAAATGTGTGGTTCTGGTTTTTGTTTGGATTGCAGTCCTTGGAACTTCTGAGGCAAAGAGCACTTGGCTCGACTGTGTTCATTAGCTTAATTAAAGCAATCTGCACTTTTGTTTTGTCGTTGATTACTCCCCCTTCCCCGTTCCCATGTGTATTTTGCACTCACCACTTTAACATGACACTGATGGATTGATCTGGGCATTTCCTGTAGGTTTTGAGTGTGGATAAGTCTCTTTATTATAAAAAGTATTAAAAATGAAGGTGAAACATAAATCCCTGCTTTGTACAGAGGGCAGTGGTAGGAAACCATTGGACATCCACCACCACAAATATCCATGTGGAACACGATAAGTTGCATTTTAGCCACCTCACCTGTCCAAGGGCTGGGGGTTTGCCTGTTCTTTTCTTGGTGGCTTTGAGAGGAATGGGATGTATAAAATCAACACCTGGCCTACTTCACCCCAGGTTTTGGAAAGCTGAGCAAGCCCTGTGTGTTACTTTTACACCTGATCATTGTTACCCAAGGAGCCTTTTCCAATTTCAAATAATAAAAAGCAAAGTTTTGTGAACTTAGTTCTGTTTGCTTCCTTTTTTTTCCCTCCCCTTGTCCCAAAGGAAAATGTTGTTCCACCCTCCTGACGTGCAGCTGCCTGTCTTCCAACGTGGGATAGGGAAAAAAAATTCCCTTGTTTGGGTATTTGGTGAGCAATTCTGATTTCCTGAAGATGTCAGACACACATCCCACACCTCATGCTGTGAAATCCCAATTCTTGCCCTATCCCTGTTTTCTGCTCTCTCCCCCTGCATCTCCCCTGGGGTGCCCGTGGTGCCTGGCTCCCTCCCACAGCAGATTTGGCCTGGCAGAGCTGGCACCCTGAGCCCTGACAAGCCCTCCCTGCCCTCCCAGCCCAGATTTCTCTGTCTGAAAGGAAGCCTGAGGTAATCCTGGGTATTTTTTTCCCATTCTTTCCACATGGTCTGAAAGGGATCGGCTGGCACCAAACCAGCACGAGGGATGAGGAGGGGGAGGTGATGGTGTCAGCCCCTTCTCTGTGGGATCAGACTGAGAGTTGTCTGGGTTTCCTACACTTCAGATTCACACCCACTCCAGCTCTGCACTGCTTTCCCAAGGGATTCTGTGGAAATGGGAGAACTTGTGCCATGAGCTCAGCTGCCACCGAGGAGCTTCTCCTCCTGCTGCTGCAGGTCCTGTGCCAGCCCTGTGTTCCCTGTCCTGCCTTTCCTGGAGGGAATGTCGTGCTCTGAGTTTTGCAGCCCAGTTTTGCTGGTAAGATCCTTGGCAGCTGATTGTTTTTGAGAGCAAACCCTGGCTGTGGAGCTCTGAACTCCCCAAGTTCAGCCATGAACTCCTGATCTGGGAATGGCTCTGCTTCAGTTGCTGGTGGTAATCCAGGCTGGAGTGCTCTGTTACAGCTCCCCAGTGCTGTCCTCTGAATGTCTGGCACCTTCCATTTCCCAGTTTTAATATTGTTTTAATATAGTTCTAATATAATTTTAATAACCTGTTTTTCTAGATGGTTTTCTAGATGGTTTTCTGTTTTTCTATGTTTTCTGTTTTTCATTTTCCTATATTTTTCTATGTTTTCTATATTTTTCTATGTTTTCTATATTTTTCTATGTTTTCTATATTTCTAGATATTTCCAGATATCTTATAAAATTATATAAAACACAAAAAATTAGATATGTTTTATATCACCAATGCCTTCCCCTCATCCCATGAGGGGGGTATATCATATAGTTTTAATAACATATTTTTCTATATTTTTATATGTTTTCTGTATTTTTTTATGTTTTCTATATTTCTAGATATTTCCAGATATAAAATTATATAAAACATAAAAAATTAGGTATGTTTTACATCACCAATGCCTTCCCCTCATCCCATGCAGTGATTCTGTGGTGCTGCGGGCCCCTTTGAGTGTTCAATCCTCAAGAGTAAAACACAACTTCAGTGACTCCTGCCACACGTTTGGCCTTGGAGGAGCACAAATGTGGTTTCTCAGGAGGCAGCATTGCTGAACCCCAGCCCCAGCCACTCCCAAGAGCTGGACTGGGAGCCTTCCTCTCCTTCCAAGGGAGCTGGGGGTGTGAAGGGCTGAGCTCCTCTGCTACAACCCCTGGCCAAGGGGAGAGGAGCTCCCTGAGACCTGGCAGAGATGTTCCCGGCCAGGTGGCTTCCTCCTCCCAGCTCAGTGATGGATAAACTGATTTTTCCATCTGCTGGAGGGACAAGTCCTGACTCTCAGGGCTGCTCAGTGTGGAACAGGGCTGTCCCAGAGCTGCTGGTTCAGAAACTGAGGCGGTGCAGGGGTGGATTATTCCCTCTCTGGCAGGACAGGCACGTCCCACACTGGTTTGGGGACATTGTCTGCGCTGGGTCTTGGTCTCTGCTCCACCAAAAAGGCCCCAGCATTCCTGCACAGTGTTCCTGCCTCTTCCTACCTGGCTTCTTCCTAAAACCCACAAAGCTTTTGCTTCCAGACAGGAAGGGCGGTGGGGTTCCATTCTTAAATAAAAGTAAGGGTGGGTCTCCATTCTTAAATAAATTCCCCAAATATGAGCCTGAAATCACTTCCCAGTGGCAGCCCAAGCTGGAGCCTGGGGGAAGGATGGGCTGTGGCAGCTTCAGGCCCTGCCATTCCCTCTGCCTTTCTCCCCACCTTGCTCTGTGGCCCAAGAGCTGGCATTTCCCAGCTTCCAAGACTTTTGGAGGCACATAAAGAGGAGGAAAGTTGGGCTGTCCATGCTGGGTTCTGCCCTCCCCTCTGCACCATCCCAGTGCATCACCGGCAGGAGGGTGAGCAAACTGGTGCGTTCCACTCATCATCCCAGCTCCCAGCAGGAATTTCCTTATCTTCCTCCCGGTGGAGAAGGTTCATGAATGGCTAACTAAAGCCTCCTGAGCTCCTTCTGTAGCTCCTCAGAGCTGTCACTCCTTTCCTTGCCCAGTGCCACGACCCAGCTGTGCTTAACCTCTGTGGGTGATGGGCTCTGCTCCTGGTTTAATGTCACCTTGTCCCTTCAGAGCCCCCATGGGGTTCAATCCCTCGGGGTTCAATCCCGTGGGTTCAGTCCCTCGGGGTTCAATCCCGTGGGTTCAATCCCAGGGGTTCAGTCCCTCGGGGTTCAATCCCTTGGGGTTCAATCCCGTGGGGTTCAATCCCATGGGTTCAGTCCCTCGGGGTTCAATCCCGCGGGTTCAGTCCCGTGGGTTCAATCCCGTGGGTTCAATCCCGTGGGTTCAGTCCCTCGGGGTTAAATCCCGCGGGTTCAGTCCCTCGGGGTTCAATCCCATGGGTTCAATCCCGTGGGTTCAATCCCATGGGTTCAGTCCCTCGGGGTTCAATCCCGCGGGTTCAGTCCCGTGGCTTCAATCCCGGGGGTTCAATCCGGGGGGTTCAATCCGGGGGGTTCAGTCCCGTGGGTTCAGTCCCATGGGTTCAATCCCGTGGGTTCAATCCCTCGGGGTTCAGTCCCGTGGGTTCAGTCCCGTGGGGTTCAATCCCGTGGGTTCAATCCCGTGGGGTTCAATCCTGTGGGTTCAGTCCCGTGGGGTTCAGTCCCGTGGGTTCAGTCCCGTGTGTTCAATCCCGTGCGGTTCAATCCCGTGGGTTCAATCCCGTGGGTTCAATCCCGTGGGTTCAATCCCGTGGGGTTAAATCCCGTGGGTTCAGTCCCATGGGTTCAGTCCCTCGGGGTTCAATCCCGTCTGTTCAATCCCGTGGGGTTCAATCCCGTGGGGTTCAATCCCGTGGGTTCAATCCCGTGGGTTCAATCCCCTGGGATTCTCCCCGAGCAGCCGCTGCCGGGCGAGGCTGGGCCGCGCCGTGTCCGCCAGGGGGCGCCTGGAGACCGGACACGGACACTCGTGGGATCGGGATCTGTGTGGACATGGACACTCGTGGGATCGGGATCTGCAGGGACATGGAGATGGAGATGGACACGGACACTCGTGGGATCGGGATCTGTGTGGACACGGACACTCGTGGGATTGGGATCTGCAGGGACATGGAGATGGAGATGGACACGGACACTCGTGGGATTGGGATCCATATGGACATGGACACTTGTGGGATCGGGATCCATATGGACACGGAGATGGAGATGGACACGGACACTCGTGGGATCGGGATCTGTGTGGACATGGACACTCGTGGGATCGGGATCTGCAGGGACATGGAGATGGAGATGGACACGGACACTCGTGGGATCGGGATCTGTGTGGACACGGACACTCGTGGGATTGGGATCTGCAGGGACATGGAGATGGAGATGGACACGGACACTCGTGGGATTGGGATCCATATGGACATGGACACTTGTGGGATCGGGATCCATATGGACACGGAGATGGAGATGGACACGGACACTCGTGGGATCGGGATCTGTGTGGACATGGACACTCGTGGGATCGGGATCTGCAGGGACATGGAGATGGAGATGGACACGGACACTCGTGGGATCGGGATCTGTGTGGACATGGACACTCGTGGGATCGGGATCCATATGGACACGGAGATGGAGATGGACATGGACACTCGTGGGATTGGGATCCATATGGACATGGACACTCGTGGGATCGGGATCCATATGGACACGGAGATGGAGATGGACACGGACACTCGTGGGATCGGGATCTGTGTGGACACGGACACTCGTGGGATCGGGATCCATATGGACACGGAGATGGACATGGACACTCGTGGGATTGGGATCCATATGGACACGGGGATGGACACTCGTGGGATTGCGATCTGCACGGACACAGATATGGACATTCATGGGATTAGGATCTACATGGACACTCGTGGGATTGGGATCCACGTGGATATATGACCATGTGTCAGGCAGGGATTCCCATGGACACTGACACTTGTGGGACCGAGATCCACACGGGCACTCGTGAGATCGGGATCAAATGGACACTGACATTTATGGGACTGGGATCCGGGTGGACATGGACACTCATGGGATCAGGATCCACGTGGACACTCATGGGACTGGGGGCCACACAGACGTGTGAAATGCTGCACCCTGAGGCTCTTGGGTCACTCCAGCTGCAGAAACTGGGACCCCTGAAGGTACCTGTGGCACTTGGGACCCCTGGGACACCCCTGTGGGACTCAGCCCCTCCTTCCCTGCTCCCCCAGCAACCCACTGTCCCACATCCCACCCCTCTCCAGCTGATCCCAAGTGAGCCAGCTCCCATCATTCATCTCCAGTACCTGAAGGACAACCCCACATTCCCTCCCCTCGCTCTCTCCCTTCATATCTTACCTCTCTTGGAAGCATTTCCCTCCATGGGTCACTTCTCCCTGGGAGAAGTGTCTCTGTCACCTTGTCATCCCACTCCTCACCTCCAGGAACCCAAATTATTCCTGCCCTGGGACATGCCACCCACCCAGAGCTGCAGTCCCGGCTCTTCCCACGGAGCCTCGTGTGACCCCAGTCCCTCAATCCTGGTTTCCATCACCCCCAAGCCCTCAGAGCGAGTGTCCCCTTGTTCCCTGCTCCGGTGCCTTCATCCCAGCGCTGCTCCCAGCCTGTCGGGGTGGTTTTCCTGATCGCCCGTGATCCCGAGCTCCGTTACCTGCCTGGCTCGGCCCCTGCGTGCTCCTGCTAATTAAAATCAAACGAGGGGATGCTGGTGAGTGATGAGCTGGGGGGATCCGCTCCATTTAGGAGTTCTTGGATAAATAACATGGAAATTTAATTTTCTGCCGCTCTGGAAAACACTTGGATATTACTCGTGCTCCTTTGCAAGCATTTTTGCAATGAAGGGAAAATTTGGCTTTGCTTGGGACCCTTCCCAAAGATTCCCACATGGACAACGTGCTTGTTTCACCCCTGACCACGTCCTGGCCGCTGCTATTTTTTTTCTAGGGAGAACATGCCAAATTGTCCCTGTGCTGGGCACGGGGGCAGCTGGAGGGGAAACCTTCTCCTCTCCAAAACAAGCGGCTACGGCAGCGATGGGAAAATACCACGGCTGGGAGCCAGGAAGCAGGAGCTGCATCCCGGCCCCTGTTGTGCTGGGCGCACAATTCCCTTCTCGCTCTTTGTTTTCTCTAATTGCACAGCGAGGCCTTCGGGCACAGCCCGTTTCTTCCTCCGCAGCGGCACAAAGCTCTGCGGAGCAGCGCTGGGACGCGCTGACCCGGCACCGGGGAATGCGACCTTGGGAGAGGGATCCGAGTGCTTTGGGCTTCCCTGGGGAGCGATGCTCGGCCGCCCAGCCGCGGTGGTGGCTCTGCCCGGCCGGGCTGTGCTGCTCCCAGGCGGGCAGAGCAGGGTGAGCCCCCCTCACCCCGGTTATTCCAGCTGGAGCATCCCCTGGGATGGATGGATGGATGGATGGATGGACGGAGGGATGGATGGATGGATGGATGGATGGATGGACGGACGGAGGGATGGATGGATGGATGGATGGATGGATGGATGGATGGACGGAGGGATGGATGGATGTTGGATGGATGGATGGATGGACAGAGGGATGGATGGATGGATAATGGATGGAGGGATGGATGATGGAAGGATGGATGGAGGGACGGATGGACAGAGGGATGGATGGAGGGATGGATGGATGGACAGAGGGAGGGAGGGATGGATGGATGGATGGATGGATGGATGGATGGATGGATGGATGGAGGCGCTGGAGCAGCAACACAAACAGCCAGAGTGGCTCCTCGCTGGGCTGGCAGCAGATTTAACGCTTTCCTTTAAGCCTTTTGGGGCGGGATATCAGCTCCTCCCGCTGGGCACGAGTTCCCTCCTTTCCCCAGTGCTTCCCTGCCTGCGGCGGGGTTGTTTCCCATTGGAGAGGGCTCGGGGAGGAGAGGTGGAATTACAGCATTACAGACAAAGCCTTAATATAATCTTCCCTGCATGAACGGCGTTGCAGGGGGAACGTTCTGCGGAGCGGGCTGCAAATGAGGCGCTCCGCGGTGCAGGATGTACGAGGAATTGCTCCATCACCGCTCCTAATGGCTTAACCAACAAAATCCATATTCATAAATCACGCCAGGAGCGGGAGCCGACCTCTGTTCAGTGGTGCAGCCAGGAATAAAGGCAGATTATGAATTGCACGGAGCTGCTGCAGCTGTCACGGCTCGGCCTTGGCATTAAAGGGAGCCCAAGGAGAGGAGATACAATCAAAGCTGTCTGGAGGCAGCTGAAGGATTAGCTGAGTCAACCAGCAAAGAGCTGAGCTCATTTATCGGGCTATTTTCAGGGCCCTGGGTGGAATTTTACCCTCAATTACCGATCTCACACTTGGACAGAAGGGAATCATAAAAATGGGCTTTTTCCATGTGCTGGCTTTTTCCATGTTAGGGTTTGGGCATTGCAGGGGAGTGGTGGAGCTCACCGAGGTGAGCTGGTGAAGGCTGGGGAGTGGAGCCAGGGAGAGAGGGAGAAATGGATGGATCTGTCCTCTTTGGCCAAGGGAATTGTGGTGCAGGGAGTGTCACAAATGTGTTGGCAGAAGGACCCAGTGGTCTCTCACCACCACACAGGGCTGTCACCAGCACTGGGTCAGGCCAGCGGTGGCTCCTTCTGTCCCTCCCCACCCAGGGACACAGGATTCATCACCTTCCAGCCTGAAAAAGACCAATGACCCCTAAAATGTCATTGGAAAATCCAGCACAAAGTCTGGCTCTGCCCCTTTGCAGCTGAGCTTTGGGTTATCACAGAATCATGGAATGGTTTGGGTTGGGAGGGACCTTAAATCTCATCTCATTCCACCCCAGCCATGGCAGGGACACCTTCCACTGTCCCAGGGTGCTGCAAGCCCTGTCCTGGGGACACTTCCAGGTATGGGGCAGCCACAGCCAGGGCCTGCCCACCCTCACAGGGAGGAATTCCTTCCCAGTCTCCCATCCATCCCTGCCCTCTGGCAGTGGGAGCCGTTCCCTGTGTCCTGTCCCTCCATCCCTTGTCCCCAGTCCCTCTCCAGCTCTCCTGGAGCCTCTTCGGGCCCTGCAAGAGGCTCTAACTCCTCCCTGCAGCTTTCTCTGCGAGCCAGGCGAGGTGATTCTGCAGCTTGAACCAGAACTGCCTCTGTTTCCCCCAAAGTCCGTCCCTTCCCCAGTGAGTTTGGCAGGGGGAGGGAAGGGGCTCTGCAGGGCTGGCTGCTCTCCCAGCCCCGGGCTGGGAGCAGCTCCCTGTGACGAAGGGGCCAGAAATAGAACCTTTCCCGGGAGAGGAAAGGAATTACACTTTTCCTGACACCCTGCAATAGCCTTGAGGCTGCCAACGTGGTGATAAGCAGTTGTTTGCCTGTGCTGTGGAGCAAACGTGGTTTATCTCTTCCTTGTTCCAGCCCTGCAGGAAAACCCCAGCGATTTAGCTGCCGTGGGACCCCCCAGGTCTGTATTTGATTATTTCTCTCTCTTGCAGCAGCAGCTGGAGATTGGACTGGAATTCCCAGCCCTGGCAGGGCTCCGGGCCCTGCCGTGCTCTTGGATTAAAACCAGAAGCAGGAGGTGCAGGGGAGCTCTGCAGGTTGTGGGGAGGGGGACGAGCTGAGGGGATCTGATTCCTGAATTAGAGGTGTTTTGGGGCTGGGGATGTCAGGGATGTGGGTGCCCATCCGGGCTGCTCCCTCCGGGGCTTTTCCGGGAGGAGGAAACATTCGCAGCCGCCTGCGCAAACAGGAGGCCCCAAGGAGGAAACACATCAGGCTGGGGAAAATCCCGACCTCCTCCTGCAAAGCTCAGGGCTCCAAGAGAGGATTAAATCCCAGAAAAAACTGGGGTTCCCCCTCCTTCTGCTGCCCTGCCCCCAAACTCCTGGTTTCGGGTGAGGTGGTGCCACTGCCCCGTGCAGGGCATGGTGATGCTGCTTTCAGTGTGCAGGAGAAAACCTCGCTGAGACTCTTCATAAAACATCGATATTCCACAGGAAGCTGATTTGAGGTATCTCTTAGCCAGCAGCTCCTGGGGGTGATGTCTCACTTCGGTGGTCTCAGACTCTTGCAGCAGCAGCCCTGCCCAGGTCCAGCTGAGCTTTTCCCTCCACAAAACTCCTCAAATCCCCTCCTTTGCTTCCACCTTCCCCGGGGCACGGTCGATACAAGCAGAGGCTTTTCCCAGCTCCAGCCCATCTCCAGGAAGCAGGATGACATTAAATCCGAAACAAATTACGTTGTGCATTCGAGCGAGGCTGCTCGGATGCGTTTTCCTTCCCTAACGATGGAGGCAGTGGGAATTGCAGCACCATTAATTCCTTCTTTTCCCTCCTGCGAGTTGTCAGCGCCTCTCCCCCGTGCCTGGTAAGTGCCTCATCCGCTGCCTCCGATGCTCTGCTGTGTCCCTGGAATCTTCTGTACACCCCCAGTGCTGAAAGCTCTCCCCCAGCAGCCTGGGAATGCTTTGGGGAGAAGCCCGGAGCTGCGGGATGCAGCAGGGATCACAGGGAGCCTGGGAAGGGCCACCCCAACCCCGGCATCCCACAGCGTTTCCTCCTGGTTTGGAACCTTTTGGGGTTTGTGGTGCAGGGTGAGGGGACGGGGCAGCTGCCAGGCTCCAAAGTTTGTCCAGCCTGGAGGAAAATGAGCCGTGCTGCCGGTTCTTGGAATGGGAAACTGCTGCTCAGAGGACAATAAAGGTTATTAAATGTCAGGGAGGAATAAAGCTGCGTTTCCCCCCCTTTTTACCCTGTTTTTTCCCCCCAGCTGCGCTGTTTGTGCTGCAGTGGGAGATGGGGACGGGGAGCAGCTGCCTCAGGGCATCCCAGAGGTTCTGGGTTTGGGATGGGGGATTACTGGGGTTACTCCTCGAGCATTTGAGGGTCCCAGCCACAGGTCAGGGGCCTCCAGGCCCAGCCTGACTCAAGGACAGATTAAATGGGCTCATTCCCCGGGGTGAAACAGGTTTGGGTTCCTCTTTGGGATGTGGGATGCACCCAGCCGGCACTAAGGCGTCCCCAACCCTTTGCCGGGAGCAGGGTGTCGGTGACAGCCCGAGAGGCGGTGCCAGCAGCCCTGCTGGCCTCTGCCACACCTCTCCTGCCAGCGCCGTGCCCGGTGGCTCCGGCAGGAGCACCGACAGGTCTTTCCAGTCCCGCCGGAGCCGCCGGGAGCTGCCACCGGCGGGCGGCACCCGGGGCCAGGGAAAGGCAGCGGGCGCATCCCTGCCTCACCTTGTTTGGCTTTCACTTTGTCACCCGGAGCTGGAATTAATCCTTGCACAGCGGTAAATGCCGGCGGGGCTGTCCCTGTCCCGCCAGGCTGTGCCCGCCCGGGGCTGGGCATCGCCGCTGCCCGGCGCTTCTGCAAGGAGCAGCCCCGGCCAGGGGCAGGAGGTAAAGGGAATTTTGGGGTCCCCTGGGAGCAGGCTGGGGCTGGAGGGGGGGTGGGTGCTGATCCCACCCGGCAAAGCTGCTGGGAGGGAATACCAAGGGCTGGGCCGCGGCAGGGAGGGTGGAATGGCAAAAGTCAGAAAATTTGCTGTAGTTTGGAAACTTTTTGGCTTTTTTTGGGGTGGTGAGGAGGGCGAGCCTGGGGGTCAGTGCCCAAAGTGTGGCTCCCATGAGACCCCGAAGTGTGGCATCTCTGCTGCTCCCCCTCAGGGGCTCATCCACGGCACTGTGTGGCACATCCACGCCCTGGATTGTCCCTCCACTGCCTGGCTCCTGGACTGACAGATGGCTGCAGTGGCAATTGCTGCCTCCACTGACGAATTTGTGAATTCCTGGTTGGGCTGTTACCCGGCATGTGGTGGAGCTTTACACACACAGAGATGCAGGAGTCACTGCTGGGGCTGGAAGGGAAATAACAACACACAAAGCACTTCCAGAGAGCCCAGGGGCCTGGCCAGGGAAGCAGCTTGGGAGAGTAAAATCAGAGGATCATGGAATTGTTTGGGTTAGAAGGGACCTCAAAGAGCATCTTGTTCCACCCCACAGCTCAAAATGAGCTTGGTTTGGGTAGATTTGGTGTGTGGTAAAAAATAGTCACTTAGGGGTGACTGGAACTGACATCCCATCCCATTCCATCCCATCTGACCCCACTGGAAGGAGCACACACCCCCCCCGAGAGCTGCAGGACCATGAGCTGAAGTTGCCTTCCATGCCTGGAGTTCGTTCTGCCACTCTTCCTATTCTTGGTTATTTGCTGATGAATTTGGAAGATCTTTGTGCAAACCAGTTAGGGATGGGGTTCCCTGGGGATGGAGTGATGCCCTGTCTGGAAGGGCAGTGGTTCTTCTGTCCCCCCTGTCCCTGTCCCTTGCTGCTGAGCAGGATGGCTGCTGCTGAATCCTCTGGGGCTCAGAGGTGGTGACTGGGAGAGCAGGGTGGTGACACTCAGCAGGATGCTCAGGAGGGGATGGGTGAGCTGGATGCAATCTTTGTCAGGATTTGGGAATAAAAGCAGGAAAAGGGCATCGATCCTCCATTGATCCTTAACATCCACATTCCAGGCTCTGCTCCCACCATGCTGGTGACCTTCCCTTTGGTGCCGTGGCCACCGGGGTGTCCTGAGTGTCCCCTGCCCTCATCCTGTGCTTGTGTCCAAGTGCTCTGGGGGCTGCAGGGCCCCCAGCAGCTCCTCTCCCACGTGTGAGGACCCCGCTCTTCCCAGGAAAGGTGCTGCAGCTGGAGGTGATGCCCATCCCTGGCTTGTGGCCAACTGAGAGCAGGAGAGGGGGCCTGGGACACGAGAGCTGTGCTGGAGGCGTCACAGCACCACGGCTGTCACCCCCAGCTCGTCTGGGGGAGGCTGGGGGGAGCTGTGGGGTGGTCAGAGGTGGAGCTGTGCTGCCGTTCCCTGCGGATCCCATTGTTTTGCCCGAGCTGAGGTGGATCCCACTATCCCACTGCTCCGGGAGCCACCGTGTGCTGCTGGTGAGGTCCCTGCCACCACCCCAGCCCCGTGACACTGTGACAACAGAACACAGAGCTGTCACCTTTGCCCTCCCAGCAACCCCAGGACTACTCCTTGCCCTGCCCACTGCCCGGAATGGGTGGGAGGGAGGAAAGCCTTCCTTCCTCCCAGCTCCACCACTGCTGGGCTCCACGGGTGGTTTTCCACGCCCCAAGGGCTGGTTTGGCACGGATTGGATCCCTCTGGAGCCCTTCCCCAGGTCCATGTGGACTTGCAGACCCCTGAGGATGTTCCTGTACTGAGCTGGATGGATCTAAACAAGATCAAGGCTTTTTTGGAGGGGAAGCAGAGGGAAAGGAGCCCCGTTCCCACTGCTGCAGCCTGTGCCAGCCTGGCCACCTGTGTTTCCCTTTATAAATACGTTCAGCTTTCCTTTTTAGGAACGATAAAACAGGTTTCCTTCTCCGTGGCGCGACTTTCCTGCAGATTCCAGGGAGACTGAGGGTAATTATAACACTTTCGTCCTCCTGGCTGCCTGGCTGAGCTGCTCTGACACACGTGTGGTGGCAGATGTTCGAGAGGACCCCGGGGACACACGGGCAGGGTTTTTTCCTCCCTGAAGGAATCAGCATCACGGAGGCGTGTGGCTGTGACAGCCTGTGGCAAACCCACGGCTTTGTGTCCTCCTAATGTGGGATCCATCTGTGGGATAGCCTCAGGGAGGGCAGAGCATTCCCAGCCCTGAGCTGTGGTGGGGAATGTGGCTCTGGCATCTTCTGTGGGACTAACACACCAAACTAACGTGGTTTGGGGCTGGCTTCCTAACCTGGATCCCAGCTGGGATTTATGGGGGAAGCTGGAGGTCAGAGCAGGGTTTATCTCCTCCAGCTCTTTCCTTGTGTTGGGGTAAGGTGGGGAAAACCCTGGTTTAAACCACAAGAATGCAGCAAAGGAGAACTCCTGGCTGTGTCACGCTGGCACCGAGGGAGGTTTTCCATGCCCATGTGACACACAGGGGATGTGCCAGGGGGACGTGGAGCTGGGAGTGCAGGTGCAGCCCTGTCCCCAGACACCTCCAGACACGAGGAGAAGGAAGCTCTGGTGACTTCTGCATCAGAGCTTCAACCAGGACTGAGAAAAGACCAGGATTTTCCCAACTGTTGAGCAAACAGGGGTGTTCAGTATGGGAGGGTCCAACTTAATGCCATAAGCAAGATTGGATTAGGAGGGATTTGCAGAGGGTCAGTCTGGAAGAGCAGCTTATTTAGGTTTTTAGCAGCTGTGTCACAACCATCCGTGGTGTGGCAACGCTCGCTTGCGTTGTGCTGGTGTTGGGTGTTGGGTTTGAGGGCCCAGGGAGCAGCCAGGAGCTCCTGGGCTGGGAGAGGGCTCTGGAGCACAGATCAGCACCAGGAACCCGGCATCTTCCTTGTCTTGGGAGGCTGAACCCAATCCTTGAGCCTGTGAGATGGTGGAGGGTGAGTTTTTTTGGGGCTTGGGCGGTTTCCTACGGGGGGTCCTTTGAATGCAAATGAATTCATCCTGGTGCAAGTGGCTCGGTGCTGTTGAAGCCTCTTGTTGTCCCTGTCCCTCTCCAGGTGCTTGGGCTCTGGTGGCACAGCCCTGCCCAGAGGAGCTGCCCCTCTTTTAGCACGGGGTCAGCCTGGCCCTGTGGTGTTCCAGGGGCCTGGGCTTTGGGGTTTTTATCAGAGCTTTGGGTTTTATCAGAGCTGTTATCTCGGCCCTCACAGAAGGATTTTACATCACAGTGGGATGTGGAGTGGCAGCTCTGACACCTCTGCGGTGACCAGGGACAGGACCTGAGTGACATGGAGCTGTGCCAGGGCAGGTTTAGGGTGGATCTCAGGGAAAGGTTCTTCCCCCAGAGGGTGCTGGGCACTGCCCAGGCTCCCCGGGGTATGGGCATGGCCCTGAGGCTGCCAGAGCTCCAGGGGAGTTTGGACACTCCCAGGCACAGGGTGGGGTTGTTGGGGTGTCACAGGGACTGGATGATCCCTGTGGGTCATTTCCAGCTCAGGACATTCTGTGATTCTGGGATCCTTCTGCCATCAAACCCCTGGCTCCTTCCTGGATCTGCCAGCTCCGCCCCTGGCCCTTGTGCCTGATCCTGCTGCTCAGGGGTGTGAGGCAGAAATTACCCAATTCTTCAGTGACTTCCACAAAACTTGCTTCCCCTGAGTTGATGGGGGTGTCACCCTGTGCCTGATGGGGATGTCACCCTGGTGAGGGTGTCACCCTGTCCCTGATGGGGGTGTCACTCTGTGCCTGATGGGGATGTCACCCTGGTGGGGGTGTCACCTTGTCCCTGATGGGGATGTCACTCTGTGCCTGATGGGGATGTCACCCTGATGGGCCTGTCACCCTGTCCCTGATGGGGGTGTCACCCTGTCCCTGATGGGGATGTCACCCTGGTGGGGGTGTCACCTTGTCCCTGATGGGGGTGTCACTCTGTGCCTGATGGGGATGTCACCCTGATGAGGGTGTCACCCTGTCCCTGATGGGGATGTCACTCTGTGCATGACGGGGATGTCACCCTGGTGGGGGTGTCACCCTGTCCCTGATGGGGATGTCACTCTGTGCCTGATGGGGATATCACCCTGTGCCTGATGGGGATGTCACCCTGATGGGGATATCACCCTGTGCCTGATGGGGATATCACCCTGTGCCTGATGGGGATGTCACCCTGATGAGGGTGTCACCTTGTCCCAGATGGGGGTGTCACTCTGTGCCTGATGGGAATATCACCCTGTGCCTGATGGGGATGTCACCCTGTGCCTGATGGGGATATCACCCTGTGCCTGATGGGGATGTCACCCTGGTGGGGGTGTCACCTTGTCCCTGATGGGGATATCACCCTGTGCCTGATGGGGATGTCACTCTGTGCCTGATGGGGATGTCACCCTGGTGAGGGTGTCACCTTGTCCCTGGTGGGGATGTCACCCTAATGGGGATGTCACCCTGATGAGGGTGTCACCTTGTCCCAGATGGGGGTGTCACTCTGTGCCTGATGGGGATGTCACCCTGATGAGGGTGTCACCTTGTCCCTGATGGGGGTGTCACCCTGTGCCTGATGGGGATATCACCTTGTGCCTGATGGGGATGTCACCCTGGTGGGGATGTCACCCTGTCCCTGGTGGGGGTGTCACCCTGATGGGGCTGTCACCCTGTGCTCAGCACCCGCCCTGCTCTGTGCCTCCCCCCTGCTGCTGGGCACCGTCCCTGGCAGATGTGAGCGTGGCTGTGCCAGGATGGGATGGCAAAGGGAAAATAGGGCACTTCTGGTGTGTGACAGCCACAGCCACCCCCAGAGCCTTTGTCTACGGGACGGGAAGGCGGGGAGGGACACCCACATCACCGGCAGCTCTCCCTGTGCCAGCGCTGCAGCTGCGGCCCGGCTGCTGGTGGGCTGTGGACATCCCTGGAATGTTCCCAGGAGGGAGCAGGGCAGTGTGGAGGTGCCAAGGGGGTGGTGGGAGATGGTTCTGGGCTGGGGATGGAGCTGGGAGAGGGGGCACTCTCCCAGGAGGGTGTTTTTGGGGGCACCACCATGGAGAGATTTCCACTTGGGAAGTCTTGGATGTCTCCTGAGGGTGCTGGAGGGTAAAAAACTCAACCTGAGCCTGGTTCTGCTCCTTGGCTGCTTTCAGCCGTGGCAGGCAGGGGATGGATGCTCTCCCAGTCCTTGGGGCCTCTCCTCTCCTTGTTAAGGTGAAGAATTCCCAGGCATGACTGTGAGCTGAGGTGGATGAGGCCCAAAACTTCATAGAACCATGGAATTTTAGGTTTGGGTTGGAAGGGACCTTAAAGCTCATCCCATTCCAACCCCTGCCATGGGCAGGAACACCTTCCACTATCCCAGGCTGCTCCAAGCCCTGCCCAGCCTCGCCTGGGACATCTCCAGGTGCCAGGAACGTGTGTACTCCCAGGATTTCCACCTGCTCCAAACCCAGGGTCAAGAGCAGAATAACAGAGAAAAACAAATAAACAGAGACCAGGCATCCTCGTGAAAACCCAACCAACAAGAGCTGGTGAGGAGGAGGGACCAAAACCCTCCCATGGTGCCATGTCAAAACTGGGGAGCTGGGGGGTGTTTTTTCCATGTCACTTGCAATTCCTGAAGTCTGCCTTAATTACAATAATCACCCTGGGCAGACAGTCAATTAGGGATGCTCCTGGGTTTCTGCTGAGCTCCAGGGTTGTGTCACAGGCGAGCTGTTGCCTCCGTGGGCTGATGATGACGGGTGTGCAGCGTCCCCGGTGTGGGGATGGAGGGGACAATGAGCAGTTTCACACTAATTATCATTATCTGAGCTCTCCTGATGAGGATGCTCCGTGGCAGGAGTGACTCACCCATCTCCCTCACTCCTGCCTGCCTCCAGAGCACTGAAAACCACCCGACTGAGGCTTTGCATTCTTTCCCAGGGGTGCCCTTGAGCAGCAGCACTCAGCTTTGGCCAGGCTGTGCCAGGGATGCTGCATTTCCCACCCCAGCAGTATTTCCCCGGGATCACACAATTTGCTGCTCATTGGCATCTCCAGAGGGGGAGGATGTGGCTCTGACTGGGTTTTGCTCTTCCTGGGGATCAGAGTGGGACTGCAGGTCCTCCGGGGCGTGCTGGGGCAGCAGCTCCTGTCTCCCTGTCCATGGGGGATGCTCTGGTGCACAGAAAAGGGCTCTGCTCGGGGTTGGGGTGATGCTGGGGCGGGGAGGATAAGCAGAACCAGGGATTCTGTGCTGATATGGGGGTTTCCAGCCTCCTCTCTCCATCAGGGGCTGTTGTTCCCCCAAATCCTTGGGGAGACCCCTCTGGGTTAATGCAGGCAGTGCCAGGGTCATTTTGGGAGGGCTGAAGTGCCCTGGCACAGGCTGGCGAGGGCAGAGCTGGAGACCTTGGTGGCCTCCTCTCCAAGCTCGTTTGCTTCTCTTTGTATCAGAGACTCACGTTGTTGAGAGCACCCCAAAATTGCCTGGCCCAGGACGTCCCTCCCAGGGGGCTCAGCCTTGCCCTGTTTCCCATCTCTTGCCATGAAACCCCTGGAGTTTTTCTCCCGAGGCTCAGGGGAGAAGCCAGATGCCAGCACTGCCCTGTGGGCAGGCAGCAATTCCCCAGAGCTTTGCCCCTGTTCTGTGCTGCTCCCACCCAGTTCCTCCTCCCCACTGGGGCTTCCCCTCTCTGCTCTCACCTGACACATTTTCCCCCAGAGTGGCTCACCTGAGGAGGAGCAGAGCAGATAATTCACAATCCTCAGGGAGCTGAGTGCTGGGGAGGCCTAAAAACCAGCTAAAGGTGGGGGAAAGGGCTGAAGAATCCCCCTTTGATGGGGATCCTGCTTATTTTTGTTTAATATTCCAGGTGTTGAGGTGCTGAGGGGCTTGTACAAAGAGTTTTGGGCTGGAGAATCCCCCTTTTATTGGAGCCCCAGCTTATTCTAGTTAATATTTTGGATATCTGCATGTGCAGGTAGTTAGGCTGTTTGGGGCTGGAGAATCTCTCTTTAATGGGGACCCCACCTTATTTTAGTTAATATTTGGGATATCTGGATGTGCCAGGACTTAGGCTGGTTTGGGCTGGAGAATTTGTCTTTGATGTGAATGATGTCTAATTTTGCTTAATGTCCCAGATGTCAGGGTGCACAGGGGTTTGGATGGGCTGCTTTGGGCTGGAGAATCCCTCTTTGATGGGGACCCCACCTTATTTCGCTTGATATTTTGGCTATCTGCACGTGCAGAGACCTAAGATGATTTGATCCCCCTTTTGATGGGGACCCCGCATCATTTTGGTCGATATTTTGGACATTTACCTGTGCAGCTGCTTAGTCTGGAGAACTCCCCTTTGACTGGGATCCTACCTAATTTTTCTTAATATTTCTTAACGTAGGGCGCACAGGGGCCGGTTTTGGGGGGGTGATGCCCGGCGTGGGAATCCCTCCCGGGGTGAAACGCCGGCTCTGTGCCGCGGGAAGGGCTCTGGGGAGCCAGCACAGCGTGGCCGGGTGGCACCGGGAGCTTTTTCCTCGGCCCTTTCCCGGGAGCCGGCGCTGTGCGCGCAGCCGCGCGTGGGCACCGCGGAGCGCCGGAGCTCCGCACGGAGGGAGGGAGGGAGGGAGCGCAGCGTCCCCGCGTCGCCTCCATCGCCCGTTCCCCGGCGTGCTGGCCACGCCGGCCACCCCCGGGCCGGATGCTGCTGAGGCAGCGGCGAGCCGAGGCGCTGCGAGGCTCCCGGCTGCAGGTAAAAGGCGACGGAGGAGGGAGGAGGGAGGATGAGGATGGCGCGGTGACCCCGCCTGGGGACAGGCCTGGGTTTGGCTGGGGTTTAATCCGTTCTCTGTCCCCATATCCCGCCGGGAGGTGACACCCCGCTTTTTTTTTTTTTTTTTTTTTCAAGCTGGCTTTAAGCTCAGCGCATCCAGGGGGATGCAGCCATCCTCCCCGGGAAGGGTCCCCGCGTCCTCCCGCTGTCCCCAGGCTCCAGCACCCAAGGCTTCGCTGGGAGCTCCGGCTGCATCCCGGAGCCCTCCGCAGGGGCTGGAAGCAGCATTTCCCGTGGGAATGGGGGGCTGAGGGTGGTCGGGGCAGGGAACCTCCCCCTCCCCCTCCCGCCACCGTGTGCTTTTCGAGGGGCTCACTTCCAAAATACAGCCTGGTACGGCCCCCGGGAAGGAATTTTTGCCAGGTAAAAATGGGAATTGCAGAATAAGTAGCCCCGTTTTGGGGCTCCCTGGGGATGTGGCCGTGGCCGAGGGGGGTGTGGGAGCCGTGCCGCTGGGAAGTGTGAAAGGAGAAACCGCTGCTCGGCACAAAAGCGCGGCTTACGCAGCTCAGGTCTATTCAAGGGACATTTAATTCTCCTCGCAAGTCCAGGCGAATGGGGAGCTGCCATCTGGTGTCTGATGGCAGCGGGGGGGAAAGGAAAAGGCTCTCCGGGAAGCAGGGCAAGCTGGGAGCTCGCCGGGCTTCTGATTGCCGGGGAATGGCTCCGGTTTAAGGGCTGGATGATGGTTTTGGCAGTGCTCCGTGTGAGCTAAAGCCGGGCTCGGGAAGGGGAAGGATCCACCTGGAAGGCAGCAGCGCCCCATCATTGGGGCTGGGAGAGAAGGTGATGGTGGGGGAAAGATCCTCTAAACCTACACATATCACACGCCAAAAATCCTCCCTCGTCAGGGACTGGGATTCCGCTGGCGGCTCAGGATGGGCTGGGAGCTGACTCTGGCATGCACCGAGTGTGTGCGGTCTCTGCCCCACCTGTGCCAGCCCAGCTGGGCACCGCTCTCAGGTACGCCCGTGGCATCCAGGGAATTATTTTAGGAAGTTGCAGAGCTGTGGGCAGGGCTGCAGCCCAGGGCACAGCCCGAGCCTCCCCGATAAAGCCGGGAGCGCGTCCCGGCCCCGGGAGCAGAGCGGGCGAACCCAGCGAGGAGCAGTGTCGGCCCTCCAAAGTCCCAGGATGTGTTTAAACAAGGAGGTTTGTGCGTTTAAATTCAGTGGGGTGCTTGGGAGGGGGGGAAGTACCTAAATCCGGGCGGTACCTCCGGATTTAGGATGAGTTTCGGGATCTGGCACTCAACGGGTCTGCAGCCCGGAGCCGTGACCCTGCTGCCGGCGTGTTCTCCCCGGGGGAGGGACACGAGGGAACAAGACTGACCAGTTCCCGGGGAGGAAACAGGCTGTTCCCTCACGGCACAGGGAGTTTTCCTTGGCAGGCACTCAGCCGTGCCCAGGGTGCCCCTGCAGAGCCCGGCCGGGCTGGCTCCGCGCCCGCGGTGCCGCAAGCGTGGGACAGACCCGTGGGCGCAGTGGCTGCGTGGTGTCCCCAGGCAGTGCCAGCACCAGGAGCGGGTGGCACTGCCGTGTCAGACCCTTGCCAGGGCAGTGCAAGCCCCCGGGGTGGATGGGACAAGGGAGGATTTCCAGGGAGGGCCGCAGCGTGGAGAAGTGCCAGCACTGAGCAGCGGCGCTTTGCCAGCCCCTGAGCAGCGGTGACACTCTGTGCGTGTCCCAAAAATTCCTCCCAGCGTGCCCCCCTGCATCGGGGCTACCTCCTCTGCAGGGCATCAGCACGTGGGCTGGGAGAAGGCAGCAGTGCTCTGACCCCTTTCCTGCAGGCTGGGAAGGATTTGTCCCCCGGCACAGCTGGCAGAGAGGCGTGGGATGTGTTGGAATCACCTGTGCTGCAGCACAGGGCACAAACCCTGCCCTGGCCAGGGCCAGGTGCTGCCCACGTGAGCATCCCTCGCCCCCGCACAGCAGTGGGATGCAGGCAGCCCTTGGCACGGAGGCAGTGCCAGGGCTCTCTGCAGAGCTCTGGCTCTGTCCGAAGGAGCGGAGTTGTCCTCTCTGGGCTGCCAAGACAAATCCTGCAAGAACATCAGTTGTGGCTTTTCCCCTTTCCCGGAGCTGAGTGTTCCCAGGGGCTCTCAGAGCTCCTGCACTCCGTGTCTGGCTGCCAGACTGCAGGGGTGAGGCCAAGGGGAGGCAGCCAGAGGTTTCTGTGCTTTAATTACAGATTTTTAGTCACCTCTCACAGCTCCAGGCTGGAGCACCGTCTCCGTGCAGGATGCAGTGAGTGTGGGTTGGAGCAGTGTCGCCGTGTGGGATGTCACCAACAGCCCGAGCTGATAACAGGCATGAATTATCTGTTTGTCACCCCGCTCTGGGGACAGGCTGGGAGCAGAGCGTTGGGCTGGAGAGAGAGGAGAGCTGGGACACAGCTTGGCCAAATCCTGCTCCCCACTGGGATTTCCATTGCGGCAAACGGGGATTGGATCCCACTTCCCAGGTGTGAATCGCTGAGGCCCCGCAGCAAACCTGACCTCAGCACCCGACGCACCTGGAAAAAGCCCCGAGGGGAAACTCCGTGCAGGGCTTAGGGATGCTGGGAGATCCAGCCAGGAATGCTGGATTCAAGGGCAGGTCATGGATAAAAGCTGCTTGCACACATGTGCAGCTGTAGGGGAATCATTCACATCTACCCCAGCGTTTGTTTTTAGTAAAAACAGGCATTTTCCAAAGTTTCAGGTCACCACAGGTTTCCTGTGGCATTCCCATGCGTGGCTTCAGCACATTCATGGGTTTTATTCCTGGGCTGGTGTCTCCACTTGTCTGGGTGAGCTTCATGGTTAAAGTCAGCCCAGGCACTGCTGAATTTCAGGATGATGATGAAGCTCATGTTGTTGTACCAAAGCTCCCAAGCAGCCTAAAACTCCCTGTTTATTCCAGAACCCTCATTTACTCTCAGACTTGACCCAGCCAGGAATGGGACCCCCTGGGCTGTGCCTGGGCAGTGCTGGGATGTGCAACCGTGCTGATGTCCATGAGTGGAAGGTGCCAGTTGTGGGACCTCAGGCTCTCATTTGGTATTTTGGTTACTCCTTCCCTGGATTTGTTCTACTGGAACAATGAGGAGGTTGTGGAGTGGGGACAGGGCTGCTTTTGCAGCCGGTTTTGGGTTTGAAGCTCTTCTGGGCTCTGTGCTGAGGACTTTTGGAGGTGCCTGGGGAGCCTGGGCACCCCCAGCAGCTGCCATCACCTTGGGACACCCTTGGTGGCCTTCACTCAAGGGCAGGGCTTTACCGTGAGCTGGTCAGTGAGGGATTAAATCTTTTCCATCCCCCTGTGAGTGGGATGCACTCCCTGGGCCTCCTGGGCTGAGATCCAAGTCCTCCTTCCCATGTGCCATGGCCTCACCACCCTCGTGGGTAAAAATTCCTTTCCAATATCCCATCTAACCGCATCCTCTGGCAGTGGGAAGCCATTCCCTGTGTGCTGTCTCTCCATGCCTTTATCCAAAGTCCCTCTCCAGCTCTCCTGGAGCCCCTTTAGGTACTGGAAGGGGTTCTGAGGACTCCCTGGAACCTTCTCTCCATCAGAGCCAAAAGGGGCTTTGCAGCTGCTGTGGGAGTGGGAAGGGCTGGGGGCAGAGGGATGGATTCATGGATGGATTCATGGATGGATTCATGGATGGATAGGTGGGTGGATGGATGGATGGAGGTCCCTGCAGTTGGAGGGGTGGCTGGGGATGCGTCACACTGCCAGGGGCACAGAGCCAGGCTGCAGCTGGCTGGATCCCCATGGGAACACCGCCAGTCCCTGCTGTGTCACAGCCTTGGGCTGCTCCTGTCCCAGGAGCCAAGCTCTCCTCATCTCCTGGAGCTCAGCAGTGTCCCTGCAGCTCCTGGGAGCCAGCTTTAGGTGTGTGCCAGGGGCTCAGTGTGAGGGAGGCTGGCACAGCAGGCTGCCAGCAGAGGTGGCTGCGTGGGTTCTGCCACCCGAGGTGACTTTTCTTTCTGTCCCTGCTGTCCCTGGGGGACAGTGTCCCAGCCACTCAAGGAGGTGTGTTTCTCTTGCTGTCTGGTGCCCCAAAGGGTCCCTGGAGGAGAGGAGGAGGAGGGGGATGCTGCTGAAGAGTGGCTGCTCCTGCAGCCCAGGGGTTGTTTTCCCACTGTGCTGTGCTTGGTGAAACACGTCAGATTTGGTTTCAGCTTGAACTCCTGTTTGCCTGATGAACTGGACAGCGGTCCTTTGGGGGATTTTTGCTCTGTGTCCTGGGATCAGTCCCCTGGAAGGCAGCGGGGCCATGTCAGTGTTGCTGTCATGCTGCCCTGGGTTTGTCACTGTTACCTGTCACCTGTGCTGCTGTCCCTGCTCCTGTCCCACCTGTGCCTGGATGCTGCAGAGTGTGCAGACACTACAATTCGTCCCCTCCTGGGGCAGAAACACCCTCAGTGAGTACATCAGTGACTCTCTGGCACAGGGGCAGCTTCAGGGTGGCCCCAGGCTGGTTGTTTCCTCTTTTGCTGCAGCGCTGTTGGGAATGGGCATGTGCCAGAGCATCCCAGTTCACCCCCATCCCTGTGCTCTCTGTACCTTCTTTGCTGCACCTTTGCAATCTGGGGTGCCAAAATCCCTCAATTGCAGTCCAGAGCTCTGTGTCCTCATCCCATTCCAGTTCCTGTCGTGTCCAGCATCCCTTTCCATTCCCAGCTAAGTTGATGTGTGTTAAACTCCACCCGGGGATGATCCCATTTCCAAACGGGGTCAGACAGAGCCGTGAGCAGAGGGAGGGCAGGGACAGGAGGATGTCAGGGCTGCCCTGCAGAACCACCAGTGTCCTGCCAGCTGCTGGCTCCTGCCAGCCCAGTTTTGCCCGTCAGGCCACGAGATGTCACATCCCAAATGTGACATATGGAGCTGAGGCTCCGGTTGTCCCTTTTCTGGGCTAAAGGATGGAAAACCCTCTTGAGCGGTGCCAACAGCATGTGAGCATCCCATGGGATTGCTGATTCACGTGGCTGCTGGAGAGGATCCAGCTCTGTCTGTCCCTCCACTGCTGACAGACATCCTGGGGACATCGTGGGTGGTGGCCTTGCCCAAGCTCCACGGTGGTGGTTCCCCGGGGTGCTGTCCTCACTTTTGTCCTCCTTGTGTCTTTCAGATGTCCTGTGGTAACCTGTGCCCGCCCAGGAGGTCCTGCCTGCCTTAGCCAGCACCCTGCCAGCGATGGCCTCAACGCCCCAGTGAGGGGCAAAAGGACGAGGAGCGAGTGTCCCCAGCACTGCCACATCCCCTGGGAGAGCCATGGAGGCCCCTCTAGACGTGCCCATAGGGAACCTCATTGACTTTGACAGCGAAGTGCCCGTCTGTGACCCCTCAGAGGCCGCTCCTCCCGCCGCTCCCAGCGACAACGGCCACCTGGGGGACGACAACGGCCACCTGGGGGACACAGGGGACGTGGCCGCGGAGGAGAGCGATGCCACCGAGTCAGCAGACAGCGAGAATGACATGGGGGAATCTCCCCAGCACTGGGGTGGCTACCGCCGCTCCTCCTCCAACGAGTCCTTCTCCTCCAGCCAGAGCACGGAGTCGGCACGGGACGAGGCCACGGCCGAGCGCCGGGAGTTCATGCGGAATTACGTGGAGAAGATCTTCACCGGGGGGTGAGTGAGCAGGGCCAGGGACATCCCACGGGATGGGGCTGGATCTGGCTGCTTTCCCACTCCGGGAGCAGCAGTTTGTCCTTCCTCTCCACGGTGTTGGTGCTGAGGGGGATGTGGCTTTTGCCTTGCGCTCCTCTCCTGGCCACATCTTCCACCCCCAGCTTCGCTCCCTTCTTCTCTGTCCCCATTCCCATGCCAGGGGTTCACCGTCCCCCTCTCCTCTCCCCACTGATGCTCACGGAAATGCCAGTGGTGCCCAGGGACCCTGTGGCAGCCCCTGGCTGTGCCCCCAGCCCTGCATCCCCCAGCTCCCGGCGCTGTCTCCGGGACTCCGCGGCTCCGTGCCAGGCTGGATGCAGCAAACGGAGCGTGAGGAGCAGCAACAGGGCTTGTTTATGCTCTGGGGCTCCGTGCCTGTCTCTGGAGCTCAGTTTCTGCTCATGCTGTCCTTGGCTCTTCCCTTCTCCCTCTGCCTTTGGTTTCCCTCCTGGGAGGGAGGAAGAAAAGAGCAGCACAAGGCGAGGGATGACAAAATGGGTGCTCCTCCACTCCTCCTCCTCTGCCTTCCTCCAGCACCTGCACCAGGATGCTGATGCCAAGAGGGATGTTGGGGGGTGCAGGTCGCATCCTTGGCTTTAATGATGTTTTTTAATTTTTCCCTGTTGCAGAGAGGATTTGGACCAAGAGGAGAAGGCCAGGTTTGGGGAGCTCTGCAGCAGCGAGAACGGGAAGGGCAGGGAGTGGTTTGCGAGATATGTGAGCGCCCAGGTAAGGGGAGCGGTGGGGAGGCAGCAGGGATCCTGCATGGGCTTTGGAACTGCCTCAGGCCAGGGGGATTTATTTATGTCCCAGAGAAGTATTTTTGGAAGGCAGGAACTCAAGAAAAGTGAGGAACCACAGCAGAAGGAGATACAGGAGCCAGTAAATGCATTTTGAGCAGTTAAATGGTGCAACGTGGGAGGGAATCCGCTCATTTAATTTAAAATTAAATCCCACCAGCACTCAGACATATCCTATTCCCTAAAAAAAACCCAAACCCAGACAGGCACAGCGCTGTCTCTGAGGGGAGTCCCAGCCATGAGTGCTCTTTTCCCCCTGCCCATGGTGGGGGTTCCTGGGGGCTCCTGTGCTGAACCCTGGGCTCTGTCCCTGCAGCGCTGCAACTCCAAGTGTGTCTCGGAGCAGACCTTCTACCGCCTGATGCAGTCCTTCGCCCTCGTGCTCTTTGAGTAAGTCCTGGGGGCACTCTGGGGCTTTGTGGGAACCCCCAAAAGGCCCTGAGGGCAGAGCTGTGGCTGCGCTCCCATCTCAGGGTGTCCTCCCTCTGTGACAGGTGTCACCAGATGGACGATTTCAGCCCTGCCAAGAACCTCATGACCATGTGTTTCACCTATTACTACATAGGTAAGGGAGCCTGCACCCCTGGGGGGGCTCTGCTGCTGCTGGGGGCCGGTGTGAAATGTGTCATGTGCATGGAAAGGGGTTGGAGGGGTGCCCCAGGTGGAAATGAGCCCAAAATCCATGCAAAGCTGGCAGAACTCCTCGCTGGGGTGGTGATGCTGCTTTGTCCTCGCTTCCAGCCAGGAATATTTGTGTGTGACAACCCCCAGGTGATCCCAGCCCCTGGGGGTGGGATGTGAACACACCAGCCCAGAAGCACCTTGGTTTACTGCTTGGTGTGCAGTGGCTGCTCCTCCACGAGGGGCTGGGTTTTCTATCCAAAATGGGAGTGGGGAGGATAAAAATAAAAACCTACAGGAACTGGGACGGGATCCTGGGCGTTTCCATCTCCTGGTGGAGCTGGATGCAGGTCCCCGGCAGCTGGCAGCACTCAGGGCCGTGGGCCCACTGAGCTCCTGGCACATTTTCCCCAGGGAAACCTCACGCCCTGCCCTTGGAGGCCAAGGAGAAGCCCACGGGCAGCATCGACTCGTACCTGAAGTCGGCGAACACCTGGCTGGCCGAGAAGAAGGACATTGCAGAGAGGCTGCTGAAAAACACTTCAGCCAAGACAGAGAACGTCAAGGGCTTCTTTGGGGGCCTGGAGACCAAACTGAAGGGTCCTGCCACCAAAAAGAGCGAGTGGGTACCACTCCCTGGGGTGGGCAGGGGGGGCTGGGCAGGCACCCATGTCATGACCAAGCCAGGGGTGTGTGGCCACCACAGGGCTGCCATGGCCACGAGAGTCTAGTCCCATGCTTTAGTCACTGTCACCTCATGGTCTGGGAGTCATGTTTCCCTTGGCCATTGTCCCAGTTCCTCCTGATTTGTCTCAAAACTGAGACAGCCATGGAGTTATGTGGTCGCAAGGTGGTGATCTTCTGCATCATCTCTGTACTGAAGGGAGGGATGTCACTGTTTCACTGTCTCTTTGTCGCCTTTCTGTCCCTGGGGATGGTGGCATGGGATCAGGGGGTCTTTCAAATGATGTTCCCTTTGCCAGGGGACCATGGGCTGTCGGGGGGGACAGGATTTTTGGAGCTGACATTGATTTCTTGTGCCACAGCGAAGGTGAAGACAAACCAAAGGAGAAGCTGAAGAAGACAGGTGAGTGCAGCCAGCACAGCTGAAATAGGAATGGCCAAGGCACCCCTGGGGAAGGACAGAAGGTTGGAAATGCTGGAATTCCTTGGGGCTGGGTTTGAAATTCCAATCACAGCTCTGGTCCTGTGAGGATCTTGTCCACAGCGTCACAGGCTGCAGAGGTTTGGGCACCCACAGCCTCTGGGCTTTGGTGGTGCACCAGTCTCCCCCAGCACCTGTGTGTGCTCTCAAAGCAGTGGTGCAGTCCCTCCAGGATCCTCCTGGGACATCCCTGCCTTCCTCAGGGCTGATCCCTGCCCTCCAAGGGCACTCAGAGCTCCTCTTCCCGTTGCTGTGGAGGTGTAGAGGGCGTGTTTGGTTTGCAATCCGTCCCAGCTGCTCAGCCACCTAACTGGGAGAGGGCACAAAATCCACAGGTGGGTGGGAAGGTGGGAGTCCCCCAGGTGCTGGCGTGTGACTGTGTGTCCCCACAGTGTCCCTGCAGAGCCCAGAGGAGGAGAAGAAAGGGGAGAAGATCTACCTGTACATGCACCTCAAGCAGCAGCCGATCTGGTAAAGCCCCTGGGCGAGCGGGCTCCTGCCTGGGGAGGGATTTGTCCTGCTGGCCGCATGTCCTGCTGGCCACATGTCCCCAGATGTTCACAAGTGCCCCTATCAGAGCTGGCCTTGGCTTTGGCACATCCCTTGTGCTAATAAGAATGTGTTTGCAGCCACCAAAGGGCTGGTCCAGAAATCTGCCAGGTTTGTTTGGCCCACCCTGACCCTTGGGAGGGCTGAGGGACAGGCTGGGTGAGATTGTGGAATCCTGGAATGGTTTGGGTTGGAAGAACCTTAAATCCCATCCCATTCCACCCCTGCCATGGCAGAGGCATCTTCCGCTATCCTAGGTTGCTCCGAGCCCCAGTGTCCAACCTGGCCCTGGACATTTCCAGGGATTCAGGGGCAGCCAGAGCTGCTCTGGGCACTCCGTGGTTCCCAGTTATCAAATCCCAGTTGGGCATTCCCAACATTCCCTCCCTGCAGGCACAACCTCCGCTTCTGGAACGCCGCCTTCTTCGACGCCGTGCACTGCGAGCGCAGGAAGAGGTCCCCCACCACCAGGTAGGACACGTCCCCGTGGGAAAAGAAGACTCTGTGTCCCCTGCAGCCCCACAGGGAGCTCCTCCCAAGCACCCTGAGCTTGTCCAGCCCTGGGGAAATGCTCTGCTTTCCATCCCACGCTGGAATCCTGCCGGGAGCACTGGGCAGCGGGGTGTGCTGGTGAGATCTGCAGCCTGGCAGGGGTTTGGGAGCAGGAAGGGTTTCATGCTTGTTGTGCAGCATTTTTGGAGGAACCAAACCCTAGAGACATGGCCAGAAATCCCAGCCAGGGCTCCGGCTGTTGGTGCTGAGTTTGCCAGCAGGTCTGGGAGGTGCTCGGTGCAGCCATCGGGGAGGTGTCGTGGATGGAGGGGATGTCCCAGCTGTCCCCAGGAGGGACAACCTGCAGCCGGCAAGGAGAGAAGCTGGGAATGGTGGCACTGCCAGCCCCAAAAATTGGGATAAACCTGCCAGGGAAGGGGCTGCGCGTGTCGGGGGGTGCAGAAGCGGGTGAAACACTCGCCAAGCTTGTGCCCATCTCTTGCTGCACCCCGGAGCTGTGTGAGGGCTCCAGCCACTCCCTCCTCTCCTGGCAGCAGTTTCCCAGTCCCAGCCGGCCACTCCCGCTGTCTGTGCAGTGCCCAAGACTCTGAGCTCTCCTTGGAGCCCTCGAGCTGCCCCTTTTCGGAGCGCTGACAGCCCTTTGGAACAGCCAGCCCCCTCTGTGTCCTCCCCAAATCCCGAGCTGAGCCGCAGCAGCCCTGGCTCGCACCCTGGGATGCTGTGCCAGGCTCAGCTCTCGGATCAATCCCTGTTTTCCCCGTTATTGCTTTCCTTTTTTTCTCCCAAGCAAGCACGGGAAGAGCCCGTTGAGCAGCAGTGTAACCAGAGCTGCATTTGCTTTGGTTAAGCCCCAAATTAGCAGCAGCAAATGCCTCACAAGGACAGACGCCACTGGCAGCTGCTCCCTGCTCCCAGTGCCTTTCCCAATTAATCTGATGGCTGAGCCTGCCTCGGCTGCAGGAGCAAGCCTGGCTAACAAAGGAGCTTTGGGAGCTGCAGCCTGGAGCATCCTGAGCATCTCGGGGGGCTGGGGGCGGTGGTGACCCCCCCGAGTCCTCTGCAGAGGATGCAGAATCCTTACGGTGAGCTGGGATGCTGGGCTGAGGATTGAAATCCCTGCAGGGAGGACGAGGCTGGGGCTGGGTTTGGAATTCCAGGTCGGTCCTTGGCCATGGCAGATGCCCAGAAGGCCCGTGGGGATGGGGCTGAGGCCATCTCTGTGATGGGGTGACCAGGACATCTCTGGGGTGGCCGGGCTTTGTCCTTTGCGAGATCCACGGAGGATTTTCCTCTTCTGGGTGGGAAGGGCAGGGGAGGGGGGGAAGGAATCAGAACTAAACTCCTCTTTTTCTCTCTCTTTCCTCTCTCTCTGCCTCTAACAACCTTCTTCCATCTCTTCCTCTCTCCGTTCCCCTCCATCCCTCTGTCTTGCATGATCTTTTCACGCGCCACTTTTGTCGGCCCCGTTTCTGCCGCGGCTCCAGAGGGAACACTGGGGAGGAAGAGGAGAAGAGGTGTGTCTGTCCCTGTCCTTCCTTAGTGCCCACAGGCTGGTGCTCACTTCAGTCCAGATCCTGCCCTGGGGAAGGGGGGGAAGTGTTCTGGGGGGCTCTGCAAGGCCCTTTCTCCACGCAGGAGGAGCAGCTGCCAGAGGTTTGAGCATGAACATCACCCTCCCAAAGGGCCTGAGGGGTTTAGATTGGCTCCTCTTTCATGTGGTTCTTACAAAGGAGCCTGAATGGTTTCAAGCTGTGATATTTCGCTGGGAACATCCCTCTGGGCAGGTTTTGGACAGGAACTGAGTTTCTTTGTGTAGAAAGCCTCCCCCTCTCCTGTCCTTCCTGCTTGCTCCTGGCTTCTGCTGCCACTTAGAGGTGCTGGGGATCCTTTGCCAGCTGGAAAAGCAGGTCCTTTTCCATTTTTAATGCACTTTTCTGCTGCCATCCCTTAACAGAATTAAAATTGCAAATGGGGGGGGGGCTGCATGTCACAATTGGGAGCGTGCCCTTGGGGCCACGAGCTGGGAACAGTCACTGTTCTCTTGGAGTGTGGGATCTGGGAGCAAATCCCTCCAGGTGACGGCATTAGCAAGAGGACGAGGAGTTTTGGAAGCCTGGCAGTGAATTTTCTGCGTGAGGTTTGCTGTGCAGGGGGAAACACTTCTGCTTCTGGAAGAGGAAAGAATTGATGGAGAGTTCTCAGCACTTCCAGGCACAGCAAGGCTTCCCTGGATGCCCCAAAATAAAATCCCACACCCCAGGGGGTTTCTCAGCGCTGTGCCTGTCCTGCTGGGCCAGTGTGAAGATCAAAGGCTTTGAGTGGAGCCACATGTGGGTTTTCTCCCTTCCCAGGCATGTTACTCTCCTGTAATAAGCCAGAAACACAGCCAAATTTTTTTTGGGGGCACTTTGAAAATGTTTTTCCTCCCTTCTCCCTCCAAAACATAAAAAGGCAGGAAAGAAGGAGTTACAAACATGCTTCTTCTGTAAGTGAGCCAGTGGGGACTGTGAAGTTTTGCTTCCAGATTTCAAAGCCCCTTAATTCAATTCTTCCCCTCTCCTTTCAGCCTCTACATTTGGCTGTGGGTTTTATTTGCTCTCCTAAGCTTTATCTGAGAGAAATTACACCTTCTTTTCTTAAAAAAAAAAAAAAAAAAAAATCCCCTGAAACATATTGTGTGCATTTCCAGAGCCCTGTAAACAATGAGCTGGTGGCTGCAGGCTCAGCTCAGCAGCTTTGCACTTTCGGGTTGGGGTGATTTAGTGGGGACTGGCTCCCTTTGTGGGGTCAGCCTGGCTGAGCACCCATCCTCTTCCAGTTGCAGCCACACTGGGGCTGAGGCAGCCTCACTGAATTTCGGGTGAGATCCCCTCTATCCCAGATTCCCCCCAGCACAGCTCCCCCCTCCTGCTTGGTATTCTGGCCAGCTACAAGTGTCCGTTCTTCTCCTGGTGTTCTCCTCTTCCTTCTCCTCCATTTTTCTTCTGCCTATCCCTGTTTTTCCTTGCTTTTCCTCCTCTTATCCTTGGCTGTAACCTCACCTGGTTCTCGGGAAGGGGCTGGCTGCACCGTGGAGCTGCAGCTTCCCTGGCATGCATGCACTGAGCCCTGCTGCCACCACCCCGAGTGACATCCCTGTGGCACAGGCTTTATTCCCGGGCTGGGGACTCTGCCACTGCCTAGAGCTGGTTGCAAACACCCAGAGCTTAAACCCCTCCATCCCTGAAGGTGATGCTGCAGCTGCAGGGAGCCAGAGTGGAGCTGGGGCACCCTCAGGGCACCGCTGGCATTTTGGCCCGTGGGGAGGGGTGTGGGATCTCCCGCCCTGTCCGAGGGGGAGGTATGTTTGGGGTGCACCTTGGTTGGGATTCGGGGAGTTGGAGCCTTGCTGCAGGCGAGGGACAGGTGCCTGGTGTCCTCCTGTCACCCTCCCAGGCTGGGGGGCTTCAGCAGAGCCCTGCTGGGATGGCCATCCCCTGCTTCCTCCTCGTGCCCACGGTGGCACTGAAGGTGAGCTCTGGGCTGGAGGGATCGATGCTATTTTTAGCTCTTAATCAGGGCCTTTCCAGGCAAAGCCAAGGCTGAACAAGATTTTCCCTGGGGCATCTCTTGCTTTGCTCCAGGGCAGGAGCTCTGCAGATGGATCCATGTTGTGAGCTCATGCAACACCCAGCACCACACCCAGGGGCTCTCGGTGCCTTCCTGTCCTCCAAGGGGCTCTTGGTGCCTTCCTGTCCTCCAGCAAAGTGGCCCAGGGTGGGAGGAAGCAGACAGGGGGTCCTGAGGTGACAGTGGTGACAGAGTGTGCCAGACTGGTTTGTTCCTTGCAGGGAGAAGTGGTGCCACATGACGCAGGAGGAGCGCGACGACAGCCTGCGCTTCAATGAGAACATCACCTTCGGGCAGCTGGGGTGAGCAGGGCATGGGGACTGCCCCCCTGGGGCCACCTCCCAGCTGTTCCCCCACTGGGGACATCCCTTATGGTGCAGAGGATTTTGATGCTTCTCCCTGGGACCTGCTCCTGCCCCTTCTGTTGAATACCCAAAGGGCCTGAGCTGAGCGTCATCCCAGTGCCCGCTGCAAGGGGCTGTGGAGAGGGAGAGGAAGGTGGGGGGAAGAAGGGGCTGCCTGGCCATTCTCTCACCCATAGCATCTCTGTCCTCCCTCAGCACCTTCATCCACAACATGCTGGCGTTTGGCCTCAGCAAGAAGCTCTGCAGTGACTTCCTGAAGAAGCAGGCGACCATCGGCAACCTGGATGAAGGTAGGGGAGAGCCCGGGGGATGCGCAGCCCCTTTCTGGGATTCTGGGGGGATGGAGCATGGATGGGATGGTTCGGCAGCCTCCCTGAGCCCTTCTCTCTCTCCTTCCCAGAGCAATACAAGCTGCTCAGTGACCACATCGAGCAGATGGCCATGGAGTAGCCGCCTTGGCCGGCACGCAGCGGCGGAGAGACAGCGGCCGGACAGGTGGGGAGGGGAGAGGAACCCACCTCCGGGGCTACCTGAGATTGAAGCTGGGCTACCTACAAACCAAACCACACACACGAGCTGCAATAAAACCTGCATGATCGTCCATCAAACTCTAGAGCTGCCCCAGGGCAGCCTGTAGACATAGGAGCCAAACAGCCCCTGCCCTCGCCAGACCCTCCCGCCTCTGTTGTCGGAGTAGACAGTCCCAAAAGTGAATTTGGTTGGTTAAAAAGCAAAACAAAACACAAGGGGAAAGCAGGAAGAGTGTGGCTGTGCAGCCCCCAGGTGCTGTGTCTGCAGCCCCCCCATGATGAGGTCTCTGGTGGTAAATCCAGAGGGATCCAAGGCTGCCTTTCCCTGCTGGAGTCCCCTCGCTGATGCTGGAGCTGCACCAGGGATGCAGGAGGTGATGGCAGGGACCAGAGCCAGGAGCTGGGGCTGCACCCAGCCACCACTCAGGTTCTGTGGTGCCTCCAGGGGTGTCACCACTGGCTGGGGACATGGGCAGAGGTGGGGTTGGCAAAGTGCTGCTGCCACCCTCCTTGGGAGCTGGAGGGAAATCCTTCCCTTGGGCAGCCTTCATTGTGCTGCCTGTGTGGGTTTGTACCTCTGGGCAAAGGGACAACAGTTTGCTCCGTACCATTAGCCTGGATCAGTAGGAAAAAAGCCATGGCCTTGGGCAGGATTGCAGGCAGAGGAGCTCTGCTTGGCTTGGGAGGAGATGACAGAAGACATCATCCATCTCCCTGCTGCCCTGTCAGTGTCGGGATGCTGCTGGATTGTGACATTTCCCAAAGCCTCCTGGCGTCCTGTGGCAGTAGATTAATTGTCCTCCTTTCCCAGGCTGCTCCTCTCTGCCTCCTCCTTCTCCAGCTCTTTGCTCCAGCTGCTCATCCATCAAACCTGAAATAGCCCTGTCGAAAGGACATCTCCTGCTCCGCTCCAGGAGCGGCAGCTCCCACCATGCGGCAGATCTGTTTTATCCCTTGGACCTTGGCACGGTGTTTGAGAGAGGCTGGGGACACAGGGACATCGCTGGGGACACGGGCACATCGCTGCTCCCCTCTGCAAGGAGCAGCCCACAGGGGCAGAACCCCCCAGCCCTGCACAGCCAAGGCTCCAAGAGAGCCTAACCCAAAAAAAAAATCATCCTGAAACACCTGAGTCCAGGTTTCAATCAGTCCATTTTCCCTGTGCTGCCAGCTGTATCCCACAGGAAATAGCATAAAAGGATATTTTTTTCCATGTAGCTCTTGGCTTCTGGTGTCTTTTCCAAGCATCAAAGTGATGCTTTTACCTAAGCTGAGCTTCCCTTGCTGCTGGGGATGGGATCCATGTTGGGTTTTGTAGGAAGGACAAATCCAGCACCAATTTTTCCTTGGCCATTCCCAAACCTGGGCAGAGCTACTGGAGAAGGGTTTTTGTTGGGGTCAGGGGCTGATGTTGGTCCCTCTTCCCAAAAAACACCTTCCTGCTGGATAAAATGTGCTGCACCGTGAGCAGCTCAGCATCCTGGAGCATCCCATCCCCATGGCCTTCCCTGTCTCTGTCTCCACTCAGGTCTTTCCCAAATCCTCCTTCATTTCTTTATTATTATTATTAATTTTTTTTTCCAACATGAAAAGAAATGTTCAGCGCTGAAGTATATATATTATTTGCATGTGTATTTTTCTATAAAAATCAATTAAAATCCAATAAAAAATAGCCATAAACTCTCCTCGACCGGGAATGTGTGAAGGATGGGATGTGAGAGAGAGAGAGAGATTGGAATAAATTATCTTAGAAATGAATATTTTTGCTCAATTATTGTGGTGTGTTTTAAGCAGATGGATTTTCTCCACGCTGCCTGTTCGACCTCAGTGGTCCCTGGTGCCTCCACCAGCTTCTCCCTTTTGATAATCTATTTTTTAATAGAGCAAAACTGTTGTACCTTTTACAGAGATGTTCACATTTGCCCCGGAGCCAGAGAGGCACTTGAAGGAGATTTCATTTTTATTTTCTTTTCCCTTGTGCTTTCCATCTCTGCCAGTGGCCTCGGAGCTGACGGCAGAGCTGGGATCCTGCTCTGGCCTCGGGACATTTGATTTCAGTGTATTTAAAAATCAATTACTCGGTATTATCTTATTAAAAAGAAAAGATGTTCCCTCAGGTTAGCAGGCTGGGAATGTCACATTCCACCCAGGATTCAGAGTCCACGTCCCCTCAGGTCTCTGTATGGCCAAGCTGAGCCTGTTCCTCGTCCTGCAGGGCTGGTTTCTCTCTTGGTAGCCCAACATTTCTCTTGGTAGCCACGTTTGTCTTAGGAAGGAGCTTTCCCTGCTCCTTGTTTTTATTTAATTAACCCCATGCAGGAGCGAAACCCACCAGCCCCAAGGCTTGGGTGTTTTCCCTGGATGTGGATGCTCAGCTGTGGGAAGCAGGGAGCCTGGGATCAATTTTGTTCCCTCCACCTGCTGAATTCCTTATCACCCGGCTGTGCCTGATAAGTTTGTGTGCATAAGAAAGGAGGGGTTTATTCCTGAGGTATTTGCCCAGCTCCAGGTGCCCTTTGCAGTGGGTGCCCCTTGGCACCTCCCTGTTCCTGGTTTTGCTGGCTGGGTGCTTAGAATGGCTGTGGGAGGCTGCAGGGGCAGTTTGGAAAGTGGGAATGACACCTGGGGCTGCTTAGTCCCAGCCTGGGAGGGTGTGAGATCCATGACCAGTTACCCTGGAGCTGGGAGATCTCCTGAGCTCCGGGAAGTGCCAAGGGACAGCGTCCCTGTCCTGCTCCTCGGGTGGTGGCCGCTGAGCCAATTTAGTCATTAGCAGGTTTAAAAGTGGTGGCACCACACCCAGGAGGGTCGTCGGTGCAGCTGGAACCAGCCTCGGTGTAAATCCCTGCAGGTGGGCCAGGGCAGGTGTGGGCTGGGGACTGCAGGAGGAGCCCCTGGAGAAGGTACTGGATGCCACAGGCACAGCCTGTCCCCTGTCCCCCTTCCCTGCCGGGTGTTATTTACACCATGGAAAGCGGATCCGGCTCTGGGATGATTCCACCCATCCCTTAAAGCCAGGGTCAGCCCAGCGGCTGCTCTAGCTCTGCTCCTTCGGGGCTGAGCGCAGCGAGCAGCTCCCAGCCCCTCTCCCTCCCTCGGGAGGGATCAAAGGACGCCTGCTCGCCCGGCTCTGGGGGTTTTATTGCGTCTCTATTAAAGCTGTTAAAAATCTTTCCATTGTGGCAGTGTCTGGGAGTGATAAGTATTCATAACAGAGGGGATTCAAGATGGGTTTGGTTGTAAAAACACCTCTAAGCTGGCTGGATTTATGGCTGTTAAATCATCCCTCCTCTCATCTGTCACAGCCTTTTCAGATGTTCATCACTGAACAACAGCGGAGCTGGGGCCATAATTTGTGCTGCAGTGTGGAGCAGGAGGAGGGGAGTCCTCTCCACCAGTAACTGCCTCAGGATTTATGGAGACTTCTCCCAGTCTTTTTTTTTTCTTTTTTTTTTTTCCCGAGTAGAAGAGGCTTTGCTTCCCTTTCTGCTGCTGCCAGCTTGTTCAGCCAGCTGGAGCCGAGGAAGTCCGGGTGGATTTGGAGCCCTGCGGGGAGGGCTGACAGCGGCTGGCAGGGAGTTTGGGGCTGGCCCTTGCCCGCAGCAGGATCTGCAATGCAGGGCTGTGCCTCTCGCTGGGCTCAGCCTCTGCTTTGGGGCTGGACCTTCCCATCCTCCCCAGGTTTGGGGATGAAGCAGGGGAAAATCCCACTGAAGCAGCTGGCAAAGAATCCTAGAGTGGTTTGGGTGGGAAGGGAACTTAAAGATTTGCTGGCTCGCTGATATAGAAGTGGAGGCTTGTGGGGGGGCTGGCTCATCAGGCTGCAAACCAGGGGCTCCCTGCCTGCTCTGGCAGCCTGGGGACAAATTTCTGGAGATCTGGGATGATATTTAGAGACCTTCTCACTCTCTGTACCCACCTGAAAGCTCGGAGCCAGGTGGGGATGATCTTTCGAGGAACAAGGGACAGGATGAGGAATTGTGAGATGCTGGAGCAGGGGAGCCCAGGCTGTGTTTCTTATTCCCTGGGATGATTTTGGGAGCCAACACTGCTCTTCCCAAGCTTCAGGATGTCTGCTTTGGAGCTGTTCTGATGTGAGGGGCAGGGCTGCCCTCTCTCCCCTCTGGGTTTATTTTAGGGACCCTGCACAGCTTCTGTGACACAAATATCAAATCAAGATTAGACAGAGCAGTCAGTGACATCTCAGGGGTTTTGTGCTCAGCCACTGCCCGCCCCAGGACAAACCCCTCTCTGTGCCTCGCTGGCACCTCTGGCCCCGCAGTGGGGAGGGGACACGAGCAAGAACCGGCCTTGAGCTTCTGTCCCAGCCCTCCCCTGCCTCATCCCAGAGGCACCAGCCCCTCTCAGCCACATCCTCGGAGCTTTGCTGGCCACAAGCCTCTGTCCCCTGGGTGTCCCAGAGCTGTCCCCAGCGCAGCCCTGACCGGAGGGGAGCTGTCCCCCAGCAAAAGCTTTGGCTTGGATGTATTTTTGTTGGATTGTGTGAACGTTTCCAGGAGTTGGGATTTTTTTTTTTGGCCTGATGCAAGTTTTTTTCATCTGTGCGAAAATAAAGTGCAGGTTCAACGCTGAGTTGAGGAGTTTGCTCCCACAAACAGAAGGGTGGGAAGGGAATTCCATAATCCCATGGAGGTTCCAACAGGACACGTTTATATACATTCCTAATTGCCAATATTAATATATCTACTATTTATTATAAAAAATAATCAGAGTTTTAGGTTGTAATAGGTGGTTGTATTAGTGGATCCTAAAAGATAATATTGTAAATAGAAATTAATAGATTTAATAGATAATTTTTAGATAATAGATACTTTTAGATAATGGATTTAATAGATAATTTAATCCCAACAGTAGAATTTATTGATGATTGTATTAATAGCTAACACAAATTCTGTAGATGCCAATGCCAATACTTACAGGAGATGATAATAAACACTAATGCAATAAACTAATACTTCTAATTAATAATAAATATTAATAAAGCTAATAATCAGCCCCTGTCACTATGCTGAGAGGACAGAGGGCAAAGGATGGGTGACACCAGAGGCCACAGGGTGACCCTGAGGCCTTGGGCTCCCCTGGACTGGACTGGTGGTGTTTGATCCATTACACCAAAGTGTCCCTTCCTGTTTGGCCACAGGTCATAAGAATTAACCCCTGTGTCCCCATTTCAGCCCTTGATTATTAATTAATGGAGACACAAATGACCTCAAGGAACTCTTGCGTCCACATTTGACCCCTTGATCAGTTAATGGAGACACAAATGACCTCAAGGAACCCCCAGTTCAATTAAAAAAGACTCCAGTGACCTCAAGTAACCCTTGTGACCTCAAGTAACCCCTATGAGGGACTCAAATGACCTCAAATAACCCCTATGAGGGACTCAAATGACCTCAAATAACCCCTATGAGGGACTCAAATGACCTCAAATAACCCCTATGAGGGACTCAATGACCTCAAATAACCCCTATGAGGGACTCAATGACCTCAAGTAACCCCTATGAGGGACTCAATGACCTCAAATAACCCCTATGAGGGACTCAATGACCTCAAGTAACCCCTATGAGG